>NC_137477.1:4800000-6162285 GCF_918807975.1 Aplidium turbinatum
AAATACGTACTTTGACTGAGATGAGAGATATATACACACGAACATTAACATTAATTAAAGGTTGGTTTAGTGGTTTTATATTAAAAACGTGGCACAATGTGACACATAATTTTACATGATTTATATTCAAATAATACTTTTTTGACAACTTGTTTGGAGTTAGATAACTTTTTATTAAATTTTTTAAGGTTCAATTTTTTTTTATTCGATTGGAAACATTTTTTTCACGAGTTTGAAATTTTATTTTTGAACATGTGAAATTTGATGAGCGCTATTTCGAAAGTCTACTTGCTGCGCAAATAATGTTTCTAGTCTCCAAGAAATTATCTGTTTTTTCACGTTACTGTGTTACACTCTTATGAGAGAAACAAAGACACGACTAATTGATATTTAGAAACGTCACCGAAATATTTACCTTGTTTTTAGTAACTTTAACAAAAACAAAAACCCAGGCATCGTCTGTCCCACTGGCTGCCCGGGGCGTGGCAGACAGTAGATGGAGGAGAGGTGGATTAAATTGCATTCCTGCAGGCAAAAAACTGAAAATAATTGGGCATCTGTTTTACTTGTATGTTGCGTCAGCAATGCAAGTACTCCGCCTTTTGTCACGTTCCCACCCAAGCACGAACATTTAGTTATGCCGTTGCTAAATGAAATTAGACTTTCATGGGTTGCGTGCCCGAGAGTTTGCCATCATCACCCGCATAAGTGCGGATGCTTAAAAAAATATAATGCACGGCCATATTAACAAACTCAAACTTTTCGGATTTTGACTGCTTGTTGCCCTGACTCCTAACTCATAATTCCAGTTTCTCAACAGCCACGATTGATCTGAAGAATAAGAAGAAAACAAAGTGTGAAACCGATCCAAACCGGATAACACTAGAACAAACGGGTTGTTGTTTGCAGCTAAATTATTGTGACATCGAAATTTTCTTCCATTTTTGGACATAAATTAATTAAGAAGACTATTCCTTTATAAGCATGCACTTGTGTACTATGCCAAATGAATTGAAATATGTTTCAATATTTGTTTTTGAAACGTATGAAGCAGATTGAAGTGGATTCTGCGTATCGTGCGGCCCCAGCTGTGAAACAAGTGGCTGAATTGGCAGCGATTTCAACAATTCTTAGCTTAAACCAATAAAGCATGGCCTTTGTGTCGTGTGAATGAAAAATATGTGTTTTGCCAATTGGCTTCTTGTAAAATTTCTAGATTGGATTTATAACTCGAAAAAATACATTGGGGTTTTCTTATTTTACCAGTTCTTCGGATTACTGTTTTTTTTAATTCTGGCTTCACTACAGTGCACTCGGATATCTGACAGCTGGCTTGCAAGCATAATATGACGGATTGCTAAGGCCCACGTCAGGCAACCTGCCCAACACGTTTTCAACCAAGCTTCAGCATATTGTCATGACCTGACCTTTGTATAAAACAGTCAAAATTTCTCTTGGAATAATTTTCAATGGTGTTTTAATGTTAGGCCGCAAACGAATGGGTTAATAAGGGAGTTCAAAATTCCAAAATCTTTTTTGCAGCAAGCATGGCGTCATAACAATTTAATCAAACAACTATGATAAACATTATTATTAATTATTTATTTGCTGTGACATCATACACATTTTAAAGGAAGAGTTTGGAGTTCATAACCTACTCTCGATGTGGTACACCAAGGATATAATCAACTAGAGGTTTTGTTTGAAGGGAAGGTACCATTATTGAAATGGGCACACTGGAAACAGACTGTATCTAATCCTATATATTGTATCTATCCCAATTGCTGACGAAACATAGAGGGCAATAGCAAGGAGAAACTTATAAATCCAAACAAGTGTGGGTCCATAGGTTATGGTAAAAGTATTTTACTCAGTTATTTACCGCCTTACTTTTCCTACCACAAAAAGTAGCTGCTCTTTGACATCATCATCATAAGGAGAACATGACAGAATTGCAACAACAAATATAGGCTAATTGTCACTGTTTTTATTTCAGATGGAGTGCTAGAATACGCTCGGGAAAGTAGACGTATCAGCGCGAATGCATTCAAGCGAGAAGCGCAAATGGAAAAGAGACGGATTTTTACAAAGCTTCAAAATTTTACTTGCATTCATTCAAAAAATAACAGTTTTTCACAGCCATGTTTTTCAGATATCTCTAACCGGAATGATTGTTTGTAATGTAAGGTGAGAAATTAAACTCTGCCACACTTGTGTTGTCTTATTTCGTTTTTTATTTTAACTAGCATTTTTTGGTTTTAATTTTGGTTTGTATCGAGTTATGTTCCTTGTACTGTTTCGTTTCTACATTGTAACAATTTTGCTTTTCCACGAGTCCGAAAGCAAAATGCACAAAAAGATCAGAAAGTAGAAAATGCCATAAAACTCAAAGCACACGTCGCATGCTGTTCGAAACTTCACAAATGAAGCTAAGCCTGGTGGTTTGAAAACAATACTATTGCAAAAGTGTTTCGGAACGAAACGAAATTTAACTATCGTTTCATTACAAAATTTCCTTGTTTTGATTTTGTTCAGAAGTAAATTTTTTAATAAAGAATTGCTTTTCATTTCGAACCGAAGTTTATAGCAAAAGACTTGTTTTTTCAATTTTAGAAATGTAATTTAAAGATTCTAATCACAAAGATCAAATGCTCCTATGCAGTGATCCTACACCATGCTTCCACACAATTACAAGTCGGCAACCGTTGTTGTGTTCAAACATTTCCTGTCCATTTTTAAGAACTTCTTTTCCAATTTTGTTAATCTCTAGGCAATTTTAGTAATAACTGGGCTTGCTTGTTTGTTTTGAAACCTTACGATGCACTGAAACAGCGAAAAAATATTTAAAAGTCTACATCTTTATGAGCGTGACGCGTTTTATAACCAAGCCCGACTTTACAATGCAGGAAATATGCAAATAAGTTAAAGTTACATTCCCCCAGGCACGCAAAGCTATTTTAGCGCAATTTACAGTTTTATTATTATGCATCTCTGCGTGGCGGCGCAGTTGAAAAAGAAGAAGATAAACGGAACAAATAAACCAACCTGCTAATAGTAGCCTAGTTTTCTTTTAGGTTGTAGCCTATGTAGGCTAAAATGTGCGCCGATGGACCATTTTGCGCCACGTTTGATCGACTAGCTCAAACCTCTCTGAGCTCTGATTTCAACATGTGAACGTGATTTGTGTATGAAAAGACGATTAAATATGATTATGTGAGGCGATTAAACGCCTCATAGCATTTTCAAATTAAACTATGTCATATGAGCAAGAAGAATTTTTTTGCATGAGAAATAGTTGAAGGCTTGTCCGGTAATTTTAAATCAGCGCGCTCAGTTTCTGATAATGATAAGCTATAAATTCCAGAGCGCTTAGTTGGTCTTCAAACAGGTGTATTCTACTTTAGCCAATCTTAGTTCGCTAAATTGTACAGCGATTGTACAGCGCGTGCTGCATCACAATTATGATCTACAACTGCAATAGCTGGTCTGTTACCAAAGCAAGTCTTGAAAAATTGGATGCCTGTCATCGAAGACATTTACGTGTCATAACTGGTCAATGGTCATACTTGGCCAAACAGTCTTATCTCGAACAAAAACCTTTACAAAATATGCAACAGTGAACCATTATCTTGCAAGATTTCCACCATGAGATGGAACATGTTTGGACATCATCTGAGACTTCACCAGGACTCACCTCCCCAGAAAGTCCTTGAATTTGCGATAATTGGCAGCAAAAAGTACCAAGGCCGAACCGGACGTCACCGTACCAACTTATTACAACTGCTGAGATCTGACATCAGAAAAGCTGGCCTGGGATCCCTGCTCAGCAAATCACATCTCCATCGATTGCAAAACATCGCAAAGGACAAAACAGAATGGAAATCCTATCAACCTTGTTGAAAGACTGATCGAAGCCAGCGGCTGTCAAACGATTTGGCTACACTGGCGGCGGAGACAGTTACTATAATAGTTTGCTAAATTCTCAATATTTTTTAGTTAAAATAGTTATAAAGTTGCTACTTCCCACACTATGACAATAAGTATCGGTTACATGGCCAAGAAGTGAGAGCCTTGTCTTGAAGTTTAAAGGAGCTGGATCGACACTCCTCAAGAGCATGCGGCTGTTTCTTTCACAGGGCACTCAAAGGCATGCCTGAAGATGAACATGAAGATTTGCTTCCTTGCCTTTCTGTACACTTAATCTGAATCTTCAACTGCCGGGTGTAAGCTTGAGTGCGACAAAAACAAAAAGATCTGCTTTTTATAAACAAGTTTTTGTTCTAACGACATAATTCATTCAAACACGAAATCGCTTAGTGGGGGCCAAGAAAATCGCTAGCAATCGTCCTCGGTTTCTTCATAGCGCCGTCCAAATAAAGGAGAAGAGTATAGAGCGAAATCAGATTCTTCGAGAGTGAAAACAACTTTAATCGTGTTGCGCGCAGTGAAAGAGACTGGTTAGAGCAACTATAGTCGTGATAAGCACTAAGTAGGTAGTTTAGTTTAAACATAGTTTGCCGATGCTTGACATTTGTTACATTAAGGACACGGAAAGTAACTGACTCGATAACTGATGTATTCTTTCACTGCTTTCTATCTGTTGTGGAATTCATTTTTTTTTTTAGTTTTATTTTTTATGTATTGATTTCATATTCGATACTATTCTAACAACAAACAAAACGAAAGTTTCTCTCAATCACTCACTCTCTTTCTCTCTTTTTTCCTTGCAAACCGCTTTTTATTTTGCTTCTGTTTATATTGTCAAGTATCTCTATACTTGATGATTTTCAAATAATTTTACATCCAGTTACAAATTTACGACGCTTTTTGGGAACAGGGAAGGGAGCAACTGCTCCTGTGCCCCTCGGACTTGTGTGCCTATGCTTTTTCGAGTGAACCCCCTTCCAAAACAACATTTGTAGTCATAAAAGTTTTTTATTCTTGTGGTTGGTATGATATGCGGAAAAAAATGTGATAACACAAACTTGTAAGCGAGACAGAGAGAAATAAGTTTACTTGCCAATAAGATTCTATTATAGCACATAACAAGCTTACATCACAATAACACACAATTCACAAATGGCTTACTATATTACATGGCTTATTTATTATAGTAATATAGTAAGCCATGCTTAGTAAACAATTCAAGCTGGTCAGCCAGGAGCAGCGAAAGACCGTTTTGACATCTTGTCAGCTGCTCCAAAGCCTTACAGTATCGTTCCCAATGAAGACCAAGATAGCTTCTTCAAATAATTTATTTAAATTAAATCAGCAACAGCGAACAGACCAGCTCATAGAATCAGAAAATCTATGAAACAAAAGAACAAATACCGTTAATATTGTGCCGATTAGGCTGAAACTCGATTCGGAATTCTTTGCTTGACCTGCACTTCGACAGCAGAAAACCACAGTGGTTTTATAATAACAACAATCACGATAACCATAATAATCAGCATGCGATTCCGGTCTACAAAGCAAGCTCAACAGCAGTGAATGTCTTGGAGCCCATCTCACAAAAGAGATTAAAAATTGGAAAAATTACATCAATGTCAGTTTAAAGATAATGTAGTTCAATATACGTTGACTTATTATAATATGTTGACTTATTATATTATAATACGCATTAATAAATATTAATGCAAAACTATATTTAAACGTTGCCAAATATGTCCAAAACTGCTTTTGAAAAAAAAAACTGTGTGTGCAAAAAAATGTGAGAGTTTTCCAATCGAAAGAATCGAGTAGTAGAATTTTTTTCTAGTTGAACATCACAATTGAACGTGTTGTCACGTAATAAGCCTCTAGAACATTGTGCATGTATATATCACACTTCACACCCACAGCGTGTGAGGAAAAACAATTTCAGCAATCCAATTGCTTTTTTTGTGATGGCGTAGATTTTTTCTTGTTTTCGACGCAAAGCAAAGACATTTTCGATCGACCTTTTCAATTTATCAACGTAAAATAACGATTATTTTTCGGCTGCCTTTACTGAACGTGCTAGTCCCCTGTCCAATCGTGCAGATCTGAGTTCATAAGAGCACCTGCTCGATCCATCATCATCAATTACGCTCTGTTCTGTCCACGCAAAAGGGCAGTTTGAACCATTGTCATCTCACAGCTGCATATTCACACGGAATTGTCACGTGAGTATCCAGTAAGATGGTCTAAGTTCCACTCGTCGTACCAGCGGCAACTTCCTGATTCAAACTCATCACATGTGACTCTTGGGGTTAGCTCATGCGAACGGACTGGTAGGTCAGGTGCAATGGATCGTTTTCCCAACATGGGGAAGTTCTGGTAGTAATACCTAAAATACAAACCCAAGTTAACCTTTAGGTTTTTATATAAATTTTTAAACTCTCTGCTAAAAGATTCAGGAAAGTAATTAGAAGAGGGCAGAACTACTTCCAGAATAAGTACAATCTAATATTAGGACACATTTAATGTAAATAAAATAATGTTTGTTTTTAAATAGCGCTGTATCCATCGCAGAATGCATTGCTCTTTAACGCTTTACAAAGCAGACAGTGTCAGTGCAGCTGTATAGCGGCGTAACTGAGTACATTATTATTTATTAACCTAGTATTTATTTATTAACATTATTACCCGAATCCATTCCATTGCTCAGTGGCAAGCAGAAATTAGATTCAGAATCATTTTTAAAAAGTCTGTGGTATGACCCGACAAGGTATCGAACCCATGTCTACCGATTCAGAAGCGGACCTACTAACCACTGAGTTAAAGTTTACATCGCATTACCAAAGGTAAATGTAAAATGTAGTTGATTACACTTTTATCACCAGATGTAAATTATTTTAAGCTAGATACATGACTGCACACTGTACAGTGCACACTTTATTAAACAGTATTTGAAATATTGTACACGTTTATATTTTTCTATTAAGAAACCTGGAGGATTTATATACTTGGCAAGGTTAGTTTAAAATTAGGCCATCAACTGCACAGCGCCGTTGAACAAACTATTTCCGTTATGTTAATTTTTATGATGTTTGTGCCAAATTGTGGTTTATTTAAGTTCGCTGAAGCTATTTCGCGCATCCAAACTTCAGCGCGTGAAGAAAATATTACGGCCATTTTAATACTGATTAAAATCCTTTGCCAAGAATATTGAAGTGACTCAGCAATTTAAACACTTCAGTTGTGCTTTCCGATTGCTCCTCGCAAAGTAATTGTTTATCTTGTGTTGTTATAGCTGCAAATGATTGTGCCCTTAAGCAGTTCCTTTGAAAGAGAGTAAACATGAAATCCAATTACGAATGTATGGCGAGATTGTAAACACTTTAATGCCGTAAAAT
This sequence comes from Aplidium turbinatum, assembly GCF_918807975.1. NCBI lineage: Eukaryota > Metazoa > Chordata > Ascidiacea > Aplousobranchia > Polyclinidae > Aplidium > Aplidium turbinatum. Next base: position 4,807,320 of record NC_137477.1, read on the forward strand.
CCAAGTCGTTCGCTAGGAGATAAACATTGCTGCCTTATAAAGAGATGATGGTTTTTCGTCGAAAACGAATTAGAGTTTTTGCTTATCATCCACTGCAAAATTAAGATGGCAGCAACGAAGGCTGCATGCATTCTTTTCTATATACGAGATTCTAAATATTGCAATTGATGTATCAGACATCCGGACGTTCTGGCTAGCAACAAATACAAACTTATACAGCATTGTCAGGTCAAATAAACAAACATTGGGGTTTTAAAACTATGCGCTCAAAACTCCTCAGGCTTACGCCCGGGAGCAGAAAATTTTAGATTCAGAAGACAAAAACGAGGAAGCCAAATTTGAGTCCACCTTCACACATAACACAGCGACTGCTAAAGACACAATAACATGCTTTTGTACGGTGTCGAACCAGCGTCCTTTTAAGCGTCGAATAAGGGCTCTTTCCACTCGAGCTACGCAACATCATTATCACTTATCTTTATTCATTTCAACTTACCAACGTTGTAAAATATACTTCTTTCCTTTGACTACCGGGGCAGCTTTATGATAAGATGTGAGGTCACAATTTCCTTCTGAATCCATATTGTTCCAGATGAGTGCTCTTCCCTTACGTGGCGTTACTTTGATGCCAAGTTCTGAAAAAGAAAGAAAACAAATCTTGTATTTTTTCTACTTTTTGTGGCTTGACTTATAAACTTCGGTAACAAACGCCATGCGGTTCGGCTACTTATATTAAGCACACTTTCTGTTTATTAATTCTTGACAGATTTGAGATGGTGATACAAAATTTAAAGTGTTTTTCTCAAAAAATTGGTTTTATCTCCATCAGTGTTTCATTTGTTGCGTCACTATCACTCCGAAAGCTAGAGCCTGTTGTTCGCCATATTGATATCACTTCGGTATTATTTTATTGTTTGCAAGAACATGACATATCGGCAATCAACATTGGTGTTTGCGAGTCTTTGAGTGCTTAATGATAAAACTTTGCAAGCAAATGTTAATAGCTCACAAGACGCAAATGGTGGAATTCTAATAACCTATTCGTGTTTGCACTGTTTTTATTTCTTAGAATGTCATAACACTCCGCAAAAAGGTATTTAAAACACGCTCGGAAGTGGAATTTCACAATTGTGTGGGTTAATCTGCTTGCAGTATTTTGTAAACACTTCAATAGGGCCAGCAAGACACGATTGTTGTAGCTTCGTAACCTAAAAATAGTTTTTGGTCTACGTGATTCTGTTTAGTCGCTGCAAAAGAAATACCAACCTTATCACAAGGCAGAAGACATTATAAATATGTCGCCGAGGTTGTGCATAAGCAAACTGACTAAAATAAACTTTTTTTTGCTTTGGTTCAAATATCTTCTACACTGATTTAACGTTTCACTGATGCCGACTAGCCTACATGGCCGAGTGATGAGAACCCTGATTCGACGTTCGAGAGGGCGTCAGTTCGACTGCGCTCAAAGGATGGGGCATGGACTTCTAAATAGTAATATCTGGACTGCAAACGCAGTGACCAACATGTGGCCAAACAGTTGGTACAACAGTTGGCCAACAATGGGCCAACAGGGTTAGTTACTTGGCTGTTGGCCCACAGTGGGCCAACAGGGTTAGTTACTTGGCTGTTGGCCCACTACAGTATGCTTGAAGATGGATTCGAAAATTGGCTTCTATACCTTTCCGTCCACTTCATATACTGTAAATCTTCAATTAGCGGGCGTAAACCAAAATACATAAAAAAACTATCTTCATTAAGAAAATACTTTTGAGCTCTTTACAATTTTTATTCTTAACTATTTTTGTGTATTTATATTTTGACAATACATGACTATAAATAAAGGAATCTTTTTTATCAACCAAGAAATCTTGGCAGAGAATTCAAAAAGCAAATTGAATCTTCGCAGAGAAATCGCTTTGCACGTCATTGTTACCGCTTTGACGCAAATTAACTTCGGTTGGAAACCAATCTGCTGATCTTGGCTTTGTGTGGCCGTGGTTTTCTTACAAAAACACCATTGTTTTTGTTTACAATTATGAATAGACGGCGCTGTTCTGATAACAATTTCCTTTAAAACTTTTAGGTTAATGGACCGTATTGTAGCGAAAGGCAAATTAGTGGAGATTACATCACACTCAAGTGGTGCCAAGATGGCAAAACTATAATGACAACAACAACTTTTTCAATTTCCTATATGCAATTGAGTTTTGGAATTTTTCGTGCACGAATTTATTAGCTTGCCAAAATAAATCTAACATATTTTTGCCTTGCCTGATATAAGTCCGTTGTGCAAGCATTATAAAGATCAATAAATGCATCAAATATAGTCACAAAATTCCTAAAATAACTTAAACTTGAACAAGAACTTTTTGAAAATCCCCTAAGGGTGAGGCAGGCTGTAAGGTTTTTAACAGATTAGTAGGCCTATATTTGACATCATTTGCTCTGCTTGGCATTGAACGCTTTTTTAGTGTTGATAATATTTATAGTTTTATATATTAAATATAAAAGTTCGCTTACTGAAGCACGCAGCTTACCAGTGAATATAGTTTCTCCTCCTTTTTCAACATCTTGCAAGTAGACGAGGATGGTTGAATATCTGTCCCTCGGATCTCGATTGCCCTCCGTGCAGTCTGTATGAAGCTTGTAACCAACTCCCTGTTTGTACGAGGTGACCTGAAGGAAAACAACAAGGTTTATTTTAATAGTGTACTGTGGGTATAAAAGTTGATGTAAATACTAAATAGATGATCGTATACTGTAGTTCCCATAGTTCCAAGTTTCAGGGATGAGAAGATATACTTTTCATTGTATTAAGCCTTTGGCACTAAGAAGAGCAGGATAGCCAGTTCCTTTATCTCGGGCGCCTTTCCTTCAGCTATTATGAACACCCAATTTATTACACCCGAGGTAGAGGTGGGCGGTGTTTTCATTTAGGCTATTGCAATTTTGTTGAGTCTTACATTTCGTCTGACCTGTAGGCTATAGCTTATATACTCTAGTTAGACAACGCGTCGTATCCAAAACTCTGTGGTTTAAGATTTAGATTAACAACGGCAGCTTGGTCAAAAAGTAAAAACGTCTGCTCGACGATCCAAAGGACGCTGGTTCGATACTTACCAAGAGCACGCTGTTGTATTGCTTTAAAATACTTCATGATGAGCATGAAAATGAGCGCAAAAATTGGGTTTTCTCCTTTTCCGTTCATTAAATTACCAGTTTAAGTAGTTACCTGCAGTTTTCCACCATTTCGAGCATCAAATCCAGCGTATTGCTGAACCTTGTTTTCGTAAAGAGTTGAAAATTTGTTCTCTCCCGGATAAAATGAGGTACTCGAACTCCACCGCAGTTTTCCGTCTAGCTGGGAAGAGAGAGACTCATTCAAGCAATACGTTCCTGGATACAAAAGCATTTTGCAATGATTTGTGAGTTAAATCGGAGTCTGCACGAACCACAAACATTTCATAGTCGACTTTGATTAATCGGAATATGCCGGAGTCAATTTTATTTTTTATTGCTAGCGCGAACATATAGAGAACGACAAAGTAAACACACGAGTTTTACACCAACATAAGGAACCTTTCTAAGGGTCCCAGGAACTTGATGAAACCACAGCGTATTCTTTAAATATAGGCCTAGTGCCTTTTTCTTAGAAGTGTCTTCTTCACCGTGTGCCACACGGCCGTAGCCCAGAGCATCACGCAAGCTCTTGCTCTATCGTTGAACTCGGATAAATCCTGCGCAGATCACCTTGCTTTTAGGTCAGGGCATTCGAGTAGATGTTGCATCGTTTGCTCCTGTCCGCATTTGCAACTTTTGCTCCCCATGGAATACCCCCCCAGCGTCTCATTAAAGTTTTACACTTGCCAATGCCAGTTCTTAAATGGTTGAGGCATCGCCAATACTTCCACGCTTTCCGGGAGGAAGGCCTTCCACGGGTGAGAGTTCCATATTGGCCAATGTCGGTCCGGCAAAGAAGTATCTTGATTAGCTCCCGAGGGTTTCTTTGGTACCGGCCCCAAATTATCCGCTTAAAGGGTCTGGTCCTTGCAATAAATGTTACTCTATAAAAATGCTATTATTATCATTATCATCACTACAAACCTGGGGTAAAGTCTTTCCATCCCACACTGCTTTTCCAAGGAACGTTTGTTTGTTTCAAATATTGTTTCATTGTGTGTTCACCACTGAAGCAGACAATAGGATCATGAGCTTGATGTTGTGTCACGTGACTGTTGTGAACTCTCATGAGTCCATCACATTCATATGATGAAAGGAAGTTATCCATGATAAAAACCCTAAAAAAGCAATTAATCTATTTATATACTACATTCTAAACATTTGTACTGAAGATTGTTAAAAGAATAAATAAACCAACCAATAAAACTGTAGGTCTATAGGCTACTCCTATTCTATCAATAAGAAATGACAGCTCATGACCAGTAACTTAGCAAAGATTCTGGTAATGATCATTATCAAATGTAAAATCATGGCAAGTATTATTGTACTGCAAGTGGCAAGGTACGCTAACACTGTATCTTCACAATGGGCGCAAAATAAAATTATTGTAGTATATTTATAACAAACATTTCATTACATTAGAAATACATTAAAAGTTTTTTGACCAAATGCACAAAATACCATCAATTAGTTCCGTGAGATTTTTGAAACTTTGAGTTATAGTTTCTTGAGTGCGAATCTGTACCCAACCAGGCCGTACCTTACAGAAGTGGTAATATTTCGTTTCGGTTTCATTTCCTTCCACTTCTGTTCTACTTTTCCAGATTTGGACAAAATGGGCGATGGCCGGATATAGTTTTGTATGTGGGGTTGAAAATCAGGAAATAGGTTTTTAGATTCTGTGAAAACGAGCGTATTAGATTGAGGCCTAAACAATAAAAAAGTAACACATTTTTCTGTAAAATATACGATTAACTTATTTTATGAATAATAAATTAGACTCTGATGTCTTTTGACCTCTGTTGCACTTTCTCGCTGTTGTTGACAATGAAAAATTGCACAAAGATCCTTTGTTTAGGATGCAACTGAACCGTTCAACGTAATAAGTAAACAAAATCAGCCAGGTTCGGAAACCTGTATAATTTATTGGTAAAGCTTTTGCCACCGTAAAGGCGGCTTCTTCAGTATCAGGAAAAAACACGAATAAATCAAAACACAAAATTAACTGTGAAACAAACATAACTATGGTTTGCCACAACAAAACCAGAAAATAAAAAGCTAAAAAAAAATTGTTTCAAGTTTCTTAATCTTTTACATTTTGTTACAAAACAAGATGCTAGAATTTTTATTTAGGTTTGGATTACCAGACAAAACTTTAGTAAGGTCTGTTTTAAGTTTTAGTAGTGCATGCAACATGCCTCAGTGAGAGTAATGAGTGCTCTGCTACTCACTTTGCTCCTGGGCATTGTTGGGCCGAGTTGTTTTTACTTTTTCTTGCTTTGGTGGAAACGTGACGTTGGCTATAATCTAAAAAAGATAAAAATATGAAGATTTGAAATACTGAAATTTATTCATTACGACAGGGAGTGAAATAGATTTTTGCACCTCACAGTTAAAGTAACTGACAGTCCATATATATGTTTAGCTTAGCACCAGAATGGGTAAGGTAAAGGTGAGTCCAAGCATTGGGGGATGAGAAGATAAGGTTCTCATTATACTAAGCCTTCGGCACTATCGAGAGTAGGGTGACCAGTTTCTTTCTCTCGGCCGCCTTTACTTCAGCAATTACACCCACCCAATTTATTACACCCTAGGTAGAGGTGAGTGGTATTTTTAACAACCAGCTTAAGCCGGGAGTCGAACCAGGATTGCATAATTGGAAAGCGAGCGCCTTATTCGTTGCGCTATCCCACCACCAGAATGGGTAGCCTACTAATTATGTTGATCTACTTCAGTTGACAAAAAAAATGCAATTCTACTCGAGAAAGGGTGATCTGATGGTAAAATTACGTTTATCATTTGTTGACCAAAAACATCGAATCACTTTGAAACGTGTTTTGTTCCTTTGGAACAATTAAAATGAAACAACAATCACTTCGAAAGTAATTTTAGTCGCAAGTATGGTTGAGATTAAAAGTTTAAAATGTAGCCAAGTGAAAAGAGCGACACCGCACCCAAAGTTTGTGGCTGTATCTTTGCATTGCAATGACGCCAAATATGAACTGATATCTTTATTGTAAGGTTGCTTTAAAGATATTGTCAAGTATCGATGATAAAATAATAGATTTTTGGCTCCAAACGCTAAAAACAAAGATAACGGCTCAAGATCGCATCTGACGCAAATTTCTTATGTTAGCGAAGAAAGTAAACAAACAAACAACATATAGATACCTAATTTATGTTTTGTCTCTACTTCCACCAAACAATTGCTACCGATACAACAGTTAGGTCAATAAAGAGAACCAATCGGAATTCCACAGCTTAAAAGAAATAACGCTAATCACTTGATCAGTTTGTTAGCAAGCCACAAAGACAAGTATTAGTAGTTCTTACGTCTTACAACATTACAATCACCCAAAGATGTAAGAGTAGATATCGCAGTTTAATATCTAATTACAATTCAAGCTACCATATCAAAGCTATAGAAGCAGTAAATCTAAATATAGAACGACATCGTCTAATAATCATCTATTATGACGTTAAATCGCCATGCATTAACTTCTTCCTTTGCATATTATTACTAATAATCTGCATTGCTATGTTAATGCAATGAAGAGAAACTACTACTCATTCATACTCTCCAGGATCCTTTTTACAATTCAAAAAGTTTTAAATCATCTGAGTATCATGCCACGGAATCAAAGGAAATGTGATTATTATACAGTATGTGAGCTAAGCAGTTAGACAACGACCAAACATATTTACAGAGCCCTAAATATTCTTTTGTGAAATTCTCCCACTTTGCAATGTTCTCAAGCTTGGTATAATTTCGATACGCACTTAATATTAACCACCAATTTTAGCTTTGAAAAAGGCAAAACTTTTTTACGAGTTTATAATTTATCAAATTGTAGGTGGATAAACACAAACAAAGTACTCAACGCAGCTAATTTCAATCTTATCGTCTCACGTTGTCCCTACCCACCTAGGTGTGCATCACACGCCTTTCTATTGTGTCATGATCGTTTGCGTCAGCTACAGAAAGTTGTTTGTTTTCAGGCAAATCAAAAATATTCTGTCATGATTATGGCCACCTAAAGCCAATCCCATTTATAATAAGTTGTCATTTTTACATTACAGTACGAGGTAAAACTGATAAAATTTGTAAATTGCTATTAAGAATGAAAATCTGTCATTTTTGCTGGCTTTTTTACGCCATTAAAGATAGACAGATAACACTCTATTTGTTTGCTCAAAAATTCTTTGAACACGTTTTACAAATCAAAGTATAGTCAACACTTTGTCTCGCCAAAAATTATTAGTAAACAGCCCAGCAGGCTGAACTCTTGATTTAATCGTGTGTTTTCAACATTGCACATGCTGTGGGTGTTCTGTTGTACGAGGTTTTTATGAAAGTCAAAGAACTTTGAAATTTTCCAAAGCAAGCATTTATAATTACATTAAAATATGCAATTGAGCTTTAAAAATGAGGGCTTAATTTTGCTTGTTACAAAAATGACGTCATAAATGTTGTTACCTGTGCTTGAATACGATTTTAGATAACTTTTCAGTATATTGTTACGTCAATTATTGAGTATTTTGTAATGTATTGCTACACAAATGAATTGAGATTTGATGGAATTGTTGATGACCAACCACAGTTAGAAACATTGTTGAAACCTGCATATACAGTATCATTGCTTTTAGAATATTTAAAGCAATATTTCAGGCTCAAAACTTAAAACTTTGTAAAAAAAGTTTTTGTTTGGTCAAAAATCAAATTAAACAAAATAAAGCCAAAAATGTGAAAAAAAATCTTGCCGGTCATAGATTTGACAAATCTCTAAATTGTGTTGACTTTAAACCGCGATAAATTATACATTAAATTAGTTAACAAAACAATCAACTCAATCACAATTTATTTATTTAAGTTTTTATTCAGTTTGATATATGGACAGTTTTGCTATTATTGTAACCTTTAAACTGCTAGCTTAGACTTGGCTAAGCTTACTCTCATGCATTACATTTGAACCAGTAGACATGTACGTAGACAAGTCTTATTATTCATCAACAAAGCCTCATCACTGTGAAGATGACGTGTATAACAACTACATGAGCGTTAAGACGTTTCACAAAACAATTGACCACTTTTTCGCCTTTTTTGAGGAATGAAAATCGCTTACCTTTGCCCCGTGAGATGTTATTGCTGGGGAGGGGTTTTCTTTTGTATCGTTTGTTGACAGCGAACTGATGGTTTCTAAATCTTCTATCTTTGCAAGATCTGGGGTCTGTAAACAAGTTATGCAGAAAATTGAAACATGGGAATAAAATTATAAAAATGTCACCATAAAAGTGTTGTTTTGCGAATACGCTGCTTCTGTTGCCTTAGTTCAAAATTATCCCACAACCAAACTAGATAAGGGCAAGCCGTGGCTGGGGGGCAAACATATCGAAACTGTCAGTAGTGCAGCCAAGAAGAAATGGGGGTTTCAACCCCCTTTGAGACGGTGTGTGTGCAGTGGCGGATTTAGGGCAATATTTTAGGGGGTGCCAAAGAAGTATGGAACAACCTCGCCGCAAATGGCTTGGGAAATTTTTTTGCGTTTTTATCAATAAAATTGCTTATCTAAGTCAAGTAGGCTACCAGTCATTCCCACATCACAAATCAACACCACAAGTGACACTCAGTTGTAAAGTTGAGGCAATGCCATAATGCCGCTCGTGGCAATTAAAAGTAATAACGAACGTGAAATGATAATTTAGGTATTTTCCACTACAATTTTAGGCTATACAATAGTGATTGCTCCAAGTGAATGAAAAGGGGTAACTACCAAGATCCATTTCAATAAATCACCAACCTAGAGTGCCTGAAGCTCACTGGTGCATAGCCCAAAATATGCATTATAAAAAACATTCAAACGGTGAGGCCTAGGTGTACGTAGTACAAGTGAGTGGTACTCAGTTAAGATATTGCAAATAAAAAAATAATTCAAATATGAACAAAGCGCTTGCAGCAATAAGAGTCTACTATTTCTATTTTTGCAATACAACCAATTGGTACCAACTAGCACATAATCATGTAAATTGGCATGAAAAGGGGAAGGCTTACGCTCTGCAGTGGGCTCTCACAGGCTGAAAATGATGATGATGATGATGATTTCTATTTTGTAGAATATGCGAAATCGGGCCTACGCCCAATCAGCAAAACAAAATATTGTGAACTGACAATGATGCAATTGAGCAAAAGAACAATACGATTAAACTACTCATGCTGATAATGTTGCAAACCATGCATTATATTATTTAAACTTGAGTTAAAAAAAGTTTCTTTATTAGTTAACTTATTAGTATTTTATATAATGTCTATTGTCTCTTGCACCGTTATTAGCGGTTAGTAGGTCTACTTGCCGAGACTAAACATCATGCATTGATTGTTTTACGTTAGTAAAATGGAAATTTACAAGTTAAAGTATAGCATAAAAAGGAAATTTGCATGCAGACATAAAAAAATAAATTGGAATTTTAGGGGACGCCATAGGTAAATCCGCCACTGTGTGTGTGTCACAATAACTGAATCAATAATAATAATACTCATTATAGTTACTAGCGTTACAGCTATTGTGATGTCACACAAGTCTAAGAATGAAAGGGGGTTGACTAGCAACGGTTTCAGCACTGTCGAAAGTTAGAAAACGGGAATTGCAGGACGAACGGCACAAGCTGTTGAGGTCATGTGAGAAAGGATTTCCTTTTCCAGTAGGAAATCGCGCTTGGCGAGAAACAAGTTTTATATGAACGTGACAGACAAATGATGACAGTGAAGGGATGACGAATCACGTTACCAGGTCGTGCATGATCTTTGTGTGATTGCCCGCGCTATCAGGTGAAGTTTATTTACGCTGTAGCGAAAACAAGTTTGTTACAATCAGTTTAAAGTAGACCTTAACCTTGCTTTTGTGCAGTACTCTGGCCTGTTACCAGTCAGGAAATTTGAGAGACTTTTACAATTCAGACAGATTAGATTTCATGATAATGAAGCCGAATAACATTTTTAACCCTGCCGCAACCAACGACCGATTTATTGTACTTTGAATGAAAATCCTCCCTTTTTTATCACTTGACAATCAGGAGAAGAAGATACTTTTTTACTAGGCTACCCGAATAAAAACTCGTTAACCATTAGAGAGGGTGATGCTCCCGATTGATTTGTTTTCGATCAATTATCTATATATGGAAGCCTATATCAAAAGTAATCTTGTCACAAAGTTATAACGTTAAACTTGAAACAAAACACAAGTCACTTCTTTACAAAAAATCGATATAAATTAAACTTGGCCAAGTTGCATACAGACATTTATAAGATGAACACAAATCAGTCAGCGCGCATCAAATCTTGTGACCGTTTAAAACCAAATGAGTTCAAAAAAGTTCGCAAACATTGCAGTAGCATTTGCATGCAAATTAGAGTACCGTACTTAAGTCCTTGTCGGTAATTAAATTTTGCACAGCGAGCAAAATATTTATTTTTTCATCAATTCAACATAGTTGTGAAGTGATGTGTTAGACGTAGACGTTGTATCGATGTAAAAAGGACCAATTTTGCTTGCTGGATAAGATTTATTGATTGAAAAAATGACTGATTTGAAGCTAGGGCAACTATCTCCCGCGAGTTTATTTGAGCTCGATCTTGGTGCTTTGTTGCGGCGTTAAATCCAATGTCAAAATCCACCTCAAATTCCTACCAAAAGTTTTAAGCTGATTTAACGGCGCTCAGGTTAGTTTATAAACAAAAAACGCAACTAGTTATACAAAACACGCTATTTTTTAAGTAAAGTTTGTCTTTGGTTCTAAATATCACAGGGAATATCCTTTAGCTTATAAAGCTTACAACCTCCAGACAGATTGTGAAAGCCTCAGGGAGTATTTAAACCTCTTCATGAGTTAAAACAAAGCAAATAAGCAGAAACTTTTAGAAATATATGATTCACAACGGCAGGCCACAACGTGATAAGTGATAACATTAGACATCAAAACATAAAAACTGAAGAAAAAACTGTTGACTTGGCGCCTTTCAAAAACATTTTTTTGTTTTTTAAGTATTATCCACATGAAAGACATGACTGTATTCTTTTCAAAACGTCTCTAGAGTACTACTGTCTAGCACTATCTTTGCATTGCCACAGCAATTTCTTCGAAGCATGAAAACAGAGCCCCTGAAGCAGACGAAATTATGTTTATTCAAATGCACTCCTTTCTTCAAGTGCTGCCAGTCCTTTCCCGATTATATATGTGTTCTATTGTGTAACTACGTAATTTTTCTCGTGTTGAAAGGACAAATGGAAAAACATCTCCCTCGCTCTCTCTCTTTCTCTCTGTTCAATTGTCCGCCAACAAAAAAGTAGTTAAATAAACCAGACTACTACTAAACTGTGCCACAACTACTATATCAAGACATTGCAAACGAAGAAGAATACCCACCGCTGGTAAAGTGACGATCCCTCGAAAGTAGAGAGCCCCTCCTGCGATGGCGATGTACAAAAGCATCGCGACAATGAACTTGTTTTTGCGGTTGTGTCGAATCTAAAAAAAATAAAACTTACATTTGCCGAAACTCATAACTGGGAAAAATATTGTCTAATACAGGGGTTCTTAACCTTTTTTCCCTTGTTACCCATTTCTGTCCAGATCAAAATCCCATTACCCAAAATCTAATTTTATCTATTTTCTCATATTAAAAATATAAAACAGCGTTATTCAGCAAAAACAACATTTAATGTAAAGAACGGCATCAATAGTTTCAGTGAGACATTTGCGCTTTTTTTTTGTGTACAATCGATGCAATATTGGGTGCGATTTTGGATACTGCACAAAGCAAATCTGACTTCAGATCTAACAACTTGTTTCGAAATTTTGACTTCAAAGCAACAACACTTGAAAATGCTGATTCACAGAGATAAGTGGAAGGGAACATAGTCAACAATGTTAGTGGTTTTGCACAACTTTTGGATATGCTTTCCCCATCATTCTCCAGAATTTTCTCAAGCTTTCATCTTCAAAAGAATATAGCTTGCTCGTCTCAACACTAACTCTAAATGTACACTATATAAACTACTTCAAACAACTGCTAACAGCAACGCAGCCATTAAGCTTGCTCATAAAACAACTGTAACTGAACTGATTATACAAGAAACATCTTACTATTATGTCACAAATATGAAATACATAAAACCGGCAACAAAAATGATGCAAAAAATAAATCACTATGACGAAACAATTCTAAAAATGATAAAATATCACTGTGCTTGTTTGGTTGTTTTGAACGGACTCAAAACTTCAAAAAAAAGTGTAAGTAATAAAGCAACTTTACTACTTACAGCTGTGACATTGTTTGTTACATCTATAATTCTAAGTATTCTGGTTCAGCTGATTACCCACCTGTTATCCTGAAATTACCCACATGTGGGTAATTACCCATAGGTTAAGAACCACTGGTCTAATAGCATGATGCACGGAACAAGAAAGCGATAAATATGAAAACTTACAACCTAATCATACACTGGCATGCATTGCGATTAAAATAGTGACGCAATAATTCCCGATGAAAAACAACTTTTTCGTTTGCATATGCTTTGATGGCAATCACATAAACTTCAGTTCTATTCCATCAAATTATTAAGGTCTCTTGTGCATCATCACATGACAAAGAAATGGAATACAAAGTATTTCAGAAATAAAAGACGTAGTAATTTCAGTGATCATTTATTGGAGAACAGATTTGCGCTATTCTTTAGTAATGCTGATGATTTTTGCTTGACACGAGATAGAAAAACCTGTTTATAAATTAACATACACGAAACTTACCACGTCATGAATTGGCGCATTATCTGCATTTGAATTGTCATTTTTCAACTTCTTGGACGCACTTAAAGTTGAAGTATTTGGCAGCTTTTTTGCAACATTATTGTTCTCATCTGGTTGTGTGCCTTTGCGACTGCTTCCTTTTCGTCGTCTCGGTTGATGAGTCACCATTGTTACGTTAAAATACGTCAATAAACTTAAAACCAAATTTTCTCACCTTTTTTATACAAGAAGAAATAGTTATCCTGATCAACGTGCATGCAAAGAAGTGGGCTATATCTATTTCAAGAATGCAGTCATACAAAATAATTATTGATAAATATTTAAATATGTTTTTGGATGTTTGTCATGGCAAAAGCCATAGAATACAATGCTTTGTCAGTAAGTGGATTTATACCTCTAGTTGTAAAAAAAAGGAAATCATTCCTTCTGATCCAAAAACTTAACGCCGCCAACAAAAGTTAGGTTAGCCCAGTAATACCAGCTCAGTGGCCGAGTGGTTATCGCTTTCGGCTTTGGTGCTGGTAGATCTGAAATCGATTCCACGTCGGGTCAAACCAAAGATTTTAAAAACGGTTCCGATTGTGTTCTTTCTTGCATAGCGCAGTGAGAGTGAGTCGGGAAATGATGTGATGACATCCTAAACTTGATATAAAATAAAAAATGAGCCTTGTCGCTAAAAGATTTCAGCTGTTGTAGAAGGACAAAAAATAAAACCCAGTAGCGAAGACGAGAGAACCAAGGGTGTACTTTTGAATACGGGCATAAAATGATTTTAGAGACCCAGAATTTTTCAAGGGGCCCGAGGAAGCGTAAGCATTGTCAAGTTTGCTACTGAGTTGGTTTAAAAAAAAGTAGACTGACGCAAAGTTTTTATCTAAACAACCTCATGTTAGAAGTTGCGTCTGCACGTAATTGCAACGTGATTCGTAATGATGGGGTTGATGCAAAACACCATCACAATATGTATCCAAACTCTGCGCACGAAAAACTATTTTGAAAAAGAGTTTAAGTTGAATAGTGTAATAACAAAATTGAATTCACACTTATAGCTCGATCAACAATTTAAACAATAAACTTTGCTCGACAAGTCTTAAAACTTAAAAAGAAGTAATTTCAACCGGATAAACCTGACTCAATCTGTTACTCATAAAGGACTTGGCCTATAATCTACTTTGTTCTTCTTGTTGCAGTCGGCAAAGTAAACCACTTAAAGCAGCGATGCACTTCGAAAAAAGATATCTGATTCATTTTGGACTTTCTAAAGAAAATGATTCTACTATCGTTATTACAAAGTGGATGTCGAATCAATAACTTGTAGGCTTTATTATGCCAGTGATTCCTGGTACATTTCTGTCTATCTTTCTAACGGCCTATCCTAGGTAATAATCCATCTACCTTGCACAGAGATTATTAACAAAGAAATGCTTGTTTGCTATTGAGATAATAATGGATACTTCAAAAAGTAATTGAGCGACTCTGTAAGAGATCGCTTTTTATCTTACGGCGATGGACTTACTATAAAACCGCATTTAAGCAATTTTGACTTATCAAATACTATAAGGCGCCTCAAAATTTCATCTCAAGTTTCGCCGTTTATAATAAACGTCGAGTATCAATTTTATAAAATTCTTAAGCCCTGTGTTTTGTGTGGCTGCATGCTCTCTACGCTCACAAGCTACAGATTGAAATAATGACTTTGCGAACTTTTTGTTTAAACTTGATTACATTTTTTCGTTTCCTTTTTGCCTACTTCTTTTTTAAAATAACAAAAGCTCCAAAAAATAATTGAAAAATAAGTTTAAAACATGAAGAGCAATAACTCAGCACAAGGGCAATTTTGGAACACCTCATACCACTTCATGCTTGCCAAATTGAAAAGACAAAACGTGTTATAAAACACTTGAAAAGGAACTGTGCTGTACTTGAAGCGTGGAAACTAATTTTTTTTCTACTGGCATTAATTGGCACTCGTGTGCAAAAAGCAACTGCGATCACTTGCCCGAAAAGTTGAAAATTGTATTTCAAATAAAAAGAAGACTCTTTCTCAAACTATCTCTATGCTGAACTTGTTTTTGTTGTTTTGTGGGCGATTGTTTTGCTTTATATAAACAATGTGAACGCATTATCACCACATTTCGTTCACTGCTTTGTGCAAGAAAGAACATGATCGGTTGAGTGTTTGAAGCCTTTTGATACGACTCTACCAGGAATGGAACCCATGCTGAGACTACCTCTTCGCTGAGCTGAAGCAAAATTCCATTTTGCTGATGCAACCTCAACCTAAAGCCGAAGATGTGTTGCTGAAATTTTATTACAAATATTTTTTTATCTAAACCTTTTTTTGTTGGACAACTCCAATCTAGGTCTGGGACTTCTAAAGCTTTCTAAAGCTGAAACTTTTGGACAGACCAAATAATCAGAAATACAAACCAATGTTGAGAACCAGTTTGGTGGTCACTTTCACAACCATTGTGATTAATCGACTTCATTTGCCTCGGTAACAAATGGTTTCAATGCTGCTCCACAGAGACCAAATCAACCGTTTTTTACATTGATTCAACGCCTGACGTTGAATCAATGTAAAAAAACGGTTGGTTTGCCATCTGGACGCTACAGACTGGTTTTCATCTAATTTTCAAGCATCCATGCATGTTTGCACACTGAAAGGTTCTGCCACCTTTTCCATGTATTGTCGTGCTGATTTGTCGCTTATTGTAGCCAGTGCTTCCTTATTCGCCTCAAACACGTTAATGACAAAAAAAGAAACAGAAACAATATGAAATAGTGAAAACACGTTGGAACATGTTCGTGACTACATCAGCAAGTATGCAAAAAAGTAAATCAGCCATGATGGTGCAATTTCAATCTTTAATAAACGTACCAGGAATAGCCAAGAAACATGTTTCGTTTTAGCAAAATAGTTTCTAATTTAATACTTCAGTTCTAACTAATAACAATTTAACTAATTCCGTCAGTTCCGACTGTTCAACAGCTTCTTCACTTCAACCGCGCACTGCAAACGCATGAGCTGCAGCATGGATCACTCGAGGCTCATACATATAAACAAAACTGCCTTTTTCGTCGGTCTTTCGGCAGTTGTTGAGATGTTGGGACTTTTCAACAGATGAGCAAAACAATGCGACAGACAGCATAACACATTTTAGTCATATAAGTATTGTGAAATTATTCATATGAGCAAATAATGATAATCTAAACTTGATTATGACGTACGCTGTTTCTCTGTCATATCAAAACTTCAATGCATGGAACCGTCTTTTCTCGAAGATAATAACTTGAGGAAGGATTATGGATAAACAGAAAAAGAAATCGTGTAAGTAAATATAATCAACCACCAATTTAATTTGCAACTAATAATCTTTACAGACGTAAAGCAAGATATCAGACTTTACAGACATCGTAATTAAAATCCATTACCTGTGTTTGTTATTAAAGTGACTCGTTTAAGCCATCGAAAGCATTTTTTCGATTTCGTGTGACAACAAAGTAATTTCGAATGCATTCTAACAATTACTTTAAATGCACGTCCATTCACGATACTTTTAAACAGTTGACTTAAAGATTAAAGGATTCCATTAAATCAAATCACTATTAATTTTACTAATACTGAAAATGCATTTGGCAAATCGCTGCAAACATTTTCACATCAATCCAAAGTCCGTATCTACATAGCTGCCAATGTTAAGACTCGTCCTGGCTATGCACAGAAAGGCTATGTTAATCATTAACAACTGGATCAACATAAGGCATGGTTGTGTTTGCAAAAGTTACGTACCAAAAGTAAACATAATATGAAGCAGCTTGATAGGCGTCTAATTTGTGGGGGATATGTTCTTCTTGCATGGTCCAATTGTATTGTAACACGATAGTGCAAGCGATACCACTAGATAAGCAAATTTATCAATATTCTGATGTTTGAAACACTAAACAAAAAGAATATAGAAATGTGTCACACAAGCCCTGGCCTAGGGTACCAATGCAAGCGGCATCAAAAAGTGGGCGCCGCAGTATGAATGGAGAGTTACAAGAGTGATCAACTATTTAATAAAAAAAATATAAACTATCATCAAAAGGTGTAAACTCGAGAGGGTTTTGTTTATTGGAGATGTCATTGCTCACTATATTAACATGGATATTAATAGAGTGAGCCATGGCTAAATGTCATTCATCTTGTGCGTAAAATAGGGAGAGAGATTGTTTATTTGACTTTCAATACTGCAAGTCAAATACTCAACATGTAGGCAAGAAGCGCCAACGAACTTTGCGATTTTACAACCAAAGTGCTTCATAAATACACAAATTCTTAAGGTTAAATAAACAGAACATAAATAAATAGTGCACAGATAAACACTGATACAAGGTATAAAATCCAAGCTATATCAAATTGCTCGTTTTCCCAAAGTATATTCATTCTCTAGTAGTGAACGCTGTTCCTCCAACAAATGCATATTGATAACTTTTGAATTACCGACATTTCCTCTAGCTGTGACCTCATAATAACCTTTCTGGAATTTCTTCTTCATCTTGAAACTTAACCTAGTCTTGGTAAAAATCTCGTCAAACAAGAATTCAAGACGATTGAAACAGGTTTCTAAAAATGGCATTTTCTTTAACTTGCTCTGCATACTTCTCCAGTACCATTTCATCAACAAAAAAACCGCGTTAGAGGCGAACCAAATGCAAGTGACAATATTTTAAAGGTTAACGGGTAGGCAGCATTCTTCTCCTTTGCAATCTTGCCAATCTTATTGTAAACAAGAAACTTTGCAGAAAAAGTTTGCAGATATCTGCCTAAAATCTCCCAGGAAATAGTTGAATAAACATAATTTAAGCTCACTGATATATCAAAGACTGCCGCGTTAAGCTTTGACCAAATAGCATAAGCCTACGACTGAGAAAGGTTCGATGAATTATAAAAAGTTCAAAACACACAGATTTGCATGGAGTAGTCTTTGCGTTAATGATTGGAGAATACAGCTGAGTTGGTTAAGTGTTTGACTTCACGAACGAAGAAACTGCAAGATCAAGCGGAGCTGGTTCGACTCTCCAGGTGTGCGTTTGAGCAAAAAAAAAAAAACAAAAAAAATTCAAAGACAGGTTTTTGTTTGTTTGTTTGTTTATCTTTATCCTGCATTGCGGGAAAGCGGACTTGAGCGCTATGCATCGGTGTACGCCTTCCGACGTACACCTGACCCACGCTGCAGCTGACGGCAATGACTGTTTCCGGTTGTCTACTCTACTTATGACTTAAATTTGGTACTACCCATTACTCGAAATCGATCACTGGGTAGAGGCAATTATCGTAAAGTTTCTTGCCCAGAGAAACAACAGCAAGTGCGGGTGGCTGGAGTCGAACATGCAGGCTCTCGACTGCGAGCCCAACGCGCTAACCACTCGGCCATTGCTGCCGACAGCAGCACCTAGTGGATGGAATAATTCACAGACAACAACACTTTTACAATCGGAAACTTCACTCTGTCAAACTCGGTGACCGCCCTGCGTCAGTGGTTCAAAGCCTCTACAGTCTACAAGTATGTGAAGCTGTCAGAATTAAGCTCTAAAAGAAGTAGTCTCAGCAGTCCAAAAATAAAGATTCCATCAATCAATCATAGACATACTTTTGTCCAACTAAAAAAGTTAAGCACTCAAAAAATTAAGCAGTTTTTTTACAGTTTCAATGTGTTATTTAACAACACTAGCACTCCCCGAAAAATAGTAGGCCTATAGGCCGACCGAGAAATCCAGAAATGTCGAATCGATGGTATGCATAAGCTATACAGAAGTGTATTTTTGCTTCCACAAATCTGTTTTAGCGTCTAATCTCAGAGTCTACAACATTAATTGTGGCTTTGTTCTTGTTGATCAGTGGTTACGCGCTCGACTGAAGATCAGACTGCGATGGTTCGGCTCTCGAGGTGTGCGCTTGAGCAACGCATTTCGGGATTGCTCTCCGTTCAGCGGCATTTAGTGGATAGAATAATTTTCTGGCTACAAAATTTCAACAATTGGACACTTCACCCTGCTAATTTCGGTAACCGGCCCCGCGTCAAAAGCCTCTACAGTCTACAAGTATGCGAAACTACCAGGAATAACCAATCAAGGTTTTGTCAGACCGAAGATAAAGATGCAAAACCAAACCAAGTGGATTTTTCTTGTTGGCTTGAACAGAACTGTGCAATGTTCAAATCAATCTTACATGTTTTTTTTGCAGTGTCAACAACTGACAAGCATTTTTTCATTGCATCATGAAAGTGGAACTTTCTGCTATTTACTTCATGGTTAATTTTTCCACTTACTTTGTTTCGTTGCGGCGATTACAAACAGCGCCAACCCATTGTAATCTGCGTTGCAAATTGAACCAGTTTTGTTAGGTCGTCGGACCACTCGGCATGCGTCAACTCAGCAAGTGCTTCAACTCAACAAGTACATTTCAGCTACTGCCAAGTCAGAAAATGAAATTTACTTGCTAGGTCATGGATTGTCAAATTCATTTTGCTGACTTGTGACATTCCAAGATAGGCTATGGCTTGCTCAGTTTCATCATTTACCAACTGCAACCACTTGCTCAATATAATTGCTGACTTAAAGCAAAAGAAGACTCTGTTTGTTAGACGTAGTCAATAAACTGGCGCTTGTTTGACACAGGATGGATGTGATCATCGATTGTTATGCACGTTCCAGTCCGGAACATAGGTGAATAAGCAAACTGGTAAGCTAAACCTACGCTTGTTAATTTTAGCGTTTCGGCTGGTGTGCATCATCATGGATTTTTTAATGGGAGCCTGCTATTATTAATGAAGAATGTTCAACGTTTGTTGTGCCAACACCTGATTTTTGACGTATGACTTAGGAGCAAATACTAACTTGATGCAGAAAATATTAGCTGCTGTAAGCTTGTATAGGCTACTCTTGCAACTAAGAAAAAGTTTATGTCACACAGTAGGCTACTGTTGATTCAACTCAATGGTTCTTAACCTGGGCGTAGGGGAGAGCGTCCAACAGTGCCCCGCTTTTTGGAAAATTGAGGTTTAGACATCAAAAAAAAAATTTTTTTCAATTTTTTTTTTCTATTATGAAAATTCCTCCTTTTCTTTAGTATTTCTACATAAAAAAAAGTTTAAAAGTTTTACACAAACTTCATAATCAGGCGTTAAAAATCACCTGTCAAAGTGGGGCACTGTTGGATATGGTATCCAACAGTGCCCCGGGTAGGATCCAACAGTGCCCCTATCAAAGTAATTGGTGTCTTTAGTTGCAATGTTGAGCCACTCTTTTTGCAATGATTACCCTAGGTATGAAACTTGTGTTAGTACCGGTATTGTTTTACATGATGGATGTCACTGAGCTGGTCAGGTCAAGACAAAACCTTTTAAAGTGGTACATATGCTACACAATTATCACAGACACAAAATATAACAGCAACAGTTATCATAACATGTACGACACGCTATCTGCCCGTCGTGGTGACTGTGCTTAAACGAAATAATGCGAATAGGTTCCAAGGAACCATGCAAACACACTGAGCTGTAGTTTATAGAACAGCCCAGTTGCTGTAATTACTTTTTTAAAAGTTTTGGTGTTATGACCTAACCCTAACTACCAATTGCAATAAGGAAGGTGTTTATTCAACAGTCAATCAGTGAAAGAACATGCAATAATAGCCCCGATAGCTTAATTGGTTAGCGCGTCACTTCTGGAACGAAGAAGCTTCAAGATCAAGCGGCGCTGGTTCGACTCTCGGGGTGTGCGCTTGAGCAACGCACGTTAAGGACTGCTCTCCATTCAGCGGCATCTAATGGATGGAATAGTTCACCGGCAAGACTTCAACAATCGGAAACTTCACTCTGTCAATCTTGGTGACCGGGCCTGCGTCAGTGATTCAAAGCCTCTACAAGTATGCGAAACTGCCAGGATTAAGCTCTGCAAGAAGCTTTCCCAGTCCGAGGATAAAAATTCCATCAATTAATCAATGCAGGAGATTAAAGACATCATTGATTTGGCCACATGGAAGGTATGATTAACACAAGATACACCCACAACACACTTTGGTAGGCCTATATTGGCATGTGGTTCACAAGAAATGGCTTGGTTTATGGAGCAAAATAACCAAATTTGACAGACAAAATTACTAAACAATAGGCCTACATATAGTTCAGGCACGAAGCTTCTTCCACAGCCGAAACTTAGAAACACAGGCTACCAAAAACTCCCCAACACCTATAATATTGTTGATATAACATAAAATGTTGATAATCATTTTGGCACTGCATATTGATTAATAAAATCTCATGGCTTCCAACAGTGCTCCACCGGGGCACTGTAGGAGACCTCAGGGTGGGGCACTGTTGGAACCACGGGCCTACAAGATAAGATGGCGTCAGTTTTTTTACCGAGGCCTACGATCTGAAACGTTATTACTGAAACCTAGTCTAGTGACTGACCAAGCATGAAAAACTTGTGAAGCATCCCTGAAGCCACCGTAAAAACTGCAACAAAAAAAGTTATAAAGTTCTGAAAATTTACTTTTTACCCTCTAAAACAAACTTTCATTTCTGCCAACAACAAGCAATGACTTATTTCTGCCTAACTTAGTTTCAGCAGCTTCTACGGACCACGTGACCATGGTAATGTACAGTTGAGTGAATAATTTGTCACGGATTGCGAAAAACGATGGGAGGGGCACTGTAGGCACCCGGGGCACTCTCCCCTACTACCCCTTAGAAAGCGCTGTTGACCTTTTAGAGGGGCGGAAATACTGAGGGGTCATAGGGGGCACTATATTCAGAAGGTGTAACAATATTTTCCTCACGGCAAATTTGCATTAGTGGTTCTGCTAAATCAAGGTATATTCGTGCTCTGTGGAGGCTCACATGCATGTTTTAGTTGAGATTTCCTAATTTCACCACGCTACAATGCAGAATCCGATACACCTTCACTGCAGGTTATCACTCATTATCTTTTGTACAGCTCAAATATTATGGTGGGCGCCAGACTATGGAAATCTCTGAAAAGGAGTGCTGAGAAAAAACGTTAAGAACCACTGATTAACTGCACCAGATTTGACTGCAGTGACCATCACCACTAACTCGGATTACCAATGTAGCGAGTTGTTAGAATCTTTACAGTCATAGTTTTCAAGACTTGGTTGACCAGCAATGATTTTTCAATCAATTCTATCGAATAGCCTACCTATCCTAATTGTTGTAGTTGTCTCGTAACAAATATCCATAGCATATAGTTTTGCATTGATTGAAAGATCCAACGAGAATAATTTGATCAAGATCCTTCTTTAACAGTGGTAAAGAATCGTCGAAGAGCGGAAGCTTCACATCTCCACAAAACATAAGTTCATTTTATGCATCGATAGGATATCGGACTAGGTTCCACACGACTTCAAGACAAGATATCTGTACGTTAGCTCAGTGGCCGACTCAAGTTCAAGCGGCGCTGGTTCGGCTCTCGGGGTGTGCGCTTGAGCAACGCATTTTAGGACTGCTCTTCATTCAGCAGACGGAATAATTTCCAAGCAATAACATTTCGACAATTTGAAACTCCACTCTGTCAATCTCAGTAACCGGCCCTGCGTCAAGAGCCTCTACAAGTATGCGAAACTGCCAGGAATAACCAATCAAGGCTTTGTCAGTCCGAGGATAAAGTTCAAACCAACTTCTTGCCGCAGAACAGCAGTCGCAAAAGTCCATGACGCAGTGACCTTAGATTTTCTCGCCATAACCACCATGTGACGACGAAGAACGAGATATCAAAGGGGACACAACAATAATTAGAATGTTCACTTCATGTTAGCATAAAGTAAATCAAAAAATCACAGCATTTTTCCACAAGTAGAAGCACAAGGCAACACGAAAACTAAAAGTATTAAAACACAAAGCAAAAGGTCATAGTTCGATAATGGAAAAAAAACTATAGCCTACGCTTCACATCAATTTAGCATCTTTAGACAAATATCAAATGTAAACATACGCCATCTAATATCCATAGTACATCCGTAGTATCCAGCTGCCAACAAAAGAAAAACAGTTTTGCTATGCGTTCAAAATTACAGGTAAGCAAGGTATCGAACCACGATGCATGGCTGTCACATCGACTACCTTCTTAGACAAACTGCAGCTATGTGTAACCGTTTGTATTCAAAAGACATTTAACATCAGTGTAACGTATCCTCGAACGCAAAAAGATTTCATATTTTAGTGGCATCCAAGTTCGTATCTGGTAGTTGAAGATTTAGATGAAAATAAATGAGATGCCAGTCACCATACTTATACTTTAGTGTGTCTGTCATGGCGACACGGGGCGTTCTTATGCAGCTGACAACAGCTAACCTTAAACTCGGCCCAGCCAGCAAATCAGTCCTTATTTTTTTACATCGATTCTGTAGACCTTAAATCAATGTAAAAAGAAGTGATTTACTAAGTGTTGAGATATGTTCAAAAGCATTAAGCAGATATGTGATGCATCGATTGAACGAAATGTCGGCAGATATCTGACAAAGACAATTACCCCCAAAACATCTTGTGTACAAATATCTGAATGCGTTAAGAGCAACTGCCCTTAACTCGCTCCCTCATTCGTGGGTGCTACAGGCGCTTAGCAAGGAAAAAATTACAAAACAAGTGCTACTTGTCCGAGCTGTCGTTCAGGAACGCGAAGGCGTCAATAATATAATTTGCCGCCTAGAAATCCTTGAAGAGAAACAGGACAAAGCCGGCTACAACGAAGTTGCAACTTTTGGAAACAAACTTTTTTTCAACCTTTCACAATCAATAGATTCCCCTCAAGTCTCCTTCCAAACCATAAAGTTTCGACTTTAAGGTTTTTAATTCGTTCTGTATAGCTCTGGAGCGCCCCGCTGTGGCACGAACCGTTTGTAAAACGTCGACATCCGAAACAGCGCCTCCAACGGATGCCTGCAACCAGAAGGTTATCATTTGTATTTCTGGAAATGGTAATTGATTTAAAAGCTAAGCCAACAAAATAAGCTTGACTGGTTGATTGATTGATTGGTCTCCAACTGGAACAATCTCCAACGTTAAACATGATCAAGCTGATGGGAATGAGAATAAAATATTCTACATTTTCGAAAGAATTACTCGATAATGATGTACACGACTGTGCCAGTGTGCAACTGTGCATCTAGACACGGCTGACCCTGTCTGCGTTATAAAGCATTGAAAAGCAACGCATGTCTCCGATAGACACGGCGTCATATGAAAACGTGCATCATCATTATTATTATTCTACTGCTCATTACTTTGTAGAGTTGCTTTTCAACTTCCTTGAGTTTCTTCCTTAGATTCTTGACATCCGTCTTGAATCCTTCAACTTCCGCGTTTCTTCTCTTCTCCAATCCCGCGTAACGCACCGTCATCATCTCCAACCTCTTTGCCATCTTGTCGGAACGCTCCTTGAAGATGTCCCTGGAGTTTGAAGGAATTATCTTTACATTAATTGAACAGTGTTGGATGAACAATGGAATCAAAATTGCATAGAAAATGGTGAAAAAGAACGAATCCTCAAAATTAGTGTTAAGGGATTTTGAGAAAAAAAAGAACAAATGTTAAACCCAGGCCAATAAAAATTGGCCTGGGTTTACGAGCCCTAACTTACTCCAAGTAATTTCAGGTTGACTATACTGATATAAAAAAAAACACAATTTCATTAAAAAAGTACTCTCATTGCTCTACAAACACAATCCTGCGATGAAGAAGCTTATTAAATATTTCCGTGATAACCGTGATGTTTCGGGATGAATACCAAGCGCTTCTAGAAAGATATCGATGTTTACGACTAAAGTATGTGTGTGAATGCTGGCGGCATGCAAAGTTGTCTACGTGGTTAGCTGCCTAGGGATAAATCATCGAAAGAATGAACGAAATCAAAGTGTTCGGGGAGTTTACAGTAAAGGACCTTGAAACGATGTAAAAGTAACAATGTGTCACAAATCATAGTTAGCCAGCAAAAAAATGCCGTTTTTACATCGTTTCAACGTCTGGCGACGTTTATACAACCTAACAAAGGATACTTTTGCTGCCTGGGTAATTACCTGTGGACCTCGCTTTCTTCTCTTATCCGAGCTAGTTCGTCTTCGGCCTGAACGCATTGCTCCCTGTACATGTCAGCCAGTTTGGCTGCTTGACCCAGCTGCTGCTCCAAGTTGCTCATCTCCGCTTCCATTTGCTGTTTCGCTTCGTAGTCGGTCACGCATGACCGCGCATATGAGAGAGCGGTCACCTTTTTTTCCGCGCCCGAACTCCGCTGGATGGAGTCTACTTGCTCGCGAAGGACGTCCATTTCTGGAAGCAAGTTTGTCCTAAGGAACTTTTCGTTTCATATTTCGAACGGAGATCTTAGAAGCTGACAAAATCGCACACACTACCCAAGTACCCATGTAGTAATATCAAGGATCTCAATTATTCAAAAAATTCCGGAACAATTAATCTTCAACATAAGCGTTACGACAGGCGACAGCGATATTCGCTAGTATTTGTATTTAAGAAAAATAGAATTCTCGTATTTTCTTCTACGAATTATCGGCGTAAATACTATTATCGGCGTAAATAGATAAAACTATCTTAAGTACCGTACTCTTTCATTTCATTCTGCCCGAAAAAAAAAAACTTGATGCAAGATGTGAATTGCCCCAGCTCATTAGCGAATCGAAAAGCAGCAAAGTTTAAACAGGCAAGAATAGTTAGCTAACATGTATCGCATATACAATTATACACGTCTAGAAAAGCTAGAATCCACAGATAACTAGTCCATGGCCAAGCTAAAAGTATGTATCGGACCGGCAGTTTTACTTGGAGAGGTTTGTAAAACCATTTTCTTAAAGTGCCTTTAATGATGGTCTGGCAATACCTTGTAACAACTTATCTTTTTCTGCCATCCATTGCTTTTCAGTTTCTCTATTCTCACGCTTCACCAGCAATATATGCTGAGTGCTCTCATGAAGAAGAGCCTGGACAGTAAATGCACAAAATAAAACATTTAAACTATGTTAAGAAATCTTTGTAGAAATATCTTACAAGCAGTTTTACATTGTACGCCTGGTAGCTCATTTTATCTTATATCACAATCAATACCTTTATACAAAATTTCACAAATAATAAAGCAATTATTTAATGTACTTTGCTTCTTCTAGTGAGTATTGGTAGGTTTGGTGAATGACAAGAAATCTATTTCAATCCACTCAATTGAGGTTGGTTCTGGGTGACTGAGAATCATTTCTCCCCATTCGTCTATTCCCACTGGTCTTTTGACTAAGATACTCTTGATACACATGGCCCAGTGATACTTTCTAGTTGTTATTGGATCAGCTCAAACAAGTAACCATGATTGAGGATACTACCTGGGTGTCTCGTAGCCTCTTCGCATAGCGCTCATAGCGATCCCTATCTCGCTCCCTGGCAAGATCAGCTTCCTCCTGAATGATCCTCCGTTCATCTAGGAGGGAGGAAACCTGAAATATATACATTGATCTAATGTTGCAGAACGTCATCTTGCTGCAAAAACTTCAATAACGTCACAAACCATCTCCAGACTTTGCATGCTCACAAATAATGAAAAAGTGGAACATTGACAAAAAAACAAAAAAAAGTTGTTTAGCATTAAAGCAAAACATACTATTGCATAACCCAAATTAAAAATGATTAAAATGTACAAAAAAGGAGCGAAAAAATTTGTATTTGAGAAAAGCATCTGACAAGCTGAAAAATATTTAAATAGAATTACTTTAATTGCTTGTAGATCAATATTATTTTACATTCGATCGGCGCAATGCATTTAGCAACTAACCTGGTCTTTGGCTAACTTAGTCTGTTCTTCAAGTTGTGCTTGGAGTGCTTCTATGTGCAAAGCAAGTGTTTGGTTGTCTTCTGTCAGATGAGTAGTGGCTTCTTGTTTGTTTACCGGTGGTCGTGCAGATTTCGATGTCTATACATTTTATGAAGAAAAATTAGTTATTAAAGAATTTGTTATGCAACTGTTTATTGACAAATTTTTAGCGGTTTTTTTTTATTTTATTAGCTTGGAAGCGATCTTGTGATCATACACTCTGTGTAGTGTTGAGCATAAACCGTGTCTACATTGACATGCTGAAATACATCCTATTATAAATTTTCTCTAGTTTAATGTCTTTAGATGAGCTCAGCATTGAATTATTTTCTGAGCTCAGTATTGAATTTACAAAACTCGAAAAATTAAAACATTTTACTGTAGAAAAACAAATCAAAAAAATATTTTTAAACTACAGACAACTTTTCAATTTACCTTTGCTTTCACAGCCGGCTCAATTTCGTTTGGTAACTGAGGTTTTGGATGCTTTTGTGGAATCACTATTTTCGATGGAGGATCTTTATGGAAGTATGAAACCTAACAAGAAAATTTTCATTGTACAACGTTGAAGGACATAGAGAAAACCTATGCATACATTGTTAGCTTGCGCCTTGCAGTTCACACATATTTAATTTGACGCTTGCTTTTGTGGTATTCTACAGCAAACTAAAATGTAGTACTTTGCCAGAAAATACTATCATCAGCACTTTGGTACTAGATAATTTTTAATATACATTTCAATAAGTGAAAAGTTTGTTTTTATTTTACCATATGCACCAACATAGTCATACACATGCTGAAAAAGTTTGTACACATATTTGTAGTAAGTTATTGCTTAGCATGTGCAAGACTGTGTTGATGCATGTAAAAATTAAAGAAAAAATTTTGCACTTATTGAAATGTGCAATAGGGTAGCAATAATTTAAAATGTTTGAAACAATTCAAGAATGATCAAACTGAACCTAAATGAAAAGCAGCAGAATGTGATTTTATAATTCATTGAGCTGAGCCAGCATAAAAATACTAATTAAAAGTTAAAATCAACACCAGTATAGCTATATAATAAAAGGATTATTATTTGCTATTGTATATACATCATGCATGCACATCATCATCAAGTTTTGTTTTTTAACATGCATGTTTTGCAAAGTATTTCAGCACTCATAGTCATGGGCTTCACCCCAAATTACTAGGGAGTTCAACCCTATCATCGACTAGTTCAACCATATCATCGACTAGGGAGTTCAACCCAATCATCGACCCGCTCCTTCCAAAAGAGCAAGCTGGGTTTCGGCGCGGAAAATCCACTGTAGATCAGGTCACACTGTTGACCCAAGACATCGAGGACTGCTTTGAGGCAAAAAAGAAGGCCGGCGCTGTCTTTCTAGATCTCACAGCTGCCTATGATACTGTATGGCATCGCGGCCTTACTTACAAGCTGCTTCGCCTGCTTCCTGACCGACATATGGTCCATATGATTATGGAACTCGTCAGGAATCGAAGCTTCACCCTCACCACCGGCAACCCACGGCGAAGCAGACTGAGACGCCTGAAAAACGGCGTCCCACAGGGATCGGTCCTGGCTCCCCTTCTTTTCAACATCTACACCCACGACCTGCCAACCACGGTCTCCGCAAAATACGCTTATGCGGACGATCTGGCAATTCTCCACTCCACAAAGTCGTGGGAAAATCTAGAAGACACCTTGAGCCAGGACATGCAAACCATCTCAGCTTATCTCCAGAACTGGCGACTGAAACTCAGCGAAACCAAAACTGTGGCGGCAGCTTTCCACCTACACAATCGGGAAGCTGATCGTGAGCTACATGTCCACAACAACGGAAAACCTCTGTCCTTCTGCCCCGAGCCAAGGTATCTTGGGGTGACACTAGACAGATCGCTCACATACCGCCACCATTTGGTGTCACTGCGCAAGAAACTGACATCCCGCGCTGCATTACTGAAGCGCCTGGCAGGCTCTAGCTGGGGGGCGAGGGCTGACACTTTGCGAATAGCAGCCTTAGCCCTTGTCTACTCTTCAGCAGAGTACTGTGCACCTGTCTGGTGCCGCAGTGCTCACTGCCACAACATCGACACTGCCATAAACAGCGCCCTGCGCACAGTGACCGGATGCCTGCGTCCCACACCATTGGACAATCTCCCCATTCTCGCTGGCATCCAACCTGCTGAGCTTCGTCGCAAAGAAGCCACTCTGTCCCTCGGTCGACGGGCACTGGAGCCTAACCATCTTCTCCACCACAAGATCTCTGCCTTCCCAAACGGGCACCCCCGCCGACTGAAATCAAGACACTCATTCGTGCCAGCCGCTCGGCTTCTGATCAACGAAGCTGATGTACAAGACATCTCTGCGGCTACTTGGGCGGACCATAAATGGAATTCTGAATGGAAGTCAAGCACCACCAGACTCCATTCATTCATCCCCGACGCCGACACACGCCCCATCGGCCTGACACTACAGAGACAGGCATGGGTGCGCCTCAACCGTCTCCGTACGGGCGTCGGGCTTTTCCGCTCAACCATGCACCAATGGGGAATGGCTTCTTCCTCCTCCTGTGAATGTGGTGCCGAGGAACAGACCGCAGACCACATCATCAATGACTGTACCATCTTCAAACCACCTAACGGAGTGGAAGGTCTGCGCGTCATGGATGATGAAACTAAAGACTGGCTGCTCTCTAGCAGCCTTCCAGTGTAGTCCGGGAACATCGTGAATCTGGGGTGGTAAAAGGATAGACCCTCGGCCCCAGAAGCTCAGACGACGACGACGACGACTAGGGAGTTCAATAAAAAAGTTTTAATACTGATAAATTCAATAAATAATAAGCTGCAATGGCCAAATTTAAGTTATTTTTTTACCTCTGCAGCTGCAGGCCCTGCTAATGCAATCAAATGCTGGATACGTTTACGATCGCCAACTTCACGTATCTTTAATCGATCATTCTCAGCATAAAGCCTTAAGACCTGCTCACGTTCTTGAAGAACACAAACCTTGAACAAATTGACAAATAATAACAAATGGCTATTTTGTCTCATTGGTTACCATGGTTGGAATCAAAAAACATTATTTCGTGGCAAGTGATACCAGAATTAGGGTTTTGTTTCCTGCACAGGACTTTAAAATTTCCCAAATTATAAGTTTTTGTCTTCAACGATTTTAAACTTTTCTCAAATTATAATATAGCACAATTTTTTATCTGCCAACACTATTGCAAAAAATATACGCACAGCCACAATAATATCTGAGTTTTTCTATAGCTTTGTATCAATTGCAGATTTGTGTCATTCTCAGTGGTTTACTAAGCACTTAGAGCATGTCTGCACCACATCGATATTTTGCTTAATGGCAAGTAGGAATAAGATCCAGTATACTGTATATCAAATTTACAAAGTCTTTGGTATAACCCCACATCTGCAGGCATAATGAATGAGCAATGTAGTTATTGCAAAAAAGGATGATTTATAAGACTATTAAAGGTACCGTAGCTTTTTTTGCTGTTGAAGAGTGGGCAAAAAAAAGCTTCATGGTCAAATGACTTAAGAACTATAGGCAAACTTCAGAAACTATGCTTACAAATTACCATCACTGGTAACCATAGCTACTGTGTTATATAAAATTAATAAAAAAACATTAACTATATAGTAACTCTTACAACTCAACAGAATAAATTCAGACCCACTCAACACGCCACAATGCAGTCAGGAATTTGTGACAGTTCAGGTTTACCTGTAAATCACTTATTGCTTTTTGAAGATCACTGATTTCTTGCTCCCGCTGAGTTAATTCTCGTTCCATATGATGTTGATCTTCATAACTTGACTTGTATTGATCCAATTTTTTTGACATTTCTTCATGCTCATTATCAAATTCTGCTACCTTTTTGCGATAATATTCTAATAACTCTCTAGATGGCCTTAGTTGACCCAAACGTTCATTTACAGAAGGAATTGGTGAGTTTTCAACACGCCGCCGTAATGACATTGTCAGCAAGGGTAGCCGTAAACTGGTTAGTCAATGGATAAACAAATCACCTAAAGTTAGAACAATAGCTAAAACCCGAGATTGAGCATTTATTTAAGTACAACAACATTAATTTTCAGTGATCATAATAACAACAACTCATTGCTACAAGCCAAAAACCTAATTGAAATACCGTAAGCAGTAGTGTAGCCAGGAATTTTGAAAGGGGAGGGTTTTGACCAATCAGCGGCGGGGGGTCTGGGGGGCCTCCCCCAGAAATTTTTGAAAAATTACTTTGTATTTAGTGCATTCTGAAAGCATTTTCAACAAAAAATCTGGGTATAAATATTCCTGTAAAATGGTGGTGTCCGGTGGCATGACAAAAGAATAAGATCATGTTTTCTTGGGCATTTTTCGGAAATAAAGCTAAGTTTCTATGTTTTCTTGTTGCTAATTCTTGGCTGAGTTATTTGAATGTTTGGTATTGGCAAAACTCAATCTTTTAATGCAGTTTCGTTTAAAATTAGGCAAACTTTGTTTTAGAGACATAGAGACTGAAAGCATCATTCTCAATATCATGACGTCACATGCGTGCCAAAGGGGGGGGTTGTAACCCTCAAAACCCCCCCCCCCCCCCTTGGCTACGCCACTGGAAATAACGTAAAACTGAAAGCATGAATTTCAAACAGTAGAAAACTAGCTCACAAACCGAGTTTTAAATTTTTGTTAACTCTCAGCTGTTACGCTCAAGATCCGTGACTCCAAAACTCACTCATGCGTAATTATTTATTTTTGAAAGGAACAAATTGATTGATTAAATCTTTATCCTCGGACTGGAAAAGCTTTTTTGCAGAGCTTAATCTTGGCAGTTTCGCATACTTGTAGAGGCTTTCAATCACTGACGCAGGCCCGGTCACCGAGATTGGCAGAGTGAAGTTTCCGATTCTTGAAGTCTTGTTACCGGGGAATTATTCCATCCATTAGATGCCGCTGAATGGAGAGCAGTCCTTAACGTGCGTTGCTCAAGCGCATGCCCTGAGAGTCGAACCAGCGCCGCTTGATCTTGAAGCTTCTTTGTTCCAGAAGTGACGCGCTAAGCAATTGAGCTATCCGGACGGATTGAGTGAAATTACCGATTGTTGAAGTCTTGTTGGCGGGAAATTATTCCAATTGAATACATTGTCATTTCGGCCAGCAGCTGAACAAGAAAAAAACTCTGCTTGCAATGACAATAACAACTGAATTCTAGGCTCCACATCTACAACATCTAAAGGGTATGATTAAGCAGATTAGTGTATTGAATTTCAATGGTTTCAAAACTTTTAGGCCGTTAGGCTACAATTTAATTGCCTGTTTGACAAATTAAAATTACCACATTGAAATAAACTGATTTGTTTGTTTATCTTTATCCTGCATTGCGGGAAAGCGGACTTGAGCGCTATGCATCGGTGTACGCCTTCCGACATACACCTGACCCACGCTGCAGCCGACAGCAATGTCTGTTTCCGGTTGTCTACTTAACTTATGACTTAAATTTGGTACTACCCATTACTCGAAATCGATCACCAGGTAGAGGCAATTATCGTAAAGTTTCTTGCCCAGAGAAACAACAGCAAGTGCGGGTGGCTGGAGTCGAACATGCAGGCTCTCGATTGCGAGCCCAACGCGCTAACCACTCGGCCAGGAAATGTGGATGCGAGGCAATGTTTGGCCAAACTAGGCCGCAGGGGAAAATGACTTACAAAGTTATGCAATTTTAAATTCATTTATCTATTTTAGAGATTTGTCATCATTTGTCTCAATTTTGTTGTGGTCACCAAACGTTTTCCAAACAGACCGACACCTATAGCCTAACTGTGAGAACGGACGAGTTCGGGCTCGATGGCTTAGGCCTACTCACTTATTTTTTCAAATAAAAATGTTAAATTTGCTGGTTTAGTTTGAATCTTTATCCTCGGACTGACAAAGCCTTGATAAGTTAATTATTCCTGGTAGCAATAGCGTATTTAGGGGAGAGGATAAAGGGCAACACCCTCCCTACGATCAGGTAAAAAAATACAAATTTTGCAAAAAAAAAAAAAAAAAAAAGTTGTAGCTCAAGATATAATTGCTTGGGTAATTCATCTTAGCGCAAGGGAGGGTATACTTTTTGCAATGTAATTTTTCAATAATATTCTGAGTGTTACTATTCGAATATTGCACAAATAATATTTGTGCAATATTCGAATAGTGACATAGCCTATCTGTATTTTGAAATAAAGTACTCCTCTCAAGAGATATTTCGCAGTAAGTATGTAAAGGTGAGTCTCATACTTTAATCCAAGCATCGGGATATGAAAAGATAAGGTTCTCATCATACTAACTAAGCCAGGGTTTCCCAAACTTTTTTGGTCCTAGAACCACTATTTGTGAATCTGTTTATTCGCGGACCCCCAATACAAAGGTAAAAATGAATAGGCCTAAAACCGAATTTTGTTTATTTAAAAAACTGACAACATCAATGGGACGGATGAAATTGCATTAAGTTATCAATTCTCGGAGTTATTTGTGGCCATCTCGTGAATGAATGTGGTCATCTCGTGCCATAGGACAGAGGTGAAATGCTTGCCACGATCCGATGATATTACGCAGAAGCTACGAATCTAGAGACCCAATGCAGTATGAATGCGTCTGCACAGCTTTTCGCGTTGACATCTGACAGGGGAGTGGCTTCTGGCCAGCGTAATATGTACGGTAATGTAGCCTACGGTATGTCTATGTACGGTATCGAGAAAGAAAATGGAAGGTTAATAAAACTCATGTAAGAATGCAACACTGTATATATAATCAATAAACTGAAACATAATAATACAATCATAAATAAGGAAAAATACACCTGTAATTGACATGGAAATTCTACAAACAATTAAAACACAAAAATTGAAATATTTTGGCCATACGATTTGCAATAATTTTATACAAAGACAACTACTGGAAGAAAAAACGAATGCAAAACGAAATAGCCTAGGTACACACCAGTAGGCCTACCACCCAGAATTTGGACTAATGATATTAAAGATTAATTGATTACAAAACTGCGACAGAAAAATCTCACGACAGAGAAACTTGTTGTGGTTCATTGCCTCCAACCCTCGACGAGAGAAATGAACTTGATGATGATGATACTTTAGATAAACAATAATGCTGGAGTTCACAAGTAAAAATGGAGTAGGCTAGTTTTGTATCATGTTAAGTCATAAACGACAGTAAAGGCTATGGCTATCTCATTTTAATGAATCTAAATCACTAGAAGTCGTACATTTTATATTGATCATTGTTCCAGACGGTTGTTCGCCTGGTCAAACGTCATGTAGAAACCGTTCGGGTCTACTGAATATTACGTCATGGAAATTCCTAAAACATGAGCCAAAATTGCACCATCGATCGTAAGACCTGTGTCAAACCGGTTTAAACCTGTTTCAGTTTGAAACCTGTTTGGACATGAAATATTGCGTCACACGAACTGCTCTCGTGCCTTTGAGTTATCACAAATTTTTCTGATTCATTCTCGAAGTTGTTTGTTGGAAGTCGGTCGCACATTTAACTGGTTTATTTGGTGCTTGCTAGCTGGACAAATTCTCCGTCTTTTATCCAAGTAATCTGTATCGTAGTGACAGTTTCAGAGGTGTATCGCGTTGCACCCCACTTCGATAGCCGCGGGCTAATTTTACAGAAATACACTGTTTGAAAAGAAGTTCAAGTGTGTGTTTCTTCGGTCATTATATACAGACGAACGGATTCGGGAACTTTATGTTAAAATTTTCCCACGAAGAGATTATGGTTTACCGCTGTGACCAATCATAAGTAATTTGTTTTGTTTCAGTAAAAAGTACAGAGCCCAAAAACCTTAACCAAGCGTTCCTAACAAAGTCTTGCTTTCAGGTCAAAACGACTGAGCTGGTTTTTGATGTGACGTCATTCGAAAGCAAATTCTCTTGTCAGCTTTCTAGTTCATCGCTTTTGGCATTTCATCTTGTGCAACATTTCAACAGTCACAGATAAGACAAATTGTTTGTTTCTTTATTTTAAGCAATTAACTAATTTATTGTTTAGATGAATTCTCGAGAGTAATGATTAAAAAAGCGCGCCGGAAGAGATGAGAGTTTGGAATAAATTGTTTCAGTCTTTCGACTTACAATTCAGTTGGAAAAAGTTACTGCATTTTGAAAAATGATTGGAATCTGCAACAACAAGAAAGCTTTGCAAAAGGTTTTGGTAAGTGACAAGCAATTACTTTTTGTAGCCAGTTGAACGACCCATTGATTGGTATTATTTGCAATGTTTTTTTTAAATTTTATCTTTAGTAGCTCGGAGCACTTGGCCTTTGTAGTTAGAGTGTAGTAAAGAACTACACTTTTACGAATGCACTTTTTTAAAATGTGAGAAATTTAAGTCTTTTACTTTAGTTGATGAGTTTTTTGACAAAATTGTATTCTTTAGTCGCAAAGGGTTAGGTAAACCAAATTCAAAATACTTTTCAAATCTGTTCGGTTGCCTTCATTTTTTTTTTTATCTTGAACTGAAAACATGGCTACGGAATTGTGGCCTGGTTTGTTACATTTTGCAGATTTTGATTATCGCTACTGCTAGAATCTGATTGAACTTTTCTAAGTTTTTTTTTATTACTTTTTCCTGACTATTAATGGTATAAAAGCTTTTTGTTGCCTTGGAGAAGCAGTAGAAAACGAGAAAAACGCTCAATCAGACTGCTTGTTTAAAAACGATTAGCAATCTGACTAAAATTTTCGAAATCAAATTGTCTGTTTTTCAACGCCCAATGATGTTAAAAGTTAAAACCCATTGTGGTCACCTGAGGAAGACAATAAAGGAGACTTTAAAAAACAATTTTTAGAAAATTTCGTTCAGACAGTAATCAAAAACTGGAAATTTCTGCAGACTGTGACAAATCAGGCCATATCTCTAGGCAGCCATGGTCAAAGGCATTTGCTTGCGCTTTTAGGTTGCTACTTACTGTAAGATAAATTCAGGTCAGCGGATTGATCTTGATCATCTTCTTCAAACTGTAGCCTATAAATAAATGCTCCTACCAGGGTAGACAAGCTTAAACTTTTGTGAAGTAATCATAATTCCGCAGTGAATAAAAGAAAACTGCAGAAAGGACCACGTAAGGAACATTGCTCTTTGTACAATACTAGTTCTTTCATTGTACTTGTAAAGATTCTTATCGGTTTTAATTTTGAATAATCATATTGATTTTATTTGCAGATATTGGAATTTTTTTTTCACGTCATTGATAGACGCAAAGTACATTGGAATATGCTCTTATCAAGTATCCGTGATAGAATTTTTGCTAAAACGATGGAATTGTAAAATTTGAAACCTAAAGGAATTGTATGTCACATAGTAAGTATGATTTTCCCACAGCACCTCGTTCAAGTCAATAACCAATTAAAAACAACATTAAAACCATGTTTACACATTTTTCATATAACGTGTATCCGACTTTACCACTCAACTTTGGTCCGAAACTATGGCAAGCTTCAACCCCTGGATGGATTCAGGAGTGATGTCTGCTTATTTTATTGGTGTCATCTGTTTCAAGTTCTCCGCGACTGTGCTCAGACGCCCGAGATGGCTGAAAGACATCCGAGGCTTTCTTTGGACATCCGAAGCTTTCGCAAGGCGCCTGAGACGTTGTCCAGGTGTCCGAGAATGTTGAAGATGTTGGAGACTTTCGAAAGACGTCCGAGACTTTCGAAAGACGTCCGAGACTTTTGTAAGATGTCCGAGGCTGTTATACGACGTCCGAGGCTGTCATGGATTAACGTCCGTGGCAGTCGTAGACAGTCGTCCGAGACAGTTGTAGACAGATGTCTGAGATTGTTGAAAGATATCTGAGATTGTATTAAGATGTCCTAGATTGTTGTGAGACGTTGGAGACTTTTTTAGACAGACATCTGCGACCGTTGTAAGACGCCCGAGAACGTTGTACGATCTCTGAGACTGTTATAAGATGTCTGAGGCTTTTGTAGACAGGGGTCTGAGATGGTCTTAGACGACGTTTGGGACGGTGCGCCATCACTACTTAGTTACTGCTGAATTGGCCAAGTCCTTTGTTTCCTCGTGACTCGAATTAAGGTGGTAACGCGCCTTCGAGTGCCGATCCTTACTCGAATTCAGTCCCTGGTCTTCATGGTCTTGTTAGTGCGGAATTCAAAGCTGCGTGTAAAGCCGGTGCATCAAGAAATACAAAAAGGCAATAACCTATCATCACCACACAGCTTTACAATTTGCACGTTTGAATTTCACCTTTGCACGAGTGTATTTGAACGTGTGTTTCGATTCACCATATCTGCATCGTGTTTGTATTTCTGTCTTACTAATGTTGTTTAGGTTTCTTCAGTGTTTTTACGCCAGATGGTGAACAAACCTATCTTTATGTCAATTATACATATCATGTTTCCAAACTGTATAATTTTACATGGGATGTTTTTGCGCTGGGTTTCTTTCAGTTGTTTTACGTCAGTTTATACCATGCATGGCTGGGTAGCAATATAGCAGGAACACTACTGCGGCATGTCATTTGTCTCCCAAACACCGTTAAAAAGCCTTTGTAAAAAGAGTCATTGTCAATGATGACATTGACATGTATTTGTGGCACAACAGTACATATTATCACATGACATACCCTTTCAGTTTTGTAACGTAATTGCCAGATACAGGTTCATATGGAGGAGTGACATAGAAAATGCATTCATTGCCAAAAAATAGTCTTGGAAATAAAATGATTGTGATATTTTAACTTCCTGCTACTTGGTTTTGTTCCGAATTTCCAAGTCATTGGTTCGAATGACGATGCAAGTGAGCAACTGACTATCAAAGACTACATAATCAGTCAAATAATTAGCCTAACTAACTACACAACCGACCATCAAGGTCTAACTTACTACCTAACCGACCATAAAGGTCTAACTAACTATCTAACCGACCATCAAGGTCTAACTAACTACCTAACCGATCATAAAGGTCTAACTAACTACTTAACCGACCATCAAGGTCTAACTACATAACCGACCATCAAGGTCTAACTTACTACCTAACTGACCGCCAAGGTCTAACTAACTACCTAACCGACCATAAAGGTCTAACTAACTACTTAACCGACCATCAAGGTCAAACTAACTACTTAACCGACCATCAAGGTCTAGCTAACCACATAACCGACCATCAAGGTCAAACTAACTACTTAACCGACCATCAAGGTCTAGCTAACCACATAACCGACCATCAAGGTCTAGCTAACTACATAACCGACCATCAAGGTCTAACTTACTACCTAACTGACCGCCAAGGTCTAACTAACTACCTAACTGACCGCCAAGGTCTAACTAACTACCTAACCGACCATCAAGGTCTAACTAACTGCCTAACCAACCATCAAGGTCTAACTATCTAACCGACCATCAAGGTCTAACTAACTATCTAACCAACCATCAAGGTCTAACTACCTATCTAACCAACTGTCAAGGTCTAACCAACTGCCTCACCGACCATCAAGGTCTAACTAACTGCCTAACCGACATCAAGGTCTAACTAACTACCTAACCAACTGTCAAGGTCTAACTATCTATCTAACCAACTGTCAAGGTTTAAAACTAACTATCTAACCAACTGTCCAGGACTAAAACTAACTAGGCCTACCTAACCAACTGTCAAGGTCTAACTAACTACCTAACCGTCCAACAAAGTCTAACTAACTACCTAACCCACTGTCAAGGTTTAACTAACTGCCTAACCGACCATCAAGGTCTTACTAACTGCCTAACCGACCATCAAGGTCTAACTAACTATCTAACCGACCATCAAGATCTAACTAACTATCTAACCAACTGTCAAGGTTTTAAACTAACTATGGTACCTAACCAACTGTCAAGGTCTGACTGCCTAACCGACCATCAAGGTCTAACAAACTGCCTAACCGACCATCAAGGTCTAACGAACTGCCTAACCGACCATCAAGGTCTAACTAACTGCCTAACCGACCATCAAGGTCTAACGAACTGCCTAACCGACCATCAAGGTCTAACTAACTGCCCAACCGACCATCAAGGTCTCACTAACTGCCCAACCGACCATCAAGGTCTAACTAACTGCCCAACCGACCATCAAGGTCTAACTAACTTCCCAACCGACCATCAAGGTCTGACTAACTGCCCAATCGACCATCAAGGTCTAATTAACTGCCTAACCGACCATGAAAGTCTAATGAACTACCTAACCAACTGTCAAGGTCTAACTAACTACCTAACCAACTGTCAAGGTCTAACTAACTATCTAACCAACTGTCAAGGTCTAACTGACTATCTAACCAACTGTCAAGGTCCTAACTAACTACCTAACCGACCAACTAACTGCCTAACACCCTAATACCTGATTGAGGTGTAGGCTATCACCAGTTTCTTGAAACTTAAAACATTGAAACAAACTTGTGACTTTCTGGTCAGCATTCAATCTTGCGGGATTCATGTCGTCTACCTCCACGTGGTGAATCCTGGTAACTGGAAACTTTATCAGGCTAATGATGACAACCAGAAGCAGACACTGCAGGTCACAGACAAAGAAGTCTGATGTTCGTGACGCCTCTCCTAAGCACGTGCCCTTGTTAGGGCAGATATATTCTAACACCGTAAGGGAAAGCCAACACCACCAAATATAGCCAACACCAAACTGAACACCAGTTGCACTCAGGCAAGCACAAAAATGCTGGTGAGATGTTTTAGCTCAGGACAAGCTTTGTCGTTGGCTTGCGCATACGGTTAAATATCAATCGCTTGGCTTAAAATCATAACTTTCGAAATCAGGCCTCGTGGTAGAATCGGATTCTACTTAGCAATGCCATGTAAAGTTCACATGGCACATGACACACAGTGGCACTGATATCCGCGTTTGCAAGGTAGTCTTTGGTCAGTTTGTGTCTACCTCAAATAAGAACAGGAATCCATTGCATTGTCTCCAAAGCGCAAGGAGAAAATACTTGCTGACACAACAAGGCAAAGTTATGTACGGTAAGTCTGTATACAGAACCAAGCAACTTTTATTATGCATGCACTCGCGGTTATGGGAATACTCCACGCATGGCCGGATTTAGTTGATGGGGGCCCCCACCTCTACGTCTACAGTAGCATCAACCCAGCACTGCACTGCACAGCATTTTGAAGAAACTTCAAAGGCTGAAAATTTTTCCACGTAGGGGGCCCCTTTAAAAG
Organism: Aplidium turbinatum; assembly: GCF_918807975.1. NCBI lineage: Eukaryota > Metazoa > Chordata > Ascidiacea > Aplousobranchia > Polyclinidae > Aplidium > Aplidium turbinatum. Next base: position 4,847,415 of record NC_137477.1, read on the forward strand.
TCGGGGGGCCCGGGGCACCTGTACTCTCTGCCCCCCCTAAATCCGGCCTGACTCCACGTCCGGTTAGATTATAATATAATTAAACATATTATGTTTATCTCAAAGTTGCACAAAAACGACCTCAATTGTCTTAAGGGTAGCAAAGTTCTTCAAGAGGTCATTTCCTGTTATAAACTTGCACAGCAAATGGCCCTTTGACCGGCCCAGTTTCAGAGGTCTTGTGTCAAACATTCTTTACTTTCCGGTAGGTGACCACTCTCGCGTATTGCGCAAACACTCTATCTATTATTCCATATTCATGTCCGCTTTTTAGGAATAGGCCTAAATGTGGCAATAATCGGCCCAGACATCACAACTGTATGTGGTCTGTATCATAGTAGGCCTATTTTACCTATAACAGACACAATAAATAACAAAAGCAAAAACATTTTGGAAACACTAATGAAGATATACTCCGACTAGCTTGACAATATGCAGTCTGTCAAATATTTACTATATCATTCTTTACTGCTATATTGATGGCTTTGTGCCTTCCTCCACGACCTGGATTGTCACGTTGTCGGCGTGTGGGGGCTTGCGAGCATTGATGATTCCCGTCAGGCGAGGCCAACTCAAGGTTTTCCATGTCGGAACGACTGTGGATGAGATGCCAGACTAAGAACGATCCAAACCCGACTCGATGATTTTACAACACAACTTTATGCTATATTGCCAACATGCGCAGAACTGTGGTAGGCTTATGTATCACAATGACAGTTGTCATTTGAGCAGAAATGAAACCATGTGCTGTCGTATGCATTTTCAATAAGTTGTTTGTGAAATCTCAGTACAAAACATTGCAGCGACGGTTATTTTCTTTGTCGTGATCTAAGGTTCAATAGAACTGACTAGACTACTGCCAGTAGCGTATTTAGGGGGGAGAATAAAGGGCGATGGCCCCCCCTAGTGATCAGGTAAAAAAATACAAATTTTGCAAAAAAAAGTTGTAGCTCAAGATATAATTGCTTGGATGATTTATCTTAGCGCAAAGAGGGGTATACTTTTTGCAATGTAATTTGTCAATAATATTCTGAGTTTCCAAATCAACTTCTAACTTACTTTAATCTTGATCACAATAAGCTAAAAATATTTAATTAATTATAAAGCAAGCAATCACTAGTATAGGCTATACACTGCACACATAGGCTACGTTGAATTCTGCAATGGTAAATGTTAGGTCTTGCAACACAATTGAGCAGCTTCTAAGGGGCGATAATAGGCTTTTTTACCAACTGTTTGGCAAGGCTTGCTCAGGTTTTGGCGAAGAAATCCGAATGCCTCGGAGAGCACCTAGACAACAACATCATCGACTTATAAAACATTCCAGCTGAAACTGCGGAGAAGAGATTCAATGAGCACTCAGGGCTGGATTAAGGGTAGCCTACTGTAGGCCTAAGGCTGTTTACTAGAGAAGGGCCTATTTTGAAAACCAAGCTATAAAAATACATAAATGAAAAATTGAAATTATTTACTGCAAACTAACATGGACATAATAGAAAAATGGCTAATGAAGGCGCATAATTGGTTTTGGAAACATACACAATTTTTATTGCCAAATTTGAAGCAGATGAAAAAGATTTTGGAAAGAAAGAAATGGATAGTAGGTAGGCCTACCTATGGTAATACTTTACCTAATGACACTCTAAACCAGGGTTTTTCAACCTTTTTTTCCACCGCGACCCCCCTCAGAGCAATCAATGTAGTCTCGCGCCCCCCATAAAAGTATTCAACAAAAGTACATTTAATGCAAAATTTAACCAAATTTGATTAATGCCGACATCCAGTTATGTTTAGTTTTGTTGTTCCAACGTAAACTTTCCAAACGAAAAATTTTTTTTGCAATATTATTACGGCTTTTATTAGCCTACATTTCCTCCGATTGTTATTTCCATTTTCTATCAAGCTTAGCTATAAATAGGAGAAAAAATATTAAGAATAATCTACATTTTCGCACTTTCACCGGTCGAATTTATTGCAATCTTTTATGGATTTATTTAAATCAATTGCAGTGAGAAGGTTGGTGCTGCATATTTTTAACTACTGTATTAAGTTTGTCAACGCGTGCACCTGTTGTTGAAAGAACTTCAAACAAAATGGCCGACACTAATTTTTTTCAATGCCATTGAAAACGATAGTGAGAAATCTATATTTTGCATAGGATTCTACATAATTTTGCTTTTTTACCATAGCGTTGTTACTGGTTAACTTTAATCTGCACAAAACAACGTACAAGAACTTGGTGAAAAATATCGAATACTTTCCTATAGGCCTAATTAAAGCCTTTGCAAAGTCTGAAAGCTTAAACGATATAATAGGTAACCTAAAGTAGAGGAATGGTCGATTGCGAAAAAACACAGTTTTTAATCTTTTCTGGCGGAAAAGAATTGAAAACACTGGAATTTCAAGCGCCTCGCGAACCTCTGAAAAACGGCTCGAGAGCCCCAGGCTGAAAAGTCCTGCTCTAAACTTAATTTCGATAAAAGTGGCGCCTACGTGGTTTTGCAAATGGGCTCTTTATATGTGTTGACTCAACTCGGTCATTCGTTTTTTAAGCAAAAACTGTACTGTGCTGGATCTGCATCATTATCAGCCTTACAAAAATTGAGGGCCGAATTTTTCCACGGCCTAAGGCTATAGCCTAATGGTTAATTCGGCCCTGTGAGCACTGCTCGCTAGCTTTCAAAGTCAGCACATTTCTGCCTTCATTGATTTATGAAGATGAGGACTGCCCGATCGACGAGATTTTCGACTTCTACCATGAAATGCTGGATGTTGAACCAAGCAATTGCTTTGCAGCTACCGGTACTATTGAATTGCGCAGATGGAGAGCGAATTGGCTTGCAGTTTCTGTGGATAAACGACCTGCGACTCTTGTGGACGCGTGTCAAGCTGTTGAACAACTCGGCACTTATCCGATCATCCATAAATTACTTCGAATCTTTGCTACGCTTCCAGTTGCAACTGCCTCCAATGAGCGATGTTTCAGTTCACTAAAGTAGGCTACCTGAAAAATTATTAACGTACGACCATGACCGAGCCACGTTTGAATGCTCTAGCTCAGATGTATTTAAACAAGGATATTGTACTCGAGTATGATGCAGTCGTTGATATGTTTACCAAGCGTAGCCATCGCATTAAACAGTAAATTGTCATTGCAAATCGCCGAAAATGTTCAAAAGGTATTCGAGGTCGGAAGGACTAACTTATTGTTAATATTCTGAAGTGTTTGATATCTTTTGTCGGTTCATTGATTGGAACAATAACTTTCAGCCATTTTCACTAAATTTGTGCTTTCTGTGTAGGCTACTACCGTTGAGACTACCCCATGTGTAGCCAGAGATGGGCGTGATCTTGATCTTGAAGATCACTTTTTTTTTGGTGATCTTGATCTTGATCTAAGATCACTTTTTTTTGAGTGATCTTGATCTTGAAGAACAATAAGATCAAGATCACTTTAAAATTGAAGTTTACTTACTAGATAGAGTCATTTTTTTAGAACTCGTACTGTACAAAGTAGTTAGTGGCAACTACTAACATTAACGTCATTAAGTCACTGTTAATATGATATGTGTCCAACAAAAGACGATTTAAAGTCTCCATCTAATCTGGTCAGTGTTGCCATTTCAAAATTGAAAAAGTTTTCTGTGTTGGTCATAATAAAGAAGTCAACTTCCGTGTACTTTATGTTGACGTATAATAAAAAATGATTTAACTTTGTTCACAAGTTCCATGTGTGAATTTTAAAGAAATGTTTTCCTTCTTTGACCCAATTTTAGATGTTTCAAAAGTCTAGAATGGCGGTGTTAAAAAATCTGGACTCTAGCCGACTTTGGTCATGTAAAGTGGTTTATTGCAGCAAATCAACCAGACCAAGACTTGTTTACGGTCTGAGTATGGAGCGGTTTGTCTGACCGCAAACCTCTGAACTTTTTTGATAGCAGACAACAGTATCAAGGTTGCCAGATGGGTAAATGGTGCAATAAACATTGACATAATGCAGTGAAAGTTAAAACTACTTAGTAACACGAATAATAACTCCCACATGAACCAAACTAAAATTTGGTAAAAAATGATGCAGTTCAAAGTTTATTTTTATTTATTTATTATAAATAAAAAGTATAAAACTAATTGCAAATTTTGCGACTTTTTCAGAACTACTATAATTAACCTCGGCCTTGGGTGTGACGTTGCGATTCTAGGCGAACTACGTCAACAATTGATAGGTCTAATAGCAACAGTCACTAACTTATTACAATTCTTAGGCCAGCGATCGAGTAGTTAAAAGTAAAAGTTAGCAATACCAACTATATACCTTTACCCAGGTTGCTTATAGTAATTATTTTTTGCAATATCATTGATCAAAAACTTCATTATTTTTCAAGTACACAAAAAGTGATCTTGAAAGTGATCTTGATCTTCAAGATCACGATCTTGATCTTGATCTTCAAGATCACATAGTTTGGTGATCTTGATCATGATCTTCAAGATCACCTATTCTTGGTGATCTTGATCTTGATCTTCAAGATCACCAATACTGGTGATCTTGCCCATCTCTGTGTGTAGCCTACTACCCCAGACCCCTATTGGCTTCCAGTCGCCGAGTCAGCCGCTACGTGGCCAGTGGCGGATTTAGAGCAAAATTTTAGGGGACGCCAAAGAAGTATGGAACAACCTCGCCGCAAATGGCTTGGGAAAATTGTTTACGTTTTTATCAATAAAATTGCCTATCTAAGTCAGGTACGGTAGGCTACCAGTCATAATGTTGCTATAATGCCATAGTGCTGCTCGTGGCAATTATAAGCAATAACGAACGTGAAATGATAATTTAGGTATTTTCCACTAAAACTTTAGGCTATACAACAGTGATTGCTCCAAGTGAATGAAAAGGGGTAACTACCAAAATCCATTTCAATAAATCATCAACCTAGAGTGCCTGAAGCTCACTGGTGCATAGCCCAAAAAAAATGCATCACAAAAAAACATTCAAACGGTGAGGCCTAGGTGTAGGCTACTTAGTACAAGTGAGTGGTACTCAGTTAAGATATTGCGAATAAAAAAAATAATTCAAATATGAACAAAGCGCTTGCAGCAATAAGAGTCTACTATTTCTATTTTGTAGAATAAGCGAAATCGGGCCTATATGCCCTATCAGCAAAACAAAATATTGTGAACTGACAATGATGCAATTGAGCAAAAGAACAATACGATTAATCTACTCATGCTGATAATGTTGCAAAAACGTCTCAATACGTAATTGTAATTTGTAACAACGTATAAAAATGACATTAGATTTCCTCAAACAAGTAATTCGATCACAAATTTTAGGGGGCACCCCGGCGCCATAGGTAAATCCGCCCTGTACGTGGCTGACTGGCACAATGTCTTGGCCTCCCCCAAACAAACTTTCGAAATACGCCACTGCCTGGTAGTTTCGCATACTTGTAGCAGCTTGTAGAGGCTTTTGACGAAGGGCCGTGGTACCGAGATTGTCGTGAGCTGGTTACCTAGATTAAAAGAGTGAAGTTTTCGATTGTTGAAGTGTTGTTGCCAGGAAATTATTCCGTTCATTAGGTGCCCCTGAATGGAGAGCAGTCCTTAGAATGCAGTCCGCAAGCGCACACCCCGAAAGTCGAACCAGCGACGCTTGAAGCTTCTTGGTTCACGATGCTGATGTTTAGAAGCGTAAATAAGGATTTCAGGAAGTGATTTTTCACCCTTGGTTGCAATATAAGCTAGCCCTGCAATGATTCTCAGCAGCATCACTTCAAAAACTATCGGAAACTTCACTTAGTCAATCTTGGTAACCGGCCTTACGTCAGTAGTTCAAAGCCTGTAGGCTAGGCCTACAAGTAGCAGTAGGCTATGCTAAACTGTCAGGAATAAACTATCAAACGCTTTGTCAGTCCGAGGATAAAGATTCAAAACCAATCCTATGTCGTCAAAAAGTTTCAGTTGAAAACTAGTACCTCCCATAAAAACGCATAACCGAGAGGCTGTGCATGAAAAGTGTCATTTGACATGCATTCCATTAATTCACAGTAGCCTAATTGGTTAATTTATTGCTTTTAATCTAGCATTATAATCTAGTTTGGTAAATGCCCAGGACCGTTAATTGAGAGGATAATTTGGACCCGGCCTATTTGATCGGATCATACAAAAGACGTGAAATCGCATAGATAGGTATTAGGTTACAATGTAGCCTAAACCATTCTTACAAAGTGCTCAGAGATGAGTTGCAGAATGAAAATGCTCGCAGTTTTCTGTTAGTTTGACATCGCAAATTTTATTTTTCAAATGGTAGTTTAATAACGCAATACTTGTTTTAAATTTATTAGACCACATACAACTTAGACAAGCCATTTCAAACTTTATTTCGTGTTTGTTGTGAACTGAAATTATGGTAGGCCTATAAACCTACTCAAATAAGTTTGATTTACTCTAAGAAAATACAGTATTCAGCTATCAGAAATCCTTCATTTTTACGTTGTTCCTACATTTGCTGCTGTGAAATCGTTTGTTTTGTTTTTCATATCTTTATCCTGCATTGCGGGAAAGCGGACTTGAGCGCTATGCATCGGTGTACGCCTTCCGACGTACACCTGACCCACGCTGCAGCCGACGGCAATGTCTGTTTCCGGTTGTCTACTTTACTTATGACTTAAATTTGGTACTACCCATTACTCGAAATCGATCACTGGGTAGAGGCAATTATCGTAAAGTTTCTTGCCCAGAGAAACAACAGCAAGTGCGGGTGGCTGGAGTCAAATCAATGCAAAAGGAACAGGTTTTGCTGATCGGGATACGATTGCTACAAGGTTTTCCCAATAGCATAATAGAATGGCAACACTGCAAATGGACACTACACTGACTGGTCTTTATTTCAAACCCTCAAGTACGGCCAACAGCTTTGAAATAGGTTTTTAGTTAGTAAATAATTCACAAACTACCAGAGGTGGGCAGTAGCGCGCTAACTTTTCAATTTGGTAGGTACTTTAACATAGGACAGTTTTCCATGCGAACCAGCCACCACCATTGCGCCGGGGCATATTGGTTAAGAAAGGTAGGACAATTTTCCTAATACACTCAATTGATTACAGTCATTAAGTTCCTTCTTGCACTCAGTTCAGTAGCAGAAGAACATTAGCAGAGGGTGGGAATCGAACCCACGCAATCGAAATGACTATTCCCTTGCCCTAACCTTAACCCATTAGGCCACGCTGCTTGTGGCGATACATTCACTTAATTTTCATTGTATCAAAAATCTTTCAAGTAGATAGGTCAGAATATCACGTGCTGAGTCGCATGACTGAAATCAGCTGATTCGCAAGGAAAACTGTCCTATGTCAAAGTGCCTACCTTCCAATTTAAAGTGAAACAAAATGACTAGTTTTTGGAGATATTTTATGGACACAAAGCGTGAAAAAATCAAAGCAGAATCATTCGACAAAGCTTACTTCGGGAAACCTCAAGCCACGTTGACACCGACGAGAGTGCCACCAACACCAGTCACGACTCCGAGGATAAATTTTAATGTGTTGGTACCATCGCATGAAACGTCGGTATGGAAAGAAAGGTCAATTGTGATTTGTGAAGCCCTGTTTTCAAACAGAAACAAGTCCTTGAGCTTTCCTAGTGCCGATTTATAACGTCTCTTCAGCACATACATCACCTCCAATCCTTCCAGTGCTGCGGTGGAGAGATTTTCTCTCTTGGAAAAAACGTGCTGAAGCCAAAGTGAGCAGGACTCAGCGACTCGCATTTTTTTAATGCTCTGGTTTCTAAAAGATGCGTAACAATAAATTTCATCTAGAACGTGATTTTTTATAATGGCAGTGATTTTTTATAATGGCACTTTAAAGTGGCAGTGTAAACGAATTTCATTCGTTTTCAAGGTCGTCTTGACGTAACAAAGTGCGTCCAGTGTCAGTTTAAGTTACGACAAAAGTAACGGGAGAAGTAGCGGTAGCGCGAGCTACTTGATCCGGAATAGCGGTAGCGGGTAACACGCTACTTTTATCGATTGGTAGTAGTAGCATGCGCTACTTTAGCCCGAGTAGCAGTAGCGCGCTGCAAAGGTACCTATGCAAGCTACATAAACAGAACTATCTACCTGTCTAAAAGCAAAAAGCACGATTTGGAGAGTGAATTGCATTTACTTACTGGCAATGGATACACGCATACACACACAGTGACTAGACCGTTCAATTCTTTAACGAGATGGTTTTAGATTGATCAGTTGGTTACCGACAAATAACAATCAGACGATACGAACTGCAGTTACAATGAAAACATTTTCTGCGCTTTGTCGACCAACCCACTAAATAAGAAAGTCACTGGTACGGTACATTGCAAATGACTTGGGTTAAATAGTACTTCTGAACAAAAATGGCAACACACTCGCAACCCCACTGTAGACGAAGGAAATGAGAATTACCTGTAAGTGAGGCCTGATTTGTCACATTTTGATTACAACTACTGTCTGACTAAAATTATCTAGATGTTTTTACTTTTTGCTAACTCGTAACGAAATAAAAGCTTTTTGTTGCCTTGGGAAAGCAGTAACAAATGAGAAAAAGTAAATTGAAAAACGTTCAATAAGACTGTTAGCAAGCAGCTAACAGTCTGACTGAAATTATCTGAATCTAATGGTCTTTTTTTTAAAGCCTGGTGATGTTAAGAGCTAATTTGTCAACTGGAAAAGACAGTAAAAAATGACGTAAAAATATAATTTTAGGAAAATTTTATTCAGACAGTTACCAAAGCCTGGAAAAGTCTGCAGAATCTAACAAATCAGGCCGTATCTTCCGGCAACCATGGGATTAATATTAACGCCGACAGGTAACAAATACAACGACTTTAAGCATTTAAAAACTCTCAAAATTTAGTGTTTTTTTCATTAACATTTTCACCGTCTGTCTGTTGATAAACAAATGCAGATGGATTCAAAAGTATTTTCGACTCGAACACTTCCAGTGACGAAACTTTACGTCAAGGAGGAATGTGGTTCACAAATGCTGTGTTGTCAATGAAAAGTATGAGAAAACATGTTCTCGTTTTGGAATTTTATTTGTGAGGAGTGAGTCCATCTCTACTGCCATCTGCTGGCTGAAGTATTTTACGGGGTTTGGCAAGAAAGAAAATCGTAATTTAAAGCAAAACAAGAATGTAATGCCAAGAGCCACTCTTCATGGTGAACAGGAGTGTAGATAAAAAAACAAGCTGGTTACATTTACGCTGATACGGTGCAATTTGTGAGTAATTATTTCTGAGTTGCTTATTTCTGAGTAAGAAACAAATCATTTGCATTGTTCTGATAAGGAAAACAAAAAGGTCAGCCAGATGTTTCATCAATGAAAACGACAATTCAGCTCGATTGATGGTGACGTCACAAAAGCAGCGAATCAGCAAACGCTCATGTTTTTTGAAAAACCAAACGAGCTCCACTCCCTTCAGGAACAAGAAAACAAACAAAAATCGGCAGCAGCTGGCGCTACGCTTAGTCGCTATCCAATCAATCGAGACCACGCAACCCCATTTACTCGGCAATGCGTCGAGTGAAGCGGGCTAAGAACAAAGCACATCCGTGATGAGGACAGGTAACAGCGCAAAATAAAACTCATCATTATTAGTTGTAAACCCAGAAAAGCATTGCTGTTATGGCAATCCCGAAACATAGGTAGTTGGATAAACACAGGACTCGGGGGTGACTGACTACAATAAAATATGGGAGATTTTTACACAAAGATATTTCATCTTCTATTCAGTAACATAACAATCTTTCGAGATTCAACAAGTTTTGAAGTTACAAAGAACGACGAGTGTGCTGGAACTTTAGTTTGTCCAGGGCATGAGATTTTTATCTTAAGCCAAGCTTTCCATAAATGAACACAAGCGGCAATGAAACAACAAAAATGACATGAACTGTTTGTATGTACAATTGTACAACAGCGCTTCCTTACACAAACCATGGTGTAATTCCCCATCGTGATCGCTTTAACCGATCAGGCTTGTTAGCAAAATAAATCGGTTTATGCAGACGAAACTACTGCTTTTTCTTTCCAATCAACAAAGCATTCCACAAGTTTTTTATTTATAAATTGAAACTCATGTTCTTGTGGGACAATCAAGTGTAATTCAATAAAATACATTACTGTAATCGTAAAGTAAGTTTTCCAACTGGCCGGTTAGAACAACAGGAAGGAAAAGACATCTTCAATACAATCCGACTACAAGGAGCGCATACAGACGCACAAGTAATAATACAGGCTTAACTTAAATAAAGTATCTTCAGTAGAGACTAGACGTAGGCCTAAACTCGAAAGGGAGGCCCACTAGAGGGGTCCAACAAGCACACTGACAGGGCCCAAGATATGGGGCTAAAACCAGATGACCATTTAACAGAGGTGTTGAACAGTCTGACTGTTAATTCTAACGTCAAAATACTTTTTCGAGTTTTAGAATTTCAAAAGCAGCTTTGTATCGTCTTGGAATCTTTCAAGAAAGGGAACGGGGCCATGAAGCAAATATATCTTTGTTTACGAGCTATTTGCGATATCGCATACAAGCAATTGCAGTACGCAATATGGATTCAAGCCAGTAACATTTTCAAAAATGTGTTTTTTAGCAACAACACCTAGTTGCATCTGTTGGCGTGGCAATTAGTAGGCCAGCATCAGCAAACAACTTTTTTATCTGTCAGTATTAACAAGACCTTCGCATTATGAAAGCTTCTTGCAAACTTGGACCAAGCATTGCAGCACAGCTCAAAAGAATCTCAAACAGTGATGATGTGAAACTCACTGACGAGAATCGAATCTGGAATGGAAGCGATTCGACATCAAATTAAAAGAGAAGCAAACATCGAAGATAATACAAATTCCATGCGTTATCCTAGACCACGGTATTTTTTACAAAGTTTCGATTTCTTTAGAGAAACTGCAAGCGCAAGTGTAACCACCATCGATGAAATTGCGATGTGATGCACGGGTTAGGCAGTCCATGGTGTAGAACGTAGAATGACTTCAACTGCTATTTCATGTTGAACATGAGAAGAAGCTGAGGTGGATTGCACAAGATTGGCAAGCTAAGGTAGCAGTTGTAGAGTAAATTGAATATTAAAGAGTAGTTGGGGATGCGGGAATAGAAACGGCATCGTCAACCCCTTCTTACAGTAACATGACAGTGCTAACAATGAGTGTGAACTATTGTGAAAAAGAATTCGTGTTGGAAACTTCTTAATTGAAACACTACTTTGAATTAGTTGAATGTTTACATTTATAAACGAACAGCCAAAAGAGATCAACAGATTTACCTTCATAGTTAAAAATGAAAAGAAAAACAAATTTTAGTTGATGATTCTAGCCGTGTCGAATGCATGCAACAGTAACAGACAATATGCTCAGAACAAACATAATATATGGTAGACGTATGAAAATAAAATGTTGAAATATAACTTTGTAACAACGTAACACAATATTTTGATATGTGATACCGATTAATGTATAAAATCAGACCAGATCACCACGCAAGTCAGAAAATACACAAAACAAATTGCTTCTTTATAAACATTTCCAGAAGCTGAAACAAGATGGCTAAAAAAATGTTTCAAACCATTTACATGAATCAGGAGGGGGTCAACAACCCCATTGTGGGTTAATTTCACGTTTAAGTAAACCCAAAACCATTCCGAGTACTTCACTATAATTTGAAGTTGTAACGTAAACCTAACATTGGTTGATGTCGAATAAACCAAAAATAGAACGCACTGAAACATTCCAGCACGTTTACAACCCAGAGAGCAAATTAACAGTTTTTTACATTGATTCAACGTCTGAATCAATTGTAAAAAACAAACAATTTGCTGTATGGTAAACTATCGTCTATAAAATCCAAACTTTAGACAAAACAGACTCTTGTTTTAATGGGTTGATTTGTTGGATTGTCTCTTCTTAGCCATTAGCATTATTTTGGTCACCTAAATTGGGGCTTCTCATTGTGCGACCCCCATTTCAGAAGATAATTTTCTGTGCGACCCATTGGTGGTAGGTTTACTGTGTTAACTACCCAATGTAGGCCCATTTTTTTTATCTGTTTTGCGAACCTAAAATTACGATTTCCGACCTCGTTTAGGGTTGTGACCCATAGTTTGGGAAGCCCTGGCTTAACGTACTTTGTTTAAATTTTTTAAGCGAGTTGAAATACGTATGCTTACCTGTACAATCTACTAGTATGAGGACACCAATGCCATTCTCATAAAGTTTTTGTGATTCGACCACGTTTCCACCTGCAATTTATCTGGACAGGAGTGCTACTTTCACAAATAAATAGCAAATCTTACATATTGAGATAGCTTCCTGAAACTGACGCACGTCCACAAAAACGGAAATCAATCTTATAAAACTTAAACAAGATTTGCAGCAGCTCAATTGAATGCCAAGTAGCTCACATCGATTTTGTGTTGTCGAATTATTGACTTTTCGTCGCAAAATGATATAGAATTGTTAGTTTCTGAAAAGACACGTCAAATATTGCACAAATGAATGAGTTTTACTACGTATCTAACCAGAAAAAAATCTCTTCCTTGCATTGTAAGACGTTGATACAGTACAAAAAAGAACCTTTTTTCTGGCGAAGTGGTTACTTTCTGAGAGTTTTTATCCTCACATAATCCACTGCGGGGTTTGTAACCAACACAGCAGCTTGAGATGAAGGTGTGTAGATATATCGCTTGACCTTGTGGTTTCGCAGCCTGCACTAGCTGTCACTTTTTCATCGTTTCAACGTCTAGAGACGTCGAGATAATGTAAAAATAGCATATTATAATGGCTGGAAAAGCAATGGCATGCACATTAATGGCGAGGATGAAAACCTGCCTTGTAGGTGATGTTTTAGTTAAATGTATAAACCAGTTGGAGATGACATTGAAACTAAGTTGAGAAAACTTATCTTGCATGGTGATCAGAACCGGACATAATCAAACACCACGAAACGTCATAATCCGTCTAAAGGTAACTACAGGTCAAACAATTGCTATGGGGTTATTTAAGGTCACAAAAAGTAGCAGTGGTCCATTCGGGTAGCGGAAATTTCGAAAAAACAAAGAATTGACTTGAAAGTTAAGAAAACCTTTAGTTAATTTTTATCAGTTATGCAAACAGCAAAACAAATACCTTCTCTTCAAGAACCTCGATTCTGATGGTAAATTGAGATGCCAGCAAAAAATCGATAAAATGTGATGATTTTTTTTTCTTATCAAACAAAACAACATTTACAAGCTACATTTGCAGATCGGCTGTTGAGTATTTTACAAAATGGCGGTCAGTGATGAAACACAACAATGTGAGCTTGACAAGTACAAGTGTGGTAATGATATGCTTCCAAGTTACAAAACGCATGAACCAAACGCTTAATTACGTTTGTTCGACATCACAACATGTTATAAAAAGAAACTTAGCAATATTTGTAAAAATAAACAGGTTTAGGAAGTGAATGAATACATAAAGCTTTTTAATGTCATCGAGTTTTAGCTTTTCTGTCCTACGGAGCTGATGGCCCGGTCACAAATGAACTCGTAGAATCTCTTGCTGTACTGGCTTGGTTGTATGCTGGATATCTCTGCTCCATGCTGAAAATAAAACGCACCGATAGAGAAGATGACGACAATGTTTATACTCCAAGTACACAACAGTTCACATTATGACGTAACATGCTTTGCATTGATGCGGATTTGACAAGGATGTAGAAAAAAAATGTACGTTGCAGGCTTGCAGCGTTATACAGTGGTACCGAACCTTTTTTGTAGACATGAAACAGTCTCCAGGAATTACCAAATCTGCTGATCCCAATCTTGCTTGAATGAAGCAAGATTGCTCTTGAATGTACTAATTTCAGCGATTAAAGTTTAGAACTTATATTCTAAAATCAACGTATTTGCAGGTACCCCTTTTGAGTCCATCAACCCCAGGTTGGAGACACTGGTTTACACATTGACACCATGAGAATTCTAAACCTACCACAATAGTTAAAACCTTATCACTTTCAATAATAAGCAAGAACGCCATATCAGCATTAATGAAATACACATGACTAGAAAAATAAAGTGACTTGCGTTCTTCTAGCGACTATAGGCTACTAGGTTAGCTCCTGATGTTAAGGATGATACCTAGCTTTTATTACCGACGTTTCGTCAAAAAACCTAGTAGCCTATAGTCACCAGAGGAACGCAAGTCACTTTATGTATCAAATGCCTGGTGAACAGTCTCACTGTGTTTTTTTTATGACTAGAAAGTTCAGAATATCTGTGATGTCCTCCGTTATGTTTACGACGATCTAAAGCGAGTGCGTATAAGCTAAATAAAAGCTGTAGACCAGGGCTACTCAACTGGCGGACCGCGGTCCGAATCCGGACCTTCTAGGTGTTGAAGGTGGACCTCGGGCTTCTGGAAGAATAACCTCATTGCCACGTTTTAGGGCCTCTTTAAACAGATTTCCATTAAGAAAAAACAATTTTTTGTGATTATTTAAGGAGCTAGGGGCTTCGCCCCCAGACCCCCCAACGCTTTGCCGTCTTCTCTGATGTGCGATCTACACAGCTACACTACACAGAAACACAATATATTTTTTCCTTTTTTATTTCTTTGTTTGTGTCGGACAAAAATCGTGTTACATACTACCTGAAAAATGTTTCGGTGCTCGTAGGCTACTGATTGTTTAATTTTCGTGGTTGCATATAAAATATTCACCGGACCGCAAAAATATTCAACTTGTCAAAATGGACCTTTGCAAACATTAGTTGAGTAGCCCAGCTGTAGACACCTTCTGGTTGATGTCAGAAGCTAGCCTCAAACCAGTCAGACAGCTGATCTTTCTAATACCTCACCTGGCAATCTAGTGGTTTGTATATCGGCCGCGGCATGCTCTCGTCTCATGACGCCTAGGCATGGCATTGGAACTTTTGCATCTGTGAAGACGGGAGCATCGCTTTATTTTCTGCCCTCTTAAATCCTCATGACTGTAGCAAAACCTCATAAATGACGGATAATTGAAAGAACATCTGCGACAAAGATCTCTTGCAGCCGACGGATGAAGTTGGGATTCCTCATCACTGTCGTCACTGACACATTGCTCTTCTCCTACCTCCAACTCCCAATTTGTATTGTGGTCAAAGAACTGCACTAGACGATGAGCATAGACTCGAGGGGTTTTCACTGAAAAATCTGCGCCGAACTGCAATAAAACAATGCACATTTACAACAGAACTGTCAGACTACCTGATTTCGAGACGACATAATACTTGTTACTAAGCTGCCTCATCAAACAAATCTTTTTACGTGATGATTTTGAAACTGCCACGATCACATGATGCAACTTTCATCACGCTCGGAAGGCCACACCGGAACAACAGACGTAAAAAAAAGGTACAGTAGTTCCCGCTTATTAAGCCTACGGTTGAAAGGACCATCGGCTTACTAAGCCCAATTTGGTCCCGTCCGGAATTACTGAATGCATAGGAGTGGCAAAGAACTGTCCTCTGCTGAAAAAATCCAAAAATCGTCCGGTTCCCAGGCAGGCTTCACAAGCGGGACTACTGTATACTAAAATAGCAAACTTATAATCTGTCAGGATTTTTCGTAGGGTTATTTATAAGCGGAATGGCCCGTTTCGGCGAGTCCAATTCGGCGAGTGCCCTTTTCGGCGAGTTCCCTATTCGGCGATTTTTTGAATTTTTTTTTTAAATTATCGGGTACTGTAGCCTAATTATCATTGCCGTTTTAGGGTTAGGGGTTGGGGTTAGAGGTTAGAGTTATGGGTTAGGGTCTTATTTCAACGTTTAGGGACCTTAAAACGATGTAAAAGCGGCAATGATAATTAAGCTACGGTACCCGATAATTTAAAAAAAAGTTTCAAAAAATCGCCGAATAGGAAACTCGCCGAAAAGGGCTCTCGCCGAATCGGACTAGCCAAATTGGACTCGCCGAATCGGACTCGCCGAATAGTAGCAGACCCATTTATAAGGAAGGCTACTGGCTAAGGCTGGTTCTGACACTACAGCTCCTCACCCATTTCCATTGTTGCTAGAAGCCCTTAACGCTGGCCGTGCATACGTTTCATAACTGCTTCCTGGCTTGCTGGTATAATTAGTATATTTGCTTACACAAGTTTGGTAAAGAGGTGATTTTCTTGAACCAAAGACAAATATATTTGTATTTGCTATGTTTTTGAAAGAATTTCTCTCATACGATGAAAGGATAATAACCTAGTCCATGCCTGATTGCCTCGTCATAAATAACCAACAGTGTCATATCGTCAGCACGATGCAAACATTTTAAAAAGTGTATGACCAGTTGTAGAGCGACACGATGTAGTAGTTTTATCATTCTTTCTGGCAACAAAAACAAGTAACCCACAGTAACTCACCGACCTCACAGCAGAGAAATAAAAGATTGCCAGCAACGAAAAGGGTTATCTCTAAGGACTGATATTAAAATATCTCTGAATATCGTTATTTGCAGGTCACTTGGCGAAATCATGAAGTTTAAGGTATTTTCTAGACCCCCAAAACGGCAAAAAATATCTTCCTTAATAACATTCCAGACACCTAAATCCGTCAGTTTTACATTGATTCAACGTCTACATAGGTTAAATCAATGTAAAAATGACTGATTTTGCTGTCTGAGATGTCTATAAAAACAAAACCAGTTATTCATACATTGCAGGACGTGGAATGGGCAGCCCTGCAACTTTATGTAACAAACGAAAGCAGCCCTAATCAAAACCATTCGCAGATGGTTATCCGTAAAAGCAGATAAGCTGATAATGCATATTGTTCCCAAAATCCAAGGTTGTTTCAAAGGCGGAAGACTGTTGAGACAAGCAAAAGCATTGCTGGCACTTAAGCCAAGAAGCTTTTAACTCAATCAAGGCTGATATTGTAAATGGAAAAGCTTTCAATTTTGATAATTAAAAAAGCTCTTAACAAATAAAAAACACCGCTTCAGTTCTAGAATGGAGAATGTTCTTTAGTAAGTTTGATTGTATTTCCAAAACATAATATGTAGGCTACTCCCCAGTCCTCATAACAGGGGTCTCAAGTGAACTATTGAACAAAAGCTAACTAATCAATTGCCTAATATCCTACTATCGAGATAGTATCAGAGTATAGTCAATATAATCAGAATATACTAGTTAAATTCAAACACTAAGGATCCCTCAGAATTCTCTTTGTGAATTGTTGTTTATTGTCACGTAAGCTTATGAACTAATATAAAATCTGATTGGCAAATAAAGTTATTACTTCCTCTCTCTCTCTCTCTCTCGAGCGTACACTACAATTCTCACTACACAAACTTTGTTAGAAAACTAGGTCTTTGACCTCACTAGTCGAGCTTCACTAAACTTTGCATAAGCAATAAGCATACGAAAACAAAATATTTGTCTTAAAAACTTCATACTCTGGCTGCATAGAAACTACCATTGAAAAATTGATTAAAAAAAGCAACAACCGAGTTGATGTTAAAATCAATGCAAAAAAACGTTAAAATTCGAGCAGGCGGGAAATTAAAATGTAGCAACAAACCCACTGAGACATAATTTGAAAGCAGGTCAAAAGTTCAAGGCTCGGTTTGTAAGAACCATACAATCAATGCATAGGAGTAATTGATGTTTTGATGGAAATTTTAGAGAAATAGTGGCCGCAGTCACTAAAGAATAAAGCATACAGAACAACAACTTGAATCCAGAAAGAAGAATTTCACCAAATTGTTCGTCACAGCCGCCGCAGGGTTTTCGATCGATGAGAAATGACTCGACACAAGTAACATTACCAATCACAACAACCTTTGCCTGTTGTTGGCTGTGCATCAAGTATAATAAAGTTTGTGACTGGTATGATGAAGTTTACCGGTTAGTGAACAAGAAAACAATAATAGATGTATGTGGTGTAGTATATATAATATATATCTTTGGGGTGCAGGAAAATGTGACGTAATACATGAGGGGTTCTCAAAATATCCCATTTTAAAGAATCAGTTTGCTACACGTGCCAACCGTGGTCATGCAAATAATGACGGCAAATACAAAACTTGTGTTTTTGTAAAAAAAAAAAAAAAAAAAAAAAAAACGACGAACGTTATGACAAAAAACACAAAAATTAGAGCAAATGAAATTGAAATGTAAACCGTTTTTGAACGAATTTTAAAAAGCGAAGAATTTAAAAATTGACCAGTTAATCTCACCCCATGTTTCGCCGTCTTGACCGCGTGGGCAGCTTTCTTCTTTGTGTCATAATGTGTCAAAATATCTATCAAACCCATGTAGTAGACTTCGGACTTGGGGGAACCTGAAATAAACAAACAATATTGTTGTGATGTTCAGCAGAAGTACCCGAAGTACCTGTTGTTTACCTCAATAAACCGCACTGCAACAATTTTGTAATGTTTTTTTAATTATTTATGGGAAAACATTTCTGTAAACAATTACTTTAAACAGGTTTTAAAAACAAGTTCAAACGATAAAAAGAAACTACATGGCGCATGTAAATAGAAACATTTTATCGCAATTTTCCAAAGGATTCGATGCTAATGGAATCTACCAATCTATTGTGTAATTTCAGCAGTGGACTCTGGAACTGAACCAAACCGAAACGGTTTCTGCCCATAACCACCGACACAAGGTTCGATATTGCCAGTCAAAAAATCAGTCGTTTTTACATGGATTCCAGACGTTAAATCAATGTAAATAACAACTGATCTGCAGTCTGATGAAATGTTTACTTGGATCACAACGGACGCCATAGAAGCTGTCAGTTAGCTCGTCATCTTCCGTGGCAGAGTCCGGCCGAGTAGAATCACCATTCGGGGAGCCAGGAGGGGTTGTGCTCGTCACTGAAATAACATTACGTTGCATTGTAAAGACGTAAACGAATTACTTGGTGCAAACGAAGTAGGATTTTGGCTAAGTAACCCAGTCAACAAATCAGTTATTTTTGAATTGACCAACGTCATGACAAAGGAAGGATTTGCAAAAAAATATTGATTTGCTGAATAGGAAGTGTGGCAGGCCCCCGCAGAAGACACAGTGTGGGCAATTACTTCAATGTCCTTCGTTCTCCGAGTATGTCAAGTGAATTAAATAGTCGGTGTATAATCTACATGATAGTCAAAAGACCTGTGAAGTTTAGAAAGAGTTTATTTACTGTCGAATAGTAAGCTTGAGCAGGTAGACATGGAGATTGACTTCCTAGCGACCTAACCCAACCGGCAACTTCATCGTAATCATCAACCACCGGACATTAGCCGGGATTAGTTGTTTTTCCAAAGATTAAAACTTAATTAAAAAGCGTAAGCG
Source organism: Aplidium turbinatum (assembly GCF_918807975.1). NCBI lineage: Eukaryota > Metazoa > Chordata > Ascidiacea > Aplousobranchia > Polyclinidae > Aplidium > Aplidium turbinatum. The sequence continues at coordinate 4,866,798 of NC_137477.1, forward strand.
CCAAAAACTCCCCAAAATATTCTTTGGAAGAAATATAAAACATATATAGGTATAATATATAATATTTTTGTACAAGTAGCGTAATCACTATGTTGCTGGCGACCAAAAAGCGCACCGTTAATAACGCAAGCAGCTTTTCGCTCGGAGTATGCTTTGCCCTTTGCTGCCCACCAACAACAGGGATTAGCAAAAAAAGCAACCTATTGATCGAGAGTCCGTTACCTCAGCAGTATATTGCAATACAAATCAACTCGGCGCGCCAGCGAAAAGTGTCGTGTTATATATATGCCAGCCAAAAAATCAGACATTTTTACTTTGATTCAATTTTTGCAGACGTTAAATCAATGTAAAGAAGGATTGATTTTGTGGCTGGGATGTACGGTGTCTTGTTACTGATAACATGTTTATTGGCGTTTTAACGACGTGTAAACCACAAATGTTTTGTCAACAGAATTTATCTCGTTTCAACGTGTAGAGTCGTTGAAGCAATGCAAAGAAACTTTTGCTTGTTGGAAGGGGACAGACAATATGATAAGAAGCTGGAAAAAAATGAACATAGTTTTACCTGCATCTTCTTCCACGGGGCTTCCGTCCAACTGCCCGTTCCCCTCTTGATCCTTGTACATGTGCTCACCGTACCTGTCTGGTCTGGTGCAGTCATGAATGCCAACAAGAAGACTGTAGTCCATCAGTTTCAAAGAAGCTAAAAACTAGAGAAAAAAGAACCCATAGAATCGAGCAGCAGACCACAAACCTGCATGGAATTTGACAATTTGTATGTGCACTGTGCAGTAACACAAAAGAGTTTATTTGATTGAATAGAGCATTTTTAAAGCAGGAAATTGACTAAAGAAATAAACCATAGGGAGATTGCCATGGAATAAAAACAATAGCCATGTCTCTTTTGAAAGTTTAATTAATAAATTCAGCAAGTAAAGAAACTGTTTGCAGACGTTAAATCAATGTAAAAATGACGTATTTTGCTGTTTAGGTTACACTTAAAGTGAAAAACTTCAACGCACTTCCACATCAGCTTTTAGTTTGGTGAGAAAGTCTGATCGACTTTCAGAATCGAGATATATCTTGACGTTGTCCTTGACAAAGTCATTGTCTTTGAAAGTAGGAAACTCTTTTTTCTTCTCTTTCGAGCTTGCTTCTCGTTGGACAGTGGAACCCTTCAGCAAGAACAAATAACACATTGAGGTGGTTGAAAGAGAAAGTCAATTAGTTCACTGCACAATCGGAATGAGCCACAAGGGAAAATACGCCGTTGACAAGACAGAATGTCACAAAATCGACAATATAAACTAGATGCTTTATTGACTGTGGCTGATACAACTTGATTGGGCCAACTGAAAAGCGTCTTGGGCTGCTAAGATCGTCACTTCATAACTATGAGCCAACATTAGATTACGTTACATTATAAAAATGACGTAAAACTAAGGAATAACTTTTTGTCCGAACAAAGTTAAACTTTTTTGTTTGATCTGATATTACAAACAGGTTTGGTTTACTAGCTTCCTTCTTGATTACAAAGGCAGCAAAAGCGAAGTGTATAATTTACTCGCGAAAACTACTGGTAAAATTAGCGAATAATAATGAATTTAGGTAAACGTCAGATAGCTGCCGCTACGTCCAAGTATAACTGCAAACACAGCAATATGTGAAAAATGATCTTTTCAACTCTTTTGTCTGCACTGAATGCATGGTGCAGCACAACACAAGGACTTTTGTAGATTGTACCAGGTAGACTGTAGAACGCATGCAAAGAACGGTAATGAAAAACCAAAATTTCATTTGTTCTTGCTTGCACGATCCAGCAAACTACTTGAATTTTTCTTTCATGTATTTTACTCCTAAAAAGTTCCAGTGAAATCCACGCTGACCTACCTTTAAGTCGTATTTCTTGTGTGCTTTGAATTGCGAACTAAAGACATTTCGCATCACCATCATATAATGCTCTCCCCCGTTCAATGTGAGCCTGTACATGCCAAGGTATTGGGGAAGAAGGGTTTTTCGGTTGTGTTCCACAACGTACTGAAAAGCATATTCCAATGTTAAAACCAGGGCTGTGGAGTCGGAGGGATTGTGGCATGTTAGCAGTCGGCGTTGTAATCCGAGGAGTCTGATATTTTTCACCGGACTTCTCAGCCCTGGTTAAAACAGTTTGTCCTTTCCCAGACAGTAAATCAGTCGTTTTTTTCATTGATTAAAATCCTTACATTGCAAAAGTTAAACCCGTCTGCAGATGTTAAATCAATGTAAAAACGACTGATTTGCTGTCTGGGGAGTGGGGATCACTACATAAGTACATATCGTTCTCATTCGTCCTTGCATAGAAGCGTGTTTTGTTGTGGCTTTGTCAGTGCTTGTAAGCACTTTTTACTTGCACAAAGTTTTTGTTGCTTGCAAGCATACTAGAGAAATGATTGGCAGCTGTCACGCAAAGACGCAAATTAATATTGGTAATGGTTGCGTCATGCTAATATAGAGACAGCTAAAACAATAGATCGTGCAGTTAGTATCGAAACTTTCATTTCATTACGGTCTTCGTAGCATCACTTATAAGACGATTTGGATGGATTGGTTGCGTACGTGACTTAACGTAACCAAACTTGCCATATCGTAGACCAAAATGTTAGTGACCAATGTATTGATCCTAACACATAAGCACAAACGACCCAAGTTCAAACCAAACCAAGAACAATATAATTGCACCGCATCTGCAAACTAGATACTGAGGATACAAGTCTCACTTGTACTACAACTGGAATGAAAGCGGCCAATTCCAGTTTGCACTGGATTGAGCCTGACCGACCCAAGTGGATCAGGGGAGGTTCAGTCATGGGGCCGTGTTACTTCGTGAGGCATAAAAGTTGAGTTTGGTGTGAGTGGTACGGTACACCTTTCTGTATTTCAGGCATCTTGTCTTCACCTATTACGCATGCAACTAGTATTGCGGCTGTTGGGTGATTGCATGAGTTCAAGATTGCAGATTTTTCGTAATGACACGAATACAAGAACAACGTTAAGAACATCTCCTTTTGTCAATCTGTCAAAATTTTGAATGAGGAAGTCTTGTATCTTTCCTAAATCGCATCTTTGACCGGAAATCCTTTGGAAGTGAATTCAAAAATGAAAAAGAAATATCAATCTTGTTCGGAGATAACCCTTTGAAATCGGAATAGTTTCCATACCATCACAATTTAATTGCACTGAAATCATATTAAATGTATAGACCAGCAGTGATACAGCTATTTCGGCACGATGCCAAATTCGCAACTTTATCAGTGTCGCGGGCCGACTATATTGCCCATTGAAAATACAACACGCATAAAAGCAATCAAGTTCATATAGTGTAACCTATTTCATTTTTTTTGCTTGGTGTGACATGTGAAACTGCTTCTTATGCTGCATGATGGTTGTAATATTTCAAACGAATAGCTTGGGCCTCAAAACAGGGTTTTCCTACTTTAGCCCAGCCTGCTTAAAATCGAAATTTTGAAATGTGTATTAGTTAGTAAACTTTCGTATGACATCAGAGTAATTGCATCTAAACAGTGCTCGAGATGGGTAAAAGCACAATAAGTTTGTCGATCACTGGAGTAGCCAACAGGTAGGCTCAAAAGACTGGCGCCCACACAGGAAATTATACAGTTAAAAAAATAACAAAATAACGGAATAACTCGGTCTACTGTTATTAAATTACGATGGTATGAACAGTTGAGAAAGAGCGGTCTTCCTGACGTCAGCACTACCTGACTAGCGACTACTCACTACAAAATAAAGATTCAATTGACTGACAAAAGCAGCGGTTAATAACTATGTGGCATGAAGTAGTGGTGCGATACAGATGAGCCCAGCCTCATGGGCGAAACACATGTCAATCGCTGTCAATTCTTGCTACAATCGATTGCCGAAAAACACATGGTATGAACAGTTGAATTGTATTAACCTGCTGCAAAGTGGCAGAACTTGGTCTTATTTAGAACCTTAGTAAACGTATGTACAATTGTACATTGTACATTTGTTCAAAGATTATAAGAACAACAGTCGAGTTATCAATGCGATAGAATCAGCTTAAAATAGCTGGCTGAGTGATTAACTTGGCATGAAAATGGACGTTAGTGCTGCTACATGTTGTTTAATGTAGTCACACACAATTAACCAGACACGTGTACCTCCCGTCGCAGTGCGGTGACTTGTAGCAATTTGTGCTGGGATTACAATGAAGCCGCGTATGCCTTATTCTCACAACACGAAGTTGTCGCGATTTAGCTAAAAATATGCAAAGCTACGTCAGTGGCTTTGCAAGTGGAAAATGTTTTTGCTTTACAAATCACGTATATGAACAACTTTTGCAGTCGTGGACAACATTGCAACATGCTACAAGTGAACGAACACATTGCATTAACGTCACGCCGCATATTGCAAAGCATTTATTATCACGTCATCGTAGAGATCCAACATCTATGGTGGACTGGTGGTGACTAATGAACACGTGTCTTGCCGACAAGAACAATGCCGGATTTGACAAACTTGTCAACATCTACTGCACTTTCACAAATGATGTCATTATTTTTTTCAGATGCAAACCGCAAGACGTGCCCGATGCAAGTGAACATGCAATAAGTGAACCTGAATGGTTCAAGTAATTACAAGCTTTTAAGCATGCAAGGATGTTCTTGAGTTGCCTCTCATTTAGTGTGGTTGAAAATTAGACTGGTCGGACAATACGGTATTGTTCGTTTTTGAGCTTTTTGTGACGTGCAAAAGCATAATATCTATTTAATAAATTCGTGAAGCCAAACAATAGATTCCTAGAGCGTGATGATGAATTCCTCTATAAAGGCAGAAAATCTATTCGCAGTTTTAATAAAACTGAACAGTGATATATCACTTTGTGCATGGGAACGATTTAAATACAAAACACCCTATTGCTCAATCATATTTCTTCCTTCTTTTCGCAATGTATTGCGAACCAAAGCCATCTGAATATTTCTATGGAAACATACAACAGGAAGTGGAACATTGAAACGCATTGAAGGCTTGTTTTTGATTGACATCAAGCAATTAAAGTATCACCATGCACTTTGGTAAACGCTTTGCAACCAAGGAGGTTATAAAAAAAAACGCTTCGATTCTGAACTGTGTGCCGCGGAGCAGCAGTAAAACTACGACAGGTACCAAAAAAAAAAAACACAACGACATCACAGATGATCCGCTGCTGTATAAATCACCATCATGAAATATCCTTGCGATGTAATCACATTTTTACGTTAGTAGTTGGAATCAATACATACATAATCACATTCACATCACATACAATTTTTGAATGTGACTACTCGACTAAAAAAAGCAAACAAATTTTTAGGTTAAAACGCATGATATTTGCATGGTTCAAAGCCAGGTATGAAAACCTTTGGAAGTACCGTAGAGAAAAGGAAAAATCAATATAAGATGAGGAGAGATTTACGAAGTTGTATGGAGTAAAAATATCCGAGTTAAAAGGAGCGATGGAGAGAAAAAAGTGAAGAATGATCGATGAAGCTCATTGATGGCTGGATTGGTGGCCGCGAGTACTGCACTACTTCAATAGTATAATATAAAGAAACATCGCTGTGCATACCAGGTCACCGTTACTTGTTCGTGTTGCGTAAAAGGCCTTTTTCGTATCCAGAAAACGTTGCTTGAGTAAGCTTCTTGTCACTTGTTAGAGTAGGACATGACATTATTTCACACTTACAAGTATTACAACACACCAGCGCTGTTGAATAATCAAAAGCGCACATAAATCGCATATCAACATAAATAACAACTGGTCAACAAAACTGGATTTCTGTTGCAAATCGTTCTAAATGATGAACGATTTTGCTCAAGACAGTAACACAGCAATGATATACAAAGGTAAAAGGAAAACTGCCGATAGACAACCTAAAGTTTCTCACTCTTCTCATCAATTATTTACGTCTGTGTCATTAGAAGATAAAGAAAAACTATGTTTGATGGCCAATGAAGCGTACATAAGATGCGATCAATACCAAGTTTGCTCAAGCATAACATACCTGGTGATATTTAGGTAAAAAACCGTGCATCTCAGCAATGTCTTCGCCGGTAAGTGTCTTGATAACAAATTTTCCATCACAAGAATGTAAGAACCGCGCAACAGATCGACCTTTGTCCTCTACTCTGATTGGTTGACTCACACATAAAGAATTCTAATAAACAATGAAATGCCATTGATTAATACAACCATACTTATCATTACTGGGCATCAGAAATTAATTCAACCACAAGACAAGGAAATAGATCAGGAGAGGTGGAAATGGCAGCAAACAGAAAATGTTTACACACAGGACGTGAGGTCAATTGCATGATGTCAAATCATGCGGGTCCAATCCATGTCAAACGGATTGTTCATAATTTGCTTTAGATTTGTAAGTTTAAAGTACAACCTTCAAGGGTGAAGCCAAAAGAAAAGCATTAGTGCTTTACTAATTTTATATGACGATTCTGATAGAATGGCAGAAGTTTAATATTAATTTCCATATGCAATACATATTTATGACTTATTAAAAGCATTCATTAATCTGTGCTCCAAAAATGCATCAATTTGCATGTTTATAAAGGTCATTTGGTCACCACTTGTGCAATTAATAAAAGTGACAATGTATGCAATGCTTCAATCTGAGGTGATCAGGAATCTTGGTTACTGCAGTGACCTTATTAATTAGTAATGTTGAGTGAATTACATAGAGATTTGGAACACAGATCTATACCATGACATGTTTTTTGTAGTATTTCACTCAGTAGTATATGACAAGCTTAAAAACTGTAGTCCTAATGCATAATTTATGTCAAACATTGCGTGTATTTAAAAACATCAATACCACATAGTCTTTGTCATCAATTCCAAATATTTCTCGTAACCTTCTGAACACCAGAGGGCAGTATTCTTTCACTTTGAAGTGACTGGGGAGGTTTTCTCTGAAAAATTTCAATGTGAATTTGTTAAAAAAGTCCACTGATCAAGGATTTATGACACTTGAGTAAGCTTCCATTTATATTACAAGGTTTTCAGTTGATTGATGATAATGATTTAACATCTCAAACCTCAAGCACTGAAGATTGGTTAACTCTTTTGAAGTGAAAATTACATATCAATATAAATTTTGCACAGTTTATCTGAATGTATTTATATACCATTTTAACTAAAGATTCTATTTATCGAGAAAATTTGTTTCTTAACAAAGTATGTTAAGAGATTAGATTATTGTGAGAAAGTGAGCATTGGATGAATGCAAATTGCTATCTATCTAAAAATAAGAACAAAAACATTCAATGAAGTCACTTTAATAATTAAATAAAATTATAATAAAACAAAATTTAAATGAAACAATCACTATATGTATATATATTTTCTGAAAACAACAGAAAACTCTCCATTAAATCACACAATATATACTTAGCATACGTACTTGTTGAATATGTGATTGTCAATTTTTATTTTAGAATATGCTTTAAAGTCATCTGGCATAAGCATTAATGGCATTCGCATGCACGATAATTCTTTGATCTGAAAAATATTTTCATGTATAGTCTTATAGATACCACAGAAGTTATTTGAGTTGACAGTCCAACACAGAAATTACAATTGACAGTGGTTAGTGGTAAGGAATAAAGAAAAAGCAATAAGAAAACCAAGCTACTAATTTTTGACCTACCGTATGTAACAGATGAAGAGAGATGGAAAAGTCGCTACAGACAACTGATCGACCCTGACTGACATTTCAGGATAAAGACCAGGCTTGTTTGAAGCAAAATGGATGATGATTCTATACGTCTTAACATTCATAAAGACTTTTTATTGAAAGTGTGATGAAAAATTTTGATCAAGCCAAAATAACAAATTCTACAGTGTTATACATGTAATGGTTTAGTATTTACCAAAATTAGAGCAATTTAAGGGTCCATGTCTTTTAGGCGCAGACAGTTAGGCGCTGGACACATAGGCGCGCACACTGTAGCGTCAGGATATTTAGGTGCGGAGCACTGTGGCGCCCGTTCATTTAGGTGCTATTCCTAGTAAAGTCTGCAGATTGTATTAGCTCAGCTTTGGCAAAACCTAGTCGGAGTTTTGACGAAAAATTAAGTTACTCTTCACTCAAGCCTACCACCCGCTTGAATATAGGCTACGGTATATTTTTTACTGGTGTTTAGTGTAGTTATTATTTGACTTATACATAACTAAAAGTGAACTCAGTCATGTTCGGAAACTTGAATAATAATTTATTGATAAAGCTTTCGCCGACGCAAACCTGAACTAACAACAAATAAATGCCAAACACGCCCAATAAAAAAACAATATATTTTTCTGTTCAATACAGTATAACATTTTGTGTGAAAAGCGTTGCCGGTTTAAGCTGCTTCCCTCACGAAAGCCATGACATATTTTTCTGTTCAATACAACATTTTGTGTGAAAAGCATTGCCGGATAAAGCAACTTCACTCACTGAAGCATGACTACCAACAAACAAATGCACGCGTATTAACAAAACAACATATTTTTCTGTTCAATATAACATAACATTTTGTGTGAAAAGCATCGCCCATTCACCCTACCTGCCAAGCCGATACAATCTGCAGACTTTACTAGGAATAGCACCTAAATGAACGGGCGCCACAGTGCTCCGCACCTAAATATCCTGACGCCACAGTGTGCGCGCCTATTTGACCGGCGCCTAATAGACTTGCTCCCCAATTTAATGCTGTCGACTTGGCATGTCTGAGATAATTGACTGCATCTGACCTGTCACAGGGACATATCGCACTATCACAGGGTACATTTCACCATGAGATATTGCATAATGGTGTGAAATAGAAATTTCCATCACCACGTAAAAATGATCCAACATGTAATTTGAAACAGGAAAACACAAGCTATAAACAAATTAACCTTCAACTGGAAGTATGATGATGTCACAATACAATTATAATGGAGTGGGTTTGGATGTGTTCTGCACTAGACAAAATATATATGCTCTGTGGATAAACTAGAACTCGTACCCAATAATCTTGGGATGAAATGTACCCTGTGGTCAAAGGTCCCTGTGACAGGTTGCAGGTGGTCAATAGTCTCTGGCCAAATAACTGGCCAAATATTAGCAAATTATGCCAATTCAAAGCTTTTTTTAATAGTTTAATGCAAATAAGGTAAAACTTAAAGCACAAGAGCACAGGATCAAAAGTAAAACCACAAGATCTTGTGCTAAAACACAAGCCGTGGCACCACCGCGACTGACGCAGTGACAAATTAGTCTAAAACCAAAAAATTCCCAAAGTTCAAAATTAGTTGTGTTTGAGTTTGGCGCTTACAATAAATAAATTCCAAAATACGCCACAAAACCAACCAAGTTAGGAAATTTATAGAGCAGCAAGGGGAACTTCAAATGGGCAACATTAGGTGCCAAAGGGGCAATATTACATCATTATGAGTGACAATAGACGGATTTGCAAGTCCTTGGCACTTGAAGATTCAAGAATCCAATCCCAACTCAATGTTGTGTCATAATAGTAGGTTTTATTAATGAAAGGCCAACGTGATTGAGGACTGGGGTATAAGGGAAGAAACATTACATCATAATTGGGGTTTCTGAAAAATTAATGAAGGGTTTGCGCAAACTCTCCAAATAGGCTATCATCATAGGCGCCGAGTTTTCAAAATAGCTGGGCGGGCGGACACATACTGTCACGTCATAAAGGTTATTTTGTGCGTTTTTGCTAGGTTGTTGGGATAGCCTAGTTTTACATTTAAGTCTATGTCTCCTCTAACATGATTTGGAAACAAGTAATAAATATAATTGGTACACAACAATGTCTGGTCCTGATAATTCAGTTCTGCATATTTTTTGTGATTGGTATGTGTGGGTTGCGGGACGAAAACTGCAATACTGTACTAGTTCCATAATTACATTACTATCGTTGATACAACACGATAACACACACACAATACATCGGTGGGTAAGTGGGTTCATACGATAAGTCGCTCCTAGCGGGCGCACAGATAAGAAACAAGATGCTGTAATGCAACGCAGAAGCGATTTTACAGCAATTCAGCTCCCGAGAAGCCCATAGTGGGGAAAAGAACAAAAGGTATAAAACACTTTTTTACAAACGGTGCTCCATAGCATAGTTAAACAAAAAATGTGTTTTTCTGAACAGTGCTTTCGGAGATGAACTGCGCAATTATTTTGTCTTTGTCAAGTACATTAACTTCTTCTTTGTGAGCGGTCATGATGCAGGCATGGTGGCAATTGATAACGTCATTTGAGAGAAAATTACTCCATTGAAGAACAATGCTACAGTTTTTACACCGATTTAACATCTGGCGATGTTAAAACGATGTAAAAGCAGTGGAAATTGCGGTCAGACTTTTGCCGCGAATGAATTTCGTCACAGGTTTGCACAATTTACTTGATTTATAGCACTAGGCTACGAGTGGCAGAGTGGAAACAAACGGTGCGGCTGGACACTTTTGCTCGTTTAACGGTGAATCAACGTTGTTTAACGTTGCATGAATGTAACAATGGCAATAATTGACAAAAACTATTTGCTGAATTAGTAGGTCTAGTAGGGCCTATCATATGGCGACAAAACCCTGCGAATAAAGGAAGTAGGCTAGTATCAGAAGGTGGCAGATGGTTACAGAAATTTTGGGACTTAAATTTGCATTAATTTTTTTTTTAATTTCTGAAATGTCCGGCGGGCGCGGCCCGCCCGCTCGGGACTCCGCGCCGGTGGCTATCATAATTGATAATAAGATGTAAAATGTAAACCAAGTCATTTGTGTAGTCGTACAAAAATTATTCGACAAGTAATGTGCAACCTAAGGGCGGTATGCACTTTAACATACTGATATCCCATTGAACCACGAACCATCAACCAATCAGAAGCTACGCTGTTCATGATGTCATCAAGGTTGCGTTTCTCGGCACAAAGGAAAAATGCAACTTCCCACCACTGCTATTGCTCTTGTTTGTTGTGTATTTACCAATAAAAGTTTAAAGTAATAATCAACTCTCTGGCTGAATGTTGAAATGGTCACAATTGGACGGACAACCTAACATCTGATGGTTCGTGGTTCGGGTTTGTTCAATTGGATATCAGTATGTTAAAGTTCCTACCCCTAAGGGTGCTTGTCGTTTGGTTGAGAAGCTTTTGCCAGGCCAAGACTACCCAGGTACCAAAAATGTAAAATTTTGCATCGTTTTTACACTGCTAAATGTTTAAAAAACCCATGTAACTTGGTTGTTTTTAGTAAGCTGGTTCTATCAGTTTGTGATTTAATTTCCACTTTTCATTGTAATAAACTCATCAAGCTTAAACAATGTCAGAGTAAGTAGGCTGCGCATTGCGCAACGAACTCCCACAGCCACAGTAAAGAAAACATCTATGTCTTTTGATGTTGCCGATTTGCGTCACATTTTTGTGTTTTTTTTTATAGCTGTTACGTTTAGATGATGTCACGTCATTATGCCGATTTGAGATATAATATAATTTGTGACGTTGTATGGATGAAAACTTTTACAAGTTTTATAGGCCTACTCTGCTGAGAGTAAAAAAGAAACACAAATGATAAATATTGGAGAAATTGAGTCTCCTTAGAGTCCTTACACAACTTAAGAATCGAACAACACAAAACTGCTGAAACAAAACGTTTTGTTTAAGTGAAAGAATCACTGTAAGCAACCAATGTTAAAACATGCGCGCAAGAAGTTATGGGAGTGTGATGTATTAAAAATTTGAACAGGTTGTTATTTTTCTACATCAATGTGACGTTAATTACTACTTTAAAAAAATTATATCTTTGCTTCTGTAGAAAATCTGCAGCAAACGCCTTTTTTACGTGTTTAGTATCGGCCAAATCTTGCCGATACCGATACTCAAAAATGGCCGATATCACCGACACTGATATATCGGTACATCTCTACATGTAATTGTATTAACATATGATACACATAATGAGCCAATGAACAATACAATATACTTTTGTATAAAAAGTCCAAGAAGAACATGGAAAGAACAGGTGAAGAATAAGGCAGACAAAGTTGGACTGAAGGAAGAAGATGCGATGGACAAAACAAGATGGAGAATAGGAGTTAAGGCAATCACAGCAAGGAAAGAATTAGTCACCCCACTAGTGGGGACAAAACCGAATTGTGATGACAATGATGAAACAATTTTCAACACAGCTGTGAACTTTAAAGTTATTTAATGAATACTTCTAGCTCTCTAGCCATGCTCCTCAAGAGGTTCAACATCATTTTTAAGTTTAAGGAAAACGGGTCTGCTACTATTCGGTGAGTCCGATTCGGTGAGTCCGATTCGGTGAGTCTGATTCGATGAGTTCCTAACCTCTAACTCCTAACCCCTAACCCTAAAACGGCAATGATAATTAGGCCACGGTACCCGATAATTAAAAAAAAAAAATTGAAAAAATCCCCCGTTAAGGGATCGGACTCACCGAATCGGACTCACCAAAACGGGCCATTCCGAAGGAAAACAGAGTCTGTAATAACATTTACCAAACACATTATATACTGTACAATATACATCTAATAGTTGTAAAATGATAAGTGCAAAAGTGATTTTTCTAGACAAATTCCTTTCTGAAGTCTCCAAAATTGAATGAGGAAACTTACCGTGTGATTAACTCCCCACATAAAAACACTAATCAATGGTTCACTTGCTCGAAATAACTTTTGCTTTTGTTTTTTGAAATGCTTTTTTCTTGACTTCATTTTTAACTGATTGGATTCTTTAGATACGGATACTGCTGAAGCAGCCATGGCATTTGAACCAACACAGTGTCCTCAACACAACCTTGGTTCACCAGTATGCAGCAATATTACAAATACACAACAGTTACATAAACTGATATCTGAAAAATATATGCAACAGTGTTACAAATACACAACAGTTACATAAACTAATAAATGAATATAAATCAAATCATATACACGTCAACTGGGGTTAGTTTGGAGTAACCGGGTAACTTTGGACAATTTTTAGATTTTGTTCATTTTATTATAAAATCTGTTGTAAAGTGCTGAAGTTGCAGTAATTGCATGGAAATGTCTTCAAAATTATCTGTGTTCATATTTAGAGCATTTTATTGAATTGTGGGGTAAGTTGATTGGCGCAAATTTACAAGAATAGCCACATCATTAAAATATCATTTTTTCTTTGTCCCCAAAATTAGCCGTCAAGCTGACCAATGGCTAGTAACATGCAAAATTAAATGTTACCCATATGTTAGTACTATCTTAGCCTTCATGTTGCCCCAAAACAATGATTATGTGGGAATGTGTTACAAAAAATATTATTATATTTTTGTGTGGTGCTGATATTTCAGTCGAAACTGGGTAACTTTGGACAAGGTTTACAGAACTTTTCCATGTGTTTTCCCAGGTGTTCTTTTCCCAGGTTATTTATGTGAAGGCTATTTATGCAAAAAATGCTATAGAGTGCTTTAAAAATCAGGTTATTTATGCAAAATGTGTTTTCCCAGGTTATATACATAATACATAGTGTGGTAGAAAAATAGTGAATGACAGCAAGATTATAATGGTAAGGACATATAAAGGGAAGCTAGGTTCGAGAAAGTACCAGGATTACACAGAGAAAGGTCTGGAAAAGGCTGTTGAAAGTGTTAAAAGGAAGAAAATGTCATTGAGAGAAGCTGAGAGAAAGTTCAAAATTCCCACATCAAAAAGTAATAAAGTGAAAGATATATACATACAAATAAACCAGGAAGGCAAGCGGTGTTTACCATCGAAGAGGAAAAGGAAATAGTGGAGCATTTAATAACATGTAGTGTGTGGGGACAACCCTTTTCACCACTAGTTTCCAACACGTTTTGTTCCCACAAACCTCACTAAAGTACATAACACCCTGCTCAATTATTCTTAATTTAACATTTACATAATTTTCAGTCGTCCTACTTTACCCCTAGGTGGGCTTAACATTGATCATAATATCTGTTTGCTATGCTTTATAATGCAAACTTGTGATCGGTCCAAAGTTACCCCACAGCTGGGGTAAGTTTGGACAGTCAGAAATTAAAAAAAATAAACAAACTCATTAATTGCTTCAGTTTATTTTTCAATCCACATGAGATCTATAGTTACCTTCTTAACATTCAAACACATAATTGCTTGGAAAACCCCATTACATTGAAAAAAATACCAGTTATGCCCAAAAATTGTCCAAAGTAACCCCGGTTGACGGGTACATCAACAAAGCAAAAGTTGTTTATAAATATTATACATTCCGTTTACTTCACTATTTTCTAATCCTAACCTTCAGGGTTACGTGAGGGTGTTGGTTGGGGTTAGAAAATAGTAAAGCAAAGATAAAGTAATCAAGACACAAAATAGCTACTTCACCCCATACTATTGATTGATTCCAATACATGACGTCAAGGCCTTTATAACCAGGGCAGAGACTTGTACACCGGCTTCTTATTTTGTACGAAATAATTATAAATATTTTTTAACTTAATCATAATAGAGAAGACTGAACAGTTATCACGTGTGGGCCACACGTGGCCCAACAAAACTTTTTAATGACCTACCATAGAAGCATGAAGAAAAATCTTTTCATTTTCTGAAAACTCAAAGTAGCCTAAATGTTTGTGTTGAAGAAAAGTTTAACTAAAACTTGTATCAATTCATTACATGATAAAGAGTTCACTTTGTTTTACAACAGACATACGGTACTAAACTGAATATACAAAGTCTAACAACGTAATAACTGCTGCTTGGTGATGTCTGCCTCTAAGTGGAAAAAGGGGAGGTAAGCAAAGCAAACGAGAATATATACAAGAGAGGATGAAGGCTTGCAGCTGCTAGTCAAAAAAGAGCAATAATGTTGTCTCAAACAGGTGGAAATATAAAAAAAAAAGAGCCATCAGGCATTGCCTCCGATGTTGAATCACCAAGAATATATAAAGCACTTTTGTGACCTTCTTATACAGTAAATTTTTGTTTTTTCTAACTTGTTGAATTCATTGTGCTTGATTATGCTAAAATCTTTCCAAACAAAATATGCAAACTTCGTAGGCTACTGATCATTGTTATTGTCATAATTCAATGACGGAGGTTGCTAATCACTGGGATACTAGCCAAAAACTAAATTGTTTTACTCAGATCTTCTACAAAGTCAAGACAAAAATGCTGTAGTGTGTGTGGATTGGAACTACCACCGTAGCATAAAGTTTTCATCAAAAATTAGGCCACTGGCATTAAGGTGTTGCAAGCCAGTCAAAATTGTTCTGGTTCAAGCACCTTATAACATTCGGCCGCTTCCACCTTTTTGTAGACATTTGCTTTATTAAGCATAGGTTGTTTTTGCTGTGGTGGTAAGATATAAAAACAAACTGAACTGAAAACTATTTACTCACTGAGTTGCTCTCTTGTCTCTGGGTCTGGCTCTCTACTGCTTTGAGTTTGAACCAAAGTTGCCAAATGTTCAACAGTGCATTTGACCAGCTCAAACCTGACACTTCAATATCGCTACAATTTTTTTGTCATTTTGTTTTTTTATTGTTTTCTACAACTACAAATTGACTAATAATGTATCTTGAAGTGTTTTATTTTGCTTATAAGATACTTTAGGTAGTATTTCATGCAATGTTTATGGTATCCTAAGTTATCATTCAATCTTAATATATTTGTTTTTTTTTGTTTTTTTTTATGAAAAGTGAAAAAGATTAGCTGTGAATACAATACAATTATTGTTGAAACACGTTTATGTGCCTGTGTGGGTCCACTTGTTTAAAACGATTTTTTTACTGAGGAAGGTTCATCGCACTGTTCAAT
The DNA here is from genome assembly GCF_918807975.1 of Aplidium turbinatum. Classification (NCBI taxonomy): domain Eukaryota; kingdom Metazoa; phylum Chordata; class Ascidiacea; order Aplousobranchia; family Polyclinidae; genus Aplidium; species Aplidium turbinatum. Next base: position 4,882,679 of record NC_137477.1, read on the forward strand.
ATCTCAAAACTTGAAAAAAGTTTCTGTACTTTTTCAATGACTGCTAAGTTTTTCTCATCTTAGTTTTACTTGCCTCTGCATCATCAACAGTATCATAGCCGATGCGGCCTTTGATGAACTAGATGCTCAGTTCGTAAATTTTTCCAGTGTTCCCTTTGTCGCGCAGTGTCCCAAAGTGTTCTTGGTTGGCTGATTGATGTATTGAAATTGGATATAAATGTTGTTCTTTGTCTGCCACGAGCACGTTTCCCGAGAAGGCGGCCGCTTAGACAGAGATTTTCGAAATCTTCCTTTCTGATAATGTGACCGAGAAATTTGAGTTGCCTTTGAGTTATGTTGTTCAATAGTTCCTTATCTTGATGTACTTGGTTCAAAACTTCTGCATTTGTGGGTGCTGGTTTAGCATCGGCCGCCTTGGTCAGTGACGTCATTAAAATGTGTGACGTCATGCAAAAAAACGCAACTACTTTTAAAAAGGGTGCAAAAACGCGGAACAGAAGTAAAAGCGGAAAGGCTATTGATTTTTTAATATTTGTAGTGAATAGTGCCTCCTAGCTTTCTCATTTCTGCTCGGACTTTAACAATTTTCCTATCGTTGGAAAGCATAATGCCTACCCGAATGGATTAATTGTCTTAAACTTTACTATTTTGTACCAATTCTCCGCAATTCATTTTTTACAATAAAAATACCAAACCAACACAAATTAAAAGATTATGTCTTGGTTTATTCATATGTTAACTTTCACATTTATATCTAATCCACAAAACGAGCAATCGTTGTTCAAACGTAACCGCTCGACGAAGCTTTTTTCCAATGCATTTTTCAAGGCGATTCGATTGTGGTTCAGTAGCCTATAATCCGCCCACTGTTTGCAGTGATCGATGAATACTGTATCCACCAAATGTGTTGTAGCTTTCTCATTTCTGCTCGGACTTTAACAGTTTCACCATCGTTGGAAAGCACGATACTGCATCTATCCGATTAAATTGGTTGCAAGTTTAAAGTATGCATTACATTGACCTAGCGCTAACTTAAACTTTACTATTTTGTACCAATTCTTAGCAATTCATTTTTTACAATAAAAGTACCAAACCAACACAAATTAAAAGAGTATGTCTTGGTTTATTCTTATGTTAACTTTCACATTTATATCTAATCAACAAAACGAGCAATCGTTGTTCAAACGTAACCGCTCGACGAAGCTTTTTTCCAATGCATTTTTCAAATCGATTCGATCGTGGTTCAGTATGAGCCGCCCACAGTTTGCTGTGATCGATGAATACTGCCTCCACCAAATATGCTGTAGCTTTCTCATTTCTGCTCGGATTCTAACAATTTTACTATCGTTGGATGGTATTATGCTTCATCTACCCGAATGGATTAATTGCCAATCCAAAGTAGGCATTATATGTATGTAGCGTTAACTTAAACTTTACTATTTTGTACCAATTCTCCGCAATTCATTTTTTACAATAAAAATACCAAACCAACACAAATTAAAAGAGTATGTCTTGGTTTATTCATATGTTAACTTTCACATTTATATCTAATCCACAAAACGAGCAATCGTTGTTCAAACGTAACCGCTCGACGAAGCTTTTTTCCAATGCATTTTTCAAATCGATTCGATCGTGGTTCAGTATGAGCCGCCCACAGTTTGCTGTGATCGATGAATACTGCCTCCACCAAATATGCTGTAGCTTTCTTATTTCTGCTCGGATTTTAATAATTTTACTATCGTTGGATGGCATTATGCTTCATCTACCCGAATGGATTAATTGCCAGTCTAAAGTAGGCATTACATTTATGTAGCGTTAACTTAAACTTTACTATTTTGTACCAATTCTTAGCAATTCATTTTTTACAATAAAAGTACCAAACCAACACAAATTAAAAGAGTATGTCTTGGTTTATTCATATGTTAACTTTCACATTTATATCTAATCAACAAAACGAGCAATCGTTGTTCAAACGTAACCGCTCGACGAAGCTTTTTTCCAATGCATTTTTCAAGGCGATTCGATTGTGGTTCAATCTAAGCCGCCCACAGTTTGCTGTGATCGATGAATACTGCCTCCACCAAATATGCTGTAGCTTTCTTATTTCTGCTCGGATTTTAATAATTTTACTATCGTTGGATGGCATTATGCTTCATCTACCCGAATGGATTAATTGCCAGTCTAAAGTAGGCATTACATTTATGTAGCGTTAACTTAAACTTTACTATTTTGTACCAATTCTTAGCAATTCATTTTTTACAATAAAAGTACCAAACCAACACAAATTAAAAGAGTATGTCTTGGTTTATTCATATGTTAACTTTCACATTTATATCTAATCAACAAAACGAGCAATCGTTGTTCAAACGTAACCGCTCGACGAAGCTTTTTTCCAATTCATTTTTCAAGGCGATTCGATTGTGGTTCAATCTAAGCCGCCCACAGTTTGCTGTGATCGATGAATACTGCCTCCACCAAATATGCTGTAGCTTTCTTATTTCTGCTCGGATTTTAATAATTTTACTATCGTTGGATGGCATTATGCTTCATCTACCCGAATGGATTAATTGCCAGTCTAAAGTAGGCATTACATTTATGTAGCGTTAACTTAAACTTTACTATTTTGTACCAATTCTTAGCAATTCATTTTTTACAATAAAAGTACCAAACCAACACAAATTAAAAGAGTATGTCTTGGTTTATTCATATGTTAACTTTCACATTTATATCTAATCAACAAAACGAGCAATCGTTGTTCAAACGTAACCGCTCGACGAAGCTTTTTTCCAATGCATTTTTCAAGGCGATTCGATTGTGGTTCAATCTAAGCCGCCCACAGTTTGCTGTGATCGATGAATACTGCCTCCACCAAATATGCTGTAGCTTTCTTATTTCTGCTCGGATTTTAATAATTTTACTATCGTTGGATGGCATTATGCTTCATCTACCCGAATGGATTAATTGCCAGTCTAAAGTAGGCATTACATTTATGTAGCGTTAACTTAAACTTTACTATTTTGTACCAATTCTTAGCAATTCATTTTTTACAATAAAAGTACCAAACCAACACAAATTAAAAGAGTATGTCTTGGTTTATTCATATGTTAACTTTCACATTTATATCTAATCAACAAAACGAGCAATCGTTGTTCAAACGTAACCGCTCGACGAAGCTTTTTTCCAATTCATTTTTCAAGGCGATTCGATTGTGGTTCAATCTAAGCCGCCCACAGTTTGCTGTGATCGATGAATACTGCCTCCACCAAATATGCTGTAGCTTTCTTATTTCTGCTCGGATTTTAATAATTTTACTATCGTTGGATGGCATTATGCTTCATCTACCCGAATGGATTAATTGCCAGTCTAAAGTAGGCATTACATTTATGTAGCGTTAACTTAAACTTTACTATTTTGTACCAATTCTTAGCAATTCATTTTTTACAATAAAAGTACCAAACCAACACAAATTAAAAGAGTATGTCTTGGTTTATTCATATGTTAACTTTCACATTTATATCTAATCCACAAAACGAGCAATCGTTTTTCAAACGTAACCGCTCGACGAAGCTTTTTTCCAATGCATTTTTCAAATCGATTCGATCGTGGTTCAGTATGAGCCGCCCACGGTTTGCAGTGATCGATGAATACTGCCTCCACCAAATATGCTGTAGCTTTCTCATTTCTGCTCGGATTCTAACAATTTTACTATCGTTGGATGGCATTATGCTTCATTTACCCGAATGGATTAATTGCCAGTCTAAAGTAGGCATTACATTTATGTAGCGTTAACTTAAACTTTACTATTTTGTACCAATTCTTAGCAATTCATTTTTTACAATAAAAGTACCAAACCAACACAAATTAAAAGAGTATGTCTTGGTTTATTCATATGTTAACTTTCACATTTATATCTAATCAACAAAACGAGCAATCGTTGTTCAAACGTAACCGCTCGACGAAGCTTTTTTCCAATGCATTTTTCAAATCGATTCGATCGTGGTTCAGTATAAGCCGCCCACAGTTTGCTGTGATCGATGAATACTGCCTCCACCAAATATGCTGTAGCTTTCTCATTTCTGCTCGGATTCTAACAATTTTACTATCGTTGGATGGCATTATGCTTCATCTACCCGAATGGATTAATTGCCAATCTAAAGTATGCATTATATTTATGTAGCATTAACTTAAACTTTACTATTTTGTACCAATTCTCAGCAATTTATTTTTTACAATAAAAATACCAAACCAACACAAATTAAAAGAGTATGTCTTGGTTTATTAACCTAACAACTTTCACGTTTATATTATATCTAAAAAACGAGAAATCGTTGTTCAAACGTAGCCGCTCGACGAAGCTTTTTTGACAATTTTACCATCGTTGAAAAGCACGATACTGCATCTACCCGAATCAATTGGTTGCATGTCCAAGGTATACAGTAGCCTACATTTATCTAACGCTAATTTAAACTTTACTATTAAAACATCAATTACTCCAAAAGTGATAGGCCTATGACATTTGGACAACACCATGAACTCCAAACAGACTTAAGCTATGATATCCATAAGCAGACAATAGGCAAAAAGTGTTTACTAATTCCCTTTAATTGAATCTTGCTTGAACATTTTTAATTATTCCAGACATGTTGGATGAATGTGCTTGGCCTACGCAGTTTTTGAAGTCAAGATTCAGTTGGTCAAGCAAAAATAGTAGGCTACACATTTAGCCAAACGCAGCAGCACCACTTTTCAAGATTGAACAATAGAAACCCTTTAATGATGCAGAAATCAGTAGTCTTAACAGCATCAAATTTTACGTCTTGAAGCAGTTTAACATCGCCTATCTTAATACGAGAAGTAGAATGGGGTGACTTTGGTCCAGTTATGAGACACCGCTTACTTTAATTTTACAATGGTTCTGGGAGAAAACTTTAGTTTACCCATATTGAGGGCTATCAAGAGCCCTTACATGTTACCAAGTTTGAAGTCATTTGGTCCATGCGTAGAGTTTAAAAAAAAAAAAAAACTATAAGTGGTTTTCACTCCAGTGTTTTAAAAAAACTATAAGCAGTAATCTTTTTTCAAGACATGCTCATTGCCAACCCCAAAAAGGGGTGTCACTGGCCTCTTTCAGAGTTTTTAAAATACTTTGGTTTGGTATTTTTATTGTAAAAAATGAATTGCTGAGAATTGGTACAAAATAGTAAAGTTTAAGTTAGCGCTACATAAATGTAATGCCTACTTTAGACTGGCAATTAATCCATTCGAGTAGATGAATCATAATGCCATCCAACGATAGTAAAATTGTTAGAATCCAAGCAGAAATGAGAAAGCTACAGCATATTTGGTGGAGGCAGTATTCATCGATCACAGCAAACTGTGGGCGGCTTATACTGAACCACGATCGAATCGCCTTGAAAAATGCATTGGAAAAAAGCTTCGTCGAGCGGTTACGTTTGAACAACGATTGCTCGTTTTGTTGATTAGATATAAATGTGAAAGTTAACATATGAATAAACCAAGACATACTCTTTTAATTTGTGTTGGTTTGGTATTTTTATTGTAAAAAATGAATTGCGGAGAGTTGGTACAAAATAGTAAACTTTAAGTTAACGCTACATAAATATAATGCCTACTTTGGATTGGCAATTAATCCATTCGGGTAGATGAAGCATAATACCATCCAACGATAGTAAAATTGTTAGAATCCGAGCAGAAATGAGAAAGCTACAGCATATTTGGTGGAGGCAGTATTCATCGATCACAGCAAACTGTGGGCGGCTCATACTGAACCACGATCGAATCGATTTGAAAAATGCATTGGAAAAAAGCTTCGTCGAGCGGTTACGTTTGAAAAACGATTGCTCGTTTTGTGGATTAGGTATAAATGTGAAAGTTAACATATGAATAAACCAAGACATACTCTTTTAATTTGTGTTGGTTTGGTACTTTTATTGTAAAAAATGAATTGCTAAGAATTGGTACAAAATAGTAAAGTTTAAGTTAACGCTACATAAATGTAATGCCTACTTTAGACTGGCAATTAATCCATTCGGGTAGATGAAGCATAATGCCATCCAACGATAGTAAAATTATTAAAATCCGAGCAGAAATAAGAAAGCTACAGCATATTTGGTGGAGGCAGTATTCATCGATCACAGCAAACTGTGGGCGGCTTAGATTGAACCACAATCGAATCGCCTTGAAAAATGAATTGGAAAAAAGCTTCGTCGAGCGGTTACGTTTGAACAACGATTGCTCGTTTTGTTGATTAGATATAAATGTGAAAGTTAACATATGAATAAACCAAGACATACTCTTTTAATTTGTGTTGGTTTGGTACTTTTATTGTAAAAAATGAATTGCTAAGAATTGGTACAAAATAGTAAAGTTTAAGTTAACGCTACATAAATGTAATGCCTACTTTAGACTGGCAATTAATCCATTCGGGTAGATGAAGCATAATGCCATCCAACGATAGTAAAATTATTAAAATCCGAGCAGAAATAAGAAAGCTACAGCATATTTGGTGGAGGCAGTATTCATCGATCACAGCAAACTGTGGGCGGCTCATACTGAACCACGATCGAATCGATTTGAAAAATGCATTGGAAAAAAGCTTCGTCGAGCGGTTACGTTTGAACAACGATTGCTCGTTTTGTGGATTAGATATAAATGTGAAAGTTAACATATGAATAAACCAAGACATACTCTTTTAATTTGTGTTGGTTTGGTATTTTTATTGTAAAAAATGAATTGCGGAGAATTGGTACAAAATGGTAAAGTTTAAGTTAACGCTACATACATATAATGCCTACTTTGGATTGGCAATTAATCCATTCGGGTAGATGAAGCATAATACCATCCAACGATAGTAAAATTGTTAGAATCCGAGCAGAAATGAGAAAGCTACAGCATATTTGGTGGAGGCAGTATTCATCGATCACAGCAAACTGTGGGCGGCTTAGATTGAACCACAATCGAATCGCCTTGAAAAATGAATTGGAAAAAAGCTTCGTCGAGCGGTTACGTTTGAACAACGATTGCTCGTTTTGTTGATTAGATATAAATGTGAAAGTTAACATATGAATAAACCAAGACATACTCTTTTAATTTGTGTTGGTTTGGTACTTTTATTGTAAAAAATGAATTGCTAAGAATTGGTACAAAATAGTAAAGTTTAAGTTAACGCTACATAAATGTAATGCCTACTTTAGACTGGCAATTAATCCATTCGGGTAGATGAAGCATAATGCCATCCAACGATAGTAAAATTATTAAAATCCGAGCAGAAATAAGAAAGCTACAGCATATTTGGTGGAGGCAGTATTCATCGATCACAGCAAACTGTGGGCGGCTTAGATTGAACCACAATCGAATCGCCTTGAAAAATGAATTGGAAAAAAGCTTCGTCGAGCGGTTACGTTTGAACAACGATTGCTCGTTTTGTTGATTAGATATAAATGTGAAAGTTAACATATGAATAAACCAAGACATACTCTTTTAATTTGTGTTGGTTTGGTACTTTTATTGTAAAAAATGAATTGCTAAGAATTGGTACAAAATAGTAAAGTTTAAGTTAACGCTACATAAATGTAATGCCTACTTTAGACTGGCAATTAATCCATTCGGGTAGATGAAGCATAATGCCATCCAACGATAGTAAAATTATTAAAATCCGAGCAGAAATAAGAAAGCTACAGCATATTTGGTGGAGGCAGTATTCATCGATCACAGCAAACTGTGGGCGGCTCATACTGAACCACGATCGAATCGATTTGAAAAATGCATTGGAAAAAAGCTTCGTCGAGCGGTTACGTTTGAACAACGATTGCTCGTTTTGTTGATTAGATATAAATGTGAAAGTTAACATAAGAATAAACCAAGACATACTCTTTTAATTTGTGTTGGTTTGGTACTTTTATTGTAAAAAATGAATTGCTAAGAATTGGTACAAAATAGTAAAGTTTAAGTTAGCGCTAGGTCAATGTAATGCATACTTTAAACTTGCAACCAATTTAATCGGATAGATGCAGTATCGTGCTTTCCAACGATGGTAAAACTGTTAAAGTCCGAGCAGAAATGAGAAAGCTACAACACATTTGGTGGATACAGTATTCATCGATCACTGCAAACAGTGGGCGGATTATAGGCTACTGAACCACAATCGAATCGCCTTGAAAAATGCATTGGAAAAAAGCTTCGTCGAGCTGTTACGTTTGAACAACGATTGCTCGTTTTGTGGATTAGATATAAATGTGAAAGTTAACATATGAATAAACCAAGACATAATCTTTTAATTTGTGTTGGTTTGGTATTTTTATTGTAAAAAATGAATTGCTAAGAATTGGTACAAAATAGTAAAGTTTAAGTTAGCGCTACATAAATGTAATGCCTACTTTAGACTGACAATTAATCCATTCGGGTAGATGAGGCATTATGCTTTCCAACGATAGGAAAATTGTTAAAGTCCGAGCAGAAATGAGAAAGCTAGGAGGCACTATTCACTACAAATATTAAAAAATCAATAGCCTTTCCGCTTTTACTTCTGTTCCGCGTTTTTGCACCCTTTTTAAAAGTAGTTGCGTTTTTTTGCATGACGTCACACATTTTAATGACGTCACTGACCAAGGCGGCCGATGCTAAACCAGCACCCATTTGTGATGTGATCAGTATATGAAATCCTGAGCATTCTTCTGTAAAACCACATTTCTGCTGCTTCAATGTTACGCCTAGTTTCTGTGTTGAAAGTCCATGTTTCACAACCATACTGGAGAACAGACCACACTAACACTTTGAGAAGTCGCACCTTCAGAAGAATAGAAAGCTTGCGATCCAATAGAATAGGTCGTAGTCTATTAAAAGCGTCTTTAGCTAGGCCTATTCTTCTTCGTATCTCTTTCTTACATCGTGCGTCCGCTGTTAAGAGAGAACCAAGATAGTTGAAAGAAGACACTTGTTCAATTGTGTTGCCTCCCTGGTGAAGTACAAAGTGGGGTTCAGGACTTTGTTTGGAGATAGTCATGCATTTTGTTTTTTTGTCATTAATTTCAATTCCATATTTTGCACTGATGTCTGAAGTTTTGTTAATTAGTGTTTGTAAACCATCCGGGGATGTCGCTATGAGCACAGTGTCATCAGCATAGCGAATATTGTTTAATGAGATGCCGTTCACTAAAACTCCCTCATCAATACCTTCTATTTCTCTGAGAATCATTTCACTATACAAGTTAAACAGATCTGGTGACATCACACAGCCTTGTCTGACCCCACGTTGAATTCTTGCAACGACTGGATTGTGGTCCGAGTCAATATCTGCTCCTGGGTATGCATGGCAATCTTTAACAGCATTCCTGTATCGAGTATTCATCAAAATGTAATCTATTTGATTTCTTGCTGTGTCTCCTGGGCTTGTCCAGGTGTACCTTCTTCTTCGATGTACGTTAAACCAAGTGTTAGTAATTGTCAGGTTTTTGTCCCTACACCAGTCAACCAGCCTGTCACCTCTCTCATTTCGTTCACCAAGGCCAAACTGACCAACAATTTTACCTTCCTCCATACATCCAACTTTGGCATTAAAATCTCCCATAACCATTGTAACTTCATTTGGTTTGCAAGTTTTGTAGAGATCATTCAAGGACTCATAGAACTTGAATGATCTCTACATCTTAGTTTTACTTGCCTCTGCATACCTGTGTGTAAATGTGTTAGATTTATTGTTACGGAGATGGTGTCTGTCTAGATGACCGCTTATGGTCTTTTGCTACCATCCCAATTGCGCCATAATCTAACAAACAACTTTAACTTATAGTGAATTGTTTTGAAAATTTCACTTACTCTGCTTTTTTGTCTATATGTTGCGCTATTGAAGAAAAATAAATTAACTTGAATCAACTTAACTTAAACTTGTTTAATTGCAAAAAGTTGTCATCTGGCAATTACACTAAGAGGTTAGATTGTTGAGCAAATGTCAGCAAATATTGATGAATGCAAAATAGCACTAGTAATCTGGCAACATTAGCGTAAAAAACCTAAACAGCGAAGATTATTGCTGTAGCGAAGTCAAGTAGTGCAGAGACACGAATAGATGAAAGAAAACCAAGGAACGTTGCCAGTGCAGATATGAAAATCACAAATATGGTGGAAGGTAAAATCAGATATGTCTCATGCAAGCTTTCCAAACAACAAACACCTTGTTAAAATATTAATCAACAAGCGCTTGCACACCGTCACTGGATGCTTTCAACCAATTCCAACCGACTATCTACCAGTCATTTACGACGTTTACTTACCTGCATCAGGCAAAGCTGTCAATATTCAAAACAACAAAATAATACACAAACTGTAAAAGCAAAGCAAAAAAATCAATTGAACTTTATTTTCTATTGCTGGTGCGAACATGTAGAGAACGGCAAAGTAAATACACGAGTTTGGCACCAAAAAAGAAAAAGATGATAAAACCAAGATGTTTAGAATATGCATCAATAAAACAGAGTTTGGAAAACACTATCTTAAATTTCCATTGCCACCAAACTAGAGGAGAGTCAAAAAAAGAAAAATTATTATTTTGTTGGTTGTAAAAAAGGCATACAACTAACACTTGCAAGCAGGGCCGGATTAACCATTAGGCTAATAAGGCTACGGTATAGCCTTAGGCCCTGGAAAAATTCGGCCCTCAATTTTTGTAAGGCTGATAGTGATACGGTACAGATAAATCCGATAACACTAACAGTACAGTTTTTGCTTAAAAATGAATGACTGAGTTGAGTCAATACATATGAAAAGTTCATTCTCAAAACCACGTAGGGGCCATTTTTACCAAAACTGAGTTCGAGCTTTTCAACTTTTAGGGCTTTTCAACCTGGGGGTCGCGAGCCGTTTTTCGGAGGTTCGCAAGGCGCTTGAAATTCCAGTGTATTGTTTTCAATTATTTTTTCCAGAAAAGATTAAAAACTGTTTTTTTTTTCGCAATCGCCTATTCCTCTACTTGCGGTTATTAGGCCATATTGTTTAAGCTTTCATACGTTGCAAAGGCTTTAACTATAGGAGAGCATTCGATATTTTTCACCAAGTTCTTGTAGCCTACGTTGTTTTGCGCAAACTAAAGTTAAATTAGTTAACCAGTAACAACGCTAAGGTAAAAAAGCAAAATTATGTAGAATCCTATGCATAATATAGATTTCTTAGTATCGTTTTCAATGGTAGGCCTATTGAAAAAAATTAGTGTCGGCTATTTTGTTTGAAAGTTCTTTCAGCAACAGGTGCACGCATTGACAAACGTAATAGTTAAAAATATGCAGTAGGCCCCTTTATGCAGTAGCCTATGCACAGTGCTGTATTCGTAAAAAAAGCACAGGGTAGCCTATAGCCTACTGTCTCAGATTTGATAAAATGATAAATACACAACTTGCAAAATAGCCTACTAATTTTTATTCTACCATAACATGAATTATCAACATCAAAATTGGACGAGAGGTACAAAATTGTTTATTTTTTATGAATAGGCCTACATTCCAAACAGCCTGCCGAGAGGAATCTACATCTTTATCCTCTCTACAAATTTGGGATTTAGTATCCTTAGCTGATCGGTGGTTTGGCAGCCAGGATCTTACACATTTTTTAGCAGTAAATTGAGTCACAGGTGGTCCATTGCAATTAAGTTTAGTAAACATCGAACAGCCCACATTATCAATTAAGCAAAGATGCTCTTGAACTTGTGATAATATCGTTCAATAAACTGAAACCACGTTCACATTCTGCTGTAGAACAAGGAAAGTTGAAATAGCTGTCAAGAAAGGCTTCAAATTATTGGGCACAATTTCAACTTTTTCACTAAAGTCTCTTAACCCTTGGATTGACTGTATTTCATCAATGTCAAAGCGTCTACAAATTCTTCTCACCTTTGCTTCTCCATGACGCAAATTTCCTTCTATCATTTTTTCAGGTTGCAAAGTTAGCAATATCAACTAGTAGCTGACCATTGTTAGTGTCGGCATTAGCACAAAGTCTCATTTGCATTCTGCTAACAATGCTCTGAATGAATTGATTGAATGATAAAACTCTCAGAACGGGTTCATGGTAGGCTACACCTATGCACCATTGTACACCCGTATACCATTGGTCCTCAAAGGGTTAAGTAGTTAGTTAGTAGGCCTAGTTGTCAAGAATCAGTAGCCTAAGGATAGCATACGCACTCTATTTGGAAAACCAGAGGGTATACTATAGTTGCTCGAAAAAGCAGAGAGTATAGCCTACTGCGTATACCGCCGTATAGCCTACCCTACGAATACAGCACTGAGTATGTAGTAGGCTACCAGCAACCATCTCACTGAAATTGATTTAAATAAATCCATAAAAGATTGCAATAAACTCAACCAGTAAAAGTGCGAAAACGTAGATTATTCTCATTATTTTTTCTCCTATTATCTAGCTAAGCTTGATAGAAAATGGAAATAACAATCGGAGGAAATGTAATAAAAGCCGTGATAACATCGCAAAAAAACGTTTTTTGTTTTGGAAGTTTACGTTGGAACAGCAATACTAAACATAACTGAATGTCGGCATAAATCAAATTTGGTTAAATTTTGCATTAAATATGCGTTTGTTGAATACTTTTATGGGGGGGGGGGTGAGACTACATTGATTGCTTTGGGGGGGGTCGCGGTGGAAAAAAGGTTGAAAACCCCTGCCCTCAATTTTTCTGAAGATGGAGGGGCAGGGGGGGCAATGGTGCCCTTTTAAAGTCATGTAAGCTACTGTACGTTTTGCAATATAACAATTTCTGCTATTCGCTTTTAGCCTAGTTATAATCTTTCATTTTTGCCTCAAAATAATATTTACGGCACAAAACTTTGCATCACAGTAAGCTACAGGCCTTAAAACTCGTTTTTTTCCGGCAGCCGTCGTGGCCTACAGGGAGCTCCTTCTCGGCGGCCAAATCTGCGTGCTTGGAGGCCAAAATACAAAATAAAATTAACGATAGCACAAGAAAATAGAATTAAACTTGCAACAATGCTAAAATTCAATTCAATTCAATTCAATTTATTTTTCTTTGTCGGAAAACAACAGCAATGATAAAGTTACAAATAATGAACGGGAACAAAACCAACAAAAGGAAAAGGTGGCAAAACCACAAAGTTTAAAACGTGCATGCGATGCAAATTTAAAGGTTACGTACACGAAAGTAAATTAAGCACGGCCACCAAACCTAACAGTTTAAAGTAGATGAATTAGTTGGAAGAACCAGTTGGCTCCACATACCTAAAGCAACTGGAGGTGTGCCAGTTGATGAAACCATGCGGGGACGACTGAACCTTACAAGCAATATAAAAAAGAAAAATCAACAACACGAGCATTCAAGAATAAACAATGAACATACGGCATATTATTACATATTAAACATATTATTTACATATTAAACATATTACATATACAAAATACTATGTACAGTACATCGTTTTAAGTAAAATGGAGTGTTCGCAGCAACGACAGTGGTGTGATATTGAATAGGAATTGATAACTGATGGGTACAGGAATTTAGATTAATTAACTTATTATTTGAGCATGATATTACACTGATGATCATGAATGATGAAAAATGTAGTGAAGATGATAATTATGAAAATGGTCTAGATGGCATGCAGGTGACTTCGGTATCGGAGAGGGATGGAGTTTCTTGAAATGAATTTCCAACCAAACTTCTGGAGAGTGATAGGCCTACAGCTTCATTGTTGAAGTACTCTTGCCAAATAAATCTACACAACAAAGTAACAGAAAGTTATAAGGTTCTGTGAACAAGTATATTATACGTGGTTCGGCTAATGGTCACAGCGGTAAACCATAATTTCTTCGTGGGAAAATTGTAACTTAAAGTTCCCGGATCCTTTCGTCTGCATATAATGACCGAAGAAACACACACTTGAACTTCTTTTCAAAAAGTGTATTTCTGTAAAAATTAGCCCACGGCTACCGAAAACGAGGGGGTGCAACGCGTACACCACTGAAAACTGTCACTACAGAACAGATTACTTGGATAAAAGACGGAACTTTTGTCCAGCTAGCAAGCACTAAGCCAACAGTTAAATGTGCGGCCAACTTTCAAACAATCATTTTACGAATGACCAGAATAGATAGCAATATCTCAAATTCACGTATGCAGTACTGTGACGCAATAATGAAAGACAATTTATGAAGTCATTCCAACAGGTGTTTAAAGCTGATGTAATATTTCCTGTTTAAACAGGCCCAAACAGGCCCAAACAGGTTTGACACAATTCTTATGAACGCTGGTGCAATTTTGGCACATGCTTTAGGAATTTCCATGACGTAATATTCAGTAGACTTGAACGGTTTTTATATGACGTTTGATTTGGTGAAAATTGTCGGGAACAGCTAATTAAAGGCGTATTGCATTGGTAACATATTAGCATCTAATTGCAGCCTATTGAAACTGAACAGTTTAAGGTGGTGATGGCAGATGTACGACATTGACAGTAGTACTTGAAAGATTAAATGTACAAAAGTGGTATCTATTACAATGATGATGACTTATGATGATGATGACTTATGACAAAAATGACAAAAATGATGACTTATGGCGTTGTTGAAGTCTGGGCCTGGGCGAAGTCCTACAATAGAATCGTTGCACCACGCAATAACTGCTTTATCGGGATTGTAATCTAGTACTGCGGGACCATCTAACGATACTCGCACGAGTGTTTCCAATGTGCCTGAGTTTAAAGAAGTTCGCCACTCACCTAGAATTCTGTTTAGCAACGAAAAACAACGTTCGACATGTGTTGACGATGACGGCAAGGTAATAAAATAAGTATTTCAATGATGTGAAGGACATTACTAAAAGAATCATAATTTTTGCAAAATATGATCAAAAAATGTTTTCCCCTGGGATGTCAACTAACCTAGTTCTCCTTTTTAACAACGATTCAATGTCCGACAACATCGAATCGACATAAAAACGACAATATTGCCAGCCGATGTAAATTAGCACTTCAGATTAGGACTTTGTGAAAATAAACGTTGAGAATTACAAACAAGACTTACAGCGCTGGTGATCGCAGATGGATATATTCCATCAATACCGTAACAAATATTTCCGCACAATACAACAGTGGTGATTACGACGCGCCGACCTAATTTTGCATCACTCTTTGATACTACATATTTTCGACAGTTAACCACGATCATTCTATTGCGAAATTAAACAATTGGCTAAAAGAGACCGGCGGCCAAACTTGGCCGATTGAGGAGGTAGCACCGGCGGTCATTCAAGCACTACTTAGCGGCCATGGCCGCAGGCTGCTTTAAGGCTTGACAGTAGGTTACATTATTATAACTTAGCATGATGCCCTTCTTTATATATCGGACACTTGTAGGCTATCATTACTTAATACATAGTGAGCTGATAGATTAGCATTGTCGCTATATCTTATCTTAAAACTTGAAAAAAATTGGCCTTTTAGTAAACAAAAGTGCCCTTTTTTGGTAATCTTGCTCCCCCAGTCAAAAGTCGTTCCGGCGCCCCTGGTCGTTAGGTAAAGTATTACCGTAGGTATCTACCATCCATTTCTTTCTTTCCAAAATCTTTTACATCTGCTTCAAATTTGACAATAAACATTTTTTTGTTAGAGAGAGAGAGAGAGAAACCTTTTATTTCGTCTGTTGCGACAATAGTACGGTACAATTATAAACAATACGAATAAAATAGTACCATAGCTATCTAAATACCACAACAGACAGGAAGCAGCGAAAGACTATATCAGTCATCGAGTCAGCTGCTTCCCAGTTCTTAATGTGACAAATGTCAAGCATCGGCAAATTACGTTGAAACAAGATAGGCTGATGTTCAGTAATATTAATGAAAGAAAAAAAAATCATGTGCTGCTGCGATCCTTAATCAATCAATCAATCAATCAATGTTTTATTTGTCAGTAACAGGAACATAGGTACATGTTTGAAATATGCAATATACACAGTACAAAAGTTACACAAGTTCCCATACCGACAGGGAGACAACGAGACGACCATACGGTCTACTAGTCAATTGCCACCCTACGGAAATTACGATTTTGCCATTTAAAATAAGCTTACAAGAGAAAAATAATAATTGAAACGTTCCCGCGCTTCAACAACAGCATACGCACAAAAAAAAAACATATTGATGATAACGTAGGCCAAAACACAAAATTCCATGAAGCAAGCAGAGAATAATAAAGTTTCCAAAGCAACTGACAAGTTGGTTTCCATAGCATATCACTTACGATGCACTGTAGCTTTGTAAAATTAACGTTTTGATCTCTTTTTTGAAACAATGAAATGATAAGTTTTTTATAGGGATAGTTTTTTAGCCTACTTGGAACCTCTGACCAGAGCATTGGTCCCAATACCTGCATGGACTTCTTGCCAAATTCTGTGTTTGATCTGTTTATAAAATAATTGTTGCCTGTTTGATATCTTGTGTTATGCTGATGAATAGATGAAGCATTTGTAAATAAATCACAATACGTAGACGGATACTCATTCATATGAACTTTGTACATATGTTTTTTTATTTCAATGTTATGTATGTCTTTTAGTTTCAAGATGTTCATTTTGAAAAATAAAAAATTAGTGTGAGCATAGTAATTTTGTTTCGTAATTATTCTTATAACCTTTTTTTGTAATTTTATTAATGGATCCAGTGCACTGTCACAGGCCTTACCCCAGCTTGAAATACAATATTGCAAATGACAGTAAATCAAAGCGTGATACACATCTTTTAAAGTGTCTGTGTTGACATAATTTCTGAGTTTAAGCAACGCCCATGAACCTTTTGCTACTTTTCCGCAAATTTTATCTATGTGATATTTCCATGTTAATTTGTTATCTATGTAAACGCCAAGGTATTTTATTTGATCTTTTTGTTGAATGCTTGTGTTACCAATGTTAATGTTAAAATTTTTTATGTGTTTTTTATTTGTTATTAGCATGTATTCAGTTTTTGAGAAATTTAATGATAATCTATTAAGCTTCAACCAGTTGTAAACGTTTTGCATTTCGGCATTCACATTGTTCTGCAAATTTATTTCACATTTGTCGCTCATCGTAAGATTGGTGTCGTCAGCAAATAGTTTAACATTCATGTTTGTTGAATTTGGTACGGTAAGTCATTTATATAGAGTAAGAAAAGAAGGGGTCCCAATGTCGATCCTTGGGGCACACCGCAGGTAACCTGTCTTGAGTTTGGCCGGACAATTTTTGTTTGGCCGCTTAGCCTTTTTTTGGCCTTTTTTATTTTCCCGATTGGCATTTTTTGGCCTTGTTATGTATATGTTATTTTGCAGTAAATAATTTCAATTTTTCATTGATGTATATATTTTTATTACTTTTTGTAGCTTAGTTTGCAAAAATAGGCCCTTCTCTAGTAAACAGCCTTAGGCCTACAGTACCCTTAATCCGGCCCTGCTTGCAAGTGCAACAAGGGCGATTTAAACTTTACAACACAAAAGAAACTCACAAACAACATTAAATTCTTTACCCTGCAGCAGCAGCTTCAGTCCAGTAAAGCTGAAAATACCTGGCATCTATGAGATGCAAGCAGAAATTAAATTTTAGGTGTTATGAGTTGCGACCATGCCACATTTTAAACTGATTGTCCTGCATTATAGTATCATGCACGTTATAATCAATCAATCAATCAATGTTTTATTTGTCAGTACCGGTAACAGAAGCATAGGTACATGTTTGAAATATGCAATTAATATACACAATGCAAAGTTACACAAGTTCCCATACCGACAGGGAGACAACGAAACGACCATACGGTCTACAAGTCAATTGCCACCCTACGGAAATGACGATTTTGCCATTTAAAATAAGCTTACAAGAGAAAAATAAAACGTTAAAACGTTCCCGCGCTTCAACATACGCACGAAAAAAAAACATATTTAAGATAACGTAGGCCTAAACACAAAATTCCAAGAAGCAAGCAGAGATTAATGAAGTTTCCGACTGAACATTGTATTGCATAATAGCAGCCGTGGCCGAGTGGTTAGCGCGTTGGGCTCGCAGTAGAGAGCCTGCATGTTCGACTCCAGCCACCCGCAGTTGCTGTTGTTTCTCTGGGCAAGAAACTTTACGATAATTGCCTCTACCTAGTGATCGATTTCGAGTAATGGGTAGTACCAAATTTAAGTCATAAGTAAAGTAGACAACCGAAAACAGACATTGCCGTCGGCTGCAGCGTGGGTCAGGTGTATGTCGGAAGGCGTACACCGATGCATAGCGCTCAAGTCCGCTTTCCCGCAATGCAGGATAAAGATAAACAAACAAACAAATAATGAAACTGGCAAGTTGGCTTCTATAACATATCACTTACGATGCACTGTAGCTTTGTAAAATTAACGCTTTGATCTCTTTTTTGAAACAATGAAATGATAAGTTTTTTGTTGCTTCTACCTTTTTCTAGACCTCTGCTATATTTTTTATATATTGTTTTTCGTTGTGATGGTCAGAAATAAAAACAAACTGAACTGTATCATTTTATTTCAAATTTTATAAGCACGACTTGCAAAATGTGAATATTTTCTGTTAGAGAATCTGGCAACTCTGTGTGAACAAACAAGCTAGCTAATCAGAAGAAAGTCACGAAGAAAAAAGAAACTATGGCTAAATTAAACTGATTTTTTTAGCACTTAGGGTGGTTTACCTTACGTGGTGCAGTTGTTATTTTTTTGAAGGTAGGCTATACTGTATGATTTTATTATTATTATTTTTTAAATATGCTTATCGTTTCATACAGTAGATAGGGAAGGTAGAAGTGTTATTGGAAGGCTATAAAAATGGCTGTGGCTATATTTACACTATATGATTGATTGATTGAATCTTTATGCTGGTTTTATTTTTTTGCTGAGACTTTTCGGTCATCTGTCCGAAATGACTTGAAAAAATTCGGTCATTTTTTATTTATTTCAGTCATTTTTTCTGATGAAAATATTTCCTTTCAAGCTTAGGCGCCGAGTTTTCAAAATAGCTGGGCGGGTGAACACATACTGTCACGTCATAAAGGTTATTTTGTGCATGATCACCAATAATAATGTAGAACTCCACTGTTGTTTTCCTACCACCAAGATCTAGGCTTCCTAGTTCCTACGGTACTACTATAAATTGCAATATCTAGCGATAAACTGCGCTATTGAACCGAGCTTACATTGAATCTACAATTAGAACAGTTATATAACGAAGGAGCTGAATTGCAACTAATGACAACCAACGGTTTCATCCGGCCAAACCAACACGTGTGCACAGTTTAATATATATAAGTGATGTAACAGACGCAACTGTGATGATTGAGACGACAAAATAGAGCATTTTGATAACATTTTTTAATTGATAACGTCGTTTGAGACAATGCTACAGTTTTTACACCGATTTAACATCTGGCGATGTTCATCATCATTAAGTTCCTTCCTCTCGAGGGTTGGAGGCAATGAGACGCCAAGTTTCTCTGTTGTGAGATTTTTTTACTGCAGTTTTGTAAAGGCAGTGGCTATTTGACCGGCTCCGATGTTTGAATCTGAAACACTATTTGACTGGTCATGACGTCACTACATAAGCACTTTTTTCTTTCAAAGCAAAAGACGATAAGCGCCTTAACTTTTAAATTCAACACGTTTTCTTCAACTGAGTCCGTGGCGTATGCGTAACGTCTCGGGCTGCCGTTCTAGAGGGAATGAGTTCGATACTATCCGGAAGCGTTCTTTTTTTTTTTTTAACTATAAAAGGAAACAAACTGATATGAATGAATCAACAAGTGAATAAAAAAGTTTCAAAACGAATTAAAAAAGTTTTTTCTAGTCTTTATTTTTAACAAATTCCTTTCATAGCACAAATTCTCTGAAAAAATCACACCTTCTAATAGGCTGTAAGATTACGTTTCGCTGGAGTCCGAAGTTAAAAATTAAATCCAGTCTCATTGTCGCACAACAATCAGTCAAGTTTCAAATCATCATCTCAACCAACCCTTCAAGACAACTTTCCACTTTCACTTTACTACGCTACGCTGAAGAGGTCGGGAGATCGAAACACTGGCCTTTGTCCGTAGTTGCTTTTCATAATGTCTTTTTAGACATTCTTTTTGGGTCAATAATGTCTTTTTAGATATTACTTTTAAAGAAATAAAAAGGAGTCAAAAGGCATGTAAATTTCACTCTGTGTGGAGCTACATGTAGGCTACTTGAGAGGTTAACTGTTATTCTTTTATTCACAAATTAAAAAAACTTAACTTTATTACTCACATTTGGAAAGATTTAAAAAAATGGGCTGTAGGCTACTCAAATTAAAAATTGACCACAAAAATGGACTTTGGGTCAAAATAAAAAAAGAACGCTTCCGGATAGTATCGAACTCATTCCCTCTAGAATGGAAGCCCGAGACGTTACGTATGCGCCACGGACTCAGTTGAAGAAAACGTATTGAATTTAAAACTTAAGGCGCTTATCGTCTTTTGCTTTGAAAGAAAAAACTGCTTATGTGGTGACGTCATGACCGGTCAAATAGTGTTTCAGATTCAAAGACCGGAGCCGGTCAAATAGCCACTGCCTTTTGTAAATAAGTCCTGACCAATCTTCAATATCATTAGTCCAAATTCTTGGTTGTCTGCCCCTATTTCGTTTGTCGTTCATTTTTCCTTCTAGTAGTTGTCTTTGAATAGAATTATTGCGAATCATGTGGCCAAAATATTTCAATTTTCTTGATTTAATTGGGGTCCACGTCTTTTAGGCGCTGACAGTTAGGCGCTGGTCTAATAGGCGCGCACACTGTGGCGTCTGGATATTTAGGTGCGGAGCACTGTGGCGCCCGGTCATTTAGGTGCTATTCCTAGTAAAGTCTGTAGATTGTATCAGCTTGGCAGGTAGGGGGGTAGGGCAATGCTTTTCACACAAAATATTATATTGAACAGGAAAATATATTGTTTTGTTAATGCGTGTGCGTTGTTGGTCATGGCTTCAGTGAGTGAAGTTGCTTAAACTGGCAATGCTTTTTCACACAAAATGTTATATTACACAGAAAAATATAAAGCTTTGGTAGAGAGTTTGCTTTGTTGAACCATAGAGAAATAAAACATAGTAACTTTAGCAGGTTTAGCATACTTTATTTCACACAAAATATAACATAATTAAATAAAATAAACTCAAACGTTTTCGACACGTACGTGTGTCCTCATCAGGAATTAAATCTGCAATACATAAAATGAAAAATCGTAAGATAAATTTGACTATGCACTGTAACTGTAACGACACTCTGGACTGAAATCACAAACTGAACAAATGATACGAGAATGATTGCGAGTAAATTATGCGGTGGGAAACAGATCACGTGAGGTGTAGACTACAGGCATTGGACAAAACAATTAGAACACACACAAAAGGAACGATGAGCCACAGGCGAATAACTGCCGGTTGAGAGATGGATTGTTACGTTTGATTCTTAAGGCTTCCATGATCTTAGTCTGAAAATCAGACTAAGATCATGGAAGCCTTAAGAATCAAACGTAACAGAAAAATATATGGGTGAAGCTGCTTGAACCGGAAATGCTTTTTACACAAAATGTTATATTGAACAGAAAAATATGTTATGGCTTACGTGAGTGCAGCTGCTTAAACCGACAATGATTTTCACATAAAATGTTCTATTGAACAGAAAAATATGTTGTTTTTTTTAATGCGCGTGTTCAGCATTTATATGTTGTTAGTCCAGGTTTGCGCCGGCGAAAGCTTTATCAATAATTTATTCAAGTTTCCGAAAATGTATGAGATTGAGTTCACTTTTAGTTAGGTCAAATAATAACTAAACATCAGTAAAAAATGTACCGTAGGCTGTACTCAAGCGGGCGGTAGGCTTGAGTGAAGAGTAACTTAGTTTTCCGTCAAAACCCGGACTAGGTTTAATAACGAGCGAAGTCTCACCATTATGCTTGCAACTTGTAGCCAAGGTGTAGCCTATATGCCCTGTAGAAATGTATTCATGTGAACAGTAGTAGAGCGTCTTAAGCGTTCTCGTCACATGGCCAATCCATCCCGAACAGAAGTAATTTATATTTAATCTAAATTACCAGACATTTTTCACACAAATCTGTTGTATTTACGCGGTAAAAACATGTCATGTGATCGACGTAGACGCACAATCTTGACATCAAATGAAAGCATACATCTTCAGCTATCCTTAGATGCAAAACTTTGCAATAAAATTTAAAACATTCTATGTACAACTAGCAACTTTCCAAAAGGTATTTTTTCTAATTTCTAAAAAAATTAAAAATTGGCAGAAAAGTGTACTTCATTATAATTTTTACTACCCAAGCATGATACAATAATATGAAAATATATGTAGTTTAATCGAATGCCAAAACAATTCTGCACATTAGAAAACATTTACTTCGTTTCTGCGCGCAATGCTTTAGGAGGTACAGCAGAATGATTATGGAGAAATTTGGAAAATTTTAAGCAAAAAGTTTACGTAATTTAGCCTACAGTCTTTTTGATCGAGAAACTCCAAAGTAAGGGGTTGCCTAGCCAGTTTTGACTGCCAATTCCAATGAGTAAAAGAAAAAAAATCCACTGCAGGCCTCGAAACAACTTTTTTTTTCCGGCGGCCAAACGTGTCCGACTGAAGCAAGCTGTTCGGCGGCCAATCACAAGCACATGGCGGTCATCGGAACGTCGACACGCATCAACATACAGTCTTCAAAATTAGCACATTTTTACTTCGAACGGCAGAAACGTTGCCGAGGCCAAACGACAAAAGTTGAAATTGCCTCGGCAATTGCTGTGAACGTTTATTACGAAACATTTGTACCAAAACATGTAAAACGAGAAGCGAAAAACATACTAGAGTAGTCTACCACGACCGCATTGTTTGATTTGTTGTGATGTAATAATCCCAAAAGTAGCGATAAAGCGAGCAACAAGATACTCACGTCGCACGCTGTTACAGTAATTCACGTTAAATAACTCACGGGCGGAAAAGTAAGTTAATTTTGGGTTGATTCAACGTTCGAGTCAGCACAGATCGATTTAATTTCCGGCGGGTTATACTGCGTAACGACAATGCCCAATAAGAAATTTACATTTGTTTTACATTAATTCGACATCTAGCAACGTTGAATTATCATAAAATAACGTTAATTGCACAACCAGGCAGATCGGTAACAAATTAATAGCTCCCTGCGAGAAGATTGCCTCGATTTATGTACACTAACATAATTTCGGCACAATTGGGATACTGCGAACAACACAAAGTCTGTTTGATAAAGAACTAGCTGTCAGAATCAGAATCATCAGATGCTGTATCGGAGCACGAGGTTGTCACGTCATCACTGGAATCAGACACATCAAGAGGCTCATCGGCCGCTTGGCTGTAAATCTACGGACGTCTTAGCCGTTCGCAATGAAGCGTCCACGACCACGTTTTGCGGCTTTCGGGCTTTGATACCAATTCACACGCTTCTTTCTTTTTCGTAGAGCTCCATCAGGGTGTTGACTAAGGAACAAATCCATGGCTGTGCCATAACGACTGGGAGGAATGTCTAACCCTAACCTTACAAGCGCTCGTGTGGCCTCGGCATTTTTATTGCCGACGCTAATTTCGAAGACTGAATATACCGCATCAATAAAGAGTATTGTGATGCCACTTGCATCCTGCTTATCGTCTGACATCAGCTGCTTGGTCAATCAATAATGTTAACAATTTAAGCATAGACAGTGTGTACCGTATTGTGATTTATCGGGTGCTTTGACTGCTTTCTAATCCTTTGTGATTATAAGTGGCAAAGTACTTTATTCACAAGGCCGCTTGCGTAAAATTTTCTCTGAACTTCATGGCGGACAAATGCGGCCGACGGAAGGGCGAGACCCGGCGGACAAAACGTCGGTTTTTGTAGGTTAATGGCGGCCATGGCCGCGATGGCCGCCTTCAGTTTCGAGGCCTGCACTGTGTCCCCATCTTTAAGAAGTCCTCATCTGATAACTGCATCGCCAAAATATTTTTTTTTAATTAGCCAAAAAAGGACAGGCAAAGACTATGGATCTGCCATCATTTACATTATTTTTTTGCTTGAAATAGGCTACCTTTTAACCTTGGACGTAGGGATACTTCCTTGGTCATCATGGCAAAAATCCCAAGACGTGTGTATACGTCCGTGGTCGCGAAAGAGTTAACTAAAAATGAACTCAATAATGTTCGGAAGCTTCAATAATTTATTGATAAAGTTTTCACCAAAGCAAACCTGGACTAACAACAAATAAAACAATAATAAATCAATAAAACAACAATATATTTTTCTGTTCAATGTAACATTTTGTGTGAAAAGCATTGCCGGTTTTAGCAGTTCACTCACTGAAGCCATGATATAATTTTCTGGCAAGCTGCCAAGCTGATACAATCTACAGACTTTACTAGGAATAGCACCTAAATGACCGGGCGCCACAGTGCTCCGCACCTAAATATCCAGACGCCACAGTGTGCGCGCCTATTAGACCAGCGCCTAACTGTCAGCACCTAAAAGACTTGCTCCCTTTAATTGTTTGTGGAATTTCCATGTTGGTTTGTATTCTGGATAGTACATCTTTGTTTGTGATTTTATCCTTCCATGAAATTTTAAGCATTTTTCTATAAATCCACATTTCGAATGCCTCAAGTCGTTTAACCATTTGTGATGATGACAGTGTCCATGTTTCTGCATTGTAAAGTAACGTAGTCCAGATATAACATTTCATAATTCGTTTTCGAGTGTTGATGTTAATTTTGCGTGTTGTTAATGTCTTTTTCATTTTTACGAAGTTGTTTCTTGCTATTTCTATTCGTCTCAATATTTCCGTGTCGCATCTGCCATTTTCAGTTATTGTGTGTCCCAGGTAGATAAAGCTTTTGACTTGATCGGCCAGCATTCCATCAATAGTAATATTTACACTTGGTACATTTTCTTTTCTTGTAATAATCATTGTTTTCGTCTTGTTTGTGTTGATTTTCATGTTATATTCCTTTCCAATATTATTTACTTTTTCTATTATTGTTTGGAGAGCTTCTGCTGATTCCGCCAATAAAACAGTATCATCTGCATACCGTAGGTTGGATGTATTCATACCTCCTATGTCGTTTGAGACAATGCTGCAGTTTTTACACCGATTTAACATCTGGCGATGATAAGACGATGTAAAAGCAGTGGAAATTGCGGTCAGACTTTTGAAGCGAATGAAGTTCCTCACAGGTTTACGCAATTTACTTGATTTATAGCACTGGGCAACTAGTGGCAGAATGGAGACAAACGGTGCGGCTGGACACTTTTGCTTGATTAACGGCGAATCAACGTTGTTTAACGTTGCATGAATGTAACAATGGCAATAATTGACAAAAACTAATCGCTTAATCGAATAATTTACCACCAACAGTCATAAGTGCCAGGGGCGCAACTAGGGGGGCTGTCTAGTCGGCATGACAGCCCCCTTTAAGATTTGCAACTTCAAGAAGAGGGACGACTAACTAGACTGAGACTTACATACTACTTAACGTGTGTCCGTTCAAGCTACATCCTATGCATACCAAACTTGTTTCACGCTCAAACTTGTTTCACGCAACTAAACCGCAATACAAAATATTAAGAGACCGTCATTTATTCACGCAATATGATGTCATAAAAACAAAATGGCTTGGGAAACCGGCTCAGCTTTACGCTTACAACGGCATGAAAAAGAAGCTTTGCAAAGCCATCATTTTAACAAGTTCTCATTCTCAGGTTCAATCGTTTTCTTCTTCTTGCCTTTGTTCTCTCAAAACAACACACGCGCGCACACACGCGTAAGGGACCTCTGTTAATCACATGCAGAAACGGATTGGCATGCACGACGCACGTGACTTGCAGGCGTTTTGCGGACGGCGGAGCATTTTTTCAATTTTTTTTTTAATTTTTTTCCTTTCTCCGTATTATTTCCGAATCCAATTACCCAATAAAAAGCGGTTTTTAGATTCGATTCTGGATGGATTCGAATCTTAAGGATTTGAAATTCTACTTTGGGCATCCCTACTTAGGATGCAACCTTATTAACCCACAAAACGAAACTGCAGCTGGCTTTAGGCTAGTCTGATTTGTAATCTTCGTATGGTGCCAACTTCACACATTCTTAAACCAATTTTATAATTTTGGTATCAAAAAGACGGCAATTAAATTTTCTTTACAATCTTGACGTGTATCCAGGCCCTAAGCTTGCGTGGACTACTTTTTAAAATGTGGGCTTGGAGAGCAAACAATTTGCTGCCTACTTTCGAAAGCGCAGGAAACTTTTTTGAGAGAGTAGCAAGCGCGGACAGAGCGAAAACGGTCGCTTCGCACGTCACAGAATTGGATCATTGCGCTGTCAAATTACACTAGGCTAATATTCTAACAATCCAACTGATATATCCACTTCTACAAACAATTGTTAGTTTTCTCTCTCGTTGCCGACCCCCTTTGATTTTTTCTAGTTGCGCCGCTGATAAGTGCACTTAACTTGAATGCATTCAAGGCAAGGCTTGACAAGCACTGGAGCAGCAATCCATTGAAATTTACCTTGAAATCATCTTATGATGTTATGTATTAAGTGACAGTACTATTGTGTATGTATTTTTCATGTATATATCACCGTATTATTTTCTGGTCCCACTAATATGTCTTCTAAAAGTTTATATATGTTATCAGATGTTAATGTTATTGACGGTTAGAGTTTTTAGTTATTAAACTAGCTGTTAACCTAATTAACAGCAAATGCGTTAAGTATATCAGAATGATAAAAAAGCACCTTGGTGCTTACAACATCACATATTTATTATTATTATTATTAATTAGTACGGTAGGTCTAGTAGGGCCTATCATATGGCGACAAAACCCTGCGAATAAGGTAAGTAGGCTAGTATCAGAAGGTGGCAGATGGTTACAGAAATTTTAGGACTTAAAAGTGCGTTAAATTTTTTTTTAATTCCTGAAATGTCCGGCGGGCGCGGAGGGACTCGGCGCCGGAGCTTTCAAGTAGCTGATACAAACCAAAATTTGCACTTCCTGACTAGCTATAACATTAAGTTTCGCTGAGAAACGTTGTGTTTTTCGAACATTTTGACCGAATTGACTATTTTTTTTCCGGACATTTTGCTAAAAAATCGGTCAATGACCGATTAATGACCGGAAAAAAAAAAACAGATCCTCGGACTAGGAAAGCTTCTTGCAGAGCTTAATCCTGGCAGTTTCGCATACTTGTAGAGGCTTTAAATCACTGACGCAGGCCCAGTCACCGAGATTGACAGAGTGAAGTTTCCGATTGTTGAAGTCATGTTGCCGGGGAATTATTCCATCCATTAGATGCCGCTGAATGGAGAGCAGTCCTTAACGTGCGTTGCTCAAGCGCACACCCCGAGAATTAAACCAGCGCAGCTTGATCTTGAAGCTTCTTCGTTCCAGAAGTGTCGCGCTAACCAACTGTGCTATCGGGGCGGACAATATTGTAATAATAGCCTCAATAGTGTTGCCAGATGAGGAATTCTCTCCTAATTTAAGAAAAGTTTAACGCTGTTGAAAACAAAAACTTGTATTTTGGAAATTTTTTTTAGTCCTGTCTTATTCCTAACTGTAATCCTTACCTTAACCCTTCTTAACTTTAATCCTAACTCTGGCAACACCTGATTGTAACCATGGCATTAAGTGTGGAAAAGTAGCCACTTCCATGAAAAATCTGGATTGTGGTTTATGTTTTGCATTTGGAGTCGGATTGGAGTTTGGAGTTAATATTCCCAAAACGTTTGGAGCAAGAGTGGATTTGAAGTCGCTGACGTGGGAGTGGAGTAAGAGTACAGGAAACCTAACTTTGTGCACCTCTAAAGCTACGCTGAACACCACTGGTGGTGGGCTCATAGGCAGGGCTTCTTCCACTTCTCAGGAAATTTTCTCGTTTAAAAAATCTGACGTCAATTTTGATGTACCTGTAAGAAGATACTAGAAAACATGAGGAAATCAGGAGGAAATGACCAAAATTGAAGAATTAAAGAAAACAAAGAGAATATGCAACTAAAAACAAAGTTCTTGCTAGAAATACAGGCATTGTATGATATAATCTTTTTTATCTATTTTTAAACGAAAAACTTTATATTTTGCATTCTTGCTTAATCTAAAAGAATTTTATGGATATGTCTGTCAATATTCAATATCAATGTCAATATAATAAAAATGTCAAATATTATATACCGGTAAATGTCAATATTCAGTATCAATGTCAAGCAAGACCACCCATCGTCATCAAGGTAGCTTTTGGACTAAGATAGTTTGTTGCATGGATGGCTAAAGCTTGAAAGTTGAAATGTTGGCTTGTAGGCTACAAGTCGTATATTATAGTATGAAGAAACAAAAAAAAAAACAACCAAAAAGCAATTGGTATCAACTAGACAACTACCTTAGCTAGTATAGCTAGGCAAGTTAAGAAACTTCACATTAACCATAAGCTCATCATTTTTGGCTGTTAAGTGCAGAACTCTTTAAAAATCTGACTGTTACACCCTAAAATCAAGTTATTTTGCCTAAGTTATTTAAACAAATTGTTTTCTTCAATTCAATTTTATTTCTTGTTGCTGGTGCAAACCTGTAGAGAACGATAAGTAAACACACGCTTGTAATGAATTGATTTTGCATTTCTGTGCTTTGTAGTCTCATAAGTTTGGGCAACCTAGTATAATAATTGGCAAGTTACACTAAAAACTTGTTTTTTGCTAGTTTGAAATGTAGGTATATAACATTCCAAATTTTGCATTGAAACAAACTGTTTCAAAACATTTTTGTGCTGAACTGAATTCTAAGCAGCTGCATAAGGCTAGCTTAATGTAGACTTGTTAATCTATTATACTATGTGATAATAACTGGACTAGTCGAGCAAAAACAAAACAGACTAGTGAAGTAGATATGTAATGCTCAGTCTTCGAAATTAGCATACTTTTACTTCGACAAAAACGTTGCCGAGGCCAAACGGCAAAAGTTGAAATTGCCTCGGCAGTTGCTGTGAACGTTTATTACGAACAAAATTGTACCAAAACATGTGAAACTAGAAGCGAAAAATAGAGTAGTGTATTACAACCGCGCTGTTTGATTTGTTGTGATGTAGGCTAATCAGGCCTCGAAACAACTTTTTTTTTCCGGCGGCCAAACGTGTCCGACTGAAGCAAGCTGTTCGGCGGCCAATCACAAGCACATGGCGGCCATCGCAACTTCGACACGCATCAACACACAGTCTTCGAAATTAGCACATTTTTTCTTCGGCGAAAAATATACTAGAGTAGTCTATCATGACCGCACTGTTTGATTTGTTGTGATGTAATAATGCCAAAAGTAGCGATAAAGCGAGCTACAAGATACGCATGTCGCACGCTGTTACAGTAATTCACGTTAAATAACTCACGGAATGAAAGTAAGTTAATTTTGGGTTGATTCAACGTTCGAGTCAGCACAAATCGATTTAATTTTCCCGGCGGGTTATATTGCGTAACAACAATGCCCAATAAGAAAGTTACGTTTGTTTTACAATAATTCGACATCTAGCAACGTTGAATTATCATAAAATAACGTCAATTGCTCAACTAGGTAACGATAACAAATTAATAGCTCCCTGCGAGAAGATTGCCTCGATTTACGTATACACTATTATTACACTAACATAACTTCGGCACAACTGGGATACTGCGAACAACACAAAGTCTGTTTGATAAAGAACTAGTTGTCAGAATTGGAATCATCAGATGCTGCATCGGAGCACGAGGTTGTCGCGTCATCACTGGAATCAGACACTTCAAGAAGCTCATCGCTTGGCTGTAAATCTACACTGTCTTTGCCGTTCGCAATGAAGCGTCCACGTTTTGCGGCTTTCGGGCTTTGATACCAATCCGCACGCCTCTTTCTTTTTCATAGAGATCCATCAGGGTGTTGACTGAGGAACAAATCTATGGCTGTGCCATAACGACTGGGAGGAATGTCTAACCCTAACCTTACAAGCGCTCGTGTGGCCTCTGCATTTTTATTGCCGACGCTAATGCGCCATTTGCCGACGCTAATTTCAAAGACTGAATATACCGCATCAATAAAGTGTATTGTGATGTCACTTGCATCCTGCTTATCGTCAGACATCAGCTGCTTGGTCAATCAATAATGTTAACAATTCAAGCATAGACATTAGATAGGGTGTATTTTGATTTAGGGAACGTTCAAATATTACGTAACGCTTTTTTTCCGAATTTTTGACCCCCCCCCTCCCCCATGTAACGCTTTTTCACTACAAATTCAGAACAAAAAACTACCATTCCGTACTCCAAAGCGTTACGTAACGTTTTGCTTGAACCCCCTCCCCCCCGATGTGACGCTAACGTAACGCTTTGCATAAACCCCTTCTCCCCCTCGAACGTAATATTTGAACGTTCCCTTATCGGATACTTTGACTGCTTTCTAATCCTTTGTGATTATAAGTGGCAAAGTACTTTATTCACAAGACCGTTTGCATAAAAAAATTTCGGAACTTCATGGCGGACAAATGCGGCCGACGGAAGAGCGAGACCCGGCGGACAAAATGTCGGTTTTTGTAGGTTCATCGCGGCCATGGCCGCGATGGCCGCCTTCAGTTTCGAGGCCTGCTAATAATACCAAAAGTAGCGATAAAGCGAGCAACGCGATAGGCATGCTGTTACGGTAATTCACATTATTATATAACTCACGGGGGAAAGTAAGTTAATTTTGGGTTGATTCAACGTTCGAGTCCGCACAAATCGATTTCAATTTTCCGGCGGGTTATATTGTGTA
Source organism: Aplidium turbinatum (assembly GCF_918807975.1). NCBI lineage: Eukaryota > Metazoa > Chordata > Ascidiacea > Aplousobranchia > Polyclinidae > Aplidium > Aplidium turbinatum. The sequence continues at coordinate 4,913,523 of NC_137477.1, forward strand.
ACAATGCCCAATAAGAAATTTACGTTTGTTTTACATTAATTCGACATCTAGCGACGTTGAATTATCACAAAATAACATTAATAGCTCAACCAAGTACTGGTAACAAATTAATAGCTCCCTGCCAGAAGATTGCTCGATTGACGTAGGCTATTATACGCCTACACTAACATAATTTCGGCACAATTAGGATACTGCGAGCAGCACAAAGTCTGTTTGATAAAGAACTAGCTGTCAAAATCGGAATCATCAGATGCAGTGTTCCCTCTAAGAAAATTTTACGCTGAGCAAATATTTGATTTAGTGAGCATGAGCATTTTAATGCTGAGTTAAAATGAATTACCAACTTTGTGAAAATAGGCTATCTTTTGCAAGCTAAGTAATAAAGTTAGTTGCATCTACGAGTGTAGAGTGTTTGTGAAGCAAAGACAAAGGATTGTGATCTAACAAAAGGGTACTGTATGCTCATGTGCATCAGCACACGGTATAAGTGCGATAAGCGCAGAAGCGTTCTGTCCAAAAATCAAAAATAATGTTGAAGATCATTTTACTTTTAAATTTGGAAATTGCAAGTGCGCAAGAATGAGATTTTACTGCGCAAATAGTCTGGTGGTACTGCGCATTTGCTCAGTTGCGCACCTTAGAGGGAACACTGATCAGATGCTATATCGGAGGATGAGATTGTCACATTATCACTGGAATCAAACACATCAAGAGGCTTATCGCTTGGCTGTAAATCTACATTGTCTTCGCTGTTCGCAATAAAGCGTCCACGTTTTGCGGCTTTCTTGCTTTGATACCCATCCACACGTCTCTTTCGCAGAGCTCCATCAGGGTGTTGACTAAGGAACAAATCTATGGCTGTGGCATAACGTCTGGGGGAATGTCTAACCCTAACCTTACAAGTGCTCGTGTGGCCTCGGCATTTTTATTGCCGATGCTAATGCGCCATTCATGCATCTGCGTCGGCAATCACCTCGGCAATTGTCGATTGCCGACGCTAATTTTGAAGACTGAATGCTGGATCTGTAGTAGTGTAGTATACCAGCCAGTAGGCATACCACCATTCTAATGACCATTCTTTCTTTTTTTTGTGCAGTTCATCAGTTTTTTGTACAAACTACAAAGTAATTTTTTCTTTTTAATTTTTATAGCAGCATTTTATCAGCACGTTTATTGATTAATTTTAGAACTTGGAATATAATATACAGCCTACATTTGTGTGTTCAGTATTTTAAAAGTTTTTCAAAAAATATCCTATTTCTTTAGTCAATAGCTACCGGTCTATATTGTTTGAGGGGAAATTTGAAAGGAAATTAGTTATCAAAATGATGAAATAGTTACTTAATGATAAGGAAATAAAAGATAAAATTGTGGAAGCATTGCTTGTAGTCGTAGGGTGTCTGGAAAATGATGATGGCCTGTGTTGTGATTTATTATTCATTCACTACTCAAGAATTTGAGTATATATATTTGATAATGTAGTATTATTTATTATTTTTAGGTTTGTTTTTTTTTCTTAACTTTATTTTTAGATTTATATGTTTGTTGTTTGATAATACTATCTTTGAAAAAATCATCAACAAGTTTGCGCTTACGCTACTGCTAACAGAAAGTCGTTTTGTCACTAAGTAGTAACTCTATAATCTTGTCGAAAATGTCAGTAGTTGAAGTTGATGATAAGCTTCATGATGAATGTGGAGTGCTTGGCTGTGTTGCTAGTGGTTCTTGGCCGAGTGAGCTTGATTTAGCTAACATGATGTCATTAGGACTGTTTGGGTTACAACATCGTGGGCAGGAGAGTGCAGGAATTGTTACCAGTACTGGAAATGTGGAAGATAGATTACGAATTCATAAAGGAATGGGTCTTGTGAACTCCATATTCACTTCTAATATATTATCTCAATTGGATGGAAATCTTGGAATTGGTCACACAAGATATTCAACACATGGGTCTTCAGAATTGTCAAACTGCCAACCCTTTGTTGTAGACACAAAATTTGGTCGGATAGCCGTAGCTCATAATGGAGAACTTGTTAACAAAAAGTCTATTCGAAAAGAAATGTTGAATCGAGGTGTCGGTTTATCTACAGGATCTGATAGTGAGTTGATTACTCAGCTGTTGTGCATGCCTTTGTCTTCAGGAGAAGAAGATTTTGCAGATTGGCCTGGAAGATTAAAGAATTTGATGAAATATACATCTTCTGCCTTTTCATTAGTTCTTCTACACGGAGACACTGTTTATGCGGCAAGAGATCCGTATGGAACTAGGCCCCTCAGCGTTGGTCGGCTATTCACTCACACTGTTGTTGAACACAGTTCAGGTCATCATGATGTTAGCTGTGTTACCGAAGCTTTTGTTGTTACTTCTGAATCTTGTGTCTTTGAATCTATGGGAGGTGAGTTTACGAGAGAGGTTTCTCCTGGAGAGATTGTTAAAGTGACCAAAGACGGAATTGCTTCTGTGACAATTGTACCAAGGCCGAAAAGGGGTTCAGCGTATCCTGCATTTTGTGTATTTGAGTATGTGTATTTTGCAAGACCTGACTCAATATTTGAAGGTCAGATGGTTTATAATGTACGACAACGTTGTGGAATTCAGTTAGCCAAAGAAGCACCCATTGAAGCAGATGTAATTAGCACTGTTCCAGAAAGTGCCACTCCTGCAGCTTATGGTTATTCCAAAGAGACAGGCATTCCATACAATGATGTGCTTGCAAAAAATAGATATATCGGTCGTACCTTTATACAACCCACCACTAAGCTTCGTAAGCTTGCAGTTTCCAAAAAATTTGGTGTCTTGAAAGAAAATGTGACAGGAAAAAGAATCGTTGTTGTTGACGACTCAATTGTGAGAGGAAACACAATGGCTGCTATAATAACGATGCTAAAAGAAGGTGGTGCTGCTGAAGTTCATATTAGAATTGCCTCTCCTCCAGTGCGTAGTCCATGTTTTATGGGCATCAACATTCCAACTAGCAAAGAATTGCTGGCTAATAAAATGACTGTAGAAGAGATGGCAACTTTTCTTAAAGCTGATTCTGTCGCATATTTGTCCATTGACGGCCTTTTGAAATCCATTCGGCAAGGAATTCCTTCAAATAACTGTGATGTAGAAATAAAAAATAGCTGTGATTGCGATATGAAAAATGGGTATGCTGATTCAGTAGTCAAATGTTCGTCTAAAATCAAACCAAGTTTAACTAAAGAAAAAGTAGAAAATCGTATCACTCATCCAGGGGAATACAACGATAAAATAGGACACTGTGTGGCTTGTTTAACTGGTGCCTATCCCATGGAATTAGACTGGTGACGTGCAGAGCTGTTTATTGTATGAACTGATACACCTTCCACAAAAATGAAAATTTATGGTTTTCATGAAAGTTGTATTCAGGCATGTGTTCCAAACTATTCAAACTATGTTTGTAAAGAGTTAAACACGATTAACGTTAACTAGTTTTGGAGAAAAGCTAGACTGTCATATGGTTTCCAAATTAACACACATTAGGCTACCTCTTTCCTCACTCACTGAAAGAGCACTGTTTAGATAGGATGTAGAGCATAAAGGTTAAACATGTGCCAAAATTGTACCATTTCTGTTCTTCTATCTGTGTCTTTGATAATTATGTTCAAACCTATTATTAAGGTACGGTAGTGTTCTGTTGTATATAATTTCTTGTCTTGAAACTGTTTTGCCATGCACAGCCCTTTGATTTGCTTAGTTTTTTTTAATCTGTTGTAAAACATGTACCTCAGTTAGAAACTGTGATGTGTGTTGCAAATTTTTTTACTACGGTTTATTGTTTGTCAGTAGTTTGGATTGTATTTGTAATAAATTTACTGGCATAATTCATAAGAAGAACAATAAATTTTATATTAAAATCATCCCATTACTTTGTCTTTGCATTATGTAATTTTTTTGTACAGTTTTGCTACAGTATTTCGAGTTTCTCCTGAACACTGCTTTGTGCCTTAGTTTGATGATTTTTTCATTGTTTAGACTGTGCATTTGAGTGACCAAGTCATGTTATGGAATGGCCAAAATATTTTGGTGCATTTAGTTGACGGAATGGCCCGTTTCGGCTAGTCCGATTCGGCTATTACCCTTTTCAGCTACAGCCCGATTCGGCTAGTCCGATTTGGCTAGTCCGATTGGGCTAGTTCCCTATTTAACTGCAGTCTATATCGGTTAGTTCGTATTCAGCAATTTTTTGAAAATCAAACGATAATCCTTCTGTAATCCAACAAAATCCTTCTGTAAATCCAATGACGTCTTCTGTTTATTTAGAGAATTTTGTATTTACAAGAAAAACAAATTGAAATAAAATTTAGCAAAAAATGGTTGAACTATTAAATTGAACTGTTTGCTCAATTTATTTTTGAACTGTTAATGTTTGCTCAGATAAAATTGACATGCATCCTGCGTCGCCGTCTGCATGTAAACTTTGAACAGTGGTTCTCAACCGGAGGTCCGCGGACCCCAAGGGGTCCGTGAAGCGATTTCCGGGGGTCCGCGAAAGTTTCCGAGTTTTCAACATGACGGATAAATTAAGAAATTTAAAAATTGTTTGTGCTTTGTTTATGTATTAGCCTACAGTGATTCTTAAACTGTAAGTCGCAACGCATTGGTGCGTCGTTTGAAATTGCAAAGGACATTGCACAAAGGTTTGGTTTCTTAACTAAAATATCATATAAATTACTTAAACCTTTTAATAAGGCTATGTTGGCTATGTTCAACTAAATTCTTTTAAGACAACAGGTTGTTGATCAATGATTAATTTAGAAATACAAACGTTAGTCAGCAGTCTATCACCACTCACGGTTTTGCAATGACTGTGATTATAACGAATTAATATTGATTTCAAATGAAAAAAGGGAGAAATTCTTTGTAACAGTCGCAAGTATTCTATTAACTTTTGATAAAAGTTATAGAAAAACATCAAATGAACATATAGCTTACCGATGTTTGATCCTGTGTGCCAACATATAGCTCATAAGTCATAACATAATTTCGTCAATCTCATCAATCGTCAAGTGCGTTGCGAATTCAGCAAATTCTTTTAAGTGTGTTGCTTTGAAACTTATGTAACATATGATTCCATAAGGAAACGCGATATACCAAAATTTCAAATTGAAATTTTTAGGGGTCCGCGACTGCTTCGAAGACACCAAAAGGGGTCCACCAAGACAAAAAGGTTGAGAACCACTGACTTAGAATATATTAGAATCCTCAACTATTACAAAATTCTAAACCCAACGACGCCTTTTGTTTATTTAGAGATTTTCAGTCTTCGAAATTAGCCTCGGCAATCGGCAACTGCCGAGGTGATTGCCGAGGCAGATGCATGAATGGCACATTAGCCTCGGCAATAAAAATGCCGAGGCCACACGAGCGCTTGTAAGGACCACAAGATTACAAAAATGACCATAATTTTCTTAGACCACACCAGACTAGGAGGTTGATTCAATCTTACTATTGCTTGATGTTTTTATTTGGGTTACTTTCTACTTCGCCGGCGCTTAGACACGTGCCCAGCTGGGAGAATTGAATATTTTATAGAAATACCACCCTAATTGCATTGATTCAACGCCAGTAGACGTCAAATTATTGTAAGCATTTACTCCTTATCGCGCTTCGCTTTCCGTTATTTCGTCCAGCTGTATCAGAAACGATAGCGCCGCTTTCACAACGAACCACACAACATCAACAGACGTCGAATACATGTAAGTAATAGGTTAACGCGTTAACCTTTAGAGTGAGCTTTGTTAATTGCGGTTTGTGATAGATGTCTGGTTGCGTAACAACAACAAGTGCAATTTTATGCGCTGACAATGCTCACGTGAACTATAAAAAAAGTTTGCAACCTTATAAATACTGGCTTACTTGTTACGCAAAAGTTATTCTTTCATCGAATGCTTGTTCTTTACCAGTGTCATTGCCAATATAAATCATGGTAAAGGAAGATACAGTTAAACAGTGGAATTTACCTGCTATAGGTTATGAAACAGAGGGGACAGAAGGAAAAGTTAGTGTAGTATTTCGCTAAATTTGTAAAGAATTTTATGACGGAAACAAATCGGAATTAGAAAAGCTACGGGGCCCAGTTAAAAAAGTAGTACAAAATTGCATAAATGGTACTTCGGCAGTAAAGAAAAGTAATGGTTCCGATCATATGACATCGCGCGTTCATGAACGGGCAGTTTTGCGTCTTAAGAAATGACGTCGTCGTCGTCATTTCTTATTGGGCATTGTTGTTACGCAATACAACCGGTCGGGAAAATTAAATCGATTTGTGCTGACTCGAACGTTGAATCAACCCAAAATTAACATACTTCCCCCCCCCCGTGAGTTATTTAACATGAATTATCGTAACAGCGTGCGTGTCGTGTTGCTCGCTTTATCGCTACTTTTGATATTATTACATCACAACAAATCAAACAATGCGGTCTTGATAGACTACTCGAGTATATATATTTTTCGCTTCTCGTTTTACATGTTGTGGTAGCCTACAATTTTTTCGTAATAAACATTCACAGCAATTGCCGAGGCAATTTCAACTTTTGCCGTTTGGCCTCAGCAACGTTTTTGCCGAAGTAAAAATATGCTAATTTCGAAGACTGGATTTTGTATTTTATTCCACAATTTATCGTTTCTTTTGCCTTTGAGTGCCTTCCCAGACGGCAAAATTCGTCATTTATACAACGATTCAACGTCTGCAGACGTTAAATCAATGTAAAAATGGCGGATCTTACTGTCTGGGTGAGCTGTGCGATAAATTAAAGCCTTTGGTTGCGTCATAATGAATTGCGCAATTACCACTCCTAATTACGCGCGCCGGTATTTAAAAGAGAATAGCGGAGAAAAAAGTGGAAAGTTGTTTACCACAGAAATGCATGTCACCGCACAATAACGAAATTCTGGAAAACCTTTTCGAATGCGTTGATTAATGATTTTAATTGGGAAAGAAAGCCAGAAAGTAGAAATTTTTTATTCAGGTTAAATTGAAACCACTCTACGACCTACGTTGGACTAAAGCGCAAAGTAACTATCAAGTTGCCTTGCAAAGCGGAAGATCAAAGTTCGCAATACCGGTCGTAAAGGTGATTTTTTCCCAAAAATTAGGTCGTTGAAAATGAAATCAATGCTTAATTACTCGTAACTTTCACGTGATATAGGCCTAATTTTTTTTTGTAGTCAGAGTGTAAAGATGGAGGTTTGATATTATCGAATTGAATCGCCGGTTAATACTTACCGCCGGTTAGTACTCTAAATTGATGGACCGCGTATTATCATAAAAAACTGTCGTCCGCTCATTTGCCAGTTTGACTATTCTATGACTTTGTTTTAGAGCATCAAATTTATGCTATTTCCGTAATTAATAACTCGTATGTAAGTTTTTACATGTATTTTGAACAATAACACATTCGAACAACTAACAAAACACTTCAATTTATATATCTCATTAACCTCTATTGTTAATAATGAAAAATGTTGTTTTGATGTAAAAAACATATTTTGAACTAACCCAGACAACAAAATTCGTCATTTTTAATTTTTAAATATGACGGATTTTGCCGTCTGGGAAGGCACTCAAAGGTAAACACTGGATAAAATGCAAGAATGCATAAGAAACGATATTGTAGAATAAAATACAAAATTCTCTAAATACACAGAAGAATCGGACATACTCTGTTATCATTTTTAATGTAAAAATTCCTTTTGTGGTCCCTTTGTTTTGAACAATTCCAAACTGTGCTGTTAAAATTTCCGATTTTAGTTTTGGTCTCAATCTCATCATCATGATTCGGAATAAGATCTTTGTTAAATGATTCACAAGGCTAATTGTTCTGTGGAGTGAGCATTCTGTTGCTCCGGTTTTCTTTGGTAAAGTTATGAATATGGAACGTACCATATCACTAGAGATGTTTCCGGTGTCATAAAAAAGATCTCAGTGGTTAGGTGTAAACCCCACTCATTTAAAGCTTCGATTATTTCAAATATAAAAGAAAATATATTGTGGAATAAAATACAACATTCTCTAAATAAACAGAAAGCATCGTTGTCGATTTTATGTGAGCAAACAGTTCAATTTAATAGTTCAAACATTTTTCGCTAAATTTCATTTCAATTTGTTTTTCTTTGTCGGAATGCAAAAGAAACCATATTGTGGAATAAAATACAAAATTCTCTAAATAAACAGAAGGCGTCGTTGGATTTAGAGAAGGATTTTGTTGGATTACAGAAGGATTATCTTTTGATTTTCAAAAAATTGCCGAATAGGGAACTAACTGATAAAGACTGTAGCCAAATAGGGAACTAGCCCAATCGGACTAGCCGAATCGGACTAGCCAAATCGGACTAGCCGAATCGGGCTGTAGCCGAAAAGGGAAATAGCCGAATCGGACTAGCCCAATCGCACTAGCCCAATTGGACTAGCCCAATCGGACTAGCCGAATCGGACTAGCCCAATCGGACTAGCCGAATAGTAGCAGACCCTTTAGTTGAAGTGTAGATAATCTTTTCAAACCAATTGCTGCTAAAATATGAATCATCAGCATTCCTTTTTATGTGCTTTTTACCTTTTTTCTATTTTTTTTTCTTTGTTTGATTGACTTCGCTGTAAGCAAATATGAACATCATCATTGCAATTATTTAAATTGCTTTTTTTTGCAATATTGTAACGTTCCGTTTCACAATTTTTTTACAAAACAGACATCAAACAATTCAAATCAGAAACTTGCCCTTGGTCATTAGTGTCTCTTTTAATTGTGTTTTGTGATGCTTTGTATAGTTTCCTTGATAGGTTCCTGATATTAACATCTCCTATATAGTGTTGCAATATAAGCTACAGTGCACCTTGCTGCTCATACTACTTGATGAAGTAAAGCTATCTATTTCCACTGATGGCTGCCGGAGTTCTACCATTTGTTCGAGGGATAGACCTCACTAAATATGATTTTAAGGTTGGCATGTTATGATTTTAGTTTGCATTTTAAGGTTAATGGTAGACTGTCATTAACTGTGTTCAATAATTAAGAGGTGATGAACTACCTAATGAATAAATATTGTTAACATTCCAGTTATTTACCCGTGCTCTCAGATTAGTATGATATCAAAACATAGAAACAAGAAAATACTATCAAAATATACCTTTCCACAACAGCTAGCGTAAATATGCATCTTTCCTTTTTAATTGCATTTTCCACTGCTGCATTGTTTATTGCTGTATTTCAGGGTGGCCTTTTTCCTGACAAGACTCGTAACATGACTGGTTTGCGCTGGTTAAATCTAGATGGAACCAGACTGTGCTACTTGCCAGAGGAACTGGCGACTTTGAAGAAACTTGAAGAACTGTCGGTTTCAAGAAACGAGTTGACTGCACTGCATGGTGACCTTGGCTCACTTCCTGGATTGAAAGCGATCAAGGCCGGCCACAACCGACTAAAGGATGCTTCCATTCCATCTGATATTTTTTCTTTGGAGGACTTATCTACTTTGGTAGGCAACAAAAGGGTTTTAATGTTTGATGGACGTAGATTCGTTTTGTAATAGATTTTATTTAACAATAATCTTCTCATGAAAATTCTTATTCCTGCGCGTGATTTTTGTATCAATAAATTTACAGGTGTTTACTAAACCTAAAAATCATTACAAAAAGAAAACAATCAAACTATAGCAATGTAATTTATAATATACCATAATCACCATTTTGTTTGAAACCACTTACATAGGTGTCATCTTCCTTGGTAGAAACAATCTTGATTTGTTGAAATTTTTGTACTAACAATATTTCGAAAGTTTTTATGTGCTTGATGAATGTTTGTTGAAATGTTTCTTCTTGAAATGATTATTGTTAAAATGTCTACCTTAAACGTGAAAAAAGTCTTCTCAATCATCTTGGCACAAACAAATCCATTTTAACTTTATTATGAATAAGGTTTAAGGGCATCTAATCATGAGATATGCATTAAGTTGTGTTTTCTCAATGCTCACATGAATGGGTTTTACAACAATGCTAATAGAATACAGTGGTAATGTTAGCTTTTCCAAATTGATTTAGACTTTTGTTTAGGACTTGAGTCACAACTTGTTAACAACGATTCCATCTGATTTGGAAAACTCGAGAAATGTACTTGTCTTGAACCTTGGCTACAATCAGTAAGTTATGAAAGTTTATAATTTGTATTTCTTGCATTAAATCGCTTCTAAGACAGCAAAAGCTTGGCTAAAATAAAGGCTTATCATTAAAATCTGTGTATAACTTCCACGTTCTTTCTGTGTTCAGAATCGAATCTATTCCACCCCAGCTGTTCATCAATCTAACCGATCTCATGCACTTGGATCTGAGCAACAACAAACTTGAGTCGCTGCCACCACAAATGAGGAGATTGGTTCATTTAAAAACTCTTATTTTAAACGACAATCCTTTGCTCCATGCACAGCTGAGGTATTGTAGTGTTATTTGTGGCCACACATAGTGCTTATAACCCATGTTGATGCGCAATCTGATGCAAGGGGAGATGGCGACTGGTGACGATGCTGCATTGTTGTTTGGAAATAACGTTTTTAATGACTCACTTCTTTTATTTTTTAATGTATATTAGGATCGGTGATATATCTTTCACAAAGGCTCGTTGTTTGGGTGGTGACCATAATAAGCATTTGCTTGTATATTAGAATTCTTTCCCATAAGAACGTTTTCGTTTTCCGCATCTCTTGCGGGCTAGATTCCCAGCATTCGCATGTTTTTTAACATTTATTGACACAGTTGTATATCACTTTCAGGCAGCTTCCTTCGATGCAATCGGTGACTACCTTGCATCTTCGGAATACCCAGCGTACCATCAACAATTTCCCAACCAATCTGAACATGCTCTCAAATTTGGTTGACGTTGACTTGTCATACAACGAGTTGACTCAAGTACCCAACGCACTGTACACGTTATCAATGTTGGAACGACTCAACCTGTCAAATAATGAAATAGAGGAATTGTCACTCATCATAGGTAGATGGTTTAATTTTTTATTTTTCGAGCTATACAAATAATGTTTCTCATTTTTTAGCTTTAAATTGTCATCCCCCTTTTCAAGCATTAAATTGTTGTTTTAGTCATTTTAAGCGGCCAAAGATTTAGATTAAGTGGCGGGAAAGAAACCGATCCTTGTGTCAAACTTGATGCATGTTATTTAATGCGTTGCCAAGTGCCGAGACGCAGCTGCATGCTCTCAATGGATGTTGAACTCACTTTGAACATTGCTTGGATGCTTTCATCACTCAACCACGCATCCTATTTAGTCATTGGCAATATTAGTTGACTAGGTGGTCATGGAAGATTTTAATTAGCTTTTATTTTCAATTTTATTTTCTCTGTCAGCTGGCACAATTGACTTTTGCATATTTACTCCACTGCAGACTTATTTGTATTTCTAACGCACTCCTTTTGAAACAGGTATATTTCAAAAATATACCTGTTTCAAAAGGAGTGCGTTAGAAATATGTTTGCTGCCTGGTTATTTTATTGTAAATATTTTTCAATGCATTTTCGCGATCTGTCACTGCTGTTACAGATACATGGACCAAGATGCAGACGCTAAACCTGTCCAACAATCAGCTGACCTCGCTGCCTGTAAGTAAACAATCAGTTTTTCGTGCCACAATCACAAATTCTGAGCCTAATTTCAATTTTTTGTTGTTTGACCACTCGGGGAAGCTGGCTTTTCTTAAAATGCACCGAGTGGCGTAACGGTTCATTGAAGGGCTGCAACTTCAATGCCCAATCTTCAAAACTCTTTGGCACTGAGAAGCGTCTCTTAAATGTGCAGTTGGGACTGGGCCTATGTTCAAAAGCTGGAGGTTTATTAACATAGAGTATGCAATTTCACATTTGCATTTAAAAAAATCTCAAGAATAATTTTGATAATATTTTGTTTTTGTGCAGCCAAAGCTAAAGTGCACACGCAGTTTTGATCACTACGAAGCTGATTCGTGCGAATCAAGGACTGCGGTACTTGATTGAGTGGGTATATTCCCCTTATGGCTGCTTTGGTCATGACGATTTTACCTACTTGTGTTTTTCATCCAATCACTATCTTGAGAAACGAACCACCGACAATGGACATGCTTCTGCATACAGAGCACGACTTTACTTTACAATTTTTGTACCACAGACGTCTCTGTGCAAGATGCAGTGTCTCCGCCGCCTCTTCATTAACGACAACAAGCTTGATTTCGAAGGTATTCCTGCCAGCATTGGGAAGCTGGTCTCGCTTGAGTGCTTTTGCGCGGCAAACAACAACCTCGAGTTGGTGCCAGAGAGTTTATGCAGGTGACTGACTGAATTTGTTATTGTGTAAAGTTGATTAAAGTTTCCTGCTATTCTATGGAGTTGTTTGCTTTGAAGAACTTTATCTGAAGCATAACGGGGTTAATTTCATAATGCAGCAATTCTGTCTTTATTTTATTAAAACAATTACTTTTGATGAATAGACAGTAACTAACTGGTGGATGAAACACTTTTCAATCTCGTTAAAGTAAAATCGTTTGATTTGTGTTTTGGGTGTATGATGTTTTCAAATAGATTCTGTGCTATTTTTTCTTCATTCTGAAAATGTGAATCAAGATACGCCAAATCAAAAGAAACGAAAATTTTGCCATTAATTTTTGAATTCTCACAAAATGTTAAATATAAGGTCTGACCTCGCCTGAATATTTCGTATCTTTTTTAATTTAAAGAATGGACAATATCTTTATTGCTGTTGAAAGAACACAAATTTACTCTATTGTTTACCACGTGTCATTGCAGGTGCATCCGTTTGAAGAAGTTGGTTCTGACAAACAACAGACTGGTGACAATGCCCGACGCGGTCCATCTGCTCACTGATCTGAAGCTCCTTGATGTGAGGAACAATCCCAACCTGGTGATGCCTCCCAAGCCCGCTCCAAGTAAATCAACGGTTCTTGATCCAGATTCCTTAATAGCAAAACTACATTCAAGCGTGTCTTTAAATGTTTTTCTCAAAACACATACACGTGGGCCTCGAACCAGAGACCTTACGATTTCCATCTTGGTAGTCTACTAGGATGTGTGGTTGACGGTTGAACACTCGATGCCAGTTGAGAACGAGGCTATTAACTTTAATTCTTCGTGTTATAAAAAAGTTTCTACGACTTCAGGAGACATTTTCCTGTTGTTATAAATTTTGTTTTGTGTCAAAAGAATATTTTTAAAAGGGAAGACTTCAATTCTTTTAGCTTTAATTTCACGATGTTCTATCGTCAGCGTGGACTTTCGTCCTCCACAGTAGGCTACCATAAGCAGTGACGTACACAAGGGAGGGCGGGATTGGGCCACCCCCCTTTCTCATAAAAAAAATAACAGGCTATACTCATTATAGTATAAGATGTTAAAGTGTTATTCTTTGTAAAAAATGTCAAATTGAATTAAATGCCCCCCCCACCGGTTACCAAACCTTGTGTACGCCACTGGTAATTCAGTGTCAAGAGCATCCTGTTCATTCAACTCCACAGCTTCTACATCCTTCCTTGTGCAGTACTTGAGCAACTCAATCGAATCTTTAAATGACTAATTTGCTTTCAGTCAATGAAGACAACGACAAAGTCTACAACATCGACTTCTCTCTTCAAAACCAGCTTCGTTTGATTGGCGTAGTGGCGCCGGGCTCCTCTCAGCAGGCTTCAAGTATGTTGATCAGGAATGAGCTAACACTCAGCTAACTGAATCGGTTCTTTTTACATTGATTCAAAGTTTGCAGACATTGAATCGATTCAAACAGGACGGATTCTGTCAGCGGGTACTGCTTGTAGTAGAGCTACTGTTGGCCCAAAAACATAACATTTTTTTTAAACATGTCCATTTTTCCTGTGTTATATAAAATGTTAACAGAGTTTCGAAAACAGTGACATCGAAACAGTGACAGACTTCTGTTATCTGGGTGATCGGATAAATGAAAGTGGTGGATGTGAAGCAGCGGTGACAACAAGGGCAAGATTGGGCTGGGCAAAGTTCAGGGAATGTGGGGAAATGTTGCATGGCAGAAAATTTTCACTAAGGATGAAAGGAAAAGTATATCGGAGCTGTGTGCGGCCTGTAATGCTATATGGTAGCGAGACATGGGTATTGAGAGAGAGTGAACTGGCAGTCCTGAGAAGAACGGAAAGGTCAATGGTGAGAGCAATGTGTGGGGTGAAAACGAGAAGGGAAAAAGGGACTGAAGAATTGTTGGATATGCTAGAGATGAGAGAGACCATAGACCAACTGGCAAGGGCAAATGGAGTAAGATTGTAATGGACATGTGATAAGGAGGGAGGAAGGAAGTTTTCTTAGAAAGGCACTAGATCTAAAGGTGGATGGGAAGAGGAAACGCGGTCGTCCAAGAAGAACGTGGAAACAATAAGTGAAGGATGAATTTAAAAAAGTCGGACTGAAGGAGGAAGATGCAAGGGACAGGGTGAAATGGAGAAAAGGGATTAAAACAATTGCTGCGCGGAAACAATCGGCCATCCCCACTAGTGGGGAACAAACCGACGATGGATTATGATGATGATGATGAGTTTGCGTGTTGCCTGCAATAGCTTGTTTGCTGTTTTTCTTGCGCTCTTTTTACAGAATGCAAACTCGTGTGCCAATTTGATGCTTTTTCATTGACTTAACCTCTCTTGACGTTGAATCAACACGAATGTGAAAGAGTGCAGCGCTGCGATTGTTGCAACGGAACATGGCAACCTTTGAAAAAAACGTCATAATTGTTGATCGAAGCCTGAATCACGATAACATTATTATGTTATAAAATGCCTCTCTTCCATACTTTATACTTACCCGGTCAGCAAGCGTTATATTTGTTAACATATACTTCATTGTATCACTAAAGATTGAGTTAAGAAAGTGCAACTGTAAGTATTTGGAAATTCCCGAGAGGTTTGTGCGTCGTTGTAAAGACAGAAAAGTTTTGAAAAAAGTTGAGCGTTTAGTTGAGCAGAAGGTCATAGCTTGATACATTATAACTTAAAAGTGGTTACATTTTGACGAAGTGTTGCTTTTAAAAGAGTGTTTTTGATAAATATGACTGAAAAACTGAATTAATATAAGTTTTGATACAATTCAATATACAACTCCGTCGCACAAGAATGTGTCCGATCTGTGATGTATCAACCAAATCTAGAAGATTCGATAGAAGAATATAAGCTTAAAAAAGTTTGTTATTACAATGCTTTATTATGAGAGTTTTCTTCGGATGCAGCTTGACTCACACTGATAGCAACATATAGTATCGAAAATATCATCTATGCTTATTGTTGTTTGTCCGTTGTTGTTAAGAAACCACCATCTGACGTCTCCGTGCATCTGACACAGGTCATCCAAAGGACGCAGCAATGGCACGCAAATTGCGTAACTTACGTCGACGTCGTGAAGCAGCCGACTCGCAGGCGCAGAAAGTGTTGCGTGGGATGACGGAAGTGGCGCAAGATAAAAACGCAATGACAGAAGACGCTGAGGTTTAAACTTGAATTACAAAACTATTTTTTACATTGATCCAACGTGTTGTTCCATTAACTAGGTTTGGTTAAACCCACTTCCACGGAGGGAATTATTGTATGACCAACAAACGTTGACGCAATTTTCGAAACTGTTATGCAACTAAACAGCATTATAACTATAAAAATACATCGAAATGTTGGACTTTGTGCTAATTTCAGTTTATACACATCTTCTACCCATGCAGCAGATCAGTCGCTTTTTACATCGATTTAACCGCTGCAGACGTTGAATCAATGTAATGAGTGATTTGCTGTCAAGGTATGTGTTTGAAAAACATATCTTATATTGTGGATAAACTAAATGGATATTTATGTTTTTCAATATATTGACTTTCTCTTTTCGTTTGCATCTTATTTCCCGTTCAGGATACAAGCGCAGAAATGACGAAGGCAGGGAAGAAGTGGGACGAATCGTTGCATAAACCTGACCTAGACTACAGTGAGGTCTTCACTGATGAGGTTTGTATCACCTGGCGTTGTCTGTTTTGAGCAATATCGTGTGTCTATTCAATCCATGTCTGAAGGATATTATATAATGCTTTGAACATTACAAACTGCGACTTATGGGTCAGGGGAGTGCTTTTCGTGCAAAGATTTTGTACTTTGAAAATACAGTAGCTCCGTTTCATGCAGCCAAAAAACCTGTTGAACGTTTTTGGGTAGAAAATACATTAAAATATATATATAGATCTTAAGTTTTGGCATTCTTGGACAGATCGGCCAGTTTCCCGGCCTGACCATTTGGCAGATCGAGAACTTCTATCCGGTGATTTTGGAAGACTCTGCTTACTACGGGAAGTTCTACGTCGCTGACTGCTACATCGTGCTCAGTGTAAGTCATTAGACAAAGTTTGTGACAAAATAATTCGACCACAGTGCCTATTCAATATCCATTCTTCCTCCAATTTCCTGTATTTTAGCAAGCATTGCTTGGTGCAAAAATCTCATCTCATCTGTTTCATCTGTTCTCCAACACCTTGTTTAAATGGTCTTTCAGGCAATGGCCTCTTTGTAAAGTTTGAACACTGTACAATGTGCCGGCTGGACTACTTTTCGTAGTCCAGCTTGAGTTGATAGTTATCACTGGTAGACCATTATTTCACCTCTAGCTCAGGGACCGTAGTTTCGTTCAGTTTGTTTTATCAAGTTCTTATCAAAACAAAATTTAAATATTTAACTGATGTAGCAGACGCTGGTGTCTCTTAACCTCTGTTCCAGTTTCTCAATGTTATTGAGAAGGAAAAGTTGCATAATAATAATGGGGGGGGGGGGTTAATTTTAATTTCAACTTTAGCCCTGATTTTAGGATACAACAGGACATTTTAAGACCTCTGGAAAAAAATTGAAATTTCCCTCCAAACCTCCTCCTCCCTTGAAAATTACTTTTTGCGTCAAATTGCCTTGGATTGCATTGAGGTCAATTTTTGTTTGTGACATTTAAAGTTCAAATATTATTTGCTACTGCACTAAAACACGTTAATAATGTTGCAAGACAGCTGCAAACAGTTTTTCTGGTTTTGGTTTCATCATAAAACACGGAAAGGTGGTCATTTCGGTTTGTGCGCATGACTACGCGCATGCGCAAAAAAGCCGACCACCCCTAATAATAATATGCAAATTGCATTTTGTTTCCACTTACTGAGCATTTGCATGAGCGACGAATTTCTTTGTTGATTGTTACCAGACCACAATGGACGAAGCTGGGAACTTGAATTGGGAGATTTATTACTGGATAGGTCAAGAGACATCCCTTGATAAGAAAGCCTGCGCCGCCATCCATTCAGTCAACCTCCGGAACATGCTGGGAGCAGGAGGAAGGACACATAGGGAAGAGATGGGAGACGAATCCGAAGAATTTCTGGAGGTATAATGTTAAAGTGAAAGATTGTATCGAAATCAAAGAAAATAAGATAAAAGTTTATGTAAAATGTACACTGTGTTGATTATTGGTAGAATTGCAAACAAACTATACATAAACTCAGTTGTCATTGGAAACAGTCATTGGTTTGTTCTTTATGACTATGAGTAAGATAGTATATGGAATGCGCATGTCTGCACACCACATTGTTACATTTTCATGCGCATCAATCTTATCTCAAAAGCAATAAACTTATATTCTAAATGCAAGGTGTGTTTAACGATTTTTGACCTTAATCTTCACCAGCTCTTCCACAACGACATTGCCTACATTGCTGGAGGAAACATGAGCGGCTTCTACTCAGTGGAGCCTACCACTTACACGGCCAGGTGCGATCACTCTGTCTTTTGCCTTTATAGTTCAAGGTTACAGCCACCAAAATTTATAATGTTGCTACTAACAAAAGCTAAATACGTTTCATCGTTTCAAGCCCATTCTTTAGTATATTCATAACGTGGTTATTACTGGTTAATGCCATGAATTGTTCGTATGTAGGTTTTCTGTAATAGTACAGAAACAAAACGTAGATACTATGCTCATTGCTCATGTTCAGGGGACGTTTTATAAATCAAACTGTTTTTATCTTCAGTTCTGTTTGTTTTTATTTAATAGTTCTGAAGATGAAAACAGTCTAGTTTTCGAAACGTTTACTGAACCTAAATTATGTATCCCTGGACTTTTTTTGATTAGGTTGACCCAGGATTGACCAGGTGTTCCAATAATTTTTCTCTTTCCGAAGTAAAGAAACGATTGTCTGTTCTATGAGAGCTGAAAGCAATCTCATCGCCGTGGTTTCATTGCCATTTGTTTCAACTATAGCGACTTTTAGGGATTGATCTATAGTTTCAAACAAACTAACCTACGTAGAAAAATATGTTTTGTTCACATTGATTGAATCGGTCTAAAGAGGATGGATTTTGCCAGCCGGAAGCATGGCGTACGTGATGATAATGTATTTTCGATCCAGGTTGTATGGTTTGTACGGGAAGCGTACCATTACCCCATTCCCAATCCCCCTGGATGTGTCGTCACTCAATCCCCACGAGGTTCTTATCCTCGACAACGGAATGACCATCTTCGTCTGGGTCGGTGGACTGGCAAAGGGGGTCAAAAGGTCAAAGGCCAGGTCAGATTTCCTTTAGTTATTCAGTTATTTTCTCTGACAGTTTAAGTCGGATTCTATTTAAAATTTGCTAGCTTTGAAAGCATAACAGACAATAAGGAGTAGCTGCATGTAGAAATATAAAAGCACGTGTCTTTATTTGTATCATACACGGTTTGCGTCACACCTCCTTTGCTTTTTATGTTAAATCTTAAGCCTAAGACCTAAAGGTTCTACCATAACACAAACCACTGGTTGTGCTTAGTAGTTGTAGCGTTGGTCAGTTTTTAACTGAATTTAAAGCAGGCTAGGCACGTAATGCTCATCCACGGTGGAGTAAAAAGAGAATTTTTTTTATCATATTAAAAAATCAGACGTCCTAAAAGTGGCTTGTAGGCCTAGAAAACGACTCAAAGTGATTTTGGCCACCTGCATCCAGGTGGGTAAATGCCCCGAAAGTTCATGTGACCTCCTAAAACACAAACAAACACCTGAACAAGCAACAATTATTATTTTTTCATATTTGAGTTGATATCTCAGGCAAATTGTGTTTTTGCCAATTTGTCGTCGATGTGATACCTTTAGAAGTCGATGTTGCATAAAAGCAGATATAAACATGGACCTTCTGAGCATTTTATACCAGCAACTTTCTAGCTTGATCGGTTTGAAAGTTATGAGATTTTGCCTATTTAGGAGGTCACATGACCTTTGGAGGAATTTAGCCACCTGAGTGCAGGTGGTAGATGACCAAAATCACTAAAAGTTGTTTTTACGCCTTAACGCCACGTTTAAGACATCTGGATTTTTGATACAAAAATTTTTTTTTTTTTACTCCAACCTAAATTGTTTGCAAACAATTGATAAACTCAACAGGCTGATCGCTGAGAAGATAAACAAAGACGAACGCAAGAACCAGGCAGAGATAGTAATGGCTTACCAAGGCGACGAGGAGTACGACTTCTGGCACCTGTTCGGGGGAATCCCTGACGAGATTGAACCAATTGACGTCACCAAGTTCAAGGGAGGCAAACCGATTCTCTACAAGGTACTTTTGCGACAGTGTTGCCCAACCTTTGCATTTTTTTTTCTCTTAAGAAAACTCCCTTCGCCCAGCATGCTCACTCTTTGTTAGCGAGATTATCGTTTAATAGTTAAGAAGATAAGGTTTTCATTATACTCGGCAGTAACGAGAGTAGGGTGGCTTTGATTAGTTCCTTTTACTCGGCCGCCTTTCCTTCAGCAACTACGCCCAAACAATTTGCTACACTCTAGAGTCTAGATAGAAGTGAGCGATGTGTTTTAACAACCAGTTAAGCCGAGAGTCGAACTCGAATCGCATGATTGGAAATCAAACGCCTCATCCACCTCACCATAATGTTGAAAGATGGGTAGGTCATTAAGCGTTGAAGAGTCGGGAGCTCACTATGACACACCAATTGGAGATATGACCACACAATGTCATCTGGTCGGTCGGATGTGCTTTGTCCGGATGCCACCGTTTGTAGAAAGAACCACTATGTCCCATTGTCCCTCTTTTTCAGGTTAATTTGGGAATGGGTTATCTGGAGCTTCCCCAGGTCAGGTACCAGCTACTCACCGAACACAAGGTGAAGCCCAGCCCCGAGATAGTTCCCAGCAAACGCCTCCTGAACACATTACTCGACACCAAGCAAGTTTACGTCCTAGATTCCCACACGGGTGCGTTTACAATGCGCGTTTGTTGTTTTATTTCAAATTTTTGTATCGTAACATACCTTAGTGCGACAAAAGGTTTCTTTACCGTAAATAGATGATAGCCAGCACATTAGTTTGAGAAAGTTTTGTGATATTCGTGTTTCTTCACAATAACATGTTAGTATAACTTTGAACAAAAAAAGAACAGAGTTGAATAAGATTCTAACATTTTCGTTTATCATGCAATAACAAGGCCAACCAATAGAACTAATTACAGTGTTTTCTGAGCAACGTTGTAGCCTCGTTAGAAAACGATACAGTTATACATTTGTTGGATGCCGAGACCGAGTGAGGGGCAACAAGTTTTTGGCTTAATCCTGCTGGTCGGGTTAAACGCTTTTTTGAAAAATTGGCGTTGAATGAATGGAGTTTGGGTAATAAACAAACGCCTTTGCTCAAATCTAAGAAGCTGTGTTAAAATTAAATCTGTTAGTATTGCGTATGCAATGCATACACTGTTGTCCATTATGTACAACTTCTCTGTTTGTCCACAGATATATTTGTGTGGATTGGTCGCAAGTCCCCCAGACTGGTTCGGGCCGCTGCCATGAAGCTGGCCCATGAGTTAGCGGCCATGATACACAGGCCCTCTTTTGCAATCGTCTCAAAACAACTCGAAGGAACGGAGTCTGTGGTAAGGATTATCTTCTAGTTGGACGTCCTGCAATCTCAAAGATTGTCAGAATCAATCGAGATTCAGTGGTTCTGCTTGTTATTAACTTACTTGTTGCGGCAAACGAGAACTTTTACAAGAACGTTTGTGAAACTAATGTTGGTTTACTTTTTGGTGATTATCCGCCACAAAAGGACTTTTAAATGCACTTCAGTCTTTTTAACAATAAAATCGCAAAATTTATTTAATTGCCACCACTTAAACAATGTTGAACTGCACTTGAAGATTAAGAATCTCTCAAAATATAATTTTAATCGTATCAAATTGGTTTATTAATTTGAACAGTCGAACGTTTTCGTCTTAACCTTTGAAGAAAATGTTCGGCTGTTCAAACCATTTGTAAATATGCGTGATATATTCTTATAATGTTCAACCCTGTTGTGTTGTTGTGCCTTGTCTGTGTGTGGTACAAGTAAGCCAACTCTCCCAAGACTGTATGCTTGATTAATATTGAATTCATGTTCAGCTTTTCAAGTCCCGATTCAAGAACTGGACGGGGGTATTGAAAGTCGACTACACAAAGACACCAGAAGGCGCCAAAGGGACTGTGGTGAAGCAAGACGCAAAGGAAAACAAGATCGACCTCTCAGCGATCTTCCTCCCTCGACAGCCCCCCATGGCCGACAATGAGGTCGACCATTGTTTTAGATAAAGAATGTCCCCTTTTAATATTTTAAATAGTTTCTATTCTAACGAGTATACCTCATTTCTTTGCTTTTTTGTAGTTGCATTATGTATAAGATGTTGTATATTTATTGTACAATATTAAAAAGAGAAGCATCAAGATAGGTAATCCAACCTGTTCCCGGTTGAACTACTGACCGAGACCATACAATTACGCCGCATGACAAAGGTGGTGTGAATCTGGGTAAAAGTTAAATTTAAAAACGCACAAAATTTGGTTTTGCTACTTTGTCTTTTTCGATCCCTTACATAAGATTTTCATAATGTTAAAGGGCTACAGAACTGGCGGACCTCTGCTAGCGGGGACAAACGCCAGGTCTTATCTACCAAAGAAGTGGGAAAGTATGATGATGAGATCATGTTAAATTGTGCATTCTCAACTCTACAACGTTTCTGAGCGTTCTTTTATGTAAAAACACTTTGAGTTTGTTGTTGAACTTCACGTTCAAAAGCATCCGAGATTGGCAACTTAGGTTTACATCGTGATCTATAAAGATAGTTTAAAATTTGATAATACTGGGTCAGCAAGTTTTGTAAAGCGCAGCATTTCTCTTTCAGTCGCTGCAATTGATGGATGACTGGAATGAAGACTTGGATGTGATGCAAGGGTTTGTCCTTGAAGGGAAGAAGTTTGTCTCTCTACCACAGGATGAATTTGGAAGATTTTATACCAAAGACTGCTACGTCTTTTTATGCAGGTAGGCTCTTGGCTGCTCTATCATTGTACGTTGGTTTTAGAGGTTGGCCGGCTTCTCTTCTTTTTCCGTTTCTTGCATCCATCTCAGCATTTCTTCTTTCGTATGAGACATGATTGTTCAGATTTCAGGGCAGATGATGGAAAGCCAGGTGAGTGCAGCTTTGTCCAGTGCTGCCATGCATTCCATTGCATACAAATGCATTCCATTCGGTTATTTGTAGACTGGTCTGAGGCAAAAGAGAAATATTATTTGCATCCTTTGCATGACACATCGACCAGTAACAGTTCTTTATGCTGGTTCGTCGCCAAGGACTTGCATTGTGATTACTCGACTCTATGCAGTACTTTATTGCGTCATAGAGGTGTGTGTAAACAACCGATTTTAAATAAAGGTTTATTTGTCATCCCTTGTTTTGCAGGTATTGGGTTCCTCCAGAGGTTGACCCTGAAGAAACTCCAGAAGAAGGAGGCGAGGAACCGGAGGATGACATCCAATGCATCGTTTACTTCTGGCAGGTCAGGATGAATTTGTGACAGTTTGCTTCAGTTCAATTGGTTACGTAAATAGCAAGATTTTGGGATTTTTAAGGCTTCGGTTTAATTTTCACTGGCAGCTCTTAGCAGTGTGTTGAGATGACAAATGCTTGAGTATACAATTACACATAAGGTTAATATGCCTCCCCGTCCGATGGATTCTAATTTTTACTTTTCTTCTGTAGCATATGCTGTTTAGTGTTTAGCATATTTTTAGTTTTTTAAATTGGTGGCAAGTTCTGTATTAAAGCTGATATGGGCTTAATGTTTTGAAATTTATCTTTTCCTCCGTCGAAAAGTTTATCCCACCCCTATCTTAATGACAGAAATCTTCACATTTCAGGGGCGAGAAGCCACCAACATGGGGTGGCTCACTTTCACCTTCACCCTGCAGAAAAAGTTTGAAGCATTGTTCCCAGGAAAGTTGGAGGTTGTGAAGATGAAACAACAACAGGTTAGCGAAAATTACCCAGCACCTTGCTGCATTTGAAAGATGCTTCAATTTTACTTTTATAGTCTTCATAACTATACACACTACACTGTAGTTTATATTTGAGTACATGTAATAATATCGCGTTACAATTTCAGTCTAGCTTGTTTAATGTTTATACTGTATATCACAGTAGAATTCACCTAATTCTTCACCTCAAGGGAATTAGAGAAAGGTGACGAATTAGGCGAACTGACGGATTATGCAAACAGGTGAAAACTACAGGAAGTGTGCCGGGACTGATAAAATGTGACCAACAAGGCGAAGACTAATCTACTGTATTTGTTACCACCGATTTTTAGTTTTAACAGAAGTTTGTATCTGACCTGCACGCCTTATTCTCTACGAGTGGTGTAGTGTGTTTGTGAACAAATTTAATGCATTTTTTATATGATATTTTCGTTGCGTTGAATGCGAACTGTCTGTGTTGGCAAGATAAGTGTTTAGCTAAATTGCACTGGCTCTTTTATGAAGGAAAACCTCAAGTTTCTGTCTCACTTCCATCAAAAGTTTGTCATTTCCACCGGGAGCAGAAAGCAAGCCGCCTTGATCAAGGCTGGTAAAGTCGAGGTATGTATGTGAGGTACACCACGACCATAGACCTGAAACATATCCTTGACAGGTTGTCCTAGAAGAGTAGATCTACCAAAATCACATCAACAACTTTGTAATCCACTGCTTCTCAAACAGGATGCAACTATGAATTTGACGAAGCCACAAATAAAATATTTGGCGCCAAGCCT
Source organism: Aplidium turbinatum (assembly GCF_918807975.1). NCBI lineage: Eukaryota > Metazoa > Chordata > Ascidiacea > Aplousobranchia > Polyclinidae > Aplidium > Aplidium turbinatum. The sequence goes on from NC_137477.1 coordinate 4,937,652, forward strand.
GATATCTTACGATGCAGATCTACACCGCTATTCCAAAGCCGTTAAACTGTTAGTGGAAGGCTCAAATAAAGTGCAACTTGCAAGATTTAACTTGTTGATTGTCTACATATGTATTGTACGGTCGACAATTTTATTTTGTAATGGTCGTGGGGTCGTGTAACTTCATCAATATATCTGCAAAAAAACTGGACGACTATTGGCGAAATGTGTTCCTAGCCTGCCGATTCTTACACTGCGAAAATGAAGTTTAAAACGTGTTATAATGGGTATCTTTACGTTTTCAGGATCAAACGCAATTCTACCACATCCGTTCAAACGGCGGCATCCTGACAACGCGATGCATTGAGATTGAAACAAACCCCAAGTTCTTAAACTCTGAGTTCTGCTTCATCTTGAAAGTAAGTTGGCAACTTTAACTAACAGTAGCTGGTGTGGTTCTAGACGCCCAGACCTGTTGATAGCGGTACTGGAGTTAGAAAAGTTCAAAAGCCTATACACTAGGCCATTTCGCTGTGGTCTCATATAAACGAGGCGATTGTGTGTTTCCAGGTTCCTTTCAACAGCACGGACAGTGCTGGCATTGTGTATGGTTGGATAGGCAGGGTGGCCAGTGCCAGTCAAGCAAGAATGATGGAAGACCTGATTGCTGAAGTATTCGGCGATAAGTTCAGTGTCCAGGTGGGTTTATGTGAAAACGGTTTGAAGCAATGAATCTGTGCCGTTAGTTGGCTTTCGTCTCCACTACAGTTTTATCACTTCAAATCAGTTGTGATTTTGATGAATAGTCTCCATCTGGTATTCTATGTGAGTAAGATATTGTTACTCACATAGAATTACAACTGCTGCAAAACATCGCAAAGGACAAAACAGAATGGAGATCCTATCAACCTTGTTGAAAGACTGATCGAAGCCAGCGGATGCCAAACGATTTGGCTACACTGGCGGCGGAGACAGTTACAATAATAATAATAAGATATTGTTAGGGTTCAGTGTCTTGTCGGATTATTTCATTTTTTACTTGCCATTGTGAAATCCCAACTGATGAAATGTACTCATGATAGAATATTCTGCTGCGTGTTCCGCAATATTGTAGTTCACTTTCACTGATGTTGATCCCAGTAACCTACAAAGAGGTTTTTAGTAGATTTTCTGATAGCATGGTCAATTGGTCATTGGTCAATCAAATTCAATTTTAAAATTTATTATGGTTTTGTATGGTGGTGGTAAATATAATAATTGTAAGTGAAAGTTATTAGGTGCAAATGATATTGTAAATCAGTTGTTCAAGCCATGAAGTGCCAATTAGGATAAACACAATAAACTCATCAAACTTGATTTTTCTCGTTCTGTATTTCATTCGCATTGAACCATGAAAGCCGGCATTACATTATTCATGTGTATTATTGATATGACCTATTCTAATACATGGATAACTAGTGGTAAAATAGCATATAGAACACCGTTCTGGGGGTTAACAAACAATGATGTAATAATAATAAAGATGCAACACTGAGTAAACACTAATCATGATATAGTAGGCTAGTAGGCCAGATTTTATTGGAAGAAAAACAGAACTGATTGATTCTATGCTTCAGATAATAAACGAGGGAGAAGAACCCGAGAACTTCTTCTGGTTGGGATTAGGCGGAAAATTTGTCGATTACGATGACGAGGCCAAGTATCTACACCACGCCCGCCTTTTCCGCTGTTCCAACGAGAAAGGATACTTTTCCGTGTCGGAGAAGTGTGCCGACTTTTGCCAGGATGACTTAGCCGATGACGACATAATGCTTCTAGACAATGGCGAATCGGTAGATAAGCTTGTTATGATAACTGCTATGTCGGTCAAACGCTAGTTACATGAATAGGTTATGTGAAATGCAGAAAATCGGTTGGCTCATTGTGAACATTGGCAAATTTTTCCTTAGTCTTTTCTATTTATTTTTTGTTTATCTTAGCGCACATATAGTCACGAATAACTGAATGAAAACGATGCTGGAGTCATTGCTTAGAATCTTACAACAATGTGGAGTCGTTTCGACAGGTTCTATTCTGTGGTCCTTGATGCTAATGATGAAATTTTATTTAGGTTTTTATGTGGGTCGGAGGACAGACGAGTCAAGTGGAGGTTAAATTGAGTCTGAAGACAACTTCCGTAAGTAGCTTCATTATCGTCGAATCACTATTTTATACGTCATACCACTATTATTACGTCATATCACTATTACAGTACTTTGCTTAATTGAATGATTCTTTCCAACAAACAGTTCCAGGTTATGTTGTGCAAGTGTGAGATCACGTGATCTGATTGTTAGCTGCATGGCCGAGTGGTTAAAACGTCTGCGCGACACTCAAATGGCTATCGGTCCGACAACGCTTAAAAGCACGCGGTGTGTCTTGGCAAGTCGCTCAATGCCATGCCAAAAAAGGTAGCAGCCGACTCGAAACCACATGGCCCTTTGGCAACTTTTTAAAAGGTACCATTAAAAATCCCCATTGAGCAACAAAGAAAAAAGGCAAATAAAGCTAACTTACCGTAACTCATCGGTTTGCCACTGGCTGACTTGGCGCGGAGGGTTAGGGCGGTGGTAGTCATTGCGTTGACCTGGGTTTGATTCCCATCATTGCTATTGCTCTTTTTTCTTCTGTAATTACCAAAATTCGAAGGGGATTTTTTAATGGTACATTTTCGAAACTTGCGGCCCTTTGCTGCTACCTATTGTTTTGCATCTATTCTATACTATATTTTGTCGCAATGGGCGCAAAATAAAATTTGATATCGTTGCGTTGTTGTGCCTTGACACTTGTGGGAAAGATGGCGACCAGGTGGCTAGAGCGTCCACTTCACGATCCAGAGGACGTCGGTTCGACGCCTATTTCCAGCACTCAGACAATTGTGCTAGTCTTCATTTGCATCATTTAAATCCAAAGAAGTTGAGAAGATTAATCTTCTCTTCATCCTCAGGTCTACATCCAGCACTTAAAGAGCAAAGGCATCAAGCGTCGACTGAGGTTGGTCCGAAAAGGCAACGAACCTTGGGAATTCACCCGCTGCTTTCACGGATGGGTGCCCTCGAAATGACCTTTCACCCGAGTTGAAATTCTCCAATTTCTCGTCACTGTGTGAAAGTCATGATTTCGCTCCGATCACTGTCCCTAATCCAGACAGCAAAACAACCGTTTTTTACATTTATTCAACGTCTGCAGATTTTGAATCAATGTAAAACGATTAATTTGCTGTCTGGGAATCCATCTAACTAAATCCGTCCTTTTGAATAGATTCAACATCTGCGAATGTTGAATCAACAAAAAAGGACAAAATTTACGAGCTGTTATTGCCTCCGATTAGCTGGCGGCAAGACTGACCTTTTAGAGGCTGAACCACGAAATATAGTGTATTTTCAGGGGACTCCCCCTAATCTCATTCAAACAAGTGACAGCACCGGTGTCACTTTTGCAACACATTGGCGACATCTATAGGCTATAAAATATTCTGTCTCATTGCAGTAATTTAATGTCTGCGCATTGAATCGATGTAAAGTGACTAAAGGCTGCCTTCTAATTGTGACGTTGTTCAACGTTGAATTTATGTTTTCTGCTGCTCTTCTGTTAAAAGTCGTAGCTAGCTAGCAAGATCCGTTGCCAGACGTCGAATCAATGTCATCAAAAACGAATTTTGCCGCTTGGTATTGCTCAGCCGGCAAATTAAGCTATTTTTACATTGATTCAAAGTCTGCAGACGTTGAATTAACATACAAATGAACTGATTTGATGGCTGAAGAATTGTTATATCTTCGTAAGCACCACGTGTTAGCGACATTATAATCTGCAGTTTGTCTTTCAATTCTACCCCTTAAGCGCATTGTATGGGTCTGTAGCCCTGTACTGTATATCATCGTTGTTTGTATGCTGTTATTATTATGATTTAAAATTCTAAACTTGGCTGAGCGAACATCCTGTAATCAAAATTGCACAAGTGTACTTGTTTATAACTATAGCTAAATGAATGCTCTTTAAATAAACTTGTCTATGAGATTCTATCGTTCAACAATGTTGGTCTGTTTAGAAAAGCAGATATTGTGCAATAATCAATCAAATTTAATCTCAACATTCGACAAACGTTGACGCAAATTTGAATTGCAGAAAACAGTCACAGAATAAATTAACAACATACCATAGATCATTGTAAAATAGTAAAAGAATTTCAACACGATTGCAACGTCTGGTTAGGAATTTTGTGAAGCTGGAATTCAAAGAGCGAGTTTTACTTTCTGGGGTCTTTTTTGCAGCAAACAGGAAAAGTCCGATGTTCTTAAGTAAAGACAATTTGGGAACGGAGGTTCTCTGTTTTGTCTGCTGCGTAGGACTAGAAAGTGCAATGAACATGTCACCACATAAATAGCTTGCGAAAGGAAGCAGAGTAAGACTAAAACAATTGGTATCCTTTCAGTTTGGTTCCTGACCGGGAAGCAACCGACGCGATGACTGTTTTGGTAGTCACTTAAACATGTTACGGTAATTACAGTAAGATCCCAATTGCAGCAACGACACCGTCAACCAATCAGAAGCTACGCTGTTGGTGGCGTCATCAAGGTTGCGTTTCCATGAGGAACAAAAAGAAACCGCAAACACCACGTCAACGTTTTCTCCACACTTGAGTGGCGCAGAGGGTTAGGGCGATAGTCGTCATTTCGATTCCTACCTCTGCCTTTACTCTTTCTTCTGTAAGTTCCAAACATGGTTTAAAGCAAAGAACCAACTCTCTGGCTGAGTGCTAGAACAGTTATTTATAATTGGACGGTAGCCACTTAAACATGCTCTGATTGGTGGGTGGTGTCGTTGCTGCAATTGGGATCTTGCTGGGAATTAACATGTTTAATGAATACCAAAACAGTCATCGCGCCGGCTGCTTCCCAGTCAGGAACTAAACAGAAAGGAATCATTGTACCAACGATAAAAGTTGCTAATTCATTGTTAGTGGGATTATCAAATTTGTATTATTTTCAGTCTTGCAAAGCCGTGGCATAAAACATGCCGGAAAGAAGACACGAATAAATCCCATAAGTCCTCAGAAAAAAAGACCTAATATCCCATTGGATAACAGAAATAATTTACTTTTAAAGATTGTGTATTTCAAAGCAACACTGGGGCCGCAATAGTTGTGTACATGGATATGTCTGATCACTGATTATAATATGTTACTGATCCATCTTGGGTTGATGGCAAACGTGGTCGTGAAAAATAGCAAGAAATGATGTTACATGATATTTGAACAGACCCTAACACAGTAACACAATTCTAAAATCACATGTGACATCCTTCCCTAAAGGCTAAGGATGTCATGGAATATTTTAACATTCTCATCAAACGGTGGATTGTTACCACAAGGACATCAGTACAATTAATGCACGTTTCTTATTTCTGTTACAAAACAAGTTTGGGCACATCTACAAAAAGGTTAGACCCTCAGCACAAGAGCTCAAACGAATACAACCGGTTTCAATCCACCAATCATCTCCCAGCAACCATACAGGAGTCAACTGACTCCAAGGCTGTCTAGGGTTTGCCACCACATTGTGCGTCGCAGATTAGAGATCTCATTGTATATATATAATTTGTTTTCAAAATGAGGGCAAATGAAAAGATTGTTACTTGTATTGCTTGCGACAAGTATCCACAGAATATTTCTGATTAGAGCAAACTTTACATTACTAATTTCTTGGCAACTCATCGAAAGCACAAGACAACATTTCTTTTGTTGTCAAAATTTTTTCTCTGACTTTTCCCACTTTTTCTCCCATTGCTACTTCATGTTTATCAATTGATTTCCATTGGTCCCACGTAACGTGTTTGATTCCTTTATTTTTAAGTTTTTGCAAAATTTCATTGCTTCCACCACAGTTCCCCTTGGTAGCAAGTAATGTGTTTAAGTTTGATAGAATCGAAGACCCTACAACTAAGCTGTCATTACCACTGTCAGCTAGCACACCTTTTGGGCCATGACAACACCAGCCACAGGCATAAAGACCATTTTTTATGTCAATGCAGCCATTGGTTTGAATAATTTTACCATCTTTAAATGGAATTAAATGTTCATCTATAGGTACATTTTTATAACCTATGCAAGTAATCACCAAATCGCATTCAATTTCTTCAAGTGTGTTTGTAGTTGAAATGTTTGGGTTGTAAGGATCATCACCTGACATAACAGACTTCCTAAATTTCATAGATGACACATGTTTACCATTAGATGAACATATTTCAAGGGGGTTTCTCAAAAAATCTACAAAGAAACTTTTATTTTGCAACAAAGGATTGTCATTATTATCCCGCCAACTTGCTACTTTTTGCAAATAACGAATGAGTCTTTGTTGCTTTCTACGCTTCAAATCTTTCTTTTTCAACGCTGCTTGCAAAATTTCGTTGTAATGTTCTTGCTCTATAAAGGTGGAAACATCTGGTAAATCAGTGATTTCAGAAAGTTCTTTCCTAGTGCAGACCATCTGAAGTGGGCCACGTCTTCCAACTAAATGTATAGTCTTTATCTGACAACTTGACAGTTTTTCAATAGCTTCTGTGGTTATATCAGTGTCAGCAAGTTCTTCAGTTGATTTAAACAACATTCGAACAGCATCAAGAGCAACGTTTCCTACACCGACGACCACTGCAGTTTTTCCAGATAAATCAATATTCAAATTTTGGTACTGTGGAACCCCATTATACCAACCAACAAACTCATTTGAAGTAAAAACATTATCCAGGTTTTCACCAGGAATTCCAAGTTTTTGTTCAGTTTGTGCACCATTACATAACACAACTGCATGATATGCTTTACACAACTCTGTTAGCGAAACATCTTTACCAATATTTACGTTTCCAAAAAGAGAAAACCGATTTGATTGAGCGGTTTTATTGTATCCATTAATGCAGTTTTTTACATCTTGGTGATCAGGTGAAACACCATATCTAATTAATCCAAACGGTACTGGTGTTTTCTCAAAAACATCAACTTTCAATGATGAGTGGTTTTTCAACAATGTTTGTGAAACAACAAAGCCTGATGGCCCACTACCAACAACGCAAACGCGAGGCTGTATTTCACAAGAGAACAATCTATTAGAAGCTTTTTTTAACAAAAGTTGTATCGTTAGAAACTCTCTAGATACATTCATTATTTTATATCAAATTCACCTGAAAATATCATTCACATAAATTTGGGTGTTGGACCTAACAACAAACAAAATGGTTATAATGTCTGAACAACACAGAAATAGAAACACTTTGTTTATCTAGAAATGTTTCTTTCACGCTCCATTAAAGTGGAATAACTAAAGATTAACTCTGGTTCAATTTTCAGGGTATGTATATAACTATGTGTTTCAGGACATTTCTCCATTCAACGACATGCAGTGGATGGATTAATTTACAGACAAAATTTCAACAATCGAAACCTTCACTTAACCAATCTCAGTGACTGTGTCAGTGGTTTAAAGCTTCTACAAGCATGCAAAACTGCTAAGAATAATCTACCAGGAGCTTTGTCACTCCACGGATAAAGAATCCAACCAACCAATGTTGTTTCAGGTTATTTAATCACTGTAATAATATTTTTTTTATATAGTGTAAAACTTTATCCGTTACAGATATGTGTTGGTCTAGTGCAGTGATTCTAGACCAGGGGTTCTTAACCTTTTTTCCCTTATTACCCATTTCTGTTCAGATCAAAGTCCCATTACCCAAAATCTAATTTTATCTATTTTACCATATTAAAAATATAAAACAGCGTTATTCAACAAAAACAACATTTAATGTAAAGAACGGCATCAATAGTTTCAGTGAGACTTTTGTGCTTTTTTGTGTACAATAGATGCAATATTGGGTGCGATTTTGGATACTGCACAAAGCAAGTCTGACTTCAGATCTAACAGCTTGTTTCATAATTTTGACTTCAAAGCAACAACACTTGAAAATGCTGATTCACAGAGATAATTGGAAGGGAACATAGTCAACAATGTTAGTGGTTTTGCACAACTTTTGGATATGCTTTCCCCATCATTTTCCCAAGCTTTCATCTTCAAAAGAATATAGCTCGCTCATCTCAACACTAACTCTAAATGTACACTTAGCTATATAAACTACTTCAAACAGCAACGCAGCCATCAAGCTTGCTCATAAAACAACTGTAACTGAACTGATTATACAAGAAAAATCTTACTATCATCATAATCCATCGTCGGTTTGTTCCCCACTAGTGGGGGTGGCCGATTGTTTCCGTGCAGCAATTGTCTTAATCCCTTTTCTCCATTTCACCCTGTCCCTTGCATCTTCCTCCTTCAGTCCGACTTTTTTAAACTCATCCTTCACTTGTTGTTTCCACGTTCTTCTTGGACGACCGCGTTTCCTCTTCCCATCCACCTTTAGATCTAGTGCCTTTCTAAGAAAACTTCCTTCCTCCCTCCTTATCACATGTCCATACCATCTTACTCCATTTGCCCTTGCCAGTTGGTCTATGGTCTCTCTCATCTCTAGCATATCCAACAATTCTTCAGTCCTTTTTTCCCTTCTCGTTTTTACCCCACACATTGCTCTCACCGTTGACCTTTCCGTTCTTCTCAGGATTGCCAGTTCACTCTCTCTCAATACCCATGTCTCGCTACCATATAGCATTGCAGGCCGCACACAGCTCCGATATACTTTTCCTTTCATCCTTAGTGAAAATTTTCTGCCATGCAACATTTCCCCACATTCCCTGAACTTTGCCCAGCCCAATCTTGCCCTTGTTGTCACCGCTGCTTCACATCCACCACTTTCATTTATCCGATCACCCAGATAACAGAAGTCTGTCACTGTTTCGATGCCATGGAAGAACTCATCATCATGGCCTTCCACTTCATTCCTTCCTTTACTGCATTTCCCACAAACAAAACACTTCGCCAATCTTGTTGCGGCTCTCTTGACATTAGCACATCTTGCATGTACCCCCTTTCCACATTCCTTGCATTGCATTGAATTTCTCATCACGCTCTTGCCACATATTCCACAGGGATCTACTTTGCTCTCAACAACTGTTCCTTCTGCTCCACTCACCATCACTTTTGTTTTTTCAAGATTCACCTTCATACCCTTGGTTTCAAATGCTTCTTTCCATTTCTCAAACTTTCTCTCCATTCCCTCCATACTATTACTTGTCAAGACCAGGTCGTCTGCATACAAAATTTCACTCAATAAGCCCTCCCTCACTCCTTCAGTTACAACGTCAACCACAATAGCAAATATCAGAGGTGACAAAACTGATCCCTGGTGTACACCAACCTTCACAGAAAACTCGTTTGAATAATTTGATCCAACTCTCACTTTTGTTCTTGCATCCTCATACATAGACATCACATATCACAGCTCTCACTAATACCTCCGGTATACCTCTTTTCCTCATTGCCCATTCCATCACTTTCCTTGGTACTCTGTCAAATGCCTTTTCTAAGTCGACGAAACACATATATAGTTTTCTCTGCTTCTCTCGGTATTCCTCCTGCATTCTTCTCAATATAAACAGAGCATCCACTGTACCTTTTCCTGGCATAAATCCAAACTGCATATCATTTAATTTCACCAATGTTCTTAACCTCTTTTCTAGTATTCGCTCCACAATTTTCATTCCATGCTCTAGTAGTTTTACACCTCTATATGCACTGCAACTTCTCACATCCCCTTTTCTCTTGAACAGTGGAACAACAATACTATGCTTCCACTCCTCCGGCATTCCCTCTCCATCTAATACCCTTTGGCTAAGTTGTAGCATTACTTCAATTCCCAACTCTCCACTTGCTTTTATCATCTCTACGCTCACTTCTGATGGACCAGCTGCTTTATGCAGTTTCATTTGTCCCATTGCCTCCACCACTTCATCACGAGTAACCTTTCCCACTGGACCCTCCACCAGATCAACCTCTGTCATATGATCCCATACATTCTCCTTATTCATAACATTTTCCATATGTTCCTTCCACACTTGCTTTCCCACTATCATGTCACAAATATGAAATACATAAAACCGGCAACAAAAATAATGCGAAAAATAAATCACTATGACGAAACAATTCTAAAAATGATAAAATATCACTGTGCTTGTTTGGTTGTTTTGAACGGACTCAAAACATCAAAAAAAGTATAAGTAATAAAGCAACTTTACCACTTACAGCTGTGACATTGTTTGTTACATCTATAATTTTAAATATTCTGGTTCAGCTGATTACCTACCTGCTATCCTGAAATTACCCACAGGTGGGTAATTACCCATAGGTTAAGAACCACTGTTCTAGACTGTCTTACTTGTTGGAACACACTTAAGCCACAGAGTACTCACTAATTTGGATTCGTACATTTTTCTTGAATATATAATTATCAGGCAGTGCATACTATGGATCCATAATTGGGCTTCTCTCTTGCACCAGTTTGCTGCTATATCTCCGTGGCCATACCCACTGCACTGAGGAGGCCGAAACGGTGTGCCACTGTCTGCATTCAAATATATATATACTGTATATTGTGGCCTGTGGGTTACAACTAAAAAGGGTGTTGACAAAACCTCTGTATATATTTGGTTGGTTTTGAATCTTCATCCATGGACTGACAAAGCCTCTGATAGGTTATTCCTGATAGCTTCATATATTATACTTGTAAAGGCTTTTGACGCAAGGCTGGTTACTGAGATTGACAGAGTGAAGTTTCTGATAGTTCAAATATTGTTGCCAGGGAATTATTCGACCCATTAAGTGCCGCTAAATGGAGAGCAGTTCTAAAATATGTTGCTCTGGCGCACACCCACAGAGCCAAACCAGCGCGACATGATCTTGAGTCAGGCACTTAACGACTGAGCTAACATAGCTTTCATTGACAAGACACATCTGAGTGGAGAGCAATAATCAAATGAGCTTTCATACAACGACACACAAAACTTGGACTTCATTGATTGACCTTAAGATTATTTGTAGTGTTACAAATTTCACCTGTTGGTTGACTAGCCGATATAATACACAATACACATGTTGATTGATTGATTGAATCTTTATCCTCGGACTGGGAAAGCTTCTTGCAGAGCTTAATCCTGGCAGTTTTGCATACTTGTAGAACTTCTTTCAGAAGAAAATTTAAATGCTACCTTCTTGATTTAAACGACACTGTATACATAATAACTGTTTTGTCTATATATGATTACATTATTCTATTTGCTCAATGCTCACCTCTTTGGTATATGTTACTTTTGATTTTTTACTGATTAAAATTGTCAATTGATATCTCTTAAACTCCACAATTAATTCATGCAGTAGCCTAGCACGGTAGTAAACCTGCTTAGGTTTTTAGTTTTCTTTTTTTTTTGCCTAATAAAAACATGTGTATCTATATCAGCAAATGCTTGATTTTTTGTATGATTGTTTGTGTATTTATTGTGTATCATGTTATTTAGACCTACATCACCTAGCTTGAGGTGGCTGCTGACTAGATGACCGCTTGGTCTTTTCGCAGTCTCCTCGTCATATGACACACAGCAGATTATTGCATATTTTGTATTCTTTTCATGTTTGTGTTTGTGACAAATAAATAAACTGACTGACTGACTGTAGAGGCTTTGAATCACTGACGCAGGCCCAGTCACCGAGATTGACAGAGTGAAGTTTACGATTGTTGGAGTCTTGTTGCCGGGGAATTATTCCATCCATTAGATGTCGCTGAATGGAGAGCAGTCCTCAACGTGCGTTGCTCAACCGCACGCCCTGAGAGTCGAACCAGCGCCGCTTGATCTTGAAGCTTCTTCATTCCAGAAGTGACGCGCTAACCAATTGAGCTATCTTGAGGTGTTGTGACTGTGCCATGCACGATGTAACGTCCGCGTTTTGTCGCTTACACCTTTTTCTAGACCTTGGCTATGCTTGGCATATAGCCTATTGTTTTTTGATTGTGATGGTCAAAAAACAAACTCAACTGTGGAAGTGGAATTAGCAACACCACAGATGATCTTATCTTTTTATGGCGCAACGATCATTAATACTTTTTTGTATTCTTCTCCTTCCACAACGGGAAAACCCCTTTTCAAAAACCTTATGTTTTTGAAGAATTTTCAGGTCAAGTCAACTTATTGTCAGTTGTTATTAGTTGCGAGTTGTTATTGTCGAGACGCCTTCATCTAGAATCTAGATGATCTTGCGACATCTAGATGAAGAAAAAGGCGTCTCTATAGGCGAGCAACACTTCAACAACATAACATGACAACAACATCAGCAGCAGTGACCGAAGGGTTAGCGCGTTGGGCTCGCAGTCGAGAGCCTGCATGTTCGACTCCAGCCACCCGCACTTGATATTGTTTCTCTGGGCAAGAAACTTTACGACAATTGCCTCTACCCAGTGATCGATTTCGAGTAATGGGTAGTACCAAATTTAAGTCATAAGTAGAGTAGACAACCGGAAACAGGCATTGCCGTCGGCTGCAGCGTGGGTCAGGTGTATGTCGGAAGGCGTAACCGATGCATAGCGCTCAAGTCCGCTTTCCCGCAATGCAGGATAAAAAACAAACAAATATGCAGACGACACGGTACCAGTGGCGTATATTTAGGGTGTTCAAGGTGTTCACTGAACACCCAAGAAATCCAGAAAAAAAGAAAATTTCCATCAGTTGTCGATGTTCTTTACTTTTGGTCACAGCGGTAAACCATAATCTCTTTGTGAGAAAATTGTAACATAAGATTCCCGAATCCGTTCGTCTGAATGTAATGACCGAACAAGAAACACTCCTTTGAAACGTCTATTCAAACTTGTATTTCTGTAAAATTAGCCCGCGGCAATCGAAATCGAGATGCAACGCCGTACACCTCTAAAAAACTGTCACTACAGAACAAACTACTTAGATAAAAGACGGAAAATTTGTCCAGCTAGCAAACACCAAGCAAACATTTAAATATGCGACTGACTTCCAACAAACAATTTTACGAATGACTAGAATAATTTGCGATATCTCAAATGCACGTAGACAGTAACTGTGACGCAATAATGAAAGACATTGTCACGCAATTCAAACCCGTGTTCAAAGCGGCTGATGCAATATTTCATCAGGTCTTACGAACGATGGTGCAATATTTGGACATTTTCTAGCAATTTCCGTGACGTAAGATGCCAGCTAGGTTAAGTAGACCATAACGGTTTTTATATGACGTTTGATTTGGTGAACAATTGGCTGGAACAACTTTCATGATATTCTAACATCTTGCTGCATGCTGATTGCTTTCTTTTCAATTGCAAAACTCGTTCCCTTCTAATTTTAATACTCCAACGTTTGAGGTGTTCCTTTAATTTTTTTCGGTCATTACCTTTAAGCTGGGTGTGCACTGACAGCTTGGCGAGTGCTATTTAAAATAAACAATTAGGAAAAATGACGTCACAAGGCAGCGAAAACAGCAATGGTTTTAGTTCAGCCAGGCTGTTCACTCGCTGATCTGCACACCTTGGCGCGTCATTGGGGGAATCCCAGGCAATAGCAAGTTTTAGCTGGTTGGATTAGAGTTTGAGGTGATCAGAGTTGGAAACAAGATAAGATAAAATGTTTCTTTATATGCACCAAGTGCCAGTAAATTAGGACTAGCTTGTCTGAATCTGCAACAAAGCTTATGGCAACAGCTTTATTTTCTTGTTTATTATCGAGTTGCTTTGCTATTGTTTTTTGTTTTAACTTTCACCTGTTTGTGTTTAATTCGCTTGTACATTTCTCAAGGTTTTGCCACCGTGCCTAATCCTTGCATGAAGTAAATCATTTCCATCTCGAGCACGCTTTAAATTTTGCGTTTTTTCAGACTCCTGCTGTGTTATGGCAAGTAATATTGTTCGTTTTGATGGTCGTAAAAAAAACTGAACTGAAATATGTGACTTTAGAAATGCAACTTAATGTTTGATAATATTAAGTCTTTCATTCAATAGGCGCTGTCAAAGAAATATCTATTTTGTATTCTTCTCCATTCCGACAACATTATTTTTGTCAGCTCTGTTCATGTTCAGAATTTGTGCTGAAAATGCTCTCAGAACGCACCAAATTCAATGTTAATTTTAAAAATTTTCTGGGGGAGGCCCCCCAGACCCCCCGCTGTTGCTTTGCCGTCACTGAACACCCTGTCAAAGTGGTCATGGCCGGTATGCCACTGCAACGGTATTAATCGCCACATCAAACTCCAGTTTACATAACTCACTCGACATAGTCATTAAGCAAAGTGAGAACCTTGGACTTAATTTGAATGCAACGAAAACCTTCTGCATGACTATGTCATCAAAGGAAATAACTCCAAAATGCAGAATACAACAGTCTCACAAGTAAATAGTTTCAACTATCTGGGTTCTATAGTCATTTCGAATGGTCGATGCTGGAGCGATGTAAAATCAAGAATTGCAAAATCCAAACAAGCTTTCATCAAAATGGCCAAAATACTGAAATCTAACTCAATCTCTCTAAACACTAGAATAAGAATTTTACATGTGTCAGTTCTGCTATATGGCTGTGAATCCTGGACTGTATGCCCGCAGATCAGCCGCAGATAGAAAAGAAGATCAACAGTTCTGAAATTTAGTTCATACGGAGAATGATGGGAATTAACTGGATAGATAAGATCACTAACGAAGAAGTGTGGAGACGCTCTGGGTGCACTGATCCTGGCGTCCTCATCACAACTATCAAAAAAAGGCAAATGACATTTATCGGGCATGTCTAGTTGTCTACCGCAAACGCGGAATTGTACACCTGGCAATGATGGGGCGACTTCCTGGTCAGTAGCACCGGGGGCGTCCACGTTCGGGAATCCTCAAAAACTTTTCAACATGGACAAACAAAAACTTTGAAAACCTAATAAGAACTATGGACAGTCGATCGTTGTGGAGACTCACGGTAGCCGACGCCTTGATGAGGCATGGCCGACGATGATTTATTTGCTTTGACAGCGCCATATCACAAAAAAATTTTGAAGCAACACATAATGTAATAACAAAATAAATTATGGCACAATTGTCACGTTCAAGAAACATTCTAATTTTGGTCTGTTCATCGTCGCGTATAGGCTATGAGCAGGTCTTTTCAAGCTAGATTACAGGACAGGAAGTCTTCAGCCACTCAGCAGTCTCGTCGTGCAGGACCTGCAATGTTTCACTTCTGACACCATGTAATGTTGCACAATGCACATACTTCTGACACCATGTCATGTTTCGCGGGATCCTTGACGTCTAACTATTTCGGATGAACCGTCATAAACAAACAAATAACTTTATTTGAATCTCAACGTGTACTCAAACTTCAACATAAACTAGCAACGTAAGCGTCCACATAGCTGCGGCACTAAAACGGTTGACTTAATATTGGAACTCGAGTTTTAAATGACGCAACGCTGTCAGGAAAGCGCATTTAACAGCAGCCAATCAAGAGGTCATGGAAAACGCGAAAGGAAAAATGCGAAACACAAGGTAGCCTACAAACTCAAAAGGCAAGTTCTCAACAACAAAAAATTAAAAGTTTAAAGGCACGTTTCCAATATCACAGGACCCTCGGTCCACGCGTAGCGTGTGGAGGCCGGTGGATTAGGCATTGATGAATGACATGAGAATGATCTGACATGACTGAGTTATCAGGGAAAACTGATAAGAAGACTTGTTGGTCTTGCTGCAAAAATATTTGGCTACACGTTTTTAACGCTTATTGCTTGCAATGCGTTAAGGCTTTTCGTTTCGACAAAGCAATTTTTGTTATCTTTTTAATAGGTTCAAAACATCGGAAATGTGTTGGTCATCATTTTCAACTTAAAAGAAAAAATAATGCTGACCTACTTTTAGTAAAATAGCATGAGTTTAAAAAAGAGAGCATTACAAAAAGAAAACTTAAAAGGGTGCTCTGACCAGAGCCACTCTGCTCGGACGATAGTAACATGAACCTGCTCAGTAGTAAATTTTTGCGCGCTTGAAAACAAAGAAAGTCTGGGTAAATTCAGAGATATCTTAACATCAATATATCCGTGGGTAAATTACATATAAGACCTATCCCCGTATGAAACATGTCGAGAAATCAACAATTAATTAACCACTGGTTTATTTTTTTTCAAAATATGAGGATAATGCACTGCTATTTTATGTAATGAAATGGTTCGACTCTCGGGGTGTGCGCTTGAGCAACGCACGTTAAGGACTGCTCTTCATTCAGCGGCATCTAATGGATGGAATAGTTCCCCGGCAACAAAACTTCAACAATCGGAAACTTCACTCTGTCAATCTCGGTGACCGGGCCGCGAAATTTTTTTTCCCACGAGGTTTCTGTCTCATTTACATATTTTGGTAAAAGTTTGTATTAAAGCCGTGTGAATGCAGCATTTTCTCGTTGGCACGGTTGGTTCAGTGGTTTCATTCTCTGCCTATTGATCGTGAGAACGCGGGTTCGACGCCCGTCGAAGTCAAATTCTTTTTTTTTTAATTAATTTTTGCGGTGCACAAGAGCTTTTCAAAAAAAGTAGGGTTAGGAAAAGCTTATATTTTATTATCATTGCAGAATTTCATTGGCAAATAGTTATTTCGCAATCTGAATCAACCAATCTCTCAAAACACTTTCGGAAAATCTTACTTTTAGAGTGACTAGAATCAATGAGACAGAAATCTTGTGGGAAAAAAAATTTCGCGACCGGGCCTGCGTCAGTGATCCGAAGCCTCTACAAGTATGCGAAACTGCCAGAATTAAGCTCTGCAAGAAGCTTTCCCAGTCCGAGGATAAAGATTCAATCAATCAATCAATCAATAAAGGAAGGAATTTAAAGAACTTACGAGGTCATCTAGTTAACTTTTACTCCTTCAGTATTTTGCAGAACATGTAGGCCTAACCAATGAAAATTATACTGAAAACACCGGAAAAAATTAAAGATATAAAATATAGTTTCACCGTTTTATCCACAATGTGGTGTTTATTAGCCTACACACAAGACAACTATATGTATAAGAACATAATGTAGCCTATACAACCACTATGATACAACTATGCCTAAAAACTCAAAATAGACAGTTGTTTTGTTTGTATCGGCACCTAGTCCTGTCATGGTCTTTCCGTGGTTATATATTTGTACAATGTGAAATTTTTTTTTCAAAATACACCAGGCTTTGCAAGATTTACTTAATGTTGCGATAAATTTTGTGCAAACAAGTACAAAATAATTACAATTCCACTCAACCTTTGCAACTACAATAAAAAGCATGTTAAATTTAATATTTTGAAACCATGATTGAATTTTCTCATCAGGAACATATGATAAAATTTGTATGACTAATAAGTAATAAACTTGTAATTTAGTGAAAGAACTATTTTAAAAATAAAATTGAAATAATATCATTTTAAATTTGGCGAAAATGTTCCCTTATCATTTATTTGAACAATATTTTGTAATCACGACGAAACCCTTTCGAATAGAACTGTGGAACAGAGATAAAGCATATTCCTTTTTCTATCGGAGTCGTTTGGGTATGTTCATGGTCTCTAACACTTGAAATTATATCTAGTTTGATCATTGATACGGTTTATTCAATGTATTTAAGTTAGCTTGATCAGCTACTTTAGTTTATTTGGCAAAAGATTGAAGCGTCAAGTGATCAACAGCTATGTGGTAG
This sequence comes from Aplidium turbinatum, assembly GCF_918807975.1. Lineage (NCBI taxonomy): Eukaryota > Metazoa > Chordata > Ascidiacea > Aplousobranchia > Polyclinidae > Aplidium > Aplidium turbinatum. Next base: position 4,955,313 of record NC_137477.1, read on the forward strand.
ATTTAATGCAACTAGAATTGATTCCTGTTATCAGTATAGTTCTGTATAAGCCTACATTCTAATTTTTAGCAGACAGTTTAAGTTACAATTTTCTTTTATTTTAGCAAAATGGCGATCCGACACAATAACGTGATATGCAATAACCATTTCCACAAGAAATGGCAAACTCGAGTAAAGTGTTGGTTCAACCAACCAGCCAGGAAATATAGAAGACATCAAAAACGAGTTGCAAAAGCTCGCGCTGTTGCTCCCAGACCCGTTGCCAAGCTGAGGCCTATTGTCCGTTGCCCAACGTTTAAGTACAATACTAAACAACGATTGGGACGAGGATTTACACTCTCAGAATTGAAGGTAAGTACGATAATCAATTTTCTTTATAACTATGTACTAATATTGTTACCCTTGGGCCTGCTGTCCCTTTTTGTGCATGTAGCCTAACATCCCTTTGTTTTTGAGTTATTGGTCAAGTTAGTTAGCCTTTGTCGCAAAGTTCTGTTACAGTATATACATTAATAAGTATCGGTAACCGGTCTGCCAGTGTCCACCAGTTAAGTGAGCTTTAGAATCACTGCAATGGGTAGGCACCTACGGTCAGTTCATGCAGTTAAAGAAGTCGGTCAATGGTCTTAATTAGTAATACAAACAATCAACTATCTCTCTGCGCTGATACTACTAATTCAAGGTAGAAGTTGTGAAAGTTATATTGCAGTAGACTACCTATAGTTCCTTTATGGAAACCATACACTTGTAAAATTTCCACTTTTTTTAACTGTACCTTATTCAATCTTAATAGCATTACAATTTATCCTTTTTTGTTGTGTGCTTGTATAGGTACATGTAGCTTAGTGATTAAACACTGCCTGGTTGCATTTTTTACTTAACGATTCAAAGCAAGAGTAGTTCAATTCGTTGTACATTTTACTGCATCTACGTTCTGGCTGTTGCATCACATTTTAAATTGTGTTGTATGTTGTCACAATAGGCACCAAATAAAGTCATTATAGTTTCATTCTAAATTCCTGAATCATTTTTTTTGTGATTCATATGCATATTGCATACTTTATACAATGGGTCATAGCCTGTATGAAATTGTATCTTGAATTGTTACTAACTAGAAGCAAATTCATAAAAATGACGTTGTGTATTAGGCATAGGCGCCTAACCCGTGGGGGCCAGGCCCCCACGCATATTTATGCGTGGGAGCAACTTTTTATGCTGCATTGATACATAAAACAATAGATGAACTAGCGATCGGCAGCAGGAAAACATTTTTAAATGCAAACCGCAACAGCTTCGCGCTAAATAATCACTAGAACGAGTAGCGATGCTACAATCCCACACCAGACAAAAAAATCTGTCATTTTTACATTGATTTAACGTCTGCAGACGTTGAATCAATGTAAAATGACTGATTTTGCTGCCTGAGATATAGCAAAAATCTACCATATTGCGTCGATTCAATGTCATCAGATGTTGAATGCACCCAAAAACAACATAATTTGCTACGTTGACGCAGCGTGCGTTTAGCTTTATGCGCATGCAAACAGACTCGATGTCGCTTTCGAAAGTCGAAACCTCTGCAGAGAATTGTCGCGGCAGTGAATCGCTTGCTGTGAAGATGAACTTGAAGTCTCGGCCCGAGGTAACCACTAACCAACGTAACAAGGGCTGGTGCAAACCGCATTGCGCACACGTGGCATAATCAACACAACAATGGACACGCGCAAACTGCATGGCACACACACGACCGTTGCCATAGAAACCCGATCAAAGGCGGGGAATATGCGCATCTTTTGTTTCATCTGCAACACGAAAACGGGCGTATTACAGCGGATTGAAACTTGAACGCTGGTCAGCCATAAGTTGCGATATTGTAGTGAAAAGGGAGCAATGTCAAGTCGAAAACTTAATCAAACGTCTCTCCGTAACTATTTTTCAAGGGCTGTTTACGGATGTCAGCAACTTTTAAATTTATTCAAGGTGACGTGCTGTTGAATTGATGTAAACATGAATGATTTTGCTTGCAACAGGTATATTTTCAACAAGCGTATGATCAAGTTAGTATTTTCATTCCATTTACAGACAATATCTTTTAGTAAACCTTTTCGTCTCTTGTTTCATGCTAATAAATCTAGTTCGTTGCTAAACTTTATGTTGTGCTTAGCTTAAAGAATCGCAGTCCATCAACCGCTAGCCAACGCAGGCGCATAGCATGTGTTTTGGTCGAGTTTTGTTCATAATAATTAACGGTAGGTCGAACGTAGCGATAACTCCGAGTGTGGCAATAAAAGCAATTCTAGTGTGACGACATAATTATGTCATCCATCTGCATGACATTTCGCTGAATTTACGTTGCTGTTGGTGAAACACGCTTTCGCCCCCACGGCCAAAAAAATAGTTAGGCGCCTATGGTATTAGGGTCTGCCCGTTTTTCATATATTTTATTTTAAAAAGTAGCTATTGTACATCATGTATTTTAAAATGTATATCATGTTAAATTTTTGCTTATATTTGGCACTCTACTTAAATTTGAAATGTTAGGTAAGCAGTGATGTACACGGCGCATACAAAAAATATTGACGCCATCAGCGCAAACGTTCGAAAAATCATACGCCGTATGCATCAACATAATTTGTAAAAAAGTTGGCGGCGTCAGCGCATACTCTGGCGTAAACTCATTATGTTTACTAGGTGCCAAACATTCATACAGTATAAACCACTCGAAACAAACCAGTTTTATTTTGAATTTCCACGAAGAAACACAAGCATCTGAAATTGTTCATCTGACATTTTGCTGTGTTTTGGTTCCAATATGTTTTTGCCCATAGAAAACATTCTTTCAACAGCAGTGCTGGAAGGTATTGTCGTGTTGTAGCAAAAAAAGACATTAAAAAGTATGCATTGACGCTATGCGCTAAAAAACTGCAAAAACTTTACGGCGTGGCCTCAAGCGCAAACTATCCAAAAAATGTGGCTGTTAGCGTAAACAAAAGGTCTACGCCGCAAGTATGCGCCGTAGAATTTGCGGCGTATACGTACACTAAGTTTTTTTTTTGGTCATTTATCGGTCATTGACCGATTTTTGGCAAAATGTCCGAAAAAAATATAGTCAATTCGGTCAAAATGTCCGAAAAAAAACAACATTTCTCAGCGAAACTTAATGTTGTAGTTAGCCAGCAAGTACAAATTTTGCTTTGTATCAGCTACTTAAAAGGAAATATTTTCATCAGAAAAAATGACCAAATTTTTTCAAGTCATTTCGGACAAATGACCGAAAAGTCTCAGCGAAAAAAAAAAACCCAGTACATACATCTCTGTAGGTAAGGTAATAGACACTGCATATTTGTACTCTGAATATATTTCCTAAATGCTATGTGGTTTGCAGCAGATATGAGGCAGGTGGTGCCATTTTTGCAAAATCTTTGGTGTAGCCTAATGTGGCATTTTCAATTAGGTTATCAACATCAATATATCCACTCTTGCCACTGTGCTTGTTATAAACATCAAAAACATTGTTTACTACTTTACAAAAACTTGCAAATGTGCTGCTGTATATATTTCTTGAACTAAACTTGAGTTAAATACTGCAAATTCTATACAATTACATGTGTGACGAATTCACAATGCACAATAATTTGCTAAAAGCCTAAATAGAACTGGTTGTATTTGTAAAAATGTAAATATAGCAGCTTAATTTTATGATAAGAGTTTTATAACTTTTGAAATAAAAGTGTGACATTTGTGCTGTAAAATGAAATTTTAAAGAAGGAATAGTAGTCATAGAATTATTCCTCGTTTAAGTGGTAGTTAGCATATAGTAATTGTTAAAATATTCATTAACCTTCAGGGAGCTGGATTAAACAAGCGATTTGCCATTTCTATTGGAATTTCTGTGGACTATAGAAGACGTAATAAGTCGACAGAGGGCCTACAACAAAATATCCAACGTTTAAAAGAATATCGATCTAAGTTGATTCTTTTCCCCAAGAATCCTAAGAAGCCAGAAAAGGGTGATAGTACAGTAAGTCTTTGACCAAACTCATACTCATTCAGAAAAATCTTAATATAAATGTGTATTTAAGGACCAGAATGAGATTACTGAACTTTTAACATAGAATAAGCAACAACATAGAACTTTCTATTGCTGGTGCTGAAAACTTTATCAGGCCTCGAAATTCACGGGCAGATATGTCCACCGTCACAGCATGTGATGTCCGCGGGAAGTACCACCTAGATCAGTTATATTTGTCCGCCGAGAAGTACCACCTAGATCACTAGATCAGTTATATTTGTCCGCCGATAAATAACACGGGAACTAGCGATACAAATCGTCATTGCATAGCACGAACAATTGTTGCGAGAATATAATTTCCCGCGCATTCTAGCACGCATCTAGAAAATGTGAATACTGTATCGTATCCCTTAGTTTCCATTCAAGCAGAAAAACTTTCGATTTTTACGTTGCTTCAATTGATGACATTGAATCAGCGTAACAAAGGTGAATTTTTCGCTAAGAATCGATGGGAGTACGGTACTTCTACACTATTCACGCACAACTTAGTTCAAGTCTTACGTCACAATGTCTGGCTTTGATCTCCGAGTAATATTGATAACTGATAAGGCAAGGTTGGTTACAAAATTTGTTAAGCTTTGGTATTACAGTAAGAAGAAAAGGCCCAGGGAAAATTCACTTTCGCTTACATGACACCCAAAAATAAACCTAAAGAAAAAAGCCTAGTGAAACTTTGCACAGCAGAAAATAGTAGCGCAAGTGTAAAAGTTTTCCGACTCGTGCCCAGAGCATTGTGACGCAAGAAGCCACACGTCCTCGTTCGGTGGAAGTTAATGTGAAAGCCTTTCAGAGTGACTTCACTGCAATTTTAACAAGCCTTCTAAACCGTAGCTATAGTTCTCAAATGGCGAAGAATTAAAAGTGATTAAGCATGACGATCGACTCTAAAACTGGTGTGTCCGCTGTGAGACTTAATTTGTCCGCCGGGATAGCTGCTCAGACCGGACACGTTTGTCCGCCGTCAACAAAAATGAATTTTGAGGCCTGCTTTATAGCTTTTTTTGTTCACGTATTGTGGCCTTGTGCCCATATATGAAAGTGGGAAAGCGACTGCAGCGGCCTGCTCTAGCAAGAGTTAACGGTGGTAGAAAAGTACATGATTTCATGTGCTTGTTACATTTATAAATTTCACACTAAATTTCAAATTAAAAATTACACCATTCATAAATTTTCAATGTGAAACTGGTTATTTTTTTACATTGAGCACTGTATCAATAGTTTTAGTTTTAATATTTATTGTCTGAATAATATAATATGACAACTATAAACTAATTTGTAACACCTAATATTTTTGCAGCCTGAAGAAATTGCAATGGCCACGCAATATATTGGAACAGTGATGCCCTACAAAGAGGTATGTAGTATCTCTTGTCTTAAATATGTATTGGGTTTTCTTTCAAGTTTGAAATCATAATTTATGATAAAAAAAACAATCAAATGACCAAGATCAGACTTGCATGCTTTATCTCACAAGTTAGTGTTTTGGTAGAGCGACCAGACTGGTTAGGATTAATACCTTTTTGCTAAATAGGCTATGGTTCATCTTCTCTTAATGTGAGATGCTGTCACCAGGTTTGTGCTATGTTTGTAAACAGGGCCGGATTTAGCTGATGGGGGGCCCGGGGCACTTTTAGATCGGTGGGCCCTCGTGCAAAAAATTTTTTTGCGCCTACGGCGCGAAAAACCACCTCTACGTCGTCAGTAGCATTAATCCAGCACAGCATTTTGCAGAAACTTCAAAAGCTGAAAGAGAAAGAATAACACAAAATCACATTTTCTCCACGTAGGGGGGGGCTTTAAACGTCGAGAGGCACCTGCACCCTCTGCCCCCTCCCCTAATCCGGGTCTGTTTGTAAGTCAGCTCCAAATTGGCCAGGAAGCCGCTGTTAGCGCTTTTGCGATTCTAATAGAAACCATGGCCCCGGTTTAGTTTGACGTGTGTGATGACGTCATCAACATGTTAGGTTAATGAACTTGTTGATGTGCATCCATACTCGTGACATCGTTTGAGCAGATGCGTCCAATCTCCTTGTATAATTCAATCGGTGGATCGTCGTATCCATGCTAACCCTTGGTTGAAGGTTTGTATAAAGTGTTTTGCCAAAAACACAGCCGCATGCTCGAACCGGCGCCATTTCGAGTGTCGTACAAGGGGTCCACGTCTTTTAGGCGCCGGTCAAATAGGCGCGCACACTGTGGCGTCTGGATATTTAGGGGCGGAGCACTGTGGCGCCCGTTCGTTTAGGTGCTATTCCTAGTAAAGTCTGCAGATTGTATCAGCTTTGCAGGTAGGGCAATGCTTTTCACACAAAATGTTATATTGGACAGAAAATATGTTCTGTTAATGCGCGTGTGGAGATGAGGTGCGAGACAACGCTCTACTACTCTTGATATTAGCACATCTCCACAGGACATTTGCTATGCATCCTGAACACAGGTTGCAGCCAGATGGAACCTTACTTAATCTGTTATCTTTCGCAATTGCTTCTACTCGGGATGGATTGGTCGTGTGGCGAGCACGTATGAAACAACGCTCTACTACATGAATACATTTCTATAGGGCATAGAACCCTGGCTACACGTAGCAAGCATAATGGTGCGACTTTGCTCGTTTTAAACTTAGTCGGGGTTTTGACGGAAAACTAAGTTACTCTTCACTCAAGCCTACCGCCCGCTTGAATATAGGCTACACGGTATATTTTTACTGATGTTTAGTGTAGTTATTATTTGACTCACTAAAAGTGAACCCAGTCATGTTCGGAAACTTGAGCTCTCGCCGACGCAAACCTGGACTAACAACAAATAAATGCCTGGTCACAGCGGTAAACCACAATCTCTTGGACAAAACGCTGGGACAAGCGAGCTAACGACATTTCTATCCTGTCTTCCTCTGACAAGCCAGGGGTGTCAGAAACCAAATTAGCAATCGTTTGCGCAGCTGTCCTAACACAAGCTGCTTGTAACAAAGTCAAACGAGTCCCCTTAAAGGGCGAAGCTGCCATTAAGGCCGTAACACGATTTTTAAAGAAGATAAATGGCATATTATTACCATCGTAACCAATCAAGGCCGCCTTATCGAAAAACGTCCTACTATTTTGGTATTCAAAAAAGCAATCCTGCTGTTGAGAACTCGATTTAGCGGGAGAAGACAAGCTATATCCCTTAAGGGGCTGAGTGGGCTCAGTCACATCCACAGCCCGATCACGATCCTCACACACGTTAAAATCAGGAGACGCGATACGCCTCTCACAACCACCCAAATTACGTGTAGCTGGGCGATCAAAACCTAGCGGCGCAGAAAACTGTGAAGGGGGCAAAGCATTACTACTAATGGCGGCCCCGTGACCTGTACGCTCTGGGGGAGGAGTTCGGTTGTAATTCGCAGACCTTGGCTCTACAGCATTCGGAAGACCCTTAGCCGCGGCCCCGAGACCTCCTGAAACAGCTGGAAAACGTGTGGATTGCCCTGGTCCACTCACAGGTTGAACGGGCGTTTGGAAAAGGTTATGTAAATTAAACTGCGATTGATGTTCATTTCTGGAATGCCTAGAAGAGCCCTTCTTAGAGCTACGCCGAGAGCCCACCTCTGATCGATATTCAGCTAAAACTACCTCTTTACGTTGTTCAGCCCTCAACTGAGCGTCTTTGAGTGCGAACTCAGCAGCTCTCGCGGCGGCCTCAGCAGCTCTCGCTTCGGCCTCAGCTCTCGCGGCAGCTTACATTTGAGGCGCTAGGGCACATTTGAGGCTCTCGCGGCAGCTTACATCCTAGTGCTTACATTTGAGGCGCTATCCTCAGGATGTATGTCAGCATCCAACATATCTGAGAACTCACTTTCTTTTTGTTCAAAGTTATTTTTTAACGAGTTAAATTCGGGATCTACCCTATCACGAAGTTCTGCCAAGATTGCAGAGTTAAAGATTTTAGTCAAAAGAGCATGGAAATGCCGTAATTCCTCTTCTAAAGTAGATAACTTAGATCTAAAAATTAACAGTTCCTGCTTATCACTCAAAGAACCTAGGGCTACAGAAAGTTCCCCAATTTGAGTCAAAATATCCCGTCTAAGATGCCGGGCCTCTCGAACTGACTTAGCCTCATCGTTACTGGATCCCTCCCCAGAATGGCCTGCCCGACCGCAAAGAACATCATCAGGCTTAAACTCAGTCGAGTCTACGGCGGTCGAGTCCCTGTCGCCACCGAGTGTAGACATATTAAATGTTGGGGCTAAATTTAACAATTAAAAAAAATTAAGTTACACAAACACACAAAATTATTAGGCTACAGTAGTTATAAAAAACTTAACTGCAAAGACCGTAAAAATACAAAAAAGAATTTAAATGCACGATACCGTAGCTGTACGGGTATGAAGTCCTAAAGTCCACAAAACTTGCTTGGATTCTTCCACTTGAATCTACAAGCACAGATGGATTGTCTTTTAATCTTCTTTCTTGCCAATGAATGTCAAAGTTATTTTTCTTCAGTACCAAACTGAGAAGAAATGTCTTTACTTTTCTTTGCTTCTGTAAGAGTGTAGACTACCAACCAACAAATCTTCTTTTATTATTTCTTGTACTTCTAAGTAGTTCTTCTGCACTAGCTGACAACAAACACGTCGTTTATTTTTATGCCTTCAAGTGCTTCTTGGCCTACCCGCTAACAAAAATCGGCTTTTATTTTTTGTGCTTCTAGTGCTTCTTGGCCTACCAGCTAACAAGAACTCGTCTTTTATTTTTTATGGTCACAGCGGTAAACCATAATCTCTTCGTGGGAAAATTTTAACATAAAGTTCCCGAATCCGTTCGTCTGTATATAATGACCGAAGAAACACACACTTGAACTTCTTTTCAAACAGTGTATTTCTGTAAAATTAGCCCGCGACTATCGAAATGGGGTGCAACGCGATACACCTCTAAAACTGTCACTACGATACAGATTACTTGGATAAAAGACGGAGAATTTGTCCAGCTAGAAAGCACCAAATATAAACCAGTTAAATGTGCGACCGACTTCCAACAAACAACTTCGAGAATGAATCAGAAAAATTTGTGATAACTCAAAGGCACGCCAGCAGTAGCGCGACGCAACATTTCATGTTTAAACCGGTTTCAACAGGTTTGACACAGGTCTTACGGACGATGGTGCAATTTTGGCTCATGTTTTAGGAATTTCCATGACGTAATATTCAGTAGACCCGAACGGTTTCTACATGACGTTTGACCAGGCGAACAACCGTCTGGAACAATGCCGAACACGCGCATTAAAATACAATATATTTTTCTGTTCAATACAACATTTAGTGTGAAAAGCATTGCCGATTTAAGCAGCTTCACTCACGGAAGCCATGACATATTTTTCTGTTCAATACAAGAAATACAACATTTTGTGTGAAAAGCATTGCCCTACCTGCCAAGCTGAAACAATCTGCAGACTTTACTAGGAATAGCACCTAAATGAACGGGCGCCACAGTGCTCCGCACCTAAATAACCAGACGCCACAGTGTGCGCGCCTATTTGACCGGCGCCTAACTGTCTGCGCCTAAAAGACGACTTGCTCCCCGTACAAGGCCTTTCGCCACTTGGCTGCACACCAGACGGTGGATGTGAGACCAATTAAAAAAAAAATACCAATTTTTATTATCAAATTAGGATTTGCATGATAGAAACTTGTTAGCACACTGTGTTCTTAACAGTGACAAGACTCGAACTCATTTTTACGTTGCAGACTCATGTTCTTGAAGAGCCCCGTCCAATCACCGACACCGAGCGCACCCACCGGGTGTTCCAGGCCCTCCGAATGGCACGAGCTGACAAGAGGTTGGCTGGGAAGCGCGCCAAGCGAAAGCGAGAGAAGGAAGAAGCTGAACAAACCGCGAAACCCAAAAAGGGAAAATAAGCTTCATGAAATAAAATCCGTTGTCTTGTTCATCGACTGCTCATCATGTAGACAGAATATTAGAGAGTACGAAGGGTAAGAGTCGCCACTTAAGTATTTTTAAAGTCTCCCAGAAACGGCTCTGTAAATTTGACAACTAAGATTCCACTTTTTGTAGTCTAATACAGGGGTCACCAAACTTCTTTCTCTGAGGGCCGGATTGCTGCAAGATTAACAGCTGCGGGCCGGATGAAAATTGCGAAAAGATATACATTACAACTACAGTAGAATTCGCCTATAACGGCACCTCTAGGGGATTTGCAAAAACTGACGTTATAGCCGAATTGCCGTTATAGACGAACTACCGCAAACTATTTCCAAAACTGTCTTTTGATTAAAGAAAGAGGTGTTGAAGAAAGAGATTGTTTGCAATGATGACCTCGGAATTTCATATTCTTTTGCAAGCTCTGTTACGCTTGTAGCCTTACCGCTGATGAATCGGCTAACAATTTCATATTTTTTCCAAAAGAGGGAAATGTCTCCGTTTGTTTGTCATTTTGCTTCAGAGATCTCTACTGTAGGCTACTGTGTAACACTGCGGCTTCTAGTTTATACAGTACTGCACGTACAACTGTTGCTTTGAGTTGTTTAAAGGTCAGCTGTAGAGCTGCTTTTTACACGTGATAGTTTTTCACGCGGGAAAAAAGTTAATTAAAGTCGCCGCTGCGAACGACGTAGTAAAATAAAGGGAAGACATTTTGCAAGCAGCAGCGCTAACTGGATTAAAAGACTGACCGTTCGTGGTGAAGGTGATGGCTTAAAGCAGTAGTTCTCAAACTGTGCGTCGCGACGCCCTGGTGCGTCGTTTCACTTTTCCAAGGGCGTCGCAGAATAGTTCCGTTTCATGGCTGAACTTAGTTTAAGATTCTAAAAATGAGGTTAACCCTTTGAGGACCGCTGGGACACATGTGTCCCATGCACTTAGCCGATTACACCACAATTAACTAAAAAATTTGCCACTGCTGATACCCTAGCGTAGTATTGGATGTCTATCCTTAAAAAAATGGAAACTCTGAAACATTTTTCTTGGTGTTATTTCAGTTTGAAAACAGTGAAGAGTTGAGGTTACAAGTGCGTTTTTTTCCTTCAAATTTGCGAAGCATATTTAGTTACATTTGTCCAAGCTCGAGTCGAAATTTGCAAAATACTTCCCGGAAAATTTTTCAAACTACGAATGGATTCGTGATCCTTTCGTAGTAGGAAATTCGGCAAATTTTTGGATTCAATGAATGACGGTTATCCAGGTTTGGTGAAAGAAAGCACTGCAAATTATTATCCCATTCGCCACGTCGTATTTACGTGAAGCAAAATTTTCTGGCTTGACAGTGATAAAACCAAATATCGATCACGAATAAACAGTGAAACAGAAATGCGGGTGGCAGTTTTAAAAATTTTCCCAAGATTCAATGAACTTTGTGCAAACAAACAAGCCCACACGTCACATTAAATAATATGCATTGCTTTTTGTTGTTGTATCAATAAACAAAACTTTAATCATAAGTTTCTTCATTTACTTTTATTTGCTGGTGCGTCGCAAGTCCAGAAAACTTTTCCAGAGGCGTCGCAACAAAAAAAAATTTGAGAATCACTGGCTTAAAGTGACGTTATAAACGAACAAAAGACGTCTGGGGACCAATAAAGGGTGCTGTTACATGCGATTTGACGTTATAGGCGATGCTGTTGTAGCCGAAATACAATGTACGTAAAAGATAGGAATTCTGACGGGACCGAGCGAAATGTGATGTAATAGGCGAATTGACGTTATAAACGAAGCCGTTGTAGGCGAATTCTACTGTATTTAGAATCTCCATTGACTTGAATTGAGCACAATAAATACCAAGGTTAGCGGTGGAAGCAAAGTTGTGATGAAAATCGAAAGATTGCTGGAAAAGTTATCCCCTGCTGTGATACACTACAGGGCATCGTGTTCTTGAAAAATCATTACAGTACATCTTCCAAATTTGGCCTAGACTGTCCCCCTTTGTGGTGGCCTAATGATAAAAACCCAACACCAACCTGTAGGCTGCCTGGTAACTTTTTTCCTTAACAGTTGTAGTGCAGCTGTTATTTCCGATGAAATCAGTTCGCGGCCGTAGTTTGGTGACCCCTGGTGTAATACAACAGGCAGTTCGCTTTATATTCGATAATCTTAAAGACCTCGTTCGCGCGAATAAGCTTTCTCCCATAAACGACATACAGGACTGGTTTAGGATAAAACGTGTCGTCGTTTTCGCCATGTTCGCGCTATAACTCTGTTGGGGTGGCGCGTCCATGTATTCGATGTACAATTGTACATCGCCATGCTAAGAATTACCAAACTAACCGTTGCTCACAGAAAACAAATTCTTCAGTAGCCCGGTGTATTCAATAGCAAATTTGAGTGTTCTCGAAGAATGAATCACGACAAGCATTGAGTCACTTCTTCTAAACCCAACTCAGGTTTTGCTAGAATGTAGTAGGTTACGAATGCCAGATCAGCGAATCTTTCAAAGGTGAGCAAACCTTTACTCACAATTGCGAGAAAAACGCTCTATATCCAACGAATACGTGGTGGTTGCTTAAATTTCCGGGTCTAAAAGTACTCCTTCAACGTTACTGATCACGCGCGTTATAACGTGGCCTACGCGTTTTGTCTCTTCTACCTTTTTACTAGAACTCTGCTATGTTTGGTGAATACTGGTTTTCGTTGTGATGGTCAGAAATCAAAACAAACCGATTTGAACAATCTGCTCTCTAAAAAGATTTGAACAATCTGCTCGCTAAAAAGATTTGAACAATCTGCTCTCTAAAAAGATTTGAACAATCTGCTCTCTAAAAACATTTGAACAATCTGCTTTCTAAAAAGATTCCAACTTAACTTTCCATGTCCGCCCGGTTAGCTCAGTGGTTACGCGCCCGGCTCAAGATCACGCGGAGCTGATTCGACTCTCGAGGTGTGCGCTTGAGCAACGCATTTCAGGACTGCTCTTCATTCAGCGGCACCTAGTGAATGGAATAATTCCCCGGCAACAAGACTTCAACAATAAGAAAACTTCACTGTCAATCTCGGTGACCGGCCCTGCTTCAAAAGCCTCTACAAGTATGCGAGACAAGGCTTTGTCAGTCCGAGGACAAAGATTCCAAACCAAGCTACCCATGGACTTTTTAGCCATTTAAAAGAGAGAGAAAACTTTTATTTCGTCTGTTGCGAGAATAGTACGGTACAATTATAAACAACACGAATAAGATAGTAAGTTACCATAACAATCTAGATTCCACAACAGACAAGAAGCAACGAAAGTCCACATCAGTCAGCTGCTTCCCTTGTCCTTAATAATGTAACAAATGGCAAGCATCGGCAAATTAAGCCAAGATATCAAAATTATTATTTTACTGTTAGTTGTTTTTACATTTTTCATCTCTCATCCAAAGATATGATTGATTGAATCTTTATCCTCGGACTGGGAAGGCTTCTTGGAGAGCTTAATCCTGGCAGTTTCGCATACTTGTAGAAGCTTTAAATCACTGACGCAGGCAGAGGTGGGCAGTAGCGCGCTACTAGCGGCGCTACTTTTTTGGTAAAAGTAGCGGTAGCGGCGCTACTTTTTAGTTGGAGTAGCGGCGCTATTTTTATTCCAAAGTAGCGGTAGCGGGAGAGGCGCTACTTTTTTTCAGTCGCACTCCCGCTACCCGCTACTTTTTAATTTAAATTGAAAGAAATGCTTGTTTTTTTGCAATACTGGCGTGGTCAAGCAGCTATATAATCGGCTTGGTTGCAAAGTTTCGGTCTTTTCTAGCTGACGTGAACTTCTTCGGCGAATATCTCCGTGTGATGAAGCCTATCTGCCAGGCTTTAGACATTCTCCAGGGCGAGTCCAAGGCATATTACGGAGTCTTGCTTCCAACCATCACAATTTGCGGGAAGAAGTTGACCGAGATCAGTGATCTTGTGACCTGTGAGGAGTTGAAAGTGAAAGTCTTTGAAGGGGTGAAGAAACGATTCAACAAGTGCTTCAACAACATGAAATGCGTTATGGCATCATGTCTTCATCCCTCCTTCAAGACGTCGTGGCTACAATTTCTGCACTACGTTTCCACGGATGATGCTGACGCACTGCGAGAAAAAGTCAAGACAGATGTAATTTGACTGTTGCGGGAGACATCAAGCCAGGTTGATACCGAGAAGAGTGACACCAACACCAGTCATGACTCCGAGGATGTATTTTTTGGAGTGTTTGTGCCATTCCGTGAAACGTCGGTGCAGAAGGAAGCAACAATTGTGGACGCCTTTTTTTCAGACAAGAGCAAGTCATTGAGCTTTTCGAATACCGAGTTAAAACATCTGTTCATTAAATACAACACCCCCATTCCTTCCAGTGCTGCGGTGGAGAGACTTTTCTCTGTTGGAAAAGATGTGCTTAAGCGAAAGCGGGCAGGACTTAGTGACTCTCATTTTGAAATGCTCGTGTTTTTGAAAGATGTGTAGCCTAACAATAAATTTCCCTTAGAATGTGTTTTCTATAACGACGTTAAAATGACAGCGTAAACGAATGATAACATTTATTTTCAAGGTCATTTTTGCGTCAGTAGGGACTTGAGTTTTTCCTAGTGTCATTTTAGACAAAAGTAGCGGTAGCGCGCGCTACTTTGGCCCGAGTAGCGGTAGCGGGTAGCGCGCTATTTTTGTAAATTGGTAGCGGGTAGCGGTAGCGCGCGCTACTTTGGCCCAAGTAGCGGTAGCGGGTAGCGCGCTACTTTAAAAGTAGCGGGTGCCCACCTCTGGACGCAGGGCCGGTCACCGAGATTGACAGAGTGAAGTTTCCGATTGATGAAGTCTTATTGCCGGGGAATTATTCCATCCATTAGATGCCGCTGAATGGAGAGCAGTCCTTAGCATGCGTTGCTTAAGCGCACACCCCGAGAGTCGAACCAGCGCCGCTTGATCTTGAAGCTTCTTCGTTCCAGAAGTGACGCGCTAACCAACTGTGCTATCGGGGCGGACAATGATATGATAAGCGGGCAGGATATGCTTTTCATTTCACATCCTGAAGCTGAGGTAGACTTAACCTAAGAAAGAAGACGGGATGGACAAAATGAAAGAGAAAAACGTCGTAAAGACAATCGCGCATAAAAAATATGATGAAGCAAGTGTCAAGGAAAGAACTTCTGCAACTAAGTAGCTTATAACTGGACTTGAAATCTCAATTATGATATCAAATCTACGTCACAATTTAACTTTCTACTTCAGAAATAAACTTTTCAAGATTTGGCGTTTTTGGACTTGCAAGCGCAACAAAGCCAGCCCCTGTAATTCAGGAGAGATCGCGATGCCCAGATATTGCAAAGTCAAGGCGAAAGCATTCACAGCCAATGATTTCGTCGGCAAAGTTTACGAAAATGGGTGTGAGTGGATTATTCCCTGGCTGGGAATCGATCCAGGGTCTGATGATGATGACACATGGCTTGCTTTGCTATTGGATATTGCTCAAATTATTTTTGACCCAAATTCTTGCTGGTTTCAAATCACCATTCTCTTTATGACCACGGGAGTAGCATTCCTTTTGGGCGTATACGTGAGGTAAGAATAACGCAGTAAAGCAGGGGTATACTATACACTGTACAGTGGCCTATCTAACAACATCAATTAGCCTACGATCATATTAGCCTTCGTCGGCCGCATAACCGAGTGCCCTGGTTCGATGCCTGAAAGTGGACACAAAGATTGGCGTCCCTGTCTTTCTGTCCACTTAATTTACATCTTCAACGACAAAGCCTATGCTTCCGTAAGCCCTCCCCACATGATTTAATTAGATATAAGCTATAATTCCTCAACTTTATAACCAAAGAAATGCCAAGATCAATCAGCACTAATAAATCTTGGATGTAGGTTTGGACATTGCACTTCAAAGTTTAGCTCTCCATTTAGTGAAACCTATAGTAGGTGGAATAATTATTCAAAGACACCGACACTACAACAAACTGAAACTTACCCTGCCAATCTGTTGCAGGCCTGTGGATTGTGTGTAAATGGTGAAAATCCATTACAATAACAACGCAAACTGATCACGCGCATGAGAAGCTTTATTGCGGGAAATTCATCCCAACAAAAATGTTTTTGTTTTTCAGACGGCGAACCATTATTGGTTTGTTACGACAGAAAGAAGAATGGATAGACAAAGAGAAAATGCTTTTAAATCAACTTTGGGCAGCCTTAGAAGAAAAATTAGAAAACAAATCAATGCTTCACGAATCAAGAACGGCGTTAGACAAGTTAAAAAGTAAAATAGTTTATCTAAGAAAATAATTGAAACAGCTTGGTCTCGTCACTCTTTTTGTAAATAGTTGGCAAGTAGCCTACTCGTCAACCACGCTCAAAATGACGTCGGTTCGATATTGTTTTAAGAGCACTCCTCATCTAGGCTTGATGTCATGTTTGAAAGTGGACACTAAAATTGGCTTTCTTGTTCATACGTCTATTTAATCAGTTAAACACTAGAACATGACCATAGAATCGACAAGGAAGAAAAAGAAGCATGAGCTGTAAGAAAAAATTTGGGTGTCGAAAACGGTAAATTAAAATTTCATCCTGGTCAATTCTGTGGTCATGTTCTAGTGTTTACCTGATGCAAGACGAAGAATTACGTTTTTACAACCACACCTCACAATGAGGATTTTAGTCGTATGCAGGCTCATCCCAGGCTTGGTATAAATATGGGTGTAGGCAGTGCCGGTCTTTGGGATGTGCAAACCGTGCGATCGCACAGGGCCCGCAAATTAGGGGGCCCGCAATTTACTCAGAAAATGTAGTAATTTTGTCATTTTCAATGGAAAAATTCAACAAGTAAATTCAACAAAGGAATTAGCAGCAAGAAAACATAGAGACTCAACGAATTCTACCTATTTCGTCACTTGAACATTTCGTACCCTGAAAAGATCGAGAAGAAAAACACGACATAGCCGAAGTCGCTGATCGGAGTTGTCGCAAACATTTCAAAATTTCTCGATCTTTTCAGGGGACGAAATAGGTCAAAATTTAATTTTGTTACACGATTTCAGGGTACAAATTTTTCAGGGGACGAAATAGGTTGCATCCAGACTCAACATAGCTTTATTTCCGAAAAATGCCAAAGAAAGCATAATCTTATCTTTTTGCTATGCCACCGGACAGCACCATTTTACAGTAATATTCATACCTAAAGTTTTGTTGAACATGCTCTCAGAATGCCCCAAATTCAAAGTAATTTTTCAAATTTTTCTGGGGGAGGCCCCCCAGACCCCCCGCCGCTGATTGTAGCCTTTGCCAATCACGCCGCCACCACCGCCCCTCCCCTTTCAAAGTACCTAGCTACGCTACTGAATTGGATTAATTGTTATTGGGGCCCGCAAAGCATATTTCGCACAGGGCCCGAAATACCCTAAGACCGGCACTGGGTGTAGGCTATTGCAATAATATTGGTCTGATGCAAATAAATAGCCTAGTAATAACTAATAACAATACCCGCTTGGAAATGTACCATAAATGAAATGTAGGCTATTAACTCCCACAGAGGCTACAAACAAAACTCGTTTTATGGTTAACCAGCAGTTTTTAACCTTTCCAACATTTCTCAGTAGTAAGGCTACTTAGTGGATGAAATGCCCTGCGTCAGTAGTTTAAAGCCACTTCAAGTATGCGAAAACTGCCAGAAGTAACCTATTAAAGGCTTTGTCAGTCCGAAGATAGAGATTGAAAACCAACCAAATCATAAAGAGATTGGCTCAAGGTTGGTTTGTGGAGCATCAATAAATAAATAATATAGGCTACTAGGCTACAACATTATTATTGTTGCCAGTTGAAGTCGACGGGGAAAGGTCGGAGAAGGAGTCCATGCAATCTAGGATGTGGGGGCTGGAAAGAAACATTAAAATTCTACAAACTGAAAGAGACGTTTTAGAAGAGAAGTTACGAGATTGTATTGGCACTTTTGCTGGTTTACGCAAATCACTATGCAAGGTAAAATGCTGTTACAAAATTAAATTGCTATGCAAATGCTCAAATTTTGAAAAGGGGTGTTTATTATTACCAAGTGGCAGAGAAAATATTAAAATAGCTCGCACAACAAATTAACACCAACATCTACAGTCTTTGTATAGATAGAAATAGTCCAGTCGTTGAAGGGTTTTACCTTGACTTAATTGGTGTAAAGCTGAAATTTTGTACATTGGTTCTTTTCATTGTGTACAATGACCAAAAAAAAATCCCCGTGAAAATTTTTTGGTGAAAAAAAGTTATCCGCTTTTTTCGAAATTCCGCCATTTTTTTCAAAATGGCGGATGTCCAAATACTGAATTATTCAATTTTTGTGAAATTATTGTTAGTGTTGGTGCTCATTTAAAAGTAAATTTCATACTGCAAGTATTTCACATTTGCAAAGTTGTGGTCCGCCGTGATTGCCGGAGGAAGTTTACGGATACACGGAAAAAGAGTTCAGGGAAAATGCCTGCAAAGAAATTACGATCTGTGACAAGGAAATTCAAGCTTCTGAAGCCTCCAGTATACTGCGTCAAAAGGGTGCTGATGGGATTAATGCTGCCAATACTAATAGAAGGGACAACACTGTTGCGACAGCTGGTCGAAAAGTACACATAGACTGTCGTAAACGTTATAGGCCTACTAAGCCAATCGATGTACAGCTTAAGAAGAACAGATAGGAAAGTGGGTCCTGCGTCACGAGGAAACGAAGTGTTCGAATTCTTGATGGCAATTTCCACAGTAAGACTCATTGTTTGTTTTGTGGGACTCGAGTTCTCACGGATAGACCTGGCTTTAGTTTTGTTAAAACAGATGTTTTTGCAAGGACTATATTAGAGTGTTGTGAGAGACGTTCTGACGATTGGTCATGCGCCGTGAAAGGTCGTATTGAATACTACGGTAGCGATTTGCATGCTGCAGACTGTTTATACCATCATTTTTGTAGTGTTACTTTTATATACGGATTTAACGTACCCTTGCAATGCGGCGGAGTACCCGAGGCAAAACATCGAAAATTTGGGCGACCGAAGGATGAGGAACAGGACCAGGCATCTCTAAAGATGTGTTCCCATGTTGAACCGAATGAAGAAGAACAGTTAACGATATCAGACCTCAGATCTAAAATGAAGGAGTTTTTAGCAAATGATGATTGCCTTCCTTATGGATCAAAATATCTGAAGACCCAATTATAGAAATAGTGCGGTGAATCTATTTATGTAAATGAAGGTCAGGGCCTTCATTGCATTGTCACTATGAGAGAGAAGACATCCGAAATCTTCCGATCTCATTTCCTAAAAACAAGGCATGAGGATGATGAAGAGTCACAAAGGAGGGAAATAATTAAAACTGCGGCAAAGCTCATCAAAAATGGTGTTCCATCTGTAAATGATCACTATCCAAGCACAGACGCACTCAATAATAATAATCGTGTTTTATTTGCCCCCATTGCGATACATAACATACAGTAACACTGCGATCACAGATGCGATAGCCTACAACAGACGACAGGAAGCAGCGAAGTGACATATAGGCCTAGTCTTCGAGTCAGCTGCTCCCCTTATTTTGGCTTGCCATTAGGCCTAAGTGTCTGTGCCGAGACACAGCCGCGTGCTCTAGAGCAGTGTCGAACCCACGTCCTTTCGAACGTCGCGCAGACGTTTTCACCACTCGGCTACGCAACCGACACTCAATCTCGGTCCTGCTCTAATGTAGCCCACTTGCCTGAAACTTTACAAACACTGTTGAGTTCCTTATTAGTAGGAAAAGACACAAAGCAAAATGTTGCAAGTAGGCCTATTGGTCAAGTTGTCAGACCACGAGCGGTGATTGCACCATTGCAAATTGGTCTTGCTGTTCAAGATATATCATTTGTATTAACATCATTTGTACAGGTCGAGATTTCTTGTTGATACTTTACAGTTTACACAGTATGGGATATTGTTCTTCTTACGCAGAAGTCCTGAGGTTTGAAAAGAATGCAGCTGATTGTGTAGCGTCAGAATCCATTGTTCTAGAGAACATAGACCTACTCGAAAGTACAATGTTATTTGCAGCTGATAATGTTGATCATAATATCACCCTGGATGGGAAGGGAACTTTCCACGGGATGGGAATGATTGCTGCCTTGACACTGGATCAGAAAGCAAACCGTGTGATTCCAAGGCACAACATATCACAACTCAACATCACAAAGAAGACTAGGATTGAAATCATGCAACTCCGCTTTGCCAATGAAGCGCAGAAGACATCACTGGCTGGTTATGTAGCCTACCTTTTTCTCAGGATCAAACCCTGAGCAATATTGTGAATGGTGTGGCCGAGGGTGACTTTAATGTGCATGAACATAAACAAACGAAAAAATGATCGACTTGATCAGTAAAACATTTCGGGGTAGTCTAAAGGCTGCAAAGTGATCAATGCCCCAGGGGATGCTGATGTGCCGATTGTGAAGGCTACTGTTCTTAATGCAGTGTCACACTCGACAACGTTGATTGGAGAAGACACAGTTCTGTTGGTCCTGCTTCTTCATTATGCGCAACAAGCAAACAAAGATCTATATTTCCGTTTCGACAAGGAAAATGCTGACAAAGTGTATCAAAAATGGTGATGGGTGAAGAATTATGTTCCCAATTACTTTTTCTATATGCCTACACTGGATGTGACACAACATCAAGAATCTTTGGTGTGGGTAAGAAAATCTGTGTTTCACAAGCTGGTAAAGGGGGATGCTACTCTGAAAGACTGTGCCAATTACTTCCTTCTTCCAAAGCAGGCAGCAGCATCCATTGTGAACAAAGATTGTCAAGCGATGGCTGTGATTTTTGGGGGCACGCGGACGAATTCTCTCTCGTCAGCACTACAGAGTACTAAGAAAAAAAGTAGTCTCTTCCCAATCATTTGTGACACCAGAACGCCTACCACCTGCTGAGTCATCGACAAAATTTCACCGTCTAAGGGTTTACTACCAAATAATGGTCTGGCCAGGACAGAAGAGTGATATGGAAACTTACGGGTGGGGTTGGAAACTGAAAGGCAGTCAGTTTGTGACAACAGAGTCGGACATAAAGATTCCCTCTTATAGATTATCCACTGCAACTGCCTGTAGCACTGCCAGGTGTAGCTGTAGGCAGAATAATCTACCCTGTACCTCAGCATGTAGACAGTGCAACTTGATGCCTGTGACAATACGTACAATGAGTCATTACTGGATGAAGATGATGACCAGGACTTATTAAGCAACTGAATGTAAATAACTTAATAAGTGGTCTGCGATTCTTGTACTGCCAGTGTTTCACTATTGGTTTTGTTTCATATAAGTCTTTCCATTAAACTAATTAGTTAATTTCATTTTGAATTGTCTTATTGAATTCCTTATTGAATTGCCTTATTGAATTCCTTATTGAATTGCCTTATTGAATTGCCTTATTGAATTCCTTATTGAATTCTTATTGAATTGAATTCAAAATCTTAAATCTAGGGATAGACGCCAGAATTAGAGCTCTAGGATGAATATTAAGTGAATTATTGTCATTATACTGTTTTGGCGGCCATCTTGAAAATGACAACTTTCCGGTGCTCTGATGCTCCTAGATTTTTAATATATTATTCTTGATGAAATATACTAGAAAAAAACTTTGGAAAACCTTTTGTAGCAATTTTTTGGGGTCAAACTATATATTTACATGACTGTAAGTGAACAAAATAATCGTTTTTGGAACAATTATACATTATCGTACCGGCAGGCTATTATATAATATTTTGTTAATGTCACTTCGTTTAAAGTCAAATATAAATGTTATTGAGTACCTACTTGCTTATTAATTGTGACAATGATAATATCATATTTTAAAGAAGCCATAGTATGACAATACTTCAAAAAAATATTCAAATTTTGTTTATCCGCCAATTTGAAAAAAAAAAATGGCGGATTTTCAAAAAAGGCGGATAACTTTTTTTCACCAAAAGATTTTCATGGGGACTTTTTTTTGGTCAATGTACATAATCAACAGAAACAATGTGCAAAGTTTCAGCTTTACACCAATTAAGTCAAGGTTCGGCCCTTTTTTTCGCTTCAACGACTGGACTAAAAGGCTGAGTAGTGTATAAATGGGACCGACGCTCAAACGGACCATGGTCCGCGTTTTGTCGCTTCTACCTTTTTCTAGACCTCTGCTGTGTTTGGCACATCTTGTTTTTGTTGTTGTGATGATCAGAAATAAAAGCAAACTAAACTACCATTTGCGCAGGTAACTGTAGTTTGGCATTAACTGTTGACACGAAGACTGTTGTTTGACAATTTAAATAATCGGATAAAGCGTGATTCTCAATAGAGAAATAAGTCTTATCCGGCCTGTGGCTAATTTAAACAAGTAGTCTGTGCTTGCGAGCCAGAAAACCGAGTGTTCACTTATCGGGGAATCATGTGACACAAGAAGCTTTAATTGGCCACCTTGCGGACACATGCTCCAATAACCAGCCACTTAGTGGATGGAACAATTTACAATCAACTCCAGCAAAAGGAAACTTCTCTCTATCAATCTCGGTGATCGGGCTTGCATCAGTGGTTCAAAGCCTCTTCAAGTATGCAAAATTATCCGGTTTAAACTCCAAAATAACTTTTACAAACCGAAGATAAAGATCTCACATTTCGACAATCACATGACGTCATAATTATGTTTTGCAGGATGGCGGGAAAGGCGAGAGCGTCGAAGTCACCACGTGCATGGAGAAAATAAAAAGCTTACAAGGCCTCATGCAGAAACTAATCGAGGCTCATCGGCAGGAGCACAAGAATTTCGTTGCAATGTTAGAGAAACAGCCTTGTGTATGATGGCTGTTCAGGCCGAATGGGCTGAGCGTGAAATACAAGTCAAAATTCTTTTTACTGCGCAGTGGTTCTGACAAGGCGTTAAAACTAAAAATTCTGCCACATTATAAAGATTCTGTTTAGTCGAACCATCACACGGTATCCAGGCTTAGTGGTAAGTGCGTCCGTTCCTGCATAGGTTCGATGCCCTGCTGGATCACACCAAAGACTTTTTAAAAGTGGTACAGAATCTTATTTACGCTAAGCACTCAACAAAAGGAATAGATTCAGGATAATAGTGTGCTTAACTGCGCCTCTATACGGCTGCACTGACATAGTCTGCTTTGTAAAGCGTTCATCATCATCATCGTCATGAAAGCAACGTATAGACGATGGATTTGGATTGGCCTTCAGCACTATTTCAAAACACGCTATTAGGTAAGTGGTAGCTTACTTAGATCAAATCCAACAATCAACAATATGTAAATATATATTTGTCGATATACAATTATACATAGTTGCATTAGTAAGAGTTGTCAGTAAAGAGTTTGTTCTAACGAGTACAAAAATAATTTACATTGATTCAATGCTGTCAGACGTAATTGCGATCGTATACTTAAAACAACAAATAAAATACAAATAAGCTGCTGTATATTATTAACACGATAACAAACACTTACTATCATGACTACATACAGGTCATGTTCAGTGGAATTGCTGGAAGGGGGCACACCGTCTCTAGTGGGCGATGAAAACACATGCCCCACTTTTTTAGTTTAATGTGTGTCAAAACAGAGCATTTGTATTAAAAACGCGGCCAATGGGTTCATTTTGTTGTGTTCGCTCCCCTGGTAGACACATCTAAGTTGCACTACTGGTCATGCTTGAATTGACAGACACATACAGTGTTGTTTGGTTTGCAAGTATACACGAAGCTACGTAGAAAAATAATGTCTTTAAAAACTTAGGAAATTCTTGTGGCGTTAACATTTACATAACAAAACAAACGGTATTCCAGACAACAAATCAGTCGTTTCTTACATTGATTCAACGTCTGCAGACTGCACATTTGTTTTGTGGGATATGCTGGATCAGTGTCTAGTCAGAAAATTAGTCCATTTTGCATCGTTTCACATCTGCCGACGTCGAATGAGCGTAAAAAAAGATCAATTTTCTATCTGATTGACTCTCATGAACATCCTGCCTACATTTCACTGTCTCGAAGCCGAGCATCCAATTCTTTTCTGATCATGCGGAGGATGTCAAGAGCCTCCACAGTGACGTTCAACTTCCCAATAACCTCTCCTGGAGTCCGGAGATCTTCGACGACCACGTCATCATTGATGACGTCACGTTTGTTTTTTAAAATGGCGGCAAGATCAACAGCAGCCATCCCTTAAAAACGAAGCATGAATAAGCATCAGTTATCAATGAATCGACATTATCTTACGCAAATAAGACAAAAAGAGAATTTTGATGAGCAACATGTAGGCTATGTTCTGATGAGCAACATGTAGGCTGTGTTCTGACGAGCAACATGTAGGCTATGTTCTGACGAGCAACATGTAGGCTGTGTGCCATCAGAATAGTTAAACTGGGATCAAACTAAACAAGTTTTGATACTAAATATCGGGTAGATGATGATGCTATGTTCTGTGATTCAATGCAATGATTCGGAAACGACCATCAGTTCCTGTGATAGTGAGAAATTTCAACATTTCGGCTGCATAGCCGAGTAGTGAGAACCGTGGTTTGACGTTCGAAAGGGCGTCAGTTCGCCACCGTTCAAAAGAATTAGGCTGTGTCTTTGGCAAGGTACTTAAAAACATGCCTGAAGGTGGACACGAAGATTGCCTTCCCGTTCGCTTAATATAAATCTTTAAATACCGGGCGTAAGCCTGGATACGTGAACAACATTTCGGCCTAACATGAGACAAACCTATCTCCTCGCAATCCTCATCTTCGTCGTTGTTCGGTTCGGAAACCACAGTCATCTTGAATGACGTCTGTCCTTGCGTCATCATTGACGAAAGCAGATTGCGTTGCTCAGCGCCAATTGATATTGCTGAAAATATAACGTTGATTAAACGAAGAATGACATACGAATTTAAAAACTTCAAGAGACGAAGGCTTTCTAAGAAACACCAAACGATGTCACCAAAAACCAAATCAATCTTAGGTCTTTCAGAGTTAAAGCTGTAAAACCAGTTGGTGTCTGTTCTGGGCCACCTCCTAAAAATTAGTTCGTTGTGGGAGTGTTTCTGATTTAACTTCGTTGTAGCTTGAAATAAAATCAGAATTCCATCAATGGAAGGCAGTTTTTTGATCAGTCATGTTCGCCACTGTAATCATTATCATCCAGTGGCGTAGCCAGAAAAAAAATTGGGGGGGGGGGCCAAATATTTGATGAATTGAAAAGAACAACAAAGTGTTTAATTTAAGACATCTGCAGTGGCGTTTCCTGGTGGTTTAAGCAAGGGAAGCCATAAAGCTGATGGGGGGTTAGAGCGTGCCTAAGGCACGCGTATCCTAGGCAGGGGCGTTGACAGGGGGGTCTAGGTGGTACTTTTGGACCCGGGCCCGGAATATTTAGGGGGCCCGGATTTAAAAGATTCCCCGCGACTTCAAACATTATCAAGATCTTACTATAATCAGATCTAAAGGAATTGCGACCAGAGGTTAAAACAGCTACTTCAGCCGTCAGATGGTAAAGTACCGGGCCCCCTTCCAGGTATAGCCTAGTGATTTCCCTAACCACGATTTTTTTTTCAAAAACACGAAATATTTTTCTTACCCGTTCTTTAATTCTGAATATATATATTTTTTGGTGGTAATCACTTCTAGCTACTTGCATCTACAATTCTTAGCCGTAGGAGATGGGGGGGGGGGCAGTCGCCCCCCGCTGAAAAAAAAATTTTGCAAAAATGTCTGGGCAAATCAATCTTACCACAATGTTTCGACGCCTCACCTGTTTAGAAACTTTACATATGATAATTGTTGTAATTTATGCATTTATATTTTCCAATGAATGTAAATGTATTATCACCGACTTTGAAAACTGCTGCATGTGATACTGCAATCTGGGCAGAATGATAAGTTTCGATTCGACAACTGCAAAATAGAACTGTAAAAAAGCACAGTTGGGAAACAGAGGTAAGCTTATTACTGATATTCACTAACATGTAGGCTGCATTTCTTCATGGGTAAGATTTAAAAGCCTACTGATGGTTACTGGTAACTCACTGGTAACTTTATACGATTTTTTGTTTTTTCTCAATATCCTACTAATGTAGTTGATTATAAAAATCATTTGGGCAAAAATGTCTAGTTATTTGGACAAATCAATTCTTACCATAAGTTTTCAACATTCTACCAATTTAGTACATAACTTTATAGAGTTGCATTTTGTATAAAAAACATTTTGCTTTGAATGTAAAACAGAGTATCGACAATTTTGAAAACTTTTATAATTGGTATTAAAATTTGGGCAGAATGTTAAGTTTCGATTCAGTATTTGCAGAAAATAATGCTTCGACAAGCTGAGATAAGCTTATTACAGATGTTCATTAGAATATCATCACACTAGCCTACATTTCTTCATTGGTAGAATTTTGAAACCTTCTGGGTTCTGGTGAGCTTATAAAGTTTTTGTTTTTTCTTTATATCTCACTACCGGTAATGTAGTTGAACTTTGTAAAAATATTTGGGTAAAAATTTCCAATTATTGGATAAGTCAATTTTACCATGAGTTATGCTATGCTCGCAAAACTTGACTTAAATACTACAAAGATAGCTTATCATTTTTAGATATGGTCAAACAAAATAAGGATTTGTTACAAACTTTAATAATCAACAGTTGTGAGCAATGTGAGGCCACATATACACCACTTTTGTGAGCATTGATCCCGGCCACTAACTATAGTTATGTACAAAGTGAAAAAGTATATTAAATGAAAACAACTTGTGAATTTTCCTGTATTTAATTTCATGTTTTTGTGAGCTATGGTTTAACTGTTTTCAGCATTGAATTTTTTTGTATAAACTGCTGTTTGTCTTTGCCAGTCCCAAGGTTGATATGCTCAGTTATTTACTACCTATGACACAGTATTAGAGCAACAACAATCAAATATAAAGACACATGTTATGTTATTTTGTCATCCAATTCATGCAGTTAATATATCAGGCAATGTAAACAGTGCTATTTTTGTGTCATGTTTTGGTAATGTGGTCTGTATTTTGTGGCAACGATTGAGTTTGAAGTTATTATCTGGGAGTGATTTTTCTTCAGTGCTTGTGATATGAGTAGGCCTAGCTGCTTCATTGTGAAGTAAGATTATCTTTGTAATGATCTTCTGAAAAAACATTGACTATTGACTATGACTATTTCATTGTAATATAATATCAATATTTTTGGTATCAAAATTAGTTTTGTTCAAAGGTGGAAGTTTGATGCACATAGCATGGTAAACTGTCCAATTCTTTTCAGGCTGTAGGATTTGAAGCAGCATGGATTAAGTAATGTTACTGGTTTGATAAGTGAACGGATTGTCATTTTAGTTTTTGTCTATGCAAATGTACAAATATTGAATCTTTGAATTGAAAAGGTTGAGCTACTTTTGGTCAAGCCTTTTATTGAAGTTGGGCTGGAGATTTTCATATAATCTGGTGACATGAATATTCAGCAATTATTGTTATCCAGTTATTGGTGAAGTCTCAGTTCAAATTTTTTTGAATCCAGTTAGGCTTAATATAGCCTACTGAATATTTTTTTTTATGATACACAAGAATGTTTTAATTTGATAATTTATTTAAATGGGACACAGACAGGTCTATGAAAGTAGATTAAAGTAAGTTCAGCCTTGTTTTGCTGTTGTATGCCTACATTTTTTTGCTTGTGTTTCGTACACAGCCAAGTTGATGACTCTCAGAGATTGTGAGTAATTTAGTATTTTTTAAAATATATACGCAAAGACAAAATTTGGGCAAATTATGTTCGCCCCCCCCACCAAATGTTTTACTCTCCTACGGCTACTTTACTTTACAAAGAATTAATTTTAGCCGAAAACTCCAACAATTTTAAACATACTGACGAAGATTGTAATTGAGAGCAAGGATTTTGCGGTTTCTGGAGAAATCCCTAATAATGCGTAATTGCACAGTTGGGGAAATTCGTGGATACAACAAATCTTTGAGAATAGGCTACATAAATGATATTCCTCTTAATTTTCTACTTTGAACGGCAAGTGTTATCCTCATTTTAATACTGAATATTTTTTTTTATGATACACAAGAATGTTTTAATTTGATAATTTATTTAAATGGGACACAGACAGGTCTATGAAAGTAGATTAAAGTAAGTTCAGCCTGGTTTTGCTGTTGTATGCCTACATTTTTTTGCTTGTGTTTCGTACACAGCCAAGTTGATGACTCTCAGAGATTGTGAGTAATTTAGTATTTTTTAAAATATATACGCAAAGACAAAATTTGGGCAAATTATGTTCGCCCCCCCCCCCAAATGTTTTACTCTCCTACGGCTACTTTACTTTACAAAGAATTAATTTTAGCCGAAAACTCCAACAATTTTAAACATACTGACGAAGATTGTAATTGAGAGCAAGGATTTTGCGGTTTCTGGAGAAATCCCTAATAATGCGTAATTGCACAGTTGGGGAAATTCGTGGATACAACAAATCTTTGAGAATAGGCTACATAAATGATATTCCTCTTAATTTTCTACTTTGAACGGCAAGTGTTATCCTCATTTTAACAGCACATCAACAAACGTTTATACACAACCTGATATTATTATATTCATAACATTGTCGATGAAGGGGGCCCGAAAACAAATGGGTACCGGGCCCGAGAAATCCTGTCAACGGCCCTGATCCTAGGGGGTCCGGGGGCATGCTCCCCAGGAAAATTTTTGCAAAATTACACTCAAATAATGGATTATAGCGCTTTCTGGAAATACTTTTAGGGTAATATTTGTATGAAATTTATAGACAGATAAACAGCCATAGGCGCCTATTTTTTTGACCGTGGGGGCGAAAGCGTGTTTCATCAGCAGCAACGTAAATTCAGCAAAATGTCACGCAGATCGATGACGTAATTATGCCGTCACACTAAGATTGCTTTTATTGCCACACTCGGAGTTATCGCTACGTTCGACCTATCGTTAATTTATTATAAACAAAACTCGATCACTTCGGTTAAGCAAACACATGCCATGCGTCTGCTAGAGGTTGATGGACTGCGACTCTTTAAGCTAAGCACAACATAAAGTTCAGCAACAAACTAGATTTATTAGCATGAAACACGAGACGAAAAAGCAAGCCTCGAAACTGAAGGCGGCCATCGTGGCCATGGCCGCGATTAACCTACAAAAATCGACATTTTGTCCACCGGGTCTCACCCTTCCGTCGGCCGCATTTGTCCGCCATGACGTTCCGAGACGATTTTACGCAAGCAGCCTTGTGAATAAAGTACCTTGCCACTTATAATCACAAAGGATTAGAAAGCAGTCAAAGTACCCGATAAATCACAATACACACTGTCTATGCTTGAGTTGTTAACATTATTGATTGACCAAGCAGCTGATGTCTGACATCCGCAGGATGCAAGTGACATCACAATACACTTTATTGATGCGACTATTCAGTCTTCGAAATTAGCGTCGGCAATAAAAATGCCAAGGTTACACGAGCGCTTGTAAGGTTAGGATTAGACATTCCTCCGAGTCGTTATGGCACAGCCATAGATTTGTTCCTTAGTCAACACCCTGATGGATCTCTATGAAAAAGGAAGAGGCGTGTGGATTGGTATCAAAGCACGAAAGCCGCAAAACGTGGACGCTTCATTGCGAACGGCAAAGACGTGATGACGCGACAACCTCGTGCTCCGATACAGCATCTGATGATTCCGATTCTGACAGCTAGTTCTTTATCAAACAGACTTTGTGTTGTTCGCAGTATCCCAATTGTGCCGAAATTATGTTAGTGTATACGTAAATCTAGGCAATCTTCTCGCAGGGAGCTATTAATTTGTTACTGGTACCTGGTTGAGCAATTGACGTTATTTTATGATAATTCAACGTTGCTAGATGTCGAATTAATGCAAAACAAACGTAACTTTCTTATTGGGCATTGTTGTTACGCAATATAACCCGCCGGGAAAATTAAATCGATTTGTGCTGACTCAAACGTTGAATCATCCCGAAATTAACTTACTTTTCCGCCCGTGAGTTATCGTGAATGACTGTAACAGCGTGCGACGTGCGTATCTTGTTGCTCGCTTTATCGCTAGTTTTGGCATTATTACATCACAACAAATCAAACAGTGCGGTCGTGATAGACTACTCTAGTATATTTTTCGCTTCTGCCAAATTAAAAATGTGCTAATTTCGAAGACTGTATGTTGATGCGTGTCGAAGTTCCGATGGCCGCCATGTGCTTGTGATTGGCCGCCGAACAGCTTGCTTCAGTCGGACACGTTTGGCTGCCGGAAAAAAAAGTTGTTTCGAGGCCTGAAAGGTTTACTAAAAGGTATACTGTATTAATGGAATGACAATGTTTTGAAAATGGAATGCAAATACTAACTTGATCATACGCTTGAAAATATACCTGTTGAAAGTAAAATCATTCATGTTTACATCAATTCAACAGCACGTCACCTTGAATAAATTTAGAAGTGGCTGACATCCGTAAACAGCCCTTGAAAATAGTTACGGAGAGACGTTTGATTAAGTTTTCCGCTTGACATTTCTCTCTTTTCACTACAATGTCGCAACTTATGACTGACCTGCTTTCAATTCGCTGTCAAACGCCGGTTTTCGTGTTGTAGATGAAACAAAAGATGCACATATTCCCGCCTTTGATCGGGTTTCTATGGCAACGGTCGTGTGTGCGCAATGCGGTTTGTACCAGCCCTTGTTGCGTTGGTTAATGTTAGTGGTTACCTCGGGCCGAGACTTCGAGTTCATTTTCACAGCGAGCGATTCACTGCAGAGGTTTCGACTTTCGAAAGCGACATCGAGTCTGTTTGCAAGTGCATAAAGCTAAACGCACGCTCCGTGTCTACGTAGCAAATTGTGTTGTTTTTGGGTGCGTCTGCAGACGTTAAATCAATGTAAAATGACAGATTTTGTTGTCTGGTGTGGGATTGTAGCATCGCTGCTCGTTCTGGTGATTATTTATCGCGAAGCTGTTGTGGTGTGCATTTAAAAAATGTTTTCCTGCTGCCGATCGCTAGTTTATCTATTGTTTTATGTACCAATACAGCATAAAAGTTGCCCCCACGGAGAAATATGCGTGGGGGCCGGGCCCCCACGCCCCCACGGGTTAGGCGCCTATGTAAACAGCTATTAACTTATGAAAGGTAGCTGTTACACACAAACGGGCAAAAATTGCGGCTTAAATTAGAGAACACAAAAAAACTTAGCTACACAAAAACTACAAAAAAAACCAACAGAGTAAGCGATTCTGAAATTGCTTCCACAGATTAGTTAAAAGAAGGGTAAATCGCGTAATCTTTGCGCGATTTACAATTTGCAAAATTTAATGGTGTCTTTCTGTGTGTCTAAAACAAGTCCTGGGGGGTGTTAATAGCCAGATGTATTGAAAAACAATATAAATTTATACAAATTTTATTATATTTTCAACAAATGGTTCAACTTCGGAATCCAAACTTTGAAAATTTGGGGGGGGCATGGCCCTTTTCGCGCCCCCCCCTGGCTACGCCTATGTTATCATCAACCGTCATCAATATCATCATCAATCATCATCATTATCATCATCATCACCCGTCATCAATATCATCATCATCATTATCATCATCAACCGTCATCAATATCACAATCAATCATTATCATCATCAACCGTCATCAATGTCATCATCAATCATCATCATCATCAACCGTCATCAATATTACCATCAATCATCATCATTATCATCATCAACCGTCATCAAT
Organism: Aplidium turbinatum; assembly: GCF_918807975.1. Taxonomy (NCBI): domain Eukaryota; kingdom Metazoa; phylum Chordata; class Ascidiacea; order Aplousobranchia; family Polyclinidae; genus Aplidium; species Aplidium turbinatum. The sequence goes on from NC_137477.1 coordinate 4,987,079, forward strand.
ATCACCATCAATCATCATCAATATCACCATCAATCATCATCATTATCATCATCAATAGTCATCCTTATCACCATCATTATTAGTTGTTAGTACATCATCGTACCTCATCACAAAAGAGCTTTACCTTTCTCAAAATGGTAGTCTAGCTTGTCTCCCTTGTTTTTCGGCTTCGGGAGCGCATCCGGTGTCTCTTCAACCGATCCAAGGAAGTCGTATTCAACAAACATCTTTTCAATAGTAGAGTCGCCCCACACACTCGTGTTGGGGTCAAGGGTCAAATGATTGATAGATATTCGAATCGTGTCATCCTTCTGCGGATGAATATTAAAAACGAAAACTCTACGAGAGAAGCTTGTGGCAAACAAAATTTGTGCATATCCCAACATTTGAAAGTATTCAGCACTTTTGACACGAATTATAAAAATAGATGGACTAACAACATATTGACATTTCTACGAGTCTAATGATTCGAAAAATCAACCGCTATCTTCAGTTCTAACGAAAGGCGTCATCGGGCACATACTTATTCAAATAGAATTTAAGTTTGAACACATCTAAAAAGTATGCGCCTGATGGCTACTTTGACAAGAAACGCAAAAGATAGCATGTACAATTGTACATTGTACTCGTTAATTTTAATGAGCCAGCTATTTTTTAAAGTGTTGCGCAAGTACAGAAACCTGCCTAACATCCAATAACAAATAACGTACTTCTGTTCTTTCAGTCGCTTCATCGCTTTCTTCCTCTTCCTCCTTCTTTTCTTCACTTTGTTCCTCTTCGTTAGTACTCTCTTGTGCTCCTTCTATGTCATCAGGAATCTCTTCAATTTCATCGATATCTTCTTCAATTTCAGACTCTGCAACCAAAACAACAGCCACGTGGTCAGTGAAAGCAAACGCTGATACAACACTTCTATGTCGCTGTCACCCACTCCGAGATGCCACGTCATCGGTTCGATGACGTAGCGATTCACATAACCAGCTCTGACGCTGGTTAGATTCCCCGTCAAGCCAGCTTTGAAGTATATTGAATGGATTTTTGCTTGATTCTTGGCACTGCAATAAAGGCGGATGAATTTCATGAAATGATGTATTGCACTAAAACTGTCTGCGTTCGAGGGGTGGAAAATTGATTTTGGATAAGGAGCCATGGAAGCACAAACAACGTTGTTATCATCATTACAATTGTATTAAGATATTCTTTGTATAGTGGATGTCACGTGTAATTGAAAAAAATTAGGATTGTCATGATAACAAAATGTCAGTAAAGCAATGCAACAATTTACGTATTTCTGATGTAAACAATCCCGATTTGTTCAAAACACAATAATATTACCCTGATCCAAAGACACTTTATAAATATATGTAGCCACAACGTTGAAGTTCATTCTCATTTAACACAAACACCAAGAACTTGAGCGTTTTCGGCCTCTACAAACCATCATCAGGAAATCTAAATACAGTATACAATAAAGTCTGCTGTGCATTGAAATAAGTATTCACCTTCTTCATGTTCTGGAGATGGTAAAGTTTGAGCGTCATCATCATTAGGAGATTGTGGATTATCTTCTTTAGACTCGTTCTCCACTGAGCCTGCGCTTTCTTTGGGTGATAAATGGCCGGAATCAAAAGATGCAACATCAGACAGAACATCCTCTTCTTCTTCTTGATGAGGGGGATCATTTTTCCTGATAAAAAATGATGAATCAACCCAGGGCCGTTTTGCATACTCGGCTAAAAGCAAATATTCATTTTTTTTCTGTCGTACCCAGGCCTATAGATAGGAAGACAAGGTGTCCAACTTCAAACATGCGGTTAAGTATCGTGCCAAAGACACAGCCGCAAGCTCTTGATAGGTGTTCAACTAATGACCTATCAAAGCACCAAACAGGCGTTTTCACCACTCTGCTACGTAGCCGGCAGCTAATATGCTTGAATGAAACTGTGTTCTTATGGCAAGTAATCACGCTTGCCATAAAAACACGAAACCTTTGTACGATAACTTGAAAGGTTCTTGCTGTAAATATAAAATTTTTGCAACGAAAAACGAAGGAAAAAAAACATTTTTAACTCACAGAGACCCGGAAGATGAAACTGGTGATGGTGGTTGTGGACCACTTCCAGGTTCGTCTTCCTTGGTTTCCTCCTTAGTTGCGACATAAGTGAGTTTTGGGAAAGTTGATTGCTTCTTATGCGAATCATCCTCTGGCTCTGACAGGAGCTCCTCCAAGTCTTCTGAATCTTCATCAAATGGATTCACTTTTATTGGCTTTGTGATCTGCAAATTGTATAAAGAATGAAAACGTCATAATGAGGTAAACCTCTGGGCAATTGGCACTCAGCTGAGCTTCTGATGCACATTATAAAAAACGACCAGTGACAATCTTGTATTTTGATTGCCAAAGAGAGCAGATTGCACCTGTCTCCTTCTTTGGTAAGAAAAAAAGCAAAAGTCTTTGCATTAGAAATGAAGATATTACGTCCATTGCACATTTCCCGTGGAGAGAATGAAACGTTACGAGATAGGCATTGAGATCTGAGGAATTATCTCGAGATCTCGTTGCGATAATTGTTGAAGCGTTAATGTGACGTTTTGGATGGTACAAGAAGCAAGACCGCTTGAACAGCAAGTTGAAAACGACTACATAAATTGAGCTGTAGAACGATTGACAGTTAGAAAGAGAAGAATGGAAGACCAAAAAAGAGGAAAGAGAGCACACGACTGGATACTGGATACGAAAGCTCTTGAATTGAAAGGAGAGAATGTGCATGATAGACTACTCTGAAAACTGAGGTTCCACAGTCCACACAGTGGGATGAAAGGTGGAAAGAGTTCAATGGCAAGTTGACGTTTTGAAACGGCCGACACAGTAACCAACTAACCATGGTATTGTAAGGTTTCAACTTCAAAACATACTTTCTGAGGGTAAGAACATACAATACATTTAAAACCTACCGATGCACCTTTCGGTACCTCAAGTAAAGAAACTTTGGAATGAATAATTAAACAAACAATCCTACCGATCGAGCTAAAGCGATTGGCTTCTCTGGTTCAACAATAGAAACCTTCTTGCTCTGAAAAGAAATGTGAAGTGAAAAACAGTTTGCAATAAAACACACCAGAAAGTGTATTATAAGCTGAAACAGGGATCTCAACCGGGGTAAATTTAACCTAGGGGATAGTTTTCATGTATCAATGGAATAATTTGACCAAATCAGAAAACTAAATTGTGGGATAAATAACTTAATTGTGAATCGAAAAAGCTAGTGGGGTAAATTCATCTATAGACAGTCAGAAAGGGGTAAGCAAGGAGAAACGTTGAGAACTTCTGATAAAGCATTGACACATGTAATTTGTTCATACGGATGCAGTCAGTGGCGGGTCCAAGGAAGGGGGCAATCGCTCCATAGACAAAAAATAAATTAACTTTATTTACAGAGTATTGACAAGGTTGGATTGATGAAAACCTGCACATCATTGTATTTTATCGCAATCGCCCCCATCCTAAGGCTACTTTCTGAATCCGCTTCTGGATGCAATAACTATACGTACAGGACGACTACTCGAAGTCTCTTCGGTCTCTTTGTTTTCCAATGAAGAGCCTTCTTCAATTGGAATTGATTTTTCTCTTTTTTTCGGAGTTGGTTTGTCGGTAAGTGAAGAATAAGGTTGTTCTGATTGGTCCAAAGATCCTGGCTCGTCACGATCTAGTGGGTACGGCTGGTCACGCTCCGCTGGTTCGTCATGGTCAATTAAATTTTCTTCTTCCTGCTTCAGCGGCTCAGATGCCTGATAAGAGAACGCCATGTCGGATGTTCGAAGGATCGGCTTCAACTCATCCTTCTTGCTCAGCATGGGTGTGGATGAAGCTCTCGGCTTTGATAACTTTGACACCACGTTCCTGAAAACACAAATCACAATCAATTGCGAACAAAGAACAAAGTTCGCGGTTCATGAAGCTTTAATTTCTTTGCACATCTTTTTTCTTTATTCCAGTGAAGATCAGATCTCATGATCGTGAACAATGATGCATTGCATACAACCGTCACCTTCCTCTATACAAGGAAAGAACATAAAGACGATGATGGAGCTCAAAAAATGTTATGATCCGTATGCTACACGACTAACCTAAATATTGTTGCGCTTGCCATAACAACACGTGCTATGTTTCTTTGGCAGTGTGATATCACAAACCCCACAGTTTCGCCGAGGTTAACTTAGAGCTAAGTTAGGTGAAGAAACGTGAAGTAGCCCACTTTATCGTCGGGTGTATTAGCACTGGAGTTACATCAGTCCAAAAGTTACCTTATATTTACGCAAAAAGAGTTGCCAGGTACAAGTGAACAACTTTTAATAAATTCAAGCAATTTGAGAGCAACCCGTTATTAAAGCCACAAGATTTCGTCAAAAAGAAACCTTTTTGTTCTCACAGATCGATTCAAAACGGAATTTACGTCAAAACAAAGAATTGTTTCAAAATTTGGCAACTTTGGGTAACTTCTGGCCTGATGCAACTCCTGGGCCGCCACACTGGTTTGAAGCGCCACACAACCGTTTGCTCTTACTGTCGCTTTTTCGGAGTGGCTGGTGGCTTGTTTATTATTTTTTGCGCTTCTTTTAATTCCTCTTCCTCTTCAAGTAATCCTTCACCTTTCATGACACCTTTCGGTGACGTGTAAGTGAGCTGCCACCTAGCGGCAACTTCCACAGTTCCGTTTTCAGAATTGTCGCTCTTGAGGAAAAAAATACAGAAAACAGATATCAAACAACGTCAAAAGGATTGCATTAGTTGAAAGATCGAGCTAGTGCAAACTGAAGTAAGCTTTATTTAAAGCTAGACATTTTGGATACCAGATCGATTGGCTACAAACTCAGAAGCTTTGAACAATTCTGTGGGATACATATGGACATCTCCATTTCTGCGGAGGTGGAAAGATATAATCCCCGAGCACAAGACTACGACGAGTGTGTTGATGATACTTAATGTAAAGCTTAATACCCAAGCTGTGTTGATAATATCTTTCTTATTTTACTGAATAAGAGCGTGTCATGATATTGAATTAAATACCGAATGAACAGTCTCATTCAATTTTTAATACTGTACCTTCAAGAGTTGGAAAGGAGCCTTGATGACTTTGTCATGTGCCAGCGGAAGGAGATCAATTGAGGCCTTGCCAAGATATGACGTCATATCCGGATCAGTGTCGTCAAACACATAGATGGTGAGTTTCTAAAAGACATAGATTTGCTGTTATGTTGCTGAGACCAATCATGCTAAACAAATTTAAATCCATGCACTGCGAGTTATACCAAATACTTTAAACCTTGAAAGATTAATTCTTTCATATTCAGCTGAACTTTTGAAACACTTCCATTTACAGTGTATAATTTAGAAAGGTAATTGTGCTTCACTTTTAGTAGTGAGCACTAGAGCATCCTAAAGAAAAGAAGCTCTTCTCTCGTGATGCAAACGAATTTATTTTCATTTTCTTCTCTCACGAATATCGGTGATGTCTAACCGACTGAGAACTGACATCGGTAGATGTGAAATATTGATGCAGAACTGGGACTATTTCTCAGGAAACACTAAGTGCGGACAGGAGCAAACGAAGCAACATCTGCTTGAATGCAAAATGCTCTGCACAAGACTTGACCGAGATCACCGATGGACCAAGAGCTTGCGTGATGCTCTGGGTTGCAGCTCTTGGGTTGATGCTCTGTGACACAATAAGAAGATCATAACTTCATGTATGGAAGTGCCATTGACAGATGACGACAGAGTGATGTGGTTCATCCTGATTACTTGGTTGTCTGTCATCTGCCAATGACACTTTCATTCACGAACTTATAATGATGAGAAAAGCTGCTATTTTGTATGGTGCTCAATTACTCACTACAAGAGCAGAACTAACGTCTCTTACACGTGATAGTTCGATTCGTGGACCCTGGTACAAGATCACTCATTGACGGAGAAGTGAGTAGAATAAATCCTACCTCAGATTTCAAGTAAGCATCCAGCTCTGCGTTCATTTCCACCGGATAGGCTTGCCTGTCATCAAAGTGTGGGTTGTTGGTGCTGGGTATGATAACAGTGTCGTGATCGGCAAAGTCATAGAACTTGTACACACAGTAGATGTTTGGTTGGATACCTTGAAAAGGTGACTCAAATTGTCATGGGTGTCAACAAACCAAAGTTAACAATATTCATGGACAGACCCAGCAAGTAGGCTTGGGGATGGCGATTTCAAAAAAACACAATGATGTGTAGGCTTACGTTAATCCGACCTTGCAAATACACATTGAATAAACTTAGTTTACTTTATTTAGAAGGGGTTGGAGCAATCTCCCCTCCCGGATCCGCCACTGCTGCGTGCGTTTGTATCGTTAAACCAGTCGATTGCGTGGCATAGTGGTGTGGGCATCCCACTGATGCTCAGGAGATTGTAAATTCAAACCGCGTCCAGAGCACGTAACTGTGCCTTGGATAAATATCGATGACACGGCTTAAGACACATGCAAAGACGCTTCGATGCTTTCACGACCACGGACTAATCTTTAACCGCCATGGATAAATTAGGCCAAAGGTGTTCAAAAATAAACATCAACAACAATGCGATACAGTGAACTCATAATCACCAAATATATAAAGCAAAAGCAAGGACCCACCTTCTCTACGACCCCGGACATGGTTGCATGACATGATCTGCAACAGAAGTTGATTGCTGTTGCCAGTTGGAGGCTGGATGTTTGAGTCAAACACTTCGAGCGTCTTCTGAGTGGCGGCGGTGTTTGCTGACAGATAACCAAGTGCTTTCGTGCGTTCCTGGAATCGTACAGTGACCGTAAAGATTAAAGTGGTACCCAGACAGCAAAATCTGTCATTTTCAGATTGACGCCTACGTTTAATGACCCACTTGAGCTTTCCTGGAGACTATTTCATGAGTTCGAAAGCGATTCGCATTAGCAACTTTATAGTTTCATCTATAATTTCAATTTCTAAGTTATATCTTGCACGAGAAAGTTGGTCATTTCGGCTTACATAGATTGACATATAATCCACTGCGTTTTTCGGTGTAAAATTTAACAAATTGCAAGTAAAAAAAATCAACTCTGAGTCACCAGGCATTGTCCTCGCAATGTATGAAAAATGCGGTTCATAAACTGAAAAAGATTTAAAACTGATGGAAACAAACCCTGTAAAGCCTGATGGCTTGGTCCATGGGAACCCGAAGTCGGATCCAGTAATCCAAAGTACCGTAGTTGCTGCCATTCAAACCTGAAACATCAATGAGAGCTTATTGCGTCGTACCATTTACAACAGGAATTACTAAACGTTGTTGGCAAAGGGTTTTGTGGTTGCCAAAAAGCTCTGTGGGCCGTAGCCTAGTGATCCATAAAGTGGTCAACGTACGGCCAAAATATAGGCCACGTCTTTTGTCATGGAACATATTGTCATGCAAGTTGTTGTGGCTTCAGAATGTAGCAGTAGTATAACATCACACTAAAGCAGTGCTGACTTTTGGCAATCATCTAATGACCTTTACATCTTGCAATATAACGGGACTATTCGAAAACTCCTGCTCTAAAGCCTACGCCCAGTAGGGCCAAGGCGATGGTGCAACTCACCTACGATTGTGGCAGTTCCATGGAGTTTTCCTTGCGGGGTGTCCAGAAGTTTATTGAACCTTATCTTGCAAGAGGCCACTGTCTGGTGATCTATGCCCATCGCCTGGTGCAGCTCAAAGACGGTGCTTTCCTGGCACAATAACCATTGTTTTCAAAAGACAACCAACACAAAGAAAATGAAGTATCAACGTGTAATACAGAGGAAAATACTCATACAGTTCGACGCTAGTAATTCAATCCAGGGAAAGCACACGATTAACATTTTAAGAGCTGATCACTTCGCCCACCTATAGCTGCTAAAACCGATTTCTACCTCCAGTAAATAAAATGAAAGTGGCTTGACTTTTTTGCATATCATGAAGTTCTCAGACAGCAAAATCCGTCGTTTTTACATTGATTCAACGTCTGCAGACATTGAATCCATGTAAAAATGACGGGTTTTGCTGTCTGATGTGATGATTATTCCCAAAGCGAACACGCTTCCAAATACAATAAAATGAACATGCTTAACTATATCTACTTCTGAATTACTTTCAACAAACAGTTCGAGACACACACTTTCGTACATTGATTTAACGTCTGAAAATGTTAAATTAATGTAAAAAATACTTTTTTATGCAAGAAAACTCTTTACGAACCCTTTGAAGGTTGTGGAGAAATAAGTCGTCGACTTTAACTGTGAACTGCGCTGTGAAGTCATATCGTGGACTAAAAGGCAAACGTACAATAGTTACTGTACATGTGTGTTAACTTTTTTTCTTTAATAGCACAGCGCGTAACAACACAGTTGGTAAAAACTTAGATTAAGTGGGGCTGGTTTGATTCACAGGACGTGAGCTTGAGCAACGAATTTTAAAGACAGCTATCCAGCGGCACTTAGTAGATGGATTACTTAAGACAACAGATCAGCAATCGGAAACTTTACTCTATTAATTTCGGTGATTGGTTCCGGGCCTGCGTCAGTTGTTCAAAGCCTCCACAAGTATGCGAAACTGCCAGGATGAAGCTCTCAAAGAAGGATAAAGATTCCCACAAACAGAGCAGTGCTTCAATTCCACAAAACACCTTTTTTCATGTAAAAAACTACATAAGGCGCATGAGAAAAAAAAATCAAAAAGCTAGAATCCAGAAATAACGAAATAAATCTTTGGCTACAACAACAGCCTACGTCATACATACGTCACACCGACGTAACACGTCTATCAGCAGGCAAATGATTCAGCTAGATGCTTTTACTTCAAAGATTAATCAAAAATTGTCCGACTTGGTTTTTACCTTGAGCTTTTCAATATAGGTGTGCTGACCAATTCAAAGTCGTAGAAGGCATACGTAATGAATAAAGAAGGCTCTCTATCGTCCAGAGCCATGATCGCATCATTGTTCAAAGTGACTTTGGAAACATTAATTTCAAAAAGATTTTCACCCCGTTCCAATTGAATGGTTTCGTCCAAAGATTCGTCTACGTCGATCTGGTAATGAAAAGTTTTCTAATAAAATCCGTTAAAATAATGAGCAACTAACAAAACTAGCAGTTTTATAAATTTTGGATTTAGGCAAGTTAGCTTTTTTTCACTCAAGTTTTTCACTGCTAGTGAGTAATTTTGCCGCATTATCGATAAACCTAGCATCAACAACAAAGTGATTGGACAGAACAAGCCTCATTAAAACTGCGCAAAAGATGAAAAAAACTTTAACAAATCCACACATTTTTGGTACAGCAGTAAGTCCTGGTCATGAAAAGAAGATAAATTATTTTCTGTCAACCATGCAGCTCATCAATTCCTAACTTGACTGGGTCCACAACCGACCAAGTGAAGTTTAACGTTGCAAAATGTTTCATCATATACGGTATCAAGAAACTTGTTATGGTCGAGTTATCAATTCACAAACCATGTCTAGTGTCTACCATATCTCAAAACACAACTCTACACAACCGCTGGAACGATATTTGGAACGTAATGCAAACCTCATCTCTCTCAGGTTGAAACTTGAACTGTTTCGTTCCATAAGCCACGTCATGAAGTTGGGACTCCAGTTTCTGAAACAACATTGTTTATGGTTTCTAAATGGTTCTATTATAGCATAATGAAGTTATTCCTTATGAAACTCACATATTATTTAAATCGATCACCGGCAAACAAACGTGTGAAAACCAGCACAAAATCTTATTTTAAGAGTTAAATCCCACCTAGAAGTACAGAGAGAATTGGCTGAAGACCACCAAATATAGAGACACAGTGTTTTACTACAAGTTGAAAAATAATATTTCAAACCCAGGTAGCTCCATCAGCCCTACTCAGTGAGTACTCACATCGATTCACACAAATTAAATTTTGTTTCGAGACTTTCTATTTTATTTGAATAAGCCGCTTTGAAGAAGTTGATTCCAAACCAATAGCAATGTTGAGGATATGTTGTCATGCAAGTGCCAGCCTTCGGAGTCAAAGCAGCTAACGTAAATCATCTGTCACTTACTGCAGTTTCTTTCTTGCAGGTCATCTCAATGAAACACACTGCACTCTACAAACTATCTAACCTTGATTCTGGCAGCCCTGGCATCCAGCAGCCTTGCATATCTTTCCAACTTCCCTTCGTATTCCTTCTTTATGTCTTCCATTTGGTTGGTAACACTCTCAACCTGATGCAAAAAGTGATCGTGAGTAAAGCTCCAGCATAGATAACGATAACCCAGACAGCAAAATCCGTCATCTTTACATTGATTCAGCGTTTGCAGACGTTGTAGCAATGCAAAAATGACAAATTTTGCTGTCTGGAAAGACATTTACGTTGCTGATGAAAGATGGCCTGAAAAAAAGGAACTTAAAAATTCAAGAAGCCAATGATAGAAATGGAGGAGCCACTGCAGACAATTTTTCGACCTCTGGTATTTCGGGATGAAGACCACGCTTTTTTGAAATAAAAACGGAGAGTAGCACCATTACTCATTAAAGTTATTATGATTTGCTACTACTTAACTTTAGAATCGTTAAATAAATTTTCGCTTGTAACAGACACAAAATGTTAGTTGTCAAGACGTTCTTAGTTCATTGAAAACTATATCAGTTTATAAACACACTCATGCTGAAATTACGTAATGTAATTACGTAATTTTGATGATGGAATTTTGCTCGACATTGCTAGAAGACACGAATTACCTCGATCTGGTAATCTTTGTTTATCTTGTGCTGCATCAGCAACATCTCCCGTGTCTTGTCAAGCTCCTGAATCGTCTCAGCATGTTGTCCTTGCAGCTCTGAAAATTCCGTTTCCAAATCTGATTGAAATAAAGTAAGACATTACCGAAGAGTCGTTACTGCGCCTTCTTGCGGTCCAACAAAAAGTCAACGCATGTCACATGAGGGCTTAAAATTGGTACAATTAATCTTGAAGTATCAAAATGGCTGTTACCTTTCGGTGTGCTGTCGATGTTTTCTAAGAAATCCGGTCTTTGTTGTTGAATGGCGTCATGTTTCTTCTTCCTGATATTTGCCAATGCAGCTCGGAGCTCATCAACATCAACCGCGTCCTCTGGAAGAAGAAGACAAGGAGAAAGATGTTATGATCGCAGTGGTAAAGTTAGAAACCAAATGACGTTAAACAAACTAGAAAAATACTGGAGGTTGGTCATATTTTGAAACCTTTTTGTTTTTTGAATTATACGTTACTGCGTACGGTAAATAAAAAAACAAATCAAGCCGAGTATAAAATACTACCAGATGCAGAATATATTCTAAGTCTTTCACGAAGCTCAGAGTTTTCCTGCTTGACTCTTTCCAAGTCTTCATGGATCTTCCTGCTCTGTGATTGGATGCGGGAGGCATAGCCTAAAGAAATGTAATTTGATGAGGACATTTTCCAACAAAAGATTAATGGAATTAGCCAACAATCCTGATCTGCATCTTTAAGTTTACTAGAGTCAGAAATTTTAGATTAGAATCGTGAGTAGCATCAAGTGGCCTATTGCGAGCCTTCATTTGAACACGTCATTAAACCGCAAAAGCATCTGTTAGTGGTAACATATCCACTAGCATTCATGGAGATTCCGAATTTTGTTTCGTTTGTGATATAAATTTAATGCAAGCCAGGTAATCAAATATTTAAAAAAGATTATTTCTTTAGGTGCCACGTCATAGGTTGTATGCCTACACACCATTCCATGGCAGAATAAGGAGTTTCTCACTAGCTGTCAACACTGGGGCGAACAGTGACCACCGTAGCACGGTATTACCTCTTTCATTGGATATTTTATCCAAAATGGTGTTCTTGTCGCTCATGTCTGCTTGGATGGCTGCTTCCAGTTGGGCGATTTGAACTCGGAGTTTCCTTTCTAATTCCCGCCATTGCTGCTCTTTTTGCACATCGAAAGCGCTGGGTGATAGTTGCTAACGTTAGCTTCAATAACGCGATAGTTGACATCAGATATCACAAGATACGGCAGACAAACAAACAATGCTACGACATCTAACAAACCACAACCGCAAGTACTGAAATGCTATTGAAAAACGAAAGCCAGACCTCAATAGAACACATAGCAAGAAGAAACACGTTAAAAAATTTAATATTGACTAAGATGATGCATGGCAAACGAACAAAAAGAAGATAAAAATGAAATATTTTGACAATATCAAGCAAATTACGGGAATGATAAGCATGTCGGAAGAACTAGTAAAAACAAAAGACAGAACAGAATGAAAGGAGTTCACATGGGAGATCACAGCTAATCAAACATGATCAATCTGATGAAGAAGATCTCAATACAAGATTTTCTAAGATAAAATGCGCAATAAAAAATACATTTTGTTACCTCATAGTCAATCTATCGTTAGCTTCCTTCAGTATGTTAACCTCCTGCTCAAGTTCTCTGACCTGCTCGCGTAGTTGGCTGGTAACTTGCTGGTGCGTGCCACCGTGCTTCAATGAGTTCTGCGGAACAGACGACACTATCATGATTCATAGTAAGCAACGTGTTTCAAGTGTACACAGTTTGTGATCAAACAATCACTAGGACTTGATAAATCGTATAACTCAGTGCGTAATCTACCAACTGGCTTTGTTTGGTGGATCTATCCAATGACCAGTCGTAATGCTGTATATTTTACGTAGAAATCAAAAACCTCATTAACGCAAGATCTTACCTGCAGAGACAAGTTTTTGTTTTCTTCTTGGACTAAACGGGACTTTAACCTTTCCATTTCAAGGATTACTTCGTCATAGCTCGATCGAAGTCTCTGGTAGTTTAATTGGAGTTCCGAGTACCTGAAACACAAACACTTCATCTCTCGCAAAATGTAACTCGCTGAGCACAGTGTGTTACAACCTTGTCCATACTTTCCAGGCTGCAATTATTAGTCATATTTACATTAAATTAATGCTTACAGACGTTAAATCTATAGAAAAAGAACTGATTGGCCGACTGGGTAATAAACTATCAAAGTTTGATAGATCACCAGAAGAAAAGTAGTACTACAAAAAATACAAACACATTTCAAGTTTTGTTTTCAGCGAGATATTTATGTATATTTTAATGATCTATGTCACAAAATTGACAGTAGAAAAAGACTGATCAAAAATGAAAAAAAATAATCAGAAAAAAATATGGTAGAGTAACGTTTTTTGTTTTTTTTGCAGCACAACGGTTTCAAAGGTTTAGTCTAGTAAAGAACTTGGAAGACAGACTAGTCTAAAAGAACAACTAAGTTTAAAGAAAACTTTTAACCAACCAATCTAGATCTATCTTAAAATTAACCTTGATTGCATTGCGGTGACGTCATTCGCTTTATCTTTCATGTGACGTTGCATCTTGATCATTTCAATGTTGTCTCCAAGTGACGACTTTTGCTTGGAGTTGACGTTCTCACGCAGGTTTAATATTTCATCTTCATGTGCGGCATCTGAGTGACAGATAACAGCTTGAAACGTTGTGAATGGAAAAGCGCAGGGGAGAAGGCGTTGGCGTCTTAATAATGCAAACATGGTTTGATACCCGGCTTAAACTGTTTGTTGAAAAACCCCGCTCACCTCCACCTAAGGTGTAATAAATTGGGCGGGCGTAGTTGCTGAAGGAAAGGCGGCCGAGACGAAGAAACCGACCACCCCACTCTCGTTAGTGCCGAAGGCTTAGTGTGATGAGAACCTTATCTTCTCATTTCCAGAAGATCAGTAACTGAGTATGGACTTACTTCGCGAATAGACTTTTATCGCATCTAGGCTGATGCCCAGCAGAAAAAGCACAGTGATGGAAGAATGTATAAATCGCAATTCAATGCTACGCACTCTTCATGGTTTTATTAACGCTTAAAAAGTTCGAAACAAGACGATTTCGAAACGAACTTTCGTAAAATGGTTCGACTTTGTTTCACTTCCAAACATGTTTAATAATGAATCATTTCGTGTCGGGCAAATAAATTTCTTTCCAACACCCCAGTCGGCACACAGTCAATAGATGAACCATTCCAATGACCCAACTACCGAAAATCAAATCTCAAACCTTCAAGTTTGTGGTAATAAGGCGGAAAATATAGAACATCATTTAAGATTGTAACCTTCAGCTGCTTTGTTTTTAACTATACCGGTATAACAATTAATTGTAAATGCCAGGAGTGACATGAATCCAGCGTGGCGCAGTTGCGAGATTTCGGCGTAATCACTACATAGCGTAGGCTACGTCAAATAAGCGTTATAACTTTGTCAAATGACTACGTAGACGTTATACAGCAACTATTCTTAATTTGTATAGCTTATAATCGGCTGCGGCTATCATGCGCTTTATAATTCGCATCCGGGTAAAGTTGTCAATGGAAGATGTCACGGATAGCCATCAGTGGATGACATCGGACTTGCAGATGTTGCTTAGCTTACTTATTTGATTGATATTCATCCGCAAAGACTTGTTGTCATCTTCTATCCTTGCAATCTGCTCGTGGAGGACCAGGACCTGTTGATGAAGACGATGATTTTCGTTTCTAGCTTCATCCAGAAGACTGTGTCCGTATCTTCCAGACCGAGGAGATGTGGTTCTTGTGCTATAAAGGAAAAAACAACAAGAAGATTCAGTTACGGACTTAACATTGTTTAAGGATTTAAGATGTATGAAGACAACATTGGTTAAGGACTAATGATGTAAGAGAACTTAACATTTCTGATGTCACAAGGATCAAGTCTGCCACGACAAGCGTGTTTGTTGCATGAAAGAGAGCAAGACGTTTATAACCTTGCTCTATCTGACTTTCCTCCACGTCGATCATCAAAGCTCTCTCCATGTTTGCGTGCAATCCCAGAGTCAATTCTGGATGGCACTTTGTTGTATGGAGTTTGTCTCTTGCGTTGGGTGATAATTTGTTGCTGGGAAGCCAAAAGCTGAAAGTAATGATTTTAAAGATATTTGTTGAAACACAGAAAGACTTAAGATTCACAACTCTTTGTATATCTAGGATCGTTAGCGTATCTAGTCCATGAACCACATTATTCTTTCATGGAGTTTCACAGCCATGTTTCTCCATGGTGGACGGTAGATTAGTAAATGGGCAATTAAATTAGTGTCATCCACGACCACATGAAAGTGGTGTGATCCGGTATTACATACTTCTGGGGGTCAATGTAGGCTTAGGATAAGTATTTGCATTTTACTTGAGAATAATTAAACTTACTTTACGCTCAATGCTTTATTATGTAGTTTCAATGCGATTGTAAAAAAATCGTAAATTAATCACAGCAAAATTTCACCATGTGCTTGTTCGTGTTCTCGATGTTAAGGATTCTTTTCAACATTAGAAAGTTAGATGTTAGCTTGAATCCTTGCCTAATTTTCAAGGTGTGGGCTACAATGAACATGCCAAGAGATAGATAGGGAAATACTGCGTTAAATCATCGGTTACAATAGTAATGGCCTTGCTGTTCTAAAATTCACATCATCAGGAATGTTTCTTTGGAGTTACAAAAGCATATACAAATAACAATCAACAGAGTTTGGTTATAAAAAGAAGTACTTTTTGTTTCAGTGTTTCATTTTCTTTGCACATGTGTCGAATCCTGTCCTGCTGATTTTCAATCGTTTCCTCCAAATCGACATCTCTGGTGGATCGGGATGCTGCAATGAGAAAAGTTCAATCTACATTTCATTGAACTTAAACAACTGATAAAAGTTGAATGAGGCTGTTCACCACCAGGCATTTAGTTAATAAAAACAGATTATCACCTTATATATACATGTTGTGATAAATGAGCTTAGTTTGCACCAGTAGAATATATCATGTTATTTAAATTACTGGTGTTATTATACTGCAGGCAAGAAAATAAAATATGCATCAAAACAATTCCAAAAATAATAATCTGCTTGTTTACAGGTTGGCACAAACCATAGCGTTTTGCACTTATTGTAATAACACCCTGTATCAGTGTACCAGGCTACACTGTGAATGATATGCAACACAACAGACAACTAGAACCAGCAAAGGCACAGTCATCAAGTCAGCTGCTCTCATCCTCGTTTCCAGTGTCATGCACATGCTGTCACCACTTGATCAGATAGAAAACAGCATCTTAATGATAATTATTCTTATTAGTGTGGTACTGTGGGTGTGTGTGGGTTACTCTAATTTATATACAGTATTGTATCAAATGCGCTTAATTAAAGTGAATACTGAAAAGTTTGGGTGTTCATCAGGACAATTATCGTTTCTAGCACTAGTTGCTACGTTCATCTGATGAAATTGAAAGTAAAATTAACAACAAACAAGATGGTTTATTGCTTTACTGACTGGTTTATTCCTTCACTGACTGACGACGACATGCAGGCTTCAAGCCTACTTAAACACAGTTGGAAACGTTATTTCAATCTAATTTTGTCTCGAATTTCTAGTGGTTTTCAGTGCTTCGAATTTATGTTTATTGTTGGAAGTTTTTTACGTAATTTAACGTCGAAAGTAACTACACATCATTAGCCAATCTTTAAAACATTGTGTTCTATTTCTCTTGCCTTCAATCGCACTTTTTTTCTGTTGGTCGTCACTGCTTCGAATTTTTATGTTTATTGTTGGAAGTTTTTACGTAATTTAACGTGGAAAGTAATCGCTCACACATCATTGGCCAATTTTTAAAAATATTGCATGTTTTAGTTTTTCTTGCCTTCAATCGCACTGCAGTATATAACCAGGTGAAATTTTATTTTGTACAGTATGTTATTCGCTCTGAGGATGCGCATTGTCATGGTGCGCGAAACGTCAGTGAAGCAATAAACCATCTTGTTTGTTGTTAATTTTACTTTCAATTTCATCAGATGAACGTAGCAACTAGTGCTAGAAACTTAATTAAAGTGATGTAAATATCATTCTGGAGTGGAACTTAGTTCTTTTCCTATTTTTGACCATTTTAATGAGTTTAGTGTTAGTCTAATTTCCAGTTAACAATATTTGGTGGTTCAAGTTTCCTTTGAGGACACAGACAGACAAGTGATGTATAATTGTATATTTATAATATATACAAATACATAGATAAAACTACCGCAGTTATAGATGTGCAATTGTGCAATATAAATAAAACAATGTCCAGATGAAAGATTTCAACTTGATTTTATTTTTTAATTTTTAATTTAGCTACATTAGACATATAAGCCACACCTTGCAGCCACAAAAACATTACTTATCATTTATAATACTATACAATTGAGTGACTAGATACCTGTTCCACTGGCTGCAATAAGCTTCTTGCGATCGCTGACTAGCCGCATCAACTTAGTTGCCATTCTAAATTTAAAAAGTATAAATTAGAATAAATAAAATCTAGTATTTTTACCAAAAAGAAATTCTGAAACTGAAATTTAATCAAATTCAATTCAAATTGAAATTTAATCTTCCTACTTCTTAATTTTTTCTTCTTGCTTTCGTCCATGAGTCTTTAGAATGAGATTAGCTTCCATAACTCTGAGATATTGATCTTCTAACTCGTCTCTTGATAACTTTGCAACCATTGCTCTCTGTTGCGATTCCTCTCTCGCAGTCATGATTGTGGTTTCTATTCAGCACCAGTACTCTTAATAAGCCGAGCAAACAAACATAGTCTATAAAAAAAAAATAAGGTAATTTCATATACAGACGAAATCGGTTAAGCGCATACTGCTAAAACGTATCAATTGTTTTATTGTATCAAAATCTGAAATCCCAAACCAAATCCTATCTAATAACTAAAACTATTGGTTTAACTCAGTGGTTCACCTTTTTAGGCTTATGGCACCCTTCATAAAAAAATATACCTTGCGGTACCCCGAAGATTGCAAACGACACCCTGGTTGGGAACCATGGTTTAATGTATCCCACTAAAAGGAATGTATCGGATAAGTGTATCAGCATTTGCTTCTAGTTTGCATAAGCATACTTCATTCATTTAATCGTATCATTTTCTTTGTTTACACACATCTGGCAAAGACAATGAGTAGTTAACGTGACAAATGTTTACTGATAAGCAAAAGGAGAATGACCCTTTTTTCTTTTGCTTAACTGTCTGCCATGTGCAAAAGCGAAGTGAAGAAAATGAAGAACATGAGTGTCATTAAACAAAAACAAGTGACCGTAATCTCATGATGTGTGCTGTAATCTCATGCGCAAGACATTGGGCCACATAGATTTCATCTTTACACTGCTGGACTTCATTAAGGCAAAGGAAATAATCACACTGCAAAAGATCTAAAAATAGCACACTTGAAACAAAAGCGCAGGTGGTCAAAGGTCATTTTGTGACATCACAGAGATTGTTAAAGATAAAAGGAGTTCGACTGCCGCAGTTTGTGGGAAAATGTTTTGATCGTACAACTGGTTGCTGGCAATGCACTGTGTTGTGTAACAAACCACTAACAAACTCCCTCCAAGCAAACAGTTGTAGGATTAAACCACACAGTTGTGAAGCCCAATGCAACCGAGTTAGCACATACACATTCCCAACAATAATGCCTGATTACAATTAACCTCTTTTCTTGAGCAAATTGGTTAAATGTATCAAGCCTTAAAGCAGCCGGCGGCCATGGCCGCTAAGTAGTGCTTGCATGGCCGCCAGTGCTACCTCCTCAGTCGGCCAAGTTTGGCCGCCGGTTTTTTCTAGCTAATTATTTAATTTTGCAATAGAATGATCGTGAATTAACTGTCGAAAATATCTAGATCAAAGAGTGACGCAGAATTAGGTCAGCGCGTCATAATCACCACTGTTGTATTATATTGTGTGGAAACATTTGCTATTGTAAGGAAAATATCACGCTGCGATCACCAGCTATAAGTCTTGTTTGTAATTCCTGACGTTTATTTTAACAGTGTTAATCCGAAGTGCTAATTTACATTGGCTGGCAATATTGTCGTTTTTATGTCAATTCAATGTTGTCGGAAATTGAATTGTTGTTAAAAAGGAGAACTACCCAGACAACAAAATTTGTCATTTTTACCCTGATTTAACGACTGCAAACGTAGAATCAATGTAAAAATGACGGATTTTGTTGTCTGGGCAAGTTAGTTGACATCCGAGGGGAAAACACGTGTCTTCAGAGTTGAGAAATGTTTCCGCTGTGGGTTAGTGACTTCACACACTCAATGGTGACATCATAACGGTATAAATGGTCAGGTTTTATGAAAGGCGGTATTCGGTAATGCACTAATGCAGTTGAAACAATTTACTGAGCAGCGAGCAGTTGAAACAATTTAGCATCGTTAGATGGTCCCGCAATACCGGATTACAATAAAGCAGTTATTGCGTGGTACAACGATTCTATAGCAGGACATCACCCAGACTTCAACAACACTACGTGATCATTTTGGCCTTGTTGCAGGTTTAATTCTATTTACTTGTGCTATCGTTATTTGTATTTTGGCCTCTAAGCACGCAGATTTGGCCGCCGAGAAGGAGCTCTCGGTAGGCCACGATGGCTGCCGAAAAAAACACGAGTTTTAAGGCCTGTGTATCGATTGAAGAATTGTATCAAAATTAGGGATGGGCAATTTAGAATACCGAATCCAGAAGGATTCGGATCCTAAACTATCCGAATCCAAAACGGCAATAAAACCGGGTAATAAGATTCGGTTTTAAAGATATGCATAAGTCTTGTGTAAGCTGTCAGCTTGAGACAGTAAACTGAAAAAAAGTGTGGTTTGCTCACTTTTTTCTTTGCACTGACACCACCGCAGTTCCGCACTTTCAAAAACATTTTGCACGCTTTGTGCGCGCAGGACGCATGCAACCCTACGTCACTCGCTCGCATGAGCAATCAAAGAAACTAAGCGCGTAATTTTCTTCACGCTTTGTACACATGCACAATCGTGCAATGCTTTTTTCAATCCACGTGCGTATGCGACTCTGTGATAGTTTGACTGGTGGGCGTAACAACATTGAGCAGATGCCCCTGCTAAAGGAGTTGGCTCTGAAACACCTCAGCATACCTGCCACATCAGCATCTTCCGAGCGATTCTTTTCCACTGCGGCTTGACAGCAACTAAGCTGCGCTCCCGTTCAGCGTTCCCAGATTGGGAAATAAAATATCAAATTAAAAAATTCTGGTGAAATTTAGAGGTCTTTATTGCCAATCTTTTTGACCTTGAAACCAGATAACTTTTTGGTGAAATCTAGTGAAATTTTCCCCACTCAATTTTTTTCAAGAAAGTTTTTTCAATTTTTTTAAACTTTTTAGCAAATAATCCCTGCTCGTATAGAAAACGTTTTGCAAGAGGTTTACATATGGATGATAGCAGTGTCTTATGTCTTGAAAACTATTTGTATTTAGGCGAAATTGCTTTATTTAGGGTGTTTTAAATATCTGGTGAAATTTTAGTTACTTTTTGGTGCCAAGCGGCTCCCATCCTCTGGCAACACTGCTCCCGTTTGGCTGGCAGTCATCTAGAATGCCTTAATGTGTAGCATTGCAACAAACATTTACTTTGATTGTGTAGCTTTTGTGTCTGAAATGTTTTTCTTTTTGTGTTGCTGGAGCCTGGAAGTTAATAGGATTCGGTATTCTGGATTTGATTCTGGATTCGGTTTAGTATTCCGGAATAATTCTGGAATAGTGAATTATTCTGAATTGCCCATCCCTAATCAAAATGTCTGGAAAATGGATGATATGACTAACCAGTTTTGTCTGTATCACATTTACTACTTTATTTGATCATCAATTTTGTGTGCAGTTCAGTACAGCACTACAGCAGGCCATAGCCCTAAGAAGGGCCATAGCTATTTTTCGCTAGACCACCGCGCTGTTCATAACAAGAAATCAAGAGTTATAGTCGAAGGGGGACCACTCCGCATTCCGCAATCAACGTCATGCCTTTATATGTCTTACCAAAGACACACCCACATGCTGTTGAGTGGTGTCGAACCGGCAGCCATTCAAAGATCAAGCCATTGCTCTCACCACTCAGTTATGCAGCCGACAGATAACAGAAACCACAGATTGTGAAAAAGTCAAGATCAAATTTTTGAGCTTGTCCGAACATTATATGTTTAGAAAGCAATAATTTATCCAAGTTATACATTAAGCAACTAGTTTGATAAAACAAGGATTTTTGATTTTTTGTTGTATTAAGCATTTATCAAAAGCAACAATTCTCTCAATATGACAAGTAGAAGAATTAAAGATATGCTAAGTATGAGAAAGTTTCAGTTTTCAATTTTATTTCCGAGCATCAAAATGAAAATATTACTTGTTATAACATAACAAGGATATGAAAAAATGCAAGCAACAAACGAGGATGTTAAAATGTGATTGAGACTGAAATGATATACCAAATACAAGGATTTTTCGCAATTGTAACACCTTAAACAATTAAAAATTGAAGCAAATGCAACGACACAAAAAAATGTCTAAAACAAAACAAAAAATGACACAAAAAACAAGACAAGAAAAAAATAAATTCTTGATTGATAATTGCTATGTTGGTCGGCCATAGTGACTTATCAATAGCTTAGTATTGATAGTCAACGACAACGTAGGGAACATAGCTCTTTGTTTTTGTAGGTTTAGTTCCTCAGAAGGACAAGGTAAGAAAATAAAATCCAACAAAAGGTATCCTAATCCTAACCCTAGACAGAGCCACTTCAAATTACACCAGGTCTTGCAAGATGTATACAATACATAATATGGTTGAAGTGGCTATTTTTACCCACCTGTAGCCATGGTTATAACCATGTGTTGCCAGATTTAGGATTAAAGTTAGGAAGGGTTATGGTAAGGGTTAAGGTAAGGGTTAGAGTTAGGAATAAGGTTAAGGTTTTGATCTCTGCCCAGAACTAAAAAAAATTTCCAAAATACAAGTTTTTGTTTTCAACAGCTTTAAAATTTCTCAAATTAGGGCAGAATTCCTTATCTGGCAACGCTGTTGAGCCGAATATGGTATATATGTGGCAATGAGATAATGTAACATTGTGCGAGAAATGGATGTCAAGCTGTAAAGGCTAAGCATGCCTTGATTCAACTTTTTAAAAAAAGACACATCCCTTTGATATTAGAACAGGATAGACATGAACTTTAGGCACAGCAAAAAGAGAAAGATACCGTAATTATTATTCTTATGAATTAGGTTAGCAGCGCAATAAGTCAGAAGGCTAATTAAAATAACTGGTAAGTACCGTACCGTTATGGCTAATCCAGAAATGAGCCTTTAAATGTTGTTACCCTAGGAAACCTTGTACAGTTGAAGTGATAGCTATGAGGTATTTTTAAAGCTAAGGTCTCAAGCGTCACCTTAGCATTATTACCTTAGAGGCTACCGTACCTTTAATTTATATATAAAAAATTCTATCTGCTCCAATAGAAGCCTTGCCTATCTATTCTATGCAGACTATGAAAACCTCGATGCTGCCACAATAAAAGCCTTTTACAATCACCAATACAGCCTAGCTTATCTATTCTATGCAGTATGAAAAAACCACATACAGTAGCTATCAACTCAACTAAGAAGTACAAGGTTATGCCCGTCCAGAAACATACCTGACACACAAAATTCTATACCTATTACAAAATTAGACTGTTTTTAACCGTTACTTCATAACTGCAGTCATTGCCACAACACAGATTTCCCGACAGTCCGCTAAACTGCAACCTTGTTCAGACTGTAAAATTCTTTATTTGATTTACTTATTTTCATGTTTATAAATTTGGGCTTCGCTATTTCACGCTTCGTTGCATTTAGCGTCCCACGTGACAACGTCCTCTGGTGACCAATATTTTAAAGGATACAAGAAAAGGGAAGAAATATCTTCTGATAGGTGTCAAAACGACTCGGTTTCATGTGTTGTAAGTCAAACTTATTTTCACGAAAATTAATTAAATCTTAAACAATTAGACTTAACTGTTTTGGTTGTTCTTTTGACGCAGGGCCGTCACCGAGTTTGGCAAAGTAAAGTTTTTCCAAAGGGTCAGAACTATTCAATTCAATTCATAAGACTCATAACCAAGACTAAGGTTCAGTTCAGTTTGTTTTTATTTCTGACCATCACAACAAAAAAAAAACAATATATGACAAACATAGCAGAGCTGATAGAAGGTCAAACCAAAGACTTTTTAAAAATGATACTGAATCTATTTCCTGCTTGGCACTGAGCAATGGAATAGATTGGGGTAATAATGTAGGCTACTCAGTTGCGCCTCTATATATGGCTGCATTGACACTGCCTGCTTTGTAAAACGCCGAGAAGCAACGCATTCTGCGATTGACACAGCGCTATAAAAAAACAAAAAAAAAACAAGCATTATAGCCTACTATTTTAATGTATCATTTTATTTTTCGTCATTAATGTGTGGGAAACGACTATTAAGCTACAATACGTGATAGCCTACACACTGTACACAGGATAGCAGCACGGCAACCAACGGAAAAGGCGGCTAACCTTGGATGGTTTCCACGGTGCCTGAACACTTGTTTGTGTAGCACTGTAGGCCTATAAGCCGTAGCTATGTAACTAATACGGCCACAATATTTAAAAACAGATTCTACGGTAATCTCATGGTAGGCTATATTTTGTTTTATTTCATTTATCCTTAGCCTACCATTTTGCCCAAAAAAGAATGACTGTTGATTGTTTGATTAAATCTTTAATTATATTCAGATTGACAAAGCTTCTTTGAGAAATTAATTCTGGCAGTATCGCTACACTTGTATTGACCACATTGCCTTTCTTAATAATGAAGCTCTTTAGCTCCGCAATTGATTGAGTTTAGCTTCGACCATTCATTATAGCACATGACTAGGGAACTGTGTTCCGAAAGCTTGCGCAACTTACTATTGCCACAGCAAACTCGCAGCATCAGGCTAAGACAGATCGTTTAAATCTACCTTGTGAAGTAAGCTCTTTAGCTCCGCCAAGCGTACACTAACGTAATGCCTTTTTCTATTCGCCGATAAACGGGAGAGGTACGAAACTAGCGTCATTGAACGGTAGCCTACGGTGTTTTGGAATACGGGCGTAATTGTGAAGCAATACAATAAGCTCATTAATGGTCTGTTACGAGACTTAGTAGTCGACATCTAGGACAAAAATAGTTCCCCAAGCCTCCAAGATTCCCTACACACTGTCTTGTAGAGACTTTGAACCACTGACGCAAGCCCACGGTCACCAAAATTGTCAGAGTGGAGTTTGAAGTTGAAGTTCTGTTGTCTATGAATTATTCCATCCACTAGGTGCCGCTGAATCGAGAGCAGTTCTGTTATGTGTTGCTCAAGCGCACACCCCGAGAGTTGAACCAGCACCGCTTGATGTTGTTGTAAGTTGTAACCCGTTGATTTCAGAAGGATTTCACAGCCTACGTTTGAAATTACACTAAATTTAAAAAAAAAAAAAAAATTAAGCTGATTCCGAGTTGTGAGGAAGGCTTGGGTTTAGCACCAAAAACACCTCTTCAGAAATATCTAAGATTGAGATGGGCCTACTACCAGTAAAATCATTAGAAAAGAGGTAATTTTCTTTTAAGAAGTAGAAGTTGTCTTGAAAATAAATTGAAGTCAATTCGAAAGCACCATAGCAGAAAAATGTGGGGCCATTATGTCACCCTGAGAATGATCTGGATCCTTTAAGCCATCTGGGGGCCGAGTGTATTGGTAGCCCCTTGGATTCGTTTTGTGAATGGTCTACTTCTAAATAGCCTAACTTATAAAAAAAACAAAAACGGACAGAAAGGTTGTACACTTTGTGGTTTCTTGCCAAAACAATGATCTGACGCTAACTGAAAAATACTGTAAAAATAGCCAAATCTTAGACAAGTAACATATGTCACTATGTGGAATATGGAATAACTTTACATACAATAGCCTAGTCCTAGATCGCATATGTAGCCTGTGTTGCCCGATACTGATCAACTTTAAGCTTGTCAAAAATGTGTGATCTGTTCTTTGTTAGAGCTACAGTAGGCTACAATAAAAACAGACTACTATTTGCACGAACGCGCCCTTTTTGCATGCCTCTGTAAGTGTCGTTTGCGTTTTCATGCTTTCTTCTTCTTGATGCGTTATAACTTAGCATGTATTGGGAGGAACCTTCCAAAATTCAATGTAGCATTTTGGTCACTTTTTTGGGTCTACCAAATAAGAATTATGAAAAAATTTGAACAAAATCCGAATACTTTCTTTTAACATACCTAATAATAAGTAGACTATCATTCATAAACCAGCAGGATGGAAATACGGTACATGACGTGAAATAAGAACATTAATTAATTTATAATGATCATCGTTGAACGGGCATGTGATAAAACTATTTTAAGTTGCCGATCAATAATCTCAGCTACGCACATAGTTGTAGGCCTACCAGCTTACCACATATGCGGTTGAAGCTTGAAATCTGTTTGACGCTGGGGTAATAAATTATCATTTTATTTGATTACTTAAGCCGCACATGGTTGTTATGCTTCTGCTTTTGATTAAACAGCGTCACCGGATACTAAGGTACTTTTTAATTGACCATTCATTTTTCTAAATACGGCGATGTTTTACAGTACAGCATTAACTATGACAGGCTTAAATTGAAAAATTCTATCGAGATGGTTTCAAAAGCTACTTCTGATTGTTGTGGGCTGGACAATAAGCATTAAGCAATGCTGATAGTGAAAATCAAAAGTTGTGCTCAGGTTACAACATGGAATAACCTGATATTGAAGCAGAAATCATTTCATTCTTGTCAAATAATAGTATTATCATTTTGAGCAGAAGGTGCAGTTATCATACTATTCAATGTAAGCACTTGCAGTCATATGCACGT
Source organism: Aplidium turbinatum (assembly GCF_918807975.1). Taxonomy (NCBI): domain Eukaryota; kingdom Metazoa; phylum Chordata; class Ascidiacea; order Aplousobranchia; family Polyclinidae; genus Aplidium; species Aplidium turbinatum. The sequence continues at coordinate 5,012,921 of NC_137477.1, forward strand.
TTAGCAATCAAACGTTGTGAGATTAGCATTGGTATCTCGAAGACAACACGTAGAGAAATGACGCAAGAACAGCACAATATGGTAATTCTCGCAAGCAGGCAGAAGCACATGGTTATTACCAGCTATGGCTTTAAGGTTGTGAAATCGGCACAAACCTGCACACTGCACAGCCTGCAACCTTGAGCCGTGGCTGCTTGCAATAGTGATATTTTATTTAGGCCTATCCGTAATTACCTTTCGAAACTCTAGACGAGTGTTTTCAAAGTGCAGTAGGCCTATTCAGGTTATTGCTTCAGTTCTTTTTAATCAAATCATAGTGAAACAATTTTTTTTTTGTAGCTGATGTTACATGTTCAATTCTAAAAGATAGGCGTAGCCTACAAAATCATGGGCTGTTCTTCCAGCATGCAGGTGGATGAAGTGTCCACAGAGGTAAACAGCATAAAAAGCCCAGCTGTTAACAAACACTTTTCCAAACCAACGTCTGACATATGGAGCCTTAATAATTTAAAGTTGCCAAGCGATGACAGTAATGTAGAAAGCTTGACCTTGATGGATGAAAACAGTGCGAAAGTTGAGAGACAGCCGTGTACAAACAGTAATGCTCGAGAAGCAAATAGTGTTCTTTCTGGCAACTTCAGTTTCCCAGCTGACTGCAAATCATCAACAAATCTTAATAACGTGAACAGCCCTGAAACTTTTTGTAATAACAGTGCAACCAAAAACATAGAAACGAATATTTTTCTGAAATGTCCGAAGAACAAAAATTCACTTTTTGAATCTTTCAGTCAACATTCAGCTGTTTCTTCACTTCCTGCTTTCCCTCAAACCCAAGAAAAAAGAAAACCAACCCTGCATTGTGAAAACACCTCCTTGCCATTAATCGAATTCACTGAAAAAGATATCAGGTAAGGCATAGCTGAGTATCTCTGAAGCCATTTGATTTGTGTGTCCTGCACAGTATACGCAGCCTACAGTTACATTGGTAGGCCTACGCTATACTATGTAGGCCAGTGGTTCCCAACCGGGGTGCCGCGGCACCCTGGGGTGCCAATTGCAATGCTCAAGGGTGCCGCGAGATATTGCAATAGTGTGGCCCATTCTTTATTTTAACTTTAACTCGTTAAGTGCGGAATTTATTTATTTCTAACCGAGTTTCAGTGCGTATTAAGTTTCGCGCCTCGTAGTTATTCCCGGCTCCTTTCTAGAGAGTCGCTTAGTGGGGAAGCCGCTGGGCTGGCGGTAAGCCTTCGTTTTCTCGCCCAGGAAAAACAGCGTGAAAGAGATTTTGACTCGTTGCTTTTCTTTCCCTAAAAACGTTTGAAAGACATCATTATTGCCAGGTTTCATGATTTTATTTTGCGTTTCATGGCGCACAAAGTCAAATTGCAGTGATGGATTATTGGATTGTGTGACCCAGCACGATTATAAAATTGCACGATTGTTTGCGAACCATTGTAAACCGATGGTTGGGTCAAGGTCAATTGAAGGATTTGTATCGTTAGCAAACAAGCAAAATAGTGATATTATAACAATACACTGTTTTCTTCATCGCGAAGTTCTTGTCCGAAAAACATTAGGTTCAGACCTAAAGAGTGTTAAACAAAGTTGTCAAAATGGTCAACTACATCAAAAGTAGACCACTTAAATCACGTCTATTTGCCAAGCTTTGTAAGGAAATGCGAGAAAACTATGCTAATCTTCTGTTAGGCTACCGTCCGAAGTAAGATGGTTGTCGCGAGGAAAAGCATTGTCACGAGTAGGCTATATATGAGTTTCTCAGCAGTCGAGTGTAGCAAGAACTAGTGGTGCGGTACTGATGAGCCTAGCCTCATGGGGGAAACACGTGTCTATCGCTGAGTTCTTGCTACACTCGACTGCAGAGAAACACATGTTTTTGGGAAAATCTTGATGGCTAGGGTGGAGGCTACACCGGTATGGTTAGCGAAACACAGTGCTTGCTGTTCTATATAGTAAGCAGTCAGGTAGTGCTGACGCCAGAAAATCGCTCCTTCTCAACTAGGCTAGCCTATATGAGTTGAAGGATGCAATGCTCTCTTTTTTCAGCCTTGAAAAGCAAGAGGAATTTTGTGAATTGCTTTGCGATTACAATGGGGTCTCCAAATTAGCGTATTTAGTAAATAGCTTCGACCATTTAAATAACGTGAATGTGAAAATGCAGGACAAAAATGAAACTCTCTTAACTTCAACCGATAAAATGAAACCACTGAGAGAACAACTGCAAATGCGGTCCTTAAAAGTGGAAACTTTGACATGCTTTCACATTTCACTGAAATGAAGAACAAAGAAGTTCTCATTAATAACTCAGCACCTAAAATCATTGGAAGAAAAAATTTAGAAATAATTCCCCTGCTTGTCCACGGAAAATTACGCATTGGTGAGATATCCACTTTTACTGGACTCTCGTATTGTTTTGAATCTTAAAGAAGAAGAATTAATTGATATTCGTAACGATAGAAATTTTAAGCTTATGCACAAGCAGATGCCTCTCGACGAGTTCTGGATAAAAATTCAAATGAATATCCTTGCGTTGAAAAGAAAGCTATTGTGCCTTTTCTGCAGTTTTCCGCGTCATACCTACAGTATGTGAGAGTGGATTTTCCGTATAAACGAACATAAAAACTAAAAATCGAGAACGACTGCTTATAGTCGAGGAAGATATGCGGGTGGCTTTATCGAATAGAGCCCCCAGATATTAAGGAACTTTCTGCAAGAAGTCGAGCCCAAATTTCACACTGACTTTTGAATAAATAGCCTACATTTATTTACGCGCGCTATTAGGCCTATTTGAAATACAGAAACCTCATAAAATTGATCCAGTTTTGCCAGGGTGCGCAAACTATTTATCTCTTTGATAGGGTGCCGCAAGGTCAAAAAGGTTGGGAACCACTGATGTAGGCTATAGTTAACTGCAAAACCAATTAGTTTTATGCTGATGACATACAAACTATTTATTTTAATGTGACTTTTGAGATCAATTTACGATTTTGCGTTGCTCGTAGTTTTCCTTTAATTTCCTTGCTATCAAAGGCATCACGGGCCATGGTTTAAGAACACAATGGCAAAGATAAATGAGGATTGGTGATTTCAACAGTTTACCAATTCGGCACAAAACGAGATAGGCAAAGGATTCTTCGGACCTTTGCTATTATAATTTTCCATATTATTAGGTGTCAGTGCAAAATCAATTCGAAGTTGGTTAGCTTTTTCAAATTTAAAATAAGAATAATTGCAATCCTGTGCTCGCTAATATCTGTAGACACCTATGTCTTAAAAACAAAAAAATCATAGGTTATGCTCCTCCTGCTGATTATGTCTGTTCGTTCCAAACAGAGCAGCTGAAGAGGCCCAGCATCGTTTGCATAAAGCTCTTCAAGAATTAAGCAAAAGTTTATCAAAAAGTCACGGTAGTAATTTCCATCTCGACTCGGAAGATATTGACAATCAGTGCGATGGACAAGGTAAGCAAAGTCATTATAAGTACCGTAGTCTGATGCGGAATAGGTTTGTTCGAATTGAATTTTTTTGCAACAAACTTATTTTGAAACAAAACAAACTGCATCAAGACAACAAAATTTTTGAAACTTTTAAATAAGTTTGTGTTGGCAAAGCCAGAAATTTATTTTATTTTATCCATTAGGAATTATTTCATCCATTAGTTGCCGCTGAAGGAAGAGTAGTCCTGAATCGCTCAAATGCATACCCTGAGAGCCGAACCAGCGTCGCGTGACCTTAACCACTGAGCTAACAGCTAGGGCTGCTAAGCTATTAAGCACGTTGAGCTATTTAAACAGCAAAAAACACATTTAATATTTTCAAGGCCAAGTGGCCTAACGTTTTTATATATTTTTAAACAGTTTAAATACGTTTCACTCCTACCGTTTGACCGTGGTTATTTGTTTCTTGCAGAAGCACCTCGGTGTTCTAACTCTCCAATCACTCAAGTGTTTCATGGTGTATCAGGGCAGGAAGAGTCAATAAACAAACTTGACAAAGTTGTTGTGATAGATGTTGGAAGTGGATATTGTAAAGCTGGCTTCTCCACTGAGGACATGCCATCAGTAGTTATGCCTACATTGATTGGACATCCAAAAGAAGGGTTTGATTTTCCTGACGTTGCTAAAACGACTAGTTTTGTTGGGAACGATGTAACTCTAAGAAGAAATATTTTGAACCTTTTGGTACTTTTATTGTTGATTTTTACATTTTATTCCATTCCGTTTTACAAACGATAAAGAAAATAGGCTAGAAACTAACTAGACTTGCAATATACGACTCAAATCATTGTGATAAAAACATGGCGACCTTTATACACAGGCCATGGCAACGTGCAGCTTAAAATTTGACTGAAGGCCGATCTGTTAGTAGCCAAAATCGCGAGTAGGCTATAAGTTGATAGTTTGAGTATTGGTTGATAAATAGAATCTTTGTCTATATTTTGTGAGAGTTTGAGTTACTTTTGTGCTGATTTTACCATTCAAATAACGGAATAGATTTTGGCACTTGTACTGGAAATCCAAAAAACGTCTGGCAACACCAGTATTTCGAAAAATATTGTCATTTTGTCAACATAATTTTAAGAGTTTTGCAGTGATTTGGGATTCAGCGATCACACTTTGGCAATTGAAATTGTTTAAATTATCATTTAAAAGGAATATAAAGTGAATTTAGCTTAAACTTCAAAATTGAAAATACATCGGCCTTCAGTCAGCCCTCCAGTTCGTACGTTGTCAAGGCCTGTGTATACAGATCGCCATGGATAAAAATAACCAAACCAGTGAAATAAAAATTACAATTACTCACCAAACTAAACATCATGAGCAATTTTTATAACAGTGATAAAAGAATACTTTACAATAACCGTGCTTAAATTTTCACCAGAAATATAGCTTACAAAACAAAAATAGGCTATAATATAAAATTTACTAATATTTTTTTAAAGTAACTGGACCCAAAAACACTAAAAGCAAAGACGTTAAACTATACTGTCAATACAAAACTACTATAACCAGCCTACATACCTTTATCGTTCCAATATTTCTTTTATAGATTTATACATTCATTTAAAATTTTAAATTATAGATTTATTTTTATCAGAAACCTATAAAATGTGGAATCGTTCAAGACTGGGACGAATGGAGCGCCGTGATAGGTCATTTACTTAGCATGGAGTTGAAAACTGAACCACAACATGTATCAGTGGTTCTTCCAGAATCACCGCTATGTAGTCGCCAACACAGAGAAAAGAAGGCTGAGGTAGGAAAATCATCGTTTCAACTCATTACACCAAAATGATTCGGGACTTTCCTGTTGATTCTTGTTTGTTGAGTCTCTGATTCGGCTGCATAGCCTAGTGGTGAAAGCTCTGGTTCGATGTTCGATAGGACGTCGATTCGACACTGCTCAAGAGCATATAACTGTATCTTTGGCACAAAGCACTCAAAAGCATGACGTCGATTGCGGAGAACGCCCCTTCGACTATAGCCTTTGATTTCTTTCGTAGAAATGCCTCGTCCATTTTAAGAGCTATAGGCTCTGCTGAACTGGGCCTCTGAGGCTGAGGGTCCCACCCCTTACCACCTCATTTTTCAGTGTTTGCCAGAATGCAACAAAAGCAAAGTCTTTGGTGTCATTATCTAAAACACGCAAACCTTAACCTCCATTTTGCGGAAGGAAAGAACCAATGTCTCCTTCTATCTATTCAAAATTTCAGACTATTTGTGTTAGGATAAAAAGATTTTCTTTAATTGTAGGCTAATGTAGGCCAAGCGCTTTTTGAAAACCATGACAAAACCTGCTTGAAATAGAAAAAGTGATAAAGCTGAAATTAGATGACAAAACAAGCTTTTTCCAAGCTTTTGGTGATGTAAGTTACCAGAAAGTTACAAAATGTTTATAGCCTACGGTAATCACAATTATGATGATGGACCTTAGTTTTGTAATGATGCGGAGTTAAATGAGTAGAGCGTGATTTAGCTGCACACCTTGTGTTGTGTGAACTGTTCTTCACTTTTCCCTTACATACTTTTCTGTGCATATTTTCCTGATTGTATCAATAAAACATATGTACGGTAACAAACTCTGTTATTATTGTTTTGATTTGGTTTAGAGTGTTTTATTGTTCAAACAAAAATATATTGAAATATTAGTTTTTTTATTAGACTGCTTTAAAATAAGTTAGCATACGTTGATTATTGAATGAAGATGTTTATTTACTTTCTTGTTTTCAATTCATTGCCCATTCATTGAGACTCTACAGGCTTCAGAACAATGGTTGTACAATAAAAATTTATCAATTTTTGCCCAGTAGGCCCTTTCATTATACTTTTAGCTCATGTTTGAAATCTTTAACGTGCCTAAGTTGTATCTTGGATCAAGTGCACCTATGGCTCTGCATTCATTTGGGATTACAACTGGCTTGATGGTGAGTGTCGGCCATGAACTTACAAGTTGTGTTCCAGTTGTTCAAGGTAAGCCATTTGCGAGCTCACCTGGCTTTCTAACTTTTCATTGTTACATTTTTCTCTGCTTCACTTGCGATTTACATTTCAATTTTTTTTTATTTGTAAAAGCTTCTTTAGCTTCGTTAGCTCACTGGTTACGCGCCCGGCTCAAGATCACGCGGCGCTGGTTCGACTTTTGGGGTGTGCGCTTGAGCAACGCATTCTGAGGGATGCTCTCCATTCAGCGGCACCTAGTGAATGGAAATAATTCCCCGACAACAACACTTCAACAATCGGAAAACTTCACTCTGCCAATCTCGGTAACCGCCCTGCGTCAAGTGCCTCTACATTCTACAAGTATGCGAAACTACCAGGAATAACCTACTAAGGCTTTGTCAGTCCGAGGATAAAGATTCAAAACCAACCAACCAACCATCAGTAGTCTTGGCAGGGGATCCAAATGGTAGCCTAGTGTTGGATCTGAGCCTAAGGGGATTTCAGGGGCCCGTAACTATTCCAAAGGGCTCGCCAAATTGAAGAAACTACCTCGTATTTGTTGGATATGGTGCGTTTTTCTTAGAAATGTTTAAATTTAGGACCTGGGAGTCTCATTGGCACCAAACCAAAATTATCCTCTTAACGGCTCTGTTTAGCAGTATAACGAAATGTGTATACGGTGATGATATACTTAGCTGCAGGTTTGCACAGTTACATCAAAATTGTCTACATGTTAAATCTTTAAATTCAACGCACATCTATGATTAAATGCAGCAATAATTTTTTTTATTGCGATTAAACTACAAAAAGATTAAATAGACTGCAACATAGCCATAACTATATAATGTAACTTAAATATAAAAGTTTAAATTTAAAAACACGCCATCCAGTTTGTTTTTTTTATTGTGTTTATCCAGGAAACGTTCAAAGCAATGGAATAAGAAATCTAAATATGGGTGGTTCATATATTGCAGATCGATTAAAACTATTGATTCAAGGTCGTCTCACAGACAGTAAAATGGGCAATAATGGTAAGGAACTTAAAGTCAGCTTGTTTATCACAACATGTAGGCTACTGTTGCTTATGGTATAAAAATTTTTATAGGCCATCTGTATCAAGTGGTTGCACTTTACAACCAATTTGTTTTGCGAATTTTAAAAATGTAGCCTACGTTTGGTTCCTCTTACGTAGGGGTTTCTATATGCCAACCACACGCCAAAAGAAATGAAAAAAGCTGCTGTAAACATTTCCTACGTGCTTTGTAAGACTGAATTCTTTTATAACGTATTTCAGAACTTATCTAAAATTATAGACAAATACAGTACAACTTAGAAACCACACGGCATTTAACATAGCAGCCTACAATAAAGTGAAAATGGACTATAAAAATTGTATTGTGTTAAACGTCGTGTGGTTGCTAGGTTGTATTTGCTAAAGGTTCAGGAAAATCACCTATTTACCAAAATTATATTATCTAAAATTCTGAATTTTTAAAACAATTAAAAAACTAGAATTTTAGGTAAATAGTATTGCTAACAACTTATGAGGATCTTCCGAGCGGTTAGTTATCGGCTTATCGCCAAATGCATGAAGCTTTTGACCATGGCCGAATGCTAAAGAAAAATATTTTCACACATTTCAAAAACAAATAATGATGTAAAGTGCTGCTTTTTTAATTCAAGAAAATTTTGTCAAAAATCGATCAATAAAAACCGACAAAATATTTCAGCTACAAAATCCGTTCCATTTTACATCCATTGAAAACTTGCAGGCGTTAAATCAATGTAAAAAAGAAATAAATTGCTAGCGGGGATAAAACATCATTATTGTTGTTATTTAGACGGGAGTATATACAAAGCCATGATGGAAAGACTTTGTTACGTCAGAAACAGTGTTGCTGGAAGCAATGTTACAAAAAATCAGAACACAAAAGCGTATTCCCTCCCGAACAGTGCAACTATTCATTTGCATGATGAAAGATTTCAAGCTCCTGAATTGCTGTTTGATTTTTCTCTTTTGAAAGGTAATATGTTTAACCTATGACTATAAGTCAGAGTTTTCCAAACTGTGTGCCGCAAGAGAGTCATAAGCGTGCCTTGAAAGTCTGGGGATTTAGATGTTGCAGCAGTGGCGCAAAGCTGTGAAGTGCCAAATCAGTTAAAAAGGAAATATATTTGCTTTTTGCTACAGTGAGCTTCGATAAATTTCCTACAATTAACAGCGTAAATTACTTGATCATCAGTTTATTCCCAATTCAAAGCAAGCCCCAAATTAAGGTGAAATCATGTTGAAATCGCATACGCTATCATTTGTCAACCAATGGCACTTTCATAGGCTACATAAAGTTAAGGTCAATGATCTTAGCATATTATTTTTCGTCAGTAACGCGTCCGGAATGAAAAAGATACTAGCCTACTAGCTACAATATAGTCGATATACCAGCACGTCAATGGACAGGAAAAGAAAAATGAACGGGTGGATGAAAACTTTGTGTGTCACACGGCGGTAATCCAAAGCATCACGCGAGCTCTTGCTGTATCGTTAAACTCGGCCAAGTCATGTGGAGAGTAGTTTAATTTCAGGCCTGGGCACTTGAACAGATGTTGCACCGTTTGATCTCGTCAACATTTGCAGCAAATGATCTAAAAATACTCAAAAAAAAAATCAACAATGCCACGCAGCATTGCAAAACGTGGAATTTAATTTCAGGTTCAAACAGGTTTGGGGCAACGGTTGCCCCTAAACAATTATTTGCCCCTCTAAAAATGGGTTTTTAATGCTATTACAAGGTTTTAAGGACACTGTAGGTTATTAGATGTTGGGAAACTTTCAGAAATGTTAGTCTGCATTCAGAAGCTTCCCAGACAGTCGCTTTATTTGGTCCAGGTCATAAAGTGACTGTCTGGGTTTATTTTTAAACAAATTCTTACTGAAATATTTGTCCCTGTACCCCAACAGTTGCCTTTGCCTACGTAAAGTTTTTTTCTAGCTCTTTCACTGGGCTCAAATGATAAGCTAGTGTTAATTTATATTCACACAGCGCCTTATTGTAGCCAGATTGTACAACATCTCACCGGTGAAGAACGAGCTATATGAGAAGAGCTGGAAAGATATTGGTTGCTATTTTTATCGTTAAACTTTCATCCAAATGGATCCGTTTTTAATAAAGATTACAAAAAAACTTTTAGAATAATTTTCAAACGTTTGCCTGTCCAAAACAAAATACCGTGGACTATCAGTTTGCATTTCATTTGGTAATCAAAACTGAAAATTAGCCGATATTGTTGTAAAAATTGCAGATAGTGTGCAGCTGTAATTTATATTACAATATTTCAACAGGAAAATCTTCATTACATGTTGGCCTCCACAATTTGTGTGTTGAAAGCATTGAAGCTTGTCGAAAAGTTAGCGGAGACAAAATCACTGAAGAAATGCATAAAAGTATTGCTTTAAGTGGAGGAGCGTCTTTGCTTCCTGGCCTGTCTCAGCGTTTGAAGGTGAGTGTGAATATGAATTGACAACTGAAATAACACATTGTCTAGGTTTTACTATCATCCGTTTAGTCGATTCCGACTCTCGGTCACTCTATAAACCTTCTCCCTCCAGAGCTCTTGATTCCTCATAACCTTCTTCAGCTCTTCCATGTCCATCCCGCTGTCACTCGTCACTGTATGGAGTCATCACGTTTTAGAACGACCCATTCTCCCCTTTCCTTTTCTTTCATTTGCATTAAAAATGTAGCAAGTTATTTAGTGGCGAATCCAAGAGGGAAGGGGCGGTCGGGGCAATCGTCCCCCTAAAACATCGAAAAGTAACTTTATTCACGGTGTACTGTATTTGCAAGGTCGGACTAATGCAAACCTACGCATCATTGTGTTTGTTGGAATCGCACCCTCCTAATACTATTGCATCCGCCTCTGAACTATAGGCTGAGTGGGCCCATCTGTGGTGGTTGGGTATGAGTCTCCTCAGGAGCAAACCTTCTGCAGTAGGCTATGGTACTGCGGTTTCCTTATAATACCTGCGATACTTGCGTCATTGATGTTTTTTATTGAAAATTAATTGTTTGGTTTTTGTAACAGTTGCGCGGCTTTCAAAACGATTTATGCAGTTAAATGGGATCTCTATACCAGCGGTTCTCAACCAGTGGGCCATGGCTCACTGGTGGGCCATAGAAGCATTTTGAGGTGGGCCACAGACATATATAAAAAATTAAAAGATTTATTGAAACATTTTGTTTCATTTTTGTCACTATAGTTAATTTCACACTTGTGTACTTTGTTTAGTTACAATGAATGATGCTGCTGTTTTTAGCTACTAAGTGGCAATCATCGTTCTAATTATTGCAACATACAGTTTTACATCAACTCAGTTTTTACAACAGTTTATGATGTAATAGACTAGTTTGTGATTACATTTAAGTCATCTTTATAAGCGGTAGCCTTGTTGAACTTCTGCAGATCCGCTTTTTGGTACGTGCAGCATTTTATTTTGTGGATTATTTTGGGGAGGAATTGACAATACTTGAAGCTTTATGTTTGATGAAAATTACATTCAGTATGTACATCAGTTAGTCATCATCCATTGAGGCCATCAAAACTGAAACTTCACCTGGAAAAAGTTTATCCAAATTACAAGGATGAAGATGTGAATTTTTTAACGAAAAGAAGATAATGTGAAGCGTCAGCGCCTGGATTCAACAAGGGGATTCCTGCAACTTTCCAAAGGCAATGTTCTGCTGCTTTTTGTTTACAGTAGAATTTGCCTATAACGGCTTCGTTTATAACGTCAATTCGCCTATTACGTCACATTTCGCTCGGTCCCGGCAGAATTCCTATCTTTTACGTACATTGTAGTTCGGCTACAACAGCATCGCCTATAACGTCAATTCGCATGTAACAGCACCCTTTATTGGTCCCCAGACGTCTTTTGTTCGTTTATAACGTCACTTTAAGCCATCACCTTCACCACGAACGGTCAGTCTTTTAATCCAGTTAGCGCTGCTGCTTGCAAAATGTCTTCCCTTTTTTATTTTGCTACGTCGTTTGCAGCAGGGACTTTAATTAAGTGAATTAACTTTTTTCCCGCGTGAAAAACTATCACGTGTAAAAAGCAGCTCTACAGCTGACCTTTAAACAACTCAAAGCAACAGTTGTACGTGCTGTAGAAGCCGTTTCAACCCCAGTAGAATCCCTGATGTCAATCAGACAACTAGACCAATACTTCCGAAGTCACGACGATAGCGAGCAAATCCTACATTATTTAGCAAAAGCTGAACGCTATGTGACAGAGAAATCCGTGTCTAAACCGAAACAGCTGCTGAAGATCAATAGTTAGGGCAATATATGGTTTGACCCCAAAAAAATTGCAACAAAAAGTTTTTCAACTGATTTGATTAGTTTTCGGTGTCAGTATTGACATATTCAAAATCTTAAGCGATCCAATTTCCGGAAAGTGGTTATTTTCAAGATGGCCGCCAAACCATTAAAATAACAGTAAATTGACCAAAGCTCGGTCATATTATGACCAAAACATGTAGTTTTGGTGTCTATATCTAGGTTTTTGTACCCTGTGAAGTCAATGAGACCATTTTCAGAATTGTTAAATTATCTGATAGCCTATAAATTCAATATGGCAATCCAAGATGGCCGCCAAATCAACAAAATAACAGTAAATTGACCATAACTCGGTCATCATATGACCAAAACATGTATTTTTGGTGTCTATACTTAGGTGTTTGTACCCTGTAAAGTCAATCAGACCATTCTCAGAATTGTTGAATTATCTGATAGCCTATAAATTCAATATGGCAATCCAAGATGGCCGCCAAACCAATAAAATAACAGTAAATTGACCATAACTCGGTCATCATATGACTAAAACATGTAGTTTTGGTGTCTATATCTAGGTTTTTATACTCTGTGAAGTCAATGAGACCATTCTCAGAATTGTTGAATTATCTGATAGCCTATAAATTCAATATATAGCAATCCAAGATGGCTGCCAAACCAATAAAATAACAGTAAATTGACCATAACTCGGTCATCATATGTTCAAAACATGTAGTTTTGGTGTCTATATCTAGATTTTTATACCCTGTGAAGTCAATGAGACCATTCTCAGAATTGTTAAATTATCTGATAGCCTATAAATTCAATATGGCAATCCAAGATGGCTGCCAAAACAATTAAAAATGAACAATAACAATGTATTGGTAATGGTTATTAAAAAACCCGGTGAATTTATATACATATTTGGGTAAACTAAGCAGGCATAAAGAGTTCATACGATGTGGTCATGTACATCAGTAGACTCTTGACATAATCAGCGTAAAGAAAGCATATGGATCAAGTATTACTAAATCTCATCGCTGTCACTCCCCATGTCATCGTCTGTAATTATGTGATTGCTGTATGGGTTGACACATGAACCAGTTTGGCATGGTCCACATTCAGCATGACATGGTAGCTCATATCTCCGGCAACTGCAGTGAGGTGGACACGATTCGCAATTGCAGTGTATCATTTTCAAAGGTTGTCCGGGAGAACCTTTCATGTCCGTCATGATTGGAACCATCTGATTATTGTCTACTTTCCATCCCCAGTCTAGAGCATCCATACCATCGTCAGTAGCCTACCCATCCAGACCATAATCTGGTAGTAAACTCTGAGGCAGTGGAATTTGGTAGAGGATGGTGTAGGTGGCAAATGTTCAGGGTGAACAAAGGACTTGGATGTTGTAATTTTCTTGACCAATGTATTGCAGCGCTGTGTTTCCAGGTTACTACTGCCATTGTTGCCAAACATAACGGTCATAGCTTTGTTTCCAAGATCCTTAATCAAACAGGTGATCTCTCCATGCAGGAAGTGATGAAGCACGAGCTCAGTACATGCCAACCCGCCTTGTTTGAAGCTAGACATTTTTTCCGAGAAGCCGATAAGTCTCAAATAGCTCCCGCCATCACAGAACATGCCAGCAGTGTGACGTCAGGCGATTATGAAGTAGTGAAAAAATCTGCCACGAAAACCGATCACTACGTTCTTGATGGAGGGGTTCTTGTTGCATCGAGTGCTATGGAAAGCTGGAGACAGTTGTGGGTCTATTGCACAATCGTATGCAGATTATACCATTCGTCATTATCGCTTAGCAACGGTGGTCTTTGATGGATATGGTGGTCCGTCTATCAAAGATAATACCCATCAAAGACGCGGCATGAACATCCACCGGGTTGTTCACTTTACTGCAGACACCAAGTTCATTGGAAAGAAGGAGCAGTTCTTGTCTCGAGCTTCCAACAAGGAAGGATTAATTTCTCTAATTTCTGCTCAACTGAGAAATAAAAGCTGCAATGTGATCAACGCACCAGGTGATGCAGATGTTGACATCGTCAAGACGGCAGATAGACAGCCCTCATAGACATGGTACGACTTTAATTGGTGAAGACACTCCTCTTTTAATATTGTTACTATACTATGCTAACACTGACCCACACATTAAAGACCTTTACTTCCGCTCCGACAAAGCTTACTCAACCAAGATACACGACATCAACAAACTGAAGGCAATCACCGGGCCAGATATAGCCTATGCTCATTGCTCACAGCTCCTCTTCATTCATGCATTCACCGGTTGTGATTCAACGTCAAGGATATTTGGTATCGTGTCCACTTCACTGTAGTTGCCGGAGATAAGGGCTACCATGCCATGCTGGATGTGGACCATGCCAAACTGGTTCATGTGTCAACCCATACAGCAATCACATAATTACAGACGAAGACATGGAGAGTGACAGCGATGAGATTTAGTAATACTTGATCCATATGCTTTCTTTACGCTGATTATGTCAAGAGTCTACTGTACATAACCACATCGTATGAACTCTTTATGCTTGCTTAGTTTACTCATATATATATAGAAATTCACCGGGTTTTTTAATAACCATTACCAATACACTGTTATTGTTTATTATTAATTGTTTTGGCAGCCATCTTGGATTGCCATATTGAATTTATAGGCTATCAGATAATTTAACAATTCTAAGAATGGTCTCATTGACTTCACGGGGTATAAAAATCTAGATATAGACACCAAAACTACATGTTTTGGTCGTATGATGACCGAGTTATGGTCAATTTACTGTTATTTTATTGGTTTGGCAGCCATCTTGAATTGCCATATTGAATTTACAGGCTATCAGATAATTTAACAATTCTAAGAATTGTCTCATTGACTTCACAGGGTATAAAAACCTAGATATAGACACCAAAACTAAATGTTTTAGTCATGTGATGACCGAGTTATGGTCAATTTACTGTTATTTTATTGGTTTGACGGCCATCTTGGATTGCCATATTGAATTTATAGGCTATCAGATAATTCAACAATTCTGAAAATGGTCTCATTGACTTTACAGGGTATAAAAACCTAGATATAGACACCAAAACTACATGTTTTGGTCATATGATGACCGAGTTATGGTCAATTTACTGTTATTTTAACGGTTTGGCGGCCATCTTGAAAGCCATCTTAAAAATAACCACTTTCCGGAAGTTGGATTGCTTAAGATTTTGAATATGTCAATACTGACACCCAATACTAATCAAATCAGTTGAAAAACCTTTTGTTGCAATTTTTTGGGGGTAAGGTCATATATTGTCATATATTGCCCTAACTACAATGCCTTTTTTGCTAATAAACAATGAACTTCTCTACTACTGTATGTAACGAGCTGTATTGCGCAAATTTCCTGTACCTTTCGCTGTAGGTTATTTTTTTTTAAACAATTTCTTTGTTTACTGTATTTTCTGCGTGACTTTTGTCAGTTTGGTGGTACACAGTAAACCTGACTGGATTATACACCTCTTTCTTTAATCAAAAGACAGTTTTGGAATAGTTTGCGGTAGTTCGTCTATAACGTCAATTCGGCTATAACGTCAGTTTTTGCAATCCCCTAGAGGTGCCGTTATAGGCGAATTCTACTGTATAAACCTTTTTTGTATTTTTTTGCTTACATAAAGATTGAATGGGCCACAGAACTTTTATGCAAACAAAAATGGGCCACGAAAGAAAAAAGGTTGAGAACCACTGCTCTATACAATAACAAAGCGTGTGACGTCATAATTGGAAGACTTGGACAATAAAACCATCAAGGCAATTTTGATTTCAATATTAGACACGAACATAGAAGGCTAATTTTTCTATCAAGTTGAATCTAATAACCCACTTCAACGCCAACAAGTGAATTTCTATGACAAAATTTTTTTCATATATATTTTGCAGACGGAAATAGCGGCTCTGACTTCTAACTCCAAACCAAATTGTTGCACAATTCATTCTTTCCCGAAGCGTCAGTACGCTATTTGGAGGGGTGCATCGCATATGACGTCATTGCAATTGTCACGTGGAAGATGGATCACTAAAGTTGACTATGACGAACATGGACCACAAATTGTACACAGAAAGTACATTTGAATTTTTATGGGATATAAAAAAATGTAATGTAATTGCGTTTGTTACAAAAAAGAGGATTTGATTGAAACAAACGTTTCAATATGCTCTGTGTAATTTCTCCAGATGGAGGCGTAGGTCCGAATCTCACTTTTTACACCATGTAACATCTGTGTATCTGGCGTTCCGCACAGCAACTCTCTCACAAGTGGCAAAACCGTTGGTCAGGTGAAGGGCCGTTGAAAGGACATTTTGAACCCGGTACCAATGAGATCCTCGGAACTGAAATCAAGACAATTCTACGAAAACGCTTATATCCAAAGAATACGCAGTGGTTTCTCACATTTCCTGGCCCCTTGAAAATATTCCGAGCCCCAAAAATCACGGGCCCGGGTCCAAAAATACTCACTGGACCCCCTTGTCAACGCTACTGGTCAGGTGATATCAAATTAAATAAATTAGTCTACGTGGAAAGTATTCAACCGTATTAAAATGATAGAATAATATTGCAGGGGTAGGCTAAGCATATGACACTTTGCAGATTGAATAATTTACAGATAACTACACATGAACAGCAAACCGACGTTTACCCGGTTAACTACTAAGACCAGACGTGGGCAAGGCCGTTGACAATTGGGGCCGGTGCCAATGGGAAGCCCGGCCTACCTAACAAAACATTTTCAAAGAAAACGATACGCCTAGTAGCCTACTCTAGACAGTATAGACTAGAGAATAGTGGTGTTTTCTTTGTTCTCCCTCCTATAAATATTTCGAACCCCTAAAGTTATTCTAGGCCCTGGTATAAATGTGCCCCCTACATCCCTGTCAATGCTGGGAGTGGGTTAGGTTTATACTTTCATTCTAAGCCTTAGCATAGCCTATGTAGCCTACATCGTTTTTTCTGATCTTGATCTTTTTTTGAAACTATAAAAACAAGGCACAAGAAACACAGCCTAGCCCAGTGCTCTTCAAAATTTTTGTAATGGTGCACCCTTAAAAATGTTGTAACAAACTCATGCACCCTATTTACTTCAAATGTAAAAAGGGACATGAAAATCATCTTGCAAAGATAGCCTACTACTACACAACGGTAGCCTAATACGCCTAACGGTAGCCTATTGCATATAAAATATGCAAACAAAATTGAGGAAATAACGTTTAATGACTTTGCTGTTGCTTGGTTTTTGCATCTATATCCTCGGACTGATAAAACCCCTGATAGGTTATTCCTGGTAGTTTTGCAATACTTGTAAAAGCTTTTGACTCGGGGCCGGTTAGCGAGATTGACAGAATGAAGTTTCCAATTGTTAAATTTTTCTGGCAAATTATTCCATCCAACAGGTGCTGCTGAATGAAGAGCAGTCCTAAAATGCGTAGCTCAAGCGTAGGCCTACACCCCGAGAGCAGGGTACGGGATGGAATGGAATAGAAGACGTTTTTCCATCTTCTATCTTGAGATTTTCTTCCATTCCATCTTAGAAATCTTCCGTTCCATCTCAGAAATCTCTTCCATCTTCACATTTTGTGATCTCCGCGTTGAATATGCCACAAATAAACCTAAAAGCCATAAGCTAAAAATTTAACAGCAGTATTTTCCTAAGGATTGCGTACCGTTTCAGGGGCGCCGGAAGCGGGGGGGCAAAGGGGTGGATGCCCCCTGTCCTCATCTTTTCTGTGAGTGAAGGGGCAGGGGAGGCAAAGGTGCCCTTTTAAGGTCATGTGAGCTACTGCACATTTTGCAATATAACAATTTCTGCTTTTCGCTTTTAGCCTAATTACAATCTTTCAATTTTCCCTCAAAATAATATTCAGTGCATAGAATTCTGCAACACAGTAGGTTAGGCTATATCATTATAGCATAGCATGGTGCCCTTCTTTGTATACCGGACACTTGTATCATTACTCGATAGTGAGCTGATAGATGAGCATTATCGCTATATCTTATCTTAAAACTTAAAAAAAAAATTGGCCTTTCAGCAACAAAAGTGCCCTTTTTTCATAATCTTGCCCCCCCCCCCCCAGTCAAACATCGTTCCTGCGCCCCTGTACCGTTTGGTGTTAGAACTAGAAGCGTAGATTGCTTCTATAAAATTTATTACAGAACGAAATAACACGTAGCAAAGTTAAAGAAACTGTAGTAGTAGTCTACGTTGGAGAAGATAAAAAAGTAACGAAAATACTTGAAAAGCAACATTACTTTTGTTCAGGTTGCAAATACTTTCAACCGTTTACTTTTGGGACATTTTTGTTTTGTTTCCTTCTGTTTTCTATGGACTTTGCCATTGTAGTTTTTCGTTTCGAAATGTACAAAAATCTATTTCGTTTAACTGCCTTCTCGAAACAAAACCCACAAGAATCTCCAAATATAGAACACAAGTGTCGTATGATGGAATGCTGTCAAACGTCAAGAAGTTTCCTCCTCTTGGGAAAAGTGTGAATCGTTTATTGCTTTTTGATTGGTCAATTCTGCCTAACGACAGTAGGTTTGACAAATACGCGTCAGGCAACAGTCCCGTTGGTTTAATACGAACCGAAAATCGAATTATTTCAGCAAGCAACGTAACATTTTGCATGTCTTGATAAAGCGTTAGCAAGTTAATGATGGAATTGGGATGGAATGATGGAAGATTGTCCTCCATCCCATCATCAAGATCTTACATTCTTTTCCATCCTTGACATTTTCCATCTTCCATCCCAAAATCTGTCTTCCATTCCTTTCCATCTTCCATTCCATCTCATCCCATTCCCTGCCCGAGAGCTGAACCAGCGCCCCTTGATCTTGAGTTGGGCGCTTCACCACTGAGATAACGGGACGGACTAAATGTTTTTGCATGTTATAAATCAAGAAGTCCAACCGAGGAATCTTTTTCTATTGCTTCACATATCAATGTGCGTGATTAAATTTCTTTTCGAGACTTTATTTTACACTAGCAAAAATACAACACTTTTGCATAAAGACGTTGTTGGCATTTGAATAAGCATATAAATTACCTTTTCAGCTATACTTTTGTATTCTGGCACATTAATGTTTAAATATAACCATAATTCTTTACCCTGTACTTTTTCGAATTACAAGTAGAACTCGGTTAATCCGGATTCGATTTGACCGGCGATTCCATCCGGATTAGGCGAAGATCCGGATTAACCGATGACGGTTCTATCAAACCTGACTCATTTGTACTTCCAGCTTCATCCGGATTAGGCAAAGATCCGGATTAACCGAATCCGGATTAACCGAGTTCTACTGTACTTCAAAAAAACATCAAACGTTCATAATCGCTCAACTAGATGTTCAATCAAAAATGATAATTACTTTGTTCCTCTGTATGCTACTTCAAAACTTCAACGAAGCATCAAGTAGGCTATAGTGGAGTAAAAATATGGAACTCAATCCCAGTCAGCAAAGGTTCGTGGGGCCCACTTGGGCTGCATATGGGTTACTCACATTGTACTGCGTGGGCCCCAGTACCTATGTGTCCACGGTTTGCAGAAATGTCCCAAGTGGGCAGCCCACCTACGTCTAATGGGTGGGCAGCCTACCATGAAACCATTATTAAAATGTAAATCGCCGTCGCATTGTATCGTTGTATATATTCAATTTTTATGATTATTGCACTTTAATATAGCATAATGGACCGGTGCAAACGTATATTTTATAATTTTTCATCATGGTGGGTAGCCCACTTCATGCCCACAGAAAGCCCAGAAAGTTTATTTCAAGAAATAAAAATAAATTCCCAGATACATTTTCATGATATGATAACATTATTAAGATAAATTCAATAAAAGATGTCGGGAATCGGTTGTAAAGAAAAAAATATGAAGTAGGCCGCGCACTTGGGGCCTAATCGGAAACATCAAATAAACTCACCTTAAGCCCACAAGCCCACGAATGCCCATGGAAATCCCACGTGGGCCCCACGAACCCTTGCTGACTGGGATCCAACTAGATACTGTATTAAAAAAAATCTTTTGACTCATTTAAAAAACTTTACAAAAACTATCTAATAGCAGAATATTAAAGTTGATTGCAGTGTAATTTACTAAAGTGAACCGATACTCTTTAAGCTTTTAATCGTTGACTATCAACACAACACCTAATATTGGAACTTGTAATTTTGACATAATTATCATGGATGCAAGTTTGTTTCTGTCTTGACTCTTTGCTAGTGTAAATATTTTAGTGTAATGTTTAATAAATGTTTATCATCGACTTGGCTGAGGGTGGCTGCTTGACTCGAAGACCGTCATGATCACTTTGCAGCTTCTCGTTGTGATTTACTTACTTCAACGATGCAGTGTACATTTGTTATTTTTCTTTGTTTCAGATGTGTTCGTTAAGAGTGCTGCATCATTTAATGATTTTGCTGTTATGATATTGCACAACAAAATAAACCAATCAATCAATTTAGAAAGTGCAAGCAAAAGTCAATGCATTTTGTCTCTATAATGTTATCATGCTAAAATCTGACTGGCGATCAATTAAACTTTCAAGTTCTGTAGCAAGTCTATCATCACCAATAGGTTTTAACAACCAAGAATAAGCATTAAGTGTGACATTCTGTTTTGTGTGGAAATAAACTTATAGTTACCAAAATTGTCTTGCAACAAACTGAGATAGGAATCAATACGTTAAAGCATCTACTTTTTTCTAGACCTCTACAGGTCCAGAATTCTTCATGAGTGACAAATCCAACATCAACAAATTAAATTTCTGTAAGTTTACACTGTGTCATCATCTTGAAAATAAGCAATTTTAAGCAATGTAGTTTCAATTTGTTTTTAATTTCTGACCATCACAATGAAAAAAACAATATATGCCAAACATAGCAAAGGTCTAGAAAAAGGTAGCTAGAAGCGACAAAACGCGGACGATTTCACGTAGCAAGAGCCAGTGCCGGTCTTTAGGGTGTGCAAACCGTGCGATCGCACAGGGCCCGCAAATTAGGGGACCCGCAATTTACTCAGAAAATGCAGTAATCCGAAAAATGCCGAAGAAAACATGATCTTATCCTTTTGCTATGCCACCGGACAGCACCATTTTACAGTAGGACAAAGTGGGGCGTGTTGTCACAATTTTTACAAATCAGCATATATCTCGTTCTGTGCCAATACAGCTAAAGTTTTTCTAGATTATTTCGTTTTTACATAAATGCATGTTTAATGCAAGTAAATGGGCTGTGACAACATGCCCCACCCCGGGGCGTGTTGTCACAGAGCATGGGGCGTGTTGTCACAAAATTTCTGCACATGCTTTATGATTAAATCATGACAGAAACCAATAAAAAATGGTTTTAATACAGGCTGAACGAATAAACAAATATGCGAAATGCAAAGAAATTAATTTACAACACATTGGTAAAAATTTTATGCCAATTGTCAAAAGTAATAAAAATGTCATCTTGAGAATTATGTGTCACTATCGAATATATGTGTGTGTAATTGATCTAATATTAATTTTTTTCTTTAAAAAAGCGTTGTATTTTAACAAATACGCATATTACCTCGTTGTATAAGCAAAAATATTTTTTTATGTTTCTTAACATCAAAAATGCACACCATAGGGCGTGTTGTCACAGCTGTGACAACACGCCCCGTGGTATGAAATCACGTGGTTTCAACAACCATATGTACATCTTTACTTGCATGTCTTATCTGTTTGGTATGATGAAAAGAGCAGGCTTAAAGCAAACGAATGGTATCTTTCCTGATCAGTTATTATCATACCTTAGTTTGCCAGACCATTTTTTAGTTGTAAAACCTGATTTTGCCCAAAATTCAATGGCACTCCTCATAATGTCTGCTGTGGTGACAAATTTATTAACCTTCACTGCTTGTACGAAAGAGAACTGAAAACTATGCCTTCCATTGAAAACTCGTAGTTATAGCCTACGCTTGGGTTATCCATGGGTTATCACATGGAAATCGTGCTGTGACAACACGCCCCTGTGACAACACGCCCCACTTTGCCGTATTAGTGATTTCCCTAACCACGAGTTTTTTTTCATAAACACGAAATATTTTTCTTCACCCACTCTTTAATTCTGAATATATATATTTTTGGTCTAGCTATACTTGCGTCTACTTTACAAAAAATTAATTTCAGCTGAAAACTGCAACAACTGTAAACATACCGACAAAAATTGTGATTGAGAGCAAGGATTTCGCGGTTTACGGAAAAATCCAAACATTTCAAAGACTTGGGAACACACTAGTCGACATACGAAATTTATTAATCAAATTAAAATCAACAACACAGCAGAAGAAACAACAAAACAACACTGAAAAGATCTTCAAATATCTTGATTCGCTCTGCGTGGCTAAAACTCTAACAAACTAACTAAATCTATCAGGCTTAAACAACCATAGATGAAAAGTCAGGTCTTGCATGCCAAATTTAAAACAAGCTAACCAGTAACCACTCGCCTACTTTTTTTGCTAACCAATTTACACCAGCTTGCAAAATTCAGACATTTGTAAATTTGCCTCAGGCTCTGAACACCCCCACACTGATGTCAACTGATGTTACATGTTCAATTCTAAAAGATAGGCGTAGCCTACAAAATCATGGGCTGTTCTTCCAGCATGCAGGTGGATGAAGTGTCCACAGAGGTAAACAGCATAAAAAGCCCAGCTGTTAACAAACACTTTTCTAAAGCAACGTCTGACATATGGAGCCTTAATAATTTAAAGTTGCCAAGCGATGACAGTAATGTAGAAAGCTTGACCTTGATGGATGAAAACAGTGGGAAAGTTGAGAGACAGCCGTGTACAAACAGTAATGCTCGAGAAGCAAATAGTGTTCTTTCTGGCAACTTCAGTTTCCCAGCTGACTGCAAATCATCAACAAATCTTAATAACGTGAACAGCCCTGAAACTTTTTGTAATAACAGTGCAACCAAAAACATAGAAACGAATATTTTTCTGAAATGTCCGAAGAACAAAAATTCACTTTTTGAATCTTTCAGTCAACATTCAGCTGTTTCTTCACTTCCTGCTTTCCCTCAAACCCAAGAAAAAAGAAAACCAACCCTGCATTGTGAAAACACCTCCTTGCCATTAATCGAATTCACTGAAAAAGATATCAGGTAAGGCATAGCTGAGTATCTCTGAAGCCATTTGATTTGTGTGTCCTGCACAGTAGGCTATACGCAGCCTACAGTTACATTGGTAGGCCTACGCTATACTATGTAGGCTATAGTTAACTGCAGAACCAATTAGTTTTATGCTGATGACATACAAACTATTTATTTTAATGTGACTTTTGAGATCAATTTACGATTTTGCGTTGCTCGTAGTTTTCCTTCAATTTCCTTGCTATCAAAGGCATCACGGGCCATGGTTTAAGAACACAATGGCAAAGATAAATGAGGATTGGGAGTTTCAACAGTTTACCAATTCGGCACAAAACGAGATAGGCAAAGGGTTCATCGGACCTTTGCTATTATAATTTTCCATATTATTAGGTATCAGTGCAAAATCAATTCGAAGTTGGTTAGCTGTTTCAAATTTAAAATAAGAATAATTGTAATCCTGTGCTCGCTAATATCTGTAGGCACCTATGTCTTAAAAACAAAATAATCATAGGTTATGCTCCTCCTGCTGATTATGTCTGTTCGTTCCAAACAGAGCAGCTGAAGAAGCCCAGCATCGTTTGCATAAAGCTCTTCAAGAATTAAGCAAAAGTTTATCAAAAAGTCACGGTAGCAATTTCCATCTCGACTCGGAAGATATTGACAATCAGTGCGATGGGCAAGGTAAGCAAAGTCATTAGAAGTACCGTAGTCTGATGCGGAATAGGTTTGTTCGAATTGAAATTTTTTGCAACAAACTTATTTTGAAACAAAACAAACTGCATCAAGACAACAAAATTTTTGAAACTTTTAAATAAGTTTGTGTTGGCAAAGCCAGAAATTTATTTTATTTTATCCATTAGGAATTATTTCATCCATTAGTTGCCGCTGAAGGAAGAGCAGTCCTGAATCGCTCAAATGCATACCCTGAGAGCCGAACCAGCGTCGCGTGACCTTAACCACTGAGCTAACAACTAGGGCTGCTAAGCTATTAAGCACGTTGAGCTATTTAAACAGCAAAAAACACATTTACTATTTTCAAGGCCAAGTGGCCTAACGTTTTTATATATTTTTAAACAGTTTAAATACGTTTCACTCCTACCGTTTGACCGTGGTGTTACGGACAATTTTCACCAAATCAAACGTCATATAAAACCGTTATGGTCTACTTAACCTAGCTGGCATCTTACGTCATGGAAATTGCTAGAAAATGTCCAAATATTGCACCATCGTTCGTAAGACCTGATGAAACATTGCATCATCGCCTTTGAACACCTGTTTGAATTGCGTGACAATGTTTTTCATTATTGCGTCACATAACTGCTTACGTGAGTTTGAGATATAGCAAACTATTCTAGTCATTCCTAAAATGGTTGCTTGAAAGTTGGAGGCATATTTAACTGTTTACTTAGTGCTTGCCAGCTGGACAAAATTTCCGTTTTTTATCTAAGTAGTTTGTTGTAGTGACAAGTTTCAGTGGTGTACGGTGTTGCATCCCAATTTCGACAGCCAGGTGGCTACTTTTACAGAAATACAATTTTGAATAGACGGTTTCAAAAGAGTGCTTCTTCGGTCATTACATACAGACGAACGGATCCGGGAATCTTATGTTACAATTTTCCCACGAAGAGATTATGGTTTAACGCTGTGACCACGTGGTTATTTGTTTCTTGCAGAAGCATCTCGGTGTTCTAACTCTCCAATCACTCAAGTGTTTCATGGTGTATCAGGGCAGGAAGAGTCAATAAACAAACTTGACAAAGTTGTTGTGATAGATGTTGGAAGTGGATATTGTAAAGCTGGCTTCTCCACTGAGGACATGCCATCAGTAGTTATGCCCACATTGATTGGACATCCAAAAGAAGGGTTTGATTTTCCTGACGTTGCTAAAACGACTAGTTTTGTTGGGAACGATGTAACTCTAAGAAGAAATATTTTGAACCTTTTGGTACTTTTATTGTTGATTTTTACATTTTATTCCATTCCGTTTTACAAACGATAAAGAAAATAGGCTAGAAACTAACTAGACTTGCAATATACGACTCAAATCATTGTGATAAAAACATGGCGACCTTTATACACAGGCCATGGCAACGTGCAGCTTAAAACTTGACTGAAGGCCGATCTGTTAGTAGCCAAAATCGCAAGTATAAGTTGATAGCTTGAGTATTAGTTGATAAATAGAGTCTTTGTCTGTATTTTGTGAGAGTTTGAGTTACTTTTGTGCTAATTTTACCATTCAAATAACGGAATAAATTTTGGCACTTGTACTGGAAATCCAAAAAACGTCTGGCAACACCAGTAGGCTATTTCGGAAAATATTGTCATTTTGTCAACATACTTTTAGGAGTTTTGCAGTAATTTGGGATTCAGCGATCACACTTTGGCAACTGAAATTGTTTAAATTATCATTTAAAAGGAATATAAAGTGAATTTAGCTTAAACTTCAAAATTGAAATTACATCGGCCTTCAGTCAGCCCTCCAGTTCGTACGTTGTCAAGGCCTGTGTATACAGATCGCCATAGATAAAAATAACCAAACCAGTGAAATAAAAATTACAATTACTCACCAAACTAAACATCATGAGCAATTTTTATAACAGTGATAAGAGAATACTTTACAATAACCGTGCTTAAATTTCCACCAGAAATATAGCTTACAAAACAAAAATAGGCCATAATATAAAATTTACTAATATTTTTTTAAAGTAACTCGGACCCAAAAACACTAAACGCAAAGACGTTAAACTATACTGTCAATACAAAACTACTATAACCAGCCTACATACCTTTATCATTCCAATATTTCTTTTATAGATTTATACATTCATTTAAAATTTTAAATTATAGGCCTACATTTATTTTTATCAGAAACCTATAAAATGTGGAATCGTTCAAGACTGGGACGAATGGAGCGCCGTGATAGGTCATTTACTTAGCATGGAGTTGAAAACTGAACCACAGCATGTATCAGTGGTTCTTCCAGAATCACCGCTATGTAGTCGCCAACATAGAGAAAAGAAGGCTGAGGTAGGAAAATCATCGTTTCAACTCATTACACCAAAATAATTCGGGACTTTCCTGATGATTCTTGTTTGTTGAGTCTCTGAGTCGGCTGCATAGCCTAGTGGTGAAAGCTCTGGTTCGATGTTCGATAGGACGTCGATTCGACACTGCTCAAGAGCATATAGCTGTGTCTTTGGCACAAAGCACTCAAAAGCATGACGTCGATTGCGGAGAACGCCCCTTCGACTATAGCCTTTGATTTCTTTCATAGAAATGCCTCGTCCATTCTTAGAGCTATAGGCCCTGCTGAACTGGGCCTCTAAGGCTGAGGGTCCCACCCCTTACCACCTCATTTTTCTGTGTTTGCCAGAATGCAACAAATGTAAAGTCTTTGGTGTCATTATCTAAAACACGCAAACCTTAACCTCCATTTTGCGGAAGGAAAGAACCAATGTCTCCTTCCATCTATTCAAAATTTCAGACTATTTGTGTTAGGATAAAAAGATTTTCTTTAATTGTAGGCTAATGTAGGCCAAGCGCTTTTTTGAAAACCATGACAAAACCTGCTTGAAATAGAAAAAGTGATAAAGCTGAAATTAGATGACAAAACAAGCTTTTTCCAAGCTTTTGGTGATGTAAGTTACCAGAAAGTTACAAAATGTTTATAGCCTACGGTAATCACAATTATGATGATGGACCTTAGTTTAGTAATGCTGCGGAGTTAAATGAGTAGAGCGTGTGAACTGTTCTTCACTTTTCCCTTACATATTTTTCTGTGCATATTTTCCTGATTGTATCAATAAAACATATGTACGGTAACAAACTCTGTTATTATTGTTTTGATTAGGTTTAGAATGTTTTATTGTTCAAACAAAAATATATTGAAATATTAGTTTTTTTATTAGACTGCTTTAAAATAAGTTAGCATACGTTGATTATTGAATGAAGATGTTTATTTACTTTCTTGTTTTCAATTCATTGCCCATTCATTGAGACTCTATACAGGCTTCAGAACAATGGTTGTACAGTAAAAATTTATCAATTTTTGCCCAGTAGGCCCTTTCATTATACTTTTAGCTCATGTTTGAAACCTTTAACGTGCCTAAGTTGTATCTTGGATCAAGTGCACCTATGGCTCTGCATTCATTTGGGATTACAACTGGCTTGATGGTGAGTGTCGGCCATGAACTTACAAGTTGTGTTCCAGTTGTTCAAGGTAAGCCATTTGCGAGCTCACCTGGCTTTCTAACTTTTCATTGTTACATTTTTCTCTGCTTCACTTGCGATTTACATTTCAATTTTTTTTTTTTTTTTTTGTAAAACAACAAACGTAATTTCTGCTTAACCCTTAGCCTTTAGCTTCGTTAGCTCACTGGTTACGCGCCCGGCTCAAGATCACGCGGTGCTGGTTCGACTTTCGGGGTGTGCGCTTGAGCAACGCATTCTGAGGGATGCTCTCCATTCAGCGGCACCTAGTGAATGGAAATAATTCCCCGGCAACAACACTTCAACAATCGGAAAACTTCACTCTGCCAATCTCGGTAACCGCCCTGCGTCAAGTGCCTCTACATTCTACAAGTATGCGAAACTACCAGGAATAACCTAACAAGGCTTTGTCAGTCCGAGGATAAAGATTCAAAACCAACCAATCATCAGTAGTCTTGGCAGGGGATCCAAATGGTAGCCTAGTGTTGGATCTGAGCCTAAGGGAATTTCAGTGGCCCGTAACTATTCCAAAGGGCTCGCCAAATTGAAGAAACTACCTCGTATTTGTTGGATATGGTGCGTTTTTCTTAGAAATGTTTAAATTTAGGACCTGGGAGTCTCATTGGCACCAAACCAAAATTATCCTCTTAACGGCTCTGTTTAGCAGTATAACGAAATGTGTATACGGTGATGATATACTTAGTTGCAGCTTTGCACAGTTACATCAAAATTGTCTACATGTTAAATCTTTAAATTCAACGCACATCTATGATTAAATGCAGCAATCATTTTTTTTATTGCGATTAAACTACAAAAAGATTAAATAGACTGCAACATAGCCATAACTATATAATGTAAATATAAAAGTTTAAATTTAAAAACACGCAATCCAGTTTTTTTTTTATTGTGTTTATCCAGGAAACGTTCAAAGCAATGGAATAAGAAATCTAAATATGGGTGGTTCAGATATTGCAGATCGATTAAAACTATTGATTCAAGATCGTCTCACAGACAGTAAAATGGGCAATAATGGTAAGGAACTTAAAGTCAGCTTGTTTATCACAACATGTAGGCTACTGTTGCTTATGGTATAAAAAATTTTATAGGCCATCTGTATCAAGTGGTTAGCCTACTCTTTACAACCAATTTGTTTTGCGAATTTTAAAAATGTAGCCTACGTTTGGTTCCTCTTACGTAGGGGTTTCTATATGCCAACCACACGCCAAAAGAAATGAAAAAAGCTGCTGTAAACATTTCCTACATGCTTTGTAAGACTGAATTCTTTTATAACGTATTTTAGAACTTATCTAAAATTATAGACAAATACAGTACAACTTAGAAACCACACGGCATTTAACATAGCAGCCTACAATAAAGTGAAAATGGACTATAAAAATTGTATTGTGTTAAACGTCGTGTGGTTGCTAGGTTGTATTTGCTAAAGGTTCAGGAAAATCACCTATTTACCAAAATTATATTATCTAAAATTCTGAATTTTTAAAACAATTAAAAAACTAGAATTTTAGGTAAATAGTATTGCTAACAACTTATGAGGATCTTCCGAGCGGTTAGTTATCGGCTTATCGCCAAATGCATGAAGCTTTTGACCATGGCCGGATGCTAAAGAAAAATATTTTCACACATTTCAAAAACAAATAATGATGTAAAGTGTTGTTTTTTTAGTTCAAGAAAATTTTGTCAAAAATCGATCAATAAAAACCGACAAAATATTTCAGCTACAAAATCCGTTCCATTTTACATCCATTGAAAACTTGCAGGCGTTAAATCAATGTAAAAAAGAAATAAATTGCTAGCGGGGATAAAACATCATTATTGTTGTTATTTAGACGGGAGTATATACAAAGCCATGATGGAAAGACTTTGTTACGTCAGAAACAGTGTTGCTGGAAGCAATGTTACAAAAAATCAGAACACAAAAGCGTATTCTCTCCCGAACAGTGCAACTATTCATTTGCAGGATGAAAGATTTCAAGCTCCTGAATTGCTGTTTGATTTTTCTCTTTTGAAAGGTAATATGTTTAACCTATGACTATAAGTCAGAGTTTTCCAAACTGTGTGCCGCAAGAGAGTCATAAGCGTGCCTTGAAAGTCTGGGGATTTAGATGTTGCAGCAGTGGCGCAAAGCTGTGAAGTGCCAAATCAGTTAAAAAGGAAATATATTTGCTTTTTGCTACAGTGAGCTTCGATAAATTTCCTACAATTAGCAGCGTAAATTACTTGATCATCAGTTTATTCCCAATTCAAAGCAAGCCCCAAATTAAGGTGAAATCATGTTGAAATCGCATACGCTATCATTTGTCAACCAATGGCACTTTCATAGGCTACATAAAGTTAAGGTCAATGATCTTAGCATATTATTTTTCGTCAGTAACGCGTCCGGAATGAAAAAGATACTAGCCTACTAGCTACAATAGTCGATATACCAGCACGTCAATGGACAGGAAAAGAAAAATGAACGGGTGGATGAAAACTTTGTGTGTCACACGGCGGTAACCCAAAGCATCACGCGAGCTCTTGCTGTATCGTTAAACTCGGCCAAGTCATGTGGAGAGTAGTTTAATTTCAGGCCTGGGCACTTGAACAGATGTTGCACCGTTTGATCTCGTCAACATTTGCAGCAAATGATCTACAAATACTCAAAAAAAAAAATCAACAATGCCACGCAGCATTGCAAAACGTGGAATTTAATTTCAGGTTCAAACAGGTTTGGGGCAACGGTTGCCCCTAAAAAATTATTTGCCCCTCTAAAAATGGGTTTTTAATGCTATTACAAGGTTTTAAGGACACTGTAGGTTATTAGATGTTGGGAAACTTTCAGAAATGTTAGTCTGCATTCAGAAGCTTCCCAGACAGTCGCTTTATTTGGTCCAGGTCATAAAGTGACTGTCTGGGTTTATTTTTAAACAAATTCTTTGTTTAAAATACTGAAATATTTGTCCCTGTACCCCAACAGTTGCCTTTGCCTAAGTAAAGTTTTTTTCTAGCTCTTTCACTGGGCTCAAATGATAAGTTAGTGTTAATTTATATTCACACAACGCCTTATTGTAGCCAGATTGTACAACATCTCACCGGTGAAGAACGAGCTATATGAAAAGAGCTGGAAAGATATTGGTTGCTTTTTTATCGTTAAACTTTCATCCAAATGGATCCGTTTTTAATAAAGATTACAAAAAACCTTTTAGAATAATCTTCAAACATTTGCTTGTCCAAGCAAAATACCGTGGACTATCAGCTTGCATTTCATTTGGTAATCAAAACTGAAAATTAGCCGATATTGTTGTAAAAATTGCAGATAGTGTGCAGTTATAATTTATATGTTACAATATTTCAACAGGAAAATCTTCATCACATTTTGGCCTCCACAATTTGTGTGTTGAAAGCATTGAAGCTTGTCGAAAAGTTAGCGGAGACAAAATCACTGAAGAAATGCATAAAAGTATTGCTTTAAGTGGAGGAGCGTCTTTGCTTCCTGGCCTGTCTCAGCGTTTGAAGGTGATGTCATATTCTGTCTGTTTACTGGTGTATTATATACAGAAATAACATGCACTTCTACTTTGATTAATTACTGACAACAGAATGTACTTCCGGGATACTTGCCAGGGTTGCCAAAAGATATTCTGGTAACCGGTCATAAGCATAACATAATAATCACATTTCAATACACTACATCCCTTCCTTCTCGGATTAAAACGTAGTTTTCAAAGGCATTACTTATTTGGATAAAACTCATTTTACATTAAATGATTATTAAGCTACAGGTGATGAAAACCATGAGCACTTGAACCAAACGACGCATCATCATTAGGTTTCGTTTACGTAAGCATCATTCATGCAATCTATGGTATACACAGATTAACTTTAAGTACCAACATTTACTGTCAAAAGCAATATAGCCATACACCAAAGATCATGATTAGCCTAATACGTTTGCTTCTACTTTTCACACTTTGATCTTGAAATTGTAGTGACGAACAATTAAATAGATTACCACTCAATTGACATGACATTTAAGTAAATAGACATGCGTTCCAGAGCTAGTCTTTATAACGAAAGAACAAAAGGAATCATAGGCATACAAGTCTGCATTCTAGTCACTTCAAGTTACATAATCGTTAAAGCGAGCAGGTTTACTGACATTACGTGTCGGACGAGTACGTACAGGTATTGAGGACTCATTCAAATCAGCGTTCACGGTCATGTCAGCAGGAGGTGAGTTTACATTTTCATCACTGGTGTTCAATTTTTTAAAAAACGACGAATTTCGTGTCAATTGAACCCCTTCATTGTTTTGTACTGTCACTTCCCCCCTTTCCTTCCTAACTACCTGTTGGGTAGCGCTATCAAAATTTGCAGAAAGTTTATTTGATTTTTGACTTTTAACCAAAACTTCATCTCCAACCCGAATATCTGAGTCGACAGCACGTCGCTTAAAGTCAGTATATAGTTTACCGTCTATTTTACCCTTCCAGTCTCTGTCTCGAATCCCTTCATCAAAGATCTGAGGTTCTCGGCACAGTTCAGGTAATTTAGACTTCATTTCTCTGCGAAACATCATATAATAAGGAGTAGAACCTGTAGAAACTTGCGGAGTTGAACGATATGCCATTAGAAATTTGTTGATCTCATACCGCCAATCTTTCTTTTCAACTTGAGCAACTTTGATTGCCTTTAACAATGTTCGATTTTGTCGTTCCACCTCACCGTTTGCTTGAGGCCATAATGGTGTTGTTTTGCGGTGTATTACTCCATATTCTTCAAGAAAATTCTCAAAATCATTCGATACAAATTGTGGACCATTATCAGTTCGCAATGAGTAAGGTACTCCAAACCTTGAAAACATGGGCAGAATCGCTTGAATCAATTTTTCGCTTGTGATTGATTTCAAGATTGCAATTTCGTAAAAACGACTAAAGTAATCTACCACTACTAAAATGTTCTCACCACTTGGTAATGGACCAAGAATATCTGCCGCACAATCTTGCCAAGGCCCACTTGGTGGCAATACCCGAGCAATTGGTTCTGGTCTGCAAAAGTCGCTGGTGACTTGACATCCGTGACAAAGTTTACACATCTTTTCTGCATCAGCATCGATCTTTGGCCACCACACCTTTGTGCGTAATCGATTCTTTGTCTTGACAATGCCTTGGTGACCCTCGTGTGCCAAATTGAGCACTTTTTCACGCAATGTAGCAGGTATAACGAGTCTTGTCCCTCTGAGCAACAAGTTTCCATATGTACACAGTTCATTTTTTACATGCAAAAAGCTTGTGTCTGTACACTTGGACCAATTTCCTGAATGAATATAGTCCCTAATTTCTGACAATTGTGGATCAGCAGCTGATTCTTGTTCAAGTTCTTCTGTAGATAAAGCGACTGGCATACTTTGAAGAACAATAGATCTCACATAATCATAAGGTTCTTTTAAATCTCTGCTTTCTTCATAGGGCTCTTTATTTAGCCTTGACAATGCATCAGCAATGTTAGTTTTCCCTGGACGATAGATAACACTAAAATCAAACGATTGTAAACGCAATACCCAGCGTTCTATTCTTGCTGATGGTCTTGATTTCTTCGTGTAAATGTATTGCAGGGGCTTATGATCTGTTTCAAGTTCAAAATGTCTTCCAAATACATACAAATTGAATCTTTCACAAGACCAAACCAACCCTAGAGCTTCTTTTTCCGTTTGGCTGTACTTCTTTTCCACATCTGACAAACTTCGAGATGCATAAGAAATGACTCTCCACATTCCATCTTGTAACTGAGTCAACACAGCACCTAGACCAACTGGAGATGCATCTGTCACAATTCTTGTCTTACAGTCATTCCGATAATATGCCAATGTATCAACCTTTGTGATCGCTGCTTTTAATTTCAAAAATGCATCTTGGTGTGCTTTATGCCATTGAAACTTTGCAGTCTTTTTGGTCAAGTCTAGTATAGGCCTTGCAATGGTTGCTAAATTTGGGATAAACTTAGCTGAAAACTGAACAAGACCCATGAATGATCTGACTTCACTAGCTGAAGTTGGAGGTTGTGCTTTTTGAATAGCTGCAATTTTCTCTGCACTGGGACTTACCCCTTGTTGGTGCAAGTCATGTCCAAAAAATGTAAGCTTTGACATTCTAAACTGACATTTTGTTTTATTCAAAGTCAATCCAGATTTTAACAACTTTTCCAGTACCACATGTAATCGACTGTCATGTTCTGTCCTGTCTTTTCCATAAATGACAATGTCATCTGCAATGTTAGCAACACCATCGCAGTTCTTCAATAAATCCCAAATAATTTTCTGATATTTTTCAGGAGCAGAACTCAGTCCAAACATTAGCCTTTTATATCTGTATAGACCTCGATGTGTAACAAATGTTGTAATATGGCGGCTCGTTTCATCCAACATTATCTGATGAAAGCCCCATTTTAAATCCAACTTACTGAAAACAGTACTACCATTGAGTTGACACAACAGTTCTTCAACAGTGGGAATTGGATGTCTCTCTCTAACTATAGCCTGATTGGCTTGTCGCATATCAACACAAATGCGAATGTCACCATCACTCTTAGGTATGACTACCAATGGAGAGATCCAACTTGATGGTCCTTCTGGGACTTCTTCTATAATATCAGCATCAAGCAATTCGTTTAACTTCACATCTACCTTTTCTCTCAGCGGAAATGGTATTCTTCGAACAGGTTGAGCTACTGGCTTAAGAGAATCATCAATATGCAATTTTAACTCATAATCTTTTAACAAGCCAACACCAGTAAATAAACCATCATACTTAGACACAATGTCATTATCAACTTGAGGTTCAACATTATTAGCACCAGATTTAACACCATTTACATGTATTGGACCAACATGCAACAAACCTAAAGTCTCTGCGGTGTCTTTGCCCAATAGTCTGTGTCCATCGGTATCGGCTACCACAAAGTCAGCAACACATACTTTTTGTGTAACTTTTGATTCAACTTTTGCCGTAAATGTTCCTAATGTTGGAATTGGCTTCTTACTTCCATACGCGTACAATGTTTTAGCAGATTTCCTTGTTGTTGCATTAATATTACATGTCTTCAGCCATTCCCAAGTTTGCTTGTTCACAATGTTGCATGATGCACCGGAATCAACTAACATGTCTCCCACCGACACACCACCAATGTTTAAACTTACACTGCACAGCCCATGTACTGGACTTTTTACTGAAAAGACATTAGTTGATGCTCCAAATTCATTTTCACCCAATCCTGAATTATCTATTTGATTGGCATTAGATTTTAAAAAGGTTTTAGATTTTGCATTTCTTTGTTGATAAAACTGTGTTGTATTCCTTACTTTTGATCTGCATTTCTTTTGAAAATGTCCCAGATTTCCACATTTGTTGCACTTCTTCCCTCTTGCAGGGCACTGCCTGTCAAATTTGAAATGACCAAATAATCCACATGCAAAACACTCTTGTGTGTCTTTTCCCTGTTTTGACTTAATGTTACTCTTTCTTTGTATAGGAACTGAATTTACTTCATGCTGCATGCTTGGTTCTAATGATTTTCTTTCCATCATCTTAACCTGTGAATTAACTGCTTCATGTGCTCTAGCAATAGCTAATATATCATTTAACTGCACATCTCCTTTTTCCAAAAACTTTCGTCGTAAATGATTGGAATGACATTTATCAATTACTTGATCACGAAGTTGGGTATCCAATGAATCACCAAATTCACACATAGCTGCCTGTTGTCGCAGTCTGCAAACAAATTTGTTCACCGGCTCATCATGTTTTTGCATCAATTGCCTAAAAACATGGCGTTCAAAAGGTACATTAGCCTTAGGAAGAAATTGATCATCCAACAATGTTAAAGTCTCTTGAAGAGTTTTACCTTCATTGTCTGGAACCAAAGAAAAATAAATTTCTTGCACATCCACACCAGCAGTGTGCAGCAGCAGAGCCTGTTTTTGTTCATCACTGGTGACACCTTTTCCAGTGATATACAATGAAAACGCCCGTTTCCATCGCTTCCAACGTTGTCCCTGGCTTTGTGCATCACCATTGACATCAAAGGGTAATACAGCTGACACCTCGCAGGTAACTGCAGCTCCATTCATGATGCTCACTAGTAGTTTGGACAACACGATAAGAACAATTCACTGTCTGCTTGGACCTCTTGAACTAATAGGCTACAGATTTAAATATTTTCCTCGTCGCCAAATGTCATATTCTGTCTGTTTACTGGTGTATTATATACAGAAATAACATGCACTTCTACTTTGATTAATTACTGACAACAGAATGTACTTCCGGGATACTTGCCAGGGTTGCCAAAAGATATTCTGGTAACCGGTCATAAGCATAACATAATAATCACATTTCAATACACTACAGGTGAGTGTGAATATGAATTGACAACTGAAATAACACATTGGCTAGGTTTTACTATCATCCGTTCAGTCGATTCCGACTCTCGGTCACTCTATAAACCTTCTCCCTCCAGAGCTCTTGATTCCTCACAACCTTCTTCAGCTTTTCCATGTCCATCCCGCTGTCACTCGTCACTGTATGGAGTCATCACGTTTTAGAACGACCCATTCTCTCCTTTCCTTTTCTTTCATTTGCATTAAAAATGTAGCAAGTTGGTTAGTGGCGAATCCAAGAGGGACGGGGCGGTCGGGGCAATCGTCCCCCTAAAACATCGAAAAGTAACTTTATTCACGGTGTACTGTATTTGCAAGGTCGGACTAATGCAAACCTACGCATCATTGTGTTTGTTGGAATCGCACCCTCCTAATACTATTGCATCCGCCTCTGAACTATAGGCTGAGTGGGCCCATCTGTGGTGGTTGGGTATGAGTTTCCTCAGGAGCAAACCTTCTGCAGTACGGTACTGCGGTTTCCTTATAATACCTGCGATACTTGCGTCATTGATTTTTTTTATTGAAAATTAATTGTTTGGTTTTTGTAACAGTTGCGTGGCTTTCAAAACGATTTATGCAGTTAAATGGGATCTCTATACCAGCGGTTCTCAACCAGTGGGCCATGGCTCACTGGTGGGCCATAGAAGCATTTTGAGGTGGGCCACAGACATATATAAAAAAATAAAAGATTTATTGAAACATTTTGTTTCATTTTTGTCACTATAATTAATTTCACACTTGTGTACTTTGTTTAGTTGCAATGAATGATGCTGCTGTTTTTAGCTACAAAGTGGCAATCATCGTTCTAATTATTGCAACATAGGCTACAGTTTTACATCAACTCAGTTTTTACAACACTTTATGATGTAATAGACTAGTTTGTGATTACAATTAAGTCATCTTTATAAGCACTAGCCTTGTTGAACTTCTGCAGATCCGCTTTTTAGTACGTGCAGCATTTCATTTTGTGGATTATTTTGTGGAGGAATTGACAATACTTGAAGCTTTATGTTTG
The DNA here is from genome assembly GCF_918807975.1 of Aplidium turbinatum. Taxonomy (NCBI): domain Eukaryota; kingdom Metazoa; phylum Chordata; class Ascidiacea; order Aplousobranchia; family Polyclinidae; genus Aplidium; species Aplidium turbinatum. Next base: position 5,049,558 of record NC_137477.1, read on the forward strand.
ATAAAAATTACATTCAGTATGTACATCAGTTAGTCATCATTCATTGAGGCCATCAAAACTGAAACTTCACCTGGAAAAAGTTCATCCAGATTACAAGGATGAAGATGTGAATTTTTTAACGAAAAGAATATAATGTGAAGCGTCAGCGCCTGGATTCAACAAGGGGATTCCTGCAACTTTCCAAAGGCAATGTTCTGCTGCTTTTTGTTTATAAACCTTTTTTGTATTTTTTTTTCTTACATAAAAATTGAATGGGCCACAGAACTTTTATGCAAACAAAAATGGGCCACGAAAGAAAAAAGGTTGAGAACCACTGCTCTATACAATAACAAAGCGTGTGACGTCATAATTGGAAGACTTGGACAATAAAACCATCAAGGCAATTTTGATTTCAATATTAGACACGAACATAGAAGGCTAATTTTTCTATCAAGTTGAATCTAATAACCACTTCAACGCCAACAAGTGAATTTCTATGACAAAATTTTTTTCATATATATTTTGCAGACGGAAATAGCGGCTCTGACTTCTAACTCCAAACCAAATTGTTGCACAATTCATTCTTTCCCGAAGCGTCAGTACGCTATTTGGAGGGGTGCATCGCATATGACGTCATTGCAATTGTCACGTGGAAGATGGATCACTAAAGTTGACTATGACGAACATGGACCACAAATTGTACACAGAATGTACATTTGAATTTTTATGGGATATAAAAAAATGTAATGTAATTGCGTTCCTTACAAAAAAAGAAGATTTGACTGAAACAAACATTTCAATATGCTCTGTGTAATATCTCCAGATGGAGACGTAGGTTCGAATCTCACTTTTTACACCATGTAGCCTAACATCTGTGTATCTGGCGTTCCGCACAGCAACTCTCTTACAAGTGGCAAAACCGTTGATCAGGTGCAGGGCCGTTGAAAGGATATTTTGAATCCGGTACCAATGAGATCCTCGGAACTGAAATCAAGACAATTCTAAGAAAACGCTTATATCCAAAGAATACGCAGTGGTTTCTCACATTTCCTGGCCCCTTGAAAATATTCCGAGCCCCAAAAATCACGGGCCCGGGTCCAAAAGTAGGCCTACTCACTGGACCCCCTTGTCAGCGCTACTGGTCAGGTGATATCAAATTAAATAAATTAGCCTACGTGGAAAGCATTCAACCGTAATAAAATGATAGAATAATATTGCAGGGGTAGGCTAAGCATATGACACTTTGCAGATTGAATAATTTACAGATAACTACACATGAACAGCAAACCGACGTTTACCCGGTTAACTACTAAGACCAGACGTGGGCAAGGCCGTTGACAATTGGGGCTGGTGCCAATGGGAAGCCCGGCCTATACCTAACAAAACATTTTCAAAGAAAACGATAGGCCTAGTAGCCTACTCTAGACAGTATAGACTAGAGCAGTGGTTCTTAACCTGGGCGCTACCGCCCCCTAGTGGGCGCTGTTAACTTTTAGAGGGGCAGAAATATTCAGGGGGCGTTATAGGGGGCGCTACATTCAGAAGGTGTAACGATATTTTTCTCACTGCAAATTTGCTTTAGTAGTTCTGCTGGGGGTACGAGAATCCACCGAGGATGAGGAGCTATATACAGTATAGAGATTGTGTTTAACAAGGGAAGTAGTGATTCTCTCTCAGAGCATTCTATGTTGGCCTATACAGCACAATGCACAACACCATCCGACAAGCGTGGACGTCGGATGGTGTTGTGCATGGCCTTTGTTGTTGATAATGGGCATTGTTTCCCTTTCCTTGTAGTAAGTAAATGGCATTTTGTGGTCAGCTTTTGGCAGGGACAGCGGGCAGGCAGTGCAAGCAAACCATAAGGACTGGTCATAATAATAGTCATTCAATAATGGTTATTAGTGTAACTCTTACTAACTACTAAAAAATCAGCAGAGATGTGCCTTAAGACTTTTAAGTTAGAGCCTTAAGGCACATCTGTGCTGATTTTTTAGTATTAAAACTAACATCGGCTTAAACTAGTTTTTTCTTACTAACTAATAACTAATTACTACTGGCTGTAGGCTAGCCTTACAGTCTTGGAAGAAAATGTCATTAGTAGGCTACAGCCCTTATATTATAGTGGGCGCCAGACTATGGAAATCTCTGAAAAGGGGCGCTGGGGAAAAAAAGGTTAAGAACCACTGGACTAGAGAATAGTGGTGTTTTCTTTGTTCTCCCTCCTATAAATATTTCGAACCCCTAAAGTTATTCTAGGCCCTGGTCTAAATGTGCCCCCTACATCCCTGTCAATGCTGGGAGTTGGTTAGGCTTATACTTTCATTCTAAGCCTTGGCATAGCCTATGTAGCCTACATCGTTTTTTTTGATCTTGATCTTTTTTTGAAACTATAAAAACAAGGCACAAGAAACACAGCCTAGCCCAGTGCTCTTCAAAATTTTTGTAATGGTGCACCCTTAAAAATGTTGTAACAAACTCATGCACCCTATTTACTTCAAATGTAAAAAGGGACATGAAAATCATCTTGCAAAGATAGCCTACTACTACACAACGGTAGCCTAATACGCCTAACGGTAGCCTATTGCATATAAATATGCAAACAAAATTGAGGAAATAACGTTTAATGACTTTGCTGTTGCTTGGTTTTAGCATCTATATCCTCGGACTGATAAAACCCCTGATAGGTTATTCCTGGTAGTTTTGCAATACTTGTAAAAGCTTTTGACTCGGGGCCGGTTAGCGAGATTGACAGAATGAAGTTTCCAATTGTTAAATTTTTCTGGCAAATTATTCCATCCAACAGGTGCTGCTGAATAAAGAGCAGTCCTAAAATGCGTAGCTCAAGCGTAGGCCTACACCCCGAGAGCAGGGTACGGGATGGAATGAAATAGAAGACGTTTTTCCATCTTCTATCCTGAGATTTTCTTCCATTCCATCTTAGAAATCTTCCGTTCCATCTCAGAAATCTCTTCCATCTTCACATTTTGTGATCTCCGCGTTGAATATGCCACAAATAAACCTAAAAGCCATAAGCTAAAAATTTAACAGCAGTATTTTCCTAAGGATTGCGTACCGTTTCAGGGGCGCCGGAAGCGGGGGGCAAAGGGGTGGATGCCCCCTGTCCTCATCTTTTCTGTGAGTGAAGGGGCAGGGGAGGCAAAGGTGCCCTTTTAAGGTCATGTAAGCTACTGCACATTTTGCAATATAACAATTTCTGCTTTTCGCTTTTAGCCTAATTACAATCTTTCAATTTTCCCTCAAAATAATATTCAGTGCATAGAATTCTGCAACACAGTAGGTTAGGCTATAACATTATAGCATAGCATGGTGCCCTTCTTTGTATACCGGACACTTGTATCATTACTCGATAGTGAGCTGATAGATGAGCATTATCGCTATATCTTATCTTAAAACTTAAAAAAAAAATTGGCCTTTCAGCAACAAAAGTGCCCTTTTTTCATAATCTTGCCCCCCCCTCCCCCAGTCAAACATCGTTCCTGCGCCCCTGTACCGTTTGGTGTTAGAACTAGAAGCGTAGATTGCTTCTATAAAATTTATTACAGAACGAAATAACACGTAGCAAAGTTAAAGAAACTGTAGTAGTAGTCTACGTTGGAGAAGATAAAAAAGTAACGAAAATACTTGAAAAGCAACATTACTTTTGTTCAGGTTGCAAATACTTTCAACCGTTTACTTTTGGGACATTTTTGTTTTGTTTCCTTCTGTTTTCTATGGACTTTGCCATTGTAGCTTTTCGTTTCAAAATGTACAAAAATCTATTTCGTTTAACTGCCTTCTCGAAACAAAACCCACAAGAATCTCCAAACATAGAACACAAGTGTCGTATGATGGAATGCTGTCAAACGTCAAGAAGTTTCCTCCTCTTGGGAAAAGTGTGAATCGTTTATTGCTTTTTGATTGGTCAATTCTGCCTAACGACAGTAGGTTTGACAAATACGCGTCAGGCAACAGCCCGTTGGTTTAATACGAACCGAAAATCGAATTATTTCAGCAAGCAACATAACATTTTGCATGTCTTGATAAAGCGCTAGCAAGTTAATGATGGAATTGGGATGGAATGGTGGAAGATTGTCCTCCATCCAATCATCAAGATCTTACATTCTTTTCCATCCTTGACATTTTCCATCCCAAAATCTGTCTTCCATTCCTTTCCATCTTCCATTCCATCTCATCCCATTCCCTGCCCGAGAGCTGAACCAGCGCCCCTTGATCTTGAGTCGGGCGCTTCACCACTGAGATAACGGGACGGACTAAATGTTTTTGCATGTTATAAATCAAGAAATCCAACCGAGGAATCTTTTTCTATTGCTTCACATATCAATGTGCGTGATTAAATTTCTTTTCGAGACTTTATTTTACACTAGCAAAAATACAACACTTTTGCATAAAGACGTTGTTGGCATTTGAATAAGCATATAAATTACCTTTTCAGCTATACTTTTGTATTCTGGCACATTAATGTTTAAATATAACCATAATTCTTTACCCTGTACTTTTTCGAATTACTTCAAAAAAACATCAAACGTTCATAATCGCTCAACTAGATGTTCAATCAAAAATGATAATTACTTTGTTCCTCTGTATGCTACTTCAAAACTTCAACGAAGCATCAAGTAGGCTATAGTGGAGTAAAAATATGGAACTCAATCCAACTAGATACTGTATTAAAAAAAATCTTTTGACTCATTTAAAAAACTTTACAAAAACTATCTAATTGCAGAATATTAAAGTTGATTGCAGTGTAATTTACTAAAGAGGACCGATACTCTTTAAGCTTTTAATCGTTGACTATCAACACAACACCTAATGTTGGAACTTGTAATTTTGACATAATTATTATGGATGCAAGTTTGTTTCTGTCTTGACTCTTTGCTAGTGTAAATATTTTAGTGTAATGTTTAATAAATGTTTATCATCGACTTGGCTGAGGGTGGCTGCTTGACTCGAAGACCGTCATGATCACTTTGCAGCTTCTCGTTGTGATTTACTTACTTCAACGATGCAGTGTAGGCTATACATTTGTTATTTTTCTTTGTTTCAGATGTGTTCGTTAAGCGTGCTGCATCATTTAATGATTTTGCTGTTATGATGTTGCACAACAAAATAAACCAATCAATCAATTTAGAAAGTGCAAGCAAAAGTCAATGCATTTTGTCTCTATAATGTTATCATGCTAAAATCTGACTGGCGATCAATTAAACTTTCAAGTTCTGTAGCAAGTCTATCATCACCAATAGGTTTTAACAACCAAGAATAAGCATTAAGTGTGACATTCTGTTTTGTGTGGAAATAAACTTATAGTTACCAAAATTGTCTTGCAACAAACTGAGATAGGAATCAATACGTAAAAGCATTTACTTTTTTCTAGACCTCTACAGGTCCAGAATTCTTCATGAGTGACAAATCCAACATCAACAAATTAAATTTCTGTAAGTTTACACTGTGTCATCATCTTGAAAATAAGCAATTTTAAGCAATGTAGTTTCAATTTGTTTTTAATTTCTGACCATCACAATGAAAAAAACAATATATGCCAAACATAGCAAAGGTCTAGAAAAAGGTAGCTAGAAGCGACAAAACGCGGACGATTTCACGTAGCAAGAGCCAGTGCCGGTCTTTAGGGTGTGCAAACCGTGCGATCGCACAGGGCCCGCAAATTAGGTGACCCGCAATTTACTCAGAAAATGCAGTAATCCGAAAAATGCCGAAGAAAACATGATCTTATCCTTTTGCTATGCCACCGGACAGCACCATTTTACAGTAGGGCAAAGTGGGGCGTTTTGTCACAATTTTTACAAATTAGCATATATCTCGTTCTGTGCCAATGGTATCGAGATGCTAGATAGTGCAATTGAAAAAGGTATCATTCGACTTCATTTAGCTACAGCTAAAGTTTTTCTAGATTATTTCGTTTTTACATAAATGCATGTTTAATGCAAGTAAATGGGCTGTGACAACATGCCCCACCCGGGGCGTGTTGTCACAGAGCATGGGGCGTGTTGTCACAAAATTTCTGCACATGCTTTATGATTAAAATATGACAGAAACCAATAAAAAATGGTTTTAATACAGGCTGAACGAATAAACAAATATGCGAAATGCAAAGAAATTAATTTACAACATATTGGTAAAAATTTTATGCCAATTGTCAAAAGCAATAAAAATGTCATCTTGAGAATTATGTGTCACTATCGAATATATGTGTGTGTAATTGATCTAATATTAATTTTTTTCTTTAAAAAAGCGTTGTATTTTAACAAATACGCATATTATCTCGTTGTATAAGCAAAAATATTTTTTTATGTTTCTTAACATCAAAAATGCACACCATAGGGCGTGTTGTCACAGCTGTGACAACACGCCCCGTGGTATGAAATCACGTGGTTTCAACAACCATATGTACATCTCTACTTGCATGTCTTATCTGTTTGGTATGATGAAAAGAGCAGGCTTAAAGCAAACGAATGGTATCTTTCCTGATCAGTTATTATCATACCTTAGTTTGCCAGACCATTTTTTAGTTGTAAAGCCTGATTTTGCTCAAAATTCAATGGCACTCCTCATAATGTCTGCTGTGGTGACAAATTTATTAACCTTCACTGCTTGTACGAAAGAGAACTGAAAACTATGCCTTCCATTGAAAACTCGTAGTTATAGCCTACGCTTAGGTTATCACATGGAAATCGTGCTGTGACAACACGCCCCTGTGACAACACGCCCCACTTTGCCGTATTAGTGATTTCCCTAACCACGAGTTTTTTTTCATAAACACGAAATATTTTTCTTCACCCACTCTTTAATTCTGAATATATATATTTTTGGTCGTAATCACTTCTAGCTATACTTGCGTCTACTTTACAAAAAATTAATTTCAGCTGAAACCTGCAACAACTGTAAACATACCGACAAAAATTGTGATTGAGAGCAAGGATTTCGCGGTTTACGGAAAAATCCAAACATTTCAAAGACTTGGGAACACACTAGTCGACATACGAAATTTATTAATCAAATTAAAATCAACAACACAGCAGAAGAAACAACAAAACAACACTGAAAAGATCTTCAAATATCTTGATTCGCTCTGCGTGGCTAAAACTCTAACAAACTAACTAAATTTATCAGGCTTAAACAACCATAGATGAAAAGTCAGGTCTTGCATGCCAAATTTAAAACAAGCTAACCAGTAACCACTCGCCTACTTTTTTTGCTAACCAATTTACACCAGCTTGCAAAATTCAGACATTTGTAAATTTGCCTCAGGCTCTGAACACCCCCACACTAGCCTGTATAATATTGATACATGTTTAAATAAGTTTCTATACATTCTCCAATGCATATATCTGAATTATATCTGCATCCTACACAAAGGCTACTCTTCATTACACTTCCTTACCTTTTCCATGACCAGATCAAACCCGATATGCTAAAGGCATGGTTGTCTTGGGCAATCTTAAAGTTTCCCAACCCGCCAAACTTACTGTCTCCATCTAGCAGTTGCTTTTTTAAACTTTTATGTATCACATGGCGCTAGATTATTACTTCCCGATACCATTGATGTTTTACTGGTCATTCTAGGCTCACCAGAAGAGAATTTAAAGCAAAGTTATAGTGCAGACGGTCAGAAAGTTTTCAATTTGATTTGGGAAAGTTTTTTTGGCCCATAAGTCAAACATTTGCTGATTGTTGAAATCTGGTCTAATAAGCAATTTTGGTTTAATTTTTAGTGCAGAAATAGTGATAGCAATTTTCTTACCTGTGTCATTTCAGCTTTTGAGTTCAAACAAACATTAGCCTTTTTATTTTGAAATTTGTGTTTCGGGTTATTTCACTAAATATTCGTGGTTAGGGAAATCACATATTATGTTCATACACAAATAAGCGTTTAGAACGAAGAGTGACTAAGTCACAAAATACTACTAAGGAGATATTGACATGTACAGTTTTCAATTGCATCGTAAAACCAAGATTTAAAAGATTTTGTTGTTTTTACCATATGTCAGTGTCTACAATCCCAACCTAGTTCTGATTGCACTATTAGGCCTAATTGATTATTTAGTTGAACTTCAAAAAAATATTGATAATATTGTTTTTTGGACTTAGCCTATATTTATAAGTGTACAATTTCTTCAAAATTGCTGGACTTAGGCACTTTTAGACACAAATGATGGACTTAAGCACTTTTAAGTGTTCTATAGGCCTAACAGAATTTGCCATCTCTTAGGGGAGAGTGGGGTTAGTCGGAAAGATTTTTTTTTAAAGTGAAATTTAAAACAATTGGTGCGTAACCTGACAACTTGAAGTGGCTTAAATTATCACCTATGGTGTCCTCTATCATACAACCAAAAATAAGTATTGAGTCAATTAAGCTTTTAATAAAAATTTAAAATAAACAAACATACAATTGATTTTTCAACTAACCCTATGCCTGGGGTTAGTTGAAAAACGTCAGTTTGATGCCCACCAATGAACTGGATACTATTTTTTCAACCAACAAACATTTACATGGGGTTGTAAGCAAATATGTTAACTTGCTTTAAAATCAAAATGCAATGAATTCTACATCAAATCATCGTAAAACATTTTTTAATAAACGCATTGTTAAAACTTGTGATGTCGCATATATAGCACTTTCCAAGTTATTCAAATTAAAATTTTACAATGTATGTCTGCTTAAAACAAGTACATTGGCGCTTATACTACTTATTATCATACCACGACGATATATAATAATAATAATAATAATATATGAGATGTTGTAAAGCAGAGTGCTTATTCATCTTTCAATCACGTACAGTAAACAACTAATAAAGATAATTTTAGTATAGTGTATAAAGTATAAAGTATAAATTAGTATAAAGATAATAGTGTAGTATAGTGTAGTGATATACTCGTATCATGCTACATAGTCATACCGTTATCAAAACGTTTTCCAACTAACCCCACCCACTATTTTCCAACTAGCCCCATTAACATATGACAAACTATTTTCTTAAAATATTGAAGCATGGTGCGTTGGACTAAAATTTGCTTATTTCTTAGTGTTGTAGAACACCTACAGCTGACACACACCAAAAAACTTCTGCCTATCTTTAACGATATCGACGCATAAGATGTTTTTCAATACGCCAAAAATTTTACTTCGAAAGTAAGAAAATACAAAATTGTCAGCCAAACAGGTATACCTTGACTCAACAAATCGAAACTAACATGGATTATGTGTTTTTATAAACTACTTCACATGTTGGCAATAAATATTTAAAAAAGTTATCGAGAGTTAAAAAAATGACCATTTTTCAACTAACCCCTCCTTCCAACTAACCCCACTCTCCCCTACTCCAGATACTACTGTAAAGTAAGCTATTTAAATATATTTCTTTAAACCTCGCACTAATATGACATTGGAATAATCTGCAAAGAATTATTTTGAGTTAGAAATATCTTGAAAAAATTAGGCTGGTAGCACATAATAACTGTTACTGGTAATTAATGGGGTAACAAACAGATAAAGTACAGAGACTTTCCCACCTTCATTGGCAATGTAGCCTACAGTAGAATAATAATTGGGTTAGGCCTACTAGACTACATAATAATAATTGGGTACACTCTCAAAACCTTCTTCCCTTCATTAGTAGTGTAGTATAGAAGTAAAGAAGACTGGTAGATAGGCTAGGACCTTTACAAAATAAGTTATAAAAACAATAGTCCAATCTAATAGGCTACTTAATCTTAGGTTAAGTGTACTTCATTTCGTTATCTGCTGGCACCAACACTCCATCGAATAGCCTAATCATGTCCCATGAATATTGAAGTCTGCACTGCTAAACTTCTTGCAAACTGGACTGCTGAATTTGATTCGAAAGCAGTAGGCCTATAAATACTACCGGTATTTGATCACTTATTTGTAAAATATCTACAATTACAAGCTGATAAAAACACTACCAATGATCCTAATCATTCACCTACCCTACCTAAACCGGAGGCAGTGTCCTAGTCTAAATAACCGGTAACCAGCTAATGACTTTTTATCCTCTGAAATGGAACCCGATCAAAAAGCAAAATAAAAATCATGTCACGTGGTTAAATGACTCGACGCTATTGGTCAGAACGGACTTAGCTACTTTTAGAAGAAAAAATTACCTTTCCGCTCAAAACCTGTATTCGAAAATGATGGCTTAGCAACCTTTATACCCAGTGGCGGCTCGTCTATAGAAACTGCAAAACTGCAGCACCCCCTGCACATTTCAGAATTTTATTTTTTTTATTAATTTCACGTTTTTTTTTTTCATTTTCTCTATAGATCCTATCGACTAGAAGTTTCATAATTTCTGGATTTTAAAAAGTATTATGATTTTTCAAGTTTTATATTTGGAAGCTCTGAACTGCAAGCTCTGCAGATGTGATTTTATAAAAGAAGAACAAACAGGAATCGTGACGTCATTTTTGGCTGAGGTTGCTTTGAAACTCGACGATACCGAAGTGCAAATTTTGCAGTTGCTGGTCAGGCTAACTATTGTTGCAAGTATACTTCATCGTTTTCAAGCACAATGTTAGGTGGCTGTCACTGATGCTGTTACATGGTTAGACTAATATGCTTTGCTTTCTGCACAAAAAGATAAAGCTTAGACTAGGTTATCTTGATTGAGCTTAGACTAGGACCTAGTCACTAGGTTATCATTATTGTTCTTACTTAATTAAATTTAAGCTAGGTTCTTTGTTTACTTGCGATAATAAGTTAAGGTCAAAGATCTAGGGGTGTAACTGTAAGAACAACGCAACTTCTTAATTGGCTAGATTTTTTATCAGCATTTTGCTGAGCAGGGTCTGCCATATTTACATTAATTCCACATAGCGTTGTTATTTTCAGGCTGTGTGTTGATGGTTTATAAGTGCTAGTCTACTTGTGCAGCAAGCTGTAGACTGGTAGAAGGATAGGTTATGACATGGGAGGCTGCAACGTGGTGCTGTCAATGTGAACTTTCATCCTACGAACAGTTAATAAAGTTCATGAACATTTGAAACCCTTAAAATCCTGCCTTGATGAAATACACTACAGTCTACATCAACTACTGATCATACCATTTCAGAAGCAACAGGTATTTTGCATTACCTTACCAACAAAAAATTCCTCTTTTGGTTGCAGCTTTTTTATCAAATAATGTCTCATGTTGAAGTGATTTTCAACCAAATGCAATCTCGAGATATTGATGTGTTCAAAGTACATGAATACGGTATATAAGCAATTTCAAAAGTGCAATTTCCGTGATAAGAAACTCAAAAGTACCGTACTGTGAGAATTTTTCAAAAACACTTATGGCTGAAGCGAAGGAGGTGTGTGACTGCATATGTGTTGACATAATGGCTAGATATTGGGGAGCAAGTCTTTTAGGCGCTGACAGTTAGGCGCTGGTCTAATAGGCGCGCACACTGTGGCGTCTGGATATTTAGGTGCGGAGCACTGTGGCGCCCGGTCATTTAGGTGCTATTCCTAGTAAAGTCTGTAGATTGTATCAGCTTGGCAGCTTGCCAGAAAATTATATCATGGCTTCAGTGAGTGAAGCTGCTAAAACCGGCAATGCTTTTCACACAAAATGTTACATTGAACAGAAAAATATATTGTTGTTTTATTGATTTATTATTGTTTTATTTGTTGTTAGTCCAGGTTTGCGTTAGTGAAAGCTTTGTCAATAAATTATTGAAGCTTCCGAACATGTATGAGTTCATTTTTAGTTAACTCTTTCGCGACCACGGACGTATACACACGTCTTGGGATTTTTGCCATGATGACCAAGGAAGTATCCCTACGTCCAAGGTTAAAAGGTAGCTTATTTCAAGCAAAAAAATAATGTAAATGATGGCAGATCCATAGTCTTTGCCTGTCCTTTTTTGGCTAATTAAAAAAAAATATTTTGGCGGTGCAGTTATCAGATGAGAACTTCTTAAAGATGGGGAAACAGTGGATTTTTTTTCTTTCACTTATTGGAATTGGCTAGGCAACCCCTTACTTTGGAATTTCTCGATCAAAAAGACTGTAGGCTAAATTAGGTAAACTTTTTGCGTAAAATTTTCCAAATTTCTCCATAACCATTCTGCTGTACCTCCTAAAGCATTGCGCGCAGAAACGAAGTAAATTTTTTCTCATGTGCAGAATTGTTTTGGCATTCGATTAAACTACATATGTTTTCATATTATTGTATCATGCTTGGGTAGTAAAAATTATAATATGAAGTACACTTTTCTGCCAATTTTTAATTTTTTTAGAAATTAGAAAAAATACCGTTTGGAGTTGCTAGTTGTACATAGAATGTTTTAAATTTTATTGCAAAGCTTTGCATTTTCGGATAGCTGAAGATGTATGCTTTCATTTGATGTCAAGATTGTGCGTCTACGTCGATCACATGACATGTTTTTACCGCGTAAATACAACAGTTTTGTGTGAAAAATGTCTGGTAATTTAGATTAAATATAAATTACTTCTGTTCGGGATGGATTGGCCATGTGACGAGAACGCGTAAGATGCTCTACTACTGTTCACATGAATACATTTCTACAGGGCATATAGGCTACACCTTGGCTACAAGTTGCAAGCATAATGGTGAGACTTCGCTCGTTATTAAACCTAGTCCGGGTTTTGACGGAAAACTAAGTTACTCTTCACTAAAGCCTACCGCCCGCTTGAGTACAGTCTACGGTACATTTTTTACTGATGTTTAGTTATTATTTGACCTAACTAAAAGTGAACTCATACATGTTCGGAAACTTGAATAATTTATTGATAAGCTTTCGCCGACGCAAACCTGGACTAACAACAAATAAATGCTGAACACGCGCATTAAAAAAACAACATATTTTTTTGTTCAATATAACATTTTATGTGAAAATCATTGCCGGTTTAAGCAGCTTCACTCACGGAAGCCATAACATATTTTTGTGTTCAATATAACATTTTGTGTGAAAAGCATATCCGGTTCAAGCAGCTTCACCCATATATTTTTCTGTGTAGCCTAATATAACATTTTGTGTGAAAAAGCATTGCCAGTTTAAGCAACTTCACTCACTGAAGCCATGACCAACAACGCACACGCATTAACAAAACAATATATTTTCCTGTTCAATATAATATTTTGTGTGAAAAGCATTGCCCTACGCCTCTACCTGCCAAGCTGATACAATCTACAGACTTTACTAGGAATAGCACCTAAATGAACGGGCGCCACAGTGCTCCGCACCTAAATATCCGGACGCCACAGTGTGCGCGCCTATTAGACCAGCGCCTATTAGACCAGCGCCTAACTGTCAGCGCCTAAAAGACGTGGACCCAGATATTGCTTCACCAAACAATTAGTAACTGCAAAATTGTTCAACAAGAGAAGCTTCAATAGCTTTAAAAATAAACTGCCCATACATGAGGTGGCAGTAACTGTGGAAGCATATTCCATCATAGAAAAAGAAAAGTTTGAAACTGAACTTGCAGTATTCTACAGCAGATTGGACATGCATGAATATTCCGCGTTATTTGAATTGTTGACATTTATTCAGAGATGCTCTCAGTGAAATTTCCAAACTGTTAAAAATCCTACTAATTATTCCTATGACCACAGCAGAGCCTGAACGCTGCTTTTCGACATTAAAAAGAATCAAAACTTTTCTGAGTACCATCAATCAAGAAAGGCTCCAATCATTAAATGCTCTTGCCGTCATTTCAACAGAGAAAAAATTCTTCGTTACCCAGACATTAACGACAAAGTCATCATTTTGCTCAAAAGTAAACAAGAAGAATGGATTTTGTCTATAAATAAGCTTGGTTCCAGTTGACATGGAGCAGTTTATTTGTAAGTAACTTATGTTTTGTAGTTTATCCCACTGTTTACCTTTGTATGCACCCTAATTATAGCCTGCATAGTGCATGTGCAGCATGCACTGTAGGAACTTTGTGTCTTTTGTTTATTTGTTATTCATAGTAATAAAATAACCCATCATAAAATAATTTGTCAGACAAACCACAAGAAATCTTGTATTTCAGCAAAAGAAAAACTTTGCTGGATCATCCATGGCCTTGACTGAGTCCCTCACTAAACGGAGTGTTCAACTCGTCAACGATGCAAAACACCAATTTGGGAAAAGAAATGTCTGAACAATCAATGGCAACAGTTTTGTATTTATTTATTCACAGACACACATAATCAAATCTTCAGAAGCCATCCTAAAGTTAAGTATCGTACTGATTAATTAATCTTTTTATGTTTTGGGTTAGGCCTATAATAGCCTATGCCTATCTAATTTGTTAAAACTGGTAACTATTTACAAAACAGTGCTTATATGCATATTATATATATGATATTGCAAATAATTTTAACCAATGTATATTATATATAGGCTAGATTGTCACTCTCCTGTTGGACACTTCCTTTTTACTTGTAAATTAGGAGAAAAAATCTGCTTTAAATTCATCGTATTTTTTGTCCCAACAATGGTAGCTGTAGCAAGATCCGATATCAATTGAGCAATTGTTCAAACTGGAAATTAGTGTTTTCGTGTTTAAATTTCACAACAATTTACTACCAGATTGCTTCTCCAATCGTTTTAAATGTGTCAAAGAGGTTCACTGCCTGTGTACAAGAAACCATGATAATGATTCTCTAAACATTCCATACTTCTCAAAAACGCTTGTAACTCAGCATTCAATAGAATTCACAGGTGCGAAAACATGGAACGAATTTCCTTCTTCAATTAGAAAGAGTGATACAAAGTCACTTTTTGTCCACAATTTAAAACAAAATTTAAGCAAACAAAACGGATACGCAATAGAAAGACAATGTAGAAAGACTTTCTTGCATTCTTGTGAAGATTTTAGTGGAAATTCGAAATAATTTACAAAAGATTAGGCCTACCTAACAATAGTGTCTACTGCTTGTGCTGTACTTTTATGTTTGTAGATATTAACAGCAAACGCAACACTCCATAATCAACACGACACGTCGCAAAAGGGGATGAGAGCTTCATCAACACCATCAGGACATCATCATCTTATCTACCAGCAGCTCATCCATTCCATCTTCACCCACCAGGACAAGAAACAATAACTTAAACTGGATCTCAAACCTTAATCACCATAGGTTACTGTGTGATGTGCAGTCTGACCATAGAAAGAGCTCAACACCTGCTCTCCTGGGCCACATCGAAATGAGCTTTTGCCTGAGGAGTGAGGATGGGTTTCTTTTATGTTCGGTTTTCTTTCTCCATCCTATTATTATTATGATTACTGCTCATTGCTCATCCACATCAATCTTAGAACTGACAAATTCAATCCACAACACTTTTCATTAGGTTGTTACTACATGTGTGCTTCTCTCTGTTTTTGTTTTATTTTTTGCTATTTGTTTTTTGGGTTTTGTGGCCGTGCTAACTACTGATATATAGCCTACTACATAATTTTTCATTCAGGCACGTTTTAAACCTTTCAAGGTTTTGCCATCTTTTCCCGTTCGTTAACGTGCTGGTAGGTCTATATCGACTATTGTAGTTAGTAGTATCTTTTTCGTCCCGGACGTGTTAATGACAAAAAATAAAATGATTGATTGATATTCATATTATGAGCAAAATGTTCCCATCTATTAGGCCTACTTCAGATTTCCTATTTTGTACCAACCTTTCAGAAAAAGCAATTTTTTTGTTTCAAAGTTCTAAAAGTCCACATTTTCAACTGCTCAAAATTTTTATTTTTTGTCTTGAAAACACCAGCAATGGCATTTTAGAGCATATAAAAGTGCAAAATTTTCTGGGGGGCATGCCCCCAGACCCCCCTAGGAAGCTCGCGCCTTCGGCGCTCGACTGTTCGTGCCACATTATGACGTCATACTTACCATCAACATTTGCAGCACCCCCATCACCAAAGGCCACGAGCCGCCACTGTTTATACCAAAATATTTTTGTGTCTGGTGACAAAGGACAATGAAAGCAATACGTTTTTGTACTTAACTCAATTCGAGTGAAAATGTGACTTAGTCACTTTTCGTTCTAAACGCTTCTGTTGAACATGCTCTCAGAATGCACCAAATTCAAAGTAATTTTTCAAAAAGTTCTGGTGGCGGCCCCCAAGACCCTGCCGGCCATAGGCGTAGCCAGGGGGGCGAAAGGAGCCATGCCCCCTCCCCCCAATTTTCAAAGTTTGAATTCCAAAGTTGAGTCCTTTGTTGAAAATATAATAAAATTTATATCGTTTTCCAAGACATCTGGCTATTTATTTACTTTATTTATTTGCAATTAACACCCCCAGGACTTGTTTTAGACACACAGAAAGACACCAATAAATTTTGCAAATTGTAAATCGCGCAAAGTTTACGCTTGTTTCAACTAATCTGTGTAAGCAATTTCAGAATAGCTTACTCTGTTGAGTTTTTGTCAAAGGTGGGCAAAGTTACTTTCAAAAGTAACTGAGTTACAGTTAATTACAGTTACTTGGCCAAAATAGTAACTGAGTTACCGTTACAGTTTCCGATTTTAAAAAGTAACTAGTTACCGTTACTAGTTACAGTTAGCTACTAGTTACTGCAGTTAGGCTACTCACAAATCTGAACATAAAATTCTGCACCTGGCCAGCTCTGCATGCAAGTCTAGTTTAACCGCAATGTTTTGTATATAGTGTTAGAGCCATCCATGCTAACATAACTGCACAAGTACAAAACCAACAAGGTTTTATTTAAAAAAAATTACTCAGTGGCTTTATATGTTTAGTTTATTTCCTTTAAGAAATACGAGCATTTCAATGTGCTCGTCACTTAGGCCTGCCCTTTTGGGCTTTAAAATGTCCTTGCCCAATCGTCGTGTGAGCCTCTGGGTCCGAGGGACGAGGGTCTATCTTTTTACTGCCCCAGATTCACGATGTTCCCGACTACACTGGAAGGCTACCAGAGAGCAGCCAGTCTTTGGTTTCATCATCCCTGACACGCAGACCTTCCACTCCGTTAGGTGGCTTAAAGATGGTACAGTCATTGATAATGTCCGCCCCGATAGTTCAATTGGTTAGCGCGTCAGTTCTGGAACTAAGAAGCTTCAAGATCAAGCGGCGCTGGTTCAACTCTCAGGGCGTGCGCTTGAGCAACGCACGTTAAGGACTGCTCTCCATTTAGCGGCATCTAATAGATGGAATAATTCCCCGGCAACAAGACTTCAACAATCGGAAACTTTACTCTGTCAATCTCGTTGACCGGGCCTGCGTCAGTGATTCAAAGCCTCTACGAGTATGCGAAACTACCAGGATTAAGCTCTGCAAGAAGCCTTCCCAGTCCGAAGATAAAGATTAAATTAATCAATCAATGATGTGGTCTGCGGTCTGTTCCTCGGCACCACATTCACAGGAGGAAGAGGCCATTTCCTATTGGTGCATGGTTGAGTGGAAAAGCCCATCGCCCGTACGGAGACGGTTGAGGCGCACCTATGCCTGTCTTGGTATTGTCAGGCCGATGGGGCGTGTGTCGACGTCGGGAAGAACGAATAAAGTCTGGTGATGAACAAGTGTTGCAATGAAAACAATATTTCCACTGCAGCACTTGACGGAATGGAAGTATATATTTTTAAAACAGTTTTTTCATCGGTCCGCTTGTGAATCTGGATCCGCTTAACTTGGGCTCAGGGTCTGCTCCAAATACTCCTGTTACAGATTCAACGCGCATAGCTTTCTTTTCTTGGTTTTTGCGTAAAGTGGTGCAGAAAAGTCCTCTGTGGCTCTACCACCATCCACTGCAGTGTCGCTGCTACTCCCCTCTTCAGCAGAGCAGTTTGCTTCTTCAATTGCTTGAAGCATGTTCTATTTTATTTTGGTCTTCAATTCAGCAGTTGTCGCTTAATTGTCAGCCATTAAACACAGGTAAGTCTAAATTGTGGGTGGAATGTTGTCGCAAGCTGAAACTCGCTGTCCTCGAACCAATGACCAAATCTGGTTTGTATTGCTTCCACAAGAACGTCCACCAACGGCAAGCAAACAGCAATGCTGTTGTTGGTTTTGAAGTCAGACAATCTTTTTAGAGACATTGCAAAGCGTTACACTAAATTCAATAAATTTCAACTTCTTGAAGGTAACTAACTAACTGACTATAAGCATCAAGAAATTGCTTTTAATCGCTGCGTGTTTCTTGATGCTTATGATCAGCTAGTATAGTTACCTTCAAGAAGTTGAAATTTACTGCATTTTTATAAATATTTTTAGGTTTCTGATGAGGGCTTAAGTTAAACCGAAAACGTTGACTGTTAAACTATTTGTAAATATGTAAAACATATTGTTATAATGCTCAACCCTGTTGTATTGTTGTGTCATTGCCTGTCTTTAGGACATATTGATTAATCGCCAAAAACAATTAATTTAGCCAAATCAGTTATCAAAAATTGCCAAAAAAAAGACAAATCATAAACATGAAGCCAAAGGTCTTAAAAAATCGCCAGATTTCTAGATTTTGGCAATAAATTCGCCAATATGGCAACCCTTCTCCACAAGACCACAAAACAAAAGTAGAACCGCACATGCGCAGTGCTGCGCCGATAGCCTACAGCTGCGAGAAAAATGCATTATTGCGCAAAGCGCAGCAAACACGCACAAAGCAAGACACAAACACGTGCAGAGAAATAAACGGCAATTAGAAACTGAAACTTCAATGCAAAAGTAACTTGTAACTGTTGAAAAAGTGCTAAAATAGGAACTAGTTACCGTGTTTCGTTACTTTTAGAAAATAGTAACGAAGTTACCGTTACAGTTACTCAAAAAGTAACTAGTTACAGTAATTAGTTACTTTTGTAACTAGTTACTGCCCACCTTTGGTTTTTGTGTAGCTGAGTTTATGGTGTTCTCTAATTTTAGCCGCAGTTTTTGCCCGTTCGTGTGTATAAGAGCTACCTTTAAGTTAATAGCTGTTTATCTGCTAATAAATTTCATACAAATATCAAAGTGTTTCCAGAAAGCGCTATAATCCATTATTTGAGTGTAATTTTGTAAAAAAAATCCTGGGGAGCATGCCCCGGACCCCCCTAGAATACACGTGCCTTCGGCACGCTCTAACCCTGTGCCGGATTAAGGGGGTTGCTGACTGGGCTGAAGCCCAGGGCCCCCACTTTTGGGGGCCCCCACCTCAAAGAAGAAAATCCATTAAGTTGTTTAGTTGCATAGCTGGAGATTGCTGCTTTAATTCGTATCTCAAACAAGCAGGGGCGGCTCGCCTATATGTGCTGCGGTGCTAGAGCATAAGCGTAGCCAGGAGGGGGCGAAAGGGGCCATGGCCCCCCCCCCCCCCAAATTTTCAAAGTTTGGATTCCGAAGTTGAACCATTTGTTGAAAATATAATATAATTTGTATAGATTTATATCAATTTCCATGATATCTGGCTATTAACACCCCCCAGGACTTGTTTTAGATGCACAGAAAGACACCAATAAATTTTGCAAATCGTAAATCGTGCAAAGTTTACGCGATTTACGCTTCTTTTAACTAATCTGTGGAAGCAATTTCAGAATCGCTTACTCTGTTGGGTTTTAGTGTAGGCTAGCTGAGTTTTTTGTGTTCTCTAATTTTAGCCGCAGTTTTTGCCCGTTCGTGTGTAACAGCTACCTTTAATAAGTTAATAATCTAGCTGTTTATCTGCCTATAAATTTCATACAAATATTACCCTGAAAGTGTTTCCAGAAAGCGCTATAATCCATTATTTGAGTGTAATTTGCAAAAATTTTCCGGGGAAGCATGCCCCCGGACCCCCCTAGAATACGCGTGCCTTCGGCACGCTCTAACTCCCCGCCAGCTTTATTGCTTCCCTTGCTTAACCCACCAGGATACGCCATTGCACATCAGGTGGCGATGTCTTAAATCAAACACTTTGCTGTTCTCTTCAATTCATTAAATATTTGGCCCCCCCCCCAAATTTTTTTCTGGCTACGCCACTGTGCTAGAGCACCCCTGCCCTACCCCAGTTATTCATTTTTTTTTAACAAAAAACATATTTATTTGCTTCTTTCATATCCGGAAATGGTACGGAGTTTTTTTGAAAAAACATTTCAATATTGGAAACACGGCTTGCGCTGTTTTTTTATTTCGCCACGCGTCGGTTGGGTATGTTGATAAGCTAGGCTAGGTAGTTGGGTAGGGCGATTTTTAAAATTTGTACCAATGCACTCTCATACAGGAGCAATAATAGCCAAAATTGTTTGGAGTTTTTGGAAAAGCTTAATACCAACATTGAAGACTGCCGCGGTCAAAGTTATGATAATGCTGCCAATATGAGTGGCAAGTATAGGCTAATGGTCTTCAAGCTCTTCTGCGCGAGAAATGTAGGGTAGCTCATTATGTGCCTTGCACAGCATATTCACTTAATTTAATCGGTAAATGTGCTGCAGAAACATGCCGTTCTGCCGCTGCGCTTTTTGAATCGTTGCAAAGCCTTTATTCAAGGCTCGTCTCGTTTACTCACCGTTGGCAAGTCCATCGAAAATTCGTAGATGGTTTGCCTGTTTTAAAGACATTATCTGATACAAGATGGTCAGCTAGATATGATGCAGTTTGTGCATTAAACAAAGGATACAGTGAGACTATTTTAGCGCTTGAAGAATTGGCCTCTGATGATGCTCACTCTCGAAAGAGCAAAGTCAAACGATTTGTAAAAAAGTTGAAACAACTGGAGACAGTTATTTTGCTTGAAATGTGGCGTGCAATTTTGGAAAGATTTCAAAAACAAACCTGTCCCTTCAAAAAAAGTGGATTGTGTTTGAATAATGCAGTAGGCTACGGTACTACAGTTGTTACAAAGTCTCATGAGCTTTGTCAAAAGCGAAAGATCCAACTTTGAAACGTATGAAAAAAAGGGTAAGAAGAAATGTGGATCCAACACCTATGCATGTTCTTCAAAATGAATTTAAATCCAACGTTATAGGCATTTTGATGGGCCCTCTACAGAGCCAACAATTTTTTTCCAAGAGATAAATTTAGAGTTAAAGTGTATCTTGCCACAATTGACAAACTATCTGCAGAATTGGATAAGCGTTTGAAAGCATACCGTGACGTCGAAAGTAAGTTTGGTTTCATTTCAAAACTGACGGATCTTAGCCCTAACGAGATTGATCAAGCTACTGTTGCATTGATGAAGGAATATCCCATGGATTTCGAAGCCAATTTTCCAACTGAAACAGTTCATTTTGCAGAATTTTTCAAAGTGAAAACTGCTGATGGTGGAAAAGAAGCCTCAGAAAATCCTGATAAACACAAAGTGGAAAATGACAGTGTTGACCTCAACATGTTGTTACTTCCAAGCGAAAAAAGGTGCGTTGAAACCATGGTTGAAACCATTCCCAATGTCTTCTTTGCTCTGCGAATGTATTTGTGTGTGATGATCTCCAACTGCAGTGGAGAAAGATCTTTTTCAAAATTAAAGAGAATCAAAAACGAAGTTCGAAATTCTTCGCGGCAAGAGCGAGTTTCGAATCTTTCGCTTCTAAGCATTGAACACGATATTTTGGATTCATTGAATTTTGAAGAATTGATCAGCGATTTTGCCACGAGAAAAGCAAGACAGCATTCATTTTGAGTTGATATGAACAATTTTCTAGGGCAGTAAACGATATAACTACGTAGGCCTACCGGTACCGCCTACCAGTTTGCAGTTTCATTTTTGATTTATGGCCTAATGGCTACTCCTATGAATATGATTCTGTTTCTATCGTGTGAAGCTGACAAACAATTTACAGCTCATACATAAAGTTGCGGCCAAAAACAAACGTTTAGTTTTTTTGTGAAACGATTAAGCTTAGCCTACTTTGAACGCTCTATATCTCAACAGTTTTGTGTTTAAGTATTCGACATCATTCACACCAAGCATTAAAAGTTTATTGTCATTGCTAAATTTGCTTTTCAACCAGAAAACGAATCTCTTCCGAAGAAATACTGTTGAAAATTAGCCAGGTTTTTCCTCACAATTTACTTGGGGCAAAATTGTTTGTTTTGAACAGTAGCCTACAGTATTGCACATAACGGATATGTTATCGTACAGTATATCAATAATCGCCCACAAGCAATTTGTATTGAAAGTGTTGCCTCTAAAAATTGTTGAGAAAGGATCGAGTTCACTTTGAACAGTGATAGCCTATCTCACAAACGGATACGTTTGTTGATGTGCTCTAAAATGATTGGTTTTGCTTTCAAAAAGACAACTAGAGAACAGTGGCGTACCTAGAGCAGGGTTTCCCAAAGTGGGGTCCGCGGACCCCTGGGGGTCCGCAAAGACTGCACAGGGGGTCCCTGACGATATGACAAAATGGCGAAAACAGGCTTGACATTGTACGGTACCGTACTTCCATTGTCGCAGATGAATGCCGCCGTGATTTGTAACTAAAACGAATTATTTAATGAATGTTAGGCCGTGTCAATCTTAAATATTTGAAATGAATTAGTAGGCCTACGTCTTGGTAATTGCTCTACCTTAAAAATTGCATTCGGCGTCTATGATGCAACAATTAAACGTACGGTGTATAGCAGTCGGGAATGTTTGCTATATAGCTACAAGGCTAAACTGTTTTTCGGTTAGCTACCTGTAGGTCTATGCAGTCCGAGCATTAAAATAGATAACCCCATAGGTGGTAAGGTTATGAAGTTCTGAAGTTTCAATTTTTGTTCGAATTGGCCTTAGGCCTAGCTTAATAATTCAAAATAATAAAAAAATAATAGATAAAAACATAGAAATAACTCAATGCGAAGGGGCGGTGTTTAGGTATAAGAGTAGCAGTAGCGAAAGGACGATAGAATAGTAACGAATCGAAGTTATCAGATAATTCATTTGTGTTAACTTTTAGTAGAATGGCAAAGGTGGCAATGCAGCTGACAACATTTTTTACAAATACGTTTCTGCGCAGCTTTTTCTCCGGTAGTCTACAAAGTCAGTAGGCCTACAACAATTGAGGCTAAGCGATAGCCTGTTGCAAAAGTTTGTGCAGAAATAAATTTGTCAAACATGTACCGGTAGTCAGCTGCAGTGCCACCTCTGCAATTTTTCTAATATCCTGACTGACACGGATATTTTTTTTCTGTTTTTAAATTTTAGTGTTATGGTTCAAATCTTATGGATAAATTTTTGAAGCGAAAGGATAAGTCGAATGATTCGGAATGTGAAGCCCAGCAATCTCAGGATGTTTCATCCCGGAAGACGAAGAGACAAAAGTTCGAACATACGATGAGGAGTATCTTAAGCTCGGGTTTATTGAATGTCCTTCAGATGTTACTAAGCCTCAGTGTTTAATATGCTACAAAACATTGTCGAATGAATGTATGAAACCAGCCAAGTTAAAGCGGCATTTGATGGCTCAACATCCTGAGCTAGCTGGAAAGCCACAGGCTTTTTTTAACAGAAAGAAGAAAGAATATTTAAAGCAAAAAGAAACTTTTACACAATCTTTGGTGTCGAATGAAAAATTAATGAAAGCATCTTATTTGGTGGCGCTAAGGGTGGCTCGAGCCAAGAAAGCTCACACAATTGCGGAAAATTTAATTCTTCCAGCAGCAATTGACATGTGTGAAGTAGTTTTGGACGGCAAATGTGCAGCCAAGCTTAAAGAAATTCCATTGTCGAACAACACGATTTCAAGAAGAATCGATGAACTTTCGAATGACATAAAAGCACAGCTGCTTGAAAGACTGAGTCAAACTAATTTTGCAATCCAATTGGATGAAAGTACGGACATTGCCAGCCAAGCACATCTCTTGGTTTATGTTAGATATTCATGGGGAGACGAAATGATAGAAGATTTCATGTTTTGTCATCAAATGCAATGCAGAACAACCGGTTTAGACGTTTTCAACGTACTTTGTGATTTCTTTTCACAATCAGAACTGTCGTGGGAACGATGTGTGGCTATATGTACCGATGGTGCAGCTTCAATGACCGGCAAGCACTCCGGGGCTGTAGCTCGTATCAGGGAAAAAGTACCGAACATTATACGAACGCACTGCATGATTCATCGCGAAGCGCTTGTTGCGAAACATTTAGGAAAATCTTTGTCTGAAGTCTTATCTTTATGTGTCAAAGTTATCAACTCTATCAAAGCTCGCCCACTGCAGTCCCGAATGTTTTCGAAACTTTGCGATGAACTAGGCTCAGAACATTCAAGCCTTTTGCTCCATACGGAAGTTAGATGGCTGTCGCGAGGAAAGATTGTAGAAGGCCTGTTTGAACTGCGAGATGAGGTTTTAATTTTCTTGCGAGCGCACAATGCGGACTTAGCTTCACTAGTAGCCGATGAAATTTGGCTTGGGAAACTTGCATATCTGGCAGATATTTTTAACCTTCTTAATCAACTGAACTTGTCACTTCAGGGAAGAGATGCGAACATTTTACTCAGTCAAAACAAAATAACAGCATTCACAAAGAAACTCAACATATGGAAAACGAGAATAAATGAAAATGTTGTGGATATGTTTCCTGTTCTGTGTGACTACATTGCCAACAAACCTTTAATAAATACAGATTTGATTTTCTCTGACATTCAACAACATTTGGAATTGCTTTCTGTACATTTTACGAAGTACTTTTTAAAAGAGACATATGAGAATTTTGACTGGATTTTAAACCCTTTTGTTGTTGCAAAAACTGATCTGTCAGGACGCAAAGAAGAAGAATTGGCTGAATTGTCATCTGACCGAACTTTAATGATTACTTTCAATCAAAAACCTCTTGCATCTTTCTGGTTAAGTGTTGAGAACGAATATCCACTGCTCTCACAAAAGGCTACCCAAATGTTATTACCTTTTGCCACTACCTACATGTGTGAGACAGCATTTTCAGCTCTTACAAATATGAAGACAAAATACCGGTCCAGACTTATCGTAGACTCTGAATTGCGAGTTTGCTTGTCACAAATTGCTCCAAGAATTGACAAGTTGTGCAGTAAGAAGCAATCACATCCATCCCATTGATGTTGTCATTTCGATTAATAAACATGATTCAGTGTTACTTATTTTTATTTGTATTAACATTTATCGCTGGTTAGGCGGAAAATTGATGCGACATAAGATTGGGGTCCGCGAAAAAACACTTTGACAAATAGGGGTCCATCGCCCAAAAAGTTTGGGAAACCCTGACCTAGAGAATAGTGGCGTCGCTCGGGTAAGTTTGAGAGTTTGCGCCCCTCTAATAAAGTCAGCATTAAACGAATTATGTAATTTTGTTGGTCTAAAAATAATGTTCCTCTTTAATCGCTTTTTTCGATCCCAATCGCAGCAAAAGCAAAGTAGCCTACCAACTACACAATAGCCTACACACAACTCAGGGTTTGGAGGCGGAGCCACCTGCTTCTGTGAAATGCTTTTAGCGTCATTGATCGATAAACCTTTTTAGCGAAAAATTTCACTTGATAAGGGCCCCCACTTTCAACTCAGCCCAGGGCCCCATAAACCCTTAATCCGGCCCTGCTCTAACCCCCCACCACTTTTATTGCTTTCCTTGCTTAACCCACCAAGATACACCACTGCACATCAGGTGGCGATGTCTTAAATCAAACACCTTGTCATTCTCTTCAATTCATCAAATATTTGCCCCCCCCACATTTTCTTCTGGCTGCTCCACTGCTGCCGCCCTGCCGGCCCTCAAAAAACCCTCTCCCCGTTCAAAATACCTAGCTACGCTACTGAATTGGATCATTGTCATTGAGTCCCGCAAATCATATTCCGCACAGGGCCCGTAATACCCTAAGACCGGCACTGCAAGAGCAAAGCAGAACAATCAGTTTAAAAAATGGCACGGTCGCAACACCTTGTAAATTCCACATTCCCAACGAGGCAAAGTGCTGCGCCAAAAACATTCAATTCAATTAATTTTTTTTGTCGGAATACAACAAAAAAGTTGAAGTTAAAATTGAAAAAAAAGCGCGTTATTATTAAAAAAAAGCGCGTTATTATGCTGCGACAAAAGCAAATAAAAATAAACGGACAACTTTTATGGCTGTTCTATCGGATCTGAAAAAAAAAAAGAAGATAAATACTTTAAAATTCAAACATGATAGAAAATTTACTCGGCAACTCTAGAAGCTGAAACAGGGGAATTACCTCGTGCTGAATTTCTTTACAATTATTGAGTACCGTATGCAGACCACAAATTTTAAATTTCTGCTGCTAAAATTTTAGGTCTAGTAACCCAACATGGGACTGGGAGCTCGAGAATAAAGCTTTCATTTTGATGTTATTGATTTTAAACATTCAATAGACTTAGACAAAAGTTACCAGAAGTTTGTGAGTTGCAAAAAATAGCATTGTCTTTACAAAGTTCACACTTACTATTCAAAACTTTAGGTACAATTTTTAAAAAATTGAGCAGTGTATTTCAGTTTAAAAAACTTTGATTTATTTGATGTTGGTATCGGAGTACCATTATAAGATCACTTAGTTGATTAGCCTGTGAATTCGTGTATGAAGAAGCTTCAAGATCAAGCAGCGCTGGTTCGACTCTCAGTGTGTGCACTTGAGCAACTCATACTAAGGACTGCTCTTTATTCAGCGGCATCTAATGGATGGAATGAATTCCCTGGTAACAACACTTCAGTAATGGGAAACTTCACTTTGTCTATCTCGGTGACCAGGCAGCCTGTGTCAGTGGTTCAACTTCGAAGTCTCTACAAGTATGCGAAACTGCCAGGATTAAGCTCTCAAAAAAGCTTTGTCAATCCGAGGTTAAAGATTTAATCAAATTTCCATCAATTCTTTTGTTCCTTTGCTTCCAATTCAGTGATGGCACAGTTGTCATATTTTACCTATAGTAGCATAAACCAATTATAGAATTTAAAATTTAGGCAGTGGCTATTTGACCGGCGCCGGTCTTTGAATCTGAAACACTATTTGACCGGTCATGACGTCACTATACAGTCACTTTTTTCTTTTTCTCTTTCAAAGCAAAAGACGAGAAGCGCATATAAGTTCTAAATCCAACCATCTCACTCAACTCGTAACGTGGCGCATGCGATACGTCGCCGCCTCCGACTCTAGAGGGACTGAGTTCGATACTACCCGGAAGCGTTATTTTTTTTTATTTATTTTTTTTAACTAAATTTTGACACGAAGTGCATTTTTTAGTCAGTTTTTAATTATTTTTTATGTCTTTTCAAATGTGAGTAATAAAGTTAAAGTTTTTTTAATTTGCTGGAATTTGAGAATTTCTCTGGGTAATTTTCCGATTGTGGCCGTGCTAACTACTGATACGGTATATACGGTAGCCTACATAATTTTTCAATTCAGGCACGTTTTAAACTTTTCAAGGTTTTGCCACGTCTTCCCGTTCATTAACGTGCTGGGAGGTCTATATGTATCGATTTTTGTAGTTAGTATCTTTTTCGTCCCGGACGCGTTAATGACGAAAAATAAAATGATTGATTGATGTGACCGTGTTTGCCGAACGAAGCAATACATTTTTGCTCTCAACAAAATGCACTTTGGGTCAAAATTTAGTTTAAAAAAAAGAACGCTTCTGGGTAACTCAGTCCCTCTAGAATAGGAAGCGGCGACGTACCACACGCGCCACATAACGAGTTGAATAAAATGGTTGGATTCAGAACTTATATGCGCGCTTCTCATCTTTTGCTTTGAAAGAGAAAAAGAAAAAAAGTGACTGGACAATGACGTAATGAGTGACGGTCAAATAGTGTTTCAGATTCAAAGACCGGCGCCGGTCAAATAGCCACTGCCTAAAATTTAATTTGTAAAATATCAGTAATTAAGTTTTGTTGTTTTATATTTTAGGCTACATATCTCAAAGTAAGTCTTGCTGAAAAGTAAGTTATAGGCTTGTTAATAAAAGTAATTTGCGTTCTTCTGGTGACTATTTACTAGGTTACCTCCTGATGTTAAAGATGATAACTAGTATTTGTATTTCCGACGTTTCGTCAGCACGACTGACTTTATCAAGGTGGCTAAAACAGGTTAACACTGTGCTGACTGTCGAACACAGTCGTGCTGTCGTGCTGACTGACACAGTCGTGCTGACTGACAAAACGTCGGAAATACAAAAGCTAGTTATCATCTTTAACATCAGGAGGTAACCTAGTAAATAGTGACCAGAAGAACGCAAATTACTTTTATTACCAAATGCCTGGTGAACAGTCTCTCTCTGTTTTTATTATAGGCTTGTTCTTGATGCTAGATGGATTTATTAGTTTATGCAAAGCCTAGGTTAATAATAAAACCTGTAGCTTAGTACATTTTTGGCCTTTAAAAGTGATGTGTAGTTATTGTTTAGATTGTTTTAGTTTATTTTTTTTATGCCACCATGTCTTCAATGTTATGTAAAAAGAATGGGGCTCCTTGTGCAAAATATTATGAATCAACTACAACTATTGAAATGTATGACACAGTTCGGCTATGGTTAAACAGAAATACAAAGAAGTATCCACAGGTATGGTAAAACTTACGGTACCATATGCAATGGCTATACATATGGTCCCCTCATTACTTCAGCATAAAGCTTGCCCTCTTAACGGGAGCAAGTCTTTTAGGCGCAGACAGTTAGGCGCCGGTCAAATAGGCGCGCAGACTGTGGCGTCTGGATATTTAGGTGCAGAGCATTGTGGCGCCCGTTCACTTATGTGCTATTCGTAGTAAAGTCTGCAGATTGTATAAGCTTGGCAGGTAGGGCAATGCTTTTCACAAAATGTTATATTGAACAGAAAAATATGTTGTTTTGTTAATGCGCGTGCATTTATTTGTTAGAGCTTCTGTTTATTTGTTGTTAGTCATGGCTTCAGTGAGTGAAGCTGCTTTATCCGGCAATGCTTTTCACACAAAATGTTGTATTGAACAGAAAAATATGTCATGGCTTCGGTGAGTGAAGCTGCTTAAACTGGCAATGCTTTTCACACAAAATCTTATATTGAACAAAAAAATATATTGATTTTTTAATGGGCGAATTGGGCATTTATTTGTTGTTAGTCCAGGTTTGCGTTGGCGAAAGCTTTATCAATAAATTATTCAAGTTTCCGAACATGACTGAGTTCACTTTTAGTTATATAAGTCAAATAATAACTACACTAAACATCAGTAAAAAGTATACCGTAGGCTATATTCAAGCGGTGGTAGGCTTGAGTGAAAAGTAACTTAGTTTTCTATTAAAACCCCTACGGTACTAGGTTTTGCCAAAGCTGAGCTGACACAATCTGCAGACTTTACTAGGAATAGCACCTAAATGAACGGGCGCCACAGTGCTGTGCACCTAAATATCCTGACGCCACAGTGTGTGCGCCTATTTGACCAGCGCCTAACTGTCTGCGCCTAATAGACGTGGACCCCTCTTAACTGCAGTTTTTTCACAATATACAAAAGCTGGTTTAAAAACATCATATATACTTTATCTTTTTTTATGTGTGAACTTATCTAGCATTGGTATGCAAAGTGTTTGTGCAAAGCTTCAAGGTACCTTGGTTTGACACAGTTGAAGTACTTTATTTTGAGGCAAACTTGGTGATTCAAGTTCAAAGCTCATTTGATGACTGCATTTTTTCACTGCTTTTACCTGTCGTTTGTGTCATTTTTTTAATTGTAGTTTATGTTATCAAAGCTACGTTATTTTTATGTTATTATTGGAGCAAGTATTTTATTGGCAGAAAACAATAGGCTAAAAATGTGGGTCTGCTACTATTCGGTGAGTACGATTCGGTGAGTTCCTAACCTCTAACCCCTAACCCTAAAACGGCAATGATAATTAGGCTACGGTACTCAATAATTTAAAAAAAATAATTGTAAAAATCCCCCGTTAAGGGATTGGACTCACCGAATCGGACTCACCGAAACGGGCCATTCCGAAAAATGTTGCTTCCAATACTTTGTGAATTTCAGCACGAGAACTCTCACTGCCTCCCTCATTCACAAATTTGTGTTATTATTGGAGCAAGTATTTTATTGGCAGAAAATAATAGGCTAACAATGTTGCTTCTGATACTTCGTGAATTTCAGCACGAGAACTCTCACTGCCTTCTTTATTCACAAATTATTAAATTTCAATGTGTATATATAGGAAATGCATGAACTACATCTCAGGCCTCGAAATTTGTACTTTTTTCCGGCGGTCAAGCATGTCCTACCGGACTGGCCCTTTCAGCGGACATTTGATATCTTAACCGGACATATTTTTTGCTTGCAAATAAATCAGTGCGTTAATGACAGTCGTGTAATGACGCAATAAACACAATTAAAAGAAACAATCCAAATTTCCTTATTACAAAAGCAACTCCGATCATTTATTCGGTGGTTTTCGCGTTATAGAATCGTTGTGCCATGCGATTACTGCCGACGCGGGGTCGTAAATCTCCATGTCAGGACTGTCCAGACAAATGCGCATTAGTGACTCAATAGTGTTAGCCTTCAATAGTGTTAGTGTTAACTAACTAACACAATAGTGTTAGTCTAACACCCTCCCTTATGTGCAGAAATTCTATTTCTATCAGTATCAGCGTGAATAAGGTCGCCACATTCGCCTAAGCACGTGCGGAACCCAGCTGAGACTTGCTTCTCTGTGACATTTTTTTTTAACAAACGATCAATGTAACGCAATAATCCGCATTGTTAAAATTAGAATACATAATATCCTGCCGAAAAGTTCAGACAACTTTATTTAAAGGCAACATTGCAAGGCGTTGAAATGATGTAAAAATGGCTACTTTTACCATCAGCTCGTTATCTACGCCACTCTGATGTGATCTTTAAAGCAATTGCCTGTACTATTATTGTTTCAGCTCCGTATTTGTTCGCGTTAAACAAACAATTGTAACAATTCAAATTTAAAATATATTTTTGCTGCATTAGCTCTATTTTTGTAAAGAATTTTGCGGCGGTCATTTATGACCGACCAATGAGTCGGCTTCGGCAGACATTCGAGGTCATTCCGGAGGTCATGTCCGCCATGACCGCCGGAATTTCGAGGCCTGCATCTACAAAGTTACTAGGGTTCAGTTTTTGCATTTAAAAAAAAAACTGAAAGTTACTGTATAATATACCGTATTTTATCACTTAAAACAGAAAAGATGACTTTTTATGACTTAAAGCAGCAAATATGACCTTTTATGACTTTGTAACTTTTTAAGCTGAGCTCTTTAAAATGCAGTTGTGTCACAGTTATCAGTTTTACAGCTTTCTGTACCACCAAAAAAAAAGACTTTAACGATTTTTCTGGCCCTAGTTATTATAAGGAATCTTATCCTAATTTTAAGCAATTTTGATTTGTGCAATTTAAAGTCCTGAGTAAACTAAACTTAGATGTCAAAAAGTTTTTCATCGTTTATTGTAAGATCAGTTAACATTGGCAGAAAAAAAACTAGCTAAAAGAGTTGGATTGATCGGATCGTACAGTGTTGCAAAAGGCAATTAGAAATTTGAAGCACACAGCTTTTTGTTTTGTTTATTGAGGATTTGCTATGCATTGATTCTTACCTTAGTCAAAATAAAATCATGTTTAAAACCAAGCAAAATGTCCTTTTTGCACAAAATTTTATGCATAATTTATTTTGAAACTCAACTTTTTTTTCGATTTTGAAATGTTTTTTTTTTCATAACATATATCGCTCACCTAGAACCGAACTATGTTATGTCCAATTTTTGCAAAAATCACTTTCAACTTTTCTTGGGTTCTGGACATAGCTCTATCTGATGGCATGCTCAGATTTCTTTTATGTCAATTATTTTAGCTTTTAGCCTATGTTAAGTCCTGCAGAAATTTCAAAATTTTCAAACAGAACTGTGCTATGTCCTTCCCTGGACTTAACATAATGTCAACCTATTAACTGTGTCTGGACATAACATAGTATGTTGGACTTAAACTAGTTGCTACTTTTGACTGATTGAAAATGCTGGACATAATACATGTTGTGAAAAGGTGATCTTCTGGTTGATGTATTGATGGTAAATTCTCAGCACATTTTTGACATTGTGTCACTCAGGGATGACACAGGCTGTGTAAGGCTGGTTGCTATGGGTCATTTAAAACCAATCCTACCATAGTGACAATCACTGATTTTAGCCAAGTTGTTAACTTCAAAAAATTTGTGAATGATTCACCACAATACTCACATATCATTCGAGGCTCAACTTTTGATTCTGGGGTCCAAGGCTTTTAGGCGCAGACAGTTAAACGCCGGTCAAATAGGTGCGCACACTGTGGCATCAGGATATTTAGGTGCACAGCACTGTGGCGTCCACTCATTTAGGTGCTATTCCTAGTAAAGTCTGCAGATTGTATCAGCTGAGGTTTGGCAAAACCTAGTCGGAGTTTTGACGGAAAACTAAGTTATTCTTCACTCAAGCCTACCACCGCTTGAATATAGCCCACGGTATATTTTTTACTAAAGCATTGCCAGATACAGCAGCTTCACTCACTGATGCCATGACTAACCACAAGTAAATGCACGCGCATTAACAATACAACATATTTTTTTTTTCAATATAACATTTTGTGTGAAAAGCATTGCCCTACCTGCCAAGCTGATACAATCTGCAGACTTTACTAAGAATAGCATGTAAATGAACGGGTGCCACAGTGCTCCGCACCTAAATATCTTGACGCCAGTGTTGCCGCCTATTTGACCAACGGTCCAACGCCTAACTGTCTGCGCCTAAAAGACTTGCTCACTGATTCTGACAGTGAAAAATACTGTAGACCAAG
Organism: Aplidium turbinatum; assembly: GCF_918807975.1. Lineage (NCBI taxonomy): Eukaryota > Metazoa > Chordata > Ascidiacea > Aplousobranchia > Polyclinidae > Aplidium > Aplidium turbinatum. The sequence goes on from NC_137477.1 coordinate 5,082,209, forward strand.
ATTATGCAATTAAAGTTTTGCTAGGTAAATCCAGTCAAGCTATACTTCAAGTACAAATATTCAGAGCCGTCTTTCAGTGAGATAGACTTCATAAAATCAAGTCAACAGAGCAGCAGACGACTTGCAACTGAATTTTCATTGCCGTTAGTTATGGAACTACCCAAATGTTACAAATCACAGCTGGCAGTAAAAAAGGATAAAAAAGCCGATTTGATGAAATTATGCAAAAAAACCTCATTCTTCCACACCACCACCACTTTTATGCAGACATTCCAGAAGTAGCTGAACAGTGAACACCAATGCTAGTTTTGCTTTTGTTTCAGCCGGACTCATCTTGACTACAGTACTCAAAAGAACTGTTAAAAATTCTGAGATACTAAGTATCAATTTTGCTGATATTTAGGTTGCAGAGTTATTATCTTTCTTTGTAAATTCATTAGGTTGTTTGTTTGTTCTGTAGACACTGTTAGAAATTAGCATAGAGATTTTATTTAACCATTCCTTGAATTCTAGTTTCATAAATGCATCACTGGTTTGTGACAATGATTAAGGTTGTCAGATCAACTAATTTAGTAAACACAGTATTGTTAAATAACTTACAGTGTTATGATTGGGATGTTTTTTAATGTCCAGATGTTAATTTAGTTGAGCTGTTGAAGATTATTTCAAAGTCTGATGAAAGTTGGTGATTAGGCAGGTAAATTTGATATTCAGAAATCTCAGTTATGGTTCTATCTAACAAACGTGATTGCAGCATTGAGCAATAAACCTTTCAGCTATTTACTAGCTAGGTTTTTTGAGGAGGCCATGTACCAAAAGTCCAAATAAGACCTGGCACGTTTTATAGCACTATTGCAGAAGATGTGTAAGAGTATGGCAAAGAAACAATTGAACATAATATCACACAAGTGAAAAGATTGTGTAGTACCAAAACAGGATATCATGGTTCTACACTGTAAAAAAGTTTACAACTGCTACCTGGATGCTTCCATCTCAATTTATAGCTCCATCTAAAATTGTTTCAATGTAAAAACAGTGGTTACAATACTTCAATCGATTTTATAAATATGCTATGTCCGTTATTTTATAAAATTACCAGTTAGAAATTTCAAAACCAAACAATGTTAAGTTCGTCCGATACTTAAAAAAAACACTATATTGCTCACCCTAGTGGTTAAAAAGTATCATAAATGATCCCCAACAACCAGCAAGATATTACTAGTCACACTGGTATAAAATATTGCATATATAGCGGGAGATAATTTACAAAAACCCAATTCAAAAGCTATTTTTCTGTTTTTCTCAAAACTTGAAAAAATGGACATAACATAGTTCGGTTCTAGGTGAGCGATATATTACATTTTCAAACGACATGTAAAAGTTGTCTTTATTTTTCTTGAATGAAGTAGTTTTTCTGGTTGATGCTTTGCTTTATTTTGTCTCTGCATTAATCCTAAAAAAAATTGTTTACATTTCAGGGGGAACAGCCTTCTAACAAATATCTTTCAAATTTATCTTTCCAATTACTTCAATTTCAAGAAGATGCATTTGGTAAAAATATGAAGTCATCTGTTCTTACAAAATTACCCATGAAATTCTTCAATGATTTTAAATCAGGTAAGTGAAAGTAACTTGTAAAAGAAAATTTATATTTAGACAATTCTATATACATATTGTGAAGAATTTACATAGGTAGGTAGGTACATACTATTGACATAGGTAAACTTAGTGATTCCAGATTCCATAAAAATGTTGATTTAAAAAGTTGAAAAATGAAATATTTTCAGACATTTGATATTTTCAGAAAATTTTTATTTACTCAAAAATTCGTTCACTTCATTCTTCTTTTAATGATAAGTTTTACTTCTTTTTTTTGGTGCATTTCATACAAAATAAAAATTCCCTTTGTTTCTATCAAAACATTGTGGTCAGTTTTGATCGGTGTTTAACAAAATCACAACTAAACTTAGGGTTAAAAAAAATGTTTGGTTTCAACCAATATAATTTCAGGCCTCATACCAATGTTTCCAAATTCTATGGTCTTTTTCTGTATGTAATTTTCTTAGGGTTTAATGCAAAACATTTCTTTGATTATAATTATAAAAAAGCACTAAAATCGTAGAATACCAGCAAAGGAATGAAATGTATTGAAAAAAAGCTTTTGCAGATTGCATCAGTTGACAGGGGTCTCTTGAAGTCTGACTCTTGTGCTTGTGCCGTATACACATTTTTTTCCTCATTTATTTTGCCCCAAAAATATGTATGATTTTTGCATTAGGAGGCGGACTTTGCCATGTTCTTGGAGCTCTGTTGAAGTATAAGCATGAACAAGGACTGCGGAGATTTGATTTTTTAAGCCCTTCACGTCTTGATCAAAATGTTGAAATCTTAATGATGCTTGAAAAAGTTTTAATTCAAACTGGTTTGTTAAGCCGTCCCACTGTGTGTTTTAAAGAAGGTAAGTCTGTTTTGTGTTGAAATTTGACTAGGCTATTTAAAATTAGTTTTTATGATTTACAAATTTTACGTTATTGTAAGACCATACAGTTGTCGAAGAATCTGTCATGTTGATCTGAAGCCATGTAAATGGCAGCAGAAATACTCCACCTCGTGGAAGCACGTAATCAAATCTTTGGTCACTTGGCTCAATATCGGGCACATGAATTTACAGCCCGGGGCCGTAGGCTTTATATATATTTTTTATCGAATGAATACCATAATACACGTGTAACTTTTTTAAGTTTCATGTCACATGGCATTTTCTTTGAAAAAGTTGTTTCATTTTTGCAGAAGTTGACACAAAACTTTTAGTGAAACTTTCTGATATTGTACGAAACCACCAAGGCACTGTGACCTCTGACCTCTCTGTCGCGACACACATAGTTCATCCTGAACCTACCACAGAACCACGCCAATGGTTCACACCAATCAAACGACAGGACAATAAATGTCTCATTCACTTTTGGAAATATCCAGACTCATATGACTCATGGGTTTCAGGTAGGAGAATAACCAGAACAAATTCCTTTTGTGTGGTGTGAAGATGTGGTTGTGGCAGAATAGTGCAAAAAGCATTACGAGTGCTAACATAGTAGCCTACATCAGCGACAGCCACACTTTTTTGCCTTTGTGCACAAAGAAAGTGCAAGATCAAGTGGCGCTGGTTCAGCTCTCGGAGTGTGCGCTTGAGCTCCGCACTTTTAGGACTGTTCTCCGTTTAGCGGCACCTAGTAAATGAATCCATAGACACAACACTTCAACAATCGAAAACTTCCTTCTGTAAATTTCGTTGACTCGGCCTGAGACAGTGGTTCAAGTGTGCAAAACTGCCAGGATGAAGCTCTCGAAGAAGCTTTCTCAGTCCGAGAATACAAATTCCCCCAATCGATAGATAAATCTGCAAAACCGAGCGGTAAGATCGTCGCCTCTCAAAGATACGTCGGTTCAACGACGAGCATGAGCGGGCGTATGTGTTTTGTAAAGTCATCACAAAGATATCTGCATTTATCGATTCGTTAAGTTGAAACGAAACATTGGAATAAATTATCTTTTTACCTGCATTTTACAGAAAAACATTCACAGACACCCGGGGTAGTACAGCAGTCTCGTTCATTTTTAGCTTGGCTTTATATTTTAAAATTGTCTTCACATCATAGCGTCAGAATGCACTGTCAATGAGATATACGACAGCCATCGAAACAACCAACATGTGCATCACGTACACACTGGCTGGCTGCACGACCTCGATGTTTACAATGAATGGATGAACGAACTCGATTATCAGGTAACCAACAGAGCAAGAGGGTCAGACTTTTGTATTGCAATTCACCATAAATTTTGATGTCTCTATCATCTGATGAAGGTTAACTTTGTGTCAAAGGTGTCGGCTTTTCCAACAAGGATTCGCCGGACCAAGTCTTGTTATGTCTTGTATTGGCTTAAGCTCTTCAAAAATGATAATAATATGATTTCAGTTATTGTCGTTTCACAACAGCTAAGGTCTTTTAGCGACAGGGCTCATTTTTAATTTAGTGCCAGGTTTACGATGTCATCACATTACTACCAGACTTATTCTCACTGCGTTATGCAAGAAAGAACACAATCGGTACTGTTCAGTACAGTTTTTAAAGTCTTCGGTTTGACCCGACCTTTCCAGTAGACAACTTACGTGGAAGATTAGTTCAAGAAGATAGGTTGGTGGTAATGTTGGATTGTGTGGGTGCGCTAAGAGCAATGAACTTGCGATGGACACAGCGCAATATTAAAACTTGCATTGTTATAACGTTTAGGTGTCAAGCTACGGCGAATGGATACCTCCATCACTAGCCAAACGAAAAGGTTGGTATTTGGAAGTAAGGTTTTGAAAACAGTTCTTAAGCACCATCAACATTTTGTTAACACAAAGATTATGTCATTTAAACAAAATATTGACAAACAGTTCTAAAAAACTATGCATGCCATCTAGAGCTTAGCCATGAAGGACTTAAGGGGACATTTGTCTCCACGTGCAGTATCTCAGAGGGGGACATTGTCATCAGATGGCGCTAAAGAGTTACTGTCCCCTGTCGCTGGAAACCTCAGCTCTGCCCCTACTTAGTTTTTTCTAAACGTCTTTGCTAAATTACGTTATTCACTAAATTCTTATCAAAGAAATTACTGATTCTTATCTAAGAATTATCTTTTTTTTTGCTTACACTAAATGGTCATCTTATTTTCAAAAGAAATGCACGTGAACTTAACACGATGTCACGGTTATGCAGCTATTCAATTGACAACGAAAAACTGGTATCTGTGGCTGCCAATTTTACTGCACTCACTTGTCGAGAAATCGGTTGATGTCATTTTGTAAAAGCAAAGATATAATCAGGCAATGCTGAAATTAATCCAGGAGAAAGCGCAATTTAAACATTGACTTCCGTCTATGCAATTTTTCTAACCAATTTATAACTGTCTATCACAAAACCAAGATGTGAATGAAGGCGCACTGGGTTCAAATACAAAAGTATAGTTACCGGCAGGGCCCACAAGAGGGGGGCCCGGTGAGTTCAAGGGGGCCCGACAAAATGTCTAAATTCACACGATAAAAATATTGATTTCAACGATTTTGCATAAAATATTGTTTTTATATTAGTTCCGTATGTCGAATGGGGCCCCCGTATGGGTAGCCTAGGCTATGCCCTTTTTTAAAATTACAGAATTTTCAATTTTTTGAGTTTAGGGGGGCCGATAAAATGTTTAAATTTGCGTGTTAAGGTCGATTTTGCATAAAATATTGTTTTTTATATTTTGAAGTTGGTATTTCTTAATGTCATGAACAACAGCAATGCATTCATCCTAAGTTTGCTCCCCTAGTCTCTGCAGATTTCAAGGTCAGAAATGGTATTGTATGTTAATGTAAAGCTGTATGCACAATAGCACACATATGCAATGCTATGTCAGCCATGTCGGATAGTATTGCAATTTTTTATCTTCGAAATGGCTGATTTTACCCACTTGTTGCCATGGTTACAATCAGGTGTTGCCAGAGTTAGGATTAAAGTTAGGAAAGGTTATGGTTTTGATCTTTGCCCAGGACTAAAAAAATTTTCCAACATACAAGTTTTTGTTTTCAACAGCTATAAACTTTTCCTCGAATTAGGGCAGAATTCCATATCTGACAACGTTATTGAGGTTATATTTACACTATGTAGTGTTTTAGCATTTTACAGCATTTTATCTTTGTGTATTACTAGTGTGTATCTGTGAATTTAAAGGTATATTTACAATAGTGCATTGTTTGTGAAATAATGGAGTGTTAATACTTTAACCTAATTTATCCTTTGTAAGAATGCGCACCGCAAATTTTGCTTGTGATTGGTGAGATATCACGCGACATGTCGCGCTGGGGGGCCCGGCAGCAACATCTGCACCGGGGCTCGGCAGTGCTCTTGGAGGCCCTGGTTCCGGGTAATACAAAACTACAAATACAAAGTGACCCAATATTTTCATCAAAAACGCCAAGGTCAACTCAAGAAAAATGCTACGTATAAGCTGGCCTACTTCCAGTGAATGAAATAAAGTGAAAATTTTTCTTAAAAACGCACGAAATTCCTTCTACTGCTGTTAGCTTTCAGGTACGTCTATTAGAGCGTGCATTCGACACAATTTGTTTGTGTGTTTGCAGCAAGTCTCTGAGCGAATTTTAGGCTTTTTTCATAACGCATTGTCACGATTCCCACTATTTCTTACACGTAAGGAGACTTTGAAAGATTGATGAATAGTTTAATGAATTATCAAACGTCAACTGAATGATCGAATAGTTTTACTTTTGACATTGTAGATAGAAATCCTTAAAGAATTAACGAAAGATTCAGCATTTCCAGCAGGTAATCCAATGGCACTCTAAACAGCGATAATTTCTTTGTCGACTTCGGGATAGATACACTCTGATTGCGATTGCAACTTAATCAACAACAACTACAACAGGTTTTAAAATCACTACCTTACTTTACAACCGACTCCAATCACACAAGAACTCATTCTTCTGATCAAATTTCGTAACGCGTAAACATTGTTATGATGTCATTACAGCGTAGGCGTACAAAGTGAAAGAAGGTTAATCGGCAGCAGTGGCCGAGTGGTTAGCGCGTTGGGCTCGCAGTCGAGAGCCTGCATGTTCGACTCCAGCCAGCCACCCAGTGGTCGATTTCGAGTAATGGGTAGTACCAAATTTAAGTCATAAGCAGAGTAGACAACCGGAAACAAACATTGCCGTCGGCTGCAGCGTGGGTCAGGTGTACGTCGGAAGGCGTACACCGATGCATAGCGCTCAAGTCCGCTTTCCCGCAATGCAGGATAAAGTTAAACAAACAAACAAAGGTTCGTGCTAGAGAACTAAAAATTGCCTTATAAGATAAAAAAAATTGCCTTATTTTAAACAAAATTGCATTAAAAGAGCAAGTTTTGCCAATACCAAACATCTCAGCCAGGAATTAGCAACAAGAAAACAGAGACTTAGCTTTATTTCTGAAAAATGCCGAAGAAAACATGATCTTATCCTTTTGCTATGCCACCGGACACCACCATTTTACAGGAATATTCGTAACCACATTTTTGTTGAAAATGCTTTCAGAATGCACCAAATTTAAAGTAATTTTTCAAAATTTTCTGGGGGAGGCCCTCCAGACCCCCCGCTGCTGGGTTGTCAAAACCCCCCCATTCAAAATTTCTGGTTACGCTACTGTGCTGTGCAATGAAAAAAATGAATAGCCGACCACCACTATCCGCAAAATGTAAGAGGAAATTCATTAGGTCATAATTTCGGTAGACTTGTAGCCTACGATAGGAAAATAAAGTAAGCTTACAAAAATTTTCTTAGACCTGGAAAAAGAATTAAAAGCTTTTGATTCAGCATTTTTACATAGCAGCGGACTCAGTTCAGTTTGTTTTTATTTCTGACCATCATAACGAAAATCAATATATGCCAAACATAGCAGTGGTTTAAAAAAAGTAGAAGCGACAAAACGCGAACATTACAACCTGGTGCTTAACACCGAAACTGGACGGTCAGTTTAAAATGTGGCACGGTTGTAATGCCCTTTTGCTGCTTTTGGCTAATTAGTTCAGTTGTTTTTATTTCTGACCATCACAGCGAATACAATACATGTCAACATAACAGGTCTAGAAAAAGGTATAAGTGACAAAACGCGAACGTTAAAACGTGCTTTAGACCGAAATACGTTATTAAGTTGAAAGATAATTGGCACGGTCGTGACACCTTTGAAGAAATTTAAAATGAAAAGGAAGTAATCAAGAAAAGGTTACATACAAAAATAAAAACAACAACTGAATTGTTCAACACTGAGCATAATCAAGCGTGTCTGTATGTTTGGAATTGTGTATTATTATAGAGTGTGATTGGCAAATAAAGTATTTCTCTCACATTGGGTTTCCAAGACCATGAATCCATGTTTTGTTTTTGTCATGATCAGAACATCACGAAATCAAATAAATTAACTTGACTTATGCGTTAATGTGTACTGAAGCGATATACAGTAACTTTATTGTAGTGCCAAATTTCAGAGGATCACCTCTTCCGACGTAAATGTCCTTTGCATTGATCTACTTTCTTAAATATACTTGGTAAACTCTCGTCACGCTTCAATTTATTTGTCTGACAAAAGCGCACCGTCACGCATGACTAATCGGAGAAAAGGACGCGTGGCAATAGATTAATCAAGCACGTGTGTGCAAGCACTTGCCAATATGGCGCAGCCACTTTTGTCCAAAAAAGAACACGAGCTCGTATGTGGCAATTCAGCTTGTCAGGCGACTTTGTCTTCAGCTGCAAAACAGGAAACTTGGTAAATTGCTTGCGAATTAGACAACTGGTGCTTTCTTTTGTGAGATTAAGTTGCTAAGCTTCCATCCAGGCATTGCTTGAACTGAATCCTGGTTTCAAGAAAGAAAATGAGTAAGGCATATTTGTGATGGTAACTTACAATATGTTTTTCTAAGCAGTCTAGTTTCAATTGCGTTGGTTTAAGTTAAGAATGTAAGAGCCTTCTGATGATCCCAATCAGCTTAAAACAGGCTGTTAAATTATTTAGTGAATGGCACCTGTACGTATTTAATTTTAGCATTGATTTGCATACCATAGCCTACTTTTTTTAGTAGGCCTACCGGTATTATAGTATTCATGACTTGGTAAAGATATAATTGGCATAAGTTTTTGTTACAACAAAGCATTTTTGCACTTCACTAGATTTGCAGTTTTGGTAGCTCTAGATAAAAATATATGCAACCTAATTCGTACCAAAAAAACTTGTTAAAACAAAATAAATTGACTCAACTATCCTGAAAAAATCGAGAAAAAAAAGCCAAAATAGCACATGGATCAGAGTTTCCACTTAGGGAACGTTCAAATATTACGTAACGCCTTCGAGGGGGTTTATGCAAAGCGTTACGTTAGCGTCACATCGGGGGGGGGAGGGGGTTTAAGCAAAACGTTATGTAACGCTTTTGAGTACGGAATGGTAGTTTTTAGTGCTGAATTTGTAGTGAAAAAACGTTACATGGAGGAGGGGGGGATTGAAAAAAGCGTTACGTAATATTTGAACGTTCCCTTAACCCTAACTTTAAAATGTTTGTGGAAACTCTGATTAGTGACTTCGGCTTTGTGCTTTTTTCTCTCGATCTTTTGAGGGTATGGATTGTTCAAGGTACAAATTAGGTTGCACCATTAAAAACACTTAAACGGGACGAGAAGATCTTCTAAATTTATTCTTAAGAAACAGGTGTGAAATTTCTACCAATTGTACAGTCCATAGTAAGCTAGGGATGCAACCTAGTTCGTACCCTGAAAAAATCGAGAGAAAAAATTAAAAAAAGCGTAAGGTCGCTGATCGCAGTTTCTGCAAACGTTTTAAAATTTTTCCCCTGAAAAGATCGAGAGAAAGTTAGCACAAAGTCTCTGATCGCAGTTTCCGCAAACATTTTTCCGCAGTTTCCGCTAACCTTTACCCTAACTCCAACCATAGAGTAATCTATGCTCTAACCCTTGCTGATCGCAGTTTCCGCAAACATTTTTTCGCAGTTTCCGCCAACCATAGTTTCCGGTAACTCTTACTCTAACCATAGAGTAATCTATGCCCTAACCCTCGCTGATCGCAGTTTCTGCAAATATTTTTTCGCTAACCCTAACCCTCGAGTTTGTTTGCGGAAACTCCGATCAGCGAGTTCGGCTTTGTGCTATTAAACTGCGATCAGCGACTTCGGCTTTTTTACTTTTTTTTATCGATCTTTTTAGGGTACGAACTAGGTTGCACTCGTAAGCTAGTACCGGTACTGTAGAAAAGGTTGTTTTAAAAAGGAAGTGGCTGCGTTTACGGCGCCGTAAATACAGACGTTCCATGCCTTTTTTCTAGTCTTTACGTCGCTTTTAGTGCGCATGCGCGCTGTTGCTGAAAAAAGCTGGATATATAACTAAATTCAATTGTTTTCACCAAGTGATTCAGTGGCGCATGCGGTTTGCGTCTGATTCTTACAAGGATATGAGTTCGATACTTCCAAGAGGTGTGCTTTTTTTTAACCCTTAGGCGGTTGGGCTCCTGGAGTCTTGTTCAGTTTGGGGGGGCTGTCGATTCTTCTTATGCTTTAGGAGTGATATCTCTGTTATTTTTTAAGGTACGGTTTCAAAATTTGGGATTCACTTTATAAAACTATTCACGCAGAGCATATCCGAAAATTAAAACTATGTAAATTTTAGAACTGCTTATATACGTTGAAATGTTGATGTGACTTATGACGTTTGAATTACTTGGTATTTTTTGATAGAGTAATGAAAAATATGCATTGCAATGTTGTGATTAAATTTTTTTTACATAATCTCAATTTAAATCATTTGATTAACGAGACATGGGCCAAATTAATTGCTTTCATCCAGCTGGTGGGAAAATTTTGAACAATAGAATATGAAATATTTCAGAGGATGTGCTGAGAAATGCCCTATATCTCTCAATTTATAACCTTTATTCTCTCAAAATTTCAGCTCAATAGAGGTGAATAAAAGTTAGGAAAAGTCAAGAAATCTCGTATTCGCAGCCTCAGTGGTTTTAGAGATACAACTGTTGATACAAAAAAGTTGAATTGACAGCCCCCCCCCCCAACCTTCAAAGGGTTAAGCTAAATTCTCACCTGAAGTGACTCAATCGTTAGGCTGCGCATTTTTGTGGCCGTTTAGTTTGTTTTTAATTCTGAACATCACAACGAAAAAACAGTATATGACAAACATAGCAGAGATCGAGAAAAAGGTAGAAGCGACAAAACGCGGACGTTATACCGTGCATGATACCAGATAGTCGAGAACGTCTGCGCGGCGTTCGAAAGAACGCGGCTGTGTCTCGGTAACGACACTTAATGGCAAGCCAAAATAAGGGGAACAGCTGACTCGAAGACTAAATGTCACTTCGCTGCTTCCTGTTGTCTGTTGTATCGCATCTGTGATCGCAGTGTAGGCTACTGTATGTTATCGCAATGGGCGCAAATAAAAACACGATTATTATTATAAAGCAGGACAATCAGTTTAAAATATGACGTCGTCGTCGTGTGAGCCTCTGGGGCCGAGGGTCTATCCTTTTACCACCCCAGATTCACGATGTTCCCGGACTACACTGGAAGGCTAGAGAGCAGCCAGTCTTTGGTTTCGTCATCCATGACACACAGACCTTCCACTCCGTTAGGTGGCTTGAAGATGGAACAGTCATTGATGATGTGGTCTGCGGTCTGTTCCTCGGCACCACATTCACAGAAGGAGGAAGAGGCCATTCCCCATTGGTGCATGGTTGAGTGGAAAAGCCCGACGTCCTGTCCTGGTATAGTGTTAGGCCGATTGGGCGTGTGTCGGCGTCGGGGATGAACGAATAGAGTTTGGTGGCGCTTGACTTCCATTCAGAACTCCATTTATGGTCCGCCCAAGCAGCCGCAGAGACGTCTTGTTCTCAAACCTTTAGTTAGGCTACTTTACGATTCAATCGTTAGGCTACGCATTTTTGTGGCCGTTCAATCAATCAATCATTTTATTTTTCGTCATTACTGCGTCCGGGACGAAAAAGATACTAACTACAAAAATCGATATAAACCTACCAGCACGTTAACGAACGGGAAAAGGTGGCAAAACCTTGAAAGGTTTAAAACGTGCCTGAATGAAAAATTATGTAGTAGGCTATATCAGTAGTTAGCACGGCCACAAAACCCAAAAAACAAATAGCAAAAAAATAAAACAAAAACAGAAACAGTTTAGTTTGTTTTTAGTTCTGACCATCACAACGAAAAATCAGTTTAAAATATGGCACGGTCGAACACCTTAATAATTTTTTTTATAAATTTAGAAAGAAAAAAAAAGGCTAGTGAGTTTTTTTTTCTTTAAAATTCTATAACTTATTCATAAAATTTTTAGGTGTTTACGACCGTGCCATATTTTAAACTGATTTTTCGTTGTGATGGTCAGAACTAAAAACAAACTAAACTGAACGGCCATAAAAATGCGTACCGGTAGCCTAACGATTGAATCGTAACGTAGCCTAACTAAAGGTTTGAGAACAAGACGTCTCTGCGGCTGCTTGGGCGGACCATAAATGGAGTTCTGAATGGAAGTTAAGCGCCGCCAAACTCTATTCGTTCATCCCCGACGCCGACACATGCCCAATCGGCCTAACACTATACCAGGACAGGACGTCGGGCTTTTCCGCTCAACCATGCACCAATGGGGAATGGCCTCTTCCTTCTTCTGTGAATGTGGTGACGAGGAACAGACCGCAGACCACATCATCAATGACTGTTCCATCTTCAAGCCACCTAACGGAGAGTTGAACTAAGGTCTGCGTGTCATGGATGACGAAACCAAAGACTGGCTGCTCTCTAGTAGCCTTCCAGTGTAGTCCGGGAACATCGTGAATCTGGGGTGGTAAAAGGATAGACCCTCGGCCCCAGAGGCTCACACGACGACGACACCATATTTTAAACTGATTGTCCTGCTTTATAATAATAATCGGGTTTTCATTTGCGCCCATTGCGATAACATACAGTAGCCTACACTGCGATCACAGATGCGATACAACAGGAAGCAGCGAAGTGATATTTAGTCTTCGAGTCAGCTGTTCCCCTTATTTTGGCTTGCCATTAAGTGTCTTTACCGAGACACAGCCGCGTTCTTTCAAACGCCGCGCAGACGTTCTCACCACTCGGCTATCTGGTATCAACGTATCATGCACGGTATAACGTCCGCGTTTTGTCGCTTCTACCTTTTTCTCGATCTCTGCTATGTTTGTCATATACTGTTTTTTTGTTGTGATGCGCAGCCTAACGATTGAGTCACTTCAGGTGAGAATTTAGCTTAAAAAAAAGCACACCTCTTGGAAGTATCGACTCATATCCTTGGGAGTACGAATCTGACGCAGACCGCATGCGCCACTGAATCACTTGGTGAAAACAATTGAATTTAGTTATATATCCATCTTTTATCAGCATCAGCGCGCATGCGCACTAAAAGCGACGTAAAGACTAGAAAAAAGGCATGGAACGTCTGTATTTACGGCGCCGTAAACGCAGCCACTTCCTTTTAAAAAAGCATAAATCTTATGATGTTAATCAGAAGTAGGCTATTTTAAACATAAAAGTATGTAACACATAGTCATATCGAGCAAATTCAAGTATGGTATTCCATTCGAGTATGGTATGCCTTGTTCATGTATGATAGATCATGATCCTGTCTGCCTGTATTTTTAGACATTCACATTTCCATACGTCTTCCAACCAGTGTTGGTTGTAAAATATCCTTTCTCTTTAGCATATGCCCAGAATACCTTATTCTGACAATTTAATCTATGCTCTTTTTCATCTCTGGCATATTTTTTTGGCTTTTTTACCTTGCATATTTATTTAATCTTGTTTTTTCTAAGGATTGTTAGTTTTTTTTTTAAGTTTATAAATTTCATAATGTAATCAATTTTGCTTGTGCACTTCTTAAACAGTGCTTTGTGAAAGACAGAGAGCGTTGTTCTATGAAGGATACAACATCACCGTCCACCATATATAAAAACTTACATATTATAAATTCTTTATCAACATCAAAGTTCTGCATTTTTCAGGTCATGTAAGCAAGACTGCAAAGGCTGATAGTCCATTGAGCTCATCAGACACTGATCGTAAAAAAACTTTGACCAAAAAGCGATCAAAGCAACGATCACCTTCCCCAGAACCAGCTAAAAAGAAAAACAAGAAAGGTGAATTTTGTGATAACTTGTGTGTATTTGTTAAAAGTGCTTTTAATTTGAATTGTAAAAAGTTTAGTCATCACGGCTGAATGAATTATTGAGCTTTTTTGATTTTCTTCTGAACACTTTCGTAAGTCTGACTTTTATGACTACGTTTTTCAGTGACTTTTTTAGAGAAATTTGCAGCATTTCTTTATTTATTGTTGTGACTATGTGACTCGATGATGTTTCAGGCATTTGGACTGATAGTAACCAGTGTTTGTTCGTCACAAGTCTTTTGTGAATTGAGTAACAATCTGTTTTACAAATTTGATTTTGAATTTACTTACTGAGAGTCACAATCACATTGAATTGTTATAAAAATATTCAATTTTTTTCAGTCTGATGAAAACATAGAACCTAATGCTCTTTTTAACCAATTTTTTTGTTAACATTTGGATTAAACTGTAAAAATTTAGGTGCTCGACCCAGCACACCATCAACAACAGGAAAAAAGAAAAAGGAAGATGAAGAAGATCTAACAAAAGACATGGAGGAACCTGTACCGGTTCCGAGCATTGAAGAAGTTCAAGTGACACGAAGTGTATGCCTTTGTTGATAATAAATTGAATTTGTAAAAACTAAGTTAATTTATTATTGTTGTTAATTTATTATTCTTTCAATAAGTCCTTCGGTATTCTTCGGTTTTTCGGTTAATTCCCGGACGAGCCCCCAGAATGTCACGATTTCTTTCTATCTCTTACCAGGAAAAAGACTTAGAAAGGTTCAATGACGTAGTTTAATGGGTTATAACCGAAAAGCAATCAATTAAATTCACGGATAGTTCTACTGGTGAGATGATATATAAAAACGCTTGAAGGACTCCAACGAACGGCTTTTCAAATAACTCTAATTTTGAACACAATTTATATCAGCACCAATTCTCATCTACTTGTATTCGATTTCTTCAACTCTCAATCAACAATAATTTCTGCACCAACTACCAATCCACAACTCATAACACAACTCTCATAATCAACTCGTCATAATACAACTCCCATAATCACATAATCAACTTAATAATAATAATTATAATATGATTACACAAATTACACCACTATTTATAGAAGGTTGTTTCGGTCTAGTAACTTCGAGAAGGTTACGTAATGTCACATTGTTAATGTTCTGTCAAGTTGCATTAATGTAAACAAGCAGAAGCCCAAAGAAGTATAAAGAATGTCACGTAGGAGTAGAAGATTCTTACATAATAAATATTTCGCAATCGGACATCAACTGGTAAACACCCTTATGACAAACGACGCTCAGAAATTATGAAAAACAACAGAACATTCCAGATTTGCATGATTACAGACGATTCTGAAAATGCGTTACATTATACAGATTTCTCATTCAAAGGTTACTTCAGGTCAATACCCGATAATAACACACCGCTCAAAATTCCATAATGAAAACAGCACATTCTGTCCAGACGCAAAGCAGCCCGACGCGAGGCCTTGCACATTGATTGTGACAATGGTTGAGACATTTTTGCTAAGTAGCGTTTCATGGGACCAGCTTAGTGCATATAATACAAATGTAGTCTCTGGAGTCGGTAAATATTGGTTTAATACCCTGTCAGCTCATGGCAAAGCTTTTAAAATTGTCAGTAAATTTTTTACTACTTAGCACTTCATTGATTCTTAGGGTAATAATTTACTAAGCTCCAATTCACTTGTGTTGGCTTTTTTGCCATGTAAATTGTCGATGTCTTTGCAAACTGTGATAGGTACAACAACATATAAAAACACCCATTATTAAATCGAATGCTAGCGCCATACAAGCAATTTTTGTTGAAATTTTATAGCTTTTTCACATTAAAAACTATGAAGCAAAAATAATGTTGCTGATCAACAGGGTTCTTCAAAGAAAGACACAGAAACACAGCCCATTAAAGGTGGGACACTACAAGAGATTGGTGAAATTGAAGATAATAATGACGTTGAAATGGAGTCTGGCAATGTTGCTGGTTTGTTTACCACATTTTTATTTGCAGTGATCGGTTGATAGTTTTTCAAAAATATGTTTGTTATGTAGGCTACACAGTTGTGAAATTTATGTTAATAGTTTTTGATGCAATCTGCTCTTCAGCAATATCTTTTGATAATATAAGGCGTTTGCTTAACAACTACTGTTATACCACAGATAATACAGAAAATAGAACCAAGATTATTATTATTGCAGCAACTTCTACAGAAGAAGCTGTCACTGAACAGACCCGACACATCATTGTGCCCAGCTATTCAGCCTGGTTTGATTATAACTCAATACATGCTATTGAGCGAAGGTAAGTAATTGAAAAGCAATGATTCAATTTTCACCAGAAGCCAAGGACATGTTCATTATTCCATATCTACCAAACACATTTTTATCTTATATGCTAGTCATGTTATGCATCTATCCTAGTGTTGGGCGATATTGAAAAAAACAAAACGATACGATATTTGAAAAAATACTCGATATTTCGATACTTTTCGACATTTTTGTTCTAACTAAGAAAAGAGTTTCTCAATCTTCGAAATTAGTGTCGGCAATTGCTGAGGTGATTGCCGACGCAGATGCATGAATAGCGCATTAGTGTCGGCAATAAAAATGCTGAGGCCACACGAGCGCTTGCAAGGTTAGGGTTAGACATTCCTCCCAGTCGTTATGCCACAGCCATACATTTGCTCCTAAGTCAACTCCCTGATGGAGCTCTGCGAAAGAGGTGTGTGGATGGGTATCAAAGCACGAAAGCGGCAAAACGTGGACGCTTCATTACACGCTACAACGGCGAAGACAGTGTAGATTTACAGCCAAGCGATGAGCCTCTTGATGTGTCCGATTCCAGTGATGACACGACAACCTCATCCTCCGATACAGCATATGATGATTCCGATTCTGACATCTAGTTCTTCATCAAACAGACTTTGTGTTGCTCGCAGTATCCCAATTGTGCCGAAATTATGTTAGTGCACACGTAAATTGAGGCAATCTTCTCGCAGGGAGCTATTAATTTGTTACCGGTACTTGGTTGAGCAATTAACGTAATTTTATGATAATTCAACGTCGCTAGATGTCGAATTAATGTAAAACAAACGTAAATTTCTTATTGGGCATCGTTGTTACGCAATATAACCCGCAGGGAAAATGAAATCGATTTGTGCTGACTCTAACGTTGAATCAACCCAAAATTAACTTACTTTTCCTCCCGGTGAGTTATTCAATTAGAATTACCATAACAGCGTGCGTATCGCGTTGTTCGCTTTATCGCTACTTTTGGTATTATTACGTCACAACAAATCAAACCGTGCGGTCGGGATAGACTACTCTAGTATATTTTTCGCTTCTCGTTTTACATAATTTGGAACAATTTTTTTGTAATAAACGTTCACAGCAATTGACGATGCAATTTCAACTTTTTCCGTTTGGCCTCGGCAACGTTTTTGTAGGGGTTTGCAATTACGAGCTAGGGCTGTAATAGTTAAAATATCGAACGATATTGAAATAAATATCGATATTGAAAAGATATCGTATCGTATCGAAAATTCGATATATCGCCCAACACTAATCTATCCCATCAGAAAGTTTAGTTTTCTAAAATACCTGACATTTTTACATTCAGAAAAATTAACGTAGTTTAAGTTGGATGAATGGTACTTTCAGCTGCATTCAAGTATGTTGTGTTTACAGGGCAATGCCAGAGTTCTTTAATGGAAAGAACAAGTCAAAAACACCAGAGATATATTTGGCGTATCGTAATTTTATGGTGGATACTTATCGTCTTAATCCTGTGGAATACTTGAGTGCCACTGGATGCAGAAGAAACTTGGCTGGAGATGTATGCTCTATTCTTCGGTATGTCTTTGTTTAAGATTTCTTCACTGATTCTGATACTATTATGTTTATTGCTATTTCATAACTAGGAACAAAATGGTTGTAACACCTGGTCGATTTAAGCAAAAAAAAGAGCTCAAAATGTGGACACATGAGTTTTGTATTTACATTTTCAAATCTTCATTATTAGATTACCTGGAATGACCCGTTTTTGAGAAATCCCAATTTGGAGACAGCCTTTTTTGGAGAATACCGATTGGATGACTTTTGTTTGTTTAGAGAATTTGTGAGGATCATTTAGATAGGCGGTTTTTGTGTTTACTTTCTCATACCCATACCTTCCCATGCAAACGAGATTAAGTTATTGTTTCAGTGAGGTAGATGTAAATTAATTAATCACGAAACGCCGTTTGACAACTATTTTATTTCGTCGCTGAGACATTTGATTAACCTGCATTATAAGCTAATTTCTTTAAAAACATGTCGCTGTGAGATTTTAGAAATCTCCAAAAAAGCTTTCTCCAATAAAGGCTGTCTCCGAATTGGGATTTTTTCCGAATAGTAGCAGACCGAGATTGCCCCATGTCTGTTTTACGAACAATTAAAAAAGTGGCATGCCATTGAAAACAGTTAGCCAATGATAATAAGAATTATTCATTGCATGTCAATTTTATCTGTACCATTTTAAATATAAAATTATATTCTTGTCTAGAGTTTTAAAGTCTAGAGTTCTAGAGTGTGTATCACCAATTTCCCTTTGTTTAAATTCTAGGGTACATGCTTTTCTGGAACAATGGGGGCTCATAAACTACCAAGTTGACTCTGATTCAAAGCCATCCGTGATGGGGCCACCACCCACATCACACTTCCATGTCATAGCGGACACCCCATCGGGGTTGCATCCTATAGCCCCAGCAAAGCCTGCTACTCCTTCCCAATCCATTGTCAAGCTTGATAAGGTATGTTGATGTGGAATAATTTGTCCTACTCACCACAAGGCATTCAAGGCAAAGTCAAACAGACTGAATTGAAGACTCACTACTATTCGAAATGTAATTATATTTGCTTTATTATTTATTTAGGTTTCCTCTTTTTTACTGATACCTTATTTGAAATACCGTTTCAGGTCAAACCCAAAGAAGAAATCCCTCAAAGCTTGGACAGTGGCATTGGCAACAACATGGGGTTACGGACTGATGTGTATGCAGCACAGCATAAAGGACAGATGGGTAAAGCGAAGACTGTTGCTGCCCAAGCGGTTGCTAAGCCTTGGACTGATCAAGAGATACTTTTACTTCTGGAAGGATTGGAACTTTATAAGGTTCTGTTTTTAATATTTATTTTTTCTCACAGCTCATATACTTAGTACTTATGCATGTTTGTGTAAAACAATATCAGCTACAGCATGTGGTACTTCCGAACTTGCAGTGATGGTTAAACCACCAAAGTCAGCAATCAGAGGCCATGCGGTGTTTTCATCGAAAAAACAATTGTTCCAAATCCAATATAATTCGTTCCCTGGTTGTTTTTGTTTGGGCTATTGACCAAATTTTTAGCAAAATATCCTAAAAAATTAAAGTGAATTTAATAAAAATGTCCGACAAAATACAGTATATACGTCATTAAATCGATTTTAGTGATTGCAAAGAAAACAATATTGTGTTTTGTTGATCGGAAATACAAGCCGTAGACTTAGTGTTTGAACGTTGATTCAATGTCTTATTACATGTGCTAACTGCAAATACAAAAGTAGGACAGAAAGAAAATATTTTCATCACAAAAATTTGACCAAGTTGAATTAAAATGACCTAATTTTTTGAAATGGTTTCGGACAAATGACCCAAAAAATCTCAGCGAAAAAAAAAGGATTCGTACAGGTTTCTGTCTTCAAGTTTTGATATTCACGTTATTTAAAAATCAGGATGACTGGAATAAGGTGTCGGAGCACGTCGGCAGTCGAACTCAGGATGAATGTATTCTGCAGTTTCTTCGACTTCCCATTGAAGACCCTTATCTAGAAGGTAAGATCGAACACATCAATCATGCTTTGGTTCACTACAAAACACAATGCTGCGTTCGTTAACCACCATGCTGCGATTTTTGCAGGGACATACATTAACCACCATCCTGCGATTTTTGCAGGGACATTGGCTGCTGCTGCAAATGCTGCAGAATTGGGCGATGGTGAAAACAAAATTAAGTTGGAACAGCCCATTCCGTTTTCCAAATCTGGCAACCCTGTAATGACCACCGTTGCTTTCTTGGCCTCTGTAGTCAGCCCACGCGTGGCATCAGCTGCTGCTCAAGCGGCGATTGAAGAGTTTTCCTCAATGAAAGATGAAGTTCCTCATCACTTAGTCGCTGCTCATGTCAAGAAGGTACATTGTGCTTTGTGCATAGTAACTCAAAAATCACGACAAAGTTTAAGATTAAACACAAGACATAGTATGTTTCATTATTACCACCCGTTTGGTATTTTTTCAAGTCTCGATCACTCTATAAATCTCTCTCCACAGCTTTCGATTCCTCAAAACCTCCTTCAGCTCTTCCATGCTCGTCTTACTGTCGAACCATCTTGTTTTGGGATGGACCTTCCCTCTTACTACGTTAAATAATATAATTAAATAGACCTATATTAATATAACTGAAAAGATTTTTTCAGATTTTTATTTGGGACATCTTTTTTTGCTCATTCAGGTGGAAGAACAAGCTAAGGAAGGAAACGTGGATCCTGAATTTGGTCTTAACGTCAGTGGAATTGCTGGAACATCCCAGAAGAAAGATGAAGTAAAAAGCGAAGACATTGATATGAAAGAGGAAGAAGATGAGAAAGAGGAGAGCGGTGAAGTCGAAAAGAAAATGGATAAAGACGAGGAAAAGGAATCGGAAAGAGTGGAGGTTTTGTTACTTGCGATTGTTTTGCGCAGGCTTTACCGTTTACTATTCCTAGTATCACATCAGATTGCTCTGGATTATTTTAACGTTTCTACAAAACAATTTCTAGTTAACCACTTTTGTGGTCGTTTTTCATTTTTCGGCTTGTTCTGGTAGGAAAAGAGTGCCTTGTTCGATTATTCAACCGTCATAACTGAAATTTCTACTTTATTCGCACAACTGTGCTTGAAATTGTTTCTTCGGACTCTATGATGTGTTTAGGCATTTGGGATGAATTGCTAACATTGTGTCATATATTCACATGTTTTTTGTGTTTTTATGCCCAGCAATGTTGCATTGATTTTTTATCACAATTCTGAGAGTCCTTCGAAAAAGCATATTTTTCGCGATGCACTTTGCGAGACATTTGGCGAGTAAAAATCAATTTAATTTCAGGCTAGCGAGAAAACGAAGAAACTTCTCGACCAAAGGATTCCCGAGGGCAACCTTGCTACTGCCGCCGCTGCAGCTCTGTCCGCGGCCGCTGTGAAAGCGAAGTATTTATCTCAGATTGAAGAACGGAAGATAAAGAGTTTGGTTGCGCTGCTTGTGGAAACACAGATGAAGAAACTTGAAATAAAATTGAGGTATAATTCTTGTCATCATAACCCTAAATGAGGGCAATTATGTCGCAGGTCAATTGCAAGGCTTCAGCAACAGTGTAGTATTGTAGCTTAAAGGATGAGCCTAGTTTAGTCAAGTTAGACAAAACCAATACATTTTCAAGTTACATCAGTGTTTAAAGTTGACACTTCAAAGGATTTGATTCTACGAGTTACATTGATAAGGAAAATGTCATTTTAGTTACAGTAAGTTATAGTAGCAGCTGTCAAGTAACCCATATTGATGCGTAATCTGCTGCAAGCGAAGGTAGCGAATGATTATATATAGTAGCAGCAATTTAAAGTTATAACTTATCCACAAAGGTTAGTGTGTGATATCACAAGCCACCAAGGAAGCTCACGCCTTACATTGTTTAGGCATTTTGAAGAGCTTGGAACAATATTAGACTACGAACACGCAATGGCGTCCAGAGAGATATGCCAGCTTATTTCTGACAGGCAGAATTTTCTAATAAAAGCATCTAAGTGAGACATTTTTCTATTTCTCTTTAGTTGCCTGTTCAATTAGTGAATAGCTTTGTGATTTGTGCAGTTCTTTTTGATCAAAACGTTACATTATATTACGATTGTTATACTTATGTAACAATCATCATTATATTTAGTATTATGACGATGTTGCAGACATTTCGAAGAACTGGAAACAATAATGGAGAGGGAGAAAGAACAGCTGGAATACCAGCGGCAGCAACTTCAACAGGAGCGTCAGTCTTTCTTGCATGAACAACTGAAGTATGCTGATGCCAGGGCACGGCAGGCTAAGCACTTGATGATGCAACAACAAATGGCGTCTCCTCATGGAGTGGCTCCTCAAGCCCCAGGAACAGTTGGTCATCCTAATTTTCCATCTACTTCACAGCCTCTGCCACATTCTGCCCCAGGTCCTCAAAATGTCCCTGTGCCTAGTGGTTCAGTGACTCAACAGCCCGGTGCTCCTGCCATTCACGCAGCAGCTAGCAGGTCACTGCAGCAAGTAAGTAATTGTACATTGACCTGATGTATATGTTAAAAAGCATATAACTAATAGTAGCATTTTTTTTGCAGGCTCCTTTGTCGCAAGCTTTGCCAACCATGACGGGACAGACCCAACCCCCTGTACCCCCCCAGCAATATCAGCCACTTGCACAAAATCAAGTCCCTGTATCCTCTCAACTTTCTTACCCACAGCCAGGTCCCCCACCACAGCAGCAGCTCCCTCCAGTGCAGCCCCCTATTCAGCACACCTTCCCACAGCAACCACTGCCTCCTCAACCGCCACCGGCTGCTCAAATCCTTCCTACAGCTTCTGGGGCTTCCCACACTGTTTCTAAACCAACTGCATCCATGCAAATGGCTCCACATATAGTGACATCAGAAGCTCTTCCACAAGGTCCTCCACCAGCTCAAGCACAACCTCCTCCACCAGTACAAGCTCTTCCACAAGCTCCTCCACCACCAGGACAAGCTCTTCCACAAGGTCCTCCACCTACAGGACAAGCTCTTCCACCACCACAAGGTCCTCCACCTACAGGACAAGCTCTTCCACCACCAGGACAAGCTCTTCCACCACCAGGACAAGCTCTTCAACCAACACAAGGCCATCCAGCTCCACCTCAGCAGATGCCGCCCCAGCATCCAGGTCCTCCGCAGAGTCTTTCCAGCAGCTCAGCTCCCAGCACCGCCATGCCTCCGATGCAAACTCCGTACAACCCAGCTATGTCAAATTACAACCAGCAGTATCCGCAGGCCGGGCAGGCGGGCGTGCCGCAGTACCATGGTATGCCATACAAGTTTTCTTGCTAGTGTTTGACTATTTAAAGTTTGTAGTTTGAATTCCAACGAAGTAGACCAGGGGTCACCAACCTTTTTTGCATGCGGGCCACTTTGGCACCAAGGAGAGCTGTGGCGGGCCGCACTAATAAAATGTTCGGTAGGTTGACTCTTATGCTAGAAAAGAACGCATTTCGTACCCAGTATCGAGCGTTACATGTTGTTCATATTTATGTTGGAATACCGCAGCAACAAAATTAATCGAACAACGCTACTGCCAGGCCAAGCTCTTTTTACAACACTTTTGACTTTTTTAACAATGCCTAATAAACGAGGCCACTTGTTTTGCGCGCTTATAGCGAGGCGAGCGGTTTCATCAAAATATTCATCGCCAAGCAAGAGTGGTGTTGTCACTCCGCTTCACACAAAAAAATCTTGCAATTAACAATTTCAGTAAACAAGGAAATGTTTGACACATCGCAATACAGGCAACAATAGTTACCTGCAAACATATCAGCGAAAAATAGGCTCCAATAACAGGGAAAAAGAAACCAGGCACTATGAAACAAACGCTTGTGGAAATCACCGAAAAATCGTAATTCTATCGTAATTCATGAACAGTCTTCCCTCTAAAAAAGCAATGAGTTAGTTTTTCATCCTTTTTGTGAGAGTCTATAAAACCGTCTTTCTTTTATTATAGACAACTGTCACTTGCGATGCTTATCAGCATGGCAAGAATTTGTTGATTAACAACATTTTGCAGTAGCCTACTTGCTTCGGCAGTACATATACTAAAATTGGAACGATATAGAAAAGATTAGCATGGGCCCCTGCGCAAGGATGACACGCAAAATCGTGAAGCGTTCCATATCTCTTTAAAAAAAACAAAAAAACATTTTGCAGCAAGTTACTAAGCTAAATATTTTCATAATACAATCAGAAAATGTCTTTAAATTTATATATAATATTTTGCCAATTTATTATAAATTGAATTGGCACACCGACCTATTTTGCCAACAAAAACTTGCATAAAGATAAGATAACACTGCTCGTGAAACACCATAACGTTGAAACGCACACTAGTGTTTACATGACATTTGCAAACTTAAAATAAGCAACCCTATGCTCACAGACAATTTCGAAATTCGAAAACAGACGTTTTAATCAACCACTGGGACAGTGTGGCTGGACATCGCATTGGAATAACTTTAAGCAACCCCCACCTAGAACTATAATCTGATTGGTCGATCGGTGGAATCGTATGCAAAGCGAAAATACGCTTCCCGGAAATTATTTTTTGCCTTCGTGCTCTTTAACTCCTCAAGAAAAGTATTTTTAGTTATACTTGTACGCTGATACCTTCCGTGGGCCGCAGCGATAGAGCGTGGCGGGCCGCATGCGGCCCGCGGGCCGCCACTTGGTGACCCCTGAAGTAGACAATCATTCCAACAAATTAAATTCCAACCAACTTTTCGTTTAATTTCTTTTCTAAAAAGAATTCACCTGAAATTCATCAGCTGGACTAGTGGTTGCTTCTAACATTTTTGTGACATGTTTTGCTTAAATTTGTTAGTCCAATTGTCAATGTAATCTATGATCTTGTTTAGATCCTGGGGCTCCACCCCCTCGCCCCATGTACCCCCCGCAACCCGGATACTATGGTAACCAACAACCGTACCCACAACAGCCCACTCCGCAAGGGGCCTCATCACAATTCCCGTCAGGTGGCGCGTTTCCTCCACCTCAGCCTACACAAGAACAGCAGGAGGGTCAACCCGGGGCCCCGCCAGCCCCCGAACAACCCATGCAGCAGTGATGTAATGAGGTCTTGGATTGTTGGAACTGCTTGATGTTTTAAATCCAATTTGCAAATGAGATCTTTTATGCATCGAATTAACGTCGATAGAGGTTAAAGCAAAGCAAGATGATTGACGTGCGAAGTGTTGTTGTCTTATGGACATAAATATTGTATACTCATTACTCAGACTGGTTTGCGGTGAGGTGAGTTTAACATTGGACGGTGCCAGAAACGTAACGTACGAGAAACCTGGAACGTATCTTTGTGGCAATTTCTGATTTGCTTCGTGCACGGCCTACTCATTTTAGCTGCGTTTTCCTTCTGCCATAAATGTTAAGTTATAAGTCTTATCAAATCTGCAGTGATGTGCCTGATAAATGATTTTGTTAGATCTGACCATTTTCTGGTGTCCATGTGAAGTTGCCCATATGTTCGGCAACAATCGTTTAGTTTTTTATTGTGCTCACACAAAACTGACCATTTTCTGGTGTCCATGTGAAGTTGCCCATATGTTCGGCAACAATCGTTTAGTTTTTTATTGTGCTCACAGAAAACTTACCCTGGCATGTTTTAATGTTCTCATAACCAAAAATGACAAAAAGCATACTGTATTTGTTTTGTTAGTTTACGAGGTCCTTTGCAATAAACCGACTATCTACATTCGACTTATAATATCTAGGAAAGGGGCAAAGCATATTACGAGCTGAAGTGAAGCAATAAAATTGAATTGAATGACGGTTTCTATCTGGCAGGGCTGTGTTACCACCAACCATCTTGTACAGTAATTCCCAAGCTTCTTGCGTAGCACTTCGCACTAGAGCTGTTCAAAATACAAAAAGCCGGTTTCCGAAACTCAATCTGTTTCGTTAGGGTTGGCAACGCAAAAATTTTGTCGCTTCTACCTTTTTCTAGACCTTTATGATCGGCATATATTGTTTTTCGTTGTGATGTTCAAAAATAAAAACAAACTGCACTGATATCAGAAAGCACTCACTGAGTTGAAAAATTTAAAATAATCATCATAAAGTGAAAGAATACAAATCGTGCGTATCCAGTGTTACGGTACAGAAGTACGGCAGCAGACTTAAAGATAAGTGTTAAAATAGTACTGGACGCCCTCAGTAAAAAAGGTTAGTGAAAACAAGCATAATGACGTTATAAAGAGGTGTTGTATATCATAGGGTGGAGTGAAATCCATAAATCAAAAAAGTGTAGTTCTTAATTAAAATCCAACAAATGATCTACAGTAAAACCACCATAATAATTGAATTTAGGAGTTTGCTACTTTCATCGTCTGGCATCCGGCCATTAGATGGTCGAAGAGGCCCCGATTCCTGAAAATGGCCTTAATTCTTGAAACGATCCTTCTAGAAACACGTGGTTGGTCTTAAAAGATGCAAAACAATTAAGTTTTTCTGCCACAAATAGTGCTTTAAAAGATTCTGGTGTAATAACTGATGCAGATAAATCATGTGATAGACACAAACAAGTTGAGAAGGGAGCGAAATAAATACAGATGTATGCTGCAGTGCAGGAAGGAGAGAAGAAGTAGCCTACTTTGGTTTGGTCGATAGTTTGTATTTTGAAGGAAAAAAGGATGCCGCTCTGGTTCTGCTTTTGGGGGACAATGAAAAATTGTATACTGTATATCGACACAGTTACAAGAGCATTATGCTATAGTTGGCGAGCCTAGAGATTTTTATCTCACACATACATCTCCCGGCGGGCCCGTAGTTGACGGGGGGGCAATGCCCCCCCCCCAAGCTCAAAGCTTTTATTTATTTCCTTGTAGAAACATAAGCATTTTTAAAACGTTTGTCTGACAATCTGCTGCGTTTGGGACGCATAATGTCCTTTGGGAACGTTCAAATATTACGTAACGCCTTCGGGGGGGAGGGGGGGGTTTATGCAAAGCGTTACGTTAGCGTCACATAGGGGGGGAGGGGGTTCAGGCAAAACGTTACGTAACGCTTTCGAGTACGGAATGGTAGTTTTTTGTGCTGAATTCGTAGTGAAAAAGCGTTACATGAGGGAGGGGGGGATTGAAAAAAGCGTTACGTTGGCGTTACATGGGGGAGGGGGGGGGTCAAAAATTCGGAAAAAAGGCGTTACGTAATATTTGAACGTTCCCTTTCCAAGCGAAAACATGCGTTCCGCGCTGGATGGTATTGGTGTGTTGTATTTCAAAAACATGCCTTGAAAACGTTTACTCTGAAAGGTATCACTATTCTAAGCGTGCTGTGATGGTTTAGCATATATAGCCTAAATCTTTTAGTGAGGTCCACTGCACCAACATCGCTCTTTTCAGGGGCACAGAGGTCTTGAAATAAAGTATTCTCAATCTCCGTGATGACATTCATTAATTTTTCGCTTTCTCTCTCTGATCCGTCGTGCTCGATACTGATCCCTCGTGCTCTTTGTTTCAAAGTTCTAAAAATCCACATTTTCAACTGCTTAAAATTTTTATTTTTTTGTCCTGAAAACACCAGGAATGGCATTTTAGAGCATATAAAAATGCAAAATTTTTAAAATGCTCATTGTTCTATAGTGAGACCCCCCTAGGAGGCTCGCGCCTTCGGCGCTTGTCCGTTCCTGTCACTTTATGACGTCATATTTAACATCACCATTTACAGCACCCCCATGACCAAAAGTCACGAGCCGCCACTGGTGCATAGCCTTTTACTTCGCTACAGCTTTTGAGCCCCCCCAAGCTAAAATGTATAACTACGGGCCTGTCTCCCGGTAAAGGTCGTACATAGACACTATCATCACTAATGGTTAAACGACTTGAGACATTTGAAATGTGGATTTATAAAAGAATGCTTAAAATTTCATGGAAGGATAAAATCACAAAGACGTAGGCTACTATCTAAAATACAAACCAACATGGAAATTCTACAAACAATTGAATTACAAAAATTGAAATATTTTGGTCA
Organism: Aplidium turbinatum; assembly: GCF_918807975.1. Taxonomy (NCBI): domain Eukaryota; kingdom Metazoa; phylum Chordata; class Ascidiacea; order Aplousobranchia; family Polyclinidae; genus Aplidium; species Aplidium turbinatum. The sequence goes on from NC_137477.1 coordinate 5,109,849, forward strand.
CATGATTCGCAATAATTCTATTCAAAGACAACTACTAGAAGGAAAAATGAACGGCAAACGAAATAGGGGCAGACCACCAAGAATTTGGACTAATGATATTGAAGATTGGTCAGGACTTACAAAACTGCAGTAGAAAAATCTCACAACAAAGAAACTTGGCGCCTCATTGCCTCCAACCCTCGACGAGAGGAAGGAACTTAATGATGATGATGATAGCAGAAGATATAGCCTACAACAGTAACAACACAATCAAAGATACTGATTTAGAGGAAACGTTGGTTATTGCCGGGACAGATGGCATTGCATCTATGACTGGTGCAAAAACTCGGTGCATTTGAGCTTTAATGTTGGTTGAGGTTGCTTCAGACTGGCCAGTGGAAAACTTCAAGCGGATACCAAACCAAAATTTCCAAACACTTTCAAATAAAATTATCGATGACTTGAGCCATGATCAATAGCCTATTATGGCTACAGAATATGCTGGCAATCATTCTTGCAGGGCATTCTTGGTACAGTAGACACGGATTTAAAATTGTTGGAGATAGGTCCAATTGCTCATTCCACGTGGCTTGGCCTACTATTGTTTGTTTGTTTGTTTTTCATATCTTTATCCTGCATTGCGGGAAAGCGGACTTGAGCGCTATGCATCGGTGTACGCTTTCCGACATACACCTGACCCACGCTGCAGCCGACGGCAATGTCTGTTTCCTGTTGTCTACTCTACTTATGACTTAAATTTGGTACTACCCATTACTCAAAATCGATCACTGGGTAGAGGCAATTATCTTAAGTTTCTTGCCCAGAGAAACAACAGCAAGTGCGGGTAGTTGGAGTCGAACTTGCAGGCACTCGACTGCGAGCCCAACGCGCTAACCACTCGGCCACTGCTGCCTATTGCTTGCCGAGTCCTCCGATATTATACCTCAACAAGAAAACCATTACAAATTTAATTCTTCTGGCTGAGTTCTGTGTTTATATCTATTTTCCTAAGTTAGTTGGTTTCAAATAAAATTAAAAAACACCATCACTGATGGATCTAAGAATTTGTTCAATCATATGCAGAGAATTCTTCAATTTCACAACAACAAAAAATTCGAGGTGTTTCACTGAAAGTTGTGCAAATGCATTCTTTGCCTTCCCTGACAATATTCTTCTTGGGATGCTTGCCGATGAGGGTGAAAGTATCCGCAGATTAGCAGTCAACAAAGTCTAAGCATTAAGTGGTAAACAACATTCTTTCGTAATAGGTGGTGACATGGCCACCTGGAGATGCGGCCTGATTTGTCACATTTTGCAGATTTTGATTACAGCTACTGCTAGTGCTTGACTGACATTTTTTGAGATGTTTTTACTTTTTGCGGTTTCCTAATGACAAAAAACTTTTTTGTTGCCTTGGGGAAGCAGTAGCAAATGAGAAAAAGTAAGTTGAAAAACGCAAAATCAGACTGTTATTGAAAATTAACAGTCTAACTAAAATTTACAAAATCAAATTTTCTTTGTTTTTCAACATGTGAGGATGTTAAAACCTATTGTGTCATCTGGGGAAAAGAAGAAAGAAAGCGTAAAAATCTAATTTTTAGAAAAATGTATTTAAACGTTCGCCCAAAGTTAAAAAACCTGGAAATATAACTTTAAAGGAGGTTATGTTGAACGTGATGATGAGAAGGACGATTCCAATACTAATGGCGATTTCTATTATCCGTCTCAACCTCAATGCCAAGTCTTACCACAGATTTGTTGATCTCGATGCAGTTGACATCGAAGAAGCTCCAGCAATTCGAAATCTTACTGACTCGCTCATTGAAGAACCGAAGATGAAATCCTTAACATTTAAACAACCCTCCCACAACCAAGCCATAGAAAGGTACCGGTATGTCAAATTAATGTCGGAAGCTTCCTCTGCTATAATAGGACATGATCGAAGAGATGGTGTGATTTGTCAAAGAATTAATCCAGGAGACTGATGAAACGATTTGATACCAAGAAGCAATTTGCATAAACAGATCTGTAATGTGTATTTTGTATTGAACCTCAATGCATAGCCGTACGAACGTCGCGAATTCGGGCAAAATCTTGCAATTATTAGGGCAAAATTGCTATATGAAAAGCTTCAAAATTGCATGAATTAAGAAAAACTACAAATTAATATCTTTTACCTATCAAATTTAATAGGCTACGGTACAGCCTCTTATTCGCACATGAAATATGCCGCAAAATTTTCATTTGGCACATCCGTATTGATGTATTGTATGGTGATCAAACTGTAGTACGAAATGCATTTAACCAACTGCATCATGCCAATTTGGGCAGCCACCAAAATATGTCTCTAATACTTTTGTGAATCTGCCCAAATCAAAACACAAAATTTGCTATAAACTTATAGCTAATTTTATTAATTTTCACAAATGCATCGTGCTGATTTGGGCAGCTGAAAACATGACATTATCTGATTACCGTAGTCTGTTTATGCAACTGCCCAAATTAGCGTGATGCAGTTGTTCCCGACAATTTTGTTCACCAAATCAAACGTCATATAAAAACCGTTATGGTCTACTTAACCTAGCTGGCATCTTACGTCATGGAAATTGCTAGAAAATGTCCAAATATTGCACCATCGGTCGTAAGACCTGATGAAATATTGCATCACTACCTTTGAACACCGGTTTGAATTGCGTGACAATGTCTTTCACTATTGCGTCACAGTACTGCGTACGTGCATTTGAGATATTGCTATCTATTCTGGTCATTCGTAAAATTGTTTGTTGGAAGTCAGTCGCAAGTTTAACTGTTTGCTTGGTGCTTGCTAGCTGGACAAATTTTCCGTCTTTTATCTAAGTAATCTGTTCTGTAGTGACAAGTTTTAGTGGTGTACGGCGTTGCATCCAATTTCGACAGCTTTGAGGCTATTTTTACAGAAATACAATTTTGAATAGACGTTTCGAAGGAGTGTTTCTTTTTCGGTCATTACATACAGACGAACGGATCCGGGAACTTTATGTTACAATTTTCCCACGAAGAGATTATGGTTTACCGCTGTGACCATAAATAATAAAAGACGAGTTCTTGTCAGTTGGTAGGTCAAGAAGAAAGTAAAGCAAAATAATAAAAGACGTGGCTCTGTCTAGTGTTTGGTACTGAAGCAAAGAAATAATAAAAGACGAAGTTGTTGGTTGGTAGGCTACAGAAGCAAAGAAATAATAAAAGAAGATCTTGTTGGTTGGTAGTCTACAGAAGCAAATGAAAATTAAAGACTTTTCTTTTCAGTTGGTACTGAAGAACTTCAAGTTAAAAATTAAAGGCGTTTCTTTGTTGGTTCTGAAGAAAAAAAACAACATATTGACATTCATTTGAAGAAAAAAGATTAAAGACAATCGATCTGTGCTTGAAGACTCAAGTGAACGAATCCAAGCAAGTTTTGTGGACTTTAGGACTTCATATACCCGTACAGCTACGGTATCGTGCATTTAAATTCTTTTTGTATTTTTCGGTCATTACATACAGACGAACGGATCCGGGAACTTTATGTTACAATTTTCCCACGAAGAGATTATGGTTTACCGCTGTGACCAGCAGTTTCCCCAAAATGAACAAATTCATTAATTTTTTTCATTTACATAGCTGTATAGTTTAGATTTGGGCAACAAAAAAATATGAAATTATCTGATCATAGTCTATTTATAAAACTGCCCAAATTGGCATGATGCAGTTGCCTCGTCATCAAAATTTACAAAGTCTTTAATTTTTTTCATAGTAAATGCAAAAAATATCAGTAAATGCATCATCTTGATTTGGGCAACTACAAAATATGAATTTATATAAATCTGGCGAATACTTTTATAAAACAATTCGGGTGGAGAGGTTACAGTACTTTTTCAACTATAAACGGACATAGTCAAGCAACACCACAACATTTAACAAAAAAATGTAAAATTGTAGGCTACCTGTTAAATGTAATGTTAATGTTGTGGTGTTGCTTAGCTTTGTTGGTTACTTTTATAAAACTACCCAAATTAAAATGATACAGTTGCGCCCCAAAATAAAAAATAAATATTTAGTTTGTATATATGCAACTGTGTCATGTTAATTTCACCAACATTTAAAATGCTACTGCTGTAAGCTTAGTAGGCCTATATAATACTCCTAAATGTTACTCCTACCTACCATGCCAAAGTTCAGTTCGGTTCAGTTGTTTTTATTTCTGACCATCATATCAAAACAATACACGTCAACATAGCAAAGGTCGAGAAAAGGGTAGAAGCGACAAAACGCGAACGTTAAAACGTGCTTGAGACCGAAGTAAGTTATTGATTTGAAAGAAATTTGGCACGGTCGCAACACCTTCAGAAAAATTTAAGATATAAAGGGAAAATAAAAAAAGAAAATGTTACAAAAAAACAATTAAACAACATATATTTAGGCTAAGGGCATCTGCAGCTAATAAGGCCCGGCCAGTAATAAGGCCCACCCCCTGGATCTCGATCCGTTGTTACAAATCTTTTAAACAAAATTGGAAGCTCCCATTGCTGCTATGGTAAATTGAGACTAACTGGTAAAGTTTCACAGCCTAAAGTTGAGAACTTTTTGAGTTACGGAAAGTTGAAGTTTGGGGGGACTGAAATTGAGTGGTTTTATTAATTTTCACATATTTTAGACTGTTCTGCAGTAAACAAACCGCTTTGACTTTCGTTTTTTTGCATTTTATGAGAAAGATATGTGCATGCAGATGCAGTAAAACCAATAAATTTGAACTTTTTTTCTAATTTAAGCAAGACTGATAATGATGATCAAACTAGGCTAATTTTGGTAATGAGGCCCATGGGCACCTGGGGTAACGTTGTGCACCCCTGGTTAAGAAAGTGAAGGTTAAAGACTTGAGTGACCTAAACAATTCTTGTTACACCATTAATCCAATTTGTTATTGTAATGGAAATATCATAATTTCAGAATCAAAATACTTTATCATCCCTACGATATCTAAAAACACCATGTCGCTTTTTAAAAAATGGAGCATGGGGCGGGGTAGGGAATAGTTGTCTCTGTGTATTTAATTATTACTTATGTGCCTGTGTTGTCGATTAGAATTTGTTTTGTAGTGTTGTTATTGTGAAAATACACCTTTTCCATCACTTTTGGTGCTAATTCAAACCGGGCCTTATTCACAACACGTGCATCTAATAAGGCCCGCTAGAGATTTTTTTAATTTTTTTAATGTTTTACAACCCCTTTTACTTAGAAACTTGTTTCATAGATATGTTGTTTAGATAGACCCAAAGTATCCTTATTCCAAGTTTCGTTCAAAATTATGCAGTATTTACAAAAATATTGAGGTTTGAAAATTAGCGGGCCTTATTAGCTGCAGATGCTTATAGCTTTATTAGCCCACATAGCTTTAGCTGATATATTTAAGATTTGTATGGACAGTTGCTATGAAGATCGGCCATGGTGCGTTATCAAGAGTGCTGATGGTCGTAAGGGGAACACGTCTTGATGCGTTTAGCTCATAGCAAATAAGAGCAAGGCAGGCAAAGAAAACCCCACAAAGAAATCCTATCGCGGGCAAAGCCATTTCAAGCGCAACGCACCATAGGCCTTGCACGACTCACAAAATAGATAGGCTATAACTTGACGACAGGAAAACAATGACAAAAACAAATAAAACAAACTAGCAAAAACAACATCATCATCTTGCGGAAATTCAATTATACCCAGGAAGTTATATCTTGAAGATATCAAGCGTGCTTTGATAAAACTTGCGTTGATAAAGCGATAATTTTGGACCCCAGTCAGCTAAACTCGTCACCTCCACACTGATCCAATGTTAGCAAACGATGAATTAATGCAAAAACGACAGGCATCGCCAGCTGGGATGTAGTAGTGGCATGTCACAGTAATATGATAAATTTGGGTTAGGCTACCGTATGTTTTACACGTTAAACCATAACAAAAGTAAAAGAAAAAAAAAAAAAAAAATCCAATTCGGCATGTTAGAAAAATAGATAAACAATCAGACAATAGCATGACGATCCAGTCCAAGATATTGATAAGCTTATAAAACAACTGGTTGGAGCACATGGCCACCGCTTCATCGAAAGATGGTGATTGGTCGAAGAGGATGGAAAAACTTCTGCAGACTCTGTAGAACTTCTGTGGACAAAAAAACACAAGAACCAGAAGGCCAGTAGGAGTACTTACAACCTTAACCTACTATTTTGCTAATAAATCTACACACATTGGCCTATCATTTCTGTGCAGAAGCATCGAGCAATGTACAAGCAAGGTATATTCAAAGATGAATTCAGTTGTTCTATCTTGATTACTTGGGTAAGAAATTCTAGCTAGCTGGGGATCTTGTTATGTTAGTTTTTCACTGTTATCATGCACCGCATACATTATATTAGGGCAATTTCTATAAAAGCGTGCAGATTTGGAAAAATTTACGTTCTGCCCCCCCAAAATGGTTTGGTTTGTCGCATCCAGGCTTGCACCCGGTGGTTGAAGATTTAGATTAATTGGACGGGAAGGCAAGGAAGCCAATTTTCGTGTCCACCTTCAGGCATGCCTTTAAGTGTCTTGCCACAGACACAGCTGTATGCTCTTGAGCGGTGTCGAACCGGCGCCCTTTCGATTGCCGTTCCAGTGTTCTCACCACTCGGCTATGCAGCCGACAATGGTTTGGTCTCGTACGGCTATGCCTCAATGACTCTATTTTGTCAACGCAATAATTTAACTTACAGGCAAATTAACACAGATGATGGACAATTGGATATACTTTTTATCCAAAATGTGTTATAGGCTATAGATATGAGTCTATTTGCTAATCTATTGATTTTTATATTTTAGCGTCGATTAACTAAACGCTCCTCGCATGTTGCTCCTAAATTTATTTTTGCTTTATGTTTTTACTCGTTCTGGGAGAAGTGTAGCCTGCAATAAGTTACATTTTTTCAGATAACTTTTTTCTTGTTGACTTTAGTCTAAAAACTTCTTTTAGGACATAGGCCTATAGAAACTGAAACTTGATAGTTCTGCATTATTTAAGATCAATCACGTGTTTCTAGAATGATCGGTTTAGAAGTTATGACTATTTTTAGGAATTGGGGCCTCTCCGACCATCTAAGTTCAGTTTGTTTTTATTTCTGACCATCACAACAAAAAAAAAACAATAGGCTATAGGCTATGACAAGCATAGCAGAGGTCCAGAAAAAGGTAGAAGCGACAACACGCGGGCGTTATAGCGTGCATGAATAGGCTTACCAAAGCAGGACAATCAGTTTAAAATATAGCAGGGTCGCAAAACCTTAATAATTTATTTTTATAAATTTCGAAAAAAAGAAGAAAAAAATGGACTAAAGAATTTTTTTTTAAACCATTTACATGAGTAAAAAAATAAGCAAAATAAACAAAACAAAAAAACAAGACAAAAAGACAGTTGCTATGTTGATCGACCTTGGTGGGTTATCAAAAGTGTTAATGGTCTTGTGGGAAACACTCTTGATGCATTAGCTCATCACGTATAGCAAGGTATGTAGGCAAAGAAAATCCCTGAAAGAAATCCTACCACTAACCACGGGCAAAGCCATTTCAGAACGCAACGAACCAGGTCTTGCAAGAATAACAAAAAAGATACAGTAGATATTATTAAAACAATAGAAATATAAACAATTGGTTGATGACTTTTTTCTTTTCAGGACACGTAGATAATACTGGTAGTCAGTTAATTGCATCCGGATTAGTCGTAATCATGGACGTATGTGCAGTCCATAGGCCGCCGCAGGAGACGGAGTGCCACATGCACGTAATATTATCTAGTGGCCAATTGCCAAGACTATGAGTGGCTAACCCCTAAAATTAATTTCTAACTGTTGTTATTAATCTCTTTTCTGTTTTTGCCAATTCCAGAACTTTTTCATTACTTTTTATTTCTGTCCAAGTGATCTTCAACAATCTTCTGAGAAACCACATCTCGGCAGCCTCTAATTTTTTCTTCATTTCATCACTTATCGACCAGCATTCGCATCTGTAGGTTAAACTTGATTCTATATATGATTTTAAAACCTTAATTTTGGTTTTTATTGTTATGTTGCGTTGCGATTTTAGAAGACTGTGCTCATTTTACTAAATTTGTTCTTTGCTATAGCGATTCTCTTTTAAATTTCTGCGTCACTTTTGCCATCAGAAGTTATAATGTGTCCAAGATATTTGAATTTGTCAACTTGTTTTACTGTAACACCGTTGAGTGTCAGGTTGAATTTTCGATAAGTTTATTTTTTGACACAGTCATGTATTTTGTTTTTTTGAATGTAACTCTAACCCATTGCTATACTTTTATTGACAACAGAATTTTCTGTTGTCAAAAAAATTCCTTTCATCTTATAAAATGTTTTTGCATATAGTTTTCGCTCTAACAATCTGGTTTCCTCGGATCGCGGATTCCGTCATTTGCAGCAAGAGAAAGGTCTCACTCTCACCTTCATTCGCGTGGTCATGTGGTTGTTTTGTTAGATGGGATTGAGAACTTGCTTGTTCGTTAGGAAATTTCAAATTTGACTGTAAAACAATATGAAGAAGGAAGTAACAGAGTTTACAAGAAATTATAGATAGCCTCATAAAATTTTTAGTTGCGCAGGAATAGCCTACAAAGAGTTGTAGAAGCAAAAAAAAAAATATATTTAGGTTGCCAAAATAGGTCCACACTCAGCCTTTTGCCAAGGATAACAAAACAGCTCGGCAATATTTTTTCAGTATGTGACAAACTTTGGCTTGTTTGTGTAAAAAGTTGGAAATGTGAGTGAAGAAAAAACTCAATAGTAGAGAAAAAAAACAGTATCGAGTACCGTAGCAGTCACAATTTAAGACTTCTTGTGGACAGGTGCTACATAGTTCGTACCCTGAAAAGATCAAGAGAAAAAATTAAAAAAAGCCGAAGTTGCTGATTGCAGTTTCCGCAAACATTTCTCGAAATAACAATTGAAAAAAAGTGCATATATAACTTCTAAATTCAACCGCTTTTGCCAAGTGAATCTGTGGCCCGTGCAATCTTTGTCTAGCTCTTACTCCCAAGGATATGAGTTTGATACCACCAAGAAGTGTTTCTTTTTTTAAACTAAATTCGAACCCAAAGTGACTCAATCGTTAGGCTACGCATTTTTGTGGCCGTTCAGTTTAGTTTGTTTTTAGTTCTGACCATCACAACGAAAAAACAATATATATATGACAAACATAGCAGAGTAAGGTAGAAGCGACAAAACACGGACGTTGTCGTTATGGGCTAGCGTGCATGATACCAAAGCTGGACAATCAGTTCAAAATATGGCACGGTCGCAACACCTTTAATAAAAATTTTATAAATTGAGAACAAAGAGAAAAAAAAGGCTAGTGAGTTTTTTCTTTAACAATCAATATGAGTAAAAAAAAATTCTAAATTCATAAAATTTTATGTGTTTCGACCGTGCCATATTTTAAACTGATTGTCCAGCTTTGCTATCATGCACGCTATAACGTCCGCGTTTTGTCGCTTCTACCTTTTTCTAGACCTCTGCTGTGTTTGTCATATACTGTTTTTTTGTTGTGATGGTCAGAACTAAAAACAAACTAAACTGAACGGCCACAAAAATGCGTAGCCTAACGATTGAGTCACTTTAGGTTCGAATTTACTTTAAAAAAAGAAACACCTCTTGGTGGTATCGAACTCATATCCTTGGGAGTAAGAGCCAGACAAAGATTGCACGCGCCACAGATTCACTTGGCAAAAGCGGTTGAATTTAGAAGTAGGGGTGTTCAATTTCGATTATTTGAATATTCGAAATTCAATTTTTTTTCGATTTTTGAATTTCGATTTCGAATATCACAACTATTTACCACACTGCAAAATGTGATTTTATTGAAAGAAACAACATGAAAATTCGCTAGAAAACGCGAAAAAAAGCGATGAAAATTTGCAAAAAAAGAACACAAAATAACGTCTACAGCTCCAGGCCCATGTTGGTGTTTAAGAACGCAAGCGACATGGTCATCCATCAGTCGGGCTCTCAGCTTCGTGACGGTCAGGCCAGCTTTTGAAAACGATCGCTCCGCTGAAGCCGAGGTCGCTGGGATCCCAAACACTTCAAGTTCATTTTCACAGCGAGCGATTCACTGGCGCGACATTTCACTGCAGAGGTTTCGACTCGAAAGCGACATCGAGTATGTTTTCAAGCGCATAAAGCTAAACGCACACTCCGTCTACGTAGCAAATTATGTTTTTGGGTGTATTCAACATCTGATGACATTGAATCGACACGAAATGGTAGATTTTTGCTATGTCCCAGGCAGCAAAATCAGTCATTTTTACATTGATTCAACGTCTGCAGACATTAAATCAATGTAAAAGTGACAGATTTTGTTGTCTGTTGTTGGATTGAAGCATCGTAACTCGTTCTAGTGATTATTTATTGCGAAGCTGTTGCGGTTTGCATTCAAAAAGTGTTTTCCTGCTGCCGATCGCTAGTTCATGTATTGTTTTATGTATCAATACAGCATAAAAAGTTGCCCCCACGCAGGCCCGTAGCCAGCCGGGGGCCAGTGTGAACCTTGCCCCCCCTGAAAAAAATTTCGCCCACCCTCCCCCCTTGGCAAAATCTCAACATTTTCGAGCAACAGCTACAATTATAATGATTTTGCACATTTAAATTTTTTCGGCCCCCCCTAAAAAAAAGTTGACCCCTCCTTGCTCTGCGGTCTGGCTACGGCCCTGCCCCCACGGCTTAGGCGCCTATGGATTCGGTAAAAAATGGATAAAACTGCGACAAAGCTCAGCTTACACTTTCTGCTATTGCACAACCTAGCTATCTTCATTCTTGAGAGAAATTTGTGAAATTTGGCATTAAAAATGCCAACCTGGCATCCCTGGTGCAGGACTGGCCGTTGGACCCGTGAGAGCGTGTGATAGTCACGTGATCGACGATGCGCATGCGTCGAAGTCTTTTTCGCTTGCAAAATGTGACAAGACAGATTTCGCACCACTCGAGTTACTTTCAACCGCGTTCAGCCGAAAGGGCGGCTATAATTTCGAATATGTCCGATACGAAAAACGAATTTTGAATATCACCTTAATCGAATCGAAATTGAACACTCCTATTTAGAAGTTATATATGCACTTTTTTTCATTTGTTATTTCGAGAAAGAAGAAAAAATACGCACCAGCGTGCATGCGACGTAAAACGTACGCTTAACGTACACAAAGAAAAAGTCGGTCGTCTCGACAGAGAAAAGCTGATCGCAAAATTGTTGTATGTTAGTTTGTTTCGCTTGTTTCCAGTCTTTCGTTGGTTGTCATTTGTTGTTATTTGATGTTTATGCATGTGATATTTAGATATAACTGCACCCCTGGTAATTTCTAAAACTCTACGCCTATAACAATGGGTCATTTGCCTCTACGAGTCACGGTTTTGATTTAGCTCGCCCAGTGTTGCTAAATTGAGTTTAGTCCAATGGTCCATGCCTGGATGTTGTGATGCCATTGTCTTGATAGTCTGCATTGTTTTTTCCCTTGACCTTACCTTTCATGCAGATATTACTGACTCAATGTTTTGGTCTTTTAGTATGGCCGAACAGTTTTAGAATTTTGATTTTATTGTTGCTGCAATTGGTTGTAGCTTCTTTATACAGTTAGTTAATGTAAGTCTTCTATTTTTGTGTAGTCAAGTGGCCTTTTGTTGGTCATGCTTCTCATGATGTGACAAAGTGGTGAGTTTTTTCATTGTTTTGGACATCCAATTAACCCATTGTAGATTGTATAGCATCATAAAAGATTTAACCTTCTATTTCATCTTCAAAGCATCAGGTATTATATATATATTTATAAATTTTAACTGATAAATACAATTCCATTTGACCTAAGTGAAAAAAAGATGCCTCGCCGAACAAAAAGAACTTCATCTTCACAGAGACCTGCTGCTGCCAAGAGAGCAAAACGGATTTCGAAGGATTCCTTTGATTCCAAAGATGATATTGAATTAGAAGAGCCAGTTGATCAGGAGGAAATTAATGACAGCTTACTCCAGACTGAAATTACTCCTGAACAAGATTTGTTGCAGGAGACAGATGAAGAAGATGATCTTCATTTGATGGAAGAGGATGTTGAAGAAGGACAAGTTCCTGAATATGAAGAAGATGTATCTAATGAAGGCGAAGGTTCCAATAAAGACCAAGATTTTTTAGAAGAAGAGGAAGGCCGAGGAGATGAATTTGATATTGTGCCTGGCAATGATCCTGAAAAGGTAGTTGACAATGAAATATTTGACACAAGAAGTGAAGCAAGTACTGACAAAAATGAAGAACAGGAGAATGCAACTTCTGATGATAATTCTTCTCCACGTGTCAGGGCTATCTCACCAATTGTTTTTGACAGAGAAGAATCTTCTAGTGAAGATGATGAAGGTCAGGATGGGGACAGTCCTGTAAGACCACCTGGGGAGTCAGACATTGTGATTCCAAAAAAAGAGATAATCTTACCCCCTTCAGAAGTACGCGCTGAGCGGAGAGAAAGACATGCTAAGATGCTTAAATACCTCTTTCGTGAAGCTCACTTTTATCTTATTAAAAGCAACAATCATGAAAATGTTGCACTAGCTAAAGCTAAAGGAGTGTGGTCTACTCCACCCAGCAATGAATCAAAGCTGAATAGATCATTTAAAGAATCTCGCAATGTCATCCTGATATTTTCTGTTCGAGAAAGTGGAGCATTTCAAGGTTTTGCTCGAGTTATGTCTGAATCACGACATGACTTATCTCCAGTTCATTGGGTGTTACCACCGGGTCTTAGTGCAAAAGCTCTTGGTGGTGTTTTCAAGCTAGCATGGCTGTGTCGTAGAGAACTCTCATTTCTGAAAACCAGTGATATTTACAATACATTTAATAACAACAAACCTATAAAGATTGGTCGCGATGGACAAGAGATTGAACCTAATGCTGGAAAGATGTTATGTCTTGAGTTTCCTCATGATGACAAGGTTGACCTAGAAGGAATAATACAGAATGTACGTAAACATCAAAAGGCATCAGGTGGTCCACCACCATATAAACCGCAGTCTGTAGACCAAAGAAGCCATCAAAGCTACAAGCCAAGGGGTCGACCTCACTATGGTTCTTCTCAAAATAACACCAGGGGTAGAGACCAGAATTATCAAGGACGAAATTCCGCTGGTAATTCAAGATTTATACGAAATGATAGATCAAGAAATATTTACTCGTCAAAACATGATCAAGGTCCTCCTGTGAACGGAGCATATTCTCATTATCAAAGCAGCTATCAAAATGTGAGCTCTCAGCTTCCCCCGTCGCGACCTCCGGCCAATGTTTATCCACCTGAACCTTCTTACTCGACATATCAGGCTTATGTGCCATATAATCCGTATCCAGATCCATATCATGCAATGCCTGCTCCAACCCAAGTATCTTCCGCAGTTGTTTCAACAGACAAGTATAACTCCGGGAACAGTAAGTTTAATTCATCTCGAAGCCGTGGTTCTCGTGCAAGTGGATCAAGTCGATCATATGATGGCAGCGGATCGACGTCTTCACGCATATATGATTCTCGGTCTCATGCTGCAGCATGCGACGATTTTGTACGAAGGGTTGCAGGAAAGAGCATTGTTTCGTCTTCTGTGACAGATCGAAGTGGACGGTCATCAAAGAGTTCGTATTCTCGTTCAAGTCAACGGTCCCCCTCAGATAGCCGCCACTCTGAGAGGAGTAGTCGGTATAGGCGATGAACTAATCTTGACCTGTTCTGCCATTTGTTCAGGACCTGATCTACTATAAACCGTCAATTGTACAGATACCGTACCAAACTGGATGTAAATTGACTTATCGAAAGTTGTGGACTTGCAGAATGTTGACAAACAGTATCAATTCTTCTGCAAATATCAGCTATTGCACATGATAAAGGTTCATCAACAAACAAAGGGTTTGTTGTGGCATGATGTTGAACTATTTAGATAAACATTTAAACCGCGACGCGTTATGGATTTTTTTACCAAAGTCTTGCAATGGTGGCTACACATCAGGCTTTTAATCCAAGGAATTTCAAACAGAAGTCCTGTTTCTGAAAGAGACGGGGTTATATCAAATGAAATTTTTATTGAAAAGTTCAACCACTGTCAAAAAACTTTGCTACGCTCCCTCTAACTACCAAAAAAACTGTTTCAAATCTTTCTGTCAAGTGGGGCGAATCTAGAATGATTGGTCATCTTGCATGGGGCAAGACATAAAAACTGTATGAACACCATATGGACTATGAACTATGTTAATATTTCTTGCATTTTAGAAAAAAAAAATATTACAAAACTTTATGTTTATTGAAGACCTTTACTCCAACAATAGAAGACCAAACTAGTGGATTGAATCTGGACTTGAGGTGAACTCGCAAACTTACGATGTTAAGTAGTTTTGCGTTACTTTATCATTAATTGTCATATTACTTGTGCTTTTGTATGACATCAACAATGTAACAGGTAATGTTTGTGTGATGACATAGTAAACGCGCAAGCTGCCACAGGGCACTGGAGCAAGACCTGGCTACATTCAATTGCTATTCAAGGGTATGTATAATTGTATATTTATAAACCAGAGCGTTTGATATTGTCAACTATAATGCACTTGAATGATCTCGGAAATGTATCATCACAGTTTCACTGGAGAGGTAAGTACCATGCATTGTTTAACACAAGATGATTTGTGTAATTTTATTGGCCTCTACAATTATTCTATGAAAAATTGTTTAAGCTTCTAAGAAAGCTCTCTCAGCCTGAGGATGAGGATTAACTTTTTTTTTCTAGCTTTCTTGGTTTGACTTCAATAAGGCGCATCATGTCTGCCATTTGTCTGGTAAACATGCTGCACAATGCACATCGTTTCTACCACTAGTTGTAACGTTCATCTGATGAAAGTAAAAGCAACAACAAACTTGTTAATATATTGCTTCACTGACGTTTTGCGCACAATGACAATGCGCATCCTCCGAGCGAACAACGCTCTTGAGGAGCTCATGACATGATGCGCGAAACGTCAGTGAAGCAATAAATCAACCTGGTTGTTGTTGTTGTTTTCATTACATCAGATAAACATTGTAACCAGTGCTAGAAACGACAATTGTCCCAATCAACACCCAAACTTTTCAGTATTCAATGCTGCGCATAGTCGGAATGGCCCGTTTCGGTGAGTCCGATGGCCCTATTCGGTGATTTTTTTATTTTTTTTTAAAAGTTATTGGGTACCGTAGCCTAATTATCATTGTCGTTTTAGGGTTAGAGGTTAGGAACTCACCGAATAGTAGCAGACCCGCGTATGGTATTGGGCCTGGTAGTTTATGGTTGTAGCTTGTGTGGTCCAACCAACAGACGCCTGCAGTTAACAACACTTTACTGGTATTACAGTTTTTTCCAGTTATTTGAATGTAGTGGTGCTAATTAAAAATAACGTTGAGGTTATTTCGTTGTTACCTTTCTAGCTTACATCTGCACTTGTCCCATAAAGTGAGTATAACTCATGAAACCGTAAAAAATGAATTTTTTCAGGAAAAATAGTGTTTGGGCATCAATTTAATCTTCCATTGCACAAAATGGTAATACTATTTAAAGACAAATTTGAAATAATACAGTACTTGTAGAAGCAGGTTTTCTTTTACTGCTGAGCGTGCATTTAACAGTGGCAATTTCAGGTAAAAATATAGCCTATTTTTACTTAAAATATTTCAGTACTAGAAGCATATATTATATTGACCGCAGTGCTCGGATTATCATGAGGCGAGCAGCAATTTCTTGTAGTTTGAACCAATTTTACAGAATGTAAGTTACAGTACAATAGTTTTTTTTATATACAAGCAGAGTTGGGCATTCGCTAGTCGCTACTTTCAAAACCGCTACCGTACATTAAGTCAAAAGAGCTCCACTATCGCTACCAATCGATGAAAACACGTGTTACCGCTGCTCAGACCAAAAGTAGCACGTGCTACCATGACTTCTAATCTAAAACTGACTCTGAAAAGCTTTACCTATTCAAGTATATACTTTGTGAAGTCAAAATGATCTTGAAAACAAATAATATGACCGTTCAATACCACATTCGTTCACACTGCCATTTCAATGTCGTGGAAAACAAGTTCAAGGTGAAATTTTATTCTTGTGCTCCAGTGTTTTCATCAAAAACTTTGTGGTGTAACCATGAATAAAATTGGCAAATTGTTTCATATTCGTGACAAAATATGATTGCCAAACTCTGAAAACTGATGCAGTCAAGATCAAGAATTTTAGGTCAAAATACCGGCAGCCTATATCAAAATAGTTTTGTTTCAAACAGCCTAAATTTTATTTTGCAAGCCCAACTGTATATTTTGTTCATTAGCACAGCACAGTTGTTTGATGAATTTCTAAATTAAATTAATGATGATAACAATCGTACTTGACAGTTTTTTTTGTTCGGCAGCTGACACATCTGTTAGCAATATTGCCTGCTCTACTATGGATTTTTGTGTTGGTTGAATGCATTGATATGTGATAACAATTAATCAAAAATCCAGCTTAAAATAGTGATTGCATGACATTGAAAACGAAGGTATGTTATAAATTTACCAAAATATTTTTGTTTGACTGTAGGGCTGAAACTCAAAAGTTAAGCCTGGAAATACTACGTACATTATGGTATATGTAAGCAATGGTATGTACAAAGGCTTTATTCCAGACAGCACAAAAGTTACATTAATAAACCAATCCTTTTTCAGGGTGCTTTATCAATCATTGTAAGAACATGCTTGATGAATAACTTCTCTATTGCCTCACTTGACAGTGAGAAAACCTTAGATTTTTTGCAAATTCTGATAAAAAACATCCAACAGGAAAGAACCTGTTTTATTCCATGTACCTCTGACAAAGGTGGTTGAACTTTCATAGGTTTCATTTTGGCTTGCAGCAAGTTTACACAACACAATTATCTTGTCAAAAGCCTCGTGTGTAGCATGGACACAAAGCACTAGACAATTCACAAGCTTTGTTTTAACCAATATTAGAAATAAACGTCAGCAAGTGTGACTGTTGTTTGTGCTGGCTATGATGTACATATCCCCGTATGACTGAATCATGTACTGTTCAAGTTTGCTAGGCTGAGCCATGAAATGTGGAGCTGTATCTCATGCAAAAGTTGAAGTTTTGTTGTTTGAATTCTTGTTGACCAAAAGCTGATTCTTTAATTTTCACACCTGTAAGGCGTATTACACAAGACTGAGATATATCCTATGGCTTCACTTCTGAATGGAAGGAAAGTGGAATGCTGACTGATTGTTGGAATTAGATGCAACAGAGGGGACTTAGTTGGAACAAGTGTATAGTTTTTTGATGAAGATTGCAATAGGAAGAATTATCATTCTGTGACATCGTCAATGAATGAGTTTATGGAATTCAATACGAACTTTATGCCCACACAGAGGCGTAGTCAAGAGAGGGCAATGCCCCCTAGAAATATTTTGAATAGAAATTTCGCTTTCTGTTACGGCATCGTTTGACAGAATTTTAATATGAATTTAGGCTAAAAATACTCCCAAATTGTGCCATTTTAAGTTTCATTGTTCAAAATTTTCTGGGGAGGGCCCTCATTTGCGTGCTTCGCTTTTCCTAACTCGCCGCTGGGCTTACTAATATCTGCAATAGTACATATTTGCTCCTTCCAAAATTTTGTGCTGGCTACGCCCCTGTAACCCACATCACAACTGTTATACTGTATCAAGGACTTTGTTATCACTTTCATATAAGCAATTACAATTCTGTTTTTACGAAGGTAACTATTGAACTCAAGTAAAATATTACAGTTTAACCGCAATACCAGTTTACATTAATCATTGGCGTTTTAATTCAATATACGTGGTGCAAATTTGTGCATTACAGTTTCTCACATGGATTTTTTACAAATTTTCTGGTTTGTGAATTGGTTCTTCAACTGCTCTTTTCACTCGATACCTGTAACCAACTAGCCATTCCAGAGGTGTTTTGAAGGTTATTATTAATATTTATTTGCGTCAGACAAAGCTGTCCATATCCAAAACAACGAAATAATACACAAACTGCATATGCACAAAGGTCACAGAGAGCCACTTAGACGTCGTCAGTTTGAGAACTCACCAAATATCTACTGTTACAAATTTACATACAATGAGCGTTGGAAGAGTTGAAAGTATTCAGAAACGATAAAAACATCAGTTTTAAACGTCAAATTTTAAACTTTTATTTTTTGCCCACCAACTGCGTGAAACACCTGCAGCATAACTAGAGGTTAATTTCAGGAGTAAACTGGGTCTGTTTCCCAGTCTTTTTACGTTGATTCAACGCCTGTAGACATCGAATCAATGTAAAACTTGATAAGATTGCTAGCTGGGTGGGCACAACTGCCCCAGACAACAAAATCCTCATTTGTACATTAGTTCAACGTAAAATGATGGATTTTGCTGTCTGGTGTAGATGTGTGTTTGATGCTGACTATACGCAATAAGAGGGCAATTTTAACTTTTGGCTTGCAAGGGTGTGTTCATTTTGATTGGTTGCAGCATGCTATACCAAGGCTGAAGCCATGGGTCAAATTGTTTCCACGTTGCAAGCTGAATGTAAAAACTGCACTTTTTTCTGATAAAAATGTGACCAGGCTCCTTTCATATCTGCTTTGCCTGTCATTTGCGCCCAGGAGAAAATCATGCGTTTTTTTCTGCAGACGTTGAAGCAATGTAAAAAAAACAACTGATTTGCTGTCCGGGCGTTTGGCGTATGCCACTGGCTTCGAGAACCACTGTTTTTAACTGCTGATATATTTGATCTAACGCAAGAGGCATGTACCCACTTTATTTCGAAAAGATTTTGATTTGTTAAGCTTTGTTTTCAATTGTCAATGCAAGAAAAGGCAAACCTCGTTTGGGAGTCCATCCTTAATCGAATTCGACTTCACACACGAAAAATTGTTAGATGCTGTTCAAACTTTATGTAGCGTTGTTTTGCATTTCTGTATGTGACACTTTATATAACATTTTTCGCTACCTATAAATCGTAGCATAACTGTTCCGACACTGTCTCTTTCCTTTGAGGCGTCATGTGGTATGCCCCTCGCTGGTACAAACAAACCCACTCCAGATTATCCCCTAGTCGGCTTGTAGTTAAAACGCATAGCCCGAACTTGACAAGCTTGAAAGTGCATTTTGATCATTGAAGCCAACCGAAGAGTGGAACTGCATTAGAAAGCTTGCTGTTGATTGTCAACGTTATTTGTTTTGTTGCAATGGTGCCATAGCCTGATAGCAAAATCCTTCATTTTTACATTGATTCAACGTGTGCAGGCGTTAAATCAACGTAAAAACGATGTATTTTGCTGTCTGGGATAGCTGGTATAGCGAATAAAACAATGCGTTGCTTAATAGAAGGCACAGTCAGGATGTCCAATGTAGCCTATGGTCACCACGTATGACCCAGGTTCTAGGATAAAATATTTTCGATTGTAATTTCATTGGAATTAATGTGCAAAATACATTTCTCCAATTCATCTTTGTTTTTGGTGATTCTACTAACTAACTCCCGTTCAAAACCAGCATGATCGTTTTTTCCTGTGGCTGTAGTAGGCCTCATTATTCTGCTAATTTTAACGCAAGACAGTTGAAACTGTTTAGAAAGAGAGTTCTGTCCAGCGTCAGCATAAGGCTTACTACTCCCTATAGAACAGCGAGCACAGCGTTTCGCATACTATTAACCGCTGTGCGTATTTGTAATCTGTAGGTCGCTGTAGGAGATGGGGTGTTTTGACCGGTAGGCTAGACAGTAGACACTTCAGCATAGGACAATTTTCCCTATTGACCAGTTGACTGCAGCATTGTGACCCTTCTTGCGACACGTTAAAACGTGCTTGAGACCGAAGTAAGTTATTAAGTTGAAAGAAAATTGACACGGTCGCAACACCTTCAAAAAAATTTAGATTAAGATGAAGGAGAAATAGAAAAAGTTACAAATAAAAACAACATATATTCAAGTAATAGCTTTAGCTGATATTTTCAAGATTTGTATAAATAAACACTTACTATGAAGATCGGTCATGGGGCCTTATCACGTGTGCGGATGGTTCTGAGGAGAACACATCTTGATGCATTGCGCATAGCAAAAAAATTCTACCCCGGCAAAGCCATTTTAAGCGCAACGCGCCAGTCGTTGCACGACTTACAAAATAGATTCAACGTGACCATACGAAACAACATCATCTTGCGGAAATCCAATTATACCCAGGGAAGTTATGCCTGACTGACAGATATCAAGAGTACTTTGGTATAAAATTACGTCGATAGAGCTACAATTATAGTAGGCCTACCCCAACCAGCAAAGATTGTCACTTCTACACCGAGCCAACGTTTGCAGACGTTAAATCAATATAAAAAAATGACAGGCCCCGCTAGCTGGGATGTAGGCCTAGTAGGCAGGTGTTAGTTAGACCAAAATCCAATTCGGCACATTATATTGAAAAAAGTAGCAGACAATGACATGACGATCTAGTCCAAGATGTTGATATAAAATAACTGTCTGGAGAACATGGCCACAGCTTCATGGAAATATGGTGGCGGTGGGAATCAAACCCACGTCATCGAAATGACTGCTTCCGTAACCCTCTAACCGCTAGTCCACACTGCCCACAGCAAAACGTTCACTTAATTTACTTTCTATCAGAAATTTTCCAAGAAGACTGTTCACAACATCACGTGCATGAGCCACATCAATATCACGTGCAATCTGATGATCATCAATCTGCAACCTGAGATCACTTTAATCTGCAATCTGAGATTAATCTTGCGTTCTGATGGGTTAATAAACCTCATCTGCTGCAGAGCACAAATACGCTGCCTGCTGCCAGTGTTGTCTCCAAGCTTGCTATTAAGACTTCCAAAAACATACAGCTCTTCATCTCCATTCCACAACACTTTGGCTATGGTAGAATAATAGCTTGTGGGCTACAGATCCCAAGCAAAAAAAAATTGCATTGTCAATTTTGGTGGCCAGGCTTGTGTCAGTGGTTCAAAACCTCTGCAAGTATCCTATCAAAATCTGGCTAGGCTTTGAAAAGGTTTCCTCAATCCGAGCACAACTTTCAAATATGTAGCCTACCATAAAACAGGCAGACTATCTCGGTCTTCATGATACAGGACTATAGTCCCATATTTGAATCCAAGCATTGGGGGATGAAAAGTTTAGGTTTCCTACTAAGCCATGGGCACTAACGAGAGTAGGGTGGCCAGTTCCTTTCTCTCGGCCGCTTTTCCTTCAGCAACTACGCCCACCCAATTTATTACACCCTGGGTAGAGGTGAGCGGTGTTTGTCAACAACAAGCATAAGCCGGGAGTCGAACCAGGATTGCGTAATTGGAAAGCAAACGCCTTACCCGCTGCGCCATCCCACCGCTTGGACTAGTCCCATTCAGCTGAAATTCATATCTTACCGGACTATCATAAGCACCGGTTAGTTCCGGCAGGTGGAGATAAAGCGTAATAAATATTTATCCTCGAAGCTTGTTCACACGAGCGACGTGCCGTCGTCCACGTCAAAACCATGGAATTGAAGACGCTTTTTCCTCTTGAAAATTTTATTCCATTCCATCACATAAATTTCTTCGATCTGCAAATTTTGTGGCTAAATTTCAGCCCTGATTTCAGCAAAAGATTTAACAGCAGTATTTTATAAAGATTTCTTATCGTCTGGAGTCAGGACTAGAAGATATATGTCTGTGGTCTTGTTTCGGTACAACTTAGCGCAGCCAGGTGAAATGCGTTGGAGTGGCTTTTTGCAGTGTTTTGCCAATTTATGTGAAACATCGTGGATATCTCATTAGGATAAAGGTTTGTTATTTTCGATGCCTCCAGGTGTTTTTTTTTTTGATAACTATTGTCAACACGTTTTTGCGGGTTGATAAAGCCAGTACAAAATTTCGGGGGTGAGGGGACAAATAAGCATTTTTGCCTGTGTTAGTGAGACCAGAAACGAGGCACCAAACAAGGAGCACCGGCAGGGAGGGTGTGGGGAGCTTCCCTCAGAAAAATTTGAAAGCAATACCTTTAAATTTTTCTCAATCTGAAAGTGATTTAAGCATATTAAATATTTCCGGAGGAGGGCAATTGCCCTCTTTACCCTCTCCCTCCGACTACGTCCTTAGGTAGAGCGTAGGAGCGGCGGCTTTTGTTTCTTTTGTTGTCGCTGTGATTTCTATCCGGTGTGTGTTTGAAATTTGCGGCGAGGCAAGCTTACTTTCTCTCTATCTCTGAAGTTTTATTTAAAGTTGTTGCTGCATCTTGACTTAGATAACTGCATGGTTTGTTTTGGTGTCTCCACGGTGTAGCTGCCATATGGATACCGCATGTAAAACTATAGGCCTACTGAAATATACTTGATTGATTGACGATATCAGAGTTAGCGCTTAGGTTTTTAAAGCGCTCTGGATGCTGCCACCAGTAGCTTATAGCGTTTACAGGGGGGCTCCAGAGGTTACTTTTAGACCCGGGTCGGGATCATTTTAGGAACCCGTAACCTTTCCAGGGGAACCTGGAACTTAAAGAAACTACCGCATATTCTTTGAATATAGTGCGTTTTTTTTTCTAGAAATATCTTGATTTGGGACCCGAGGGTCTCATTGGTACCAGGCCAAATTATCTTCTCAACGGCCGCCACATAAATATGATGACAGCCTAATGATACAAATTCACAGAAAATATATATAACGTTTAAATGTGATGACATCTTAAATAATTATGAATGGGACAACCACAATACTGTTTGTAAAACTTGAAACATTTCAACAACCCAACCCTGGTTAGTTTGTTTACCAACTCTTACACCCATGTTTATTGTTAAAATTGCTTTTAAATTGTTTCCACCATCGGACATCTGTTGCGCTTGTTTGACGTGTCAGCTAAAATTTTATTTGAAACCTCACTTTTATGGACATATGGCTTTTTAACAATTTGCGCAATTCACCTCCGTTTGACTATGAGGTCATAAAAACTGACCCAACTCATCGAACCTCGGGTTACAAGAAGCGGAGACGCAAACTGGTTTCACACAAACGCTTGGCAAAAACATAGTGCATTGTGCAACATCTTAACAGCGTTGACAGACGTAAAATCTTTGTTAAAGTGTTGAAAATCGTTCTCTCTCTTCAGCTGCGAAAGTAATCGATACAGCCCAATGGAGTTTATGCAATTGATGACAGCTCAGAGGTTGCTCATTTATTCCAGCACCAGTTCAGTGGTTAAGGTTTCTGCTTTTACTTTTGACAGAACAGGGAATGCTAGCTCGTGACAAGCAGACTTGATTATTTTTGTTGTGGTAGTCTGCTATAAATCTTGTGCAACAAACAGAAATCGGTACACATGGGAAAAATGTGGCTATATGGTTGTGGTAGCCTACGAAGATGAAATCTGGCAGTTACTAATACTATGCAGTCCCCAAATGTGTTAATATAGTAATCACTAATCAGTACACTTTTATGACTTCTAAATACGGAATAAGACTGTTCACCAGGTATTTGATTACGGAATAACATCTTTCGACAATATCATTTTCAGCGCAAGATATTATTTATACTTTTTATGACCTCGTTAAAAATAATTGAATTTAAAATGAAATAGCCTGCTCTCTGTTTACTGTGTAGTCGAGTTGCTAAAATGTGACATGTGTTGAAATAGGCTGTGTTTTGATATTACGGTTTTTGATCTAACCAAAATATCTCCAAATAACTTCAAATTCACACTTGTCAGAAGAGTACGCTGTCAGAACACAAATTTACAAAAAACGGCTTGATTTTCAAATCGCATTTCACCAAGCTAGTGATCTAATCTTAATAGGTTTATCGTATTTTCAATGACAGTGATACCGGACTAAATAAGTTAAATGTGCTTTGAGAAAGTACAGCTTATCGTTGTGAAAACCTTACCACCTTTCAACCAACCAAAAAACATGATTTAGCTCTATGCTGACAAGTAAACGGAGCTGTTCATACCAAAAATATTTCCTGTTATTTTAATTTGTTTGCAAAAATTTTTTCTGTTCAATCATTCGTTTTGAAAGCGTTGCAACAAAAGAATTAAAAATTCCTTTTCTGGTTGAACAAGACATTTGATTGGTTTGGACTAGCAAGACCTTCTTGAAACAGCATAGTATTCCCGATCATCTGAAATTTATTTGAAGATTTTCTCGTAGCCTTTCTAGCTAATTGTCACTTGACATCGATTATTTGGTACCGGTATTAGTATGTCGAGTTGAGATACAGAAAGCGTTATTGTTAAGGTAGTTGATAAAAACAGTACAGTAAAGCTAAAAGTTAAAATCGTAGTTTTTTCAGGCCAAAATCAATGTGAAATTAACATCAGTTTCTTCCGCTGATGCCAAGACAGATGAGATATGTCAACTTTAACAACTGAATATTTTTTAATCAGTGTTTTCTTTTAATGCGTTTGGAGACAGCGTTGGAGCAATTTGTACATATCTTGTTTTTGCATCACACAAACGTAATTTTGGTTGTTAATCAACGCAAAAGTTAAAAGACTGTTTTGAACGCAGACTTGTCCTTACATTGCTAATCAGTAGGTCGTCGCAAAGCCGGGATGTGAGTCCTGTTATCGCTGAAGCCACTGACAACCAAGTAGAGTTGGAATGATATAAGCAGATCCTTAAATAGAACCTAAGCGATTGCCTGTCAACCGCTATCTTTCGCATTACGTTTAAATATCCACCGAAGCAACGTCTCAGCTAAACGTAAGCCTACTGCTACTCCCTTGAGTGTGAAGGGAGTATAAATTTAATACCTTGTGTAAATTTTATGTTACGCTTTGATAACCCGACAGAGTAAATGGTTCGAGTAATAAAAGGAAAATATAATAATGTTTTTCACAAAATATACAAGTTTCAAAATGCAGTCATGTTAAAGGTTGGTTTAAAATCAAAGAATTCAACAATTCTTATTATGTTTTAGGTTATTAACGTTGTAAAGCGGAGTTATTTAATTTTCAGCTAAATAAAGAGTTTCAAAGCAGAATAGACATTTTTAAAAGCAAACAAGTGTAGAGTTATTGAACAGAATTTGATTTTAAAATGTTGTCGTTTTTGGAACTGCACAATTGCATTTCCTACACCAACAAACATAAATAATGTAGTTGTTCAACTGTACAGAGTACAGTACTTACAGAGCAAAAAGTTTTTCAGCAATTTTTTTTGTTTTAACAATAATGTCAAAGAGAAAAGTAGCCCTACGTGGGCATCAGAATACGACAAAGCACTTGTAAGTTCATGAAGAATCAAGTTTATTTATAAAGAGATCCAATCATGCAATGTCTCAGATAGCAAATCAGTCGTTTTTTATACTGATTCAACGTCTGCAGACGTGTTACTGACATGTATGTTGGGGACTGGGGTATGACAGATACTGTGTATTAGCATCCTTCTAGGCAGCAAGTTAGGGCGTCCTTATACTGCATTTCAAACAAAATATTGTAGCCGACAGGAGAAAATTAGAAGTTTTTTAAAATCCTGAGGATGCTATTTATAATATTGCATTTTGGATTGATTTTTTGAACAGCATGATTATTGCCATGACATAAGGTGTTGCGACCATGCCATATTTTAACCTGAGAATCCAGCAATAAATTTCTTAAATTTGGTGTTAAATTAAAACTGCCAATATGGCAATCCTTTTCAGGCCTCATCTTGCACGGTAGTGTTTGGGTTCTATTCCAGATGCTATTATAGATACGTCAACAGACCAAATATACAACTAGTCTGAACACCGTAGCATAACGGCCAAAGGTTATTACTTTTCAGCTTTGGAGCATGATCTTACTTAATGTTGAACTTTTACATCCGGGAACTTGCTTTGCATTCATGACGTGTTTGGACATATCTCGACATTGCCACTCGTCGGTTGATAATGGCTCAGAGTGGGGGCAGGTTTGATTTTGACGATGGGGGCGTGTATTGTGGGGCGTGGGAGGATGGAAAAGCTCATGGCCAAGGTGTTTGTACTGGGCCGAAGGGGCAAGGGGAGTACGCTGGATCCTGGAATCATGGTTTTGAGATTCTTGGGGTATACACGTGGCCAAGTGGAAACACCTACGAGGGAAACTGGTCCAATGGTAAGAGGCACAACCTTGGAGTCGAAACAAAAGCCCGGTGGGAGTATAAAGGCGAATGGACCCACGGGTACAGAGGCAGATACGGAATTCGGTGCAGCACAAAAAGCACCGCTAAGTATGAGGGTACGTGGAGTAACGGGTTACAAGATGGCTACGGGACTGAAACTTACACTGATGGAGGTAAGTATATACTGATGGAGGTTGCACTGATGTCGATTTAAAGCATTTTTGGTTGAGCACATTTGCATGCTGAACTAAAATAATACTTACATGACCTACTATAGAACACGGCCAAATATGCTGCTATTTGAGGCAATTTCTAAGAGTCTGAATTGTTACAATCCTAGCTGTGACAAACCTGTCATCTTCCCATTTCCAAAAGTAAGTAAAACAAGCAATATTTGCAACTAGACATATTTTTGGCTTGTTTAACCGAAGATTAGATATGTACGTTGGTCGTTGAGCACACTTTACACAATAATAATGTAATATGTAAGCCTTTCCAACTGCACCCTGGAGGTAGGCTAGTATCATTTGGTGTCTCGCTTTTGGTGCAATTGAATGTTCCATTTAAAATATCAAGGATTTTTTGTGGATTCTATGTTGTAAGCTGTTCATTTGACGTGCCAATTTAAATTTTAGTTTGTTTTGTTTTTCGCCAGTTAGTTTTGCAAGTAAAATATTACTCTTGCCGAAAGATACTGCTATACAAAAAACCTAACGACTGTTTGATGAGACTATCGCCAGGATGCAGTTGGAAAGTCTTACATTTTTTACATTATTATTGCATAAATTGTGCTTAACATACATATCTAATCTCCGGCAAAAATATGTCTAGATGCAAATATTTCTTAGTTTACATACTTCTTTAAGTGGGAAAATGACAGGTTTGTCATGGCTGTGATTGCAACGATTAAGACTCTTAGAAATTTTCCAAAATAGCAACATATTTGGCCGTGTTCTAGTAGGCCGTGATACTGACTTTACTTCCGCGGAGGTAGGCCTACTTGATTTTATGCGTACAGAGTATTTTACCTGCAACCATGTCTCCCTACCATACTGCTATACTTTTACAAAGCCAGGGTCTACCATAGTTATGGTAAAATATTCGAAATGTACATATATAGGTTATGTTTTTGACAGCTGATCTCTTATATGTTCCAGATAGAAGTTAGATGCATTGTGGCATATGTAGACCGAACCGTATTTTGAAACCGAGCAGTTGATATTGATCATTTATTAATTGAGTGGTCAACATTTGGAATGTTGCATGCTCAGTGTGTGCATTTATGGTCGACATTCCAGTGTTTTTCATGTTTGCAACTAGGGCGTGTTTTCTGATGAGCGTTTAATTTTAAAACAAAATAATATTAAGGTCATTTTTTTTAGGTTCATTTGAATAATCTGATTTTAAAATATTATCAAACCGGTTACGTTTTACAGCAATATTTCGAATATAACGAAAATAAAGATAGCCTCTTGAGCTACTTGGGACATGCTCTCATCTATACGTCAAGGCTGATTAAATCACTGCACATATTTTCTAAAGACACAACTTACTAACATCAAGATGACGTGCTTCTTCTTAGAATAGCCTGAATTTAACCGCGCATCTTCCGCTTACTTGATTGTTCCTAAAACGCGGAAGATTCGCTTCTTTCAACGCTGCGTTGAGCGCTGGCCTTAATCAAAAACTCAATACCCGAAGGATCACTTTCGTTTATGCCTTTATTAAAAACGTTTTTACTGACGTTTCCCAACGTTAAACCTACCCGTGAAAACGAAATTTTGGCTACAAACTTGATATTTATTTTTAACACTGGTTGACATAATTAAATTACACTGACGGTTTGGTCAGTTGATCAGAAAGGTAAAAACTAATCACTTCCTGCATATCAAGGAAGTATTATTCGATTATGGGAAGTTAAAGATGTAATTGATATAGGCTAATGAACATGGAAAGTCTTTTGTACAAAGCAACTGGCACATCTCTGAATTAATTCCCACATATTTGTATACGTGCATCACCAACGCTTTTGCAAAACCAACTTACAGTACATATGAATGTTTGAGATGTTCCCCTTCATTAATTTCTACCACTGTTACAATAACATAATGGTCATTGTTTGTAGAGTTACAGTGTTCTGTTTGGACAAGACAGTGCTGTATATTACAGAACTTACAATTGGCGTAATGGCGCAGAAATTAACACGCTCGCTTTCCAATCATGCGAACCAGGTTCGACACCCGGCCTAAGCTGGTTGTTAAAAAAAACATTGCTTATCTCTACCCAGGGTGCAATATATTAAAGGTGAGCATAGTTGCTGAACTGGCCACACTACTCTCGTTAGGGTCGAACGCTGAGTATAATGAAAATCTATTATTCCCCAAAGCTCCCAAACTTCAATAACTGAGTATGGGACCTTTACATGAAGAACCGAGATTATTGCTCACAGAGGGTTAAATTTAATATATTTTTGTTTTGCTGTTAAGTGTTCATCGACTTCTCTTTGAATCGATAAAATGGCAAAGGTGCTAAGAGCGTGCTGTTGGTTTTTAAAAGTGCATCTTCACTATCTCATCTTTATATTCTCGCATGTCAGTTCTTGCCTTTTTAAAGCCTTGCATTATTTATGAGGCATTCTTCGGAAGGCCAGTCAGCTAGACCCAGGCGGTGCAGATAGGCCAGGTATCAGAACTCACACGTTGCTAAAACGTTTTTAAACATCCATTCTACTGAAGAAACTCTTTTCGAAGCTATTTGCATTGAGAACAGCCTGCATAACATAAATGACTGTGATTATTTATGAATGAACTTAATGGCAGCTGTAATCCTGTTGAAAGGATTATCAACACTTCTAAATCATTATAAGCTGCATCTTTTTCACTGTTATTTTTTCAACAAGTCCGACTGATGTGTTTTGCAACATGACGCTGTTTTAATGTTAAACGATGTTCTTTTAATGACATTTAAATATGTTTTTAAAGGATTAATTTAATAACAATATATCAATAGAAGCCCTTGATTTGACATCAGTTACTTTATATTTGTTGTGACATCTTATTCTTACTGCCGAAAAAATGCGCATTACAATGGCGGTCTTACAATGGCAGTCTCAAAAAATGCACATCACAAAACACCAGCGAAGCTTATAGCACCAGCTTATTGGCTAATGCTGCTTTTTAAAACAGATGCAACAGCTACTTTTCAGACCCGTTTTTGAATTCATTTATGTGTAAGTCGCGACCCAGACTTTGTGAGTGAACATTTGGTATAAAATTCTGCGTCTTATACTAGAATAGATACGGTAAGCTTATGTCAAAATAGTAACTTATCTGCACTTGTGTAATGCCCTTCGCTCACTGCTCCTGCAGTTGAGTACCGTACCAAATATGTACTGGTTGTGGTTATCACTTACGTAGACCTACCATAAAGAGATAATTATCAAACTGAACTATTCCATGTAATGAAAAGCGTTTATCTTGTTTGACGGATTGAAACAGAGACCTTTTTTGCAGTTCTGAATGTATTTTTTTCAAGCTAAACACAGTTGGTACGTATATTTGGGCAATTTCAATAAAATCATGCAGATTTAGGTACATTTTTATTCTGCCCCCCAAAATGTTTGGTCCCGTACAGCTGTGGTCAACTCAATCCAGTTCTTTTGGTATAGGCATTAAATTGGGGTAAAAAATTGCTTAGCAAGACTTCAATAGTTAATTTTCCTTAAAAGGTTAATCTGGTGAGTTTAGGAAATTATGCTTGAGACCAGAGGAAGTTTAATTCTTCAATATAGTTTTCAACGTCAAAAGATTCCCCTTGAGATGGCGGAGATCGCGTAAAGTAATTGTCACTGCCTTGCTTTGCCACAGTCGGTACGAAATCAATTCGTGTGTGACTTCAAAGTAAAATAATTGGATTAAAAGTAACTTCGCGGAAAGGTTGAGCAGAAGACAAGGGCTGATAACTGTGGAACAGTGAGTTTTCAATTCAAATTCCTCCATTTTTTTTGTAAAACTGTCTGAAAACAAGGGCGCCAAAAGTTCAACTTTACTGTTTTTGCCGTGACCAGGCTTATGTTTGTTGATTGACGAACATGTTCAAGCTTCACTTTGTTCCTGAATTTGACACAATTTAATGTGACTTGCTGACAAAAAAGGCGGAGTGTCTCACATGGTATCGTTAGCATGACCAAGCCCTATAAACACAAACATGTTGCGGTGTCGTGATCTAATACATAGTTGATTACCTTTAACAAACTGAAAAGGAACATTTAAAATAAATATAAACAAATGAATTACCTCGGACAAATTAGACTTACCTGAACCGCACCTCAACATAATTAAAGTGAAACAGAGTTAGAGCGCCAATTCAACTTTTACATTAGCTAAAGGCATTATGCGTGGAAGTTTCAGTTTGTCTTTTTAAAGTAATGTTGCATGAGAACACCCATGGCTTCCTAAAGATACGGCCTGGTTTGTCACATTTTGCATAAATTTCCAGATTTTGCTAACTTTTTGCGAATGTTTTATTAAATGTTTCTAAAAATTAGATTTTTACGCTTTCTGTACTGTTTTTCCCAGATGACACAATAGGTTTTAACATCCTCAGATGTTGAAAAACAAAGAAAATTTGATTTTGAAGATTTTAATCAGACTGTTAATTTTTCAATAACAGTTTGATTCAGCGTTTTTCAACATACTTTTCTTATTTTCTACTGCTTTCCCAAGGCAACAAAAAAGTTTTTATATCATTAGGAGACAACAAAAAGTAAAAAAATCTCAGAAAATGTCAGTCAAACACTAGCGGTAGCTGTAGTCAAAATCTGCAAAATGTGACAAATCAGGCCGCATCTCCAGGTGGCCATGGAACACCTTATCTACCAAGTGTCGCCGAATGACGAGTTGTCGCTGTAATTTACTAGTAAACTTCACTCACCGATATTTGAACCTTGGTCATATTTTCTTGTCACTCATTAGTGTACAGGAAAGGTGTTTTGCCACCAAACTATAGAAGATCGGTAAGATTTTTCCCGACAAAATAGCTTCGTCTTTACCTTTTAATATTTAGTTACAATTATCTGTATTTTGTTTGCCCCGGTAACTCAGTTGGATAGCGCGTAACTTTGTAAATGAAGGAGCTTCAGGATCAAGCGGCCCTGGTTCAACTCTTGGGGTGTGCGCTTGAGCAGCGCAATCTATGGACTGCTCTCCATTCAGCAGCATCTAATGGATGGAATAATTCCCCGGCAATAACACTTTAACAATTGGAAACTTCACTCTGTCAATCTCGGTGACCGGGGCTGAGTCAGTGGTTCAAAGCCTCTACAAGTATGCGAAACTGCCAGGATAAAGCTCTCAAACAAGCTTTACCATACCGCGGATAAGGATTAAATCAATTAAACAAAATATTTCAAGCAAAGGATGACTTTTTGTATCAACAACAGGGACGTACCAAGGCCAATGGGTAGAAGGTATGCGGCAAGGATTAGGAATTCGAGAAAGCGCTCTCTACCAACTCGCATCTGTAGTTGGAGGATCCTTTCGGGTGTCTATGACATCACTGAGAAGCGAGCAAAGCCACGCAACGCTATCCAGCAATGATCCAGGTTAGGAGTGACTTGCTTTATTCTAGAACCAATAACATCCAATGATCAAATAACAAGATATGCGTTCTTCTGAAGCAAACTAAGCGAACTATCACAAGATGTACTGTATAAGGTGTATAGTATATGTTTGGCTGGTTTACAGCAACATGGTTCTGTGTTTTGCCATCCTAGACAGGTAGTCACCAGCTGACCTAGCTCCCTGAAAAAGTCAGTCGTGTCTGATTGACGAAACGTCGTAATAAAAGCAGATTATCACCTTATACATCTTGTGATAGTTCAGCTTAGTTTGCACCAGAAGAACATATGCCATGTTATTTTACTAAATGCCTGGTGAACAGCCTCATTCAAATTTTAGCTTCCAATGATCAAATTAGGTAACTTTCTACTATTGAGCAGGGTACCGTGAGCAACTTATGACGTCATAATTAAGCATCGCACTGTTTTGTTGTGATGTCACTATCACTTCTTGAAGATACCGCTGCAAACACGGCCACGACGCGAAGCAGTAACATGATGAAAGCTTTCGGGTTCAAACTGGAGTCGTTTAGACTTCAGAGAACTATAAATATCCAAAGACGAGTAGTCTGATAGATAACAACAGTTTCTGTTACAGCTGATAAAGTAGTCGTTGAAACAACTGAAAATAATTTATTTTCCAAACAATATCTACTGTAATACTACCAATCTACTGTAATAAGGTCTATAAACCGCTATTTCACGTTTTTGATTGCTACGGAGAAACGGAGAAGTATAAGTAAGACTGGTTTTGCGAACAGTTAATTTTCTTTATTCCCCGGCAACAACACTTCAATAATCGGAAAACTTCACTGTGCCAATCTCCGTAATCGGCCTTGCGTCAAATGCCTCTACAAGTATGCGAAACTACCAGGAATAACCAATCAAGGCTTTGTCAGTCCGAGGATAAAGATTCAAAAACCAAACCAAAACCAAACCATTTGACGACAAAAGGTGATGAACAGCTCAATTATTATATTATTTTCTGTCGACGTGGGTTGATGAAACATTTTGTTTGACAATTCCATGAGCTAAACCTTGAAGACGATGGAAATTAGCATGTCAATGCCAATCTCCCAAAAATGAAAAATTTAAAAACATGAAAAAATATTGTAAGTTATGTGCTTCTACAAAACAAAACGAATTTATTTTTCTTGTAGAACATATTTAAGATTCTATAAAATGCTTTCGGCATAAAAAATCCTTAACTTTTTCAGGTGTGTTTGAATCTCGGACTGGTTTAAGGGCTGGTTTTGTTCTTTCTCGACACGCGGTGGCGCCAGCACGGCTTCCTCCTGCCCCAAAAAAGAATCGATTATTCCGAAGTGGATCGATAAGCATTAGAAAATCAATCCTTGGAGGACTGAAGGCACGCTCGAAGTCCAGCAGTTCCATAGCAAGTGCAACGAGCACAAAATCCTTCAAAAGGTAAAATCGAAAGCGTTCTTACATTTGGCCATGAGATGCGGGTGACGCTAGTTCGACTCCAAGAACAGCTTAACTTTTTTCTTCTTAAATCTACCAACGACATTTGTGATCCTATGGAATAGCACTGGTGGGATGCTTTTTCTATTGGGCGCTGCGGCATTGAAACAATAGGAGTTTAACTAAATAACATAAGGGACTACGAAGTAATTCGCCCCTTACAAGCTAAAAGTTAAAACCGGCTACCCTTGTTTTTATCAACATTTAAATCAGAGATATGGCTAATGGAACTCCAGGCTTGGTTCTTTCTGGCGGAACGCTGCTACTGGTAACGCTATTCTAACCTTTGCCGAGCATTTGCAATAACATTTAATCATTGAAATAAACGATTAAACAACGTTGACAGAACTTTAACTTGCTTCATCTAAAAAGTCATGTTTTGGACAAGTAGTTCTTCAATTCAGATCTTCATTTTCTGTGTGTAAGTTTATTATGATGTATAAAAAGTTATTTCTAATGACTTGAAATAAAATCTTTCTCTCAGTGTCGCAACAACCGACTCGCTCGCTAGTGCCACTAGTGACTACACTTCTCTGTACGAAAGGAGCGATTTACCGTCCAGCTTGGGTACCATTGAAGATGAGATAGACCAAAATGCTATAGAAACATACCACGGGGAGTGGAAAAATGACACCAGAACAGGTGACGTGAATTATGTGTGTGATGTAATTCAATTGATTTGTTGATGCCGGTACACAAAGCCGCCTGCCGAGTAACAATATATCTTGGCCTCATCGAAAGCAAAAATACATCAAAACTAAAGTATTAAAGTATATTTTGTTTTCAAAATGAATTCCTTTTCCTTGGTTTTGTCTGAAATCAAGTTGTTTTGTTCTTTTTTTTTAACCATCTTTTTAAAGCAATGTATTGTTGTTTTTTTTGGGAACACTGCTGATGATAACTATTTTGGGTAGCCACTTTAACAAGTCGAAATTCTGCCACTGCGAATGACTACAATGCAACTGCCAACCAATCAGAACATGTTATAAGAGGCTACCGTCCAATTGTGACCCTTCTAGCACTCATCCAGAGAGTTAATGCTTGTTTTGAACTTTATTTGGTAATTACAGAAGAAAAAGAGCAATAGCAGTGGTGGGAATCGAACTCGCGTCAATGAAATGACTACTTTCTAGCCCTAACCCCTAAGCCAACCAGCTGACAAAAAATCCATCACTTAACTTGCTTTCTATCATCTTCTTTTCACCATTTTATACGTCACTTAAACCGTAGCTTATGATTGGTTGGCGGTTTCATTCTAGTCAAGTTTAGTGGCAGAATTTCGACTTGTTAAAGTGGCTACCACTATTTTGACCAGGCTATGGAGTATGCAAGAGGTCCGACGGGTTTGAGTATGAAGGAGAATGGTTTGAAAACTATCGCCATGGTTACGGCTCCACAACGTTCCCGGATGGAACAAAAGAGGAAGGAAAATATAAATACAATGTGATCACCAGTGGCGTGAAGAAGAATAATTTCCCTTTGAAATCCGGAAAGATACGAACTAAAATACTTTATGCGGTGGAAAGAGCCAGAAGAGCAAAAGAAAGTGCCTTACAAAAATCAGACATAGCTTTATCAAGGTATTTGAATTCTTTATTCGGAAAGCTAACATCAAGCTTTGTCAAATCTTTATATGGTTACCACGCAAAGGGCTCAAAAGAATTAAAAATATATCTAAAGGTCGTTTCGATTGATTGATAATGAGAATCTTTAATTTCGGACTGAGAAAGTTTCTTTTAAAGCTTAATCCTGACAGTATTGCATACTTGGTTGGTTTTGAATCTTTATTTTCGGACTGAAAAAGCCTATGATGGGATAATCCTGGCAGTTTCTCATACTTGAGGCTTTTGACGCAGCACCGGTTACCAAGATTGGCAGAGTGAAGTTTCCAATTGCTAAAGGGTTGTTGTCTGTGACCTATTCCAACCATTAGTGCCGCCGGGAGTGGATGTAGAGGCTTTGAACTACTGACGCAGGCTCGAGATACACAGAAGGAAGTTTCCGCTTGTTGTTGAAATCTTGTATATGAATTATTTCATCCGCTAGGTGCCGCCAAACAGAGAGCTGTCTTTGAAATGTGTTGTTCAACCAAACACCCCGAGAGATGGACAAGCGTCGCTTGATTTTGTTGCTTGTTTGTTGTTACAGTTCGAAATGCTTCTGTGCGTAGCGTAGACATTATTTGCTATGATGTGAAATGTATATAGGAGTGTGAAGTTGATGCAAGGATCAGAGACAAACAAGCACTCCGTCGCTAATTTTACTTGTCATACATTTCTCGTTATTTTTGCATACAAATGACGTATTTCTTACGCAAAAAATGTGGAATGTGAAAGTTCTAGTTTGACATTCACCTGTCCTTTCTTAGTTAAACTCTTCTGGAAACAATCCAAGTATGCCAAACGATGGATTAGTGCTTCTTTTTTTTATAAAAATGGTTTAAATAATAAATTTGCAACTCCATAATAACATTTTGTCACAAGGACATCCCACAGCATTGCAAAAGCTGGTCAAGCTGATTTGGTGGCACAGAACGCCCGAGATGAAGCGAAAATAGCGCGATGTGTGGCGCGAGATCAGGACCCCAATTTCCATCAACCAGGTGCGATCCACTTGTGTTTTACCCACATTTGGTCAGACCCCCAATGGGTCTAATGTATAGCTTCTTTTTCTTTCGTATGAGACAGGATTGTTCAAATCTCAGAGCAGGTAATTGAAAGCCGGGAGGTGTAGCATCGTCCAGTGCTGCTAAAAGGAAAAGAAGGAATTATCGCTTATGTCACTGTTCTTATTGTTTTCGCCAAATTTTATTTCTGGGTCAATAAGCTTTCTAAGATCACCATAACATTATGATTTTGCGATTTTTAACATTTTCTTTTTTCCTTACTATTTCTGGGCCGGATCTTTCGATACAACCGAAACTTTTAATATAACACAGTAAAGCGACAATATTATAAACCATAAATTACAGGCGTTTTCAGCCATACACATGTCAGCCCTTACCAAGTAGTGTAGTAGCGAAATAACTGATCTGCAGTTTTCCATAAAAGCCTTTAATGGTCAAGTGAAAATAGAAGAATTGACAAAGATTCACTGTTATGATAAAGTTTAAAGCTTTTCTGTAAATGTACTGTAATTCCTGACTAAAAACTAGATACAACTATGATTAAAATTACCACTTTTACTTTTGCTACTGTAAAGTATACTCAAGGGTACTGAAACAACACCATTTTGTTTCCACGTTTTTCAAATCCGGCTAAGATAAAGAAACATGCTTATCATTTCAAACCACACCAGCCCTTTCTAGTTCGTTTCCTAACAACTTGGTGTCTTTACTGAGTAAATTGCGGAATTTTTTAGGTTTGGAATACCTTCGTCGCCGGGGTGAAGACCCCTTTAAGGAAGCAGATGCGGGCCAATCTTATTTTATGGAGTGTGAAAGGACCGAGATGAAGGGTCCTGAAAGCTATCATCAGTACAGGTAAAAGTAGCAGTTATGAAACGCTATTTATTTAAATTTTAATACATTGTTATTGGTTTATTACTGGCACTTCCCTCTGGTGATTCATTTGTTTCAGTTTGAAAATGTTTATCTTTGGACTGAGAATGTTTTTTTGGGAGCTTAATCCTGGCGGTTTCACATTCTTTTAGAGACTTTTAACCACTGACGCAGGCTTGATCGCCGAATCTGAGCGAGTGAATTTTTGACTTATTGTTGTTGCTGTTGAAGTGTTATTTGATTTGTCATAGACTCATAGTTAACGTTCAGAACATGACCAAAGCCTATGTGGAGGATCCTGTGTAATAAGATGACTTTAAGTCAAACCCTGCAGTCTTAAAATCAAAATCTATATCCTCATATGGAGAGTCGCAATTAAAAATTTAAATTTAAGTTTTTGCTTTACTAAAAATTTTTACCACAAACACAAGAGAAAGTTTAACTGATGATCCTTCTCTGTATATTTTTTTCAAATGCTTACTTTATTTGCTTTTCAGTGCCAGCAATAAAGATCGTAGCCACCAAGGCCTTTCAAATGATCATGAAAATGAACGCAAAGACGCAAGTTTACCTACAAACAATGCAACCCTATCTAAACCTCTCCAAGGAAAAAACGACAAAGATTTTAATGGGTTTGTATGGTTTTGGCTACATGTTACATGTTTGTTATTTAGGCAACGTAGATTCAAAGATAAGTTTTTTACAGTAGGCTACAGTTTTGGTATAAGATTAAGTTATTGAATCTTACACCCATGACTTCCAACAAAAGCAAGGCGTAGGCGATAAAATGATTCAAAAGAACCCCAACGTTTGCGTCTACTCGTCCAGCCCTTACATCTATAAACTGGTTTACATTGCAATGAATGGGTGTCAGAGAACTTTTTTTGAAGTGTGCACTATGCAGCTCAAGAGAAGAGGCTGAGCTTTGAATCATAGTTGATTGATATTGACATTTTGCTGTTTATGAAGCCACGTGTGCGTTGATTGAGCTGTTTAGACTTGAAAAAGGCTGTTAATCTAAACTCTAAATATGCGTGTTTTTCAGCATGGGCTGAATAGAAATACTAGTCGGTACCTATATGCCCATATCTCGCCGCGAAAACTATATCGGCTATATGTTTTCACCACTTACTGCTTGATAATAGTATAATTTTGTATGCCTCCTGGAAAGAAATAAACATGAAACAATGTGATTTTTAGAAAACATTAATCAAATGGCAAACAACAGTCTGAAAAATGTGGAAAATCTAGCCTAATATCTAGCCAGCCATAGTTGATTCAACTTATTATTAAGTATAACTTTTTATCTTCAATAAAATCGAGGAACCAGAATTGAGGTTGAGAGACATCTGCTTTAATTTCAACACTTATGCTACAGCATCACTATTACTTCTTTGTATTTTGCGCTTAGGATTCCTTCTTATTCTAAGTCCACCACTAAAGTCCCAACCGTTCAAGTCAAAGAGCCAAGTGATGGAAACGAATCGTCTCCAGCATCGAAGAACGTACAATATCTTTCTCCAGATAGTACTGCATCTTCTTTTCACGAGCTTCCTCATCAAAAGTCCATCGAAGCATCCAGTAATTTTGCTAACGACATTTCGGCCGCAAAGAAACAAAGTTCTTTATCGAAATCAAATATTGCAACAAATGAGACAAAAAGTGAAGTATCCAGCACTTGCAGTATTGAGAAGACCACTCCTCGTCATAAAAAGAGCTTCTTACAGACTTTGCGCATGCGCAGTAGAAAGCTATCGAGCACCAAAGATTCGGGCTTGGGAGAGTCCACATCGTCCAGTATCAGCAAAGAAAAGCCGAATCATGTTCAAAATGCAAAAGACACTTTATGGACAAGTGAGAGTGCGGATCAGAAAAGAACAATGTTTCAAAAGGCTAACACAATGCCAGAACGCCCAAAACATGCCTATAGCCCGAGTAATAAGTCATTTGACCTGGGATCGTTTGAGTATGAGAACAATCAAGATAGATATTTAGCCAACTACGAAACAGAAATGAGAGAAAACGATCTTGAAAATAGAACAATGCTTCAAGAAACGCTCAGCCCAGGTGTTAACTCGTGTGAGTATGTAACATCTTCAGAGCCAACTTCTAGCTCGGGGATTTCGCGGTACATATCAGCTGAGCATGTATCACAACCAGAAGTTGCGATCAAGCATGGCAATGCTGCAAACCATGTTGAAAACTTTCTTCAACTTCCAGAAAATTCTCCTCTCCGCCAAAGGCGGATATCTAAATCTGCTACTGAAATGGGGGCACATAACCCGCTGCGAAACATGACACCATTGCAACTGCGCAACGCAGAAAAATCTCCACATCCTGTCAACGTACAGCCTACTCCAGCCTTTGCTAACTATTCTGTTCCTGTGAGTTCTGAAGAATTTAATGTTTCTGGATCTAAACCAAAAGTGGGCATTTTTGCTGGAGTGCAAAATGCATCAGAATCTCAATTTCTTTCTGAAGTAAGTTGTGACACTCATTTTTATTCACGCTTTGTTTAAATGTGAATGTAAACTAATGAAAAATAGCTATTGCTATTGGTATTATTCTATTTAAATATGAACCTTTGGAAGATCTAAGACGTAAGTGATATGTCTACTAATTTTAAGGTTTTCTTTGGTAATATATTTGTGATATTACTTAGGCTACTTGACTTGTTCTGCGCTTGCTATTGATTATGCTATCATACCTGGACTGAATTTAGAAACAACAAGAGCCAATTCGCCTAGTATAATCTAATAGCGAAATGGGGAACGCACTCCAAGTCGAGATTTTTTAATTTGCATATACACTATACAGTACTGAAATTGTATTGTCTTCTGTATGTTTAAGAATAAAGAGGTAGACAAACAGAGCAAAAATTATAAGAAGCGTTTAATTAGTTGTAGCCCCAGCCCCCAATAAGAAAGCCTATAATCGTCTTATGCTTTTTTACGGCTATAGGCTACGGGGAAAGGGTCTTCAGTAAGTTATTTTATCAGGTATGTAGCTAAAACGAATCGTCCATGCCCAGATTTTTTGACGTACTGAAACATATTTGTTTGAACTCGTCTTTGTTGTCCAGGACTCAGCTTATGCAGTAGATGACTTCAGTATTCCATTGTTACAAAAAGAAAATTCGTCACATTCTCCTTTGCCTGGGAAACTACGACGCAACAACGAAGACGAAAAACTTGGCTTAGCAGATGCTAACTTGGACGGCAAACAAGACAACGACGCAGTATGTTTATCTCAGTGTTGCTTTAAAGTTTTCCAGTTTTATTTGTGGAGTGTTAAATTTCCTTTACTCAAATAGTAGCGCTGCCCGAAAGTTTTAGCCCCATTTTTTAAAACATGTTTGCATCGCGTTAATTTAATCAATAATTATAATAAGCTCCGATAGTAAATAAATTTATAATTTTTGATTCAATTATAATGACATCACACACGACTTAAAGTTGGGGGAGGCTGAAGTCACAAACCCATCTGGCCAAGATACTGCTTTATTTAGAATGAATGCTCGTCCGTGTAGTTGAAACTACGTCGTAGCAAAAGGAACGTCACGCCATATGACAGTAGGCTACGTACTTCGTAATGAAGATTGTAGGTCATAGTGACGTCATTTTTAGCTCTTCCGTCGCTAAAAAATTCCATGCGTGATTGGTAGACGCGGCCGCAACCGTAAAGCATATAAAGCCTGCCGCTGGTGGTGATGGGGAATCCCGGAGGGCTTGTCTGTTTTGACGCTTCTCTTCTTGCTTGGTGATTCGAGTTTCCTCGTGCTTGGTGACTGCTTCTTGCACAGTCAGCTTCCTCGATTTCCGATCGGACGACTGACAAGTTGCACTTGTTTTTTTATTTCAGACCAAAAGCTACCTGGTCATTCTGGTCGTTCTTCTCAACGTCGGGTTTTTGGCGCTTTTTTTTCAGTTTCTGACGTAATCAATGACATTATCAGCACTCGATCGTCACTGGTGACATCATCAACACTCGACAGCATCAGCAACTTTAACATTCGTCTCCTGTGAACAATTGTTGTGTCATACACCAAAGTGACCATGTCAAAGAGAGTTTAATCGGGTTATCCTACAAAGTAGGCTTGGTTGATCAATCTTTGAGACATTGTTGTGAACTTACAAATAGTTCCCACCGTTATCTTGCGCCAGTTAAATTGCAACATGATTTTCGGGCTCCAAAAGAGAAAATCTTTTGCAAAATGAACTAAAAAGGCTGAAAATGAAAGAATTTGAATCTTACAACAAGAGATTGATGTTATCAAAAATAAAGAACCCAAAATGTAAATACTAAAATCATGTTCAGCTAACGTTTCGAAAACTCTATTGTACTGTCTTCGTCTTCACTGTTGTAATGTGAGGCCACTGTTGATGGCTATTATAACTTTCATGGCACTGAAGATGATGACAGTATAGTAGTTTTCGAAACTTTTGCTGAACATGAGTTAAGATCTACATTTTGGGCTTTTTATTTTTTGATTCGATTAACCAGGCGTCCCAACCATGTTGCTCCTAAGATTGGTGTTGATATGACACTGACAGTGTGTATTTCAGCCTATATATCTATGGCAGATATGTTCTGCGCTGAGCGCTTTCCGATGACATATTTAAGGTGGATCCAAAGATTGGCTTCTTTGCTTTCTTATTCTTTGAATCTGAGCATTCAACCAACTTCTATTACCTTGGTTATGAAAACACACAAAGAGCTCCAGTGCAGCCATGTAGAGGCCCTGATAAGTCGCTACATGTAGACAGCGGATGATCCAGGAAACGGCAATTGAGGCGATCACCCCCCCTAAAATACAGAAAAGTAACTTTATTCATGGTGTATTTCTATGGTCGCATTTATGTAAACCTACACATCATCGTGTTTTGCTGAAATCCGCCCCTAAGGATACTTTCTGGAACTACTCCTGATTGCAGAAGACCGCATAAGACCATGATTATCACCATAGAATTAAGCTAAAAAGCATAGTTTGCAACAATTCGTTTTGAAATTTTTTCTTGTATAATTTATTTCATAATTTCTACCCGAAGTCTTAGAATGTTTGTGTGACGTATTTTTATTATTTTGGGTTGCGCACTACACAGCATAAGTTTTGTTTGAGCATTTGCAGGCTAAAACCGAGGCACCTGTTATGAATATGTGTGTTTCATGGTTTAAATGTTTTATTTATTTGTTTGTATATTTATTATACCAATCGAGTCGAAGTGCTGTAGTTAGGAATTTGCATTGACATGTATGTTTTAGATTTAATTTGAATGGCCATGTGAATACACTACAAGCACAGCCAGATTGACGCATGTTGTCTGTTCTATGAGAAAAGTGTCTGAATAATAATAATGTTATGGTTTTATTTTTTGTCGCTCTGAAAGTGCTAAGGTCTTTTACGATGTCATCACGTTATTTCCCGACTTATCCTCATTGCGTGATGCAAGAAAGACCACAACCGGTATCGTTTTTAAAGTGTTTGGTATGACTCGATCTGGAATCAATCTCGGGCCTACCAGCACTAGAGCCGAAAGCGATAACCACTTAACCTCTAAGCTTGTGTAAAACTTTATGAAGAAAGAATGTTACAATTTTTAGTCTTTAAATAATTATCAGAAACTAGACTTCATGTACTTACCTCATTGAATGTGGAGCTTTTGTTTGCATTTTCGTTCTTCCCAGTCAGCAAATCAGTCCTTTTTACATTGATTTACCGTCTACAGACCTTCAGATTTAAAATGTCATCTCTTTATTACCCGACTTATACTCTCTGTGTAATGAAAGAAAGAATACAATTGAGACCGGTTAGTCATTGGTATGACCTGATCTGGAATCGAATTTCAGACCTACCAGCTCCAAGACCGAAGGCGAAACCTCATAGCCATTAAGCTGGTCTTCAGCATTAGGCCTACTGTTATGTTTTTTTTTTCATTCGTGGTCGCCGCTAAAAAAGCTAAGCTGTTTTAGCGACAGCCTGACAGGGCTCATTTTTAAGTTCATGTCAGGTTTACGATATCATCACATTATTACCCGACTTGTTCTCATTGCGATATGCATGCAAGAACACAATCGATACCATTTTTAAAGTCTTCACTTGGACCGAACTTGGAATCGATATAAAATCTACCAGCTCCAGAACCGAGAGCGAAACCACTCGGCCACTGAGCTAGTCATTTTAACATCACGGAACGTCGCCTCAACGCTAAAACCATTTTAATAGTTGAAGGGTAAGTTTAGCTTCTGAAAAATAACTTTCTAGGTGATTCATAGACAGAAAGAAAACATCAAAGTAACTTTGTGAGAGCTAATGTAATTGATTGCCGGGCAAGGAAGTGTTGTGGCTAAACTTGCGGTTGCCCCTCAGTCTCCGCGGTCTTTCCTAACCAGCAATTTAGTCCTTTTACATTGATTCAACATCTGCAAACGCTGAATTAATGTAAAAAAGGCCTAGTTTTCTGAATCGGATTGCAATCTTCGCAGAGTGCAGCGCGAGTTGTAAACTACCAGCTCAATGGCCTAAGGGTTTTGCCTTTGGCTCTGGTGCTAGTAAACCTGAGATCGATTCCAGGTCGGGTCAAACCGAAGGCTTTAAAAACAGCACCGATTGTGCTCTTTCTTGTATAACGCAGTGAGAATAAGTCAGGTACTGATGTGATAACATCGTACACCTGATATATAATTAAACATGAGTGCTGTCGCTAAGAAATCTTAGCTGTTGTAGAGCCACAATAAATAAAACTATAACATTATTAGTTGCAAAATCCAATTGGTCACAAACAAGGAAACGGCGACAGACTAAGAAACACAGCGGCCTGATGAGGGTAAAACGAGTTTGGAATTGATAGTTTGAAATTTAGAACTAGCCTGGTGGTTGCCACAAAACAGTTGTAGACGTGTAGAGCGACAGTTACTTTTTAACTCTTATAGCTTTAATAAAATCAAATAAAAAAAATACTCATACAAAGTTTGCAAAAAGCAAAATATCTTCAACAAAACTGCCACCATTTATCCAAACGTGAGCTTGCTTTTCAAAGCCACCACAGCCAAAGTATAGCATGAAAGAGACTCAGGCTACCAATCGTTAAATTCAAAAAATTGCCCAATCATAAAGGCTAACCATTAGTTTTTTTTTCACTAGCCAATCCCAGTGTGGCTCTACAAGTAAAATGTGTCACAGCCTTGTAGCTTACCAGTGCAGTGGCACAAACGGTTGTAATGCTAGTAGGCCTGGGTTCGACTCCAGATCGGGAAATGCCGAAGGCTTCAACTATAGTACTAATATTGTTAATGAGCTGGATAGAAACGTTGTTATATCGTAAATAGGATTCAAATTAAAGAAAGTAAAATTACTAAAGGATCTTAGCAGTTGTAGAAAGAAATTAAGTTAACATTGTAACTGTAGCATTATTAATTTATTTCGTGGTAACTCTTACCGTGCTAAGTTTACACAACGACGTCGTGTGGGTATTGTGGCAGTGGAAATGGCCATTCAAAGCGCTAAAGAGCAAAAGTAAGTACTTTGGGGATTGAGAAAAAGATTATTTTGACACAACTGGTTTGCGCGTCTCAGATCAGTTGTAGCCAGCTGTTAAAAGCAGAAGATTGGTTAAAAGAAAATTTTAAGAAGAGGTGAGTGAAAGGACGCAAGTTTTTTTGTGAGATTCCATAATTTTGTATGACAGTGTTGCGACATCAATCGGTATTGTCCATTAGCGCGCGTATTGTTTCATATTGTTGTTGTTCTTTTTTGCCCTTGTCATCACTGTTCACTGTAGTATCACTTCAGTTTCGTGACAGATTGTGGGAGGAAATGGACCGATTTTTAATACTGTGTATAAATAATAGTTGAAGAGTAGGTTTAGTAGCTGTGCAGATTAACAATGCAAATGTCTACAGACTGCTTTCCAATACATATTTTAATCTTTTTGGCCTTGCCATCTTTCCTTTTGTTAGTGTCAAATTCGTGGGTTTACTCTTCTCTTG
The DNA here is from genome assembly GCF_918807975.1 of Aplidium turbinatum. NCBI lineage: Eukaryota > Metazoa > Chordata > Ascidiacea > Aplousobranchia > Polyclinidae > Aplidium > Aplidium turbinatum. Next base: position 5,154,605 of record NC_137477.1, read on the forward strand.
TCTGTTTCCTTTCTATGACATTCATCATTTTCTTAAGCCAGCAACAAAAGACAAGTTGAATCACAGAGCATTGCTTCAAGACCAAGAATGTTTGGCAGTTAAGCCGAGTGCGTGGTGTAGTGGTAGTGCATTTGCTCGAAATCGAAAGGTCCAGTGTTCGATTCCCAGTGTAACCAACCATTGTTGGTTTCTCACCTTGTGTTTGAAGTGCAGTAGTGTTTGAAACTGGAGGGACCAGCTTTCTACCGTTCATGATAAACAAAGGACTCTGACACAAGCAAAATATTGAACGAAACGTATTTCATCTTTATGCGGGCAGCTGCTTCCGTGGGCCTACAGTTTTCCGAAAGGGATTTTTGTTTCAAAATTTGTCTAAACGAGACTTATCGAAAAGAACCGAGAGGGAGAGAAAGAAGAATAACTTTATTTGCCAATCGGATTCTATAATACAAAAGTAACTCAGTGTTGCAGAAACACTGAAGTAGGCTCGGTGTTGGGACTAGGAGCAACGAATTCAATCTGATTAGCCAGGAGCAGCGAAAGACCATTTGTTCTTCTGGTCAGCTGCTCCCATAGTTTTATGTTGTTTTGTTTGAAGATTAACGCCCTTCTCCTTCCCAATGACGATTTCAACTCAAAAGTGACCATATTTATTGTGGTACCGTACCTCCAGCTTTTAAGCCTTTTAACTTTTACCTGCAGCAATTTTAGTTTTTTTTTACATATTCACCTTGCATGTTGCATGAAATTCTCCAACTGAACCGCTTGCAACAGACTTGGCCCGAAATTGAGAATTATTGATGCATAATTGAAACAACCTTAAGTTGCTTCTTTTGTGTTGTCTCCGAAAACGGGCGCATTTTGCCTCCTATTGTCTATCAACTATGCCGCAATCATTACCGTCGTCATGCGCCGCCTCCGAGCAGAAGGTTGGCTATTGTTTTCCACACGTCATGTTCTTTCACTAATCTTTTTGCTCCTCCGATGCTTGACAAGTCAGCCCACAGTTTTACATCATCTCTCCTTTTGAAAGATCACATCAACAAGCTGCCCAAACCTGAGCTTTAGCATTAAAACTCATTTTACTTGTTCAGTCAGCTGCACCAGAAGATGACAGGAAAATTCTTGATTTATTGAATTTTTTAACTAAAATTAAGGTGCAAAAGTATCATTTGCTTCATTTCAAGTCTTGCAATTCCACACACACGTATGCCTAGTCTTGCTTTCACATTTCACATGACGAGACAAAACAAAATTCCAACGTCTGCAGACGTTGAATTGATGCAAAAACAAACTGGTTTGCTGACTTGAAATTGCCTGGAAAGGTAGCAAAGTTAGTCAGTTATAATTCACACAAGTCACAAATTGATTGCTCCATCAATTTTAGGCCAAACATCCTCCATGATATTAGTTTTAGACATTCGGTTTCGAATTGCTGTTCCTGAGGGAATCGGATTCCAAACCCGTCGTTTTTACATTGATTCAATGCCTGTAGACAATGTAAAAAACGACGGATTTGCTGTCTGGGGAGTAAATTGTCGTTTCATAGACTCATAGAATATTTGTCACTTTCACACAGAATCTGGTTGAAATAATGTAAAATGAACGCAAAAATGTTGTGAAAGATTTCTCTTGCTTTGATTTCCTCTTGCTGAAGCAGCATTTTCCAACAGCCGTGTTGCCACTAGTTTTGTAATAATGATGTAATAATGATGTAATCTTATGTATATTTGCAACTCCAACACCATTCAATGTTGCATTGCGGTAAAATTTTCTTGTTCGTTAGCAACTTTTAGGTTTTTCATCCTTGCCAGTAAGTTCATCATGTGCATGAAAAATCCCAGATTGCAAATCCGGTCGTTCTTACATTGATAAAACGTCGGCAGACGTTGAATCAGTGCAATTTTTTTTACACTAGGGCTAGACATGTTGTGTGCACTGTGCAGCACACATTTTCTGTCAAATCTAAAATTGTCAGTATGTCTTTAAACATTGTAATAATAAGTTAAAAAGACATTGAAGTGAAGAACAAAGTAGAATGCATTGAGAAAACTTACGCAAGGCCATATTTTTTCCCAGCTAGAGAGTGCGTTCAAACGTTTCTGAAGCCTAATTCAGTTCATTGAGGACTGAACAATGCGCAAATGCAAAATTTTTACCTTGCAGCGTTAAAGATTCGGATAATTTTATCAGTGCCCGCAACATGCTAGAAGTTAGTTACACACAAGTTTCTTCATTAAGAACAACTTGACGAACGGTTTCTGGTAGTTCTACCACCTGGAAGAAGTCAGACTTGTCTGATTGACGAAACGTCGGAATAAAAGCAGATTGTCACTTTATACATCGTGTGATAGTTTAGCTTAGTTTGCAGCATCATGTTATTCAACTAAATGCCTGGTGAACACTGAACAGCCTCATTCAATTTTCAACGGTTTCTGATGCCAACCAAGACAGTTCAACAAACTAATGAAATAAATTTTCTAGGTAGGCCATGGTTCTTGATTCTTGAAGTCTTCGCTTTCCTGGAGGCATTTCACTCTCCACCGCTACACCTCCTACAGTCTTACAAACGCCATGTACCTTCTTTTGCCAGGTAGCAGCACACGTAGTTTCTGTTGGTTGCAAATCTAACAAGCCCGAAGTCCCAAGTGCTTTAAACTGGAAGTGTGGAAACCGGATGTCAGCGAGCAAACTTTAGGCGGACGTTACAAGCAGTAGTTTATTCTGAGCTGTGCTAAAGTAATCTTTTGCTGTTTGTGTAACAGCTTAAATCAGGTTTCGGTTTCATACACCCAAGCTACGATTTGAAAAGATGTTTGAAGAGCTATATAAAATTTGTATAACCATGGTATAACTTAAAGGACAATTACTTTATCCATGCAGAAAATAGAGTTATTGGAAACAAAGGATGCTTTGTTAACAAACTATGCTTTCAAATAACGTATTTTCTTAATTTAGGTAAAACAGAATGCAAAAGCACAGTCAATATCAAACAAGACAGACCAGGTTCGACCATGACACATTTTTCGTTGTATTAGTGCTCGTCTTCGCATGTATCAGAGCTGTTGGAGAAACTCAATCGCTGACACAGCCAGCACATTAGTTCAAATTAATGATTTATTCTTCTGCCAACGTTGAATGAATGTAAAAAGTATGTTCAGGCTGAGGTGCCAAGCAGTGATTTCATAGATATTGTGCGTGTAGGCTATACTTGTTCTGTCTGTGTACCTTTGATGTCCCGTTTATCAAACGGCGTTGAAACGACGTGAAAAGAAGATCGTTTGCTAGCTGGTTTATTTAAATTTTTGCGTAATACAGGAAACGTCACAGCTTTGAATAACAACAACTCTGCTTAGCAGAATAGGCTTCCACATGCATTACAACGTCTAGGCATTCTGTTGCTAGTAACTTCTACTTCAGCTCACCAGCAAGATAAAACAAATTGTTAATACGTTCTTGTGAGTAGGCCTACATTTAAGCAGTGTATTGTGCAGGGAAGTATGGAAGCACACCATTGCAGACGTCATAAAGGTCTGTCATTGTTGCAGAGGCGGTTGCTTGTAAGGGGCTCCTATTTGCAATCAGTTATAAAGTCAAAGAGAGCTGTGTATTGCATATATAGTGCTAGAAGATGTGAGAACCTTAAAAAGCCCCATATATCAAGGAATAAAATCGTTGAAATTTACTTACAGGGAAAAAATTTCACCACTTCAGTGGAAAATCTTCGAATTCAATTGTTACACGATACTTACAATACTTTGCGTTTAATCCAAGGTTTGTACTTTGAAAAAGACAGTTCTCTGATTAACAAAACGTGGGGTTAAATTCAAATTATCAATTACAACATGTTGTGATGATGCTATGCGTAATATCGTACTATGCTTTAACATGGAGCAGCAAAGTGAATAAATAGATGCTACATCCTAAACATTTGTATTCGAAACAACCGTGTGCTTGTTCGCCAATAGCTTCTTGACTGTGTGTCATCGCCACGTACTGAGGAGATTTGGAAAAACCCAGGTAGCAAAATATAGTCTTTTTACATTTATTAAACGTCTGCAGGTATCGCATCAATATAAAAAAAAAACTAATCTTGTTAGCTGAGGAAACCGGAACTTTTAGAAATATGCATGTTCGTTTTGGAGACAGCAGCCTACGTTTTCTTTGTCATGTATTTCCGTCAATGAATCAAAGAAAAAAAAAAAAATGCTGCATACGTAGGTTACCATAACTGTGTGCATGCAGTATGTTTACAAAATTTAAGCAAAATTTGTTTGAGTAACAAATTTTATAGTTGAAGACCTTAGTTTAAGGTTGAGTCACATTTTTTGGAAATTGAGTGATCACCAAAAATACGTTGCACAATGATCAATGCCTGTCCCCTTGCAAAATTTGATTGAAAAATGACTTCATCTTGTTATAACACACTCTGGCATTTGCATATAGATTAAACAAAGTTGAAAAAAACTTCAATTTGCTTTATCTCAAAACTCGTATTTTGGACTTAAGTAGTTCTTTTACTCAGGTCTTCAATTTAGAGTTAAACCCTGAGCAGTAAGCTGATACAGTGCTTCAAGAAAATTAGCAGCAAAAGCTGTAGTGACTGGAAGGACATAGTAGTACCGATAACATAAATTAAATTTCATTTGAAGTTTTAAATCAAAATTACTTTACTTTTTGAGTAGCCGAGGATTACATTCGTTGGATTATTTCGTTTATTTTAAACAATCGCGCTAAAGACTCATTTTGGTGAACAAAACGCCTAAAAATCGTCCTTGAAAGTTCCATTCTTTCATACTCCTCTGACATAGATCGTTTGTTGATTGCGTGAAATGATTTTTCCGTTTTTGCAGCCACTGTCAAACGAAAGCGCATGGTCACAATCATCTATGACGTCATAGATTGTCGTAAATGGCATTAAATTTCCACACGTGACAACAATGACTTAACTTTAGAAATCTATCTACTTTATTAACTAGTGAGTGAGTGCTTTGATCGGTTATTTCCGGGTGGGCAGCTATTGCTATGTTGGCGAGTAGCCTTACTTAGAATGATCCAAAGTTATCAGCTGATGCATTTCGAGTAATTTTAAATAAAATCGTGTTTTTTTTTGCTGTATTGTGTATTCCTAGTCTTTGGCAGCATTAAGTTGTTCAGTCGGCTTGCTTTAGTTTATGAGCATTCTTTCCGTTGGAACAGCTGGTTTAACAAGCTATGATGACGAATAAAACGTTTTGGTTTATTTAACAGTATTCATATCACTACGTAATGACGTCAACAAATTAAACGATACTGGTGGAATTAGTTGGCAAGATTTCATGAATTTTTGCAAGAAATAGCGTGGAATTTTTAGGCTGATTTGTAAGCACTCTCTTAGCGTTAATAATAATATGTGTTTTTAGTCATTGTTTAACAACAATAATAATAATGTATGTTGTAGTGTTGTAGTACCCATCGCAGATATGTGTTGCTCTCAGCGCTTTGCAAAGCAGACGACGTCCGCGCAGTGATACAAATCCACAGTCGGGTGCATTATCGCCTTAAATTTAAAGCAAAAGCTGTGTTGTGAAAAGAGTTGCTGGAGTCAAAGCATCGTTTACACGTGATTTCCAGCATGTAGGGACAAATAGAGTCAGCTGACATCCTTTGGAAGAATGGGTAAAATTTCAAAGCAAAAACGTGACGAAATGAGCTAGTTTGAATGGTTGTAGTTCAGTTAGTAAATCGGGCGATAGGCTACTGAATGGTTGGTCAAGCACTCCAACAGTCGTCAACACCAGTCGCGCTAACATGGTTTTGTATTTTACGAAAGTCTCTAAATTCGGTCTGCTATCTGCATTCATTCATTTGACGACTTCGTACAAATGAGTTTTTGTCATAGTTTATATTTGGTTTTCTTGTCTCTTATAGAGTTATGCTGATAGGCGTCTTTGTCTTTGTTAATGGCAGTACTTAAAAATATTTTTAATCCCTAGCTTAAATGTTGCAGACCACCTTCCTGCACCATATATAGCTATATTGGTTGTATCGCCTGCTTGTTAGTTTAAATTTCTTTGCAGACATTCCAACGGTTCCTGTTTATCTGTGTGCGTAAAAGCAGGCTACAAGTAGCCTAATTGTAGAATTTAATCAATTTTGACATAACTTTTGCTCCAACTGACCACAATCAATTGAGACAAAATCAAGGAATAAAAACGTCCCCAAGAGACAAGATTGACCTCGGATCACAATGTCTGGCTCCACCGCCTACAGACCTACTATCACCAATGAGGAACAGTTATGGCTGATGCACCAAGTCAAGATGAATATAATGACTGTGGATGAAGCAGTTAGCTGGACCGAAGCACGCGAGAACGAAATACGCTCTCTGGATCATGAAGTTACCTCCCCGACACATAAAGTAATATTATTAGCTTTTTATTTGAATAATTCTTTCTGATGACAATATTGTAACTTTATTTTTAATCTTTGCTATGTCACAAAAGATTTTTTTAATTTTTAAACAACATGCATTTAACCTAAACCGTTTGCAGGCTGGTTTTAAAATTTGGTTCGGGTATTAAAAAAAAAAATTGTAAAATCTTCGAACCTTAAAAATTATTATGTGTCAAGCAAGTTTTCGTCTGTAATTTAATAATTACCCCATCAGTCAGCTGTTCGTGTTGCTGATGAAGCAGCTATTCAGGTGACACCCTTCAATTGTTGCAAGTAGTGTATTGTCTCAGCGTCAGGGCGTGCAAGGTCTCTCCTCTTCTAAAGGTCAGACAGTTCTGCTGATACAGCAGAACGACATGTTCCTCAACAACGATTTGTACAGTAGACTACGGCAACGCAATATTTTGCTTTTTTCTTGCTTTGAAACATCGTATTTACGTTGCTATTTTATATCTACACTTTTCGCAACTTTTACATCATAGTTACGATATGAATGCAATGCTGTAATGATTTCTTAGTGATTTATCCAAACAATCACACACTCGGCACAATTTTAAAAATCTTTATCCTGACCCGGTTTGGAAGTAATCTGGATTTACCAGAATCAGTGACACTGATACTTGCTAGTCGGTTGCAGAAACGCTACGTCAACTGCAGCATTGCTTAGTTTCTTTGAACGCATACGTAATATTCAACATCACGTGAGACGCAGTCATAAGGTTGGCTACTGTTGACAATAAATTTTGTAGCTTTCAAAGCATCACAATTCAAGCAACCCCTTTCCGTTCATGGGTTAGGCGATCGCCCTATCTAAATACAGAAGAATAACTCTACTTACAATGTTTTTACAAGGTCGGATTAATGTAGATCTACACATCATTGTGTTTTGCTGAAACCCCCCCCCCCTTTAAAACTACTTACTAGACCCCCCCCCTGGCCCTGGTATAACTATTGACTGGTTAGCTGATTGAAAAATTCGCTCTCACTATGTATAACTGCAATGTAATAAACTATCTGTTCAAGTACGGTAATGTAAGAAAACAAGACTGCTTTGCGTAACTCTCATATTTTGTCTTTTCGTCTCATTTTGCTTTCGAGACATAGATAGCTTTAGTCGCCATAGACGTCATAGTGGAAGCCACCTTAGATGAAGCAGACGTTGAATTTGCAAATCCTGCCCTGCTTTGCAGTAGCGTTGACAAGGGGGTCAAGAGGGTACTTATAGAACCGGGACCCAGGATTATTTTAAAGGTTCGTATTTTATCCAGGGGGCCTAAAACAACGAAAACAACACGCACTTTTCGGAGTACTATTATTTTTTTTGTAAATGTCTTATTTGGTGGACCTGGGCCTTTTATTGGAACCGGGTCTAAGTTATCCGCTCAACGGGCCCTGGTACTTTAGAACATCAAGAAAGAATTAATAATTTGTTGTAATGCAGCCGGAAAAATTACCGACAGCGAGTGTCAAGCATCAATTCCGAGCAGCAAGAATGTTCAAAAACATGTTGAACAGCAAGAAAGTAACCAAGAAGCAACCTCTTCCAGAAACACCCCCGGTAAGATGTTTTAAAAAGCACTACTTGAGTTTAACAATTGGATTAAACTGTTGACTTGAAATCGATTACTATACAGGTAGTCCATGCTTACTCAAGAAATGCAATGTATGTTCGCTTGAAAATTTTACAAAGGGTTGTTGAAGAAGTTGTTGGTTTCCAGTGAAAAGGAACTGGCTGTTGCAACAAACCAAAAATTAACCGAGTTAAAATTTGGATACTGCAACTTTTACGTAGTGGAGTAGAGTAGCGCTTTAAACGGCAATTTTCGTTTTTTAGAAAAAGCACAGTTGGTGAAATAGACACACCGGCTAAAATAAGCTTACTTTTTGTTTTAGTGAAGGTTTTTACGTAGAAGTAAGCCAAAAAGAATCCTACTTTTTTATAACTGTTTTAGTTTAATGGTTTTGTTTCTTGCGTTTTCGTTCATTATTTTGCAAACACGATCATAGTCACGTCACAAAAACATCTATGCCACCTTTCAACAGCTTGAGTCTTTACATTCACTCTCACTATTACGATTCACTCATTACACACCTGGCAACTCTATTCGTCGTCAATTAATTGAATAATTTATCAGTTTATGTTTACACATGCCCGATGACGATTTTGTAATGTTCTTTTAACGTGTCTAAACCATATTTAGCTGGAATGTATAATGTAATTCTCCATTGGATCAAATCAATCAATTATTTACACATGTTTCTCATAATTACAAGGATAATATCAAAAGTCACTTTGGAAACGTTAGTTTAACGATAAAATAACTTCAAATGTAGGTAACTGTTTGATCATCTAATTTTCCCATAATATTGCAAAGTTGATAATTCACGTTTGAGGTTGAGATAGCAAAAATTATCCGATCTTTTATGGACGACTATGATGAAAATGCAGCGAGGTCGTCTAGCTACCTAGTCAGTGCATGATTTCTCAAACTGGGCTGCGCCTGCCACCTAGACAGCAAATCAATTACATATATATGTAACACGTCATCAACTTGTCACCCAAAATTGTTTGGTAATCACCGAAATAATGTAGTTGTGTTATCACCAAATAAACCGTTCTTGCAAACACCAACATACAGGGGCGAGTGTAACTGATAGGGGGCCGGAGGCAGTGTTTGATCGAGGGGCCCCCGTGCAATAAAGTAACTTGAAAGTCACCCACGCCGTTGCTAATGCCTTTACGCCCAGCTCAGTTGCTAGTTGCAACCTTGTGGCTAAAAGTTAACCTTGAAAGAAAAAGGAGGCATTTTACAGAAACTTCAAAGGCTGAGAGAAAATAATCACAAACTCACATTTTTCTACGTCGGAGGCCCTTCAAAAGGGGGGCCGGGGCAACTGCACCTTCTGCCCTCCCTAAATACAGCCTACTAACATAGCTGTATGCATTGGACAAGTTTTCAATATCGCCCCCTAAGGTAGTAGCCATGGCGTTATGGTAGTAGCTTAGTCAAATTAACAGCTCTACAATGTGATGACTATGAAGTCGTTGAAAGTGAAATTCGTTGTGAAACCGCATCACGTCACTTTCTTTGTCGTCATCAACATTTCCGGAAAAGAGAAGATAGCATTACAGTTGTAATAAGCGACAACTCAAGCACACGAATGAACGAGACAAAGTGATGAAACCTTCGGGTATAAAACTTGCTCGAACAAGTAGGTAAAGATGGTCTCATACTCAATTCCAAGTGTCGGAGATAAGAAGATAAGGTTTTCATTGTACAAAGCCTTTGGCACTAACGAAAGTAAGGTGAACAGTTCCTTTTTCTCGACAGCCTTTTCTTTAACAACTATGCCCACCCAATTTATAACACCCTATAGGCAGAGGTGAGCGGTGTTTTTAACCACCAGCTTAAGCCGGGTGTCGAACCAGGTTTGCATTATTGGAAAACCGACACCATCCCACTTCCGCACGCATAAGCGTTTGTGCAATTTTAATGTTTTTTTTTTGTGAATTGACCAACGTATCTACCTACAACCTTTGAAAATCAACACCGTTTCACTATACACCAATCGACAAGAATGGGTAGCAGCTAACAGGATCGTCAGTAAACACGGTGGCACTGCCCAAACACTACATAGGTGGGGTGCTTTCAGCAGCCCTAGATGCCCACTCCGAAAATCCAGCATCTAGGATGTAGATCACCTCATCAAGAATTGCCTAGCCACCAAAATCAATGGCGGAAATGGTATAGTGCACGCATGTGGTGACATTTTTAAACAAGGGTTGAAGAGCCAAAGACACCCCATGTGAGATGTGCACACCAAACGACTCTACTACTACCATACAAATTATTGGGTAATAATAACAATAATTTATTTTGTACCAGTTAGGTGTTTTGACACTAAAAAAAGGTTACATTACTTGCACATTAAGTACCAACAAAATGTCCTTTTTTTCATTGCATCAACTTCTGGCTACGTTAAATTTTTCTTTTCTGATTAAACTCATTTGGAAGATCCTGTTTATGGATGCTGCAAAGTTTAGATGTTCATTCGGATTGTTATCTTTTCCAGCACTGTTTGTTACAATTTGTCTTCACAGATTGGAAAGCGCAAGCTTTCGTGCCAAAGTGACTCCAACGACGTCTTTTCAACGTTTGCAAACGATCTGAAAAACAAACAAGTATACAACTTTTCTGTCTACAAATGTGCCAAGCATAAAGCTCCACAAAAGAGGATCTTACAGGTAAACGTAATTGTAATCACTATTAATCATCATCATCTGTATAATCATTCATGATTATTTGTTTACGGGGATATGTTTGTACCAAAAGAACAAATTAGCTGTTTTCTTACATTGCAACAATATAAAATAGCCTACAGCTGATTTTCTGTCTGAGTACTGGCAGTTTTTTTTTTTTTTTTGCATTAGACAACACGAGATGTGATACTTCTATGAGCTTTAATCTTTCACAAAATCGAACCTTCTGGAAGCCTGTTTATTTGCAATTTGTTGGTTCTTGACCAGACAGCAGAATCAGTCATTTTTACATTGATTGCAGGCATTGAGTCAATGAGAAAATGACGAATTTTGTTGTTTGGGCGGTTGGGCTTGTGATGCAGAAAATAGAAAAACCATAAATCAAAATGAAGCTGCTTCAAAAAGTTAGCTTTTTCTTTGCAACAAACGGTTACAAAGACAAGAAGCAGAGATAAATTATATAAACAAAACCGCAACCCTTTGTATCAAATGATCATTATTGACGTATAGATTTTTTTCTCAGAGAATTTGCAGTATGGGGTTAGCTGCATGTCACTTTGTTAAGGTCGTAGGGTCTTTAAAGACGTTTCTAAATGATACAAGCGAATGAAATCACTATGATCAAAATAACCTAATCACCAATCAGTCTGTTTCATCATGAAGCAAGGTCTTCAAAAAACTCTTATTCAAATAGAATCAATGGATACATGCTTTTGTTTGGTCGCAAAAGATATCTGTAAACTTAGTATGATATTAGGTTATATTATAAAATATAACATAAAAAGTCATTTGTATCAATAGTAACGTCATAGCCTACTTTGCCAAGCTTCGGAAACCATTTAAACATTCTTCTTTCACAAGTGCATGGCTTAATTTAATTTTAATATTTTTAAACATATGTCAATTGTTAGTCAGAAGCCGCCGTTGTGCTATCGATGCGACACTTATGAATAAATAATACAATTCAAACTGCTTATCATTTTTCATGTTATATAACCATCGTGATATGTTGATTCTACTTGAATAAAATGTATTGAGTCATATTAGTTTCGTGTATATCTTAATTCTTCCATTACATCTGCTAATCGATTCCTTAAATTTTTGGATTGCTTCTTGATTCTAAATTACAATATTTGAAGTGCGTAAATATTCTTTAGCAAGTAAAAATTTTTTTTAATTTTTTTGGAAATACCCTTCTAGAAAAACTCTGTTCTTTTTCATTAATAAACGTCTGTAGATATTGAGTAAACGTAATAAGAACACATTTTTTTAGCTGGTACTTGTCCCAACAGTGAAAATGCTTAGTCGCAACACTCGCAAGTCAGGAATTTGTCCATCGCACTTTTCTGAATGTTCAAAACCTCAATGTTGCATCGTCATCGGTGGTGACAAATTCATCAGTGCACGGTTTTTGGCAAAGTACAAAGTTTTTGTTAAAAGAAAAGTTTTTAAAATCAAACGATAAAATGTCACACAAAAGTTTCAGTTTTGATTCCTCGTAGCCTGCCTTTCTGTGAGGTTTCGTTTATGAACGAAAAACATCAGAAACGCTCAAGTTAAATTGATGTTGCTATAAATATGAACATTTTTCATAGAGCTTGTGGAGCAAAACAATTTTAGAGTTTAATTGTGTTTTTAGATCGATTTTGACGCTAGACAGATCACAATCATCCATCGAGGAAGTATTTTGAAAACTTCTACTTTCGCATCGCTCGTCAACATCGACGGCCAGGTGAGCTTATTTCTCATATGGTTTGTTAACTTATTTTTTTATTGTAATTGTTGAACTGTATCTTCGATAAAACATAAATTTGAACGTTTGGTTAAATTTACAATTTGAATGTCTTTGTACGAGTTCAACTCAGCAGATCATATCCCCTAGAAGGGCCGTGGGTATTTCTCTCCAGAGCACCGTAATGTTCATAATCATGAGAGAAATCAGGGGCTGCAGTCGAAGGCGCGCCACTCCGCATTCGGCAGCATGCCTTTAAGCGTCTTGCCAAAGAGTGGCAAAGACACATCCACATGCTCTTGAGCGGTATCGAACCGGTGTCCTATCAAACGTCAAACCAGGGCTCTCATCACTTGGCTATACAGCCGACAGTTTGGCGTGGTACATTCTATTAAATTTTGCTTTTGAGTAGATATTCGATTGCAGATGACCTTTCTGGTGATGATTTAAACTTTTTATTTTTTGTTGTTGGAAACTCAGAAAATTTGTAGCTTCTTTAATGCTTTTCTATCATCCAAAACAGGAAGGGAAAAAGTTGTTCATCTACTTTGATGACGGGCAAGAGCTTGAGATAAATGCCGAAAATCTCGCTGACAAAACCAAGGTATGTGCGCAATGTAGGCTACAAGATTGTAATGTTGATACAACCTCCTTTTCGTACGGCGTAAAAAGAATCGTTCGAACGAACCTGTTCTTAAATTTGTAAATTGTTAATGAAAATGTTCACGAAACAGTTACATAACAAACTTATACATAAGAACTAGATCTACAGATATATTATTAAGTCTATAGCGCATGCTGCAAGATTACTGCCACCCAGAAGGAAGTCTAGTTTAAAGCATTCATTCTTCGTTTGGCCTACACACTTTATATCTTTCAAGTTTTTGTGGAGGCGAAACATGACAAAACGTATCAATGCAATGCATACTGTAGGTGAAAACTAATTGCAATGTTAAACTTACGAATCAAAACCAACTTTTTCTTAGTTTCTTAAGCGTCAATAAAAGCGAGTGAGACCGTGCCCTTGTGCTTGAAGTGGCACAAAAAAATAAAAACTTGAACATAAAATTTAAAGTGAATATACAACGAAGTGAGTCCACTGTCAACGTTTTAACTAACTTTTATTTATTTATTTTTTTGGTTTATTTCCGTTTTAATTTATTAAATAATTACCAACATTACATTTTACTGTAAAAAGATCATCATCATCATCATGAAGTTCTTTCTTCTCGTCGATAGTTGGAGGCAATGAAGCGCCAACTTTCTTTACTTTTGATGCTCACCGTAAACTATAGAGAAAATACTCGAAGAGGCTCCGATGTCTTTCGAGGTGACTGGCCTTTACTCAATTTGTCAAGAGCACGCCCTGGCGAGTCACACCGCTTTGTTGACTTGATTAGTGGGTTCATTTTCCTCTCCAGTCGATCCAGTCTTCATGCACTTCATGGGATTAACTTGCCAATAAAACATGCCAAACGCAATCCGGCAGTCGAGCCGTTACCAGGGTGCGGCCGTTGGTGTGCATTACCAACTACGAGGAGCCATAAGTGAAACTTAGGATTTCAGTGAAGGAACAAAGCTCTCTACTTACATCAGGGATGTGGGACTAGTAGAAACAGAGGTGCTACCTCTCATGAAACCCCACACACCCCGCAAAAGATAGGGTTAGAAAAAAACGTTTAGGCTACAAAAATAATTATGTTTTGCAAGTAGAAAATTAAGAGAACTCAAATATTTCATTTTAGAAATGTTATCCAGACATTTCAATGTCAAGTGTAAATACAAAAATCTTTATCATCCTATTGAGGAAAATAAAGTGTTGATCTTGACTAGACTCTAATGGCAGTTGCATTTGTTTCAGCTGATCCGTCTGCTCAATGTTGTAAATGAACAAAATCAATATGAAGAAAGAGGCCAAGCTTTCGACCCCATTGGAAAACTCCAACTGAGCTTCAAAATCATAAAAGAAGGATACTTGGAAAAGAAGGGTGGTTACACAGCAAGCCATTGGAATCAGTAAGTAAATAAAACATCGTTCAAAGTTCTTCTTCTACGGAGTCTTCTAAATTTGGTTGATCCACCATTACATCATAGATTGGCACATTTTTTTGCGATGGAGTCATAGGTTATACTGAAAGGGCCCACTGACTGCACTGGATGGTAAACTGAGGACACACAGAAAAATGGTCCGCTGTTTGGGCTTGGTGCCACAGATACATCATTGTTAAAAGTTTTTCTTTTATCGAGTCTTTTAAATTTGGTTGATACACCGACAGATTGACACATTCTTTTGTGACGGAGTTGTATATTGAAAGGTCTCAGTTACTGCACTGGGTGGTAAGCTGAAGGCACACAAGAAGATGGTCCGCTGTTTGGAATTTTGTGCCACAGATATATCATTATTAAAAGTTGAATGTCCGTTTAGTTTTGCATATTAATAGCTTCGAGACATTTAATCACGCAACGTTAATCATTAAACCACTGGCTCCCAATTTGAGGTTCGCTGGCCCTTGATATGTTATGGAAACTGTTCAGGGGGACCAGAAATACATTGATTCTGTAAAATGTATTTCACAAACTCTTTACTCAAGGTCACTTTTAGACTGGTTCCACAAAGGGAATACCTCTTTAAATGGGGCCCCGATGGTACAATTTTAAAAGCTGCGTTATGATCTATAAGCTTATTAATTGATTGCAATGCCCCCGTCAATAAATTAATTTTGAAGTAACGTTGTTATTTTATTCGCAGTAATTTTTTTCTTTGAAGTTTTATTGCTTTTAGCTAAAAAAAACTAACCGTCTTCGTTTATCTGCTGCACAGCGACCAATTGGTTCTGATGCATTTTAGTTGGCTTTCCATCCACCACGGCCTATAAAGTAGATGGCCTAGACACCGAGCACGAACTTTCTAAACTAAAGGCTGACTTGCGAGTTTGTAGTGAAGCAACTTGTAGGCGACACTTTCCATATATTTTTGACCGGCACATCTCACCATTGCCTAATGGTCATAGTATTGTAATGTGACGTACTTTAGCATAGCAAACCTATAGTAAAGTAACTGGTGAACTGGACAGATGGGGAAAGCCTCTTGCTACTTGCCTCTGACTATTGTAGGGTTATGCTGCCCAGCTAAGCTAAATGGTTGAAAACCACCATTCACTTTCAGTCCTCCACCCACGTTACCACGATTAGGTAGGCGTAGGTGCCGAAGAAAACACGGTTGAGACAAGCAAGTATCCACACCAACCTACACTTCTTTGTTTTATACAGCCAGATGCGGAGCCTGAGAGGTAGTTGTAAACTTCAATGTCTACTGCACACTGAACAGTGTAGGCCTGCACACTTTTTAAACAGATTTGCAACACTTGATCAAAATTCGATGGCAAATTTTTGCGTTTCTTGCTTAATTTCAAGTACCATATGCGGCTTTCTAGGCAGACTGGTTAGTTGTTATACAACACCAAGGTTTTAACACAATTTTTGTTTTTCTCTGAAAAGATGTGTATTTTGTTGGTGGTTGGATAGCTTTACAAAACTATTATACTGTATTAGTTCCACAATAAAAACTAATTTCATACATGAGATTGAATTTCTTCGGTAATATTGTTTCAATGTTTGGTAACCGTAGCCTATATCAACGTCAACTTATTTATAGAAAGTTCCATTTTCCTCTCAAGTTTGTTTTTGTAGTAATGCCATGATTTCCGCTTTCTACTGAATTTCAGAACTTAAAGCATTACATAAAAGTAACGTTGCGTGACATTGGCTTGACAAGCTTCTGTTACCCATCAAGCAAATTTGTTGTTTTTTTGCGTTTCTTTGACGTCTACAGATGTTGAAAATGTTAGTTATGCTTCAAAGACTGATTTTGTGGGTGGGTAGATCATGTTGGAGTTTGCCAACTTTGGCAGCTGGAGTCACGTATTTCGTGACATGGAAATGGGAAGTTAAATCGAGAGCTTAAAACCTAAAATAAAACATGATCAACTGTTTTCACAATATACCATGCAATATACACCAAAAGTTGGATTGATCTGTGTTGGCATAGTTTGATTAAATTGAAGGATTTTTATTTGGTTTGTGCATTCCCTATCCAACTTTGTCTTTGACATTGCTGTATCTTCCCTGCTTGAAACTCTTTTTTCCTTCCTCATCTTCATCATATGTCCTGTCCTAAATTGAAAGTGTGTTGCTTTTAGATCAAGAGGAGTGTCCTCTATTTTCCTTTGTAAACATTTACTGTCAACTCGTGTTAGCATTGTGCACTGTGCAGTGTGCAGTCGCTCTCGAATCCAAGTTTATTCCTGGGGATTCAAAACTTGGTTTCAGTCGGGGATATAGTGAGTACTCACTATGTCCCCGGTTTCAGTGAACGGGAAGTCATACAAGCCACTTCGTATCTACTGCTACTACTAACAGTATCATAGCCGATGCGACTTTTGATAAACTAGATGCTCAGTTAGTAAATTTTTCCAACTCTTTCTATGTCGTCCAGTGTCCCAAAGTGTTCTTGGTTGGCTAAACGATGTATTTTGTTAATAATTAGATGGAAATGTTTTTCGTTGTCTGCCACGAGCACGTTTCCCGAGAAGGCTTTCTTATCCACCTTTGAGCATATCCGTCAAGTGTCTTGCTAGGACATTGCTGTGTGTTCTCTGTCGGTGTCGAACCGACGTTCTTTGAGCGTCGTTAATACATATCCTTTCGTTACTGAAAGGACCTTGGAGAGCAGCCGTTCTTTGATTTCTCAGTATATTTGTAAAACCTATATCAGTTCGCCATCATCAGACCGAATTGACTAATCACAAAGCATGAAGTGCTATAACTCAGTTGGAAAAATGAAGACAGACAACGATTGTGGTTCTGACAATCAAAAACTGAATTTAGTTGAATCAAATCTAAACTTTGTTTTTATTTTTACGCAGACGATTAGTGGTCATCCGGGCAGGAGAATTGGCTTATTATAGAGTGGATGAGGAAGAACCATCTGCAGCACTCAACATCATTCACCTATCTCCTGGAAGCGTCGCAATCAATCCGGAAGACAGCAATACATTCACAATAGCAACCACCAAAGAAAGTCATAGGTACAGTATACTAAAGCGCACAGACAATATATATAATAAATAAAATCCTCAAGTAAATTAGTTGATTGGTTAGAGTCAGTCTTCGGAAATATATCTGATAGTCGAAGGCGACTTTTGAAAAATAAGCTGTTTTGATCTACGTTGTTAAAGTCATGTCAGGGTCCCACTCAAATATCATATCGTGGCATCTTATTGCTTTTTTCATCCCTGTACAAGACACCGAAAGTGAAATTTTTACCAACTTTTTCGACAAAATGTTGCAATTCTTAACATTTTCCATTAGACTCATTTGTTATTTGAACAACTCATTAGCATTTTCAACAAAGAAAAATCGTAATTATGGTTTCTCAAAGTGTGGTCGTATGTTTATGCGATAACTCTCACATTGAAAGCGCAAAAATATTACATTCTTATTATGTACAGTAGAATTCGCCTATAGTGCAACCTGAAGGGGCCTTCCAAAAAGTTACTATATAGAAATGTCACTTTTACTGAAGACACAATAAATGTTACTTTACTGTAGTTTTAAAACGGGACTTTGTAACAAATGCCACTATAGCCGAAGTCATTGTAACCGAATTTTACTGTACATTATTATAGGAAATATTTTAGTATAAAAATATTATAAGAAGTAATGTTTTTCAGATTTCGTCTTCCAGAGGGAACTGCTATTCTCCCTTGCTCCCAGGAGCTCATCCGAGATGAATGGATTCAGGCTATACAAGACGGATGTAACAAACACTATCAGCAAGAAGAAGAAGAAGTTGCTGATCCTCAAGAAGATAAAGGAGATTCAGAGCAAAGAAACACAGTTGATGAAAAGAGAAGAAATGAAAGTTACAATCTTCTCTTTCAGGTTGTTCAATGAATATTGCTTATAAAATAATTTCATAAGGAGTAAATATGCTATTTATATATATTACATTCTAGAAATAGGTCGTAGCGGTAGAAAATGCATCGCTGTAATTGTATACATTCAATGTTTTATAACAGCTTTTGCAGTTATTGTTTTTATATATAAAATATATTATAATTTGCATCATTATCACTATTATGTATTTGCTTTATACACAAATACAAATTGTCGGAAGATACTAAACTAGTAAATGGAAGTAAATTGACCGAAGAAATCGACTTTAGTTACCAAACGCAAATGTTTGTAATTAATGAAGAACTTTATATTGGTTAAGGTATCTTTTTAAAGAAGTAGTCCTTAACTACATGTTTCATCTGTTTTAGGAGTTGGAAAAATTACGAAAAAATGTTTTATCCCATGATCATAATGATCACCAAAATGTATCCAGCCAATTTGAACACTTTCTTTCCATTTTGAAAGATCATCAGAGAGCAGAAAGGAAAGAGTCTATAGAAGCAAACGACAACCGTCTAGCGGATGGCAGAGAAAATCAAAAAGATTCTTCTGAAAATCAGGATGATTTTAATACACCAAAAACTCCAACATCCGTTAAAAATGATCCGGTTGCCGGTGAAAATATATATGATGTTGCAGATGACGGGTTGAAAAATAAAAATGCTTACACTGAAGAGTCCACATCTTTTCTCACTTCTTCGCCCGCAGTCAGTGCCTCTCCACAGACATTGAAAATTCCAAACGGGGACTTAAATCATGCAAATGACTCGTTGTACTCTGATGTCCCTACCCTTAAGCCTGTGGTAGAAGAAAACATCTACGATATTGCTGGTGAAGACAATGAAATCAATTTCAAAACACCTGAACAGTTGGTAAACAGTAGCAGCGCAGTTTTTTTGAATGAAAATGGGGAAACGGAAGATCCATTTTTAAAGGATCTTCCTCCACCACCCTCACCTGGCTCCATGAAACAAATTTTGGAAGTCAGAAAAGACGTAGATATAAGCTCCGAAAAATCTGCCCCATTGCCTCTTCTTCCGCTCCATAGCAACGGTTCAGCTTTGCCTAGCAAATCGACCACTTTATTGCAAGAAAATTCATATTCATCCAATGACACAGATGTTTCTCCAAAATCCCCTTCAACGACTGTTCCTCCTCCTCCAAGTGTGCCGGGTCCTCCTCCAAATGTACCGGCCCCTCCACCTCCACCACTAATGGCTAACCCACCTCCTCCTCCCCCAACTGCAATGAATGGGCCGATGGTAAAAGGAGCAACTCCACTGAGGCCGTTTCACTGGGTTCCGGTTCCAAGGCAAATGGTAAGTTGCAGCGACTCAGCCAGCAAATTAATCACGTTTTACAATATTTCACCGTCTGCAGACGTTGAATCAAGGTAAAAATGACAGATTTTGCTGTTTGGGGTTGTTGTGCTAACTCAGTACTATACATGTTTCCGACGCCCAGCTAACAAAATTCGTTCTTTTTACATTGCTGAAACGTTTGCGGACGTTAAATCAATATAAAAAAGGCGGCTGTTGCTGTCTGAATAAGATCTCATCCGTGCCGCATGCTTACACTTAATTCAACGTCTTATACAACAATCAAGCGTGGTGTTTTTCTTCTTTCTGGTTTGTCACGACCATATTTGGTACTCTTGTCTACTTTGGTAGAGGGGAACTGAAAGAGCAGTGAGTAACGCAACAGAAAGATGAAGGTGTCTTCAGCAATACGCTATTAGCGTTCGCCAAAAGCATTGCATGACGGCAAACAGGGCCAAATATGTATCGCGTATATCTCATTTGTTTTCTGCGCGCATTGAATTGCTATCCATAGGTTATAATCAAACCATCCATACATCTTCACAGGGCCGCGTGGGCACCATCTCCCCCCTCGAAATCCACAAATGGGTCCCTATGTTCAGTGGTGGCGCTTAAAAATACGTCAAGAAAGCATTTAGGGTCATAATCTCTTTCAGTGTGGGGAAAAATTTACATTCACCATTTTAGCAAAGAGTAAGCTAAACTACTCTTAACATTTTATAGAAAAAAAAAATAGTTGGGCCTAATAAGCTATGGCGAAAATGCAGTAGAGGATGTAGAAAAAAGTCGGCAAAGTTGAAAATAATTAAAGGGGGGTGTGGAGAGCTTGCCCCCTAGACACTTTTGACAAATATAACCTAGTTTTGGTCACTTTTATGGCATTTTTAGGAGCAATAATGTTTTTTTTATTTATCAAAACGCACCCTTGGTATGTATTAAGTTACTATGCAACCAAATTTATCAAATGTTTGGTTTAAACTTTAAGTTAGCTTACCATTAAAAAAAAATTATTCACGATCACAGAAGGATTTCAATAATTTATTTCTTGTAAGTTTATAGGTTATAGCCCAGTGTGGTGTAGCCTTTTAGCAGTTTAGAACTTCGAAAATCTATCTGAGGTGTCCTGACTTTCGTTTCACTGATAGCATTTTCACGGCACATTTAACTTCATAATCTATCTCAATTAACAGTGCAATTTTTCAATTTAATTGTTAATTAACTAAACTATTTGAGTACGCAGTCTTTACTTCGGAATATTACATCATTTTGTCAATTTTTATGGCACACCAAAAAACTTTTTACTCTCTTAATCCACTGTTGAAAATATACATGCCTAATTTTGCTGGCTAGATGAACAAAATGTGATTGAGCGAGCAAAGGGAACGGGAAAAGTTTTACCAAAATGAAAAAAAAAACGGATTAAATGTTACCGGCGCAGGTAAAATTACAACCCGAAAAACGCTGCACAAACTAAGTATAAGTGGGCCCCGAGGCAGACATGGGCCCCTAGCCGGTTGTTTGGGAAATTTCTTATCTTACTATGCTTATTTAAAAAAACTATTTTTTTCTGACGTTTGTATCCATTACAAAGAATTGTTTAATAAAGTTGACGGCTCTTACAGAAAAACTATTTGTACAAATTTATATTTTTTTACTTTGTATCCTTATTCTCTGCATCTAGATTTCCAAGAGTATGTGGAAGAGTGTGACAGTGCCTAGTGACGTCATAAGCAAGGAAGACCTGGAGGAAATGTTCAAAGTGAACAACGACAAGAAGAAAGGGGTTACTACAAACGATGGTCAAGCAAAAGGTACCGGGTTCAATTCTCAGCATTGCTACGTGAACTACACTTAAAATAGTGTATCTTTTTCTTCAACTGATTAATCATGTTTCATCAGTTGTGGCCTCCCATATAAACTCCTTCCATTTTGCTCTGTTTTTTTGTTTTTGCTAGTACTTCTGGCACACTTTGTATTCTCGTAATTTGCTTGATATTGTCAAAAAATGTATCAGACTTAAATATTACAGTTTCAATAATATGTTTAAGTGAATGGAGAGAGAAATGAGCCCACCATTGTCATCATGTTTAAATCTATGCATGGCATCCCTTGTCTGGCCAAAACATAACTGAGTGCTCAGTGTAATGTATCGGAACCGAACCGTTGCACTCTTAATTTTGTGTGGGAATTTGCCCGTACCAGTGTCTCGAATTTTGCTTTACGCTCTTTTCATGACGCCATAATTGGTCGCCTTTAAATAGGCTTCCTTGACAGTGTTGCGCCATTCTTCTTACATTCTGACATTTATTACGTTATTACAATTATAAGTTCAATCGACTTAGTGTCGGAGTCATGTTGTAGTTGTCGAAGTCTGTGCAATATTACACTCAGGACGGGCTTTGAGCTAACGACCTTTGAAAGGTTATTTAACTCAGCTATCACAGGAATTGATTTTTACGACAACCTAAAGATGTTATTTCCTGTTGATTGCTCTAGGCTGGACTAAAATCACGGCTAATAAACACCAACTCCTCAAACCCAGAGTTGGCATTGTTATTTTGTTTACAAGGCTTAAGCTGTGAATGCAGGCCAAAGTTAGGGGACTCCGGTTTTGTTTTGTTAGCGGACTTTGGAAAATTATAAAGGTTGTTTCAGCTCCACTGCCATGAACAAAATGAAGAAGCGCTTATGTATACCTTGCAGGGCTATCTCTTCCTAGTGACATTACTCCAAAGAAGAAACATTTGGAAAGCTACTTGGATCAAAAAACTGCCCAAAATCTTGGAATCTTTTTGGCCGGATTCAAACTCCGGGGAGAAGAATTATCGAAAAAGATTTCTATTGTGAATGAATCGGATGGAGGAATATCTACTGAGCACATTATTGGATTGAGGAAGTAAGACTACGTTCTCATCGAGTCCTTGATCTTTTATTATATGACATCTGGACCGTCAGATAGTTACAGGTTTTTCACTTTTGTGTTTAGTTAGTTTACTCCCAAGCTTATCCTGTTGGGACAGGCACAGCGACATGTTCAGCATCACTTGTAGCCTAATTACAATAGGTCGTACTTTACAACGCACCTTGGTAGCAGATTATTGCAGTGAGCTTTTGTTTAAGGTATGCTCCTGAACCGGAACTCAAGTCTCTCTACACCAAACATGCCGGAAGGGAGGCTGAGGAATTGACAAAGCAAGATAGATTTCTAGCTGAGGTAAGAAAATCTGCTTGAATTCTTGGTGATAACAAGTTTTCAGCGGTTTCATTGAAAACGTTAGGCTGATCTGCAGGCCTGCCTTGTAGGATTGGTTTCCTGGTGCAGTTTCATGAACATAAAAATACCCAATTTTAAACTATCGTCCCGAAGACCGAATTTGCAAAGAGATCAATAAATTTGTAATTCTTCACATGGAAAATTCCTTTGGTGGTTTCGGTACCAATTTAAAATCTAAAATAATATGACGCAAGGTGTTCTTGAACTCAGAACACTGGTGGTTAAAGTAGTATGGTTTTGAAATCGTTTTACTGAAATGAGCTATGACTTTCAACATCATCATCATCATCGGCCGGCCATGTCACTCTCGATAGGCTGCCAGCAGTGCCGGTCTTAGGGTATTTCCGGCCCTGTGCGGAATGTGCTTTGCGGGCCCCAATGACAATGATCCATTTCAGTAGCGTAGCTAAGTATTTTTAAAGGGGAGGGGGGTTTGACGGCCTGCGGGTGAAGCCTGACGGCGTGTTCGCCGAAGGCGACACCCAGCGGAGTGGGGTCTATAGGGCCTCCTTCAGAACATTTTGAAAAATTACTTTGAATTTGGTGCATTCTGAGCGCATGTTTAACAAAAGTTTGGGTATGAATATTAACTGTAAAATGGTGCTGTCCAGTGGCATAGCAAAAGGATGAGGTCATATTTTCTCTGGCATTTTTCGGAAATAAAGCTGAGTCTCCATGTTTTCTTGTTGCTAATTCCTAAAGCCGCAACTGACTTCAAGGATACCGGTACTTGCTTGTGAATCGAATTGAATTTTTTCCATTTGAAATGACAAAAATTACTGCATTTTCTGAGTAAATTGCGGGCCCCCTAATTTGCGGGCCTTGTGCAATCGCACGGTTTGCACACCCCAAAGACTGGCACTGCTGCCAGCCTGCCACCGCACATACATTTTTATACCATTCTTCCTCTCGTTTTTTCGTAACCAAGTTATACCAATCATTCATTTTATCTCGCTATCTTCAGTATTAACCCATCGCCAGTATCATCGTCAATATTAATAAGTTTAGTAGCATACTATCAATTTTTTTGCGCCCATCATCATTTTAAAATGATGCTCGTTTGTACGTAACGCAAAGGTTTCCAATGCCTTGGGAAATTTTGATTTTCTTTTTTCAAAAACAGTAGGCCTAGCCTATTTGGTACGAAAGTTGGTTATTTTTTAAATCGAAGTTAGCCTAGATTAAAACAGTTTAGATATTGAAACATTTGTTGAATCATGGACATTTTTCTACGTTTTAGGATGTTTTGTTTTGCAGATTGAGAAAACAAGCCAGCAGTTTAATTCTTAGGGTGTAATATTCAGGGGTGTATTTATCAGAAAGATTTTACAACGGCGCTTTTGGTTTAAATCGCTTTTATAAGCTATCTAGTACTCTAGCCTAGTACATTAGCTGAGTAAATATCTGCATAGTCAATTTTACTTAATTTGTTTTAACATGTTTAGATTTCACGAATCCCACGTTTAATTGTCCGTCTAGAGAGCCTTCAAATCGTCCGAGAACTCCCCCAAGAAATTGAGAACTTGGAGCCGGTAAGTCCAATTTAAAAAAGCAACTCATTAATTAACCCTAAACTGCATAAGCATATAATTAGTTTTTAATTGTAAATCATAAAGATTTCAACCGACATCCACCTTGTTTTGTCAATATCAAGCACGTAGAGTGGCCATTTTTTTGAGTGTTCACTTTTTCCAGCAAACTTTAGTCTATTTGTATTTAAAGAAGTTCCGGGTTTGGTTTAATTGAG
This sequence comes from Aplidium turbinatum, assembly GCF_918807975.1. Taxonomy (NCBI): domain Eukaryota; kingdom Metazoa; phylum Chordata; class Ascidiacea; order Aplousobranchia; family Polyclinidae; genus Aplidium; species Aplidium turbinatum. The sequence continues at coordinate 5,179,331 of NC_137477.1, forward strand.
TCAGTTTTACTGTTTTACTGTTTGTTTTTGTGTTTTAAAATGCAAGTACAGTACACTATAGGCTTAAAGTTTACTGAAAAAGTGAATAAGCCTATCCAACAAAAACGGTCATGCTTCCCCTCTGGTCGATATCCTATCATCTATATCCTATAATCATCTATATATCCTCTTATCGTCATATCCTATATTCAATATCCTACTATTACATTCTACATCAACCTACTGCAATTCAAATATTTTATTTTCAAAGGTGTTGTGACCGTATCAAATTTTTCACTTATTATCCTATTTCGGTCTTGAGCGAGTCATGACGTCAGCGTTTTGTCGCTTTTACTTTTTTCTGGACTTCTGCTATGTTTGGCATCTGTTGTTTTCGTTGTGATGGTCAGAAATAAAAACAAACTGAACTGAAATTGAAACTGAAATTAAAATTGAAATTGAACAACTGAAACAAACTACTGTGAAAAGCAAATTTGTCAATCAAGGCACAAAAAAGCACAATTGATGCAAACTTAGTGTGAGATTAAGTGTGCACAGCGCTCTGGGTCTTATGTAACCTAGTCTTTGCAAGGGCTGCTATATTCTAGTTTTTTTTTATTGGCTACTCAGTGGAGTTAGCCTACTTCAACTGTCACCAACTAGTAGCGGCCGGATGTGCTGCTCCACTGCTTGTGGTCAGAGATGGGAAAGATCACCAGTATTGGTGATCTTGAAGATCAAGATCACCAAGAATAGGTGATCTTGAAGATCAAAATCAAGATCACCAAACTATCTGATCTTGAAGATCAAGATCACTTTCAAGATCACTTTTTGTGTACTTGAAAAAAAAATGAAGTTTTTGATCAATGATGTTGCAAAAAATAATAACTATAATAAGCAATCTGGGTAAAGGTATATAGGTGGTATTGCTAACTTTTACTTTTAACCACTCGATCGCTGGCCTAAGAACTGTAATAAGTTAGTGACTGTTGCCATTATAGGCCTATCAATTGTTGACGTAGTTTGCTTAGAATCGCAACGTCACCCCCAAGGCCGAGGTTAATCACAGTAGTTCTGAAAAGTCGTAAAATTTGCAATTAGTTTTACACTTTTTATTTATAATAAATAAATAAAAATAAACTTTGAACCGCATCATTTTTTACCAAATTTTTGTCTGGTTCATGTGGGAGTTTTATTCGTGTTACTAAGTAGTTTTAACTTTCACTGCATTATGTAAATGTTTATTGCACCATTTACCCACCTGGCAACTTTGATACTGTTGTCTGCTATTATAAAAGTTCAGAGGTTTGCTGTCCGACAAACCGCTCCATACTCAGACCCTAAACAAGTCTTGGTCTGGTTGATTTGCTGCAATAAACCACTTTACATGACCAAAGTCGGCTAGAATCCAGATTTTTTATCACCGCCATTCTAGACTTTTGAAACATCTAAAATTGGGTCAATAAAAGCAAACATTTCTTTAAAATTCACATTAAATCATTTTTTATTATACGTCAACATAAAGTACACGAAAGTTGACTTCTTTATTATGACCAACACAGAAAACTTTTTCAATTTTGAAATGGCAACACTGATCAGATTAGATGGAGACTTTAAATCGTCTTTTGTTGGGCACATATCATATTAACAGTGGCTTAATGTTAGTAGTTGCCACTACCTACTTTGTACAGTACGAGTTCTAAAAAAATGCCTCTATGTAGGAAGTAAAATTCAATTTTAAAGCGATCTTGATCTTATTGTTCTTCAAGATCAAGATCACACGAAAAAAAGTGATCTTAGATCAAGATCAAGATCACCAAAAAAAAGTGATCTTCAAGATCAAGATCACGCCCATCTCTGCTTGTGGTTTACATGAGTTCTATTCAGCCATGGTTCTATTCCAAGACGGATCAGATTGAAGTTATTGATTTATGAAACAACATTGTTCTTCGATTGTTGATTTCTGTGGGTTGTTTAGGAGATCGACCTCGCGGTAAACGCTTGTCGGGAACTCCTCACCAGTAAGTTGCTGGAATCGATGCTGGCCTACGTCCTCGCGGTTGCAAACCAAATTAATGCCACCAACGCGAAAGGAACGACGCAAGGAATTCGGCTTTCAAGCTTACAAAAGGTAATAATTATTATTATTTTTAAGTCGGTATCAAAGCTACCGTGCGCCTTCTTGTGTCAGATCATGGTCTTGTAAAGGATAGCTCAGTTGGTGAAGCGCTTTACTTTACGAACGAAAAAACCCATAGGAGTAGGGAAAGTTAGCTTCAGGGGGGGGGGGGGCGAAAAAATTCTTTCCCAAATATAATTACATGCGCTTAAATATTTTTTGCGATAAAACATAGACCACCCGATTAAAAATTCTACACTGCTGCCAATAGTTTGGTATATAACTTACTGTAAATTATTGCCCAAATAATGCGAAGGCACCATAACATTACAAATAACTCAATACTTTATTTGAACAATCACTCAACACTTTAAAATACAAATTGTCATATTGATCTAAAATTTTGACAAGTTAAAAGTTATTTCTAAAATTTTATAAACTAAACTTGTACTGCTGTAGACTACATTTTCAGCTGAGCATTTTGATATTGCAAGTTGTGTAAGTCACTTTCAAATTCAATACTGGGGCACATCTCAATGAGAACATATTTTTCATAAAATTTGTAGCCTAAGCATTTGGATATTTTCAGATGTTGAAAATAAGTTGAAAAGTTATTTCAAACCTTATGAACTAAACTGGTAGGCTACAGTTTCAACACTGAGCATGTTGATATTGTAAGTTGTACGTTTGAAGCATCACTTTCAATATTGGAGCCCATTGGATTGAGATATACTTTTCATAATATTTGTAAACATCTGGATATTTTCTGCTCAAATTTTTCGAAATCTCAACAAATTACACATTTATTTCTTAACTCTCACAACTTAAATCATGTTCAATTTCAGTGGATTTTTTATTTTTGCATGTATTAAATTCAACCTAAAGATATAATTTTGATTATTTAAGCAAAAAATCAAAAGTAAGTTCAATCTTATGAAATTTTAGAAACATGCGATAAGTTCTAGCCCAAGTTTTTATCAAGTTTTGCCAAATTTTTGAATAATTAAATAGTTTAGGGTGTGGTTTCACCTTATTTGACATTTGCATAACTATTATTTGAAAAAATAAAATAAAAATAACTTCAATCTTAATAAAATTTTTGAAACATGCTGAAAGTTCTTGCTCAAGTTTTTATCAAATTTTCGAGTAATTGAAAAGTTTTGGGCTGCGATTGCACCTCCTGCACCCTTGGCTCTCGCGAAAGAAGAAACTGGAGATCAAGATGGCTGATCTCGGGATGTGCGTTTGAGCAACACATTTCAAGGGAAACTCTCCATTCAGCGACACCTTACGGATGGTGTAATTGACAGACCACAACACTTCAACAACCGTGATAGCTTGCGCTAATTTTAGCGGTGAGATGGAGCAGTGAATGAGCCATTTGTTTTCTAATCATGCAATGTTAGTTCGACGGCCGTGTACAAAACACCGCTTTCCTCTATACAGGTAGTAAAGTAATGCGGTGGATGGGCGTAGCTGCTGAAAGAACAGCCTAGAGCCGTAGACAAAAAGCCAAGCAGCCTACCGCTTTAAACCGTTAAAGCAAAAGACCGAATAGACCAACAGCGGAAATATTACATTCACATTTCTTGAACCTTAGCACTGAGCATGGAACTACCTTTACCTTATGCACTTTATTTTCAATTAGTAGCCTATACATCAAAATAAGTTTAAAATATCAAAGCATCAATAATTTCGTGGTGACTAACCCTGTGAAAACTTAATTTAGACCAGTGTGATGAAGACCAATGACAGGAAATCAACCCTGCTTCAAGTTGTTCTCATAAAGGCGAAGGAATCGCAGCCTAACCTTCTCAATCTCAGAGACGAACTTGCTTCAGTGTCCAAGTCTCAATCATGTAGGTTAAGTTAAATATGGGCAGAGCAAACAAGAAGAGTTTGGTTGTTTATTGTAATAAATTTCTCAGTAAGTTTTTCAATATGCAGTTATAAGTTTAGAAATTGCTCATTTTTTATTTCTTTCACGATTCTTTAAATTCTGATGATATCATATTAACAACTTAATTAAAGTTTGCATGTAGTTTGGAAACCTGACAAATTATACCAATACAAATATATTTCATACGAAGTTGGCGAAGTAGTAGACTAGGCCTCGATAAGTTAACACTCTCGTTAATATTCATGTCCGATTTGTATTCAAATCGCCAACACTTGCTCTGGCATAAATAACTAATAAACAACATAATCTTTCAGATTCCACAAAGGGACTTCTAGCGGAAATTGATAGTAAGTAAAACTTTAAAAAGCGAAAAGTGTAGGTTATAATTTAGCTTTTACACAGTTTGTAAGCACGTTAGGTATTTCGACTTATGTAAAAAAATCTAACTGATCATTTGTGGTATTCAGGCTTATGCTCCTTAGCTACAGATTTAAATTAAGTGGAGGGCAAGGCAAAGAAGCTAATATTCGTGTTCACCTCAGAACGTCATTAAGTGCCTTGAGAGAGACACAACTGCATGTTAACCGTGGTTCGTGGGCGCCGAGGTAACGCTATTTCGAGCGTCGGATGGGTGCTTTCAGCCATACAGATGACATAACTAGGCTACTTAAATATCAACCGGCGCAGTGGCTCAACCTCAACCACACAGTTTACTACCGCTAGCACTCAATACACTCTTTCAATCAGAACAGTTTTGTGTTGTCTCTTCTTGATTAGGAGTTTTGAATTTCCCAAAGGTCTGGTGATCAGTGCTGTGTTAAACCCTTTGTGGGCCCCGGGGCCAGAATAATTTTGGGCCCTCTATCGTTAAGCAGACCTATAGTATTGTGTATACTGTACTTTCACTGCACTGATATGGAAATGTGGTTCACTTCAATAGACTTTCTCACCAGTTTAGAAAACGACACAAGTGTAAGTAAACCGCAAACACAGGTCTATCATTTCTTAGCAACACCTTTGCTCGGAATGAAAGCCTAAAGTGTTAACAATTTCTAATAAAAAAAATACTGGCAATTGAGTATAGTCACGACGCGGTAATACCACCGTACCGAGCAGAATTTTCACTGTTTGAACTTTTCGTCGCGGTACCGCGATAAAATCTGAGGATAAAACCAAAACTGAAGAAATTATTAATTTTCATTCAGATTTGGTCATCTGGTCAGGCAACATTATTGTTTTTCACCATTTTTATGGTTTATCTTGCAACACTACTTGTTCAGTCAACCAAGGTAAAAACATAAACATTGTGATTGTAAATTTTAATTTGTAAACAAAAGCAGTGTCAAGAGTTTTGAGAATCAGGTGTTTAATTATTTTTTTTTAACATTATTTCATTCCAAGGCAAAGCTTTCATTATTTTATGCAGGCATTCAAGTTAATTAAAGATTTTAGGGTATGGTAACCTTGGTTAGTGTCAAGAATAAACACTTAAACAGGTCACTTGTGAAAGAATGATTTTTATTTTGGATCAAAGCAATTTCAGTGGGCTACCATACAACATGTGATATGCCAGGCCTATAAGGTATTTGAAGATAAGAGAAATTTCATGTGCATATAATCAGAAAAAGTAAATACAAAAGAATGTTTCTGCTAAAAGTATCCAGCATTCAATAAAAAGCAACTCAGATGAGCTATAAAGGTGGATAACAAGTGGCGCAAGTTCCTCAATTGCCTAAATAGTCCCTAAATTTTTTCTAAGATTTGCTTTTTTTAATAGATTCCCTTGCATTTGATGTGCACTTGCACAAGTGCACTCTTATTCTTCACGGTGCAGACTGCAGAGGCAGTATGACATTTCGAGATGTTTTGCGTTGTAGTGTACAGGAAGACATGTGCAGTGCGGCAGCGGACAAGTTTTTTCTGCTCGTGGCATCACTAGTCAAGGATATTTATAATTACGATATTGTAAATGTTAATAAAAATGATATGATAAATCATAAAATAAATTGAATATATAGGTATGTGAATTCACAAAAAGCCCAACTCCATTTTTTTTCATTTCACTTTTTGTGCTTTCCGATTTCTTTCAATCAAAAGAAATTGAAAACCGGTATGTGAATTCAAAAAGGGCCCTCTAGTATTTTTTTCATTTCACTATTTGTGCTTTCCAATTTGTTTCAATGTCTTGTAAATTATATTATACTAAAAAAAACGGAATGGCCCGTTTCGGTGAGTCCGATTCGGTGAGTCCGATCCCTTAACGGGGGATTTTTTCAATTTTTTTTTAAAATTATTGGGTACCATAGCCTAATTATCATTGCCGTTTTAGGGTTAGGGGTTAGAGGTTAGGGTTAGGGGTTAGAGGTTAGGAACTCACCGAATCAGACTCACCGAATCGGACTCACCGAATCGGACTCACCGAATCGGACTCACCGAATAGTAGCAGACCCTAAAAAAACAGCCAAATTTTTCAAACATATCGGTAAACACATAAAAAATACCCTATCAATATGTCGATTGATTTTAAAATGGGCCCAACTACATCAATTACACTTCAATGTCTAAATAGTTTCTCCACAGAATCTTCACCGAGTGAACTTATTAGGTATGATGCTTCTTACCAGTAAGCATAAAATCATTATCAAAGTTTCACCACAAAAGTAAATGACCAAAATACCGTAATTAAAACGGTTGTGCAAAAACACTTTGTGGCAATTGGGCCCTTCTTGAATTCAATATTCAATTGCATCCCACCTGTTATATATGTTAAATATATTTCTGCAGATCATGTTACCGGAACTAACGTTATCGTATTTTAACTTTCTTTTAAGATAGTAATGGTGTTTTTAGAGATGTTTCAGTGTAGTAAGGGCCCAAATTTGAGATGTTTTAGTATAATAAGACCTAAATCATCTTTATAATGGACAAGTACACGCAGTAAACTTTAGAAAATCAAAAAAAACTTCACTGAAACGCAAATGTCTGTTATTTGTGGGCCCCTGAGATGGTGGGCCCGGGGGCCGGGCCCCCCTTGGCCCTCCCCTTAACACAGCACTGCTGGTGATTCACCATGTTTTGATTGAAACGTACTCAGTCATTCTTCAGTCTATCTCTTCTAATCAATTGAATTTGTCCCAGGTTGAGATCTACGTAATAATAAGAAGTGTGAGTAACGTTTGTCCATTGTTTTTTAGTCATGAGGAAAAGTTCGTTCAAAGCAAAGAAAAACTGTGAACTCTTGCGACGAAAGAAAAACCAGCCCACGTCAGAGGACCTCGCTTTCTGTGGAGATATTGAGGTGAGAATTAACAACAAAAATAATCATTTGTTTTAGAATTCATTATGACAACATCATCTGTAGAAGACTACGGTGTAATCAGTGTTGTGTTAAGTCCTTTGTGGGCCCCCGGCCAAAATAATTTTGGGCTCCCTACAATACAGGCAAGAAAATATATTATATAAGGGAACGTTCAAATATTACGTAACGCCTTCGAGGGGGAGGGGGGGGGGGGTTATGCAAAGCGTTACGTTAGCGTCACATCGGGGGGGAGGGGGTTCAAGCAAAACGTTACGTAACGCTGTCGAGTACGGAATGGTAGTTTTTTGTGCTGAATTCGTAGTGAAAAAGCGTTACATGGGGGAGGGGGGGGATTGAAAAAAGCGTTACGTTGGCGTTACATGGGGGAGGGGGGGGTCAAAAATTCGGAAAAAAAGCGTTACGTAATATTTGAACGTTCCCTAATGTGTATTTGCATTGCATCGATATGGAAAGGAGGTTTACTCTAACAGATTTTATGACCAGTTTGGAAAATAACACACAAATAAAGCTGGGCTAGCCTAAGTGATGGCAAACACAGGTCTAAAATATCATAGCTACACTTTTGCTAGGAACGAAAGCCAAAAGCATTAAAGATTTTTAATCAAACACACTGTCAATGGTCATGACTTATAAATAATGGGTTAGTCAACCCAGAACTTATATCACACAGAATGCTTATTAAATTGACTTAATTTTTTTTAAATCGGACAATAATTGATAAATTCTTAGATTTAATTTGCTTAGTTACATTTGAAAGCGATTTTCCTAAAATTACAGTTAGGCCTACACCACAGGTATTCGAAGTTTTACTAACTTATCATTTTTAACCCTAAAACAGTAGCCTGATTATTTTTAGCTTCTCTTTGTCTTTTTCTCCAGAATGCGCTCAGTCCCTTGGACTCAGTGATTGTGAAAATGAGCGAAAAATGCATCGAAATCAAACGAACTTTGGCCAAGATATTAATCAAGTTCGGGGAATCTCCTGACACAGACTCGCAAGAACTTTTTGGATGGATTCGTGAATTTTTGGAAGAATTTCGGAAAGCTTGTCCATAACTGTGCAATTGTGCATGCTTGTTAACTCTGGACGGTACTTGTTGACGTTGTTTCACTATTTATTCGCAGTAGTTTTTGCTTTGCGAGGTAAGATGATCGGAAATTGTATAGCTATTCAATGTAGCCTCTCAAATGTTTTGACAAATTATTTTAAAAAATTTCCATTCCATCTTTGTGATGTTTTAGTTTGTCTTAATTTCGAACATTGCAGTTGCCCAGTGTTTTCCTTATGCAAACCACTATCTCTTGTGTATTGTTGTCCAATGGCGGCTTACGGCGTAAGAACTGCAACAGCCAAAGACTATTTCTTGAAAGTCTCAAAACAATTGACATCCCCCTCTTAGCAGTGTGGGTAGGTTCTAACATGGGTTTTATCCTTGTTTTAATCCTAACCCTCAATTTTAACCCTGTTTATGACCAAACCTAGTGGCGAAGATCTTTAAATGTATAACTACAGCCTACCTCCAGCAGGCGGGCATTTATTTTGGCTACACAGATAATCAAAAATCACTGACGACTTTAACTGCCAGATAATGGTCATATTGAGTTTGATAGGTTGGCAATAGGCATCATCTGAACGAAATTGACACAGCAGGCCTTTGCCAAAACGGTAAGCCGCCATTGCTTGGGCTATTTCCTTTTCGTCGCTGTCGCCAACTAGCAAAAGTTTCTTTTACATCGTTCCAAGGCTGGTGACGTTGTAAAAATGGTAACTTTAGCCGGCTGGATTTGTCTTCGTAATGTTACCAACAAAGACCTGAGCTTTACCCCGGTTTAAGAAGCTTGTTTTATTGATACAGTGGCAATAACTCATCACTGATTTTATACTGTTTTCTTACACATTGTATGTTTGTCAATACAACCCACACTGTACACTGCTGTCTTGTGACATCGAGTGATATGCCGTATTTATTTGAACATACACATAATCCAATGCGCGCACCAGCGGTCCTTTCATCGGGCCATGACACGTTGGATTGCCCAGCAGCTAAAAGTACCTGGTAAGTGATTGCACCTAAGTGCGATTGCAGACAGTAAAATCCGTAATCTTCACACAGCTTCAAACGGAATTGAAACAATGTGAGTGGAACCATCTGTGACGGTATAATGATGCAGGAACATTTGGCTTAATAACTTTCAAGTTTTGTATTTTTCTGAGGGAGAGGCTGACAACATTTTGGGGTCCCCTTTGCTTCTAAAAATCAGTGGGAATACAGAAAGTATCTTTGCTGATAACTTGGCAAAAACGCAAAAGGCACATACAAGTAACGAATTAAAAATATTTTAATATTTTCATTATATTTATACCGTTGGACGGAAAAGCCAAACAGTTTGCATCTTGTGGGATGATGCAAGATGGTATGTTACGAAACAAAAGCATTTAACAGCTTATTGATTGTTGAAGCAAACATCACTCAATGGGTATTGACACTGTGACGTAATGAAACTCACTGCATAGGGGCGAAATTGCACGGTAACGTCAAATCTTACCCAAGCAGCAAATCAGACCCTTTTTACATTGATTGGACAAAGGGATGATTTGTGGACTGGAAAAGCAACCTTGGTCGGTACCCTTTAAAACTGAAGGTTGTCGGCGGAGCACATTACGCCATCTTGCGTTTCAACTGTGTGGTTGGAGCTTATGGAGATGACTTAAGCAACCTACAGCTCTATGGTCTACCAGAATGGCAGGTCAGGCCAGACGCCCAGTCTAAACTTGATTTGACTGGTCGACTTGGCTTCATCTGGCATGACGTTTTATGACGGAGAAATACAGAATCGGATTAATACAACAATCAACGTCGAAGAATAACTACGCAAGTCGGTAATATGATCACTTTTGAGGTTAGTCATTTGTGCCACGGAGAATACATATATGCAGCTATGTCAAGAAATGTCCCTTTTCACATTGTTACGTTTAATCAATGTAAAAAAGTATTGTTTTTCTGGATGGAAGTCGACTGTGCAAAGAACAACGTCTGCAAGAATTTGCTTCGGTACCTTGTTATTTTTGACCACCACTTAATAGGATCACTTTGTTTCCACGTGGAAAGTTGCCATCTGGGCAATGACATGTCTATGAAGACCTGAAACCTTATGAGGCCTGCGTTGAAACGTAAACGGTACCTGACAGTGGGGGGAGGGGGGGAATTACGACTCAAATAATTAAAAAGCGCATAAGAATTAGTGCAGAAAGAGTAAAACAATTATGAACGTGGTTAATAAAAGCAAAAAGAAAACATCTACTAAGTCCATTCGTTGGCTTCAGCTGACAGTGGCAAAGAAAAATACTATCCCGTATATGACGTAATACCAACAACACGAGACAGAAAACGTTAATTTTGCTCTAGTGAGTGGAAACCACTGCTCTCTCATCGCTAGTTGAATCCCTGGTTGCTTGCACCTTTCTTAAACTTTTGAATGTTCCTGTAACATAAAGCGGGGTTAGTTGTACCAAACAACCAGTAACAATAACATCGTGTTGCACCCGCAACTCAAATTTCTAAATCAAGCTGCATTATAAACAATTGTTTGTTGCAGCATTCTACAGACAATATCTGAGATTATTTGCATGAGTTGGACAAAATAATCTTCATCACGTGGCTGTGGCTCAGAGCATCCCACAAGCTCTTGAATCATTTTTTCCTGATCGCATCCGGAACTAGTGATTTCTTGAAGAACATCGCCAGTGCTGCATCACATGGTTGTGGCTCAGAACACTCCGCAAGCTCTTACTTTATGCTCTGAAACAACACTCGCAAACGTGGAAAACCTCCGTGTAAATGTAACATCGTTTTTTTTCCTGACTGCATCCGCAATCAGCAACCCCTGAGGAACACCCCCAGTACAACATCACAAGAGAACGGTATCAAAATAATTGAAACTCGTGAGAGAGTCAAGTTAGAAAACGAAAAACTCCTACGAACCTCTCTTTTCGTTGCTCATTTTGAATAAAAAGCGCCTTTTGCGTCTCCTTCAATTGCTGATTATATTTCATCATGTCAAGAGCGTTCAAGGACGGCCCATTCAGCTTGTTCTGCAGATCTTTGGTCTGATCCCGCAACATCTGAATAGCGTCGTAGAGACCTTCATCTTCTTCCTGAGAGCAAAAACGTAGATTTATACCTGTGATGTATCAAAGCGTATAATCAAATAATATTAATTGGTAAAAACAGAGTAAAACTGTTCACCAGACATTTGCTTTCTTCTGGTGACTGTAGGCTACTAGGTTACCTCTTGATGTTAAGAACGACACTTTAACATTTCATACCAACGTCGGTAAAAAGCTAGGCACCATCTTTAACATCAGGAGGTAACCTAGTACCCTATAGTCACCAGAAGAACCGCAAGTCACTTTATTTATTAATTGGTAAGTCACACTTTGAAATAATTCGTGCAAACGTCACACTTTACCAAAGTTCTGATAGTAGCTTATTTTTTAATGCTGAAAAAAAAAAGCGGTCACTCATTAGTCGCATACCCAACGGTACGCGACTTATCACTCGTCCCAGAATCGAACCCTTGTCTATCGACTCGGTTGTTTAGCATACCTTTGCTCGTCGTATGTCGAGGTGCACCAGGAGCGCCGCTAGCGGTAAATCTTCACTGTGCGTGTTCTTCAACGGAACAGAACGAAGACCTACGCCATAAGGTCAATTGAACTACCCAGACAGCAAAACCTGTCATTTTCAAATTGATTCAAGGTCTGCAGACGTTGAATCAATGTGAAAATGACAGGTTTTGCTGTCTGGGTAAGAACAAGTGCATAACGCCGCCAATTTAATCATTAGCAATTTGTTTGGTAACGCTGATTAAAGTACATGTCTGCAGTTGGCTATGACAAAAAGGCATATATCAGTGTACTCTGTTGGTTGCATAGGTTAGTGCAAGTCTCCTGGAGTGAATTCAATGAAACACACTTGACTTGTGAAAATCGGTTAACGGAAAGTTAAACGGATTACAACAACATGCTAGAAATCGATACCACCCCTGAGTTTGAGAGTCTAAGACTGGGAAAGGACGTGAGAATCCTCTTTGGAAGTTAAATCCTATCAGTTTCGCATACATGCAGACAGACAGAACCACTGACATTTTGTTTTACTTTTCACTGACAACTCAGTTTTACTGCTTACATTATTTTAACTTTCAAAGATGAAAAAACAATCGAAAAAAACAAATTGCCGTTTCACACCTAGCGACGTTGAAACGATGTAAAAACGGCAACTTTTGTCTATAATAATAATAATGCTTATTTTTATATAGCGCTGTATCCATCGCAGAATGCGTTGCTCCTCAGCGCTTTACAAAGCAGACAGTGTCAATGCAGCCGTGTAGAGGCGCCACTGAGTAGCCTACATTATTACCCGAATCCATTCCATTACTCAGTGCCAAGCAGGAATAAGATGCAATATCATTTTTAAAAAAGTATTTGTTGTGACCCGACAAGGTATCGAACCCATGTCTACCGATTCAGAGGCGGGCGCACTAACCATTAAGCCGGTTTACTGGGCAGTAAGTCTCTAAATCGGATGCTTACCTGGTTTAACGCAGGACACTGGGATGACAGACATGGCAATAAAGTTGGGGTCACCGAACATATCCTGGTCATAGACGGTGAAGCGGAGGTAAGCTGTAGCAGGACAGTGGATGTCGAAGTCAAATGAGTTATCATTACCAGTGGACGAGTTGTTTTCCCATATGGGATTCAAACCGTTCTCCTCTGCAATAAAAAAAACGTGTTTCTACATTGATATGTTGGATTTTTGAACGCATCAAACGCTTAGAATTCAACTGCACGCAGTTGCAATGCTGTGGACTCATGAGGAAGCAAACTATACACTATCAGTCCACCATGCGATTGAGGATTTTGTACACTGGCATATGGTAGTGACGAAATTGGTAAGAGAATTTTAGGGGGGGCAAATGTTATTCAACATGAATTGTTAAGGGGGCAAACGTCATTCAACATGAATTGTTGGGGGGGCAAACGTTATTCATCATGAATTGTTGGGGGGCAAACGTTATTCATCATGAATTGTTGGGGGGCAAACGTTATTCAACATGAATTGTTGGGGGGGAAAACGTCATTCAACATGAATTGTTAAGGGGGCAAACGTCATTCAACATGAATTGTTGGGGGGCAAACGTCATTCAACATGAATTGTTGGGGGGCAAACGTTATTCAACATGAATTGTTGGGGGGCAAACGTCATTCAACATGAATTGTTGAGGGGGCAAACGTCATTCAACATGAATTGTTGGGGGGGCAAACGTCATTCAACATGAATTGTTGGGGGGCAAACGTCATTCAACATGAATTGTTGAGGGGGCAAACGTCATTCAACATGAATTGTTGGGGGGGAAAACGTCATTCAACATGAATTGTTGAGGGGGCAAACGTCATTCAACATGAATTGATGAGGGGGCAAACGTCATTCAACATGAATTGTTGGGGGGGCAAACGTCATTCAACATGAATTGTTGGGGGGGAAAACGTCATTCAACATGAATTGTTGAGGGGGCAAAAGTTATTAAACATGAAATGTTGGGGGGGCAAAAGTTATTAAACATGAATTGTTGGGCGGGCAAAAGTTATTAAACATGAATTGTTGGGGGGGCAAAAGTTATTAAACATGAATTGTTGGGGGAAAACGTCATTCAACATGAATTGTTGGGGGGGCAAAAGTTATTAAACATGAATTGTTGGGGGGGCAAAAGTTATTAAACATGAATTGTTGGGGGGGCAAAAGTTATTATACATGAATTGTTGGGGGGGAAAACGTCATTCAACATGAATTGTTGGGGGGGCAAAAGTTATTAAACATGAATTGTTGGGGGGGCAAAAGTTATTAAACATGAATTGTTGGGGGGGCAAACGTCATTCAACATGAATTGTTGAGGGGGCAAACGTCATTCAACATGAATTGTTGGGGGGGAAACGTCATTCAACATGAATTGTTGGGGGGCAAACGTCATTCAACATGAATTGTTGAGGGGGCAAACGTCATTCAACATGAATTGTTGAGGGGGCAAACGTCATTCAACATGAATTGTTGGGGGGGAAAACGTCATTCAACATGAATTGTTGGGGGGGAAAACGTCATTCAACATGAATTGTTGGGGGGGCAAAAGTTATTAAACATGAATTGTTGGGGGGGCAAAAGTTATTAAACATGAATTGTTGGGGGGGCAAAAGTTATTAAACATGAATTGTTGGGGGGGCAAATTTTATTAAACATGAATTGTTGGGGGGGCAAACGTCATTCAACATGAATTGTTGAGGGGGCAAACGTCATTCAACATGAATTGTTGGGGGGTAACGTCATTCAACATGAATTGTTGGGGGGCAAACGTCATTCAACATGAATTGTTAAGGGGGCAAACGTCATTCAACATGAATTGTTAAGGGGGCAAACGTCATTCAACATGAATTGTTAAGGGGGCAAACGTCATTCAACATGAATTGTTAAGGGGGCAAACGTCATTCAACATGAATTGTTAAGGGGGCAAACGTCATTCAACATGAATTGTTAAGGGGGCAAACGTTATTCAACATGAATTGTTAAGGGGGCAAACGTCATTCAACATGAATTGTTAAGGGGGCAAACGTTATTCAACATGAATTGTTGGGGGACAAAAGTTATTCAACATGAATTGTTGGGGGGGCAAACGTTATTCAACATGAATTGTTGGGGGACAAAAGTTATTCAACATGAATTGTTGGGGGGGCAAACGGTATTCAACATGAATTGTTGGGGGGCAAAAGTTATTAAACATGAATTGTTGGGGGGGCAAACGTCATTCAACATGAATTGTTGAGGGGGCAAAAGTTATTAAACATGAATTGTTGGGGGGGCAAACGTCATTCAACATGAATTGTTAAGGGGGCAAACGTCATTCAACATGAATTGTTAAGGGGGCAAACGTTATTCAACATGAATTGTTGGGGGACAAAAGTTATTCAACATGAATTGTTGGGGGGGCAAACGTTATTCAACATGAATTGTTGGGGGGGAAAACGTTATTCAACATGAATTGTTGGGGGGGCAAACGTTATTCAACATGAATTGTTGGGGGGGCAAACGTCATTCAACAGGAATTGTTGGGGGGCAAACGTCATTCAACATGAATTGTTGGGGGGCAAACGTCATTCAACATGAATTGTTAGGGGGCAAACGTCATTCAACATGAATTGTTGAGGGGCAAACGTCATTCAACATGAATTGTTAGGGGGCAAACGTCATTCAACATGAATTGTTAGGGGGCAAACGTCATTCAACATGAATTGTTGGGGGGGAAAACGTTATTCAACATGAATTGTTGGGGGGGCAAACGTTATTCAACATGAATTGTTGGGGGGGCAAACGTCATTCAACAGGAATTGTTGGGGGGCAAACGTCATTCAACATGAATTGTTGGGGGGCAAACGTCATTCAACATGAATTGTTGGGGGGCAAACGTCATTCAACATGAATTGTTGGGGGGCAAACGTCATTCAACATGAATTGTTGGGGGGCAAACGTCATTCAACATGAATTGTTGGGGGGCAAACGTCATTCAACATGAATTGTTGAGGGGCAAACGTCATTCAACATGAATTGTTGGGGGGGCAAACGTCATTCAACAGGAATTGTTGGGGGGCAAACGTCATTCAACATGAATTGTTGGGGGGCAAACGTCATTCAACATGAATTGTTAGGGGGCAAACGTCATTCAACATGAATTGTTGAGGGGCAAACGTCATTCAACATGAATTGTTAGGGGGCAAACGTCATTCAACATGAATTGTTAGGGGGCAAACGTCATTCAACATGAATTGTTGGGGGGGAAAACGTTATTCAACATGAATTGTTGGGGGGGCAAACGTCATTCAACATGAATTGTTGGGGGGCAAACGTCATTCAACAGGAATTGTTGGGGGGCAAACGTCATTCAACATGAATTGTTGGGGGGCAAACGTCATTCAACATGAATTGTTGGGGGGCAAACGTCATTCAACAGGAATTGTTGGGGGGCAAACGTCATTCAACATGAATTGTTGGGGGGCAAACGTCATTCAACATGAATTGTTGGGGGGCAAACGTCATTCAACATGAATTGTTGGGGGGCAAACGTCATTCAACATGAATTGTTGGGGGGCAAACGTTATTCAACATGAATTGTTGGGGGGGCAAACGTTATTCAACATGAATTTAAATGGCATTAAAACGTTGTAGGAGTATCAAAACATATTTTTTTAGGGGGGCAGATAAATTTTTTTGTGGATGTCGAAGTCAAATGAGTTATCATTACCAGTGGACGAGTTGTTTTCCCATATGGGATTCAAACCGTTCTCCTCTGCAATAAAAAAAACGTGTTTCTACATTGATATGTTGGATTTTTGAACGCATCAAACGCTTAGAATTCAACTGCACGCAGTTGCAATGCTGTGGACTCATGAGGAAGCAAACTATACACTATCAGTCCACCATGCGATTGAGGATTTTGTACACTGGCATATGGTAGTGACGTAATTGGTAAGAGAATTTTAGGGGGGGCAAATGTTATTAAACATGAATTGTTAAGGGGGCAAACGTCATTCAACATGAATTGTTGGGGGGGGCAAACGTCATTCATCATGAATTGTTGGGGGGCAAACGTCATTCAACATGAATTGTTGGGGGGGAAACGTCATTCAACATGAATTGTTGGGGGGGAAAACGTCATTCAACATGAATTGTTGGGGGGCAAAAGTTATTAAACATGAAATGTTGGGGGGGCAAAAGTTATTAAACATGAATTGTTGGGGGGGCAAAAGTTATTAAACATGAAATGTTGGGGGGGCAAACGTCATTCAACATGAATTGTTGGGGGGGCAAAAGTTATTAAACATGAAATGTTGGGGGGCAAAAGTTATTCAACATGAATTGTTGGGGGGGCAAAAGTTATTAAACATGAATTGTTGGGGGGGCAAAAGTTATTCAACATGAATTGTTGGGGGGGAAAACGTCATTCAACATGAATTGTTGGGGGGCAAAAGTTATTAAACATGAATTGTTGGGGGGGCAAAAGTCATTCAACATGAATTGTTGGGGGGGCAAAAGTTATTAAACATGAAATGTTGGGGGGGCAAAAGTTATTAAACATGAATTGTTGAGGGGGAAAACGTCATTCAACATGAATTGTTGGGGGGCAAAAGTTATTCAACATGAATTGTTGGGGGGGCAAAAGTTATTAAACATGAATTGTTGGGGGGCAAACGTTATTCAACATGAATTGTTGGGGGGGCAAAAGTTATTCAACATGAATTTAAATGGCATTAAAACGTTGTAGGAGTATCAAAACATATTTTTTTAGGAGGGCAGATAAATTTTTTGGGGGGATGGCTACGTCACCGGCATATGGTTGATTGAAATGCACCTTTAATGTCTAAGGATCTCCAAACTTTTTATTACAGAATATTAAAAATATAGACAAGCGGAATTTTAACATTGTGATTTACCAAGTGCTCACACGTTTCCTTGATTCAATGAGCGGAGTTAGTGTTTGACCAAACGGTATGCAGAATTTGCGCAAACTGGACTAAACGATGCAAACGCATCACCAACCTCGTTTGGGAGTCTTTACTTTTGTGTCGTCATATTCGCAGCCTTGTATCTCGACCTCTACAAACGGACACGCGATCCCTTTGCCAGACTTTGGAAGATGTCGTGCCCCAATAATCTGCAAAATTCAGGTTAATTAGCCTTAAAATGAGCTTAAGATATGGCTAAAAGCAAAATAATATCATAAGAAAAAAGCTTCTGTACCCAGACAACAAATTATGTTATTTTTGCATTGATTTAACGTTTTGGTGTCTGGGCAGTAGTTTACAATGGTATTAAAAGTGAATCATAGATTCGGCAGTTTACATCTCAAAAACTCTGGGCAAATGTTTAGGTTGATGCTGGTTTCGAGGACAGGTTTAAAAGTGAATCAGTGACCAAAATAATATTTACCGTCATTCTTGATAAGCGTTTGCTAAGAATAAAGTAGTCGCTGTTTATAAACTTAT
Organism: Aplidium turbinatum; assembly: GCF_918807975.1. NCBI lineage: Eukaryota > Metazoa > Chordata > Ascidiacea > Aplousobranchia > Polyclinidae > Aplidium > Aplidium turbinatum. The sequence continues at coordinate 5,197,737 of NC_137477.1, forward strand.
AAAAAAAAACACAACTTCATGATAAAGGGATATGAGGAACTTTGCTTTGGTGGCCGCTCCCTTGATAAATGGAAGTAAAAACACTAAATTCGAGCTCCAGTAACAAACTTATTTAGCAAGGGCTTCAACTCTTAACCTTAACCTAGAATAACTTTCATGAAAAGTAGTTTCCATCCTGTTGTAAAGAAATATGTTAAAATAGGTTTTGAGAGCAGCAAGTTTACAACCCCGGAAGAGGTTTCAGAAGAACTATAGAGCGAATACTCACTTGAATGTTCATTATGAGTGGATCCACATCAGGGATTGGCGCTTTCTTGTAAGGATTGTAGTTCTTGTGTTGGAAACAAGCATCTTGTAGCACATAGCCGCATCTATTGTACATCGCAAACCTCCCTTCATTCAATTGCATGGAACGGTCTACAAGCACAACGATAGGATGGATTTGTTTTTGGCTGAGCATAGATTAATCATTAAGATACCTAACTTACGGTTGATAGTCAAAGGCTATTCCAATTAAATATAGTTTTGTCTGGGGAAAGGCGAACAGCTTCGGCTCAATTATTACAATTGAAGAGTTGATTACAACAAACACTCGTCACAAGAGCGTTTATTGTCAAAGGGAAAAATAAATACGTCATAAAAAAAACAACCAGACGACCTTGATCATTCGGAATGGTGTCTAGGCCCTCGCTGGCAAGTGAGAATCAATAAATAAATAAATAGAGTTCTTGACAACAAAAAACGTTCAGATGTTCAAAGCGCGAATGCCTATCTGAAAGGATGACGCAAGATCAATTGGTTTGCAATGGAAGAAGACACCAAGCGGCACTGGTTCGACTCTCGTAGTGTGTACTTGAGCAACGCATTCTTAGGACGGCTCTTCATTCAGTGGCACCTAGTGGAGGAATAATTCCCTGGTAACAAGACTTCAACAATTACTCAGAAACTTCACTCTGTCAATCTGGGTTGTCAGGCCTGCGTCTGTGGTTCAACGTCTCGGCAAGTATGCGAAACTACCAGGATCAAGCTTGCCAAGAGGTACCTCAGTCCGAGGACAAAGATTCCACAATCGATTATATCGTTGTACAGGACGATATGCTTTGTCCATTAAACTGCAGTATCCACTCTCAACACAAGATTAAGCATAATATATCACTTGATACATTTTTCAATCACATCTTCAATATACATTTCACAAAAACCTTAATTTGCTGAGCAATAATATTAGCAAAATTATGGTAAATGCATGTAGGCAATGTGACTTCATTTCCTTTAGCTGGAGTGCTGAAATACGTAACATATTTTAGCATTCCAGCTAACGGAAATGTGGAAAGTCATGAACGTTCACACACAACTAAGTTTCACCTCCGGTTTGAAAGTTAAGAGAGACTAACTGGCTTCCACAGTTCCAAAAAGGCAATGGATTGTAATTGGATGAATCCAATCGGCCGCCCTGTGGAATAAACAAAGCAACTTGTTATATCTTAACTGCGACTTGGTAGAACTTTTTGATTGATAAGCGGGTGGTACTTCCCCTTCCCTGAGAGTATGGCAGTGAGGAACAAACCGCAGACTACACCATCAATGGCTGTGCTACCCTTCACCAAGTGTCTTGGATGATGAAACCAAAGCGCTCTCTCGTACTTTTCTCAGTCGTATCAGGTTGACTGACTTCTTCATGGTGCTAAACAGGTAGTCACTACTTGACCTAGCACCATGAAGAAGTCAGTCGTGTCTGATTGACAAAACGTTGAAATAAACGTAGATTATCAACTTATACATTTTGTGATAGTTCAGCTTAGTTTGCACCGGAAAAACGTATATGATGTTATTTGCTTAGTTGATTGTTGAAGATAAAGCTTCCCTGTTTAAAAAGGAATAATCCCCCATACTTGGGTACAGGCTCTCACAAATAGAATCCTAACAGGTATTTCACACAGTCCAGATATCGTATCGCCGACTGATAAAATGAAGAAATGAACAATACATTGGGAAACATTAGATCTTCGTCCCCTTGCATATGAGGCAGCAACCCAGACAGCACCCTCTAATCGTTGTAACTAGTGTTTTAGTCTCAGTGTTAGGGTCTGTGAGGTTCACATGTCCTGTAAGTTTAAAAGCGCCGCAATGATGAATGATGCGCTGTGTGGGGAAAATTAAATAATGTCTAATTATTATCTTACTATGTGTTTTTTACACTTAATAAATGACACATTTCGGTATGGGTTCGAGTAAAGTATCATTTTTTTAAACAACAACTGTACCTTCGGGTAGATTCTTGAAAACTGACGAAAATTATACGCTAGGAACTGCTTGGCTCTGTCTTGGCATGCCATCCTCTCAGCTTTGAGCTCGGCAAAAGATGACATTTCGAAACTGTGACCTAATATTAAAAAACATTGATATTATACAAGTTTGATGGTAATAAAATCAGTGCGAAACGTGGCTGAGCTGGTTTGAACTTATATAGCGCAAACAAGATTTCGATTACAACATCGACAGTCGACACACTAAACACGTCTGCAGGCGTTGAATCAATGCAAAAAACAATTGATTTGCTCTCTGGGTAGTTGCCACCACGGGTAAATCATATTTGTCAGATATACGACTACGACTTATACGTAGGTCACGCTGTCAAATAAAACGTCTTTTTTATGTTGATTCGACATTTGCAGACGTATAACCAATAAAAATATGTTAACATTGATGTTAAACAGGATCATTGAGACGGTTAAAGCAGTTGGGCTTGGCAGACAGTGCTGCCTGTGGGTGTGGTGAAATGCAGACAGCAGCCCCCATAATCAAGAATTGTCTGCTGTACAGACCACCTCATTGTATGGAAGGCTTAGACTCGATTGAAGATGACACCAGGCAGTGGCTAACCGATGGGTGCCATTGTTTGTCGTATCCAGGCTTACACCCGGTGATTGAAGATTTAGATTAAGTGGACGGGAAGGCAAGGAGCCAATCTTCGAGACCACCTTCAGGCATGTCTTTAAATGCCTTAATAAAGACACAGCCCCATGCTCTTGAGCGGTGTCGAACCGGCGCCCTTTCGAACGCTGAGCTAGGGCTTTCACCACACGACGATACAGCCGACGGGTGCCCTTATATATAGCGATAACACGATAGAAGGAAACAGCAAAATCAGCCATTTCTACATTACATTTTCACAAAAATAACCAATTTTTCTGTCTAACATTGAGCATGTTGGGGGAAATTCAAAACTATGATTTGTGGATGGCGCTTTCTTTTGTTTCGCAAACATTAATGATGAAGCATAAAATGAAATGTTTAGGGATTTTAAAAGAAGTTTTTCGAACATTTAATATTTTTCTCGTGCCAGAAGATGCAGGCGCCACTGCTCACCATTCTTGCTGTCATCGAACTGGACAGCCCTGCAGTAGATCACCAGGTCTGAAAGTTCCACTGCAATCCTTTGGTCTTTCTCGATATCTTTCCACTTTTTGGCCTAATCATACAAAAATGTTTGTTAGCATGTTATTGATTAAAGTGTGTGTGTAATGTGTAGTTGTGTTAACATGTTATTGATTAAAGTGTGTATGTAGTGTGTTGCTGTGTTAGCATGTTATTGATTAAAGTGTGTGTGTAATGTGTAGTTGTGTTAGCATGTTATTGATTAAAGTGTGTATGTAGTGTATTGCTGTGTTAGCAAGTTGTTGATTAAAGTGTGTGTGTTGCTGTGTTAGCATGTTATTGATTAAAGTGTGTGTGTGTAGTGTGTTAGCAAGTTGTTGATTAAAGTGTGTGTGTAGTTGTGTTAGCAAGTTGTTGACCTAAGTGTGTGTGTGGTGTGTTGTGTGTTAGCAAGTTATTGTAAAGTTAAAGAATTTCTTTCACGAAGATTGCAACCCATGCAGAGTGGACACTGTCATACTACAGTATTCAATGTACAATGATGTTGAGTTGCACCGCTTTACTGGCTTAGCGAGTCCAGCGAAACATTGGTAATATTTCTTTTGATTGCAGTGGCTGGGTGATTGACAGCAGCAACAAAGGAAGGGAAGGATAGTCAGTGATATGCAGCGACTTCTCTTACTAATTTGTGTGGTGGTAATTATTACGTATGGCTTACACCCGGTGATTGAAGATTTAGATTAAGTGGACGGGAAGGCAAGGAGCCAATCTTCGAGACCACCTTCAGGCATGTCGTTAAGTGTCTTAATAAAGACACAGCCGCATGCTCTTGAGCGGTGTCGAACCGGCGCCCTTTCGAACGCCGAGCTAGGGCTTTCACCACACGACAATACAGCCGACGGGTGCCCTTATATATAGCGATAACACGATAGAAGGAAACAGCAAAATCAGCCATTTCTACATTATACCAAATATAATACCAAATATAAGATACCAATATAATACCAAATATAAGAAATCTATACCAACTGAATGAAATAGTTAGTGATAGGGGTCAGCCAGTCAAAGCTAATACGCAAAACTAACCGGAAACTGAGAGCTGAAGAAATAAGCTTCATTCAGCTTAATACAGCGTGAAAGATCGTAGAATGATGACCGTGCCGCCTATAGCAACAGTATGTACAGAAAGAACCACGGGTTTGTGACATAGAGACTATCACAATTTTGGCAAGAATTTTTTTATTACACTATTTTTTGCTTTCATAATTTTGAAAAATCTTGGCCAGTTAGACCGTCGTGACAGAAGGCATGCTGTCGGCCTATTGCTCTTTGCTGGAGTTATGATGCAACAAAATAGGTTTTCAATCAAGCAATCGCTCAGTGTGCATCCAGGTGCCACTTTGTATCATAAGTAACAAATACTTTTAATTATTTTCCAAAAACTTAAGAACTGTTGTTCACCATAGTGTCTTGGTCCATGATTGCGCTCCGCAGATGCTGCAGCCAGTCAGCCCATTCATCCTGAGTGTCGCACGCCAGCCGCAGTGTTTCCCCGTTTGGTTTTCGAATCATAAACACATGGGAGTGGTGCCCAGAACCATTGGGAACAATATCTTAAATAAGTGAGATATAATGAAATATATCACATGTGATACAATGGGATATAAAATTCAAGATATCATGGAACATATAGTATATGATATAATGGAACATAAGATATATTATTTATCTAGATTCTAGAAATAAACAGGTTGATAAACCACCATCGCTTGGTTGACAAACTTGCAACATTTTCTTCTTGCAATTTAGTTTCAGGGTTTTCTTACATCACCCTGGAGTTGAGGTATTTTCCTTGACTGCCACAACAAAACATGAAAATGGTCCATAGCATGAGAAGGTAGCTTACCTAGTTTACAGTTGGCGAGATCTATAATTCCTTTCTGGATTTCACCGAGGACATTGTCAACGGATTTCTGTAAAACAAAAAAAGAACTATAAAATTTTATCCAAAAATACTACCCTAAGAATATTCTAAGCTGGCAAAATTTGTTATTTCGAGATCTCTTCAACGTCTAGCAACGTTAAGCAACTTTTGTTAGCTGAGAATCGCATGAAGTGTGAGGGTTAACGGTCATATATATACGCAGATACACTGCATACACAATATTATAGACAAAGGAAATCGCAATGACCAATCGGCGAAGTGACTAATCCCCAGACAGTACATCAGTCATTTTTTACATTGGTTCAAAGTCTGCAGACGTTGAATCAATGTAAAAATGACGGATTTACTGCCTGAGTCTTAAGCAGAGTATGCGGAAAGCACAACTAACCGGTGTGGTACCCTGAATAAAACATCATGGCATTGCGTATTCAAGTTTATGGCATACAACTCTTTCAAAAAGGTCATCAACCAGTGGTGGCTAAATCCGGTTTGAACCAGACTGGTGAGTGACATCCCATGCCGAATTAAGTTTCCAGTTTTGAATAAATTTAATTGCTCGGGAACTGAGAAAAATCACTTTTTAACTTAACGTTCTTGCAACGTTCTGTCACTCTAGAATTGTGCGTCAATGTCACAAAGAAGATACCAAGCACTTGGTTCGTTTGATGATTCAGCAAAAATTGAGTAATGCAAATCTTACGCTGTCATCCTGGTTGGAGGCGGAACCGGAGGACGGGTTTTCAATCTCTTCAACATAGTTGCTAGGAAACCACAGCCCCTCTTTTCCTCCATAATCACCTCGCCACCTGATGAAAAGTCAAAGGTCAGTTTTATTGAAAATACTGTAAAATACAAAAAATTATCAGTTTTGGTTCAATTATTCTCATGAGCGGGTGGTCACTGCTTGCTTCACTGCGCCCTCCATTTCAAGATATGCACAGTTCACGATCTTCGAATTTGATTTGATGGATTGCGGGAATCTCATCTTCGGACTGATCTTTTGTTTCATCTTGGCAGTTGTAGAGGCTTTGAACCACTGACGCAGGGCCGGTTACCGACTGTTGAAGTGTTGTTGTCTTTGAGTCCTTGAAATACGTTGCTCAAGCGCACATCCCGAGAGTCGAACCAACACCTCATAATCTTGAAGTTTCTTCGTTTGTGAAGTCAGGCGCTTAACCAACTGAGCTATTGGGACTTCAACAGGCAACGGACGTTAAATTGACTTTCTCACCAGCTTTCATCTTGTTTGATGACGTTGGTGATGATGGCGTGCTTACAAAACGACATTTCATCTTCCCTGGTGGCGCGGAAGTCGTATAGAGCTTTGACGCTAGATGTCAGTGTGTCGGGGCGAACATAGATCATCTCGCCCCCATTGTCGGCGTTGTTCATCGTGAAGTCAGGCGTCTACAAATCGTTTATCAAAGGTAAAAAATGAGATACATTATGTATGATGTTCTACGTATGTTTTCATGCAGGATATCCAAAAAGGGGGATACGAAGGTTCGCAGCAATTGCCTTATTCCTCACGACACTAGAAGGGCGGCAGTTGGTACAGCGTTAAACATGCTGCTCTTTTTTAAAGTACAGGAAAATTTTATAGTGCTGCTGATAGTCAGCTACAGAAGACAATTAGCAAATGCAATGTAGAGCATATTTAAAGAATACTTGTTTGGAAACACAGTTAAAAGGTTACCAGTAAGTTATTTTTCATAACAAAGCCCTTGCAGTAGGCTAGGTGTAAAGCAGGTAGATACGGGTAATTGAATTAACAATTAACTATGATGAGCATTGAGCAGGCAGTGAATATTTAGACCTGATGCTAATAGCGCAATGCAGGATATCATAACAAGGTTTATTGAATTACTATCGGTACCAAGTGTCATTTTACGATAAACAGAACCTCTTCTATTGTCAGGCGTAATAAAAGCCTTCGTACCCCCTTCTTTACATTCCCCTGCTTTTACGACGTGGAAATTATCACTTTCAATTGAATAATGTATTCATTATCATTTTGAATCAATCGATTTTATGAGGTAAATAACCGTGCTTCCATTTCCAAATTTAAAAAAAAGGTCTACCACGAGAATAAGAAGCTTTGGCAGCTAACAATCGTTGATTTTTTTAAAGCTTGTTTTCCGTGATCATGCAAACATAAGGCAGACGGGCCATATCAGAAAGCCAAGCCAATTTTAATTGAACTTTTGAGCACAAAGGTTTGATACTTGGAATGAGAAGATCTCGGTTTCGATTAAGAATCTTAATTTTTCAAACAGAGCTATTAGAAGATATAAGCCCTCGACGGCGCTTCTCAAAAAAGTGTAGTGTACCGATACCTGTGACAAATTGCGTATCACTTCTCTAGTGGCAGCGTGCCGCAATTTTAACTTTCGGTAAAGGGGGTTCTTTTCGTAGAAAGTGATCACATCGCAAAGAGTCTCGAAGGTTGCGTTGCCGATGATAAACAATCGATCATCCTGCTTCACGCGACAGTGCTTGATTCTGCCCTCAGCTCTGATGAAATATTGCAGAAAATTTATGTCAAGGAATGTTAGCACAACCCGAACAAATTGTAGCCACACTTTTAAGTAACTAAAGCTGAAGTTGAACTAATTTTTCTGCTTCTTGTGACATTACGCCTTGGTAGTTGTTGAGGGAGAGGTAGAACGAACCAGCGCCTCCTTACGCAGTGTGTCCGTACAACTCTGATCCATGGAATGTCAGTTATCACAACATAACGGGAATGATAAAAAAATAAAATAAATCATGGGAAGACACAGTGGTGGATGACGACAAAAACGAAAGATGCCAACGATAGAGAGAAATGGAGGAGTTACTGCAGACAACTAGTCGACCTGAAGATACGGGATGAAGACCAGGCTTTTTTAAGCAAAATAGAGAGAGAGAGAGAGAGAGAGAGAGAGAGAGAGAGAGAGAGAGATAACAGCAATCACATGAGTTTTGTCATCAAAGCGCATATCCACCTGAACGATATTGCGTAGGCGACTAGGTTGGTGTCGTCGGGTCTACACTTTCTAACAAGAAACGAGCCATCTTTTCCAATCCTCATCAGAACATCTTCCGCTTCTGTTCGGGTCATGTTCTCGTGGAACCATCTGGAAGAAGAAATTATAACATGTAACACAATGATGGTGTGCCTGATCTGATACAGACGTTGGCAATGATGGTCTTCCAAGTCACTCTGTCATTTGATATCCATAACACTGCTTTTAACAGTTGTGTGTTGGTGTTCATGTCTTTAACTTATAAGCGAACCACTAAATAAGAAGAGTGTTGATCCATTGTCAATGACGTGTAATCCGTGTATTACTTCACTTACTCTTTGTTAGCGTGAGCGTTAGGTTGCGGTATTGCTTCTGTCAAACGCAACTCAAACCGGACAGGAGCGTTGCGTAGGGGATAGTGTTGGTAGTGCCATATCAGAGCGTACAAGCTGTCAAAGACCAAAGCCTTCACGAGGTAGTAGTATGTCTGTCCATTCTCCTGCTGCGAGTGTATCCGGCAATGGTTCACTTTCCCATGGTACCTGATTGAATTGTTAGATGATAAACAAGAGTTGCTTAAAACTAGCTGTGGTTGTGGGTTAGCTTTACCATACCACAAATATGCCGTAGAAAAGAAGAGAGAAAATACAAAATGTCTGAGAAGTATTTCAGCTTTGGAAGAAGATCTCCGTATTCTCCAAAAAGCAAACACAGTTGCCAAAGTTAAAGCACAACTACAGGACCGTATACGTTCAAACTGAGAAAACTACATATTTTCTTCTAAAAAAAATCACATAACAATCGTCACAACAAAGAAGGTTGCCCACGTTTAACACATCAGTGGCTTCAACGGCTGCAAAAGACTTTCCATTGAAGAAAATACGTACACAAAAGACAACGTCCAATTCCCTACAAAGGTCCCACTATCCCGCACGAGAAACGAGCCATCTGGTCCGCTGTACTCCCTCACTAAGCGCTCGGCATTTTCCCGGGACATCGGACCATGGTACCACCTCTCGGAGTAGTGGAGCTCGGTAGTGTCAGCATTGTCCTTTATAATCGTATAAGAACTTTAAAGTGCGTGGTGGTTCAACATTATTTTCCATGAAGATTGTAACGAACATTATTTCACTATTAGCCAAAAAGACTCTCATCAACGTAAAACTTTAGACAATTAAACAGAACATGCAAAATATGACTATGCACCAATTTAGGTCTGTTTATTACAAGCACTGCAGAATAATTGGACCAGCTTATAGGTTTCTAGCGTGTAGCCTACATTCTGTAGAACCAACAAATTGAAAGTTGGACATTGCTGACATGAAGCAACAGTTCATCGTAAAATGCAAGTTGGAATAAGCACGACACAACGAAACCTGTCGCAAGCACGGCACAACACAAAGAGTTAGGAAACGTATAAACTTTCATTACATTACAAAGATAACTTGAAGACTTTCCCAACATATTTCGGTGGCCTTCGGTTTGGACTTTGGACAGAGTGTATTCTAATACAATCCCACGGCGTTGTTTTGCAGCCAGTATTCAACCCAGACAGCAAAATCCGTCATTTTTACATTGATTCAACGTCTGCACTCTGCAGACGTTGAATCAATGTAAAAATGACAGATTTTGCTGTCTGGGAAATTACAATCTTACTGTAGTACCATGGATGAACAATGAACATGCCCGCGCCGTAATTCGACCTTTCAAATAAAATCTCGCCAGGAACGAAAAAAGGGGGCACGGAGGACAAGGAGGGGGTCCGCCACAATCACTCTCCTTGAGTCAGCAGCTGTATGAATCAGCGTGAAAAGCCGTTACTAACGTTTGCGACGCCATTTCCGTTTACAGCTCCTTCTTCTCCGGCTTCGGATTCGTCGTCATTCTCATCGTTCTTCTGCCTCTCCTCCGTGTAGATCAACTTGTTGTCCTCCAGCAACACAAAGAAATGAAGATTCCATTCCTGAGAGTAAAAACAAAATGTCATTTAGCTTGAGGAAGTATTCATATCGGAGTTGAAGAAAATCCTTCATTAATTATTCGAAATCTAAACGAAAGTTTTGTCAATAATTCCTACAAATTATTAATAGTGGCTGATTTTATTACTATTACAGTATATTATGATCAATCGTTCACTTGCATCTTATTTCTTGGTTACTTGCATAACTTATAATCCTCCGCTACATCAAGAAAACGAAACCGAGGCTAATATTTGCGACAAAGCAGCCAGACAAGCTTGTCTCACCTTAAACGTGGGATCCTCCAGATACATCATCCCATTCTTCACCGTGTTACTCAGGTCCATCACTGAATCTGCAATGGAATTAAACGGTTACAAATTCAACATCATCAAACGTTACTTGTACGTTAGGTTTTAAAAGATAAACTTAAATTACGACAACACATCCAAAACATGATATAATTCTTCTGGTATTCAAGTTGTAACGTTTTAAGATAGCTGATCGATAAATTGTACCAGAGTGGAATCCGACATCCGCGCAATATAAGCCTCATAATGTTACAATTTCCTTTAAAATGATACCAGCTAGCACGTTAGGTTATTTTTGGCTCAAAGACTGCACGCACGTACATGACATTAAGGGCCAATTTTACCAGCTGGGATAGAAGTCTCGGCCAAACAGCCAGCTATGCATTCAATCGCTATGCATTCAATGCATAGCGATTGAATGCATTCAATCGCTATACAATCAATGCATTCAATCGCTATACAATGACTTTATAGTCACAATGAAACTAAACAACTGAGAATGGAAAATGAAAATCAATAATTTCAAATTAGTTTCGAAGAAGTCGGGGAAGCGAAAGCTCTAAGTGTTGTAACTTGGGATGTCTTCCAACCGGAAAATCAACCGCATTTTTACATTGATTCAACATGCGCAGACGTTGCGCCAATGTAAAAAAGGCACGCGATGATGGGCAAAGTAACAAAGTAGTTTTCGGAGTGACATCAATTTCTTTCCCAAACCACTTTTTGACGCACACAAACAACCCAAAAACAAAATCCGTCAGTTTTACATTGATTCAACGTCTGCAGACGTTGAATCAATGTAAAACTGAGGGATTTGCTGTCAGGAAACACTCCGGAGAAAAGAAATTTACAGCATAATCATAGTAGGGAGAGCCCGGAAGTATCTACAACAGATATCTCAAAGCAAAAGTAGCAGCCCTTTGACGTTTCTTTATAGCATTGACGTCCAACTACAGTAACAGTTTAAGGATTTCAAATGAGATTAAGGCTTTTTCGTATTCAGATTATTATTTTAATTTATTTAGTTTATTTTTCATATTCTGTTATTTTTCATATTCTGTACACACACTCCAACAGAAATATTTATTTGAAACCACCTTATAGAGGTCTTACTTCAGAGCACCGGTGCCCAACTTGGAGTCTGTGGACGCCTTGAAGATACGCAGAATATGCTAAGAGCATTTGTGAATGCCACCGCTTTTAGAAAAATGCACTAAAGAAATGAGAACGATTCGTGGCAAGACACTTCTCGGCAAAATTAGAAATGATGTCGAGAGAGAGTGGACGAGTGTTGAGGACATTGCCCAGACAGCAAAATTCGTCATTTTTACATTGATTCAACGTCTGCAGACGTTGAATCAATGTAAAAATGATGAATTTTCTGTCTGGGTGAAAAGTACTTGCGTTGACACCATATGAGATAGGTTAGACATCTTCAACGAATGGATGAGAATACTTTGATAAGAGTTTTGGTTTTGAATATGGTGATTGGTAATACGAGAAAAGGAAAACTATGGAAAACGAAAACCTGTAGCTTCGAGCTGCCATGAGCAACATTCTATTCGCAAATTTTGCACCACCAATCAACTCTTCAATTACAGAAAACATGAAAGACAGTAACATGAAGACATGCCAAGGATGAACTGACAAAGAGAAAATTAAAACTCGAAAGGTGAATGGCTACAAAAAGGTTGAAAACCACAGTCTTTTAGGTTGTAGTCATTGGTTTGTAGCATGTATTATTACCAGCTTAGGAGAGAAATCAGAATGACTAACGACCTCTGTTGTACAATACATCGGCAGAACATAATAGATGTTAACATGTACGTAGAGTCGTAGACGCAACGTTGTGTGACCTCAATTCAACGCAAAGGAAACTTGCATGCGGGTAAAGTACCAGGAAGTCAGAACACCGCAGAGTAAGTAAAGACGTATCTAACACAGTGACAAACCAGTGATAACGTAAACAATGGAACAATAACGGGAACTTTTCGTTTGTTTTATGCTAAGGCAAGTGATGTCCCAGTCAGTAAATCAGTTGTTTTTTACGTTCATTCAACGTCTGCAGACGTTGAATCAATGATCATTCTGTTACTCTGTCGTTGAATCAATGTGAAATTTTGTCTGGGGTGGCACACTTTGGCATGCGTGTTGGCAAGAAAAAACCTCAAGCTATATCATATACTTGATAGAAGCTGAACAATACAATCTTTTAGACGGCTAGATGCTTCAGTTCAAGATATACGTCATGAATATACTTGACATGCAAAATACTGAAAATACTTGTTGTACTGCATTAAGTAAATCGCTTTTTCCAACAAAAACAACTTTTTAATGGGGTTTCTCAAGTTACTTCACAATAATAAAAATATCAAAACATTTTTTAGGATTTAAAAAATATACATGGAAAGATGTTTGTTGGTGTTTGTTTGAAGTCCAACCGCTACGAACATACAGGAAACATCTCAATCTATAGAACTTTTCTAAACACTGTTATATTTATAACAGCTGGTGATATGCACTAACTCATCAACCACTCACCAGTGGTGGTCTCTGTGAAGACCTGTGAAGTCCGATTCGCATCGCTCAACTTTTTGAACTAAAAACACACAAAAGTTGACTTTATCTTCTATATTGAAAAGGAGCGATTTGCGATTGCGTCAGTACTGCCTGATTACTCACTATAGAACAGCGAGCATTGCGTTTCGCTAACCAAGCAGCTAATCAATCTTTTTTACATTGTTTTTTTTTTCATTTACAATCTTTTTTTACATCCAACGATCGCGGAGTGAGGCCCCTTGGATTTAAGCCCTTGATTGCTCTCATGATTATGAACAGACACTGCTCTAGAGAAAGATACCTAGGGTCCTTCTTGGGGCAGTGGCCTGCTGAATCAAAGAAACTTTTAAAACAGTTAGTCTGGGAGCCTACGACAGAAGATTTCACCCCATAAGGTACAAAAGGTTTGAGCCCTTGAAGTTACTGGGGTCAACCATGTCACTCACAAAAAGTATGGAAGATTGACCGCACCGGGTGGATCTGGACCCTAGAGCCCCCTAAAAAGCCCAAAAAGGGGGTTAATTTCACCCCATAAGGTACATGGACCAAACTTGGTGAAAACGAAGTTCTATGTCAGGACATCACAAAAATATCAAATCTAACAATATTTTCGAGTGGAAAGGTGATGTAAGACTCCCCCCAAAGTGACCCCCCAGGGGGTTAATTTCACCCCATAAGGTACATGGACCAAAGTTGGTCAAAACGAAGTCTTATGTCAGGACATCACAAAAATATCAAATCTAACAATATTTTCGGGTGGAAAGGTGATGTAAGATGCCTTCAAAGTGACTTCCCTTAATGTGACCCCCTCGGAAGGTTTATTCCACCCCATAAGGTACATGGACCAAACTTGGTCAAAATGAAGTCTTATGTCAGGACATCACAAAAATATCAAATCTAACAATATTTTCGGGTGGAAAGGTGGTGTAAGATGACTTCAAAGTGACTTTCCTTAATGTGACCCCCTCGGAAGGTGTATTTCACCCCATAAAGTACATGGACCAAACTTGGTCAAAACGAAGTCTTATGTCAGGACATCACAAAAATATCAAATCTAACAATATTTTCGGGTGGAAAGGTGATGTAAGATGTCATCAAAGTGACCCCCAGAGGGTTTATTTCACCATAGAGTACATGGACCAAACGTGGTCAAAACGAAGTCTTCTAGGGCACCACAAAATATCAAATCTAACAATACTCTCAGTTGGAAAGGTGATAAAAGACCTACCCAAAAGTGAATCTCCTCCTATAGTTTAATTTACTTCATCCCTTTCTCGAACCAACCTTGGTGTAACGAAAGTGCTATGCCAGGACAGTACGAATGGATTAAATTTAAAAATATTTTTATATAGGTTTTGATGAAATACATTCACAAGCTGTCCCATGATGCATGAAATGGAACTATAGCCTACTTTACAAAAAGTTTTTGTATAAATCATATTAAGTCAATCGAAAAAAGGCAACAGGACATGACAATACATGGCTTTGTAACACCAAAAACAGAAAGTACACAAGAAGCATATAGGCTACAGTAGCCAGAAAATTGATCCAAGATCTTGATACCACCACTAAATGTGGACTTAATCGAACAACTGACTATCCAAATCAAAACGTTTCGAAATGAATCATTTGGAACGTTAATTTAGGCAGTAATGAACATTTTCCAGCTGCTACAATAAATAACCTAATAAACCCAATGCAGTAAATTTTTATTTAATGCCATTTGCTTCATGTCTCCAATCAGTTATCGTAACTGTTCATTCATAAACAGAGATTGTTCGTGTAAATGTAAACGGTCGTTTCTTTATTCTTCATTGTCACTGCTGTCGCTTTCACTTTCTTCATCTTATTCTTCAGATTCATACAATTCTCCTGTTATATACAGAGATAAAGCAAGCTGTCTGCGATGTACCAGCCCCAAGCAATGTGGTTATCCGCACGTCTGACACTGACTGTCTTGTAATTGGCTTAGGTTGCTATGGAACTTTTGATCCTTTATTAAAGATATGGATAGAAGCTGGCTTGCAAAGCAATAACACGCAGCGGTACATCAACATCAACCAGCTGCATAGGCCTACCGCACTTGGAGTGACGATTTGCAAGTGTTTACCTGCATATCATGCCTTTACAGATTCTGATTACACCTCGTCATTTAGCAGGAAAGGGAAAGTGCGGCCGCTGAAATTACTCCAAGGAAACCACGAAGCGCAGGCAGCTTTTAGCCAACTCGGACACGACAAAGAAATTAGTGAAGACACTATCATCGCCATAGAGAACTTTGTGTGTAACATGTACAAAAACAAGAAAATTAATTATGTCAACGAAGTCCGTTTACAAATGTTTTTAGACGGCTACAAACCCAAAAAAGAAAATGAAAGGATATCATGCATACCAGAAGCTACTGTAGATAGTAGTACTCTACCACTTTGTTTACGAGTACTTCTCCAGAAGACAAGGCGCACACATCTCATCACAAGATGGTGGTTATCTTCAACTAGAAGTGAACAAGCAGCAACGTTGCTGCTAGAGTATGGCTGGAAAGAAGAAGGAGGTTCTTATAAAGTGGTGTGGTTTGAAGGTAAAGGTATAAAGCATCTTTAGATGTCTCTGCGTGGAATCTGATCTCATCCAGGAAAGTCAAGAAGAAGGTAAACAGCATTGGATGTCGCTTGGGTTACCCTTTATAAATATAAAACTTTCTCCTGGTCTATCAGTCGTTTACTTTCTTACTGTAAACATTAGCCAATAACTGGCTGTAAAGTTTCGTTTTAGGAACCTATAACCAATAGTTTCTGCAATCTTGAGAAAAATGCCTGGGTGCACTAAATAACAAATAAATGTTGAACTTTTTCCAGTTAATAGTAAGTTGCAATGTTGCATTATTCGAAGAAAAATAGACGTCTGTAAAAGATAATAAAATTACTATTGTATGTTACGCATATCTGTAGTGCATAATAGCAATTGTTTCGTACAGTCTTTATTTCTCTGTATATAACAGGAGAATTGTATGAATCTGAAGAATAAGACGAAGAAAGTAAAAGCGACACCAGTGATTGATTGATTGATTGAATCTTTATCCTCGGACTGGGAAAGCTTCTTGCAGAGCTTAATCCTGGCAGTTTCGCATACTTGTAGAGGCTTTGAATCACTGGCGCAGGCCCGGTCACCGAGATTGACAGAGTGAAGTTTCCGATTGTTGAAGGCTTGTTGTCGGGGAATTATTCCATCCATTAGATGCCGCTGAATGGAGAGCAGCCCTTAACGTGCGTTGCTCAAGCGCACACCCCGAGAGTCGAACCAGCGCCGCTATTGATCTTGAAGCTTCTTCGTTCCAGAAGTGACGCGCTAACCAATTGAGTTACCGTTTACATTTACACAAACAATCTCTGTTTATGAATGAACAGTTACAATAACTGATTGGAGACATGAAGCAAATGGCATTAAACAAAAATTTACTACATTGGGTTTATTGGGTTATTTATTGTAGCAGCTGGAAAATGTTCATTACTGCCTAAATTAACGTTCCAAATGATACATTTCGAAACGTTTTGATTTGGATAGTCAGTTGTTCGATTAAGTCCACATTTAGTGGTGGTATCAAGATCTTGGATCAATTTTCTGGCTACTGTAGCCTATATGCTTCTTACGTACTTTCTGTTTTTGGTGTTACAAAGCCATGTATTGTCATGTCCTGTTGCCTTTTTTCGATTGACTTAATATGATTTATACAAAAACTTTTTGTAAAGTAGGCTATACTTCCATTTCATGCATCATGGGACAGCTTGTGAATGTATTTCATCAAAACCTATATAAAAATATTTTTAAATTTAATCCATTCGTACTGTCCTGGCATAGCACTTTCGTTACACCAAGGTTGGTTCGAGAAAGGGATGAAGTAAATTAAACTATAGGAGGAGATTCACTTTTGGGTAGGTCTTTTATCACCTTTCCAACTGAGAGTATTGTTAGATTTGATATTTTGTGGTGCCCTAGAAGACTTCGTTTTGACCACGTTTGGTCCATGTACTCTATGGTGAAATAAACCCTCTGGGGGTCACTTTGATGACATCTTACATCACCTTTCCACCCGAAAATATTGTTAGATTTGATATTTTTGTGATGTCCTGACATAGAACTTCGTTTTCACCAAGTTTGGTCCATGTACCTTATGGGGTGAAATTAACCCCCTTTTTGGGCTTTTTAGGGGGCTCTAGGGTCCAGATCCACCCGGTGCGGTCAATCTTCCATACTTTTTGTGAGTGACATGGTTGACCCCAGTAACTTCAAGGGCTCAAACCTTTTGTACCTTATGGGGTGAAATCTTCTGTCGTAGGCTCTCGGTCTAAGTAGTGCTGTTATTTCTTCCGCTTGCTTTATGTTTGGCGTTGAGCATTCTTTTTGTAATGCCAGTAGTATTGCTTAAGTAGGTACAATGGTACATGCGGAAATGTAGACGGCAATCTGAATGGCGTGTTAGCAACACCACAAAGAACATTGTCCTTCATCATTAAATGGACGTATAATAACATTAGATTAGCGTTGTACCTTAATTAGGATCTTTCCACGAAGCATGTTGGGTGTGGGAAGGCTGGAATCATCATTAGACACAGGCGCTCGAACAAGCTTGTCTAAAACATCAAAATTTACGTTAAAAAGCATGCAAAACAACGTCAATTTGATACTGGTATAAGTATAGTCTTCCATGTCACATTGTGTCGACGTAATAGTAAACATAACAATAATTAATGTCTAATACCAACAAAAGTATTTATGTATAAGTTGTTAAATAACTTGTAATCATACACAGCACACGCATTTAGCCTTGTAACAAATAATAACTCTGGAAAAATGTTACAAAAGTTTAGTACAAATAATGCATGGCACCCATGAAGACACATAGACGTTTGTGAAGACTTTATCTTCAGATGTAAACTAACACGAAAAACAAATCAAATGGTGTGAAAAAAAAAACAGCTTTCGAACCTTCAAAGATGTCGCAGAACGTGGTGGCCATGCACTTTTGCTGCACAAGACTGCAGTGGTTTTCGATGGAAAGGATGACGGGCAGACTGTTGAGAAACAAAAAATTCAAATTCAATTTTTTGTGGAGAAACAAAAAATTCAAGGAAAATAATGCGTGTTTTCCACAGCGCTGTATCGCACATGGCAAATATACGTTGCTCACAGCGTTTCACCCAAGACGGATGGTTTCAGCCGCATAGAAGCACAGCCGGGGACATAATTATACCAAACCCACTCTCCCAATGCTAAGCAGGAGCGGGATTTAAGCTAATTTAATAAAATCCCTTGCATAACCCGACTGGAACACACAAGTACTGAGCAATCGTGCATTACAATAAAACTCGCTCATTATAAGTATTCATCCGCACAAAAGAACGCTGTTCCATTAGCACGCTGTTCCATCGATTAACCAAATTGTAATCATTTGATATAAAAAGTCTGCTAAGCTGTAGCTCTACAATAGTTTGCACCAAACCTTTCAAACTCAACATGGATCAGATCGTGTAACAAAACTTTCTCGATTTCTCGGCATACTGTTGTTCTATTACTCTATTTTAACTTTTTTTCACTTATTTGAAACACTGCATTTAGTGTGATCGTAAAGCAGACGCTTGTGTCACCAAAAAGTATTCAAAATTTAAAACTGTATTGACATTGCCGCGTTTTGGAATCTACAATCGTATAACATTTCGTCAGTGTATCTCGCCACCAGACCGCAAATCAACATTTTTTACATTAATTCCACGTCTGCAGACGTTAAATCAATGCAAAAAAACGGTCGATTTGCAGTCTGGGACGCCAACGAAAAAGCGCGTTGTTGTAGAACAGCGGGAAAACTGTTCGTAAGCAACAAAGTTAGCTGCACTGCTGAGTAGGAGCGGTCTTCCTGGCGTCAGCACCACCTTACTACTCACTATAGAACAGCGAGCACTGTGTTTCGCTAACAGAAAGATCGATCGCTCCTTCTCAACTGTGCATATCCTTGGCGACAGTTAGTGTAGTTGTTTTCTTTCCAAAAGGTAAAGATTCAATTGACTGACAAAGGCAACGGTTAAGAACTATGTGGCATGAATTAGTGGTGCGGTACTGATGAGCCCAGCCTCATGGGCGAAACACGTGTCTATCGCTGAATTCATGCTACACTCGACTGCCGAGAAACACTAAGTTAGCTGCCACGTGGCGTTACTAAATTTGCAAAACACCGATGTTTGTTTAATCAACATAGCTGCGTAATACAAAATCGATACCGAAAACATGAAGTACAGTGTACGTCAAATGTAGCATTTTACTGAGGAAAGAGGAAATGTAACAGCTATTTTAGAGTTATTTGGACACATGATGAAATACTTCCACAAACCAGTACTTGAAAAACGAAAATGCGCCCCATGAAGAGAACGCCAGAATTTTTTATACAAAATAAAAAACACTTTCATCTTGCAATCGAGAAAATGTTTAATTAAACCAGTTGAATTGCGTGATTACTGCATCAAGTGGGTGTGAAAGCTTAGACGACGATCAGGCATGGCGCATCAAGTACGGCATAGGTATACTCCAAAACACGCGTTGATCGGAGATGACAATGCAACGTTGGAATTCTGATCCGAACGAAAAGTTTAATGGAACGTTTCGTGACCATGAAATTGAATCAGAACCCATTCAATTGACTCTGGAGGCTTTACGGGTCTTACTTTTCAAAACATCATTTCCAACGTTCTTTATTTCAATTCGAATAATGTCAGTTATTGTCGTCAGAGCAGATGCCAGGAAACATAACAAGATTATCAACAACAATGTTAGTATTGATTTCTGATAACGCTATCATAGATATTTGCCCAAGAAGTAGGGGAATTTGTGAGTAGATCAAGCCGAAACCTGTTTCATCCGGTTATTACTATATTATGATGCATAACTAAATACGAGCTACAGCCGACCTAGATTTTGTACATTTGAATACATGAATTGTGGATTTGAAGTCTTGATACTTTTAGCACAAGAAGTATTGCTGCCATGCAAAGAATATAGAAAAGAAAAAACGACATCGACCGCATGAAACGCATAACCCAAACTATCCCAATAAAGAAGTTTTTTGTCAACTAGCACTCAAAACCTGGTCTCTCTGCCAGTACGAAGTGTGCTTTCAAAATCGCTTTCGCTTTGTGTGTGATGTACTAAGATACAGTTCGTCTTGATATCAATAAGTAACTCAAGCATGCTATCAGCGATAAGCTACTCGTCTCCACTCAGTCAATCGTCATTATTCGCACTGATTCAACGCGTAAAGATGTTCAATCAATGTAGAGGAAGAACTGATTTGCCGCCTGGGTCATTAAAATGTAATCAGATGACACAAATTAAACAGTGTTTCCGCAGCTAATTATATCCAGAGTGAGTCAACATCTGCAGACGTTAGGTCCGTACAAGAAAAGAACGGGTTTTGCAAGCCGGGTCAGTTACTTTGTTAGAAGGGAAAACATTTCTTCAAAAAGAAACCTCGTATATTTATGCCTTGCGAAGGTCTACTTAACAACCGGCGCACTTCAATAATCGCAATAATCAAACCTGAAAACCAAGTGAGGTACCAAAATCGATCCTGTTCACATTGATTCAACATTTGCAAACGCTGAATCAATGTGAAAAGAATAGTTTTGGTCCAGCAGGGCAAGTCACTCACTCGGAGACAACGAAGGCATGTTCTCTGATGGTCTTGCAAACGTCAAGGAACTTGATTTTGGACGTTAGAGTGTAACCATGGAAGATGTAGGGCATTCCATCCGTACCGTCCCAACAATCCACTGGAAATGCATTTATCAAACTTAAGTAGTTTAAGGGATGACACGCCCTTCTGATGTAAACTAAGGTAAACTATCGTACGGTGTTTCAAATCATAATCCGCATTTATTCCGACTCGTCAATCAAATGCCAGAGACTTTTTCATCGGGCTAGATCAGGCAATGACAAATTCACTACATGGCAGAACGAATTGAAATTACGTTGTTTATTTAGACAACCGTAAGATAAAAAAAATTATTGCAAAAATAAAAAATAACTTATTTCTACCAACTTAAAAAAACGTTTACAAACAGTTACAAAGTTTCATCACAAAACATACTCGAAGAATTAAAATTTAACTAATTTCTGTAAACTTTGAAAATAAAAAATTAAGATATTTGCACCACTGTAAAAATTATTGTAAGAATTAAAAAACAACTAGTATGTGAGTTTTACATCAAAAGTTGCCTTTTCTTTAGAATTTTCTCATTTTGGTGACGCTAAATGAAACCATGTCAAAAATTCTGAAAAGGACTACATCACACGAACATTTTCAAATGCAATTTCTATCGTTCCTGTTGTCGTCAAGTTGGTCCAAGAAAGTTAGTGGAAATCAACAAACTATTTTATTAGTGTTTGAGCTATGGTTTCATGTGCACCGTGCAGTGGAAAATGCTTTATCAAACAAAACAGCTGTGAAGCAGTACGAAAACGCAATTATCCAAGATATCAATTAACAGACGTTTAAAACTTAATTATTTACAGTAACTTCCTTACAAAAAAAACACGATGTTATCAGGCCTTGTAAAACTTTTCCTACACTCCCAAGCGGTATGTGTAATGTGTGTACTACCTCCAAGCTGGGGCTACTGTCATAACAAGTACTAATCGCTAGCGTTAATTTCACGCATAGAAGATGGAAATAAACTTCAACTTGAAAAGGTTGTTTCATTTGTTTGCAAGAATAAAAACAAAGGACAATTCCATAAAACGACAAAACCCAGACAGCAAAACAATATAAAAATGACAGATATTACTCTCTGGGGAGTTTGTGACATGCCAAAATGGCA
Organism: Aplidium turbinatum; assembly: GCF_918807975.1. Lineage (NCBI taxonomy): Eukaryota > Metazoa > Chordata > Ascidiacea > Aplousobranchia > Polyclinidae > Aplidium > Aplidium turbinatum. Next base: position 5,219,754 of record NC_137477.1, read on the forward strand.
GCACTTGACTGAAGCTGTCTTTCATTACTTCCTGTTTGTTGCCATCACACGATCACAATGCGTTGTGTGCTGTCACAACCGGCGGATGAATACAATAATGATTATGATTAAGAAAAAAGAATTACATGCTGTTTCGGCAACATTGTGAATCACTGAGTTGTGAAACCTGATAAATACAACGTTAGATACGGTAGTGTTAGCCAACAAGGATGTGAAATTGCCCGAAAGTGATAAAAAGGCTATCCTCAAACAAAGAAAAGGTTAAGCAATAACGTAGTAAATATCCTGTTAATCCATCCATAAAATTCGCCCTTATTCACTGCCAGTAAATATAAACTGAGCTGAGTAAACAATAATTTTTTTTTATAAAATTCAAAAACTTAAGCACTTGCCAAAGTATGCGTTGCTGCGCGTAGTTGTAATGCTTTTATGTCACTTTGAATACAAAGCAAAAATTGTTAAATAAAACCCAACCAGTGGTATTCTCTTCACGTCTACAGCTACAACTCTACATGCATTGAACTGATGCTGGCTGGTTTTGTTATCTGGAGTATGCGTGGTGTCATCAAGATACAGTATATAAAAGTCAATGTCCTTATAAATCGTTGCATACAATCAAAACTGCCTTTCCAGTTGAATTTTTCCAGATCAAGCATTTTCAATGTGGCTGAGACACCAACATCCGCGGTCAATCAGCTTATGACACACTCCATGAAACTGTAATTAGGTTTCAGTTTGTTAAACTCCGGTAGGTGGTTTAAATAGAAGGTCTTCTGCAGTTAGTTGCTGAGTGCCAGGAATTAAACACACGAGACTAATGTGTTGCGTGGTCGTCTGTTTTGTTTTCCAAATCCACTAACATGTCAGGATCAATCGTCAGCGTCCTACTTGGCTCAGTATTGATCTAGTGTCGATCCATTAAAAGACGAGTTCGATACGACGCACTCCTCATTCATGACTTAATCGACAATAATGAAAATAAGAAATTAAACAATAGACTCACGTTCAATACATCGGCAGCCCATTCGAAGAGCCCTGGCATACGCCTCGCACGAGGAACTGCTGCTGACCTGGTCACCAGTCAAGTATCTGCAAAAAAAAATTTTTTTTGAAATATATATCAAATATAGCCAATAGTAACCAGAATTAACAGATTGCTTCAGAAGTATTGAGATCATCAGAAGGTCCTTATTCCAATAGAACTGCCAAAAATATGACTTCAATATGTCCACAATCCCGTACGTTAGCATTCAGTCTATGCAGGCTTGTAAAGAGACTGTTTTCTGTTTTGTCCGTAATTTGTAAACTCCTTGACTATATTTCATGTTATTGTGCAAGTGCCATTATCTGGATTTGAACCTAAGAGAAATTGTTGTCAATTTAGAGAAAATACTGCTCGTTCTACGGTCGGTCATTGGGCAAATGCCCAACCCAGGGAGCAAAAAAGCGTTTTTTTACGTCGCTAGACGTTGTAAAAATGATGTAAAGATGACAAATTGTGTTGGCTGGGGTATGTAAAAACATGACTTAGCCACGATATAAACATTTGGGCAACGCTCTTGCAGAAATGGTAAAATCTGTTTCAGATCTCTAACAATAATTGACACATAGTGAGATTCATGTAGTGATTAAATTTAAGGGTTTTGCTTCAAATTATGAACATATGCAAACTATAAATAACTGGCATGATATTTACATGAACAAACATAGGCCATGCACAGCGTAACAATACCACGGCCCGGAATACAGTAAGAGATGCGATACTTGTGTTATATGCAAGCACATGCAAGACGCATAAATGCATCTATAAAATTGTGTAGAAAACACAACTATACCGCAACTTGTAACATGATACTAATGCCGATGTATAAAGATGTATGCACCATACGACTTTACTACCAGAGGTGCTGTAAACACCCCTTAAGCCGAAGAGCGAATTATATTGCGCAAGGCACCTCGACCAACGTCTTTTATTTTATGTCTAATGGTAAAACCATATATATTGTGGAAAATGTGACGATAATGTGTCAGTGGTAAAAATAATTGCCATCGATTTAAGGCCTTGTTTCAAAAGGACAATTATCGCTTTCATGGTCATCAATATTTCATGATGTTTGTCCGGTTCAAATAAATCGCATCCGAGAACTGGAAACCACTTAGACAGTAAAAGTTGATTTGTGAAAGGGATACAAAATGTCAGCCTTTTGTTGCCTAGGTAACCGCTGGCCTTGCAAGTGGTCGAATCTTGCTACAACAAACAAAAGCATGGTTACCAGACACAATACCAGAGCGGTTCATGAACTTTTTCGTTGCGACGCCATTGAAATAGTTTGCTCTGGATTTGCGACGCAACCAGCGATAGGAATTCCAGTAACGTTAACTTATTTGTTTGTCTCTCCAGCCTTCGTTTGTCTCGCGGCGAAGTGAATTAGAATTGTGCTATGTGATTGCTACATCAATCAAGCGCTACAGTTTGTAATTATGAGTTCGAATGCTCATGTCAAGTTGATAGCATTTTATTACACGCGTTGCATTTGAGTAAGATACGAAACGAAATCGTTGTGCGACGCCCTTGAAAAATTGAAACGACGCACACCTTGAAAACTTCTGTTTTAGTAGGTATAACAATGCACACATAAAAACCTTTTGTAAGAAAAACAAAGATATTAATCTCCTACAATACTTGAAATAATGTCGAAAAACCATTGACAAGTACTAGGATCACAACTAGCAAAATCCGTTTTTCTTACGTTTACCAGCTGTATGCTAGCAACATAGGGACGGTACATTACGGGACGCGCAACTCCGTTGTTACTTCAACATTAGAAGGGTCAATTGCCAATTTGACATTTTTTTTACGCTTTACTGCTGGCTTGCTTTCAACTAAAAACTCTAAATTACTTTAAAACCAATTTCACTCTTCTTATGTAACCCATAAAAAGTAAAATATTTTGTAAATTACAAAAAAACGTAACCCTTCTACTGTTGCGGATAAGCCAAAAGCGGATGAAGTTTCGCATCCCTATGATCTACAATCCCTATAGCAACAGCAATGATGCAAAAGTCAAAAGAATTGTTTTCTGCAGACATACAATTTTTACGCGTTGCACCAAGCGAATCCATGTTCGTCAAAACTACCCATGCATGCAATGGCTAGTCAATTTAAAAACGATCAAAAGTTTGAGAAACAACTGCCGGTTATTGTCTAGCTAGCGATCCGTGCCATGACAAGTCAAGTGAGATGAGTTGAGCTGTGCTCAAACTTGCTCCTAAAACTAAGCCCATGGGATTTATGACAACACGTGACATCCTGATCACAATCCTGTCCAGACCTGGGTCACGTGGTTCACGTTGACGAATCAGGGCATGTATAATACAACTTAAATAGTCTCAATGTTCGCAAATATGCGGGGTAGCGCAAAAAAGCAAATAGACAAAAGGAACAAATGCAAAACAAAGACAAAATGAAATGTTAAAAATTAAGAGCAAATCAAAAGAAACACGACAAAGTGAAATCATAACTTGGGCTTGCAACTCACGTATTGTGGGATGATGAAATCCAGTAATGAGAGAGCGGATGGTCAAACATCTCTGGAGGCGCAGGCTTCAACATCTCTGCATTCCATATGGAGTTTTCTTTGGAAAACAGGAAAGCTACCATCTAAACAAGACGTTGTGTAAATTACTACGCCTGCAGCGGCCTGCTCAGTGCTCAATCACAAGCTTTGGCATTTTGCGTCATGCATAAGAATTACTACAACACAATAATATGATCAACAGTCTGGTGTCTATCACGTAATGTTTGAAGCAGGGGTTCTTAACCGGGGGTGCACGCATTACTAAGGATTGCGACTTGCGAGACCTGTCTTCAGGGGGTCCGTGGATGCTGAATCATTAAATGGGTTAGAAATTGTTAATTTTAAATTGTTAAGTTAAGTTATGAAATAACGTAAGAAGCTTTTTTATCGGGTTTTTAACCGATATATTGAGTTGTAGGTTGCTCTGACTTTTTAGTCATTGTAAGAGGGGTGCAAGATCTGCTTTGTGATTTTTAACGTAAAATTATTTTTAAATGAGCCAAGCATATCTTAATGAGCTGGTTGAAAACGTATTAATGAGTTTTCGAACGTTCAGTAATCCCAACTTCTCATTAGTCATAAATAAAAGATACACTGGCACTGGTTCAGTATTTATCTTATATTCATATTCAACCATATGTACATGATGCCAGGATATACTTGTTTAATGGTGCTGACACATACCTCTTTGTTATCAAGACACACATCGTCACCTTGTCGCGTGGGATCGACAACGTAATCGTTCATAAACTGCTTGACTATGTGCAAATCGTTCGCCCAGGCTTCCTGAGAAGAAATCAGCCTTTTTTTAATGTATGCAGACGTTAGATCAATGCAAAAAGGACTGTTTCATTAGCTGTGAATAACTTTGAAGCAAAGTTTCGATTGATCTTCCTTTAAATGTGTGTGGAATAACTGCAACAATGAAGCAAAGATTGGCTACTTTCTAGTGATAAGTGCAAAAATCGATGTCCTGGGGTGGAAAATGGTGAAACCTCGCCTCAATGGCACACACACCGACCACTTTATGCCATTGAAACGTTGCAAATGCACCACACTAATGCACACTGTGCACAGCTCACTAATGCACACTGTGCACAGCTCACTAATGCACACTGTGCACAGCTTAAAAAGAGTTGCATAAAATGGGGAAGTGTTCAACGACTCACTTTTTGCTCGTCCCTCAAAAACTTCTGGAAATCGTGAGCATAGAATCGTAATCTGAAAAAGAACATTTTCAAGAAAACAAACCAATGCTAAAACTACATAAAAACTACATCACTGTTTGCAAATATAAACAAGATAGTATACGAAAAATATGTGACAAACAAGTTCTATCTGAAAGGTTGTAACAAGATCATCAAGTCGCTGGGGATAAATTAGAATAACTCGTAAATTGTAAGCCCAAAAAGTACGATATTTATTCAATTATAATTGGTGAATGTGTCCTTCTAAATAAGTTGAACAAAAGAGAAATACAAATGAAGTATAAAAAATTAAAGTCGCTTTGAACCAAAGTAAAAACTTTTGAATGAAAGTTGTAGAAGGCAGAGCGTCTACATACAAGTAAAGAGTAGAAGGCAGAGCGTCTACCCTAAACCAGTTGTAACCGGTTGCAGGTGAGGTAACACTAAAGAATTGTTCTCGGGGTAAAAAGAAACAAAGGGATTGGCATGTCACAGTCAGTGTAATATTTAAAAATAGAAATAAATTTGATTCATAAAACAAGTGATGACACTAATGAAACCTCTGTAATTACCCGACTGGAAAATCCAACGTTTATTTATAGAAAATCATCCCACATAACACCAACTACATGCGAGTGTATTTGAAATGCGGTTGGATAACTATGAAACAAACTAAAGCCCACAACCAAGTTTCACGGATGGCTTCGCTCAAGCAAGAAACATAATGCTGTTAAAAATCGATGTGAAAATAATTATACCAACCATGACCATTTTCTTCCAGTTGATTTTTACAAAAATCAATGGAAGAAAAATTACCCTCCCTAGACAACATAATCGGTTATTTTTGCATCGATTCAATGTCTGCAGACCAGAGATGTACGGATGCAGGTTTTCTGAACTCCTGCACCACTGCGACTCCAACTCCACTTCTGCTCCAAATATTTTGGAGATATTGACTCCAAACTCCAATTCGACTCCAAACGTAAAAATTCACAACGCATGATTTCTAATTTTCTAAAAATTTCTAAAACGTATACTTTCCCTGGCCTCTGTCATGAAAAAAAGCGAAAATTTTTAAAAGAAAAAACTATTGATTGGAAAATAAAATCATAGAAGAACAGAAAAATATCAATTGCACCACTTTTCACTTTTTTAACAGCCTTGTTTTCTCTCAAAATAATTAATACATTTTCATGGCTAACATAACTCATGAAACTTTAACTGTACTTTCACTAACTCAGCAATAAGCGATTACCAATACTTGTTACATAATACAGAAGCAGTAGGCCACAGCCTCTCTTTGGTTTCTGAAATCAAATTCTATCAAGGTTGCCAGATGTTTTTTAAATTTCGAACCTAATTACCACTGAAAAGAATCCCAATCAATTAATTAAGTTGAAACGAGACCAATTGCCCAAAACTAGTCCAAAATTTAAAAATTGCAAAACTAAAGAAGAATTTATTTTTTAGCTAGAAATGATTCATTTTGTTCAATTCTATTTGAAATGAAACGAAACCAAACGAAATCGACTGGCACGAAATCTCAAACCGCTGAAATTTTTCAGAAACTCAGTAAAAAAGCCCCATTTCGAAAAACTACAGAACTGGCAATCCTGAATTTCATCTTCGTTCTTGCAAAATGCGGAACGGAAAACTTTGTAGTAAGAAAAAGCGGAAAATTCACAAAACATTTTTTATGACACTTAAGGCAAACCGGGGCGTGTTGTCACAAGGGGCGTGTGGTCACAGCAATTTTTTTTGTACTTGCACTGACTGCTTCGAGTCTATATTTGTAGCATGCGCTTCGTTAAGAGTCATCTTCATTTTGAGGTTAGCAAAGTCAAGAAAAGACAGCAGGTTTAGCTTAAATTAAATTATTATCAAAAATTTGGTCATCGATGTAAATTTCACTAACTTTTCAAAATTGTGTGACGCTTTCGTAAGTTTTTGTAAAAAAAAAATATTGTAACAACACGCCCCATGCTTTGTGCCGTGCTGGGGCGTGTTGTAACAATTTCTTTTTTTACAAAAATTTGATTTTCTTGAAATCCTTTTGCGGTTAAAAAGTTTGACTAATGGCAAAAGGTCCAAGTGTAAGTGACAGCGTACGAATGATATAACCAAATCACTTGCATGGTATATATCAAAAGCACGAATCGAAAAACCCCAAACCTGTGACAACACGCCCCGGTTTACCTTACAGTGTATATATTTGTACACTGATAATATCAACTGGCAAAAAATCAGACTCCGGCCAAAACACGAGACTCCGGCTCCTAAATACTCCAAAACTCCGGCTTCTGTACACCTCTGCTGAAGACGATGCAAAAACGATTGCATGTAAAAATGACGGATTCTGCGTCTGGGTCGGTCTAACAGAAACGCAAAACAGTTCAAAAGAGTACAGAAAGGTATTCACTACGAAGACAATAAACAGGTCATGGATTATTAGATTAACATTCAGTAGCGTGGTGTGATTACAATACATTGTCAATACAATGTAATCACAACTATGCCATATGGGATACATCCGGTCTTAGTGGCTAATTTTCAATTCAAATCTGGACCCCCTAAACATTAATAGATTGGTCTTAAACTTCAGAAATATTGTTTTTGTATCAAGTGTCACCTATAAAAAAAAGTTAGAGTGTTTTGCTTCAGGTCGGGGCATCAGCCGCACCCTAAGCAACACCCGTGCCTCATCCCAATCGATAAATCAGTCCTTTACTCCATCGAATTAAACTCTGACGCTGAATCAATGTGTATTGTGTACCCATGTGAAAAGAGTTGTACGTAGGTCGTAGGTTCAAAAGTTTAAAACTGACTTGAAAATAAATTAAGTTCATTCAATACAGAACCTTTCCTGTGACGACTGAAAAAATGTATTGTTACGACAAAATTACATTGCAGAACTCACTTGTCGGATGAATATTGTTCAATTAATGAAGAAATTGACTTTTGACCTTTATACATCAAAGAGTAGTAAAAACGGACGAACTGTTCAAAGTTGATGTCGCCTTTTGACCGATGGGGATTTACATCCTAAAGAAAATATTTCAACATTAGCTCAACATCAAAACACGTTGGCATATATAGAAAATGATCCGCTTAAAATCTTAGAGTAAATTCTCTTATCAATATTGAAAGCGGAAACAGCAGAATGAGGAACAGCTGATGAGGTTTTAATTATCCCGAAGTATCTTTGGCATTAAACTGGCAATCTGTCATGAACTGTTCAGAAGGAGCGGTATACCTGGCGTCAGCACTACCTGACTACTCACTATAGAACAGCGAGCATTGTGTTTCGTTAACCATACCGGTTTAGCTTCTACACTAGCCATCACAATGCGCGCTATTCTGTCGTGAGTAGTCAGGTAGTGCTGACGCCAGGAAGATCGCTCCTTCTCTACAGTGCATATTCTTGGAAATAGTTAATTTAGTTGTTTTCTTTCCACAAAGATAAGGATTCAATTGACTGACAAAAGCAGCGGTTGAGAACTATGTGACATGAATTAGTGGTGCGACACCAATGAGCCCAGCCTCATGGGCGAAACACGTGTTTATCGCTGTCAATTCTTGCTACACTCAACTGCCGAGAAACAAAGTTCAGTCCTACACTCACACGACCGAAGCCGTACACCAATTAAACTGTAGCAGTATGATGCTAATAAGCAAGATTACTTGGAAAAGATCTTTCAGCTGCGACGTTGGCAAAGGTTTTGTATTAACAGTAGGAAGCCAAGCCTTTGCTGCACGAAGTGTAATTCTGAAATGAAAAATAAACCGTTGAAAAACGTTTAAGGCATCGCAACATTGGTTAAGTGATATTTAACTACAAGCCTTATTGACCATTACACAGCTTATTAGATGAGCAGTTGAGCACATTATCCCATTTTCTTGGCATAATCCTAACCCAAATGCTTACAACTCTTGTATAAGGATTGTGACTTGAGTGGTCATATTTGCGGGACTTGCTTAGATAGCCTATTGAAGTTGTTGGAGACAGCCTGAATCTTTCTAAGCCTGGGTATGTCACAGCCCGTTCTGTCAGTTGGGAAGCGCCGTAAATAAAGATAGATACTCAATTAGACTATTAGCGACAGTCGGCAAAATATGACAAACCAGGCCATATCTCCCGGCTGCCATAACTCTAACACAACGATTATGATCCAAAGCCGTACACCAAGCATATTCATATATATGGAAGACGGAGGTATTATGTCCACAACACATGTGGTCAACTATCTATGATTTTTAAATGTCAGTACACCGATACATACAGAGTACTAATATAAATTTATAATATTGAAATTACGTGTATTGTAATTGCAAGTTAACAAGCAGCAAAAATTCGTGAAAAAATTATTTCACTCAGCAGCACACTGTGGCCAGAGTAAGTTAGATCATGCTTCAGTTCCAACTGAAAACCAAATTAACAGAAGTAAAGCAAAAAAACGAAGAAGTCATAATCTAATAAAATAAGTTTTTTGTATATTAAATAAACGTTAGCGTACGTTAAATCAATGTAAAAACCAATTTGGCTAGCTGGGAAGTGCCTGCTTTGGAGAAAGAACCCTCGTCATTTTTAAACAGCAGTTCATTATAGTCCACCAGCTTGCTGGAACCGTTTTTCACTGGCACGAAATCCATTTGTACAATGTTTTCATTTACGAGAAGCACCCGCTCCACTACTAAGAACAATTTGGCTTGGTATCTTTGCCTGATTAGTGGAGTCGACTCCACAGCCACACTGAGTGTAACTTCAGTAAAATATGAACATTTTGTGTGGTCGTCGTGTGAGCTTAACATTCATGATGAGGTTCTTGCTCAGGAAGCTACTAAATAATTGAGTTTGGAAATAAAACCACGAAGAAGAAATAATTATTGAGCGAGCAACAAAAATAAAACAAAGGTGGCATGGTAACATTTGATGATATAAGTTGTCAATTAAATGGTTGCGGAATTAGAACTAGTAAAACTGAAAAATTGAAACTCTGAACCAACAGATGCCTCAAATAAAAATATTTCATGCAATGCAAAACAAAAAGATGCAGCTGAGTATGGTAGTCTAATCTTATATAATATAACTTGCTGGTTATAGTCAGCAAATGGGTGTTTTTTTAATGTTTTTATTTCGTTTCGAAAAGCATTTCTTTTGTTGAGAAGAGACAAAGTAATTACTATATTTTTATATACTTTTATCGAAGATTACCGTTCCTTCTTTTTCGGCACGGTTTTCTCAACCTTCTAAGAAACCTATTTTAGAATGAAACAGACTGTGAAGGCTTCTATATAAAAATAATAATAGTAATTTCCGTTACTTAACCACTAATTTAACTTTGCATCTTTGTTTCCTTGGTCCAGTTTCAGCTGTTTCCGGCAAAATTGCGTCATAATTGATTCAGCACAACTGCCCGGTGGATCACACTAGCAAGCAAAATTTGTCTTTTCATAGTGATTTAACATCTGCTGACGTTGAATCAATGTAAAAACGCACTAATTTTGCTAGATGGGAATGGTAGCGCTCAGATGACATGAAGGTTGAAGGGCATATAGGTCTTTCTTTAGTTAAATGTAACTCCGTCGATTGGTTTCTGCGGGCTGGTTACAGCGCGACTAAAGAAAAATTTAATTCCTGGCTATCTAAACCGACCGTGGTTATGTTGTATATTTCTTTTAAACAAAGATGATGGCACTGCATTCCTTTCAGGAGATGAATTGATTTTTGCAACAAGTCGATCAAATGATCGGTAACTCTGGAGATGAGAAACGTTCTTTGCCGTTAGATTTTTGCAACAAGTCGATCAAATGATCGGTAACTCTGGAGATGAGAAACGTTCTTTGCCGTTGGGTTGAATAATATTGTTCAACCCATAGCGATCTGTATACACAGGCCTCGACAACGTGCGAACTGGAGGCCTCATTAATGGCCGATGTAATTTTGATTTTGAAATCTAAGCTAGATTTACTTTACGGTATGTCTTTTTGAAATAATCGGAATGGTCCGTTTCGGTGAGTCCGATTTGGTGAGTTCGATCTCTATTCGGTGATTTTTTCAATTTTTTTTGTAAATTATTGGGTATCATTGCCGTTTTAGAGTTAGGGGTTAGGGGTTAGAGGTTAGGAACTCACCGAATCGGACTCACCGAATAGTAGCAGACCCTGAAATAATAGTTTTGATAATCCAAATTGTAAAAATGTGATCACTGAATCCAAATCACTGACTGCAAAACTCCTAATTTAATTTTTTTAAAACGACAAATTTTGCGCAATTACCAATGTTGCCAGATGCTTTTTAGATTTCCAGCACAAAGTGCCAAAATCAAATCAAGTATTTGAATGGTAACAATAGCACAAAAATAACTCAAAATCACACAAAATATACACAAAGACTATATTTATTAACTAATACTCAAACAATCAGCTTATGCTAGGGATTTAGGCTATTAATAGATCGGCCTCCTGTCAAATTTGAAGCTGCGTGTTGTCATGGCCTGTGTATAAAGGTCGTCACGCTTCAACACAACCAGTCTGTTGTCTAACCTAACGTGTGTTTCTGATATATTCCAAAGATGGAGTTTCTACGAAATGATTAGGCGTAGGAAAGCGACGTTACGAGATCCTTAGGAATTAAAATAGTTAAGATGAAACTACAAAAATTAAAATCCATTTCCTCTTGTCCTACAAAAAACACACAAGCATAAAATAAACTCTGTAGAATTGATACAATGGCAGTGTAGTGTAGGACTGTAGGGTCAAACACTGATCTCTTTCGCTTTGCGTATTTGTTACTCGAAATAGACATCCGCAGTCCACTTACTAACAATACTTCGAAATTGATAAATTTGTTTGGCCATCAAAGGCTTTGTACATCTAATAAATTGAACTGTATAAAAAAAAACGCATAACAACTCTCAGTTATTCATTAACCAGATTCATCGCACATTTAGTTGCTAGAAAACAAATGTTAGAATTGGAAATAAAATAAAGTTTATTATCATTTGATGAAGACTCAAACACGAATAAAAGTCTATTTTAAAATGTTTGAAAAGACTTTTAATGGCTTTTACCGAAAGCAGGTTTCTAAAGATTGAGCCTCAGGGTAGGAAATATATGCAGCAAGCAAGCGCAGAACGACTAAGCTAACACAGAGGCGCGGTTTTCAACATATTTTGAGCCCTTGCAGGCACCATGAAAAAGCAAATTTAAAAAACCTTTCAGTTAGTGTTACTTACAGGGCCGTGGAGTCGGGTAAAAAATTTACCACACGACTCTTCGGTTTATAATAATTGACCGACTGCGACTTTACTGTTACCAGATTTTTGATGGTGGCCAGATTTTTTTAAGTTTGTCCTTTTTTATTTTTTAAAATTTAATTTCACTTAAGGTTGTAAATTGAAACGGTGGCTTTCACACAATATCACGAGAACAAACACTTCTGGTAAAGATTGTCCGGGTAAAGATTTAGATTTTAGAGCGCAACAGGGAGAAGACACAATAATTTGAAAAAAAGATTGCAAACAAAAACTTTAGCGTTCATCGTTTGTATAAAGCCGAAGTCGGTTTTCTTTTTTACCCAACTCCACACTCACAGCCTTGGTTAGTGTATTCAGAACAGCTGAAAACAATTATGCGCCAGCGCATTTCAAACAACATCGTTCGTATATTACCTCAATTCATCGTTATCTCCATTCTTTTTCCTTCAGCAACGAGAAACAGCCATGCAATGAATAATGCTGATGAGTTACTCAAGCAAAGGTGGATGGCAGACAGGTGGATGGCAACCCAGACAGCAAATCAACCACTTTTTAAATTGATTTGCTGTCTGGGAAATTGGTACGTAGCTTGTGATAAAGGCAACTCATTTGCAATATGGCTCGTGAAAACTCATATGTTGAACCAAAGCAAAACATGATAAAAGTGAAAACAATTAAAATTAGGAATTTTTCCAGCTTGGAAAATCCATATTTCTCACTTCCAAAATGTAATTTCAGGTCCAAAAAGTCAATTTCTAATTTGAATTCCCAATGTAAAAATATGGATTTTTCGAGTTGGGCAAGATATCTGAAAACAGCTTAATTACTGTTGCCTTTCATGAGCTGCTCTTCATTTTGTAGGGTAATATTTACAAAATAGTAGAGTGTCTAAAGAAAGAATAATTATATAATTACATTTGCTTGTCTGCCTGTAGCCAAGTATTTTTAGAAATTTGTTTTGAAAACTTTCGAGCAATTCATTAAGAATCTCGTCTTGCCACAAGCAGCAATATACAAGTTCAAATTAATTCACATGCACGCTCAACAGCTTAGAACAAAGTAAAAACTGCCCGATTTTTTTTCATAATTGCTCGAAAACACAGCATTTAATAATTCCGTTCTTCTACCACGTGCAGATTATACGTCCAGATCTGAAAAAATCGGGCGCTATGGGATCTACTAACTGCCGTCTGCCACAGAACAGAAACACAAGCACGTAAATACAACACTTCAGTTTTCAAGTAGCACAGTGCCAAGATGAACTCACACATTCTTCCTGGAGATTTGGTTGAATTCTTTGAGCAGAAACCTTAAAAACAATTAGTTAACAGATGGTGTGGATCTTTGTCAAAATTATTTACTTTAACCAGACTTACTGCTAAATGCTTGCCATAAGGAACTGGAAACACAGGCCTTCCCAACGTGCGGACTATGATAATGCCTGGAGGCTGATGCAAATTTGGTTTGGAAATCTTGAAAAAATGTACTTTATATATACATCTTTGATAGTTATAAGAAAACAATACAGAGATGGGATGATCAATGAATCACAAATCACTGAAAAAACTTCAAGTTTCATTTTCAAAAATGACAAACCCTTCCTTACTACCAGAGTTTCCACATTATTTTCGGATTTTCAAATAAGCTTCAAAATCTACGGTAGTTCAACATTTGCGTGGTACCAGTAGCCCAAAAGTAGCTCAAAATTACATGAAATCTACACAAAAACTATATTTATAAATGACTACTTAGGCTAGCAATGTACATTGCTATCAGTCTCTGACTACTATTAAGTGTAGCAGATCAGCCTTCAGTCAAATTTGAAGCTTGCACGTTGGCCTGGCCTGTGTATGCAAGTCTCCACAATGCTTAACTAGCAAGCAAAACTTTCTTTTCAAATCGTTTCACCGTCACAAGATGATGCAAAAGGCTACTTTTTGCGAAGAAGAATTTTTGAGGTTTACGGTTGATGATAAAAATTAAACAAAATATTTCCATTGAAAGCATGTTTGGTGTAAAAATTATATACTCAGCTTCTTCGTAGCAAAGTTTTTTTCCGCAAAACAACAAGAAAAACCGTAAACCCATTTGCTAGTCAGGTAAACACGTAAAAATTTTGAAAGACATTGTTTGAAAGAGACAATAACATTCATTGAAACATTGGCAACAGTCATTTAGCAACTCATAAGCTCTCCTCTCAATGGTACCGTACAAACAAATTGGCAACGAATTTTTATAAATGCTAAAAACAAAACTGTGTTCTATGATATCTGCAGACGTTGAAATAATGTTTTGTTGGCTTAAAAAAATTCGTAGGACCGTATTCCCGTAGGTCAACCCGTAGACCACAATTCGCATCCCATGATCACAATGAAAACGAAAGTTTCGTGTCTTCGAAAATCGTCACAATCATAACCGCTATCTTATTGGAGTCATACCGTTTAACTTGCAGTGAGTATGGGGCCTTCAGTGTGTCAATGACGAGATACGACAGTCCTCGGATCCATGTGTCGCTTTCGCTTGGTTGCTGAGCTGAAGTAAATCATACAAATCCAGTGTTACACAAATACAAACTTGACAAACAAACTAACTTACGTTTGGCCAGACGCAAGCCACTACATATAGATTTGCGCCACATAGTAACATGATATGTTGAGAAGAAACGATGCTCCACCCGTAAATAATTGTTTGTTCAAACTTGGATTGTGCCGTTTAAATAGCAGAGCTTCCTAAACTTTTGCGTGAAATTCGGATTTGGGGACCGGCCGCGTTGAAGCGAGTTGCGTCTTCTACCCCAATGTAATTTAATTTGCTTTTCGTCTGTCTCTCTGTTTTCCTTAATTTGAAAAAAAAACTCAGCAAAAGCGCTTTCTGTGATAACGCAGTAACAATAATACGACTTACAGCACAGCATTCAAAATGAAATTCAACACAAAAGTCAGGCTTTGCCCAACCCTGAAATCTGTAGACCGGAAAATTACAAAATTGAACACATATTTGAAATGACGCAGAAGTGTGAAGAAAAAGAAAACATATAATTTAAATATAGTCGAAATTTTATACCAACACATAACTATCCAATACCCATGCTACAGCCTACCTGAGTTACATTAACAAAACATCCATCAAAATAGTTGCGGAAGAAACCATTAAAAACAGTCCACCAATGAAGCAAAAACTTTATGATGGTGACAAACGTAATAATTTTATCGGATATGTGCTTGAAGCAAGATTTGTGAAACAGGGTTGTTGAGTGGTGATATTAGGTCACCATTTGCAAAAGATTGAATGTGCTGTTTTGACAAAGGGTGTGAACAAGGTGAGAACAAGAGTTAAGTTATTTTAACGTGGGATAATTGGCAGTCATTAAATTATGCAGGCCTCGAAATTCGTTTTTGTTGACGGCCGACAAACGTGTCCGGTCTGAGCAGCTATCTCGGCGGACAAATTAAGTCTCGCGGCGGACACACCAGTTTTAGCGTCGATTGTCATGCTTAATCACATAATCTTGATAATTCTTCGGCATTTGAGAACTATAGCTACGGTTTAGAAGGCTTTTTTTAAATCCAGCGAAGTCAGTCTGAAAGGCTTTCATCTGACCAACGACGTGCGCTTGAAGAGTCAAAGCGCCGTGTGGCTGCTTAATTCGCTGTATAACTGGTTAACTTCCACCCAAACGAGGTCGCGTGGCTTTTTGCATCACAATCCTCTGGGCACGAGTCGGAAAACTTCTACGCGAACGCCACTATTTTCTGCTGTGCAAAGTTCACTAGGCTTTTTTTCTTTAGGTTTATTTTTGCGTGTCATGTGAACGAAAGTGAATTTTCCCTGGGTCTTTTCTTTCTTATTGTAATACTAAAACGTAACAAATTTTGCTGCATCTTGCTATAATAGCCTACTCGTGCAATCTAATTTTGTAACCAACCTTGCTTTATCAACATCGCTCGGAGATCAAAGCCAGACATTGTGACGTAAGACTTGAACTAGGTTGCGTGGGATTAGTGTAAAAGTACCGGTACTCCCATCGGTTCTTAGCGAAGAATTCACCTTTGTTACGCTATTTTATTGTCACCAATCGTTGAAGCAACGTAAAAATCGAAAGTTTTCCTGCTTGAATAGAAGCTAAGGGATACAGTATTCACATTTTCTAGTTGCGCGCTAGAATGCGCGGGAAATTATACATATATTTGCAACAATTATTCGTGCTATGCAATGACGATTTGTATCGCTATTTCTCGGCGGACAAATATGACCGATCTAGATGGTACTTGCCGCGGACATCACATGCTGTGACGGCGGACATGACCGCCGTGTCCGCCGTGAATTTCGAGGCCTGTTATGGAACAAGGAAGTAGGCATTTGGATAAAAATTCCAAGGTAAAAACACTCCCTTTGACAAAGTTTTAATCTCATTATTACGCGTTGTATTATGCTGGTAACAAGAATATATTTCTTTACTTGTACCTGCTATGGAGAGGCATTTGAGGTTGAATTCATTTCCATAGAAAATGGAAAAGCAAGCGAGCGAATCTTTTTTCCGAGCTTCTTCATGTAAACGATCAAAGTCTCGAGATACTTTTCCTGGCCTAATTTCTTTGATTTCTTGAATATCCACTGTTTTATAAAAAACACGTTAAAAATAATCTGATGATGGGACATTAATACTGAGCTATGGTTAGTGAAGGTAGACGAGAGAAGCTTGAACTATGCCAAGATCGATCGAAAACGCCAATTTCAATTGTATATTTTAATACACAATGCAACGGATCAATTTATGATTTCAACCGATTTTTATTGTTGTATCCAAACTAATGACCGATTGAAGATTTAGATTAATGAAAGAAAAGGCAAGACAGCCCATCTTCGTGTTCACATTGAGGCATGTTATGGCGTGACTTGCCAAGACACAACCGCGTGAACGAGGAATCGACGACCCTTTAAACGTCGTGCCAGCACTCCCACAACTCAACTAATGACAAACTGCTAAGCATAAGAGGCATTCCAACCTTTATCAAGTACATATCTTGAAATCGTTTCTCAATTAAGATATCTCAAACTAAGCATTAAAGTAATGTAAAAACAGTGGTAACAAAAAGGGAAAAAAGGTAATTGCATCTTCCCGAGTACATGCTAAGCAGTAAGTCAAATAAACCGATTTGTGGAATTTGACATTATGTGGACAAAGCACTGTAATTACTGCGCTAGTACTTGCTGCAAACTAACACAGTTTTTAGCATGTTGTTTTATTGGTGGTCTGATAGTGAATAGTGATACTGATAATACTGTCGGTAAGAACCAGTATTTTTGACTAAAATCACCCAGTAAATGGAGAAAAAATAAATTTTGCATTTGCGTGTGACAAAATCTGGGAAAATTGTTGCAACAACTTAATTTTTTAATCTTGTATCAACTAAAAAATTACTAAAAAGTTTAAAAACTGAAAAAAAAAATACATTTCTGTTCATTGAAGATTGCTAATAAGTCCAAACCTTGCTGATCGCTGACCTAAAGCCCTATTAAATTGAACATACAGTTAACATCGTCTCAGTAAATGAATGATAGACATTTTTGCATAATCACATGCTTTCTAGAAATCAGTAAACATTTGGTTTTACCAGGGGCTCTATCCACTTTTAGAATTCGGAGGGGTGATTTTTGGACAGTGGGCTAAAATCGTTATAGTCATTTCAACTTCTGGGGGGCTACGCCCCCCAGACCCCCCATTGCAGCATCAGCTTCTTTCTGATCGACGCGTAGGGTTTCCAAGTCGTTTCATAAAGTATGTTCCGGAAAGGGCATTTTTGGGTAAGCAAACTGGTAGTCACTTACCAAGAAATAATTCTGGCACTGCAAATGAAAACTCGAACTCGAACCAATCATAAACTACGTTTTCCGTGACGTGAAAAAGGGCGAAAAGAAGATGATACAAAGCAAATCAAGTGCTGGATTTTCTATCAGCTGTTTGTTTGTTTGTTTATTTGTTTTTCATATTTTTACCCTGCATTGCGGGAAAGCGGACTTGAGCGCTATGCATCGGTGTACGCCTTCTGACGTACACCTGACCCACGCTGCAGCCGACGGCAATGTCTGTTTCCGGTTGTCTACTCTACTTATGACTTAAATTTGGTACTACTCATTACACGAAATCGATCACTGGGTAGAGGCAATTATAGTGAAGTTTCTTCCCCAGAGAAACAACAGCAAGTGCGAGGGGGTGGAGTCGAACATGCAGGCTCTCGACTGCAAGCCCAACGCGCTAACTACTCGGCCACTGCTGCCGACTAAGTTGGCAGCTGGTCGGCTTTTTAGGGGTTAGGGTTAGAAAGTAGTCATTTGATTGACGTGGGTTCGATTCTCACAACTGCTATTGCTCTTTTTTCTTCTGTAATTACCAAATAAAGTTCAAAACAAAGATTAACTCTCTGGCTAAGTGCGAGAAAGGTCACAATTGGACGGTAGCCTCTTATACAATGTTCTGATTGGTTGGCGGTGTCATTCCAGTCATTTGCAGTGGCAGAATTTTTTCTTGTTAAAGTGGCTACCAAGCAAACTAAGTTAAAACACAGTGTAAACGCCTGGCTCGTAGTTCAGGGTTGCCAAACCAAAAAATCATATTGAAATGAAATATATATTCATATTGATAAAAAATTTAAAATGTGCTAACAGCGAAAATATATTTTTCAAAATTTGATCAATAAAATATCACAAAACCTTTTCAAAGCCAAATGAGTGGGGGGGTGATTTTGCATTGATCACCCCCCCACTCCAATTAGTGGGGGGGTGATCACCCCCCTCACCCCCCCTTGGATAGAGCCCATGGGTTTTACACTTACACGTTCCCTCCACTTGAAATTTACTCGTCCACATTACTTGTCTTGTTTCAAGATTTACCTGTCAATGCAATTTATGAATTTTTGTAAGTAAATTATTCCAAAATCTTTAAAGTATAATACAATATCCGTTGCTCAAACATAAACTGTGCAATGTGCACTTCAGGCCTTGCAAATTGTGCAAAATATTGCAAAAAAAAAGCCCTACTATTCACTTGACCAATATGTTAGCTGTTAGGGTGAATGGGGACCTGAAGTAAAAAAGTTAAATTTTTCTGGTGTTTTTCATGTCTTATGCTTGGTATACAGTGTATATATAACAAAATGAAAATCAGCCACCAGATGACGCTATGTGCCTTGTGACGCCATTGGGTGGAAACCAAGGTGGCAGCTTTGCACAATTACCTTGAAAACGTCGTATATTTCATTGTGCATTTGTAAACAGATGATCAACACGACATACTGACACTGCAATTCACTTTGAAATCTCTAAAATATGTTTGAAATTATACAAGGATTTTTACATATTAAACCAAAGACGGCAACTTAGCAGCAATAAATATTTGAGCTTCAAACAGTCTGAAACTTCAGCTAGTGTGGTGTAGGTGTTGCTTGTGTCCAAAGTGGAGGCTGTAAGGAAAACATTTCCCACAGGGTTTGATTCACTACTGCCTGGGATCGCCATGATTGTATGTGCATAATGTTCATTGCATGTAGGCGTCACCATGATCATGGACCGTATGTATGATCTAACAATGTTATTCACTAGTGATAAGCATGAGGGGATGGCCTGGCACTTTCTGAATAATCAGTCTAATTTATCTTAGAAAACTGCCAGTCTGGTAGTGTTTCCTGAACAAGCGATCTCTTCTTCATCTTTTTCATATTGCATACATTGTTACAGCTCCAAACAGATGGCTCATACGTTACATCTCATTGAGTCAATCTGCATCAAGCGACATATCAATAAAAATGGGCAGTCCAGGTTGAAGATGATCTGAGACTTCCTCGCTATAATGGGACCCATCTGATCTCTGCTGGTTGTTTTAATCGACCTGTTTTAAAGTCTTGTTTACTTCTCGCTTTGCTATCTGATGTAAACACCGCTTCTACTCAGAGATGTGGACCTACGTCAATCAAGTTTTGTGAGCATTACAATAGCAGTGACGTACATATATCTTTAAAAATCAAACACAGAAGGGGAAGCTTCAGGATTGAGCAGGTGTCTGGGTTTGGTGCTACAAAGCTCTGCCCATCATGCTGGAAAGCAAATGGTTGCTGCACACATGGCAGTACTTGTCAACAGGTAGGTCATAGAGATTCATTATCATACCTTTTCTAAGTTGTTCTTTACAGGTAAACCATAAAAGTAGGCCATCGTTTTTTTACCCCTTCCTTAGCTACGGTACACCTCCTTGCCGATTCTCTGGTAAGTACAACCGGGAGCAATACAAGAAATTCCCCAAGCACAAAATTGTTTGCTGTATGCAAAATAGTGGACCTGGATGTCCACCCAATGATGTCATTAAATTTTTTGGCCTGGAATCAAAATCGTTTGAACAAAACTCATTTTTTTGGTTTTTTAAGTCATGCCAAATTAAAAAAAAAGTTTTGTTAAAAACACTTTATTTCTTGAAAATTTACAAATATAAAAACCATATATTTTTGTTGTAGTGCACCTGCACCTTTAAGTCAATGGATGATTGCAAAGCATCAAAAACAATAATTTTGCTGGTAATGTGGTACCTATCTCCGAAACTAGAGCCAATTCGAAAAAATGGTGCATTTTCAGAATCAGGGACTTCAAAATACCCCTAAATGACTCCTACAATGTGTGCCTTTTAAAAAAGTTATTTTCTTGGACAGTGTTATTAAACACTGTATGACAGTGTACGTATGATTTGTGACACTTTTTAGCATATATACGATTACTTGATTAGTTAGTACAAGCAATGGGAATTAAAAAAAAATCATATATATAATGTTAATTTCTGTCTAACATAGTGTTACACAATTTACAGCATAATAACAATTATATATAAACTATAGCCTACCATGAATGTTCTTCCCTCTGGCTTTCGCTTCATCGAAAACTTTGTCATCATGTTTCCTCTAGAAAGCTTTAACAAAATTTGCTTTGCTTGATCAGGGTCCAACTTTGGATCCTCGATCCCATGTACAGTCGTAGTATGCATGGGATATTTAGCAGCCATTGTTCAATGAAGAATTTCGCTCAGCAAGCACAAGTGCTGTCTTCGAATGTGGAACAAAGTTCTTTAGAATCACAATTTCTTAAGAAATAGTGTTCTGTGCTAAAAGCAGCAATTTATCTCACATATTGAGAAAAATTGCGATACTCTTAAGCAGTAGTCAAACTCACGGTAAAACTTTGATCATCTAAAAAATGTAGTATAAAGATAATAATATACAAACAGAGGGCATCAGACCTATGATAATAAATAAACTAAGAAAAACACAATGACTATAGTTACCATATATGGTAGCTAGGGTCCATGCGCGTAGTTGCAATCATTAAGGTAATTGTGTCCACTTCACAAAATATTTTGCAATCGAAAATAATTTGACAGAATAAATTTAACAGCTTATTTATCAATAATATTATCATAACTTGTGTAAGTTTAATCTTTTTACGTAAACTATGTGACTTTTTTTTGGTTTTCAAACTACGTTTTTAAAAAAACTCCTGTTTTATAATATAAAAATAAATAAAAACTTGGCATTCTCACTTTCCAGCGGCATAAAGATATATATTATATGTCAACAAGAATTGCTTTTATCAAGGTTCGCGTGTTGTTGCTGTCATTTTATTATTTACTGTGAGTTATTTACAAATTGTTTTATTAGGTGGATCGTGCAAAATTTTCCGCCAGAATGACAGTGGTGTTTGGACGCATTTTGGAATTAAAACAGCAATCACAAAATGCGCTAGTGTAACTTTAATACCCACAACAATACCACCAAATTATTACATGCTTTAGAGCATGACAATACCTTTCTAATAAAAAAAAACTGTTTAAGTTAACAAATCTGATTTTCAGAGATGCTTGAAAAAAATTGTTGCTAATACGCCCATGGACTAATGTAGCCTAGGGTCTCTTAGATACCTGTACTACACTGCCTGTGAAATGCTGTAACACTAACAGACTCGTAACCGGTCAGTTTTTGTGTAAACTTGCATGACTTATCCATACAGTAAAAACGTGACATTTCATAGGCTGTCAGTTTGACAAAGCAAGGAAATGCTTTCTTGACAAACTTCATTCAAATTTGACACCACTTAATCCGTGATATCCTGCACCATCAAGCACTAACAAACTCACTTTTTGCTGCTTTCAGCTATCTTTTGTAAATTTGTACCATGTTTGTTATTGTACGGTACTTTACTTTGTCATGACAGCAGCAACAAAAGTCATTTTAATTATCATTTCTATGCTTTCTGAATGAAAATTGTTTATGCTTTTTCAATTGTAAGTAATGTTCAATTATCGTACGCCTTTAAATACGGTTATCAAGTACCGTATATACAGTTTTACGCTTTTCTTTGTTAAATCAATGATCATGTCTAGCTTTCACCCTTTTCAATACTCATTGCCGTGGTTGCCATTTTCAATTGGATAAGTTTTGCAGAATAAGGCAAGACCCCATTACTCCAACGACTAACAACCCTTGATAATGGCAGTGTTGCCAGATTTTTTTTTTAAAAAGAACCCAAAAATGCGCCAAAGCAACTTAAAAGTAGCCCAATTTGCCGTCGCGACTTCGACGGTTGAGCAACGAAGGCGCAGGCTTTCTTGGGGGGTTTTTGGGCATGCCCCCAAGAGTCATGGACAAAGCAACATCTTTGTCCATCATGCTGATTGTGTAGATACAAAATACATACATTAAATACAACATACAATAAGTACAATGTTCAATATTGAATCAAGCATTGTTCAATAGAAAAAAACTTAGACGAGCCAATGCTATACAGACACAGACTTCATACAAATTCCTATTTTCAAATTCAAAATACAAATGGTTCTATAGTAGATGCTAATGCATAGCATAAGCCCGTCAACTCAGATGAACTACCAAGAACCAACATCCAACAAAATTCTATCATCAACTGCTGAAGCTTCATTTTCATATATAGAGCTGCCATGCTTCCGCATTGATGACCGGGGATCAAACAGCATTTTTCCAATTGTTGCAGCAAAGTTCTGATCCTCACCATCGCTGACAAAAGTTGAAGTCCGATACGATTTCGCAGTTTGGTTTTGATTGCAGAAACTCTCGAAAAGGCTCGCTCAACTACCGTAATGCATTGCTGATTGGTATAGGCTACATTGTTAGTGCCAATTGAGCAACTTCTCTAAATTTATACTCCCCTGCAGCATTTCTAAACTCGTACACCTTGGTACAAAAAATACAAGAATCTATCATTGTTTTTTAATCATACAAGAAAGACCAGTTTACATTCAGTAAGTTTCTCCACTGACATTCAATTTTTCCCACTTTAATTTATAGCTTACACACCAATAAAAGCTTCAAAAATTATGGTACGGTACTAAACCAAGATCATAACTACCCTATAATTTCCGATATTCGATACAAGTGCAATTTCGCTTTCGCCACTCGCCAGTCAGTCCTTCCATTCTCCCGGATGAAAATGAATACAGCATTGCTGTAACAACAGTCAAAGCTGTTAATGGTCAGCAGTAAAATCAATCCTCATGCCGAATCAAAAAAATAACGTCATTTTTTCCGTAATAAACCGAAACTTTACCAACATTTTCAAAAGCTGGTCGGATTCTACCAATTATTCAGTTCTGCCAACTCAAAACTCACTGTCAAACAACTTAAAATTCTGCCAAATCAGAGACTGAAAGTAGCCCAAAAAAGCGCAAGTCGCAAACCAACACTTTTTGGCGCCAAGCCCAACTAAAAGTAGCCCAATTGCAGATAAATTGCCCAATCTGACAACACTGGATAATGGTCTGTGCTGAGTTAACCAATCTATGAAAATTCGAAGTTGCCAGTTTCGCGAGCAAGCGAGGCAGTTTTACTTCGGTTGCGAAAAAATTTTTGCACTTACGAGCGAGTTGTGGAAAGGTTGACTTTTATTTTATGTCCAATCGAACTTATAGATGCAGTCTGCATTAAAAAATTCCTTTACTTCTGTCAACAGTATTATGTGTTTTTTTAGCATTTTCTTTTAAATAAGGGTATTTTTGACCTTTCCTTTTTTCAAAAACCTGATATTATTTTTGTTGTTGTGATGGTGGGAAATAAAACATGGAGCTTAAACGCTTTGTTCTGGGCATAAGCAGGAGATAATTTACGTGAAGGTCATTCTCACTTATTAGTCAGCGTGTTTTGTTTCAAATTTTCTGTTTTCGATTATCCGGAAAACAGCAGCAATGTGTAACCAGTGACGTAAGCAGGGTTTTCTTCAAGGGAAGTACAGTAGAACTCGGTTAATCCGGATCTTCGCCTAATCCGGATAAAGCTGGAAGTACAAATGATTTGTAATCTTTTTCTCGAGAAACAACTTCGGATTATCCGGATTATTTAATCCGGATAAAAGTTGCGCTTTCTCTATCGCTTTATCCGGATTTGCCCGACAGTTTTGCCATTTTATGCTAAAACGTAACGTGGCTTATTGCGAGAAATTTCTTATCTATTGTTCTGTTAATGTGACGCAATAAATTATTACGGATTTCTTTCTTTCATGAACAGTAATCCCTCCTAGCACAAATGCCCAAACTCGTACTGTAACTTGAAAAGATGTCGGTGGAATTTTCGGCGGTATGTCGGTGACGTTTTTCCAATAGAACACTTTGTTTGACCGTGATTTTTTGTAAGTTTTCCACAGAAACTCGTCTTCCGTAACTGTTTTCAAAAGTTTTGAGTGACTGCAGATTATTCCGACACGCATGTCTGAAGATACAACTTTTGCTAGTGTGTTCTTGCGTTAGACGCAGAGTCTACAAATACATTCGTTTTACATGCATACTGCATTTCAAAAGAATTCTATCGCTAATGTGGTGATCGCGCGTCTCGGAATTGGCAGATGACCACACTAATGCGTTCAATTTCGGTAATTTTTACCGATAGCCTACCCTTCTATCTAGGTAACGTCAGGCTTGATAGAACCGTCATCGGTTAATCCGGATCTTCGCCTAATCCGGATGGAATCGCCGGTCAAATCGAATCCGGATTAACCGAGTTCTACTGTATTTGATGAAATGAAAAACCGTTTTCGTTCAACGCCCTTTAGCTAGATACCAAAACATATTACGGTAAGTTCCAGCAGCAAACTGAGAAGCAAATACCCTTCAATTTTAATAAAATAACAATGTTTGACTTTTGAAGTTTAGTACAGTTTTAACCTGACAAACGAAATTTGTCAGGTTTAAAAGACTTTGTTAGTTTGAAGATAAATATCATTCAATTCTCATCTATAAAGCAAACATTCCAATGGCATGTTTCACTTGCAACTTTCACTAGCAGAAGTAAAGTTGTTTCGTACATCCGTAGCATCCTTAAACATCTCACCAATGCAAACTAAACAGATAACACCCTTTTTTGCACAATCGAGATGAAAAAAATGTTAAATAATAACATGGTTCGGGCAAACATAAACGTCATCCTGAGCCACGGTACCAAGACAGTGCTTGTTTGATGTTTAGCATCTGCATGCATCCGATTTACAAATGGAGTACAACGCACTTGAGTACCCGACCAAATAACCGTATGCATTGTCCGAATGAAATGGTATGCACCGTGACGCCAGAATCTTCAACTTGGTTAACTTGGAAACGCGTGACGTGGCAAGATCATACCAAAACGCGACATTCAGTTAGGAGGATATTACGCTCATGATCACAAGTTTCTTTGAAAAATCGTATTGATGCAGGAATCCAGTAAAATTGAACTTGACAGAGGAGTAGGTGAACTGATCCCAAAATCGCGCAGGCACATTCAGACATCGCACGGCATACTTCTATGGCACACCCCAACACGACGACCAAACAGCGTCCCTATCTAAGGTGACTACTGTTAGCAAAGCATTGACGTATAAGCAGCTTCAGACTTTGATCTTCGTTGTCGTGCTTCGTCTATTTGCTCGTTCCACTTTGCCAGATTGGTCGCTGCAATGAAGTAAGGTCGTGATAGTTTATGATGCAGGAGGCTATAACGCTGCGTGATATCATTGATAACCAGTTTACTCTTGAATAATTTTGTACCATAAAATTAGAACATTCTTTTCTTTTTATAATTAGGCTTCCCATTCTGATCCAAACCACATTTAAAATTTTGAATTCCACTCAGTGGGTTGAATGAACTAAGGCCACACAGAAAGTAGGCAAAAGAAAAGTATAATCGGCCGCATCTGGCAAAGTACTTCAATTACATTGAAATGACCAAGCTGTAGTGAATAATATCCCATGCAGTAGCCTTTACGTATAATTTGGAATAAACTACACAGGAAAACGGCGACTTATGCAAATGTTGTCCCAAGTGATACCACGATACTGCTCTATTCCCATAGATGGGAAACAACCTTATAATGAAGAGTCAGACCTAATTCATTCGAACCTAGATAACAGAAATTTCCTTTCTTATACGACACGAAAGAGCAAATCTGATTTTTTCCAAATCCATATCACTTCGTTTTGTTTTGATGATAATATAATCGCAATGTCTCGAAAAATCGACAAATTTTGACGGAATAATTTAACAAGTTCTGAGTGTGCATGCTTGTAAATGGATTGGTCACATTCAAAAGCGTGCTCTTGTCATTTAATATGGGTACTTGGATAGCCTTCCTTGCATTTGGTCTTTAGGTCTTAAAATCACCCTTTTTTGATGCAGGGCATGGAAAAGCTTGCAAGAAAGAATTGGCTGATTCTACAAGCAAAGTTGAAAAACTGTATGCCTTATGCTTAGTGTTTAGTCATGCCTCACCTTTCTGAAGTCCAAGATAAGTTCAAAGATTGCCTGCCATGCCACGCTGGCTGCTCATGGACGAAACTGCGACAGGAAGCCAACTTCGATTCCAACGCCTAAAAACGCAAGAATTAAAATGCAACTACAAAGGTTGGAAAACTTAGTTTTCATCATTATCAATAAATTTTGATTGTAAATGTGCAGGCCATGAATTAATCCTCATGTTGAGGATATGGCCTGTCTGCCGAGAGCGAAGACTTCCTTTCTTTAACTCTTTGCAAAAGCACAGTTTCAAGTACTTGTTTAACAGAAGGTATCTATTTAATGTAATATAATGCAATTCTGCAAATAATTAACTTTATTAAGAATTCATTGTCGCAGCCGCACCAACGTGCCTTACTTTAACCTACCCCGACTTTTCTAAGCAGATCACCAACGATGTTCAGCGCAGATACTCTGGCAGATGGGGTCAAAGGTATTTTATCCACTCCATTGCATAAAATAGCTGAAAGTGAAACAGGTCAAACTGGTTATGAACGGTCTTCCTTCACATGTAAAGTAGCAACTAAGCTAATAAAAGTTTTGTTTTGCCTTGTCATCGTAAAAAAGATTTTATTTTACAAAAGCTAACACCTCAATTCTGTCGGGTTAATTCAAGTTCAAAATCTATTACGCGAATAGCGGTCAAATATTGTACGACTGTTGGACCATCAACCATTGCACAATCTGTCTGTCAATCTTTTTAAAATTGAACAGAAAGTGTCTTGGACGATGGGACCAAAACCTTGGGTGCTTTCCAGCAGACACATGGTGTAGTTCGGAAAAGTTATCGCCAATTTAGGGCCGTAAAAGGATTTACCCTTAGGCCCCGTTTAAACAACAACAAAAGAAATGACCTGAAGTAAGCAACCTCAGCTTCAACTTCAAGTGACCACGACGATTATTATGAACATTGTTTATTGTCAGGCTGCTGTATTAAGTTAGCATTTCCAAGCAATAAGTTTAAAAAGGTAACTTGTTCCAAAATGAAGCTTATTTACATAAAATCCAGTCGTTTAAAGTGTTGGTTTTAAAAGGTAAATTTAATTACGATGAAATTGAATGAGGCTGTTCACCAGGCATTAAATTAAATGATATGAGATGTTCTACTGGTGCAAATTAAGCTAAACTATCACAAGATGTATACAGTGACAATCTACTTTTATTCCGACGTTTCTGATTGACGAAACGTCGGAATAAAAGCAGATTGTCACTGTAGTGTATACATCTTGTGATAGTTTAGCTTAATTTGCACCAGTAGAACATCTCATATCATTTAATTTAATTACGATGCTGGTAATTTCAGTCAAGTTACCTCATGCCTCAACTTTTCCGTACCACCTATAATGTCAGTCAGAAATGATATTAGACATAAGTAATAATGCTTTGGTTTCATTTATTGTCTTTATTGTCACTTTACAAGTGCTAAGGTCTTTTAGCGTCAGGGCTTATTTTAAATTTTATATCAGGTTTACGATGTTATTACGTTATTACCCGACTTATTCTCACTGTGTTAAGCAAGAAAGAACACAATCGATGCTGTTTTTAAAGTCTTCGGTCTGACACGACAAGGAATCGATCTCTGATCTACCAGTAACAGAGCGGAAGGCAAAACCACTCGGCCACTGAGCTGGTTAATGATATCAGTGCCACGAGCATATAAATCTTGCTTGAATTGATGAACAACAGTTGCGTGGTTTCAATCTTCCTGCACAAATTTTGAGACAAATTTCAATTGTACAAACATACTTGACTCATGTTTGTGATTGATTTTTGGCGTCTCTGGCAGTTGGAATGTAGTTGGCGATGAATTTGATACAGTTCCGTTTGTGAACAACTTCTTTCCAACAGGTGTTTGCGGTGTCTTTGCCGTCTACAAAATATAGTTTGTTACAATAAAAAACTCAAACAATGCATTTGTCCCGAGGAAATACGAGATGTTGAAAATTTAAACACAAAATCCGAATGAAAGCAATGTAGCCAATTAAACTGGTATAATCTTCAATTCAACGTCTGGGACCGAGATATCCAAAAAGAGAAAGATGCGAAGGTTGTTATTACGTCTGACAATAGAAGGGCTTCTGAAGCTCTTAGTGTTTTGCACATGACTGCAGGCCTCAACCGTTGGTGCTCGGACTACTTATTTAGCAAGACAAGCTTGCCATAGCCTCAGCTAGCAATCATACTAAAGGACTGAAAGACCACTGGCAAATTGGCTTCGAAAAAGAGCGTTTTACACCTAGATTACTGCAAACAAAGGTTTTCAACAAAGAAAAATAGCTTACTGGTAACGTTTTAACTGTGTTTCCAAATAACTATTCTTTAAATATGCTCTAAATAACATTTGCTAACTGTCTTCTATAGCTGACTGTAGCCTACCAGCAGCAATACACAATTTTTTGTAATTTAAAAAAGAGCGACCTGTTTAACGCGCTATCAACTATCAACGATAATAGCTGCAAGTCTTCGCACCCCTCTGTTTTAGAAATTCCTGGGCCGGGGTGTATTGTTTTACTACCCCAGGTTGACAACGTTTCGCAGACAACACTGAAAGGGTAGAAATCCGCCACTTTTTGGTCTAAGCACCCAAACCTTCCCCTCCGTTTGGTAAACGGAGAATGTTCTTCAGCAGAGGTATAAAAATATAGAATAAGCTGGAAAGAGCCGAAGTGGGTCGTGTTATCTTTCTCAAATCACAGAAAACTGGGTGCAATACCTAAATACAATGAAGAGGGTGGGGTAACCAGTTCTTTTCTTTTGGCCTCTTTCTATAAAGCAACTACGCTCACCAAGGTGGTGCAACACTTTTTTTATTGAGATTGTGATATAGTTTTTATCGTTAACATTGTTCAAAACAAGATTTGTTCTAATTTAGCCTATTCCATTTGAGGACGCACGTTGTCATGGTGCGCAAAACGTCAGTCAGTGAAAGCAATAATACAACTCCTATGTTTCTGGTTTTATCTTCGCCCTCATCATCTAAACGTTGCAATTACTGTTAGAAAAGGTAATCATCTGGATGAACACCCAAACCTTTCAGTATCCAATCTAGCACAAACCAATCACTGCGTACAACAAATGAATAACGTTTACCGTGCTTTCTCTTGGTTTCGAACTCGTGGTCTTGTGCTCTACTTCCACGGGTTTAGTGTGATCAACAAGTTTATGGTGCTGTCTTACATTTAATTCGTGGTGAAGGTCTGCGGTTAAAAATCGTGATATCAAACTCAGTTTTGAGAAAACGGTAGAGTTTCTAGGAATCTACAGCAGGGTAATCGTTAAAATTAGATTCGATCAGCTTGATCATTATACAGTGCATAGGCGCCGACTCCAGGGGGGCGGTGCCCCCCCGTGAATTTAGCTCGGGGTGGCTGCCCCCCCGGAAATTATTTAAAAAAAAATCCTAAATCAAATGTTTCTGATAAAGCTGATAAACGCCAGCATGGTGCCGTTGAAGCATAGTAACAATGATTGAAAAACGTTTTTCTTGATTTCTTCCGCTTTGTTTTTTCTTGGGAGTGTCAATAACGAGGTGCGGTTTGCTGTTTGCTCAGTTTAGTATCTACGCGTATTAAGAGCTAAAGTTCAAAGTGACTAGCATATAATTCGAAGTAGCCTACAGGCCTCGAAATTCGTTTTTGTTGACGGCGAACAAACGTGTCCGGTCGGAGCAGCTATCTCGGCGGACAAATTAAGTCTCACGGGCCAAGGCGGACACACCAGTTTAGCCGTCGATCGTCATGTTTAATCACTTTATCTTGATAATAGTTCTTCGCCATTTCAGAACTATAACTACAGGTTTGGAAGGCTTTTTAAAAAATCAGTAAAGTCACTCTGAAAGGCTTTCATCAGACCAACGACTTGCGCTTGAAGAGTCAAAGCGCGTGTAGCTGGTCAATACGTCACATAACTGATTAACTTCCACCGAACGAGGTCGTGTGGCTTATTGCGTCACAATGCTCTGGACAGGAGTCGGAAAATTTCTACACCTACGCTACTATTTTCTGCTGTGCAAAGTTTCACAAGCTTTTTTCTTTTAAGTTTATTTTTGCGTGTCATGTGAGCAAAAGTGAATTTTCCTTGGACCTTGGGTCTTTTTTCTTCTTACTGTAATACCCAAACTTAACAAATTTTGTTGCATCTTGCTGTAATAGCCTACTCGTATAATCTAATTTAGTAACCAACCTTGCTGTATAATTATTACTCGGAGATCAAAGGCAGACATTGTGATGTAAAACTTGAACTAAATTTTGCATGATTAGTCTAGAAGTACCTGTACTCCTATCGATTCTTAGCGAAGAATTCACCTTTGTTACGCTGATTCAATGTCATCAATCGTTGAAGCAATGTAAAAATCGAAAGTTTTCCACCTTGAATGGAAGCTAAGGGATACAGTATTCACATTTTCTAGAATGCGCTGGAAATATATTATCGCAAGTCGCAACAATGGTTCGTGCCATGCAGTGACGATTTGTATCGCTAGTTCCTGTGTCGGAATGGCCCGTTTTGGTGAGTCCGATCCCTATTCGGTGATATTTTCAATTTTTTTTTTTAAATTATTGCAGGCCTTAAAACTCGTGTTTTCTTCCGGCAGCCATCGTGGCCTACCGAGAGCTCCTTCTCGGCGGCCAAATCTGCGTGCTTGGAGGCCAAAATACAATAACGATAGTACAAGTAAATAGCATTAAACTTGCAACAATGTTAAAATGATCACTTAGCGTTGTTGAAGTCTGGGCGACGTCCTGCAATAGAATCGTTGTACCACGCATTAAATGCTTTATCGGGATTGTAATCCGGTATTGCGGGACCATCTAACGACCCTAAATTGTTTTAACTGCTCGCAGCTCAGTAAATTGTTTCAACTGCATACCGCCTTTCATAAAACTTGAGCATTTATTCCGTTATGATGTCACCATTGAGGGTGTGAAGTCACTAACCCACAGCGTTCTCAACTATGAAGACCCACGGATGTCAACTAATCTAGTTCTCCTTTTTAACAACGATTCAATGTCCGACAACATTGAATCGATATAAAAACGACAATATTGCCAGCCGATGTAAATTAGCACTTCGGATTAACACTTCGTTAAAATAAACATCGGGAATTGCAAACAAGACTTAGGCTACAGCGCTGGTGATCGCAGCTGGATATATTCAATACAACAGTAGTGACTATGATGCGCTGACCTAATTCTGCGTCGCTCTTTGATACTACATATTTTCGACATTTAATCCACGATCATTCTATTGCGAAATTAAATAATTGGCTAGAAGAAACCGGCGGCCAAACTTGGCCGACGGAGGAGGTAGCACAGGCGGTCATTCAAGCACTACTTAGCGGCGATGGCCACCGGCTGCTTTAAGGCTTGTATCGGGTACCGTAGCCTAATTATCATTGCCGTTTTAGGGTTAGGGGTTAGAGGTTAGGAACTCACCGAATAGTAGCAGATCCTTCCTGTGTTATTTCTCGGCGGACAAATATGACCGATCTAGATGGTACTTCCCGTTTACATCACATGCTGTGACGACGGACATGTGCGATGTCCGCCGTGAATTTCGAGGCGTGAGCCTACATTATAAAACTTGGCGATATACAATGGCAGATAGACGCAAACAAACATCAATGCTGACAAACAAACATCAGCATTTTGAATGTAAGCAATCAGTCGGCTATAAAGTTTGCCCCCCCGGCAATTTTCAAAACCCGGCGCCTATGATACAGTGGGGTACTGTATTATATATCAGCTGGCTTTCGTAAAGTAATTTTTAAACAAAGTAGAACAATGTGCACTTGCACAGTAACTTTAAATCAATCAAATCCAAATAGACTATGACGTAACAAACCCCTGGCTTCATCCCGCAGCCGCTGAACGGTGATGGCTAAGGAATCTTTCTCGTCAAGCTCGCTTTCAAGAAAGGCATTTCTCTCCAACGCTTGGTTCAATCGTTGTTCAAAATCATCCAAAGATACGATTATCACCCTAAATATGTACAGTTATAGAAAAAATGTATAACTTTCTATGAGTTACTCCACCCAATGCTATTTTACTGTTACTGCCTGTAATGTATACGCTATTTTCTTCGAGGATATTTTGTTGTGATATTGCAAAAACACGCAACACATGGTGAACATGCATTTTTAATTACTGTATAATATATATTACTAATGTTTTTTAAATTCTATTTATGGTATTCAAATTGCTCTGCTGTGAATCAAGTCTAACATCTCAAGTCAACCAACACC
Source organism: Aplidium turbinatum (assembly GCF_918807975.1). Lineage (NCBI taxonomy): Eukaryota > Metazoa > Chordata > Ascidiacea > Aplousobranchia > Polyclinidae > Aplidium > Aplidium turbinatum. The sequence continues at coordinate 5,252,841 of NC_137477.1, forward strand.
TGAGGAGTGCATGCCCAGAAGAGCTAAGCTCACAAAACGTCTTCAGACCGAATAGTAACAATTCAAGAATAGAATTTCATAATGGATAACTTACCGATTCGTCCGTTCCAAATCATCATTCCTTTGTTCCAACTCTCGGACATCTTTGGTTAATTCTGCGTTTGTGACTGTAAATTTCGCTATTTCAGTTTGCAATTCCGATATTTGCTTAAAACTTTCAGCTTGCTGCTTTTCGTAACGTTCCTGCAAAAAAACTACCACTGAGAAAGCTAAATCGATGCATTGTAAGTACTGAGGCTGGAAGGCTGCAGAAGAATAGAAGTTAACTTCGAATCCTACTCAATCCAGGCCGATTCTGAATGACTATATGAATCATTGTCTTCCATCTCTCTCCATGGCCACTTTTTTCAATTCAAATTTTGATGAGCATGGAGCAGGAATCGAAAATTCATTTTCTTCATCTCATTATATTGTCTTTCCTTCTCTATATTTCCAGATATTTTGTCCGGGTCTACAAAAATTCGAAGACGTCGTTTCGGTGCGGACGTGCTAACAAATTCCGTTTTGCTGTTGCTTCTTTTGACTAAGAGAAAGGGAAGGAATCATTTAGGTAGGCGGTTTCTTGACAATCTGCCCAGTGCAGTGCGTAACACGGCTATAACCGTTGTTGCTCGTAGCCTTTCATGGCGTTTTTAATTTCGCTTTGCGCTAATCGCTTCCGTCTGACAAGCGCTGTTACAGCGTGTGAAGAAAACCGGATCATTATTTACAATGACAATCGCAGTTTAACAAAATAAAGCAATTACGTCAGAAAACAATTGCTTAACAAAAGATTTCTCTGAAAGATGACAAAATGGAGCAATCCAGCCAAGAACACAAAAGCTTATTGTGCTGCCGGCTGAGAACTTCTCCAAGACTCTGCAAAGACTGTGAGTCGCCTTTGAATTGAATACGCACTAAACGAGTTGAAAAAACGCAATTTCCTGTAATTCATTGAAACATTTTGAAAATTCTATAGTTTTCTATGGATTATAATAGTGTGTGAAATGAGAACCATGAGTCTGCCATTGTTGTGTTAACAATTACGCAATGTGCGCATGTACTTTCAAGGCACAAAGAAGGTCAGTTGACTCTCCTCCAGCCTACATAGACTGTGAGCTGTGAGGTGAGTGCGAGTTTCCCATCAAACTTCGAAAAATACTGTATACATACTTGCTAGCATTAAACTTAAGTTTATAAAACTTTATTCAAACCTTCAGTGTTTCACATTCAAACGTCAATGAAGTATTTTGCTGCTTGAGCTCTTTTGTTTGTTTTTCATTTTGTTCCAATTGAGCTTCCAATTCTCTTTCAATATCTTCACTGCACTCACGGAACTCATGGAGTTCTTGCTGTATTTCACCAGTTCTAACAGCAAAAAAAGTTATTAATAGTCAAAACAAAATTTATTGACAAAGGTTTCAAAAATCAAACTGCTGGCATTTTTAATGATAAATTGATTTCAATCAACATGGGGGATAAATTAATTAAGTTCTTACTATGAGCATGCAGCCATTGGTGTTAATGGGAGTAGAGCATTCTGCCACTTTCTTTCAACAACTAAATTCAGCTACTTTATTACGCCCTGGAAATGTTGAGTGGTATTTTTCAACAAACAAATTTAAGTTATATGCATAGTTAATAAGCGGAGAACATCTTAGTGTTATTTAGCTCGGTAGGAAAATCTTTGAGCAGGGACCAAAAGTATTTTAAAGTTGGATGTGGCTATATCTATGGCACTAGTGTTGCTATGTAAAAAATTCTGTCTTAATTTGAAAGCGGTTGAAGACATAAACTTGTGCTTTGAAATCTTTGAAGTTCAAGTTTCAGAGAGCAAAGCCCTCACCCTAACCTCAGTGACGGAACCAAGGGGTCCCCTTGAAAAAATTCTTGCCCCCCTGTAAAAATGCAGCTAATAAAAAGTTAATCAAGGAAAACAATTTTTGATTAAAATTCCATATCTGATTAAATAAGTAGGCTACTGTGTTGTATTTTGTAGTTTTATGTTGTTAAATATATTTTCCACTATCTGTTACAGCATTATGTAACATAGTTCTCCATTGATTTAGGCTGAAGTTACCCTTGGAATGGGCATTTTAAGGCATTATTTTCAAAAATTTGTGGGCTAGGCCCCCAGACCCCCTCGCAACTACTCATTTGCTCCTTCCGTTATTTTGCAATCGCCACCATCTGCATAACCAGTCCAAAAAGGCATTTCAAAGTTAAAGTTTTATATGTTTCTCGACAGCCAATTGCAGAAATAGTTGACAGCGATACACACCATGTTTCGCCCATGAGGTTGGGCTCATCAGTATTGCACCACTAATTCTTGCCACAAGGGTATTTGACCTAGCAGCTGCCATGCCTAGCTAGCCTCATGGGCGAAACACAATGTCTATCACTGTCAATTTTTGCTACAATCGGCTGCCAACAAACATATAGTCAATTGGATGGTCTAAAATCTAAATGGCTAGCGTGGAAGCTGCACCGTTATGGTTAGCGAATCGCAACTGCTCGCTGTATTAGTGAGTGCTCACTGCTCAGCCTTGTGCTAATAGCTGGGAAGAACACTCCTTTCTTCCCATTAAGCTTTCATAGTTGATTAAAATTTAACTCTGAATTTTAAAGCAATTTATATCACCTTCATTTATGATTTCATTGAAAATGTTAAACTTGATCTCGTTACAACACTGCCTAACCTTAATCATCAACCTGGCAATATATATACGGTACCTGCCAAAAAAAATGCTGTTTAATCACAAACAGTAGCCAATTTATTTAAAATTCAACATATGCTCCCGAATCCAGAGGAAGCTCCTAATAAAAATAATAAAATTTATTTTAATAGAAGTAGTAGCTCAACGCTGTTTTCACAACCAAAAAATATTTACATGTCTCTGTAGCGTATAGCTTCAGTTTTCCAATGTTTCAGTTCATCTTGAATGCTTGAAAAGGAAGGAAGATCTTCACCAGAAACTGCCATGTTATTTTTTGAAACAACAACTTATCCTGCCTACTTGAATAAAACATTTGGATATATTATGTTGTGTTGATACACAAAACTAGTTGTAATGAATTGATAATAATAATCCTGGATTTTCATATAATAACAGTCCAATCTGCATTCTGCACTATACATTTCTTTAAATTAATTGTTTTTTCACATATATATATCCGAAACAAATAAAGGTATTTTTTGGGAGTCCTTTCAATCATGGCTGTGGCTATATTTACACCATATAGTGTAACAATAGCCTGAATAGTGTTGCCAGATAAGGAATTCTTCCCTAATTTGAGAAAAGTTTAAAGCTGTTGAAAACAAAAACTTGTACTGTATTTTGGAATTTTTTTTAGTCCTGAGAAGATCAAAACCCTAATCTTATTCCTAACTCTAACCCTTACCTTAGCCCTTCCTAACTTTAATCCTAACTCTGGCAACACCTGATTGTGGAAAAATAGCCACTTCCTTCAATCTTATATAATACAGTTAAAAATTTAATTTGAATTTGCTGGATTATCTGACTTTAGTTAAGTAAAAAACAAACATATCAAAATGATGAAGTTAGGTGCTGCAGAGCTAAAATGTTACCGTACACTACTGCTATGCATGTTGACACCAAATTTTAAGGGTGCAACCTAGTTTGTGCCCTGAACAGTTCATACCCTCAGTTTGTACCCTGAAAAGATCGAGAGAAAAAATTCAAAAAAGCCGAAATCGCTGTTCGGAGTTTCCGTAAACAAACAAACTGAAAAGATAGATAGAAAAAAATAGAACAAAGCCGAAGTTGCTGATTGCAGTTTCCGTTTTTCCGCAAACAATTTAAAAGGGTTAGGGTTAGGAAAAGATTAAGAGAAAAAAATTAAACAAAGCCGAATTCGTTGATGGCAGTTTCCGCAAACATTTTAAAAGGGTTAGTTAGGGTTAGGAAAAGATCGATAGAAAAAATTAAAAAAAGTCGAAGTCGCTGATCGGAGTTTCCACAAACAAACAAACTGAAAAGATCGAGAGAAAAAATAGAACAAAGCCTAAGTCGCTGATCGCAGTTTTCATTTTTCTGCAGTTTCCCGCAAACATTTTAAAATTTCCGGTAATGATCCTAAGAGTTTGCCGAAGTCGCTTGGCGCTGATGGCACTTTCCGCAAACATTTTGAAAGGGTTAGGGTTGAGGTCGGAGTTCCCGCAAACATTTTAAAATTTCCCGTAATGAGTCTGAGAGTTTTTGTTTGTTTGCGAAAAAAAGTGCGATCCGACTTCGGCTTTGTGCTGTTTTTTCTCTTGATCTTTTCAGAGGTAAAAGCGACTTCGACTTTTTTTTCTTGATCTTTTAAGGGTACGAACTGAGGGTATGAACTGTTTAGGGTACAAACTAGGTTGCATCCAATATTTAAGGCAAAGGTTATACAGTAGCCTAGTTAACATCCCTGGTTAAAATAACTTACCGGTAATAACTAGGCAATATTATATAGCCTATAACTGTAGGCTGGTCTATTATGAGGCTATGGTTATCCTTATATCCTTCAACCATGTCATTATGCACTTAAACACATACTTTTAAAAAACGATAAATTTGTGCATGCACCATAAACATAAACTTGTAGATACAGATTTTAAAATCCAAATCCACTTCTAGATGTTAACTTAAAATCCACATTTTGTTTACAACTTTTACAAGTATAGTAAAAAAACATCTAGTTAAATACAAAAATAAACTTACATTGCATAAAAGCAAGGAACTATCAGCACATTAAACAAATAGCAAATTAAAACAATTGCAAAAATGTTTTGGTCTTATCCTTATGTACAGGATTCGGTGCTCTTTCGCAATTTACCCTGTTGGTCCTCTAAAGCAGTGGTTCCCAACTCGTTTTTAAAGCGACCCATTTAAAAAAAAAATTCAGTTTGGTAAAATCTTGCGACCCAAGCAAATTGTCGTAATATTTTAAAAGCCATACAAGATTGTGTTGCAAACAAACAGCACTACAAAAGCAGTAACTTTTTCAGAAAATAATATGTTTATCAAATCACTAATGAGATAGCTGTGCTGGCTTGCTGTCAGTGAGTTTTTGAAATCGAGGCGTTATTTTGCTTAGGCATAGCCGCATGTCGGCTTTAACTTCCAGCCGGTTTCGCTGTTCAGTTTTCAATACACACATGGCGCTAAATCCAATCTTACAAAGCCAAGTTGTTGCAAATGGAATCTGATTTTGAATCCCTAATTGTGAAACTGTGGGATACACTTTGTAGGCTACATGGAAGCCCAAAAGTGGATGTTTGCAGAATCTTTGGGGTATTTGTCTTTGAAGGACGCAAAAGAAATACGGTTTGCTACTTCTGTCGTTATGTCCATAAACTGTTCTGCAACATGGATGGAAAGTTGAGGCAGATCTTTTCCAACAAATGGATCAATTATCCAATCACTTTGGTTATTATAAAGTGTTAGAAATTCTCCATAGTAGTGCACAAACTTTTTGGCAAACTGTTCCAGGTGTCTAATTATCGTTTGCTTAATATCAACTTCATTGCCACAGATATATTGCGTTAGCTGAGGAAATATATCGTACTCATCTCTGGTGACATAACTTTTCCAGAATATGAGTTTTTTGTAGTAAGCAGAAACTTTTGCGTCGCGATTAATCACCGTAAAACCATTGCCTTGCATAGATAAATTTAGAGAATTCAGAGAGTCAAATATATCGGCAAGGTAAGCAACTTTTGCGTTGAAATCTTCTTGCAAAAACTTTTCGGCTAATCTCACAAGTTCTGTCGCCTCAGGAAGGTAGCAATCTCCTCTCGCAAATTACAAACTCGCTTCAGGACACGACCTCGTGACAACTATCGCACTTCTGTGTGCAAGAGCAATGCTTGATAATAATCAGAATCCACAAAGACGAAAACAAATGCCGATTTAGTGGACTTGTTTTGATGAAGTTTACACACTTCACATCATTCAACGCTTCGTGCCGCTCTTGAGACAGCTTTTTTGCAGCAATGCCTCTCTGTGGAGAAAGCAATAAGTCCATACAGCACTTGGGGCTTTGTCTTTGATGCGTTTTACCACACCAGACTATGCGTGGTCCAACGTGTGGAAAACTTTGTCATAATTTGTCCGACATAGCGTTCGTGACATATAGTGCACGTTACAATATATATCCCGTAACTTTGTCAAGTTAATTTATGTTTGAGACTGAAATTTTTGTTGGGTTTACATTTAATAATAATAATAACAATATTAAAAGCGAAAATTGTTAAAACTTCTTGCACTACGATCATGCTACAAAGCTTTCCGATGTCTTGACATGAAACGCTTCATGACTTGTGTTTATATTTTCCAGTTTTGTGATCGATCTCATCACGTTTTAAATTTTTTTTTATTGTTAATTTTTTCGCCCAAGATACAATATGCCTGAAAAACAAGCGACCCAAAAAAATTATCAGGCGACCCAACTTTGGGTCGCGACCCATGAGTTGGGAACCACTGCTCTAAAGCCTTAACTAGATGATGACGTAATCATACGTCACACACGTTGGAATAGACAATTGTAAAGGAGGAAGTACGGGGTGGAAATGCACTGAAAAACACTTGCAGGAAATTGTCTCCCATTTATTCATTTGTTGATCAATTTCAACAAATTTGCTATCGTTGGAAAGCACAAGCATAGATCTAACCAACTAAGTTAATACCAAGTCCCAAAATACTACTAGCTCTATCTGGTAGCCCAGGGGCTTTGACAGGGGGTCTAGGTGGTAGGCTACTTTTGGACCAGGGCCAAAATATTTAAGGGGCCCTGGTTTGAAAAATTCCCCGCGACTTCAAACATTATCAAGATCTTAATATAATCAGATCTAAAGGAATTGCCATCAGAGGTTAAAACAGCGATATCAGACGTCACATGGTAAAGTACCGAGCTCCCTCTGGGTAGGCTACCGGGCCCACTTCAGCTTTCTGGTGGTAAAATAGCTACTTCAGCCACCAAACAGTAAAATAAGAATTTAGTCTAGTATAGTGATTTCCCTAACCACGAATATTACCTGAAACACGAATTTCAAAATATACAGGTTAATAATTTGTTCAAACTCAAAAACTGAAATGGCACAGGTAAGAAGATGGCTACGGTATCCCTATTTCTGCACTAAAAATTAGACCTAAACCTCTTTTCAGATAACAGCAATCTGCAAATGTTAGAACAAGGCCCATAAACATCTTTTCCAAATCAAAATGGGCAGCCCATATTAGATTTATGGGTTGCATACGGGCAGCTCATATTAGATTTATGGGTTACATATGGGCAACCCATATTAGATTTATGAGCTACACATCGGCAGCCCATATTAGATTTATGGGTTACATATGGGCAGCCCATATTAGAGTTATGGGTTGCATATGGGCAGCCCATATTAGATTTATGGGTTACATATGGGCAGCTCATATTAGATTTATGGGCTACATATGGGCAGCCCACATTAATATGTGGGTTGAATCATGTGAGCAACCCACATGAAATCCATAAATGAATATGGAAAGCCCGTACTGGCTCAATATGATGCCCGCGGACACAACGTGTATGAGCCCCGTATGGGCAGCTCACATGGGGCCCGTAGGCTACATCAGCCCATATGGGTCCCCATGTGGGGCCCATATGTGCTTGCTGGCTGGGCACTACCTTTGCTGTAAATTCTCTTCTGGTGAGCCTAGAATGACCAGTGAAACATCAATGGAATCGGGAAGTGCTAGTAGAGAGATAGAGATAGTGTAGCCTAAGTTTTGCGGTTCAAGAAATTTTAAGATTGCACAAGATTTGTTAAATGACCATGCTTAAACGACATCAAAAAAAGTTTGTACACAATCTTTATATTCATAACATTGCCGATGAAGGGGGCCCAAAAATAAATTGGTACCAGGCCCGAGAAATCTTGTCAACGGCCCTGTGGTGGCCACCTAAACTTGACCAAATTCAAACCATTATCAAAAGTTTATTTACAATGATAAAAACAATAAACGACAGCCAATTAAAAGAAGATGTTGCTGTGTATTGAAGTAGGCTACTAACTGTCATGTTTATATTTTATTCAATATGCGAGCAATCGTTGTTCGAAAACAGCCTCCCAACAAAGCTTTCGCCCAATGCATTTCAATGGCGAATCGATCGTCTTTCGTGATTCGCCCTGCGTGAGAGCGATAGTTATAATTGTCTTCCATTTATTTATTTATTGATCAATTTCAATAGATTTGCTATCGTTGGAAAGCACAAGCATAGATCTAACCAACTAAGTTAACGCCAAGTCCCAAAACACCACTAGCTCCATCTGGTGCTATTATCTGTGGTACATCTCCATCTCATATGGTAGGCCTACTATCAGCTCCATCAAGAAAGATTGTTATTATTTGATATGAAGTGTTGGCAATGCAGTAAACCAGGTAGGCTAATGCAAATAGCCTAATTGGTGGTGTAATGGCTTGTCCGAGTCAAGTAATGCAACAAACACTGATCAAATAGGAAAGTGATGTGTGCTCTAGTAGACTCTAGAGCGGTGTGGAACCTTGATCTTTTGGAAGGTCGTGGAGGAGTTCTTGTCATTAGGCCCGCAGTCGACATCAACTGGAAAAGCTCGGCTGAGGAAGCAAGTGATGTCAGCTCCAAGTGCAGGAGCAGGAAAATTGGTCCTATTTGGATGGAGAAACTTCTGCAGATAATAAAAAGACGCAACAACCAGCCAGACAGTGGGTGCGGATATTTATGTTTTGTTCAATGCTTAGCCAAGAAATTTTTTTACAACACATAGGCCTAACAAACCTAGGCTTAAATATGGATCAAAGGTATAGGCTAAGTAACGAAACCGTAATGAAATGACTTGGGCTTCCATTCTCGTGTTCTTTCATAACTACTCGAAGTCATTTTCCCAAAGGCATCCATGTGTGTAAACAAAAGATTCGTATGCCCAAACCTTAAACGTTGACAAACAAAAATCATGTTACAGACGTAACTTTTGTTAAGTTAAAAAAATAATTTTGTTTCATGTGACATTGCACTTTTTGTTAGCCTAGTTTTTTTGTAATAGAATAAACATCACAAAGTATGTGGGAAGCAACTCTTTGTTATCATTAGGTAGCCCTGAAAAGGGCTGTTTTGTTGGCAAATGGACGATGTGGCGACTACATTAGGGGTAGGACTCCCTTATGGCGCGGAGAACTTCCGGAAAATGTCGTCCCCGTGGAAACTGATGTCGCCACATAAATTCATCAAGATACCCAGGCAGCTTATCATGTCATGTGCCTTGTGGTGCCACCCATTCTTTTGAATTTCCGTTTACAATTCAACCACAGGTTTTCAATGTGGTTCGTATGAACCCCTGTGGCCGAAACATAATGATGGTGATGGTTGAGCGTTTGGTGGTGATATCCAAGATCTCACAAAACGATGAAAAATGCTGCCTTCGCAACAGTTTAAGTTTAGGTGGCCACCAAAAGGAGCTAGTAGTATTTTGGGACTTAGCATTAACTTAGTTGGTTAGATCTATGCTTGTGCTTTCCAACGATAGCAAATCTGTTGAAATTAAACTAGAAATGAATAAATGGGAGACAATTAATTATTACGATCACACAGGGCGAATCCTGAAAGACGATCGATTCGCCATTGAAATGCATTGGGCGAAAACTTCGTTGGTGGGTTGTCTTCGAACAACGATTACTCGTAGGCAGAGATGTACGTATAGGCCTACGCCGCATACTTGCGGCGTAGACTTTTTGTTTACGCTAACGCTTGCGGCAACATTTTTTTGGATAGTTTGCGCTTGAGGCTACGCCGTAAAGTTTTCGCGGTTTTTTAGCGCATAGCGTCAACGCATACTTTTTGATGTATTTTTTTCGCTACAACACGCCAATACCTTCCAGCGCTGCAGTTGAAAGAATGTTTTCAATGGGCAAAGACATATTGGAACCAAAACACAGCAAAATGTCAGATGAACACTTTCAGATGCTTGTGTTTCTTTGTGGAAATTCAAAATAAAACTTGTTTGTTTCGAGTGGTTTATACCTTGTAAATGTTTGGCACCTAGCAAACAAAATTAGTTTACGCTAGTGTATGCGCTGACGCTGACAACTTTTTTACAAGTTACGTTGACGCATACGGCGTATGGTTTTTCGAAAGTTTGCGTTTACGCTGACGGCGTCAATATTTTTTATATGCGCGTACATCACTGCTCGTAGGGGAAGGTTTGGTTAGTTGAGCCGGGTAACGGTTGGTCCATCCGGTTTTATCGCAACGTCGTGCATGGCGGGACAAGTAGCCTATGCCTGAAAGTGGACAAGATTGACTTCCTTGCCTTCCTGTCTACTCTAAACTTTCAATCACTCGCGTAAGCTTGGATACTACAACAATATCAAATACAGACACATTTTGGTTGTTGCTGTTAGAACCCCAAACTAATTTGATGACGTAAATTTTATCCGCTGGCCTGCCATAATAACAGCATGAGAAAACGTTAAAATAGACGCAGTTATGAAAATGCCACGGCAAGTTTTATTAAATACAAAAAGTCGACCAATCATGAGTTGTTCAAATATCACATTACAGCATTTTCTTGTTTTTATCTTCCCCAAGTGAGACCCACGATGACGTGTGTCGTCGAGTTACATAACGCAGTAAAGCGATTTCGACACCCTATTATCACGTCCCAATGGCGTCATCTAAGGTGTGAATAGTTTCATAAATAACTTAATATTATACCAAACCATTAAACATATTTCATTGATTCAACTGTTTGGTAAAAGGTTGGATTTTGTACAACCGGTCTGAAAAAAAAATATTGACAATAAGTTAAGCATAAGTTATATGGACTTGTGTCTTGATTTTTCTTTTTTGTTTCGGTTGTTACTTTCATTTGTTGTTGCTTCGACACCTGGCACACATCCAGTTGTTTAAATAGGTAGGCTACGTAAAAGTGTTATCTGCTATGAATTATTTCACCTCAAGAGCCGAACGGTTAATCATGCAGTTTTTCCAAACACAAACTCAGTGCTTAACCAGCTGAGCTATCGGGGCGACCCAAAGATACAATTTTGAGTTTTCTACAGTAAATAAACAAAAAAAAAATTTGAGGCTTAATCTCTCTCTCGATTTTGTTCGAAAGAAGCACGGTCTTCATCTCCAAACATTAAACATCAAAAGTTATTTGAGCTAGACAAATGATTGTTGAAGTTCAAGTTCATGCAGTTGCAGAAAATGTTATTGTAAAAAATAAGGTTTCTGTTGTGACTTGTGACACATTTTGTTTCTATGTTTTGCAGTAATGTTACCTTAAAAATACATGAAGTGCCACTGTAAACGTAAGACCATGCATTGCGAGTCAGTAATCACAATTTAGGCCGTACCTAAAGGTAAAGGTGGACCCATACTCAGATATTGAGCTTCGTATTTATATCTAAAATTATGACTTTTGTGGACAAAAATAGGTCAACAAAACTTCACTAAGGTATAAAGAGTGTATATGATTGCATCATGCAGGACTGTTCCAAACGAGCTAAGAAGTCCAACGTTGCAGTCCTTGATAGTAAACCGTACTACAAACGGTGAAGACAATACCAAGTTTTTGGATCAGCGGTATAATTGACCACTGACCATTGTCATGTCATGTTGTAACGACAGCGTTATTGCACACAAAACAAACACATTGCGAATTCGTAAAAAACAACAATTTCAAAGGCAAAGTAGCGAATGTCAACAGCAATATTTTGCTTCAGTTTTACAGGAAATTCTTTCTTATTAACAACACATGCTTCCCCAAACACAATGTTCGCTTGCAATTTGGCCACTTTGTAGCTTTAATGCAGAAGCAATTTTCGCAATTCCAATCTCTCAGCATCAAAGAGACTAAAAGTTCATGCTGTCTCTATGAAGACTCCTGAAACAAACAGTGTCGGGTTAGTGTTGGTTTGGCACCTGCGTGACGAGACACAAAGTATTAGGCAATATCTTTCCTAGAAGTTGGAACATGCGAGACACCACATCAAAGTTGGAATGCAGATATTGGTGTTGTTGCGCCATGTCAAAATCCTTGTTATTTAATAAATCATTTCCCTCTAGAGCAGTCTTAACACTTACAGTTCGCATATTGGCGCTTCTACCATTTTCTAGACCTCTGCTATGTTATGGCAAGTCATATTGTTTTTTTGTATTCATGGTGCGAAATAAAAACATGATGATAACATATTTGGAGCAGTAGACTAAACTAAATAAGACAACGCATTGCCACGCCGGCTACAAACGCTAACGCTACAATCGATGAACAACATAATATACATTTTTTCCGGTGAAAATTAAGCTGAACTATCACAAGATGTATAAGGTGATAATCTGCTTTCATTCCGACCATTCGTCAATCAGACACGACTGACTTCTTTAGGGGGCTAGGTCAGGTAGTGACTACCTGTCTAGCATGGCAAAATACAGGACTATGTTGTTGTAAACCGACCAAACATGTAAAATGCAATTCAACTGCCAAACAAAAATTATCGCGCGCAAATTTTGAAGATAGAAAAAAGAGTTCGTCGTCGTCGTCTGAGCTTCTGGGGCCGAGGGTCTATCCTTTTACCACCCCAGATTCACGATGTTCCCGGACTACACTGGAAGGCTGCTAGAGAGCAGCCAGTCTTTAGTTTCATCATCCATGACGCGCAGACCTTCCACTCCGTTAGGTGGCTTGAGTCATTGATGATGTGGTCTGCGGTCTGTTCCTCGGCACCACATTCACAGGAGGAGGAAGAAGCCATTCCCCATTGGTGCATGGTTGAGCGGAAAAGCCCAATACCCGTACGGAGACGGTTGAGGCGCACTCACGCCTGTCTCTGTAGTGTCAGGCCAGTGGAGCGTGTGTCGGCGTCGGGGATGAATGAATGGAGTCTGGTGGTGCTTGACCTCCATTCAGAATTCCATTTATGGTCCGCCCAAGTAGCCGCAGAGATGTCTTGTTCATCAGCTTCGTTGATCAGAAGCCGAGCGGCTGGCACGAATGGGTGTCTTGATTTAAGTCGGCGGGGGTGCCCGTTTGGGAAGGCAGAGATCTTGTGGTGGAGAAGATGGTTAGGCTCCAGTGCCCGTCGACCGAGGGACAGAGTGGCTTCTTCGCGACGAAGCTCAGCAGGTTGGATGCCAGCTAGAATGGGGAGATTGTCCAATGGTGTGGGACGCAGGCATCCGGTCATTGTGCGCAGGGCGCTGTTTATGGCAGTGTCGATGTTGTGGCAGTGAGCACTGCGGCACCAGACAGGTACACGGTACTCTGCAGAAGGGTAGACAAGGGCTAAGGCTGCCATTCGCAAAGTGTCAGCCCTCGCCCCCCAGCTAGAGCCTGCCAGGCGCTTCAGTAGTGCAGCGCGGGATGTCAGTTTCTTGCGCAGTGACACCAAATGGTGGCGGTATGTGAGCGATCTGTCTAGTGTCACCCCAAGATACCTTGGCTCGGGGCAGAAGGACAGAGGTTTTCCGTTGTTGTGGACATGTAGCTCACGATCAGCTTCCCGATTGTGTAGGTGGAAAGCTGCCGCCACAGTTTTGGTTTCGCTGAGTTTCAGTCGCCAGTTCTGGAGATAAGCTGAGATGGTTTGCATGTCCTGGCTCAAGGTGTCTTCTAGATTTTCCCACAACTTTGTGGAAAGGAGAATTGCCAGATCGTCCGTATAAGCGTATTTTGTGGAGACCGTGGTTGGCAGGTCGTGGGTGTAAATGTTGAAAAGAAGTGGAGCCAGGACCGATCCCTGTGGGACGCCGTTTTTCAGGCGTCTCAGTCTGCTTCGCCGTGGGTTGCCTGTGGTGAGGGTGAAGTTTCGATTCCTGACAAGTTCCATAATCATATGGACCATATGTCGGTCAGGAAGCAGGCGAAGCAGCTTGTAAGTAAGGCTGCGATGCCATACAGTATCGTAGGCAGCTGTGAGATCTAGAAAGACAGCGCCGGCCTTCTCTTTTGCCTCAAAGCAGTCCTCGATGTCTTGGGTCAACAGTGTGACCTGATCTACAGTAGATTTTCCGCGCCGAAACCCAGCTTGCTCTTTTGGAAGGAGCGGGTCGATGATTGGGTTCACGCGGGCATAGATCAGCCTTTCGAGGATTTTGAAAGGAACGCAGAGGAGGGATATCGGACGATAACTCCTTGGGTCCTCTGGTGGCTTGTGAGGCTTAGGGATCGCAACTACTAGAGCTCTTCTCTAGATTTTTGGAATTGTGAGGTGGTGCAGGCAGGAAGAGAGGAATCTACGTATCCAGGACTTGAGATCTTATCCGGCCCTGGAGACTTGTGTGGTTTCACAAGGCGGAGGGCGGCGGCGAATTCCTCTGGAGTGAAATCTCCAGAGATTGTTTCTTCTTGTGGTGTTACCACTCGCCACAGAGTTCAAATGTTCATCATAGAGTTCAAATGTCATCAATGGATATATTGGATATAGAAGAAAATAATATATCAGTCACCTAAGGTTTTAAATTGTTTGGTTATCGATTATTTTTCAACACATTATGGAGCTTTTCAACAAGCAGTAAACAGGTTTATTAAAAACAAAAGTTCAAAGTAATTTATGTCGAAATGTTTTTCAAACGTGGGAAAGACGTCCTATCTTGCAATTATTGTAAAAAACAAAGATAATGGTAAAAGAAACTTTTCATCAGGCTCAATATTACCAACTCTAGTCATCTCGCTTTCATTTGAGCTTCTCCATCCAAGAGTCTACAATCTTAACATCCAGATTGGTGATAAATCAAAAAAGCAATAAATAAAAAAAACAATACCAACAATAGTAATGGATCAGCAATGAAACTCAATTCGTAGTGGAAAATTGACTACAAAATTATAAATCTTCGAAAATAAAACAAACAAACAAGGAAATAGCCCAATTAATGCTCAATGGTTACCGTGGCGGGGAGTAATACCTTCTGGACGGACGTTGTGTCAAAGGCATCCACATCGATTTGGTATGCATCTACAAAATATAACATTGCGGGAACGTTAAAAACATGGACAGAAGCATTTTGTGGACAAGAAATATCACTTTTTACATGGCACTAGAATTCATGTCCAATTATTAGTCAACAAGTGTTACAATGGTATCAAAACGTTGCAATAGTATTCTATTTTGGACAAGACAAAACCTTTTTGGAGACGATTATCCTTTTAAGCCCCATCCTCGTGGCCAAGTCCCTGGTTACCGGAATGCACAATAAAGTAAAACGTTAAAACCATAAAATGACACCTTAAGATTGATTACAAAGCAGATGTTGGATGAAACTCACCGTCTAGCCTGCTATTGTGGGCGACTTCATGACCTAAACAAAATGATCAGTCACATTTTGATTGTTGTGCTTAGGTTTATGTCGAATGGACGGAGAGTTGAACTATGTGCAAAGAAAAGCAGTCTTCCTGTTCACTTTCAAGTGTTTGACTTGGTGACTTGCTCAGTCACGTTTTCACAGTGGCGCAGCGAGGTCATTTTTTGGGATGTTCACTTTTTCCATAAATTTTATGCATATAGTTAGGCTTACCATACGTCCCGTTTTAGGTGGGACAGTCCCGCTTTTTAACGTCTTGTCCCGGCGTCGCGACCGGTCAGCCAAACGTCCCGCTTGGGCGTTCAGCCAGCCAGCATAATAGGCTACACGAACATTACCAATTAGCATGTTCTCGCTACTGTTGTTGCTGTGTAGCGTACCGGTAGCCTACTTGCTGAAGGTGAATGTGTGATTTTGTTTGTTTCGTTGTGCCGACAACTGCAACACTAATTTTGAAGGTGTGAAAAGAAGAGGGCAAAATAATGTTTTCTTCAAAGTGAAAGAAAAGATTGAAAGAGATCTGACAGGGATCGGATGTGCAGCTCATATTGTTCACAACTGCCTCCATTATGCTGTGGATACTCTCCCTGTATGTGTCGAAAGTCTTGTGAAAATCTATAAATTTCTTCACATTTACACCGTTCGAGTTACTGAGCTGAAAATTTTTTGCGACTTTGTAGATATTGAGTATGAGCGTATCTTGCAACATGGCAATACAAGATTTCTCTCTTTGCTACCAGCTTTGCAAAGAATACTTCAAATGTTTGAGAAATTGAAAAGTTACTTCAACTCTCAAGAAGGTTGTCCAACTCTCATCAAAAAATGCTTCGAAGAACCAACACAAGAGCTCTATTTGAAATTTGTTCATGGCAGTTGAAATACTTTAACGAGACTATTCTAAAGTTAGAAAAGGAAAACGCTAGTGCCGTAGATGTGGCACATGTTCTGTCAGAGCTAAAGCTAAACTTACTTGAAAAGAAAGAAAACAACTTCATCCCATCTGCAGCATTGACTCTCTTAGGCAAGCTAAAAGAAGCAGGCGAATTAAACTTAAACTTGTTTTACAAAGAAGCAAGAGATTTTTACGATAAATGCTTATCGTATCTGGATCTTTCTGACGGTTCTTATAAAGATGAGCTTCCTCATTTTTGGATCGACCTAAACAAAGAAATATCCTGGGTGCGAGTGTGTGAGTCTGCGGAAAAGATCAACATGATGTTTGGGAAGCAGGTGATCAACAGCGACTCTCTTTTCGACGAACCAGTACTAGTGAAACGGCACATGTCTGAACGTTGTAAGGAAGAGAGCTGGCAAAATGCGTCTTTGGAACAAAAGTGGGTCGAGATGTTCAAAGTATTTGAAAAAAAAAATGCATAGGCCTACGCGTTTCAAACTTTCAAAAGCTGGTAAAGTTCATATTTTGTTTACCCGGAACATCCGCACCCGTAGAAAGAATTTTTTCCATCATGAAGAGCATGTGGTCTGAGAGCAGAAGCAAGATGCTAGAGCAGAACGTGAAAGCCGTTATCAAAAATACTGATTGGTCCTGCTCTGACTTTTACGAAAATGTAAAATTGAACAATGTCTTTTTGAAGAAAGTGTTATCTACAGAAAGTATGATTGGGCGAATAAGTAAATTCGCAAATGCTTGTAGGCAGTGTTGGGTAAATTCAGTGCAATTGGGAGTTATTTATCGACTTGAAAACCGCAGGCTATTTTATTATACTTTCTTCCTTTTACTTTACAAAAAAGATCTAAATTCGAATTATTTTGTATCGTTAACATCAATTTCTTTCTATTTTTCGAACTGAAACCGATATTTAGACAGAGAATATGCGCATGAACTCTCGATGACAATGCGGTCAATGAAGACAGCCGGGATGGCTTTAAATGTAGGCCTATGTAATAATATCGGAAAATGTAAAGTTAAAAAATCACAGCTAAGTGGTCTTGGTCTTTGAAGGCGTCCCGTTTTGAAGTCACAAAAATATGGTAAGCCTACATATAGTCTACTTGCATAAAAAAAAAACAACAACAGTGGAACAGCATCCAGGGCTTTAATACAAGTAAACTAAAGTTTACTGAAAAAAATGAACACCACAAACACCTGTTTTAACACTATAAAACTGTGTAAACATTTTTAAACCACAAAACCTTACGTGCGAAACCAGAACTAAGAAAATCCTGCTGAACTTTGTTCAATCCCCCAGTGCCCCTGCAAAAACAATTGCTAAACTCAATATCAGGCCAAGTGCAAATGAGACACATATAACCACTTTATTATGTCCAACAGACATTTTTCACACAATACAGAAGAGTAAGGTAGTCTAGATTGTACAGTATATGCGTATGTGTTTTGTGTAAAGATGTCAATTCATGGGTGACAGAGGTCTCGTCTTCTGCTCGGGAATGAAGCTAACGGGGGCGAGATATGTTTTTAGCTCTACCCCCACAACTTTTGTCAATTTTAATAAAAACATTAACTATCTCATTTAAAAACAGATAGTTTAAAATGGCAAAAAAAAAGTTGCAAGGCTTGTTAATCGCAGCATCTTGTGCCTACCATGAGCATAAGCTTGTTAAAAAAACGCTGTATCAATCAGAGATTGCGTTGCTCTTAGCGCTTTTCAAAACAGACAGTGTCAGTGCAGCCTTGGACAGACGCAGCCAGGCCCGGATTTAGGGGGGGGCAGAGGGGGCAGTTGCCCCGGGCCCCCCGACTTTTGAAGGGCCCCCCTATGTGGTTAAAATGTGATTTTGTGTTATTTTTTTTGTTTTGGCCTTTAAAGTTTCTGCAAAATGCTGTGCAGTACTGGACTGATGCTACTGTAGACGTAGAGATGGTTTTTCGCGCCGTAGGCTTGAAAAATTTTTTTGCATGGGGGCCCCCCGATCTAAAAGTGCCCCGGGCCCCCCATCAGCTAAATCCGGCCCTGGACGCAGCCGATTACCCTATACTACCATGGATTCATTCCTTTGCTGAATGCAATGCTGGAGTATGATTCAGTGCCATTTTAAAAAAGCTTTTTATATGACTCGACCCCACTTGTGCTTTAACCACTAAGTCACCGAGCTAGTGTCTACACCTACCTACAATCTTCGCTTGCGAACTGTCTAGTTGGCAGATCATGATAAGCTTTTTCCCAATGGTATTCTACAGTCGGCATGTTGCTGTATGTATTCGAACCATTGGGAGTCGGGATATCGTACTGCGATGAACACTTGGAGAGTCTGCGTAGAGAATGTAAATTAAGGGATGCGGAAGTACATTCTTTTTTGGCCACACGTAGGAGCAGTTAAACTCGTGTTAAGGCAAATTAAGGTTTCTTGTTGTAGATAGCAACTTTGTAACAAAGTGCATTAAAAGTTTTGAAGTGAAATTTAAACCTTCCAGGGTAGATGGAAAAGCAGAGGATCGAATTCTGTAAAGTTATGTCCTTTTGTCTGTGTCGCGTCACAATTAGCCACTAAAATTCCATAGAGAAAAACATTACCAACTTTGCACTTATAACAAATGTTGGCAAAAGTGTGGTTTTTGTTGCCTAATCTAATACGTATATTGTACAATCGGGTAGAGAGAAAACATGATGGTACACAAAAACAATGGCAAAACTTCGGCAAACTTTATTTGAGAAAGAAAAATGGTTAAACAAAGACAAATAACTATGTAACTAATCTGATTTCGGATATTCATGACCTCAGCTCAACGACTGCCTCTGACTACTCATGCAAAAAAGCAAAAAATTGCTTTAACCTATTTTCTATTTGCGCTAACTAAAACTTTAGCAACGCATTTTTCAAAAACTTATCTGTATTTTTTAATCACGAGTAGCCGTTTGGGGATAAACTTGAGTTAACGTTTCCAGGCATAGAATCAAGACGTAACTACTACTACTACAGGAGGCTACTTCCATCACATTGTTTGATTATGCCATGGACCAAGTACAAATCGGAAGTAACATATTTTTAAACATAGAAGAATGTCAAGATAAAGCAAACAACCCAACCAGAAAAATTTCCTTTTTACACTATTTCAACGTCCAGTGACTTTCCTTATACGTGGTGGGCGACGCTACCCAGTCAGCAAGTCAGTCCTTTTTACATTGATTTTACATTTGCAACGTTTGCAACGTCAGTGATAATCGAAAAGCTAAGCAGAACAAACTACATCAAACGTTTTGAGTAAACTAGTAACTAATTTTGATTTTTCTAGATATTTGACTACATGTCGAAAAGTTTTCATTGGGCCAATCCTAAAGGTCATTGTTACATTGGTGGCCTGCGCGATATCTTTCGTGGAGTTAGGGGATTGAGCATGAAAAACGGCTTTTGTTGGCTGGGGGGGGCACATCATTAACTCTACAATCTAAGGCACCAAAGAGGGCAGGTGGACTGGCGTCGAATCAAAGTAATCTAATATTTTCAATGAGATCGACAGTGTACTACAAAATCAATTGACCATTGCATTAATTAAAAAGTGTCTCTTATGGAGCCAAGGTTAAATTTCTGTTAACAAATGTTAAATTTCTAATATTTCTCTCATGTTAATGAAACCAACCAGCTTACCTTCCGCAAGGCGCATTCGAGGTCAGCGGCTCCAGTGAAGTGCTAGTCATCACTCTGGTGTCCCGAGTAGATTTGTGTCTCTTTCTGTCTCGTCGCGGTTTCGAACCTTCAGTTTCATATTTGAAGAATTGATTTGTGGTACAAAACTTGAGCATAAAAAGAAGGTTTTTCATTGTTCGAAATAGCAGCTGTAGACAAAAGTACTGAAGCTTCGAGCAATGGTAAATCTTCTTGCCAAATTCAAGTCTTATATTTACATTTAGTAAGTCACAGGATTTATTTAGACTTAAAAGAACTTAAAGGCTAAAAGTTTATCTGAGGTGGGCACGTGCAGGCATGAAGCAAAATGGTTAAATACTTAGAACAAAGTCGATATGAAGAAAAACAAATTCTCTTTTCATTTTTGCTGAAACAAACAAAAACTTTATAACCTCTAACAACATTGCAATCACACTCACACATTAAGTACATTTTCGCCAGAGTGGATAACAGAACTCTGTTCTCAAAAAATACCAAGTTTTAAACGTAATACCTAATCAATTAATAAAATCTACATTGCTTGCTTATTATGCGATTATTGTCACAAGCGTGCAAGGTTTTAAATAACCGCAATCGTAAAATAAGCAAGCACTCGAAACAGTATATACCTTAACTACCGCTAATAATGGTACAGTATTATAATCACAACATCTAGGCATGGACCAAATTCAATTTAGCAACACTGGGCAAGCTAGTTCAAAATCGTGACTGGTGGAAATAGATGACCCATGTTATGCGAAATCTGCTTCAGACGGAGATGGCGACTGAATGAATAAATGTAATCACGGTAAGCTAGGGACGGTACATTACGGGACGCGCAACTCCGTTGTTCCTTCAACATTAGAAGGGTCAATTTCCAATTTGAGATTTTTTTTACGCTTGACTGCTGGCTTGCTTTCAACTAAAAACCTTAAATTACTTTAAAATCAACTTCACTCTTCTTATATAATCCATAAAAAGTAAAATATTTTGTAAATTACAAAAAAACGTAACCCTTCTAGTGTTGCGGATAAGCCAAAAGCGGATGAAGTTTCGCATCCCTATGATCTACAATCCCTAGGTAAGCTACCTGAATTCCGCTTTGTTGCTCTCCTCCACAAACAGAAACAAATGATCACTAGCGCCACCAGAACAACAACGGACGCAGACATAATCAAGCCGATGATCTTCCAATCTAAGGGTTGCCCTACGATTGCAACAAGAGCTTGAAGAAAAAATAATACTGCAGTCTGCAACGTGAATTACCTTGTTGCTGTGTACACGAAAATCTTCGAGAAAAAAATTGTTAAATTGTTGGCATTTTATTTGTGTACTTCAGGTGTTGAATACGTTGCAACTTGAACTTTATCAGCTTCACTAAATACAGTTTTTTGCTAAAATGACACAAGTAAGGTCTTAAGCTTTAGTAGCATTGTTAAGATTTTTACAAACAAACAGCTAGAACGTAGGCTAGAGAAAAGTGGTTTGATATGAGAAAGATATTAATCAAGGAATGAAGATTATATGTGTACGAAATGGTGCAAAGATTGAAGGGGACAGCGAAGATGAAAGAACTGTAAATGAGGGCATAGGAGTGATGCGCACACAGAAGATACACAAGATCGCGTTGTAACAATAGAGAATACACACTGGCGATTCTGCAACACAAATGTCACAAGAAGACGTTAAAGACAACTTTTCCCAAAAAAACAAAAACATTCGGACTATGAAACAATAAGTGCTCTACTACTAACTTTTGGGCAGACAACCCTTTGTCCCACATAACTACGACGCTGGATACAATGAAAATAACAATGTCAGCTTACTCAAGCACTCAGGGTGGGTTGAATGAGGATCGCATTTGAAGCATTCTGTAGCAGTGTTGCCGTCTGATTTCTTTGGGCGAAAGAAACCGATGTAGCATTCTCCACATTCAGCAGCTGATGTGCTCGTGCAACTGGTGGAGACGACAGAGTTTAACTTGTCACAAGGCTGGAAAAAGAAAAGTGATTTGGAGATTGTAGAGTAACAGCGTTTTTCTGGATGTCAACAGAAGACTAAGCGCTAACTAACGCAGCGAGCGCTAACTAATGCGTTTCGGTTACCACAACGGCGTGGGTGCTCATATTTTTATTAGCTACTATTAAACAATCAAACTATCCAGTCATTAGTTAACAAGTGTTCCTCGGTAGCCGAATGTAGCAATAAATTGATAGCGATAGACATCGGTGCTTCGCCTATGAGGCTGGGCTCACCAGTATCGCACCACTAACTCATGTCACAAAGCCATCAACTATGATTACATTATGGAATCGGTGTTTGTAGTTGGTTCCTCTCTAAATGGATTAATTAACTAAGGTATTACATTTAAACCTATGTGGCTGTTTAAAATACTTTCAATGGGTTTTCACCTTCTATACTGGCCTGGTGATAGAGATTGATTACCTATATGAAGTTTCTATTAAAGGTTTCTTTTCACTGCTGCAGCCTGGTATTATTTTATTCACCAGATGTCGCCAAAGAATGCTTTCATTAATTTTTCAATGATGTGTTTCACGACATTTTTTTTCTTGTGAAACCAAATGCCAATTTGCAATACTGGTCGATCGAGATTTAATCAGAACAAAATAGCTTTTTGCATTCAAACGTCATTCAAATTAATAATAGCCTAAAAATCTATGATTTATATGATAGGCTAGTTACTTTCCCGGACTCGACTGATGGAACTTGTAGGTTGAAAGTTACGAATACCGCCACCGGTAAGATTATTTTTTTGTAAGATTTTGCTTGGAAATTGTAATAAATCTTCTATTCAAAAAATTATATTCACTCAGTTCAGAGTAAAATCTAAGGTGAATACAACACTTTCGCATTGGAAATGGCATTTCACACAGTGGAAGGGAGTTTTAACCGTAGATTAGCTCATTATCTTTCTCATTATGAGATATCATCTTATCCTATTTGGCGCCTTTCCTATTTTTCTAGCTGCAAAATAAACTAAATGCGTGACCAACAAATTTCAATTAATCGAACACGTTACATTGAAAACTTACACTGCAGGTTAAGCAGAAGCTGTAATCATTTGCGATCGAGTAGCTTCCCCTGGGACAAGGTTGACACGAATACAAAGGGGCTTTCTTGCCATATCCACAAAGATGCTACAAAATAAGTCAAAATGGTCAATCGGTGTGTCCGCCATTTTGTCCGTCGAGGGCTAAATCAATTGTTTACTCACAGAGAGATTTTGTTGTTCAAGTTTAGACTGAAACCACAACTTGTGAAAATGTAGAGTGTTTTAAATTCTAATCTGTTCTAAGCTCACCAGCTTGAGACATGCTTGCGAAGTAAGTTAATCGAAAAAAAATTTTTAATTATAAAGCTTTGGTAGAGAGTTTGTTTTTTTGAACAATAGACAAACAAAACAAAGCAACCTTAGCGGGTTTAATATAATGTAAGCTATTACACAATAATAATAACATAATTAAAATTTGAGGAATAACATTTAACTTGGTACATTCTGAGCGTATTTTCTGCTCTAAATTGTGATGAAAAATTAAAATAAAACTTTACACGAGCTAAATGCCGTCATCAAAAGAGCCGTGGGTTCCCAAGCCCTGATCTAAGAGTTATCATAAATTTGATGTGTACACAACGTACCAGAGACGGTTGAAGTCCAGGGCCGCACGTTTCGCATTTGTGACATTTATCATCTTCATCTTTGTAGTCATGCTCTCCTTCGCATTCCTTGGCTAAGCAGCACTGCATAACATTGAGTGTTGTTAGAGTTTATCTAATCAAAAAATAAAGAGCCCAAAATGTAGATAGGCCAGTAAAGCTATAAATGAAATTGATGAAAACAGTAAAGCTTTCAAAGTGTTTGCAATATAATAGCTTGAGTTTCGCTTTTAGCTGCATGATCGTCGCTTACTTCACAATGTAGATATTAACGACCTGTTTTAGCCTGATGCTGCTAGTTCGCTGTGGTAATAGCGAATTACACTTTTGCTTTCGGAACACAGTTCCTCAGTCATGTGCTATGACGAATGGTATTGAAGTCAGTGAGTCGATCTTTAATGCGGCTCTTTTGTTTGGCTTGAGGATGCTGTCAGTTGAGTTTCTGTGTTGTTAGGCGTTATTGCTGTGAAAACAAAATTTCACAGCAACAACCCCTAACAACACAGAAACTCAACCGACAGCAGCCTCAAGCCAAACAAAAGAGCAGCCATTAGACGCATTGCAACCACTGCAGCCATTACACGTACAGTACGTCAACGTGTGATGACTGCAGTGAAAAAAAAAAGATTTGATCGGGGAAAACGGACCTCATTTTCAAAATCAGTGACCAAAGTTTACCCTAAATACAATTTTTTTGTTCATGCACCAGAAAGTTGGTTTCCCATTATTGACTTGTGTTATCCTCCTAATCAACCCAATAGATCTAATTCTACGTTCAAATGAAATTGTTGTTGTAGTAGACGTTGTAGTGTAGCCTACTTTATTTCAAGTTGTTTATTAATAAAAAAAAAGCAAGACCTTTATTAAACACAAAAGAGCAGCACCTTTAATTTCGCATGCTTTTCCAACAACTAGTTTTAGATTTATTGCCCACAATTTACTTAAACCGACTTTTCTCAAAAGAGTCAAGTGGAAATTTAAACATACTACTTGAAAGGCCTCCTTAACGGATGTTTTTGAGTGGCTGTTCACGTGCGTGGTATAACCTACTTCAGAGTGTGAATGAGTGGAATATCCTAATGTGGTACAAATTTAGGATATAAGCTTTTCTATGATTGGTGGAGATGAGCGAAATCAATCTAAGCTTCTTAATTGAGGCGCCAACTCCTGATTCATTCAAGCTGACCATTGAAAAGTAAGGAAGTAACGGAAGTTTTTTCATTTGAGAAAACGAATAAATGCAAAAAGTAAAATGTGGTTTAGTTAGCCTATTGTGACTGAAATTTCAAGTAATAAACGAACGAAACTGAGTTGGTAATCAACAATGTCCACAAACATAAAACGTAGGCTTCTTCTTCTTCGTTTGAACCTTCTTCGCCACTCCAAGGGTCGAAGAAGGTTCAAACGAAGAAGAAGAAGCCTGTGTGACAAGTGTGAGCATGGCCTTTAAACAGAGGTGGGCAAAGTTACTTTCAAAAGTAACTGAGTTACAGTTACAGTTACTTGGCCAAAATAGTAACTGAGTTACCGTTACAGTTACCGATTTCAAAAATGTAACTAGTTACAGTTACTAGTTACAGTTACTAGTTACTTTCAGTCAGGCCCGCAACCAGCAAATATTTTCGGGGGGGGCATTTAATTTTTATCAAAGAACAAACATTAAAATGATGCATTGTGACATTTTTATGTTAATGTCCAAGCCCATTGATAAGGGACAAGAGTGTGTGGCACTACCATGTTACGGTTCAGTGGTCATAACTTATGTCAATCACGTTTTTGTTTAGTACAGCATTAAAGGAAACTAGCCTTTGTAACCTTTTCTCATTTAGCTATGACTACCCAAGGAAGAAAATTACGATAATACAGTAATGTGTTCAGTCGATTACAAATAAAATACAACATCTGTAGGCTAATGTGGGCAAATGCCCCCATTTCGGGGGGGGGCAAATGCCCCCAATGCCCCCCTGATTGCGGGCTTGCTTTCAGTTACTCATAAATCTCAACATAAACGCTGTAATCCAAATTTAAACAAACAATTATTTGCGGGAGGCGCATCCATTCTCCTCAACATTTATTAGATGTATCACGCACACTGTGGTGCAAATTCTTTTCTAGTTACGCAGTTGCCTTTTCCTAATGTAATTTGTTTTCCGTCTGTCTGTTTTCCACACTATTGCTTATAATCGTTGCGTGTTTCTTGATGCTTATAGTCAGTTAGTTAGTTACTTTCAAAAAGTTTAAATTTATACATATTTTCAGATTCCTGATGAGGGCTTAAGTTAAGCCGAAAACGTTTGACTGTTAAACTACTTGTAAATATGTAAAATATTTTGTTGTAATGCTCAACCCTGTGGTATTGTTGTGTTTTGCCTGTCTTTGGTACAAAAAAGCAAACTCTCTCCCGAAACTATATTCTCTTTAAATGCTCGAAACAAAGGAAATATTTGTTTTCCCTGCTATGACTCGAAGTTACGTAGACATAGACTTCCGATTTTGAATAGAGAAAGCAATGATGTAATAAGGTTGCGAACAGTGAACGTAACACCGAGACTCCGGGTCCTAAATACTCCAAAACTACGGCTCCTGTACACCTCTGGCAGCTATACGACAAGCATAAACTGAGCTATCAAGTGTTGCCAAACACTTTTGCTAAACATTGCATAGAAAGTCACATATTGATCAATCACCAAAAGCAATTAATTTAGCCAAGTCGGTTCTCAAAAATCGCCAAAAAAGAGCCAAATCGCCAAACCATAAATATGAAGCCAAACGTCTTAAAAAATCGCCAGATTTCTGGATTTTGGCGATGAATTCGCCAATATGGCAATCCTGCTCCATAAGATCACAAAACAAGAGCGCCGCGTATAAGCAGTGCTGCTCCGATACAGCAGAAGAATGCATTATTGTGCAACGCGCAGCAAACACGCATAAAGCATGACACAAACATGTGCAGAGAAATGGACGGCAATTAGAAACAGAAATTTCAATACAAAAGTAACTTGTAACTGTAACTGCTGAAAAAGTGCTAAAATAGGAACTAGTTACTGCGTTTCGTTACTTTTGGAAAATAGTAACGAAGTTACCGTTACAGTTACTCAAAAAGTAACTAGTTACAGTAACTAGTTACTTTTGTAACTAGTTACTGCCCACCTCTGCCTTTAAAATGTCGTTTAATATCTTACAGTGAACCAGGCAATGAGCGTTTAACAACAATTCCATAAAATGCGCCAATTTCTTGTAGAATTTATAAATCAGCATGTTTCATTGGTATACAAAATGTTTAGAAAACAAATAGCCTACAAACCGTCGCTGAAACGTCATCAAGCAATATAATCCCATTGAAAATATAAACATGAAAACCTAAACTGTCAAAAAAGAGGACATTTGAGCATTTTTAGTGTCCTCGGAAGACAGGTCATTTTTCTTGAAAAAAGAGGACAAATCCTCTTAAAAGAGGACGTTTGGTAGCCCTATTTGAAACGAACTAATCAGTAGTGGCAGACGTTTTATAAAACCTCCAACTAAACTTTATTTTGCCTTATAACAATCGACCTCTAGCAAGCGATGTTTGTTTCAATCTATTACCAAAGTTTTGAAGATTTTCTTTCATAATATATCGTTTTCAACATGTTTAGTTTTTCACAAGGTTTATTCATATTCTTGCTGGGCAGATGAAAATGTGCCACACAAATGTGCTAAGCATAATACCCAGCGGAAAATAATGCAAAGAAGTCCATTTAGAAATGCAAGTTTATTCGGGATTTTGTATAGAGGTGGGCGTCCCTACAATGTGCCAAAAGAGCGACGTATCCGCTAGTCGCTATCAGTTGATGAAAAGCCAACGTGCTACCGCTACGCGGACCAAAAATAGCGCGCGCTACTTCAGTATTAAATCTGTCACTGGAAAGCTGTAGCCTACCTTGTGAAGTCAAAATGACCTTGAAAACGAATGAAATCATTCGTTTACATTGCCATTTCAACGTCGTTATGGAAAAAAAATTCTAGGTGAAATTTTATTGTTATACTCCAGTGTTTCCATCAGAATCTTTAAAAGCGATTCATTTTTTTCACTTTAAATTGTAAAATAGCGATGGCACGACTAAAGTAAGTGTAATGCCTCTCCGCTACATTGGGAAAAAGTAGCATCACTAAAAACGTAGTGTCGCTACCGCTATCCCTACCACCAGGGCCGTGTGAGTACCATCTTGGGCCCACCCGAAATCCACTAATGGGCCCTATGTTTAGTGACAGCGTTTAAAAATAGCACAAGAAAGAGTTTAGGGCCGCAAACTCTTTTAATGTAGGAAAAAATTCACATTCAACATTTCAGCAAAGAGCAAACAACTCTCAGATTTTTTATAAAAAAAAAAAACTTTATAATTATAGACTATGCCGACAATGCAGTAAAGGATCTAGAAAAAAGTTGGGGAAGGACCAGAGTTTTAACAAAGCAAAGTTTATAAGATAAATGAAAAATGTTAAACTGATTGTACGAAAAAGTGCAGTCTGAAAGGGGATGATTGTTGGGGCTTGCCCACGAGATTTTTAACAAATTTAATTTTGTTTAACAAATTTAATTTTGTTTTGGTCACTTTTTGGGTATTTTTAGGAGCAATTATGTTTTTTTTTATCAAGCTGCAATTTTTGTATGACCATAGCTGTATGTAACCAAATTCATCAAACTAAAATTGAATTTGGGTAGAAGGTTTGGTTTGAAATTTAAATTAGCCTACCATTTTAAAAATAAATCATTTACAATCACAGAGGGATTTCAATAATTTATTTCTTAAAAATTTGTATAGCCTATAGTGTGGTGCAGCCTTTCAGCAGGTTACAACTTCGAAAATATATTTGAGGGTACTTTCACGACACATTTTACTTTATAGCTCATCTCCATTTAGGCTACACTGAATTTTTTTAATTGTTAATTAACTATAGGCTATTTGAATGAATAGTGTTTACCTCACAATATTGCATTATTTTGTTAGGTTTTTGTGAGACGCAAAATTTTTTTCTCCCTTAATCTACTTTTGAAACTATCTACACCCAACATTGCTGGTTAGGTCAATAAAATGTGATGGAGCGAGAAGAAGCAAGAAAATTTTGCAAAAATAGAAGAAATTACATAAACGTAAAATTAGTTGATTGGCTTCACTCATCAAGTGGTGGTAAGGGGTGTAGGCTAAACCTTTAACAAATCAGGAAGAGCTGTAGGCTTACTATACGTTGTCGGAATGGTTATATTATCAAAAATGCGATGTTAGAAAGAAAATCAGTGAAGATTAGTGTCATTGCTTTTTTATCCGCCACCCAAACAGCAAAATCCACCATTTGTACATTGATTCAACCTCTGCAGATGTTAAATCAATGTAAAAATAACGGAATTTGCTATCTGGGCTGCTGCAATCCAAGCCTACCCAACTGGATGTAAACTTGAATTTAACCAAAAATGCTTCATCTTTGCACTCACCTGGACGCCAATCAACAAAACTAAGATGAATACAATCTTTGCCATTTCTTCTAATATCAAATTCCTTCCAATATTAAAATAGCTCTTTAAGAATTTTAATTGTAGGCTAATTCTAAAATAATAAAAAGAAGTTAAATGCAAAGCTATTCTTTCAATCATTAATTTTTTGATTTGTAAAGACCTATTTCACTTCAAAATAAAAAATCAATGCACAAAAGCCTAATTTAATAAATATTAACTTAAATTTACAAAAAATAAATCAAGTTTTGTTGTTATATTTTGTAAGGCTAGTATAGTCTGCAACATTTCACTCTGTATTGCACAAAGAGCATAAGCAACTAACGGACATTGAATCGTTTTTAAATTTTCACAAAAAAAAATCATGAGGTATGAAATTACTTAACCTGATTGTGAATCCAGTTAAACATAATAATCGTTACATTTAAAAGAAACAGTTAGAACATTATAAAAGTTATTTTTAAATCTTTACATTTTTTGTATGGATACAAACGTGACACCACAATTATCAACAAAGTTTTCACCGATGTCAAAGTTCCTTTAAACACGAGGCGACCCATGTAATGATTTTTTTAAATCTGATTTATTTGTAATCGTTGAACAACGGCCGTTATTAATATTTATATCTTTAAACGTCATGTTTAAAATGTTTAATTAATTTTATTAAAATCTTTAAACATATTTGAAGGGCAACGGATTTCTACAAAATGGCGTCCCGCCTCTTCGTCGACTCGTCTCAATCGCGATGATTCGCGTCGTAGTTTGCTTGCGCGAAACTGAAATTGTGTTGCAAAGGTAATTCTGCTGGCGATTGATACAAAATGTTGTACATCTGAAATATAAAGGACTGTTCAAAACAACAATGTCATGAGAATATACCATTTTACAGGAAATTCATTACTTTGATTTGGCTTGGGATTAAATTCCGATCCAAGACTTTCTTTCGTTTCGAACAGCTCTTGTCTGCAGCCGACCAAGTCAAACACTACAGTACGGTACAGTATGTGCCGCCGGTATATTCTTATCTTATTATAATTTGAATGCAGAAATTACGCCTTAGAATTGCGATTATACAAGTGTAAGTTTCTCTTCGTTGCAGTTCTTACTCCTCAAATATATGCAAATCAATCTATTTGGATGCAGTTCTCAATGGTTAAATACTACGCAGGCAATTGCTCCTAACAGAAGATACGTTAGACATCTCACCAATTCAATGACACGGAATCGGCAAGCATAATATAGCTTACTTTCAGAAGACCTGCCATATTGTTACAGAATTATACAGAATCAATTAAAACTTTGTAACTTTTAAGTTGAGAAACTCAAAATATCTTTAGGCTATAGTGATGGCCATCAAGCAAGGGTTCCCCTCACTGAAGTAACCAAACTGTCTTTTAACGTAAGTTTACATTTTAATTTTATCTTTGGTGAACCAATTGCTAAGCATAGCTACCACTGTAAGGATTTAACCAAGTAGCTTTCAAACTGGAGCCACTTGGCTCACTAAGTAAGTGTGGAAATCTTCAAGCAAAACTGATAGCTTTTCACCTCCATTTTTTTGTTTACTTTTTAACACGGGCTTGTGCTTTTACGATGAATATGAATTTGTTTTGATAGAATCGTTCTTTGGCAATGTTTCACTTTCATCTTGAGACACATCTTTAAAACACACTAGAAACCCGCAGAAGCCAAATCCAGGTAGTGTAAAATTTCTCTAATTATTTTTTGATATTTATTGATGTGGAATTGCTCCTTGAGATTTAAACCTTGAACGCTATAGCACCAGCGTGAAGATCTCCTTTGCTCTGTCTGCTTTTACCTTGTAACTGATAAGCAGAACTTTATGAAACTGATATCTAGCGTTATTGAAATAAGCTGCCTCGTTTCCAAGCGCTTTTAAACTGTTTTCACCTGCATCAACTTTATTCTTCTCTCATGCTTAAGCAAAATAAACGCTATTTCATTTAGCTAAAACGTTGACGTGAATTACATGAAGTGAATAGCCTACTTAAAAAAACATTCACAGCGTGCGGCGTTCTGAGGTTCCAGAAAAACAAATACAGCATTGTTTTGAACACGTTCTGTCGAGTGTAGACGCCTGCTCTGGGCAAGTCCAAACCTGCCCTCAACTTTCACACGTACTGAAGTCTACGCGAGGTTATTTCTTCTTAGACACGCGTATAAATGTGAAGTTTGCACTTGTCCTTCTTCTGAGAAGCAATCCAATAAAATTTTATAGGGGTTCTCCCTACTTGGTATTTTGCAGTGAAAGGTCTCATTGCTCCTTGAGATTTAAACCTTGAACGCTTTAAACATTTTATTGCAAAAACCGTTGATTTATGGGAGGCGACATAAACAGTTGAACAGTTCATAATTTCTAGTGAAAAACTGTGGTTAACACAGACTACATAAACATATTTGGTGATTGGATTACATGCAAGCTCAAACAAATGAAAACATTAAAGCGCGGAATAGTTCAAACATGGTTCAAAATTTATATCGTTCTTAATAGTTAAAACACAAATAACGACAATATCAGAAAATTTAGTAAAAACACTTGAAAAGATGAATATAGCCAAATGTCTTGCGATTTGCCAACATTTCCAATCCCAAGTCTTCACAATTGTTGTCAGAAAATTTATAGTTGATTTCAAAAGTAGACAAAGCACTAGCGTTGAATTGAATGAAAATAACTAAAACTGGTTTGAAATTCAAACCTTTGAAATTGAAAGTTGCGAGCAGCAGTTTTCGCGTTGATATTTTCATTTTTCAAGGCTACGCCCATAACCACGTGGTTTTGTGAGTCAGGAAGAAAAGATTGCGCAACTGTTGCCTAAGACTGCGGTCAGAAAATCGTAAGCAAAACGACTTGTTGAAATCACCGACTCGCCTAGATTGGGGATTGCACAACCATTGCGTCATTTGCGGGTTAGAAAAGTCGTAAGCAAAAACTTTATCTTAGCCTGGAGCTACATTTTCTTATCGAACTTCGTACAGTGTTGACTAATGATTTGCCATGTTGAATAAACTAATGGGTAATTGCGTATAAGAATCGCAATGTGTCCTCAATCAATCAATCATTTTATTTTTCGTCAGCGTCAGGGACGAAAAAGATACTATTAACTACACAAGTAGGCCTAAATATAGACCTACCAGCACGTTAATGAACGGGAAAAGGTGGCAAAACCTTGAAAGGTTTAAAACGTGCCTGAATAGAAAATCATGTAGTAGGCTATATCTATATGTCTGTTTTTTTAAATGTCTCTTTTTGGAGGACGTCTTCTCTTTTTTGATGAAAAATATTCTGTCTCAAGCAAACGTTTAAAAATGCCCAAATGCCCTATTTTTTACCATTTTAAACAAATTAAGTAAAAGTACATTCAGACTAGTGAATAAAACATAACAGTAACCTTTTGATACGCCCTTTTGTTTTGCTGGGACACCCCTTCATTTTCTTTAAATCTTAATACATTCAGACTGCTTGAAAAAAAAAAAATTATCAATTTAAAGGAGAAACCAAAAAGTCTGTTAAAGGAAACTTGAAAATGTTAAAATTAATTTATTGCGTTTTTGTAACTTTTGGTTCTTAAAAATGCAATATTAACACTGGTAACACATGCATTCAAAAAACAATTCAAATAAAATATCTTGGTATTTACATGGATAATAAATTAACATGGAATATCACATAGATACAATTTGCGGAAGAGTAGCAAAAGGCTCGTGGGCGTTGCTAAAACTCAGAAATTATGTCAACACTGACACTTTAAAAGATGTGTATCACGCTTTGATTTACTGTCATTTGCAATATTATATATGAAGTTGGGGAAAGGCCTGTGACAGTGTATTGGATCCATTAATAAAATTACAAAAAAGGGTTATACGAATAATGTCAAAACAAAGTTATTATGCTCACACAAACTCTTTATTTTACAAAACGAACCTTTTGAAAGTGAAAGTGAACATATGTACAAAGTTCAGATGAATCAGTATCCCTCTACGTATTGTGGTGTATTCAAAAGTGTTCTATCCATTCATCAGCATAACACAAGATATCAAACAAGCAGCAACTATTTTATAAATAAATCAAACACAGAATTTGGCAAAAAGTACATGCAGGTACTGGGACCAGTGGTCTGGTCGGAAGTTCCAAGCAGTTTGAAAAAATTATTATTTCACCATTTCAATACAGAGATCAACCGTTGATTTTACAAAACTACGGCGCATTGTAAATAATAGCCTATGTTATGGAAATCAACCTATCAGTTTCATGTGCAGCTGAAAAGATTTAGTCTGAAACTTGAATAGTCTCTGCTTGTTTCTTAAAATTTTGTGTTTACGCTGTCTTCTTATCTTAAACATGTTTTATTTCTGTGTGTATTTTGAAACGTGGAAACGTTTTGTTTTTCTGTAACTTTTTATTTTAATGGCAAAGTCGTCATTTCTGTAGGGTGGCAATTGACTGGTAGACCGTATGGTCGTCTCGTTGTCTTCCTGCCGTTAAGGAAACAAGTGCAACGTTTGCATTGTGTGATGTGTATGTTTCAAACACGTACTAAAACATGTAGCCCACTATGTTCTTGTTTCAGACAAATAAACCATTGATTGATCGGTCCTTTATCAATCATCTGCTATGGATGACGAAATACCCAGGTAACGATAAAGTAAAACGTATTGTTTTTACTTTGTGCAGTCCACATTGGCCACTGAAGGCATACATGTATTTCTTTATCAAGATAAATTGCACAAACAAATTGACGCAGTGGCTGTGGGTTCACTTCTGAATCCTAATCTGGCTAATTTCTTATTGGCACATATTGAACCCAACATTTTGGCTATATTTGAGGATATTTTTGCCATTTTGGACAACGATTATTTTGCAGTTTCTTGATGTATTTAGTGGCCAAGCCTACGCAACAATGCAAAATACATTTCTTCGCAAAAAAAAACAACAACAATTCCTTTTCTGGATGCAGAGATTAAGATAAATAGTAGTAAATTTGACACTTTGGCCTGACGAAAAGTAACTGATTGGCAACTAATCTTTTTCTTAATTTTCAGTGCGCTCTGCCCCACAAATTATAAATCTGACTGAATTAAGTGCCTGATCACACAAGGTCGAGATACGACAACGACCGTTTTAATGGTGAAATCTGCGTAGGTTTTCAACAAGGTTCTTAGAGGATTTTTAAATTGAAGTTTTATTAAATCCCAAGTTGAATTTAATAATTTAAAAACTAATCTGGCATAAATTTAAAAACTTTCCAAAAATCTTTCATATTGGGAAGTAATCTAAGCATTTTGTGACAGATTTGCCCAAATTTCTCAAAAAGAAATAGATCGAGTGTCGCTTTTAGCAGCATGATCGTTGTGTACTTCACAAGTGTAGATACAAACTACCTGGTTTAGTTTGATGCTGCGGGTTTGCTGTGGTAGCAGCGATTTGTACTAGCTTTTGGAACACAGTTCTCTAGTCATGTACAATTGTACATTCGTCATAGCGCATGGCCAGAGAACTGTGTTCCGTAAGCTAAATGCAATTCGTTATTACCACAGCGAACTCGAATCAGGCTAAAACAGGTCGTTTGAATCTGAATTTATGAAATCTCAAAATGAAGTTCAACATGAAAATAGTGCCGTGCTTTCTAAACTTCTACACCTGTTTTTTTTCTCTATAAAATCAAATTGAAAAATACAGATTTCAGTAAATCACTGTGATCAAGCGTTTAGCTTAATAGTGTAGTTATGTGCTAATGCTCTTTATTGCTACCATACGACAAAAAGCACAAGTGCGCAACGTCGAAAATGGTTTAAAAACAAGAGATATTTTTCGTACCAGCTTCAGTTATCCAATTAAACTGCTGAATTTTTTTTCAATGGACTTAACAGGACCCAGGACCCGCTTGTGGTTCACAGTAGGGGAACTCCAGTCAGGCGAATCTTTATCCTCGGACTGGGAAAGTTTCTTTGAGACCTTAATCCTGACAGTTTCACATAGCCTACTTGTGGAGACTTTGAACCACTGACGCAGGCCCGGTCACTGAGGTTGCCAGAGTGAAGTTTCCGATTGTTGATGCGTTGTTGGAGTGAAATTATCCCATCCATTAGAATGGAGAGTTGTCCTTAAAATGCGTTGCTAATACGCAGCTTGATCTTGACGCTTCTTCGTTGACGAAGTTACGCACTAACCAACTGAACTGTTGGATTTATTTCCTCGAGCAGAAAAGCCTTAGAAAAGTTATTCCTGAAACTTTTGCATACTTGAGATGTAAAGACTTTGAATCGCTGACGCAAGCCCGGTCGGCAGATTGAATTTTTTCGCCTGCCAAAGGAAATACTGTGAATTATGTCATCCACTAGGTGCCGCTGAATGTAGAGTTGTCCGCCAAGTGAGTTGTTTAAGCGCACATCACGAGAGTCGAACCACCGTTGTTTGTTCTTGCAGTTTCTTCGTTCACAAAGTCGGGCGACCGACTGAGCTGTATGTCACCAGCACCATCTGTATTGGGAAAGACCAAAATAATGAAGACTTGAGTTGTAGAACCTCGTGAAAATTGAGTTATCACCAAAAATATGTTGCACAATGGTCAATGCCTATGCAGACGTAAAATTTAACTTAATTTCGCTATAACACACGCTGGTGTTTGTATAGAAATAAAAGATTAAACAACGTTGAAAGAACATTCAAAGTTGTTGAAAGAGATAAAACTTTAACTTGCTTTGTCTCAAAAGTCTTATTTTGAATTTAAGTACCGGTAGTTCTTCAATTCAGGTCTTCAACTAGGCTACTACTAGGCTTCAACTAGGCAACTAGGCTTATGTCAAGGGATGACCACCTCCTCAACCAGATTGTTCTAAACTCGCACTCCCAAAAGCCCCAGCGCTTGAAATCTCGACGCCCGTTCTCCCGACATGCTGCAGCTATGTGCAAATCGAACTTCCACATTTCCGAAGTTTGGAACCGTGAATGGAGAGAAGTTGCGAAACCAACTCAATTCACAGTCCTACCCAATACCAACACCCTACCTGGAGCAGAACTACCCCGGAAGGAATGGGTGAAGCTCAATCGCCTGCGGACTGGAGTGGGCCGTTTTAGCAGCAACATGTTCCAGTGGGGCCTCGCCGATTCACCATCTTGTGCGTGTGGCTCAGATTTTCAAACTGCACACCACATTATCTATCAATGTCCTGTATACCGACCACAAGATAGACATGTGGACCTAACAACGCTCGATGAATACACAATCCATTGGCTGCTGCGCCTGGATGTAACAACGTGATCTGTGGCGGCCTCAAACGCAAGAAGAAGAACTAGGCTACATCCCATACAAAAGAGAGTTATGAGACATCTACACTTTATTGCGGATCATTAATGATTTCGTTAACGAGCATGTGTCAAAACTCAAAACGCTTGGATAATACAGAGTTTCAATACATTGTATCGTAAACTATACGTACCGCAAGATTGGACTTCGCATGAATGGGGCAATAACTCAAAGCGTTTCACAGCTTTCTGAACTAGACAAAGCCTTTAGCTGAGCCTAGCAAGCAGTTGCGGATTCGAACAAATGGAAAGAGGACAGTAGCGTTTGATGACCATTTTTTGGGAGTTCACATTTTCTAGAAGATTTTAAACACATGGCTGACTTGCACAGCGATTATTTATATCACATCAGTTCATTGAACAGCTCTTGAGAAAACTGCAAACATAGTGCGTGTTTAAAGCCAGCTAAAAAAAAAGAACACTCAAAATATGGCTACCGAATGTCATTGAAAGAGGTTACACAACAGGTTAGTTTCAAGATGGGCATTGCAAGAAAAATGGAGAGGCGAAAAGCCAGCCTAGAAAGGCTAGTATTGAGCTTGGAGATGCATTCCTACGAGATCTTGGTTGTTGTCACAAAATATTGCGTTTCCCCTCAACTGATGGGGGCTTGTACCCAAATACTTGTCTAGACCCCCTATTGCTTAAAGGCCTAGACACCAACGTCTGCTTTTCTGTTTGCAATGCAAGGTAGGCTACATGCTTTTATGTTTGCAATGCAGATTCCACAGCGATACGCTGCTGTTGTCATAAAGAATGCATTCGCACTTGTCTATTGTTCACGAAGTGAAACGATTAGTGTTTTAAGGCTGATGAAAATTGAGAATTGTCAGACTAACATAACACCAAACTACAAACAGACAACTACATGTTAACAATGGAGCTTAGTGTGTGCAAATTAGAACTGTTTGATACAAAAATGCTTTAAAATACTCTACACAAGAGTTCCGTGGCCCCATTTGAAATTAAGGTTGTTAGTGAAAAATTGCGCTTTGCCAAATACAGTTACCAGACTGTTAAAACATCAGTGAAACACAATATTGAAGTTTTCTTAAGAAATGTGTCGTCAGATTTTGTGAAAATGTCATCAGTGCAATATGAGCAGTTCAAATATTACGCCACTTTCCTGCCAGACATTAAATCAAACATTTTGTACATTGATTCAACATCTGCAGACGTTGAATCAATGTAAAAAATGATTGATTTGCCATCTGGGATGTGATGGCCAGGGCACAACCCTCAAGGGCGTCATATGATAACAGAACAGTTTCACGAAAATAAACGCATAGACACCCCTGCCAATAAATCAGTTTCTTTTTGTATTGATTCAACGTCTGTAGACGCTATTTCGATGTAAAAATGGATTGATTTGCTGTCAGGGGCATGTCGCATCACTTTTTACGTCGAATTTCGATCATAATAAAACATTGACAGCTCGGACCAGCAATGAAGAAATTAAAATTAGTTAAAAGTGAAAACAGTTTTGCAGCCACTCCACAGACAGTGGTGGAAGTGAACTTGGAAAGAAAAGCCTCGAAATCAAATCCCCAAATTATTATCATTTTTTTGGAAACACCTCCTCTCCCTTAGAGGTGGAGAATAACGTAACAGTTGTGATTTTTGGAAAGGGTTTCTCAAGTCTGGAATTTTTGCCCTGTATTGTTTTGACTTTTAAAATGACGTTGCATTGAACATTCAAAACGTTATTCTGATCACCAAATAACGTTAAATCAGCGCTAAAAGGCTGTCTGTTGCCAACAAACTTCCAATGCAGAGAAAGCGAATGATTGCTGGAGAAGAATACCAACGCTACAGAACCGGGAATACCGGTTGCAATCTCAATAGGAGCTCTAGCTATACAAAACATAATACTTTGCATGATTTTGAGGGCAACATATTCCCAGACAGCAAATCAGTCACTTTTTACATTGATTCAATGTCTGCAGACGTTGAATCAATGCACAAAATGACTAATTTACAGACTGGGTTGTTGGAGAAAAGGTCCTTTCTAACTTTACTCCGCTAATGAGAACTTTCCTTTTTACATTAATTCAGTGTCTGAAGATGTTAAATCGACGTAAAAAGAGAGGGGTTTTCCAAGATGAACAAAGACAGCAGGTCTTTGCATTCAAAAAAAAAAAAGACGAGTGAAAAGCTTTCTTTAGATAAGGCTCTGGACAAGGTGGCCTACGTATACCCGTCAGTAACGTTCGGCCTACGTTTAAAGAAGATAATTGCAAACAAATATTCACAATAAATTTGTGTTGGCGTTACGGAAATGATAGAACACATGAGAAGATCCCAGCCAGAAAACTATTCGTTTTTTTACATTGATTCAACGTCTTCAGATAATAAATCAATAAAAAACGACTGGTTAGATGGCTGGGTAGGCTTTAATGAGCAAAATGGCAGCAATAAGAGTTGATATTAAAGAACGAAAGGAACAGACTATATTAAATACGATTTAGCTTATCCTAGAGAAAATACTAAAGTACTTTCCATCACTCGGAAAGCATAATCTCAATAGGTCACAAGTAAATAAAACATTTTACAACGCATACCGTGTGTGATAGATAAGATGCGGCGCAAATAGGAATGAAACTCAGCATTGCCTCTAACTCTTGGCGGATGCACGGAATGATTGGTACTCAGAAAGAAAATCAAGCGTTTTTTTCACTGATTCAACGTCTGCAGACGTTAAATCCATGTAAAAAACACTTAATTTGCTGTTTGGGTATGACCGGTTATATTTTGGTCACTACAAGATAACATTGATTCGATGTGAATGTATCGTTATTCTACTGGTTGAAGCGTCACCATTTGCGAAAATGTTTTCAGGAATAAGTCGAAAATTGTTCATGATCACAAGAATGATTGAGAAGAGCATTTCCCCTCGTTTTCCGTTCACACAGACAAGGATACGTAGCTGTTATATTGCTGAATGTTGCGCTTTAGAATTTCCGAGCACTCTCCCAAAACCCTTTCGAATCGTGGCCGGTCCAGTCGCACGCATTTAAGGACCGTTCTTGCTACAACGGTGGCTGCACGGGGGCGGTCGAGAAGCAGTGCAATTTCGCCTGAAATTACAAAACAGAAAGAAACATTGACGCAAACTGATAAATTGACGTTGACGCAAAGTGATCAATTGATGTTGACGCAAACTCATAAAAATTACCTGATTCCTCAGAAAAAAG
Source organism: Aplidium turbinatum (assembly GCF_918807975.1). Lineage (NCBI taxonomy): Eukaryota > Metazoa > Chordata > Ascidiacea > Aplousobranchia > Polyclinidae > Aplidium > Aplidium turbinatum. The sequence continues at coordinate 5,292,457 of NC_137477.1, forward strand.
AAAACAACTACAGTAATTGGCAGTCACCGTTTGAACTTATGGCAGTTAGAGACTAACTTTTTGCCATGCTGAAACTTATTCCCTATCTTATATATTCTTATGCAGCTAAATTATTATCATTTCTAAAAGAGGAGTGTTGCGTCGAAAACGTACCATTTACTTCCTTATTTTTAATTAAAATAAATATGTTTGTGGTGCAGCAAAGAGAAAGATCCGAACATAAAGTGATATCACTGTAAACTGAATGAAGACGGTAAGTGGAGCATTGTTAGATTCAACAGAAATGATTTGTTTTAACGTTACGCTTTTGTTAAAACACGTTTTTAAAACGAGGCAGTATTAGAGATACCATCTCTGTTTGCAGACAATAGTGATTCGTGATGAGGTTTATTAAAATTATTCTGCTTTGTCACGACTTGAGAAACGAATTGACAGTAGACTGGCATTTTAAATGAAGCTGGAAATTTAAACGAATTCAAAACTCGCTTCAAAATATTCTGTTTTACTGAATGTGTTGTTTTATCACCTTCATCATGGACAGCGCCTCTCCCAGTCAGTAAATCAGTTATTTTTTTTACACTAATTCGACGTCTGTCAATAATCACAGCAGTTTTAGCATCTTCGGTACAAATTATGCTCTTGTCCAGTCAGCAAATCAGTCACTTTTTACATTGATTCAATGACTACAGACGTTATTATTTCAGATATTATTAGACTGAGGGCGATTGTCCTACTGTTGACCTTGATGTTTCGGGATAAAGACCACACTTCTTTGAAGCAAAATAGAGGGAGAGAGAGACTGAATGATAGGTGAACTTCTAGATCCCAACTAGATAAACGACTTGTAGCAAGAGAATTTGATTGAAAAGGATGTGACATTGTGACAACCTCTACTTTGCTGCAGATTCTCTACTGCAAGCTTCACCGCCTTTACATGGATTTAAAGCCTGCAGACCCCGAATCAATGTAAAATATGGATTTTACTATTTCGGTGATTCTTCGTTTAAACTTTGCATGATGCACTCTGGCAACCCAGGATTTATCTTTTGACCTCCCGTAAACTATTTAGTTAATAATAAAAGTAATTTGCGTTCTTCTGGTGACTGTTTACTAGGTTACCTCCTGATGTTAAAGATAATAACTAGCTTTTGTATTTCCGACGTTTCGTCAGTCAGCACGACTGACTTTATCAAGGTGGCTAAAACAGGTTAACACAACCTGTTCAGCAACGATGGCACAACACAAAAACATACTGATAAAATGAATAAAGTAATTCTGATTCTTGCTGCTTTACTTTATTCATTTTATCAGTATGTTTTTGTGTTGTGCCATCGTTGCTGAACAGGTTGTGTTAACCTGTTTTAGCCACCTTGATAAAGTCAGTCGTGTTGACTGACGAAACGTCGGAAATACAAAAGCTAGTTATCATCTTTAACATCAGGAGGTAACCTAGTAAATAGTCACCAGAAGAACGCAAATTACTTTTATAATCAAATGCCTGGTGAACAGTCTCTCTCTGTTTTAATTTAGTTAATATTATATGGAATAATAGAAGTATAATGCGTCACGCTGGCCCATGCTTTAATTTTTCAAGTTATGCAGACAGCAAAATTCGTGATTTTTATATTGACTCAACGTTGTTTCCTTGACGTTGAATCAATGTAATCAATGACCAATTTGCTGTCTGGAGAGAAGCTCTTCAAGAAAAGCATAATGGACGAAGTTAAAAGCATTAAACAATTTTCTTTCCGAGGTCGTAGAGTTGAGTGTCAAAATAGCATTTGAATGACATTTAAACACCTATCGAACCGTGAATAGCAACTTACCGAAGTAGTCGGAGGAGCCTAAGGTTCCAACCTGCGTGTACTTGTCATTCTCCGCACGTCTTTGAAGAACTGCTGCAGTACCCTGACAAAGTAGCACTTTAATAATAAAAAATCTTTTTATCACATTTGCAATGTATCTGTTGCACGTACAATCGTATATCCTATGAAAGTGTGTGCAAGGATATTGCAGTTTTAGATGATTATAAAATTTTGGCATTTCAAGGAGGCAAACTGTAGCACGGACGATTGTTGCTGGTTGTCCAGAAATCAAACATTCTACTTGTTTGCTTTCCGGACCAAGAGCATGAGCTTTCTGCAATTCATTGTTAAAAAATCAACTCACACGCTTAACAGAAGCCTTTCATACGTCAGGAAAAGAGAAGAAGCAAACACGTTGGAAAGTCAAATATATCACCAAAGTGTGCTCAGAGTTAAAGCTTCGATGGATTTTTAAGTTCCAAAAGTTTTAAACTGGAGGCCCAGACAACAGAATCCGTCACTTTTACATTGATTCAACGTCTGTGTAAAAATGACGGATTTTGCTGTCTGGACATTAACACTAGTCAACGCATGTCTTTTTTACATTGATTCAACGTTTATCAGAGATTAAATCAATGACAAAAGACTGATTTGCAGACTGAGAACCAAACAAGCAAAAGTTGTGTTTCTACATTGTTTCAACGACGTAGTATGTTCATATTTTCTACAGCAATTCTCGATTTGCAATTATTTGTATAACTAGCCAAATGCATATATGAATACAGACATGCTGCCTAAAGCGTATGCCTTGATTGGCGTGTGCCACTCAAACATAATTAACCTATTGTTCAAGCTTACCTCAACAATAATAAAGAAGTCGTTTCCTGCCTGCCCTTGCACAACAACTTCCTGTTGAGGCTCAAAGGACACAGGTTCCAAAGCGTCTGCTACGGTGTTCCTCTCCCACTTGTCCAGTGACTCTGTCAAGTTACAACATTGATGGATAAGTCTAAATAGCCGCAGTAATGGATCCCTTTTCGTAAACGTTATAGAGCAAGGGTGCTCAAAGTTTTGAAGTCAGATGTGAGTCTGGCGGGCCGCATTGCAATTTTCACATACTTTTTCATTGATTCAGCCGCAGCTTTAAGATCTTATATTCTAGAGCTCAGACGGGGGTCCGCAGATGTTGTTGACTGGGCACAGCTGTTATTGAATATGTACTTGCTCAGGTAAAGCAGTGAGCATACGCTGTGGTAGTTATGACTGCACAACTACACATCATTGAACTGGAAGTAACATTGACAGAATGCCGAGAAATATGCGTTTCAGGAAGTTTTGATGGCTAGCGTGGGGGCTACACCCGTACACCGGTGTGGTTAGCAAAACGCAATGATCGCTGTTCCACAATGAGCGTATTATTTTGTTCTATTATTATATGAGTCAAGCTTGTGCTGGCGCCAGGAAGATCGCTTCTTCCAAACAAAACAGCTTGAAAGAAGCAATTGTTATTGCTTTGCAGAACACCGCGACTCCGACAGTTGTTCTTTACCAATTTTCTAATTTGAACGACCTCGTCCCATAAGACGAATATTGAGCAAAGACATATCAGCAAAACTTGCATTGAAGATATGTATTTTGACGTTGGTTCATCAAAATGTGAGTTTAAACCTGGAAATTGACAAATAAGATAAAATCCGATAATTTTCATTCTGCACAAGAACTATTAAATTTAAACTATGTATTAAGAAGGTTTATATTTTAAAGGGAAACGTCAATAAGTGTCTGGTTCATGTCGGAAAATCATTCGCTTAAAGTCAGAGCAACGTCATAATCGCATTATCGGGTAATAATAGCAAGCAGGCTGTGTCTTAAGGTCTTGCCCGATACAAATAAAATGAACACTTTTTTACATGGGTTCTAATCATGACCTTCTTTATATAAATGAAGATGAACCAACTGAAGACGCTATGGTTCCAATACATTGGCACAGAACGACGTTCAACAAAATCCTTTCAACAATTAGGTTGAATAAACTTTTGCACAAACAGCGAAGTTGCAAATAAATGAAAAATTATAATGTTTCTGCGCAGTCGAGCGTAGCAAGAATTGATAGCGACGAAAACGTATTTCGCCCACGAGGCTGGGCTCATCAGTATCCAACCACAAATTCATGGCACCAAGCTCTCAACCGTTGCTTTTGGCAATCCAGTGAATGCTTACACCCAGATAGCAAAGCAGTCGTTTTTCACATTGAATCAACGATTGCAGCCGTTGAATCAACGTAAAAAATATGCCATTTTTTGCAAAACTGCAACGTTGCTAGTCGTTGAAATGATATAACTGGTAACTTTTACTGCTTGGGTTATATTATAACTGTCATACAAGTTTTTATCCACTTACCCAATATTGACACTTTGCTGAGAAATTCATCGTACATTTTACGTTTTTTCAGCGTACTTCCCATCAGGATACGGCGGTAACTGTCCCGGTCTATGGCCCACAGCTTCAAAATAGATTTGGCCCGAACATCGGCCGCTCGGGGAGTCCCATAAATCAGAGCCAGTTCACCAAAACTGGCCCCTTCCCCCAAAGTACTGATGTAAGTATTGTCCACATAAATCTACAAAAGGAAACATTTAAGATTTTGAATGTTGTAATCATAAGCAAGCAAAAATAAATTGAAGCAAAATTGCGAACATTTTCGGCTACACGTCTAGCCTTCGTCAAGCCATATAAATCATGCTAAATGCCATGTTGTTGCCCAATTTCGTTTGCTCATGATTTTAAAAATGTCTACCAAAATTCTATCCATAAAATTTGTGTTTTAATCGTCACAAATTAAAAAATAGAAACAGACTTATGGCACAACAAACTTTTTACAAACCAGCAAGATACAAAAAAGCGACAAAATGGTAACTTGATTTGCAAAATCCTTCCGTTGTGTATTGATCCAAAGTCTAATCAATTCAATAACTGGCCTCATGCGGATATTACATTATCGACTTTGAAACATCGAAATATTGATTTACTTAAAAAACACCCAACTTTGGTTTGAAAGTAAGCCTACTCAAGCAACGCAGCTTTACCTCATTACAAAGTGAGTGACAAGAGTGACTTACGACGAATTACACAAAAATTCAACCTTGTCGCAATACGTCTTGAAATAATAACGACCCAGCGTATATATAAAGCAATCAACTTTCTAGCTATCTTCTCGATGCAACTACAAAGAGTAGAAAACTTTCTACATATATAATGTGTAAACATAAATCGCCTCTCACATCAACTTCTCCTTGGTCGATGATATAGAAGTTGTCTCCATCGTCTCCTTGCTTGATGATGAACTCCCCTGCGATATGCTGAACTGGAAACATGGCGTCGAAGATGTCTGAACGCTCGTTCTCGTCCAAATGGGAAAACAAAACATTCTTTTCAATGGCTTTGGATAAGGCGGCCATTGTTTTATAATCCTTCGTGATCACCTGGTAAAAATTGACTCAACGTTTATTTCAAGAGGTAAAATTAACACCTTCTGGTAAAAGCAGATGACGTATATCTTCTTCGGGCTTCATTCCCACTTCAAGTGGGCTCACCAGTGTACGTGCAGTATTTTCAGTGCACAGATCAGCAGCTGACGCGTGTACTTCCATGTTTAACAGCAATTAAAACTGTCTACTCTACTTGCCCTTGCTTTTATGAACGTAGCAGTTAATTAAAAAAAAAATTACCTTTTTGACGTAATTCTTGACATCATCATCAGTGTAGACCTCTGCACTGACAGCTCCTCTCCGTCTTATCACTTGCCTGTTCGTTGGAGGAGTCATTGAGATCTCTTCCTCTTCCGTTTCTTCTTTTGTTGGCGACTTTCCGGTAGTTTGAGCAGCAGGACGAGATGTTTCAGCGGCAGCTTCTTCCTGTCAAAACATTAAAATTTAGTAAGACTGTTTTCTGAAACAAATTAAACTTTCAAATCGTCAATTTCTTGAGATTCAATGGCGGCCAGATCACCAGGTCAATGTCATACATTCCAAAGACGAGTTAGTGAAGCAACAAATTAGTCATTGGTGCGTGTAAGTACAGCTTCCCAGAATCCCAGTTGCAAGTTTTTCGTAGAAAAAATATTCTTAAGTGACCGATTATTTACTTTTGTCCACTCCTTGTATCAAGTGCGGCCAATGATGCACTGACGCAGGGTCCACCCAGAAATGTGTTGTTGACCACAATCTTGGTTGTTTAAAACCAGGGTTGTTGGTATTCTACCCGACCCAAAAAAACCCGGGTGGGTTTTTTTCATAAAACCCACTTAAAAAAACCCCAAAAAAACCATAAAAAAACCCAGAGCATCATATTTGTCCAGTTTTTATTGGAAAATTAAAAAAATTTACAAAAACACAACAAGGCACTTACAACAAACTTTAAATTAGGACTTAAGGATGTGATTGTGAAGTAATTTCCAAGAATAAACTGAAAACGTAGTGGATATTGCACAGTACACAAAAATCAAGTAATGTCACTTTGTGTATACTACACTAAAACTCATTTATGCAAGAAGGCCTTATAGTTAAATTGGTGAAAGTACTACTCTACTGTAGTCTGTATATATGATGTGAAATGCAATTTAGGAGGCTATTTACCAATTACAGATTCTGGATTCTAACGCATGGCTGTTTCAGAGCATTTGCCTAATTGGCCACGCAATCGCTCAATTGCTCATCCATTACTATATATAATATATATATAAATGATAAAAAATATTTAAACATGATGGCATAAATGCTCCTTGCCTTCAAATCTAAACAAATGATGCAATAATGTGATTTCTACCACAGTAGCATCAACTTGGTATAGAAATCAGTGGATGATGCAACATCCAACTTGATCTTGAAACTAATGGATGATGCAACATTCAAGCAACAACAGCCCTAGTGCATTATTTTATTGAGTTATGCCAGCATGTACTGTGAGTGAAAGGCACTTCACTCGTAAAAAGTAGTTTTGAGGTGAAATAAGCATGAATCTACTTTTTTTGCATCTTTTTTAAAAAAACCCAATAAAACCCAAAAAAACCCGGGCGGGTTGGGCTTTTTAAAAAAAAAAACGGTTTTTCTCAACCCTGTTTAAAACACTTCTTCACAGAAATTAACCTTCAGCCGTTCAAAGCCCAAATCCAAGCCAAGCAGTGACTTTTAATTTAGACAACAAATCTAAGACTTTGAAAGGTCAGATTACAATATTTACAAAGTATATATTTACTTAAGATTTAACTCTAATAACACCATTCATGAATGGCGTTCTTGATTAATTTTCATTAGATCGCGAGTCAAAGCATCATTGAAATTTCGCTTGTTTACTCAACGTCGCACACCCAACACAACAAGCATTTTGGCACAAAGGTTTTGAAATTACGGTTGTGATTTCAAAACCCGTTTATGCACAAAATTGCATTGAAAATTGAGCTGCTCTGAGCCAGGGCTGTAAAACACTCAGACAAAGTTAACATGAAAATTTTTGCAAACTATTCAAACAACTGCATAAACGCAGGAAACAACTTCAAGAACTTTGTACTGAATATTAGTGTGAAAAGTTGTAAGTAAGCGAATTGCTTGCTACTTTGGCTTACTTGAGTGTGACAAAAAATGTAAGCCATTTACAGCATGCATACGGTGCGCTTTAATTCATAATTGTATAAACAAAAAACAATTATAAATACACAACAATACAGGATATCAAACGTCATAGCTCTCATACCTTTTCCAAACTTTCAAAATGTGCTCTAAGATACTTCATTGGCTTATCAGGCTTGTCAATGCAGAGCTGAAACACAAAACAATATGAATGGATGATGCACATAAAACCACAGAAGTTTTTGCTTACAAAGACGCTATGTAACGAGTTAATTACAGTAATTCAACAACTAAGAACCAAACAAATGGCAACGTAATACTCTGCTTACCTGAACAATGCATTCTTTCAAAATTTGTTGGATTCTATGATCCTGTACATAACTTTCACAATCCTTCAAGCCTTGCTCTTCTTCAGCAGACATTTCAAGCCAACTATATAGAAGTTTTCACTCACAACACAAAACAAGAAAAATCTGTCAAAATTGAATTTCATAGAGCATGTGTGCAGTTATTAAATGCATTGTTGTATATAATTTATCTTGGATATTTCAGGCCCAAAAATCACATTTTGCAATGCCAGCTTACCTTTTTTTTTTAAACGTTTTGTGCAAATATGTCGTTGGTAGCCTGAGACTTAAGATTTTTTCAATATTCTGTCATACATATCACCACACCAAAAAAGTATGATACTGTATATTGCTTAGATGCTCTCTGTCAAATTTTTCATACTATTCATCAAAATTGTCAACAGTATTAATTGTGCCAAGTTGGTTATATAGAAGAAAAAAAAAGCTTTTAAATACAGGTGTGGTACCTCAATGGTAAACAGAAGCTTCCTTTCAGTACGCATGCGTGCGCATGATGCACTTCCGGTGCAGCAATACACAATATGCTGTAGCCACTGCTATCAACTTGCCTGCCTACTGCCAATATTGTGTCAAAACCAAGAGATTAAGTGCAGCAACAAGAAAAGAAACACACTGGTGCTGAATGTTTCAACTAATTGCTAATAAAGATAAGATTAAAAATTCTTCTTGGCACTATGTTAATTTTGCCTACCAACAGCCAACACCTTGTAGAATATAATTAACATTTTAGTTATGCAGTAACTTGTACCTAGTAATTGATACAATTTTGCAATTACCAACTAAGCCACTTCTAAAAGTTCAGCTAAAATCTTAACAGGGTTTGCTGACATCAAGCATAAGAAATCATTTCAAAGTATCCCAAGTGAATTTTGGCTTTGGAAAAGCTTCTTCTTTAAGCTTATCAATAATGCATTGCTTTAAATCCAATGTATTGACTATAACCTAATTCAGTAAAGGTGAATTGAAAGCACAGTTTAGCTATAGCATGGCTGTGTTTAAAGATTTGGCAACAATCTACTAAAAGTGAAACCTGTCAAAAAGTCACCCAAAAAATTAACTGGTCATCAAATACCATAGCAACCAGAGACAAGGAAAGGCTCTGACCAAATGAACAAGCATACTAGCCAAAACTGTTTCAATGGCCATATTCTATATATGATATAGATGCTGTAATTTTCATGGTAAACGAAAGAAACCAAAAGTTCTTGTGGGAACATTTTGCTTGCGTTTTTACTCTTTGGTAGTATTTATTAACTCAGCTACACTTTTGTTTTACATAAAATGGTTTAAATATTGACTGTGGCTGAACTTGGCACACAGTGAAATCTATGTGCTCACCATTAAAAGCCACAGCATGAAATGAAACTTATTGTGTTTCCTAGTTTTGTATACTGTTTTACAAAGTTTGACATATTTTGTATGAATATATATACACCAAACAATGTACTCTTAATTACCGACTTTTATAGCCAATGCATACTACCGCAAAAAAGCAAACCCTAGCTTATAGACTACCGTACTACATAAAGTGGGTCTGCTATTATGGTACCCGGTCAATTGGTCGACAGTCATTTGGTCGACAGTCATTTGGTCGACAGTCATTTGGTCGACAGTCATTTGGTCGACAGACATTTGGTCGACAGGACGTTTGGTCGACAGACATTTGGTCGACAGGACATTTGGTCGACAGAACGATTCATTTTAGGGTTAGGGTTAACTAACCCTAACCCTTAACAAACCCTAATGTCCTGTCGACCAAATGTCTTGTCGACCAAATGTCCTGTCAACCAAATGTCTGTCGACCAAATGTCTGTCGACCAAACGTCCTGTCGACCAAACGTCTGTCGACCAAATGACTATCGACCAAATGTCCGTCGACCAATCGACCGGCCACTTTTCGGTGAGTCCGATTCGGTGAGTTCCTAACCTCTAACCCTAAAACGACAATGATAATTAGGCTACGGTACTCGATAATTTAAGAAAAAAAATTGAAAAAATCACCGAATAGGGATGGGACTCACCGAAACGGGCCATTCCGACATAAAGTAACCATGTGGCCTTTGAGGTGATGACTAAGAAAGAGAAATCAGAAAATCAAAGAAATATCAAAAAATTCAGAAATACAAGTACTGAATTGTACTGTATTAATTTATCATCTCCGCTTGTAGCAGATTGCGCATCAACATGGGTTATATAATTGTTTCCAAGAATGGTGATTTTGAGCAAACTTGCCAGTGTTGAAAAAATTGAGTTTGGTCAATGTCTGAATGTTGCCTTGCTATCGTTTTGATTGTCTGCCACATTAAAATCAAAGTGTTCAATAGGGATCCCGAAGAACAATAAACAAACAAAATCACATCATCACATGAATGTGATATTGGTTTTTACAGGCCTTAAAACTCGTGTTTTTTTCCGGCAGCCATCGTGGCCTACCGAGAGCTTCTTCTTGGCGGCCAAATCTGCGTGCTTGGAGGCCAAAATACAATAACAATAGCACATGTAAATAGCATTAAACTTGCAACAATGTTAAAATGATCACTTAGCGTTGTTGAAGTCTGGGCGACGTCCTGCAATAGAATCGTTGTACCACGCATTAAATGCTTTATCGGGATGGTAATCCGGTATTGCGGGACCATCTAACGACCCTAAATTGTTTTAACTGCTCGCAGCTCAGTAAATTGTTTCAACTGCATACCGCCTTTCATAAAACCTAACCATTTATTCCGTTATGATGTCACCATTGAGGGTGTGAAGTCACTAACCCACAGCGTTCTCAACTATGAAGACACCTGTTTTACCCATGGATGTCAACTAACCTATTTCTCCTTTTTAACAACGATTCAATATCCGACAACACTGAATCGATATAAAAACGACAATACTGCCAGCCGATGTAAATTAGCACTTCGGATTAACACTTTGTTAAAATAAACATCGGGAATTGCAAACAAGACTTACAGCGCTGGTGATAGCAGCTGGATATATTCAATACAACAGTAGTGACTATGATGCGCTGACCTAATTCTGCGTCACTCTTTGATACTACATATTTTCGACATTTAATCCACGATCATTCTATTGCGAAATTAAATAATTGGCTAGAAGGAACCGGCGGCCAAACTTGGCCGACGGAGGAGGTAGCACAGGCGGTCATTCAAGCACTACTTAGCGGCCATGGTCGCCGGCTGCTTTAAGGCTTGTTTTTAAAATAATAGGGCCTATGAGTGACTCAGAAAATTGGAACAGTTTTGTAATTTGTTGTTCTTCGGGATTTGATTTAAGTAAACAAATCACTGAGCCCAGAGAAAATATTTTGAAATAATCAAAACACTTGAGTGCATTGGCATTAACATCTTTCATAAACGTTTCAATAAAATAGGAAAGTAGCAAGGTTAGCTTGACAAGAGAAAACGCTTTAGACAGATCGATGTGGAGGCAGGGTGTGAACTGTGAAGGCAATTGCGGTACTTGGAGGTGAATCTGGCCAAGCCACCCTCGGTAACGGGGACACCACCGGATTAAAACTGAACTACTACTACTACATATGACACCAATAAAATAACAAAATCTATTTTCTATCAGATGCAAGACAATGTGAAGAACATAAAACAACTACTTTAATGTCTCATGCAGTCAAACAACTACTGAGAGTCATCATGAACAGAATCAGAAATACTGAGAAAGAAGCAAACACAGACTTATGCAAGTAAAACAATAAGGCAGTCTTCACTATGGAAAATCATGCCAGGGGTGCTTTTTAAAATAAACCCCTGGTTAATAATGTAATCGACTAAACTATTGTGTAAATTAAATTGGGACAGTAACATTACAATGAATAAAAACAAATAAGTTGTTTAATAGTACCGTACAGTGAGCAATTCATATTGATTGAATCTTTATCCTCGGACTGGGAAAGCTTCTTGCAGAGCTTAATCCTGGCAGTTTCGCCTACTTGTAGAGGCTTTGAATCACTGACGCAGGCCCGGTCACCGAGATTGACAGAGTGAAGTTTCCGATTGTTGAAGTCTTTTGCTTGGGAACTACCGTAAAACGCCCTAACTTTAGACGGGACCCTAACTTTAGTCGAAACCGGATTTGTGATGTCAAAGGGTTCTGGAGCAGAACTGCTTTGCTTATCACATTCATATTGCATATACACTTCAGTAGGGACTATGTGAATTGTTGAAAGGTGTTTGGTGAAATCTCCAGCTATATGGGGGACTACTAATCAACAATTTTTAAAACTTGCTAAAACCGGAAAAAATGTACCCTGGAAAACTGACTCCGGTTCATGTACTTTCTAAGTATCCAGAAAAAATTCAGTGAGTTAGAAAGATTTGAAATATGGCAGAGAGTCCCATGTTAAAATTTGATGAACTTACTCCAACTTCAACTAAAAATATTATGGGTGGCCAAAGTAAGGACCTCAACTTCAGACGAAATACCCTAACTTTAGCCGCCACTTAATCCATATTCGTATGGTTCAGTGATGGTATACCAAGGTTTTATTTATACTTTCTTGACATTTCAGATGCCTATATTACCTGTAAGTACCATAACTAAAATGTCTAATAAAAGAAAATATGCAGCATTTGATGATGGGGAAGGTCTCAAGCGAATGTGCCATACCGTACTATGATAGGGGAGTGTTTGAAATTAAATCTGAAATGCTGTCGATGTGGTGATTAGGTCTTCCCATTGATTGATTTTAAGTACATACACGAACTGTTGGCTGATTTTCTGTCTGTTGTTCATTGGTTTTCAGTACATTTACAAACTGTGATTCATTTTCTGTGTTGCTGCTGTAAACTTTGAATAAAAAATTTCCCCCCCTTTAATTATATGCAAAACACAGCTAAAGTGTCAGTAGAAATCATGTTCCATGTTTTTTAAAACTTTGCTGATGGCTAAAGTTAAAGATAGCAGCCATAAATGGCTAATGAAAGCAGTTTAATTTATGCGGCTAAAGTTAGGATTTCATTCCTAACTTTAGCCACCCAAGGCTTTTTAAAAAAAAAGGGACCTGGAAAACTGTGATCAGTCTTAAAATACCATGATTGTGAAGAATAAACCAGTCTCATGTTTTTAGCAAAGAATTTTTGTTTATTCAAGGACTATTGTTGAAATAATTGATAAAGCAGTTAAAAAAACGGCTAAAGTTAGGGCGTTTTACGGTATTCCATCCATTAAATGCCGCTGAATGGAGAGCAGTCCTTAACGTGCGTTGCTCAAGCGCACGCCCTGAGAGTCAAACCAGCGCCGCTTGATCTCGATATTTTACTTCTAGGTTTTTTGTTTTGGTCATTTGATGGTTATGGACCAAATTTTTAGCAAAATGTCCTAAAAAGTTGAAGTGAATTTAGTCAAAATATCTAAAAAAACATATAAGCAAGTAAATCGATTTTAACTTTTAGCAGAAAAGAAAAGTTTCACAATCACTCCATTTAATAATAATCAATATTGTTTGTTACCATGATTCAAAACGCTTATTATGGCTTTAGCAAGGTTTTTGCGGAAGAGTTGCGTTTTGAAAGCTTTCACCCAATAGCTTCTTAGGATTATCAATGATTATCTTCTTAGGTTGATGTGTTCACAGAATTTTCTAACTAATCCAAAAAAGTTACAATACATATATGCAAAAAAAACTCTGCATCTTCTTCAAAGAATCGCAACGTAAGAGATCCTCCTGAACAATTCAGAAGCTACATTTCCCTGTTCAGTGTTCGCTTAAACAAGACATTTGACCACAATAGGCGTTCAGGCAAGTTGTATATGTCACTTCATATCTTTTTGCAAAAAGCAAATCATGCATGTATGAAGGTGAAGGCAGCAGTCGGCAGTAATAAAACAAAAAAATGCAAAACCAAAACCAGGGATATCTAAAGAAGGGGATACGAAGGCTTTTATTACGTCTGACAATAGAAGGGCTTTTGTTTATCGTAAATAATCTGTGTTTATCGTAAAATGACAATTGGCACCGATAGTAGTTCAATAAATCTTGTTATGATAACTTGCATTGCGCTATTAGCATCAGGCCTAGATATTCACAACATGCTCATGGTTGCTTGTTAATTCAACTACCCATAAACAGGGCTGCGATATTTTCTTTCTTGTCGAACGACCAAAAATTCTGCGTTTGTTTGTCGAATAGTAATATGACGTCATAAGAGTCAGATTATAAGCGTTTGGCCGCGAATTACCGCACAAGTTGTGTGGTATCAGCGTCATTTAAGTTTTTAATCGTACGCTGGTTGAGTGATTGCAAAGGAGTATCAAGCGTTAAGTTACGTAGGCCTACCTACCGGACATGTATATTATTTGTTTTGCTCCATGAAGAGAACTGTTGTAAACGCAAAACTGAGGATCGCAAAAGAAAAAATCCCTTAGGCTATACACCTAGCATAGCCTACTGTGAGAATTTTTCCTTGGCATCTCTTTAGTCTCGCTTAGTACGTACAGTAAATGGTTAGGCACGTACCCGCACGCAAACACAGTTAGGAGCAAAATATGCAACTTACCAAGAAACACAGCGAAGATATAGCGAAAAATTAACTGCGGATAAAAGAAAACGGAACAATACTACGATAATACGAAACAACGGCGTAATGTTACAGCGTTTAAGATGTGCCGAGATGGCAAACAAGCGCCTTCGTACAACATTGCAACTTTAGACCGAAACCCAGATCTTTCGATTGTTGGTGGTACTTCAACATGAGAGGTCGTTTCAACTTCCTGATGAGCTTGAACATCTAGTGAAGCCGTGCTATCGCTATAGGGCCTGACCTTGTATTTGCAGATGGTAGCTCACCGACCGAACTGCTTGTGCAAACTCAGAAACGTCATCACTGTCTCGTCGAGAAAAGAATGTAGGCTATCGAATAGTATCGATGCGTTGTTCCTTATGCACTGAACAGGTTTATCTATAAAATTTTATTGTTGAAAAGTGAAAACGTAGTAGGCGCATTTTACTAAGCATGCTTTTGCTTACCACTATTAAATTAAACATGTTTAAAATTGAGAATGCTTTGCGACGTTAGGCTACTAAACGCTATTAGCCGGAAGTTTACCTGAATGATAAGTTCCAAAGTGACGTGGCAATGCTTTTCTCAATAGCTCCTTCGAACAGATCCTGCACTTCACTCGGTGTTTGCTGAACCTTAACCGCTTCTCGGTAAGACCGACCGAAGCTTTTGCCATCCGTGTTGTCGGAGGATTCTTTCGTTTTTTAGTCATTATAGGATACTGACTAACTGAAGACTATCCTATCTCTAGTTGGGCAAAGCTATGCTGTTCTTACAACTTGCCTATTACCTTGCCTTGTCCACCCAGTGACTACCTAATATTCTTAAAGAAGCGAACTCTTATATACCTATAGCGACCTTTCTTATCTGTGTTTCTGATTCTGAACATCTGGTCGGAAACTAGGCCCTAGGCTATTTTCTTGATGTAAAAAACTTGCGTAATAAGTAGGCTTTATTGTGTGCTTCTGCGATTATTTTCTCCTGTATCAATCACCTGCTTAAAGTTAGGCTATATAACGGAAAGGAAATCTTAAATTTGTTTTCGTCATCACTGGCTTCATAAATCCATCGTTGTTAAATCTTTCAAAGGATGGCATCTCGCCTGGTGCGAGACAAATTTCCTGCAGATGTCCAGACTTCCCAAAACGACGGGTTTTGCTAGCTGGGTTGTGTGCTTTTGTGAATGTGCAAAATCGCCCATTACGTAATCACAGAAACTCTTTTAGTGGAAGGAAGTCGAGTTGCAACCGTGTTTATCTGTCTAGGCTACTATTCTTTATTCACATTGCAAAACATTTCTGCAATTTTGGAACAACAAGTGCATAAGTCAGACATAAATACAAACTTGCAAACACGTTGACAACTAAAAGTAGCCTACTTCGGTTATTTTATCTATAAAAGAAACCCGTTGTGTCGAATAGCACGAAACGTGTGTGGCGAAATGTTTGATGGCAGGCGTTGGAACTTCGATCAAAGCATTCTCCCGCAGTGTTCAAAATGGCGGCGCTGACGTCTTGAGAGTTTCTCGTGTGAAGCGTCGCTTTTAGACCTTGCTTTGAAGTACCTGGCGCAAGAAAGTTTACGTAAGTCAGCACTTTTATGATTGCATCACGTGATGCCCCCCCCCCCCCCCCCGATTGTTCCTCGACCTGACGACGTTTAGTCCTCTCTCAGTTTTTTCCTTTTTATTTTCGTTTTTTTTTCGTAAGGCACGGCGTTTGTCGAATAGTGATGGCGCGTGTCGAGTGACCTCGTCACCGAAAAAGGCAAAAATCGCAGCCCTGCATACGAAGTTGCAAACGTATTATAATGACTGAAGGCCAATGTAATTTTGAACTCTAGACTAAATGGAGTTTATATTCTTTTGAAATGATACCGTAGGTTTGAAACCCTAAATTGCTAAAGTATGATCACTGAATTTAGAATTACTTCAACACAAAACATCTAGCGTGTGCGGATTGTCTGCCTCATTCAGTGGTTACGTGCTGAGTTTGAGTTGTCGAGTTTTATGTCATGACCTTGACAACGTACGAACTGGAGGGCTGACTGAAGGCCGATGTATCTTCAATTTTGAAGTTTAAGCTAATTTCACTTTATATTCCTTTTAAATGATAAGTTAAACAATTTAAATTGCCAAAGTGTGATTACTGAATCCCAAATCACTACAAAACTCCTAAAATTACGTTGACAAAATGACAATATTTTCCGAAATACTGGTGTTGCCAGACACTTTTTGGATTTCCAGTATAAGTGCCAAAATCTATTCCGTTATTTGAATGGTAAAAGCAGCACAAAAGTAACTCAAACTCTCACAAAATATAGACAAAGACTCTATTTATCAACTAATACTCAAACTATCAACTTATACTCGCAATTTTGGCTACTAACAGATCGGCCTTCAGTCAAATTTTAAGCTACACGTTGCCATGGCCTGTGTACGAAAAAATGACAAAATTATCAATCAATCAATCAATCAATGTTTTATTTGTCAGTAACAGGAACATAGGTACATGTTTGAAATATGCAATATACACAGTACCGTACAAAGGTTACACAAGTTCCCATACCGACAGGGAGACAACGAGACGACCATACGGTCTACTAGTCAATTGCCACCCTACGGAAATTACGATTTTGCCATTAAAAATAAGCTTACAAGAGAAAAATAATAATTGAAACGTTCCCGCGCTTCAACAACAGCATACCCACAAAAAAAAAACATATTGATGATAACGTAGGCCAAAACACAAAATTCCATGAAGCAAGCAGAGAATAATAAAGTTTCCGAAGCAACTGACAAGTTGGTTTCCATAACATATCACTTACGATGCACTGTAGCTTTGTAAAATTAACGTTTTGATCTCTTTTTTGAAACAATGAAATGATAAGTTTTTTAGCCTACTTGGAACCTCTGACCAGAGCATTGGTCCCAATACCTGCATGGACTTCTTGCCAAATTCTGTGTTTGATCTGTTTATAAAATAATTGTTGCTTGTTTGATATCTTGTGTTATGCTGATGAATAGATGAAGCATTTGTGAATAAATCACAATACGTAGACGGATACTCATTCATATGAACTTTGTACATATGTTTTTTTATTTCAATGTTATGTATGTCTTTTAGTTTCAAGATGTTCATTTTGAAAAATAAAAAATTATTGTGAGCATAGTAATTTTGTTTCGTAATTATTCTTATAACCTTTTTTTGTAATTTTATTAATGGATCCAGTGCACTGTCACAGGCCTTTCCCCAGCTTGAAATACAATATTGCAAATGACAGTAAATCAAAGCGTGATACACATCTTTTAAAGTGTCTGTGTTGACATAATTTCTGAGTTTAAGCAACGCCCATGAACCTTTTGCTACTTTTCCGCAAATTGTATCTATGTGATATTTCCATGTTAATTTGTTATCTATGTAAACGCCAAGGTATTTTATTTGATCTTTTTGTTGAATGGTTGTGTTACCAATGTTAATGTTAAAATTTTTTATGTGTTTTTTATTTGTTATTAGCATGTATTCAGTTTTTGAGAAATTTAATGATAATCTATTAAGCTTCAACCAGTTGTAAACTTTTTGCATTTCGGCATTCACATTGTTCTGCAAATTTATTTCACATTTGTCGCTCATCGTAAGATTGGTGTCGTCAGCAAATAGTTTCACATTCATGTTTGTTGAATTTGGTAAGTCATTTATATACAGTAAGAAAAGAAGGGGTCCCAATGTCGATCCTTGGGGCACACCGCAGGTAACCTGTCTTGAGTTTGAAGAGATTCCATTGACGACCGTGTGCTGTAGACGATTGCTGATATAGCTTTTTAACAATTGTAATGGAAGGATCCGAAAGCCGTATGTTTGCAGTTTCTGTATGAGAATAGTGTAATCAACTGTGTCGAAGGCTTTAGCTAAATCAAGAAATACAGAGCAAGTTGTATCTTTATTATCTAGGTTAGTTAAGATGTTATCACAAACGTTTGACACAGCTAACGAAGTGGAATATTGTGGTCTAAATCCATACTGATGTGGTGTGATCAGGTCTTTTTTTGTTAGATAATTGTACATTTGTTCATACAGGCATTTTTCGAATATTTTGGTGAAGGGGGACAATAGTGATATGGGCCTATAGTTGGAACAATTTTTCCTGGAGCCACTTTTGAAGATTGGGGTAACTTGAGCGACCTTTTGTACATCAGGATATACACCTTTATCGATACACTCATTGAATAAGTTGGTGAGGAAAGGGGCGATTATTGGTGAGGATAGTTTGACAAATCTTATAGGTATTCCATCATGTCCTGTACTTTTAGAGACAGAAAGATTATTAAGATGTTTTAATACTTCTTCTTGATTGACAGGTTTTAGGAAAAAGGAGAATGGGACACTTTGCAATTTCAATAATGAGCCAGGAGACGGTAGAGGGATTTTAGATGCCATGGAAGGACCAATTTCTGTGAAATAATCATTAAAACAGTTACTTATTTGTGCAGGGTCAGATATTTTTTCATTGTCAGTGCTAATTATTTCTTCTGGTATGTGAGCTGTGTGCTTATGTTTGTACTTGATGATGTCATTTATGGTTTTCCATATTTTTCCAGTGTTGTGCTTGCTTTGCGTAATAAGAAAACTGTAATGCAATTTTTTTTGCTTGCTCTTTGGTATGAGTAAGTACATTTCTGTACTTTTTGTATGTTGCTTGTGCAGAAGTGTTTGTTGGGTCTTTTATTTTTAAGTGATATAGTCTGTTTTTAGTTTTGATGGAGTTCAAAATTCCTTTTGTTAGCCATGGTTTGGTCTTGAGTTTTCTTTCTCTTCGAGACAACAATCGTAAAGGTGCATGCTTGTTTAAAGTGTCATTAAAAGTGTCGATGAAATGATTAAATTTGCTATGAACTGAATCATTCCTTTCTGTGTATTGGTTGGTCAAGCTATTTTCCAGATCACAAACGAATTCATCAGCAACAAAGTTTTTCATGTTCCTTACTTTTTGTGTATATTTTTCTTGTTTTGGTTTTACAGAGTTTATCACAACTACAATAGGAAAGTGGTCAGAAACATCGTGAATAAGAACATGGCATTGAATTTTATTTGATTGGTCGTTGCTGTATACATGATCGATTAAAGTTGAACTTGTGGAAGTTACACGGGTTGGGGATTGTACTAATTGATTGCAGCCTAAAGAGAGAAACGTATCACAGTAATTTTTTACAGCAGAATTTTTTGTCTTTGCTAACATATCAATATTAAAATCACCACAAATGTAATATTGTTTTTTGAAATTATTTAACGAATCAATGCACTCACAGAATTTGGTTTGAAACTCAATTAACTTATTTTTGGGATGCCTGTATACTACACCAACTGTGCACTGTCTATTGTTTGATAAAGTAATATCCACCCAGAGATCTTCACATTCCTGTAAGTTTAAACTTAAATTATTAATTTGATTATACTTTATTGAACTGCTTACGTATAGCCCGACACCACCTGCTTGTATTTTAGCATCAGTTTGTTTGTTATTAAAGTGGACAAAATTATAGCCTTGCAAGCTAACAAAATGCAATCGATTTTCATTCAGCCAGGTTTCTGACACAGCAATAAGGTCCGGTGCTTCTTGCATTTCGACAAGCAGTGATTCTAATTTTTCAAAGTTGCCAACTAGGCTTCTCATGTTTACATGTAAAATCGATAGCTGGTTCCTATTAATATTGTTAGTTAAAGAGAAGGAGTTTTTTGAATAAAAATTTTTACAATCCGCAGACATTGCCACAAACAAAGTATGACCAACAGATGAATACAAAACCAATAACGCAGGACACGAATCTTACTAGAGTTGCCAGATGCTCTTCGAATTTGATTTGGTGATTTATGTGACTTTTTTACGGACTAAAAAAGCTTCCTTGGAAGCAGTTTTGTATGTTTGTATAGGCTTATCACCCGCTGACGCAGGCCCAGTCACCGAGATTGACAGAGTGAAGTTTGCGATTGTTGAAGTGTTGTTGTCCGTGAACAATTCCATCCACTAGCAGCCGCTGCACGAAGAACGGTCGTTGTGTTGCTCAAGCGCACGCTCCGAGAGTCGACTCAGCGTCGCTTGATCTTGTAGTTTCTTTGTTCGTAAAGTTAAGCGTTTAACCAATTCTGTTTCTAATCAAGCGTAGCAGTTCTACCTTCAGTCAAATTAGAACCTTGCACGTTGGTATGGCTTGTGTAGGCTATGGTAGCCTTTAAGTTATCACTATCAGTAAAAACCAATACGGAAAAATCCATGCAGAAAACATCCATACGGAAAATATCCCGATAAAAAACGGTGGTAGCCAGTTTAACCAGAAAAAATTCTGCCACTGGAACTGAAACCTCGAACCAATCAGAAGCTATAGCCTACGTTCAACCAATCAGAAAATGTTATAAGAGGCTACCATCTAATCTGGTCCAATTGTGACTCTTCTAGCACGCAGTCAGAGTGTTTATTCTTGGTTTGAGCTTTATTTAGTAGAAAAAGAGTAGACTAAGGGTAGGGGTGGTAATCGAATCCATGTCATGGAAATGACTACTTTCTAGCCCAGCGGGCGGGCAACTTCTCTAGTCGGCGGGCCTGATACGGGAAAATGAAGTAGCCTACTTGGCGGCCGGGTTCATGAATCGTTACATTAATCGCAGAACGGTTTGCTATGCTTAGCAATGTTGTATGCCACAACAAAGCTGGCATGAGTAGCAGTTTTCCGGGCTGTTTTGGCTTTTACAAATACATTCTGCTGCTTTACAAGTCTTCTGTCCGGCTCTGTTGCTTTTGTTTGCCGTTCCGTTGGGAAAAACCTAGAACATCACACAACTCAGGCGAAAGAGAAATTGAAAAAAGAAAACTAATCGGGAAAAAAATGATGGTTTGCGAAAATGAGAGAATTGAAAGTAGTTACTTTTATACTTGTGGTGAAAGGAAAAGCGAGATGTTTAATTTTGCATCTAGTTTTCTTTTTTCAATTTTCTCTTTCGCCTTAGTTGTGTGATGTTCTAGGCGTTACCGTTCCGTTGCTGATAAAGTACTGCCATAGTCTGCATGTTTTGTCGCATAATAGCGGCAACTGTTGTAGGCTACTCTTTAAATACGGCAACACTAGGGCTTTCATTGCAAAGCAAACATACTGCTTTCTTGCCGACTTGTGTGAAAAACTACTTGAGCATCCAAAAATCGAGACACTGATTTCAACTTTACGTTTCTTAGCAAAATCCATGGGAAAATATTTATTGTAAATTCAAAATCTAATTTTAACTGAAAACAAAGAATCTAAAAACACAAAGAACTAAAGAATAACCAACAATCACTATTATTTGTATCCGTTCCCCGTTAACCAACAATCTTTATTATTTGTATCCGTGTATCCGTCCCCCAATTATTGCAATAATCAGCCAAATGTCACTTTGATCTATTTTTCCGGCTTGAAGCAAGGCTTGAGACTGAAGGAGATTCTTACTTTGGACAAAGAAAAAGGATGGAAGGGCCCGTTTATGACGGAACATAACATGCTTGTCACTTGGCTAAAAGCCGAAATCAAAGAACTAAAGAATAACTAACAGTCACTATTATTTGACGTAGTAAGCAAGTAGTGGGAGATTGCGGCAGAATGTGGCCGCCGGCCACATTATCATGTAAAGATCGGAAACTGTGTGAGGGCCGCTCAAAATCCCGTCGCGAGCCGGACCCGGCCCGCGGGCCGTATGTTGCCCGCCCCTGTTCTAGCCCTAACCCCTAAACTAACCAGCCGACAGAGAATCCATCACTTAATTTCCTTCATTTCATGTTCTTTTCGTCTTTTTCACGTCCCAGAAAACGTAATTTATGATTGGTTTATTGGCTCGAGGTTTCAGATGCAGTGGCAGATTTTTTTCTTTTTAAAGTGGCTGCTAAAAATGAAATTTTTAAAACCATTTTCACTTTATATCTGAAAAATTAACATTGTGAAGATCAGCGATTTTCAAACTTTTTTGATTGACGATACACCAAAGAATTTCGCAATTTACAGCGGCACATTCGCAATCTAGGCTACAGCGGCACATTGCCTTTTTACGTCAATTTATTTTTGCTACATTGTGAACAGTGGTGGCAAGCAGAAGTGTAGGTACAGGAGCCAGAATTTTGAAATATTTAGGAGCCGGAGGCGGAGTCTCGGTTTTCTGCCCCAGTCCGAGTGGAGCCAGAGTCTGATTTTTATGCCAGTGGATACTTTAAACATGCAAGTATTTACGCTGTAGACTACTTAGCAAAGTTGTTATTTTTGTGTAGCCTACTTCTAAGGTTTTATTTTCCAATTTTTTCATTTCACAGTGGTACAGACATGGTTGGAAATTGCAAAAAAGTCACATAACAATAAAATCCTGTAGAAAATATGAACAAGGAAATGAAAATGTAAAAAAAGAGGACATTTGAGCATTTTTGGGTGTCCTCGGAGGACAATTTATTTTTCTTCAAAAAAGAGGACAAATCCTCTTAAGAGAGGACATGTGGTAGCCCTACACAGTAGGCCTGCGGCACAATGTGTCTTGATCTTATTTTTATCTCAATCAGAAAAAATTGATTGAGATTCAATTCTTTAGATATCCCTGCCAGGGCCTACGAGAGGGGGGTACGAAGGGTACGGCGTACCCTTGAGGGCCCTGGCCTGTGGTTGTTAGGGGGCCCGAAATTGTGAGTTTATAGTTTACGTGCAAAAATGTTTGGTTAAAACCATCCTAAACGACTAAATTCAAGCATAAATGTTGTTATTCGTTAGTCCTTGGGGGGCCCGTAATGTAGCAAAAGAGCCCGGAAAGAAATTAGGTGTCTAAAGTGGTGACTTAATGCCTTACGTGCAAACATGTTCTGTTAAAAGCACCCTAAATTAAATCAGAAAAGTTGGTTATTCTCCTGTCCTGGGGGGAAGGGCATAGTGTAGCAAAAGCAGGGTTGAGAAAAACCCGGGATTTTTTTTTAAAATCCCAAACCGCTATTTTTTTTTAATACCCGGGTGTTTTTGGGCTTTTTTGTGTTTTTTAAAAACTATTTGAAAAAGGGGGCAAACTTGGTTTTGAATCTTTATCCTCGGACTGACAAAGCCTTGATAGGATATTTCTGGTTGTTTCGCATACTTGTAGAGGCTCTTGAAGCAGGGCCGGTTACGGAGATTGGCAGAGTGAAATTTCCGATTGTTGAAGTCTTGTTACCTGGGAATTATTACATCCATTAGGTGCCACTGAATGGAGAGCAGTCCTTAGAATGCGTTGCTCAAGCGCACACCCCGACAGTCGAACCAGCAGCGCTTGATCTTGAAGCTTCTTTGTTCACGAAGTCACGCGCTAACCAACTGAGCTACCGGGGTGACTTAAACCTTACATTATGTCATTATTCAGATGCATGGGATAGAATTTAATCTAGGGTAGGCCAATGCCATTCTCTGTTGTTATAAACTTGTATTTTATGATGCTCAGTCTTATCTTATCTGGCAGCAGGGCAGGCCGGTACCCAGTCATTTGGTCGACAGGACGTTTGGTCGACAGATATTTGGTCGACAAGACATTTGGTCGACAGGACGTCAGGTCGACAGAACGATTCATTTTAGGGTTAGTTAACTAACCTTAACCCTAGCCTAACCTTAACCCAAATGTCCTGTCGACCAAATGTCTTGTCGACCAAATATCCTGTCGACCAAATGACGACCGGCTACGAGGTAGGCCTATATCATATGAGGGAAATGACATATTTATCCTCTTTCATATTCAGTATTATTGTGCATAGCCTATTAAAATTAAAGAATAGTTTTATTGCAGCTTGATGCTATTATTGCGCACAAATGTCCAATTCTGCAGTAAAATGTTGTATGGTGTGCAATACGCCTAAGCAAACATCACACGTTTTGCCCAAGACAAAGGAGGCCCGGAGTGAGAGGGGGGCCCGGAATGACTCTTCGTACCCCTAGTGAAAAGTTCTCTCAGAGGCCCTGATCCCTGCTTTAGGCTATCCTCGGACTGGGAAAGTGTCTTTGAAAGTTTAATCCTGGCAGCTTCACATAGCGTACTTGTAGACTAGAGCAGTGGTTCCCAACCTGGGGTTCGTGGACCCCTTGGGGGTCCGTGAGAAAGCATTTGGGAGTGCGTGATTACCCCGATGAATTTTGGAAAAAAAAACTTTGTTCTATATGCACGGATGGAGCACCAGCTTTGCTCGGGAATAAATCCTGATTTGCTGCTTTAGTAAAAAATGAAGCTCCTCGCGTGTTTGTTACCCATACCCATTGCTTCTTGCACAGGTACGTCTTAACAGCAAACACTTTATCAGCAAGTCTCAAAGAAATTCTGACGAATTGCATGTAAGTCGTTAATTTCATCAAAAGCAGAGCTGTAAACCACCGTACTTTCAAAGCGCTCTGTCAAGAAGTATAGGGTCAGATTACGAAGTAGTTAAAACGACTGCAGCAGCTAAAACATGAGGTATCAACTCTTTTGAAAGCAAAAGGAAGTCCCCTCTTAAAATTGTTTGAGAGTAAAAGTTTTCTATACGGCATGGCCTACTTAGCCGATATTTTCGGTCATATTAACAATGTTAATCGTGGCATTCAAGGACCAGGTGTGACAATAATAAATGCAGCTGAAAAACTGAAAGCGTTTTTAGCCAAGTTGTCAGTTTGGAAACGCAGATTGGAACCAGGTAATTACGCTAACTTTCCAATGTTAGAAGATCTTATCTTGATGGATGAAACTCAAAGAGAATGCACTCTTTTGATCTCTATGAGATAAAATTTTTGCCATGCTTGGAAACCCTGCAAATCTCATATTAACGTTATTTTAAAACACCTGCCGAACAAAGTTGAAACATTGATTCGAAATCCTTTTCTTTTTGACTCGAACAACATTAGCGATGACGATCTCAGCAACGTTGACCTAATTGATTTGAGATCAAAAGAGTTATTACACATTGAGTTTCATTCAAAAACTGTGGAAGAATTTTGGTGCTCATAACTGAAAACCTACCCATTCTTGGCAAAGCAAGCGATTATTGTTTTGTTACAATTCATAACCACTTACCTTCGCGAGTCAGGATTCTCTGCTCTTGTTACAATAAAAACTAAACATCGAAATTGCCTGGACCTTGATGACATATGCGTGTTGCATTGTCAAAAATTCAACCACAGTTTAGTTCAGGAAAGGCAACAACAGCCCTCTCATTAAATTTGCTTACGTTGAAAAAGTTTCGGCATGGCACTTTGGGTCACCTTAATATTCAAATACTGCTGACATTTCTTGAACAATTTATTCATTTTCTTATTTAAGCAACTGTTTTAACCTGATATTTGCCGCAAGAGTCATAGCGGCAATGCAATATGACGCAGTACAGTAGTTGAGAAGCATAATTAAATCAATAGTATGTTAATTGAATTTCAGGCAAAATTTAGGTAGGGGTCCGCAGAATTAATAATTTGTCTAAAGGGGTCCGTGACAACAAAAAGGTTGGGAACCACTGGACTAGAGGCTTGAACTGATGATGCAGGCCCGGTTACCAAGATTGACAAAGTGAACTTTTCCGATTGTTGAGGTCTTGTTGCTGGGGAATTATTCCATCCATTTGTTGCTGATGAATGGAAAGCATTCCTTATAATGCGTTGTTCAAGCGTAGCCTACACCCCGAGAGTCGAACCAGCGCCGCTTGATCTTGAGATATCCATTGCTACAGGGGCTGTGTGGTTTGCCACACTTGGACAATTTATCTTTAACTCTTAACAATTAATTGTGTCTTTTTTTCAAATAGGTTGCTTGTACGTTTCTACGTAATCTTTCCAGTGTTATTTCGTATGTGTGCAAGGAAAAGCAGGAAAAATGCATAGATGTTTAGACCATATTTCTGTGTTATAGGCTAGTGTACGTTCTCTAAAAGTTCGTATTCCATGTAAAATTAGTTTTCTTTTACAGGCTTGATAAGGGCTAGATGCATAGCCGAAAACGTTTCTATTTCGCTTTTATACTGTTACAAATGTATGTTGAGTTGTTGTTGAGTTATGTCTAGGCTATGTCTGTTTATGGTTGAAAAAGTGAACATCCCTACCCAAGTTGTATTTTCCGATTCTAGCACACGTACTTTCCACAATTCCACATGGCTATTATTTACTGCTGCATAGTAGGCTACATAGTCTACGTGCTCTTTATTTTGTTTTAAGTTTTGCTTTTATTTTTCTGGTTTTGTGGCGGTGTTAGCTACAGACATGCAGCCTACACCTACAAGACGAATTACTCTATTGAGACACATGCTGGTATTTATTTATTTGTATATCGATCATTGTGGCTGGTAGTAATAATAATAATATTGCTTTTATTTGCGCCCATTGCGATAACAGATGCGATAATATTGCGATCACAGATGCGATACGACAGACGACAGAGAGCAGCGAAGTGACATTGACAAAGGCAATAGTCTTCGAGTCAGCTGCTCCCCTTATTTTGGCTTTCCCTTAGGTTAAGTGTCTTTCGCCGAGACACAGTAGCTTGCTCTGGAGCGGTGTCGAACCCACGTCCTTTCGAACGTCGCGCAGACGTTCCCAACACTCGGCTATACGCAGCCGACGTCTAGTAGTATCTTTTTCGTTCCAGATACGTAAATGACGAAAAATAAAGTGATGGTGTTAATGGCGACACAAAAATAGTGTCGGCTAGCAAAACTTGCATATAAGGATTGAAAACACTTAACAAAAGAAACTGCACTTCTACAAGAAACACCAGTTTAACGCTACAACTCAGCACACAAGGCATTGCTTTTGTGGTTTTCCGCAAGACATAACTCAATCGTGGCAAGCAAAGTAACCTAATCAGCGTCAGCGCAAAATGCTTCAAGACAGAAACGTCGGAAATCGAGTAGCCTACCACGCTTAGAAAGATGCAAATAGCAGGCTTCATACAAATGCATTGATTGAATAATGGGTAAATTTTCGAATTTGATAACCTAAAAACTGCATGACTCACTTAATTGGACAGATAGGCACTCAGAAGCACAAGTATTTGACTTGATATGAAAATTTATCTCAATTTTGGAGTAGGTTACCCTTCCCGCAATCAAATGAGTCATGCTACGCCACTGGCTGCAATGCATGTTATCATAATATAACCTGCTGGATTTATAATGAACGTTTGCTTGTATTTTAGGCCTAGAATCCTGCAATATGCACAACGTTCATGTTGAATTGATTTCATCACCCTCAATTGAGATATTCCAAAGGCTATATTTCGACATGTTGTGCTTGGATTAAAAACTGAAAGCTAATTATTGTACACTACAAGATTTAATTTGTTTTGATATTTTATTCTAAAACGTCTTTTAAAGAGCAAGGTAATATACTGTAATGTCATGAAATTTGTGTAAAATAGTGACAAAATAAACCAGTATTTTACTGAAATGCGTTCTCAGTTAAAGACAGTACTAATTGTTTCAAATAGATATATAGAAAATTATTATTGTATGCTTTGGAACTACATGAGCATAAGACGAATGTTTATTCAATATTTAGCAATGGACAGAGCTAAACTTTATACAGTAGAACTCGGTTAATCCGGATTCGGTTAATCCGGATCTTCGCCTAATCCGAATGAAACTGGAAGTACAAATGATTTGTAATCTTTTTCTTAAGAAACAGCTTCGGATTATCCGGATTATTTAATCCGGATCTTCGCCTATTCCGGACAAAAGTTGCGCTTTCTCTATCGCTTTATCCGAATTTTCCAGACAGTTTTGCCATTTTATGCTAAAACGTAACGTGGCTTATTGCGAGAAATTTCTTATATATTGTTCCGTTAATGTGACGCAATAAATTATTGCAGATTTCTTCTTTTCATGAACAGTAATCCCTCCTAACGCAAAATTCCTGCGCAAATGCCCAAACTCGTACTGTAACTTGAAAAGATGTCGGTGGAATTTTCGGCGGTAGCCTATGTCGGTGATGTTTTTCCAATAGAAGACTTTGTTTGATTTTTTGTAAGTTTTCCAAAGAAACTCGTCTTCCGTAACTGTTTTCAAAAGTTTTGAGTGACTACAGATTATTCCTACACGCATGTCTGAAGATATAACTTTTGCCAGTGTGTTCTTGCGTTAGACGAAGAGTCTACAAACCTACAATCGTTTTACATGCATAGGCTACTGCATTTCAAAAGAATTCTATCGCTAATATGGTGATCGCGCGTCTCGGAATTGGCAGATGACCACACTAATGCGTTCAATTTCGGTGATTTTTACCGATTCCCTTCTATCTAGGTAACGTCAGGCTTGATAGAACCGTCATCGGTTAATCCGGATCTTCGCCTAATCCGGATGGAATTGCCGGTCAAATCGAATCCGGATTAACCGAGTTCTACTGTAGTTAAAATTGAAAAAAATGGCCATATTTACACCAATTTAAACATCCATTTTTGTGTGAACAATTTGGTTACATAATTAAACAGGAAAAATTTGGCAGCTCTAGCACAAATCGGTTGTAAACCAACATGTAACTTATATTGTCTAGCTTATGCGTCAGGGACATTGAGTCACTATATTAACTTTAAGATGTTTCCGGCCACATTGTTACGTTTATGTTTATCGACTGTTGCTATCCAATAAGTTACAGGTCAATCCATCGACAACTGCAATTCTAAAAATAAACTATTGTAGACCGAAGGAGGACATGACCTATATGCCCTCCTCCCAATTAAATAAAGTCACTGCCTTAACCATGATTTTTCTTCTTTTTGGCTTTTGGCTTTTGACTTTTGGCTTTTTTGCTTGGCTCAGGCAATTTTCCCCTCTTTGCTCTTCCACAGGTCATTTCTCCAACAGAATTCTCCTCACAATTACAAGTATGAGGGAGCATTTCAGCAAGAGTTATGTTTGGTTTGCTCTGAAAGAAACGTTAGCGTATGATAAAATGAAGTCAATATTTGTCTGTTTTAAATTTAACAACAAATTTAATAAGTATAATTAATAATTTACTTTATAAAACTTGGAACTTTCATGTGCTGTATTTGTGATCACTGATCAACCTATAAACTAGATGCTAATAAAATCTACACACGTGCAGGCAGGTCCACCAGACTTATCAAAAAGAATTGCGTTTCGTTTGAGTATGATCAATAGGCGGCTACCTATTTTAATTAATTTAAGCCACGGTTTATAAATAGTAACTTTTGTAAAGTGAATTGAATCCGAATTTATCAGAACACTTCCATAGCTTGCTTTACAGCCAGGTAGGCTATCAGAAGAGTAAAGATCGGCTCGATCCGGAATTTATTTTTTGACATCCGATTCATATTCGACAGTGTTTAATTACCTCAAATGCGTACCCGAAACAGATCGGAATTAATTTTAGTTCTGAAATTCATTAAAAAATATTTTAATGTATGGCAAGTTAACATATTCATATTGTTAGCCAACAGAGGTTTGCATAACACTAAAGGCATGACATTTGCTTGGTAAAGGCCGGGGTAAAGGTATGGCATGAAGGCTACTCATTACGCAGTAGGCTACACACACAAAAGTTATGCTTGAAAATGTTGTCAACAGCTTATTTAAAATAAAAGTTTTTGTCGTCAAAATTAAAAAAAAAAAAACTTACGGAAATTTTAGGATCCGAATTCAATTCGGATCTGGCTTTTATTAAAAAATGTATTCCTTTCACTCAGTTAACAGTTGAAACCGTATGGAAGCGTTAAAAGTAAAATGCATTATTATTGGCATGTTTTAGGTGGTGTACCGCTACTGATTTTGTAAGCAATGCGCTTGCTGTTGTGAATCAATCCACTGCTTTAGGCAGACAGTCTGCTGAAGTTGGGTTTAGGCTAGTCAGTGTTAAAAATTTTATCAGATCTACTCAAAAAATTAAATACTTGTTTGCGCAGAATTCCGGTGATCAAAACATCATCTATGTCAAAGCTGGTGTCGGTGGTCAAAGAAGTCCAATATAACTCCGTAGCGACGTCATGAGTCATAATATAGCAGAATCCATAGCAATAGTTCGGATAATTGAAGCCTGCGTAGGCGCTAACAGGAACAGCCCATTTGCCTTCTCTTTTTACCTGTAAAAAATCAACGACATAATGATCAATAAAAAACAACAAAAATTTACCAAACAGTTATAATAGAGTTTTATCCGTCATGCCCAAACTGCTACCACTCTTCATCGATGGAGCTATCAAAACACAACAATTTGTCCGAATTGCGAAAAAAGCAAGCAAACTGTTAATTATTTTATGTTAGACTGTTCATGGACTGCACCAGTGGCGGCTGATGCTGTTTATGAGCAGTGGGGCTGCCATAAATAATTTGGAGGGCAAAGCCCGTCTCTGAGTTCGCCGAAGGCGAACAATTTCGCGGGGAGGTCTGGGGGATTCCCCACGAAAAAAATTTGAAAAATCTTATTAAATTTGGTGCGTTTATCCGATGTCGAAAAAAATTTAACTGGCAACTTTTACAATTAAAACTTCGGTTTTCCGCCATAAACTTTTATCTTCGTGACACATCTGCTACGAATGGGTTTCCAATCTATTTTAATGGGAAAGTTCTGGCCTCAAGAAGATGTAAAGGTTTGTAAAGTCATTAAGATCCCGATCGAACAAAAATAGAAGGCATGCCGGAGATGTCCTCAATTCCCATTAAAGTTGGAAGTTTGATTTCCGCTCAAGACACATGGATATGCACCACTGATGCACTACCACTACCATGATGCACTGATGCACCACCACCACCACTGCACCACCACCACCACTGCACCACCGATATGCACCAAACAAGAGTGAAACTCGAGTACGGTATGTCTTCCATTTTCGTTCGATTTGGGTCTTAATGGTTTTAGTCTTCTTCATAGCAGGAGGTCTATTGACCTAAAAATATTATTTATATACATCTCATATTAGCCATAACAAAATGCCAGTTTAAACAAAATATTTGTTTTACTTTTCAAGTATAAACATTCAGAACATTTTGAGGAGCTGCAGCATCTTCAACCTTTAAGTGAGTTCTTCTTTAACTCAAAAACTCAGTTTAATTCAGTTAAATATTATAAACTCATCATTTTTTCTTTGTAGCAGTGCACAAAAAAAACGAATGTACAAAAATATAAACCAGCCGTTTTAATCGATGACATTTGAAGATCAATCTAGGCACAGATGAAATTTATTATTCTTATTTCTTTTAAGTAGGCTTTTACCGTAGCATTTTTTGATATTTTTCCGCAATGCAAGAGTCTCCTGCTCGGTTTCGGATGAGACGAGTTCAAGTATACGGAAAATAGAAGATTGAGATCAATACGGAAGTCGTCGTCTGTTGACATCATGTATTTTGCATCTCTGAAAGTTGAAAAATGTAATCAAAAGTTCATTGTTACAAAATCCTACGTCAAGAATGGCTAAAATCTGGCAGGAAAGCTGAATTTTTGAAACGTCTTCTTCCTGCTTACAAGATAGCAGTTCAGGTTGTATCTACAGATAGCCGTAACCAGAGCATTTTCTCAGCACTGAGGGCATTGTGGTAGCTAGAATGAAAATTGTAGAGAGACAGAAGGAACTGTTGGTAGAGGGTACAAATATTTTAATATTTAAAATGAAGAGTTTTTTTCAATACAGCTACTGACTGTAGCCAAACATTTATAAAACGTAATTCAACATATATCGAGGCTGTTCACCAGGCATTTAGTTAGATAACATCATGAGTTCTACTGGTGCAAATTGAGCTGAACTATCACTAGATGTGTAAAGGAATAAAAGCAGATTGTCGCTTTATACATCTTGTAATAGTTCAGCTAAATTTGCACCAGTAGAACGCATCATGTTGTTTAATATAGCCTAATACGATAATATCTTAGATAGCCTAATGCTGATTTTTTTTTACTTTACTTTAATTTGCTTTGCTGTAACGAATAATTTGCTTTGCATATTCTCAAAATGACTTCAAATAACCCACTTTCTTATTAAGCCCAAAATCGTTCGGTCCGAAAAAA
Organism: Aplidium turbinatum; assembly: GCF_918807975.1. Classification (NCBI taxonomy): domain Eukaryota; kingdom Metazoa; phylum Chordata; class Ascidiacea; order Aplousobranchia; family Polyclinidae; genus Aplidium; species Aplidium turbinatum. Next base: position 5,324,752 of record NC_137477.1, read on the forward strand.
GGCTTAGGCCTAATAAGCGGGGTCTACGTACTTTACCTGCAATAAAGCGTGAACCATCTCAGGCCCATCAGAGTTTTCATTGTAAGATTTCTATAGGCTTCAATAAAAGAGCCTTGAACAATATCATTATTTTGTCGTGCTTCGACTTGAAGTTTCTCGGTAACATTGTGTGCATCCGGGCCTGGGTACGCAACAAGAAACACTACTTTCACCTGGAATATACGGTTTGTATTATATTTCATCAATATGCGAGTAGCTTATGTAAACAGCTATTTGAAATAAAATCAATTTTAGCTAATCACTTAGAAGTCAGAAACTGGAAGTTTTCAATTATACAGACAACAAGTAGAAATCGGCATATTCAAGAAAGGCTGATCAAAAAATAGATTTACAAAACATAGATCACTACTTTTATAACAAGTGTATAGGGCAGGCTACATATGTAAATAATAGGCTACAGTCGTCAGTAGATTATTTGCAAGCAAACGTTAGCTACCAATCAGAGACTTATTACCAATTAGAAAGTTGTTACGTTGATAAAAAGAAAAATGAGTAGGCCTAAATATATTTTCTAAGACAGAAAACCAGTCCATGTCTTAGTAGGGTTGGTTGGTTTGAATCTTTTGTAAACAATATTTTACGTAAATCAGTAAAAAAGTAGCTGAGTAGCTAATTTCATGTACATTGCACACTGCACAGCACTAAAACACATTGCCGGAGTTGCCTTGTTTAATAGGTTCAATTCTGCTGCTGCTGCTGCTGCTGCTGCTGTTTGTTTGTTTGTTTTATTTGTTGAGCAATTTGGGTTCTTTCTCAGGTTGAATTGCTCTTGCTCTTACTAATGAGCTCGAGCTCTTGAATTGCAACCAACTGCCGAATTTTTGAAAGAATCCTCTTTGTCCGAACGTAATTCACTGAGCCCTTAGGGTAGCGGGCTTATTCCCCTACACCGAGAGCAGAGAGCTCAGCGGTTGCGAAAGACGTCGGGGAAGCACCTAATAACCCACTCCTCTGCAGAGTGTCAAGCAGGAATGAAGTTTAGTACCATTTTTGAAAGATCTTTGTTCTGACCCTATGGGAATCAAACCCACATTTACCGACGCAGAGGCAAGCATTAAAATCACTAGGCCATTGTGCCGGTTTTCTGCTGTTGTGTTTAAGGTACCGGTAGGCTACTTGTTGCTCAACTACATTACAGTATGCAAAGATATGAGAAAGTAGATCTGCGTTACATATAATGGTCGCTGGTCATTAGCCTACGTTATATCACAAAGCAAACAAAGTTCCTCCAATTTTAAGTAAATGATGACAAATTTAAAAAAAAAAGTTTTATCAGTGTAACAAAGAATGGAAAACTACTTACTGAAGGATTACTTAATCTGATTTTGCCCCAAGTCGAGCGAATTTTTTGCCTGTCCAAAAAGTGATCAACTTTGCTCTTCACGACAAATACAAGTTTTGTGCCTGGAAATTATGACACAGTTTATAAAATCTCCATTGGTTCCAATTTCCAATTTTTAAAAATATATAAAGCACAGTTTGTTGTAGCCTACTTATCATTCTTTTTCCGCATAAGAGTCCGAGGATTTTGATATTTTCGATCCGACAGACAGTCGCCGCTCTGCCTCGCCCATACGCCAGAAACAATTGGTTGGTTGATTTGAATATTTATTCTCAGATTGACAAAGCCTCTGATAGATAAAATGGCAGTTTCGCAGACTTGTTAGAGGCTTTGAACCACTGACGCAGAGTCGGTTACCGAGATTGACAGAGTGAAGTTTCGTCTTGTTGTTAAATTGTTGTAGGCCTACATTGTGTTTTTCGTTAATACAGTTTGTTTTGACCGAGCGGTCGTTTTACAGTGCAGTACGTTATGCACTTGGTGCTAATATGAAAGTCTTCAAGTTACTTCTCCACATTCAAAAAGTAAAGTCAAGTATTCAGTATTCTGAAGAGATTAATGTCAAGCAACGTATCAAATTTTATTTGAACGCTTAAAAGTTACCTGGTTTACAAATGTCTTTTGGGGGTAATATAAGAAAGCTTTGACTAACTGGTAAGATTTGAACAACTTTTTCCTTTTGAGGACTACTTTGTTGAAATACTGCCGTTACGTTTGAAGATAACTTGACATTTGTCGTGATTTCTGTTATTTTGGCCTCTTGCCACAATAAAACATTGAATCTGAAATGTAAACAACACTTAGTTAGACAAGTCGACACTAATGCCCCTGGCGATTATAATCTGCATACTTGACTAGCAACTTTGACCAGCAGCGTTGGCAAAGGGGGGGTCCAGGGGATACTTTTGGACCCAGGCCCTGAGTAATTTTAGGGGCTTGCAACCTTTTCAAAGGGCGTGGAACTTAAAAGAAACCACCGCATACTCTTTGTATATGGTGCATTTTCTTTGAAGTGTCTTAATCTGGTTGTCGAAGATCTCATTTGGTACCGGGCCCAAATTATCCTCTTAACGCCCCTGACTATGACTGTTGATATCAGTGGCGTAGCGTGACCGTATTTTTGGGCGTTCCTTTTTCCAGTAAACTTTAAGCCTATAGTCTACTTGTATTTAAAAGCAAAATACAAACAGTGAAGCTGACTCAGTTGAACAGCACTCGAGGCTTTTTTAAATACAGTAGGCTACAAGTAGACTGAAGTTTACTGAAAAAAGCGAACATTCAATACAATCAATCGATCAATTGTTCATTTATCAAAAAATAAAACACCAAAGTGACATAAAACAAAAATACGCATAATGTTTAAGTTTGGTTTTGTTTTTGAAAGGGAGACAACGAAACGACCATACGGTCTATACTAGTCACACTACTCTGCTGGTTGATATTACAAACATACGGAAGCTGTTGCTTTTGCTCTTTCTACTTATCACGGGACTTCACTAAGCAAGAACGACACAATGAAGCGACTATCGTCCACAACGTCTACCGAGTGTGACAGAGTAACTTGGTTCAGAGAAAGATTTAACTTCAATAGCACATACACTACCGCACAACTGCCGATGAGCTGAAATAAGCATCATATAAGTTATTTGCAGATAGCATCATGCCAAATAACAACTTCACGCCTTCAACCTGCAGTGACCGGGTTTAGCCCATGCGCGGATCCAGCAAGTAGACGTAGGGATCTGACCTTTGAAATAAATGGTGAATAGCTACTTTTTCTGTGTTTTAGGGGAGAGGAATCGCCCTAATCGCCCTCCATGGATCTTCCACTGATTTTGCCTTTGATAGTGGGTTAAGGTTTCAAACAAAGTGACCAGGAACCAAAGATAAATAAGCCACTCCTTCAGTCAATTTGAGTTATGCATTGATTTATTTAACCTCAATCAGTCTATTTCAAACATTGACAAGCAATATCTGTGATCGCTGTTTAGAATCTTATCTATACAGTAATTCACCTTTTCTGATCTAAAGTCAACCTATTGAACTTGATGCAGAATGGGACTGTTTACCAGGCATCAGATTTTTACTAATTGACGCATTTTGACGCTTTTGACTCACTTTAATAATTAATTTCTTACGTTTAAACTTTGAGCTAAGTGACAAAATGTCAAAAATAAAAGGGAAAAGAGAAACCCTGCTACCAAAAGTGCTCAGTGTTCAGTGGTAACGCGCCCGACTTAAGATCAAGCGACGCTGGTTCGTCTCTCAGGGTGTACACTTAGCTTGAGCAACGCATGGTCACAGCGGTAAACCATAATCTCTTCGTGGGAAAATTGTAACATAAAGTTCCCGGATCCGTTCGTCTGTATGTAATGACCGAAAGAGAAACACTCTTCTGAAACTTCTATTCAAAAAGTGTATTTCTGTAAAATTAGCCCGCGGCTATCGAAAATGGGACGCAACGCCGTACGCCTCTAAAAACTGTCACTACAATACAAACTACTTAGATAAAGACGGAATTTTTGTCCAGCTAGCAAGCACTAAGCAAACAGTTAAATGTGCGACTAACTCTCAAGCAACCATTTCACGAATGACAAGAATAGATAGCAATATCTCAAACTCACGTACGCAGTACTGTGACGCAATAATGAAAAACATTGTCACGCAATTCAAACAGGTGTTCAAAGCTGGTGATCCAATGTTTCATGTTTAAACAGGTTTGACACAAGTCTTACGAACGATGGTGAAATTTTGGCTCATTTTTAGGAAAAATTCCATGACGTAATACGCTAAGATTCAGTAGACCTGAACGGTTTTTATATGACGTTTGATTAGGTGAACAATTGTCTGGAACAACGCATTTCAGGACTGCTCTCCATTCAGCGGCACATGGTGAATAGAATAATTCCTCGGCAACAACATTACAACTATTGGGAGACTTCTCTCTACCAATCTCGGTAACCAGCCCTGCGTCCAAAACCCCTGCAAGTATGCGAAACAATCAGGAAAGGCTCTGTCCAGTCCGTGGATAAAGATTCAAAACCAACCAATCATTGCCAAGCAAAGCAGGCAAGCAAAGGGAGTTAAATCAAATCCAGTTACTCACTAAAACAGAGTTTAAAGTTTTTTTGTGAATGGTAACTGTCTTCGATGTGATATACCGTTAATATTTATTATGATATTGTTATTATTGATGTTTCCATATAATCAAATATATCGATATCAATATACCTTGAAGAATCGATCAAGCAAAAGCGTCATTTTGGAAATTTAAGGAGTTTTTAAGAAGAGCTATAGATTTGTAATCTGCATCGGCGACCCCACTTGGTGGAAATACTTTTTGCATGTTTTATTTGTGTATTTAAGCTTAGGCTTGGTGGTGGGAAAATGTAGATTGCATAAACTAGAGAACAATCTTCGTGTCCAACTTATTGAAACAAGTCGAGTCACAGCGGTTGTACGTCACGCCCAACCGTGTTTTTAAGTGTCGAGCTGACGCCTTTACTACTTATTCGAACAACCGAAGTATTGACCAAGAGATCTATTCAATTTGCATCAATTACATTGCATTGTCTTGTGCAAAAGCATCCTTGATTGTTATCATAAGGTTTCAATCAGGTCATTAAACACTTTTTTATTTCGTGACACACTTTTTTATTTCATGGCATGTCCTTGTGTAACGGCGCATAGTCTAATTCGGACAACCCTAGTAGCCTATGGATGGATGATCATTTATGTTTGTTTGGATGATAAACAAAACGTAGCCTACATAAAACAAAAACGTAAAGTGGGCATCCAATGAGAGAGTGCGAAAGACCATAACTGCAGAAATTTTTTTTAAAGATGCAACAACACAACGGAGGAGAGAAACAAGGGTGGTAGTTTAATCTACAATAATATGCTATATAAGTCCTCCTGAGTACAGTGCTTCACTAGTCCAGCCGCTCAGCCAACTTGATTTAGTCGGCCTAGCCTAGTGGAGAAATGAAAAGTTTCAAAACCAGCGAAAAAATTAAAAAAGAACAAAAACGATTAGAACTACTAGTGCTGCAGATAATTAAAACAAGTGCCTTACGTTATTGATATCGTAAATATCGCCATAAGAATCCATCTCCATATCAATAGCGGTCCATTCGCTTGTCCAGCCATGGTATACTCCAGTTGCATAATACGTTAACACACTTATTGCTGCTGCATAACGTTGTCAAGAAAAGTAGGTTATTATTTTTTGGAATCTTAAGCTGCAATACACAATGTTATGTTATGCAATGGAATCTGTTTCAGATCAACCAGCAATAGAGCCGGAGGCGATAACCACGTGGCCACTAAGCCGGCGTGTCGAATGTGAGTAAGCCTGTGGTCTGTGATCTGAGAATCGTGTTAGTTTCATTTTTATTTTCTGCTCACAATGAAGCTGGTTGATTTTCGAAGCAAGATCATAAACAAAGAAATGTGACGTCAAAGCAGCACTGCCCTTGTTTTCCTTCTAGATATTTTTGTTTTAAGCACAAATTGCAAGAATAGTTGAAGAATTCAAGTCTCTTTTATCCACTTTTATTCACTCAAGATGCAACACCAATGTAAAAATGCATGACCTAATGAATAATCAAGTTTTATTTGCGCCCATTGCGACAACATACTTCGGTACAACAGGAAGCAGCGAAGCGACATATAGTCTTCGAGTCAGCTGCTCTCCTTAATTTGGCTTGCCATTCAGTGTCTTTGCCGAGACACAGTTGCGTGCTCTGGAGTGGTGTCGAACCCACGTCCTTTCGAAAGTCTCGCAGATGTTCTCACCACTCGGCTACGCAGCCGACAAAAATGAAATAGGCGAACACTAACAAGTTACAGATTGTCATTACTCAGAACAGTTGTTTGGCAAGTTTGATAAATCATCAAGAAAACATCTCAGCGAAGTGTTTTTTTTTTCTTTTGCAAGCGGTAGAGATTTCGAAACCTGTTATAACGGTGAAATCGCTTCCTCCATACCGGTAGTATGACATTGATTCGGGGATTCTTAACCAGGCCAGGATACCCTTGAAATACAACTCGACATGTAATGGAACTATACAAGTAAATTAGTGTTTGCGTATATTGCTTCTCCAAACTGCCCATATGCAGACTAAACTACCAACCCCAGGTAGGAAAATTGTGCTTTTGAGTCAGTGTCTGCAACGTTTAATTAATGTAAGCTTAAAAAGAACGAATTTTTCTGGATCTCACTGGAGTATTTCACCTTAGAGTCAAGGAACAGGATTTTAAATAGGTCTTCTCAGCTACGTCGGTGATTTAACCTTGAAGGGACTAAGCGCTGTATTGATTGTTGGATGATTTGACTGCTGAATTACTTTTTTTTGCAATAATGCGATAATATTCTGACAAAGCGCACATGGGTATCAAGCAACGTTCACTCTTTTGGGTTCACTTTTTGTAAATAAGGTGTTATTAAGGTGTTGCCACCGTGTCACATTTTAAACTGATTGTCCTGCTTTGGTATCATGCACGTTATAGGCTAACGTCCTCGTTTTGGCACTTCTACTTTTTTCTAGACCTTTGCTATGTTTGGCATAGGCTATCTTATTTTTCGTTATGATGGTCGGAAACAAAAACAAACTGAACTGAACTGACACCAAACAAGATTTTTCTAGTTGTCGATAGGCCTAGAGATGGAGAAAGTGTGTAAAGTTGCCGGACGTAGCTATAATAGCATCTGAGCTGGAAGCGAAATGCTGCCGGCTAAAGTAAAGCTCAAACAGGTTTTAATTTGAAATTTTAATTGAAGGGTTGCGGTTTCAAGGCCAAATTTGGATTCTCAGGTTAAAATATGGCACGATCGCAACACCTTAGGGCTTAAGCTATGTTAATAATCATGCTGTGACAAAATCAGCCCAAAATGCAACATTATGAAAAACATCATCAGGATTCGGGAAAAGTTACCTTTTCAAACCTGGTATTTGTGTATAGGCCACTGCAAAGTGATAAAACAGAAGTTGTTTTAAACTATAACTGCTAAAAAAAATGCCAAAAATATGTCAAAATGCCAATCTTAAAAACATATTAAAAACGCCAAAGTTGTCTAATTGGCGTTAGCACCGCCAATATGGCAATCCTGTTTAGGCCTTATCTTGGAGTGGCAAGGTTTGGCTTCCAGTCCAAATGCTATTATAGCGACGTCCATGAATGCAGCTTCTTTCAAGAACTCTGTTTCGATCGATTGGCGACAGCCCCAAGAAATCAATTATATGGAAAATAGAAGGAAGTATAAACTCAAACTAAACATCGATCACTTTCGGCTATTTACCCTGAAACCGCATCTTGCATAAATAGTAGCCTGCAAATGCGGCGCGGAGAAACAAACTGCTGACCATGTCGTTCTTGAATGCTCCATCCGCAAAACGTCAATCGGAATGCATGGTAGGCCAAGAGCAGAACTAGACGAAGCCACACCTGGCTTTCCATCACCTGCTCTTGAAATTTGAACAATTAATCAGGGGTCCTAAAGTATGGCATGAGGTTCCAGGCGATTTCAAAGGTCTATCTCCAACTTCTTTTAAAAGAAAATTTAAACGCTACCTTCTTGATTTAAACGACACTGCATAAATAATAACTGTTTTGTTTATATAATTACATTATTCTATTTGCTCAATGCTCACCTCTTTGGTATACGTTACTTTTGATTTTTTACTGATTGAAATTGTCAATTGGTATCTCTTAAACTCCACAATTAATTCATTCAGTAGCACGGTAGTAAACCTGCTTAGTTTTTTAGTTTTTTTTTGCCTAATAAAAACATGTGTATCTACATCAGCAAATACTTAATTTTTTGTATGATTGTTTGTGTATTTACTGTGTATGTTATTTAGACCTACATCACCTAGCTTGAGGTGGCTGCTGACTAGATGACCGCTTGGTCTTTTCGCAGTCTCCTCGTCATATGACACACAGCAGATTATTGCATATTTTGTATTCTTTTCATGTTTGTGTTTGTGACAAATAATTAAATAAACTGAACTGAAACTGAAACTGATCCTGTCTAACACTAAAGAAGAAGAAGTAGCACACACAAAATTTGCAGGAGGATAATATTCGCTTCTCAGTTGGCCGGGTTGAATTCTTGGGCTATAATGTACATAGTGTAGAAACCTTACTTTAATAGAGAAGTTATTTTTATCAAAAAAATAAAACAAGCGTGTTTCAAGGACTTTATTGCCAATTTTAAAGCCTTTTTAACGTTTTTAGCACGCTTTTACCTAAAATCGAACCAGAGTCTATCAAAGGCATGGAGCCGAATCTACTCAGAAGTGATTCTATTATCTACTGTAGTTTTGTCAGGATATTTTAATAAAATATTTTTTTGTTTACTGATATAGAGTAAATCGAAATGTCTATCAACATAATTACATTACAATTTTCCATTGATTGGCATTGCTAGGGGAGGACTGGGTAAAACGAACATTTGCTTTAAAAAAAAAACACAGATAAAAATAACACATGTTATTCTCTATCTTCTAAACTACTTCAATAAATATTCTACACAAAAAATTCAAAAAATTGGAAACCCTCGTGCCACACTCGATGGCCAAGAGGTTGAAATTGCTTTCTCAGTTGTTTGATGTAAAGACTAGTCCACTTGAATGTGATGATAGCTGAGTGTTTTTTGAAAATTTTAGCTTTTTTTTTAGTTTTGTACAGTAGTGGACAATGGATCACTATCCGAGGCTACTCAAGATTACCTTTCTGTATATTTTATATTTGCTTTCTGATAATCTGACAACTAATTAGCAAAATGAACTAGCCTACTAGGCAAAGCGGTCATAGTATGTGCATTTTCCCCATGGTCGAGGCAAAACAGACACCTAGAATAAAAATTATTTTGCACATAAACCAAGAAAGAAAAATACATTAAGTTTCATAGCCTACTATGGGAAGTTCTTGCTATGTGACATGTTAATTCAAAAAACGAAATACTGTAGGTCCATGATATTTGATATGCTTGCTCAAATAAAGCACTTCAAAGTTAGCATGTCCGTTTGCCACCCTTTCCCTACATTCACTAAAAATAGTCATGGGCTAAGTCTGTCACTCTGAAAAACTTGTTTTGCAACAAATCAAACTTGCTCAACTGATCGTAATACCAAACCTGTCTTGGTCAGCTAAGCAGATCTCATTAAAACCCCTCGAGGCAGTAGGACATGAAGCAAACGGCTGATTTTACTCAGCCAGTAACTTTTTAAATTGATTTAACGTCTGCAGATTTTGAATTAATGTAAATAGAGCGGATTTGCTGATGGGATAGTTATCAAAGTTACAGTAATTCGATAAACTAAACATAAATGTAGGCAAATCCAATTCGAAACTCATTTATGAAATAGTGTGCCTTCAATTCCGGAAAATCAAGAGGATAGCCAAACAATCCGCCTCGTTAGCTGAATGGTTACGCGTCGGCTGCATAGCCGAGTGGTGAGAGCCCTGAAACGGCAATCGAATGGGCGCCGGTTCGACACCGCTCAAGAGCATGCGGCTGTGTCTTTGGCAGGACACTAAAAGGCATGCCTGAAGGTGGACATGAAGATTGGCTTCCTTGCCTTCCCGTCCACTTAATCTACATCTTCAACCACCAGGTGTACGCCTGGATACGACAAAAAAAAATGGTTACGCGCCAGCTTAAGATTACGCGGCGCTGGTTTGACTCTCGAGGTGTGCGCTTGAGCAACGCATTTCAGGACTGCTTTCCAATCAGTGGCACCTAGTGAATGGAATAATTCCTCGACAACAACTCTTCAACAATCGGAAAAACTTCACTCTGCCAATCTCGGTGACCGACCTTGGGTCAAGAGCCAAGTATACGAAACTACCAGGAATAACCAATCAAGGCTCTGTCAGTTCGAGGATAAAGATTCAAAACTAAATCATATCGGAAAACGTAACGTATGCCATCTTGGTTCTGAGAGCAGCGTTGTTGTGCAAAAATGTTGCCCGATTTTTTGTACATTTAAACACAAAATGCTACCCTCTATCAAGCAGCTCAAACAAATCTGGTATCGCAGAAATGGCACTTAAACTGCTAATTCTATTTCCAACAACTTATGAATGTGGAACAGCATTAACTTTTTAACACTATTTCAATCAAAACAAAAGCTCGAAACAGGTTGGGTGTGATGCATAACATGAAGGTAGCGTTGCGCAATACGGAACCTAACCCCTAGTGGGGAATTCCCCCTGTTGAGAACCACTGGTCTACTCCCTTAGTCTTTCCAGTTATTTTTGCTATTTTAAATACAAAAAGTAAAGCTGACATAAGTGGAGTTTTGATTTGTCGGCCATCAGTTTGTACGACTATTTTAAATTGACAAAACTAGTAAATCTATGCTATTTTGTAAGAGTTCATAGAATAATGAATAATAGGCTACCATACTGTGTCTTGCCAAAGACACATGCTCTTGAGCGGTGTTGAACCGGCCCCCTGTTACGGTAAATACTTGAGCGGTGAATACTTTGTAAGTGTAACATCAATGAAAGCTTCCCAAATAAACCAGACAAAAGTTTGATGAAAAATGATGTAGTTCATTTTATGACTTTTCAGTACTGTTAGTACCCTCGGGCTTGGGTGTGACGTAGCGATTCTACGCAAGCTCCAGCAACGATTGGTAGGCCTAATAGCAGCAGTCACTAACTTATTGCGATTCTTAGGCCAATGATCGAGCAGTAAAAGGCAACAGTTAGCAATACCCACTCTAACTAGGTTACTTATGGTAAAACTCGGGGTTGTTGGCAACATTGATAAAAAACTTCATTTTTTCAAGTTTAGAAAAACTGATCGTGAAAGTGATCTTGATCTCATCACATATTGTTGGTAATCTTGCTTTTGATCTTCAAGATCACTAAAACTGGTGATCTTGCCCATCTCTGCATATCTGCATGAACTACGTGGTTGTACTGAAAAACACAACCCAATGAAATTTTTTGTTGTTTTGCACAAAGTAGCAAATGTCACTGAATCTTAATAATTCACTTTGAACTATTTGCTGGAAGTGTTTCAATAACACAATAAAAATTACTTTCTCGTCTTCAAAAAATGGTTATAAACACCCAGTGCGTAAAATTAATGTTAAATCTCATTGAAATATTGCAAATTTATGTTGTTGAAAATCTTCAAAACAACTAAAAATAAACCAAAATAAAAAAAAAAAATTTGCACAGGTAGGCCTACATCTCTACATGACACGTTGTATGCATATAGGTGCAAAGGACTTGATATGTCCTCATATAGCCTAAACTTCCAGTCATCATCTTGAAAGACTTTTACGAAAGACAACATTTGAAATATTGGCTGGGTTATAAGAATAAAAGCAGAGCATGTAATCAAGTTTTGTGACTGATAAGTCAAGTCGCATAATACCAATGCAAAAAATGCATGCTCTTTCTTTTGAGAAATCACGCAGAAGAACAAGTTTTAGTTTGTTTGTTTTGAAAGCATTGAAAACATCTTGCCACTTAAAACATTGTCCCAAGCTTTTTCTCGTGATCTTCATTTATATAAGCGGAATTTTCTTCAGGAGTGCAAAACTTCTCGCTTTTCTTTCTGCAAATAAGCAAAATACTTGCAGCTATTTTTATTCAAAGTCACTTTTGCTTCAAGTGATTTTCCCAACGCACCAACAGTTAATAGACATATAGACTAGCTAGAGTGCAGCTAAACTTTTTACAAAACATACCAGCAATGAACACTACAATACTATCATGCTCACAACAACATGAGCTTGGAAAAGCTTCGCTAACAAAAATTGACAACGTTTGCGAGCTTATTAATAAAAAAATCTGCTTGCGGACACTTTAATCATGCATAGCAATTATCAAAATAGCCCTAAGGTTGTTCGAAACAAAACTGGTTTAAAGTTTTGAAATAAAAGCGGTTTGATTTTGACTCTCAAAACGAAACCGAGACGCAACAAGAGAATCTTGGTAAGTACAATATAAGTAAACTTAAGTTTTCGGCTGGGTGGCCGTGAGTCACATCATCTTCGAAGAATTCGCATTGTTATCGCTCGCAAGCTGAAAAGTGTCCCAATTAAAATCTTTTTAAAAAAATGAAATTTTATGTCATTTCGAGCCGCGTTTGAATAAAATTTTATAGAATGAAAGTTCTTTTTGGCACAATTAAAACAAAAATGTTTCGAAAAGTCTGAAATCCTATTTCATAAACTGGCATTCTGTCAACTAGGCTATTGTGCCACATACCTTCTGCGAAACCATTGTAGGATTGCAATGTTGTTTTTATAAAAGTCCTCAGATTCATCAAGAGTTGTCAGATACTTTGTGGAATTGGTTTCTGGATAGAAGATCGTTGCAATTCCGGCCAAGATTGATAAAGAACCAAATACAGTCTGAAACGCGAAAGAAAGTGTCATAAAAAGACTGCATGATTGTTTGATATTGGCAACGTAATCAATGGAAGGCATCTACGCGATGTTCGGAAACAGGTCTGTTGAACGCTTGATAAGAGCACGTGGGTCGTGAATGTCTCCTGTCATGAAATTCTTCACCCAATGAAATTCTTCACCAAACATGGTGAATATCTTAGAACATGGATGCGGCCTCGTCCTGAATGTGATATAAATCTGAAAAACCATTCACAGCCACAAACGTCTCAGCAGTTGTAAAGTAATACAAATAAATCACAAAACTATCGCTGATAATCTCCTTCAGATTACTTGGGTGAACCAGGGAATTGAAGTCTGCAGTTGAAGTATGAACGGAGATAACATGCTACCAACTCGTGCGGCCATAGATCCCATGCTGAGTGCTGTCGATCTGTGGAATCAAAGCCAAGTTTTGTCAGCAAAAGCACCTTCATGACGTCATGCACACAAGTGATGTATGCAGAGTAGTTTGGGTTTCTATCACCTTATAAAGAAGAAAAAGAGGAAGCCTATGTTCCGACGAGTCAATTTGTTCCAGACAGGAAAGGCAACTTAGTAGAAAAATAAAGCTATTAAGCCATACATTTGTTTATGCTCTTAATTAGACACAAACACAATGTCAAAACATTCTAGGCAAACATCGGCCTCTCTCTATTCATGATACAAAGAATGTGAAAAGGTTTTGAAAATTGTTGAGTGTGTTGTCAAATCTACTAACATCAACTTGTAATATTCCGCAGCCCAAGTATGAAGATTTCTAACAAAGGCAACTGATAAAATTCATATAGGCTAAGTGAATAATCTAATCACACTTTAATTGATGGTTAGCATGTTCCATCTTTGAGGCGTATGATTTGAACGAAAGCAGAAAGTCAGTGTTATCACATGACAAGTGGGCTATTTAAGTATTATTATCTGGGCTAAAAATATTATCACCACAGAGTACCACAAATTCTAATCAAAAACTTATCGATACTTTAGATATCTAACAATCATATTTTCATTAAAGCTTCAAATAAAAACAAATAAATTTGGAACCCAAGTACAAAAATTAGTAAAATATTCTAAAAAAAACGCTAGTCATGAGAAACGTTGTGTAAAACACAAGAGGCCACTTTAACCATGCCTCGACGAAGTAGTGCCAGAAGAAAAAACAAGCAAAAGATGCAGCTTACAATATAGCCTACCTTACGTCTGTCGGAAAGATCTCGGCAGTTACAGAATATATTACCGCAAAAATAGTTGAAGCAAAAAATTTTCCGGTTATCGCAAATCCAGTACTTGCTGAAAGCATTTCTGCAAATACACATGTGGAGAATTGGTTTCCTTAATTTTTTTAAAACGGTTGCGATAAAATACGTTTGAGAATCATTACGAGAGTTAGTGTCTCTAACTCATTGCTCCAATACCTGTTGACCTGATCAATCAAACAACACTATCTGTCGTCGTTATCTGTTACTACTACTCTGGTGGTCCCGGGTTTAAAACTAGTCTAAACAGTCTTTTGGTATGGTTTTGATTGTGCTATTTGTGACTGTCGAACTGACTAGTGGTGAACCAATTGAGAGTGGTTCTCGTTTCTCGACAGCCGATTGTAGCTAGAATTGACAGCAATAGACCCTGGTGTTTTGCCTATGAGGCTGGGCTTGCCAGTATCGCACCACTAATTCGGCCACAGAATGAATACTCAGCCTTGTGCTAACAGCCAGGAAGAACGCTCCGTTTTACAGTACAGGCCTTTCAGTGGAAGTACGAAATTGTACCATTAAAAAACCAACCATGTTCTATGGAAACATAATATAGGGTGTTTTCTGATTGAAAGTAAACACGTCGTTTAAACTTAACATCAAAGATATAGCAATGACTTGACGCTAAAAAGACAGATTGCAACGTTAAAAATAAACACAATTATGACATTTTTTGTAAGTTGCCATAAATAAATTATATCGATATGACGTAATTAAATTGCGTTGAGACCCATTTCTCAAACTACTTGTAACTTGTTTGTTATTGTTTTTCTGTTTTTTGTGTAGTTTGAATCGTGTAATTCAACCCAACAACTTTGTTGTCAATCATTTGCTTATCCACGGCCTACTAGAACACGGCCAAAATATGTTGCTATTTGCGACTATTTCTAAGAGTCCTAATTGTTACAATAATTATTATAGCAATGACAAACTTGTCATTTTCCCATTTCCAGATGAATGTAAAAAAGCAATAGTTGCACCTGGACATATTTTTAGCGTGGTTAGCCTGAAATTAGATATGTGCGTTGAGCGTTGAACATATTCGGCCGTGTTCTAGTAGGCCGTGGCCCATCATACACTTAACGTAAGCCAGTTTTCTTCCAAAGTCATAATCGTCGTCGTCTGTGAAAACTATTTTTGTCAACACAATGTAGGTTGTAGGCAACTAATTTTCAAATATGCTGATAAAAAGAAAAAAGAACAACGTGTAAACTTATAACAAAAAAATACAAACCTTTATTTCCATTTGAGTAAAGTTTGAAAAACATGGAAGCAATACAAGCTATGCCAGCTAGAAAATAACAGCCGATAAGAATAGGTCGCCTGCCGAAAGGGCCGGAGAAATACACAAGAAGGTAACCGCCTATTTCCACCAGACCATTCAACGCGTTGTTCAGATAAGGATCTCCTAAAAACATACAATAAAGATTGTGCTGCTAACATTTAGCATTGCACTTAGTTAAATAAAAATGCAAGAAAGTTCTTAAAACGTTAGAAAAATAAAAATGAAGTGTTACCCGAGAAAGGGCGGTTTTAAAGTAGATGGTTACAAACACAAAAATACAGAACACTCAACAAGATTATGTGCAATATGAGTAGGCTATGCGATTATTGAACTTCTGATGGATAACCGAACAAATTGGCAAACCATCATAGTCAACTCACCATCTAATCCTAAGACTTGATGCTTGGCAAATATTCATTTTCTGTTAGCAATTAAAGATGAAAAAATTTATTTCGCGAAGGTCGCGCCAAAGTGGTAGGCTAATATGTATTTGATATAATTTAGGAATAGCCCGAGGAGACACTAATGTTTACAACACAAAGTATCTAACCTGCTAAGTTTCCTCCATTCAAGCTGAGACCGAAGTACAACATACTGACAGTAAACCAACAGAACATGACGTTGAATGAAAGAAGTCGCATCAATGGCCGACGGAACAAATCCCACACTTTAAAGTTCTTTATTCCGTCTCTCTTTTCCTTCTAGATTTGTTTATAAATACACATGTTACGGCTTTCCAATAATGCAAATCTAGTTCGATTCCCACTTTAAAGCTGGTTGGTGATAAACACCACTCATTACTATCCAGAATGTAATAAACTAGGTGGGCATAATTGCTGAAGAAAAGGCGGCCATCACAAAGAAACTGGCTACTTACTCTCATTACTGTTATTCGTTTAGGTTTAGTGTGATGATGAAAACCTTTTCTTCTCATTCCCGAAGCTCAGTTAGTCGGTACATCTTTACTTTTTACGTGTTAAATTTAACGAATTTTGATTTTGTTAGCGTAATAAAGTTGTTAGATGTAGATTTGTGGTATCGGTAACATCATTATGTGCTTTTATACAAGGTCGAAAACCTTGCAGGTATAGCCTGTGCGTTTCTCGCAATGCTTCTTTCCAAGACAGACAGGTTTAGTACAACCGAGTACACCGTTTACTAGAATTTATTTTTTCAATGCTGAGTGCTTAGCACAAAGAAAACTCAGTGTCATTTTTATACCATAAGGCAGAGGTCACCAACTGGCGGCCCGCCACGCTGTATCGCTGCGGCCCGCGGAAGGTATCAGCGTACAAGTATAACCAAAAATACTTTTCTTGAGGAGTTAAAGAGAACGAAGGCAAAAAATACTTTCCGGGAAGCATATTTTCGCTTTGCATACGATTCCACCGACCGACCAATCAGATTATAGTTTTAGATGGGGGTTGCTTAAAGTTATTCCAATGCGATGTCCAGCCACACTGTCCCAGTGGTTGATTAAAACGTCTGTTTTCAAAATTGTCTGTGAGCATAGGGTTGCTTATTTTAAGTTTGCAAATGTCATGTAAACACTAGTGTGCGTTTCACCGTTATTGTGTTTCACGAGCAGTGTTCTCTTTATGCAAGTTTTTGTTGGCAAAACAGGTCGGTGTGCCAACTCAATTTATGATAAATTGGCAAAATATTATATCTAAATTTAAAGACTTTTTCTGATTGTATTATGAAAATATTTAGCTTAGTAGTGCAAAACGTTTTTTTTTTTTTTTTTTTTTAGAAATATGGAACGCTTCACGATTTTGCGTGTCATCCTTGCGCAGGGACCATGCTAATCTTCTCTGTATCGTTCCAATTTTAGTATATAGGCTGCCTAAGCAAGTACAGCAAAATGTTGTTAATCAAAAAATTCTTGCCACGCTGATAAGCACCGCAAGTATCAGTTGTCTATAATAAAAGAAAGACGGTTTTATAGACTTTCACAAAAAGGATGAAAAACCAACTCATTGCTTTTTTAGAGGGAAGACTGTTCATGAATTACGATTTTTCGGTGATTTCCACAAGCGTTTGTTTCATGGTGCCTGGTTTCTTTTTCTCTGTTATTGGAGCCTATTTTTCGCTGATATGTTTGCAGGTCACTATTGTTGCCTGTATTGCGATGTGTTAAACATTTCCTTGTTTACTGAAATTGTTAATTGCAAGATATCTTTTGTGAAGCGAAGTGACAACACCACTCTTGGTTGGCGATGAATATTCTGATGAAACCGCTCGCCTCGCTATAAGTGCGCAAAACAAGTGGCCTCGTTTCTTAGGCATTGTTAAAAAAGTCAAAAGTGTTGTAAAAGGAGCTTGGCCTGGCAGTAGCCTTGTTCGATTAATTTTGTTGCTGCGGTATTCTAACATAAATATGAACAACATGGAACGCTGGATACTGGGTACAAAATGCGTTCTTTTCTAGCATAAGAGTCAACCTACCTAAAATTTTATTAGGGCGGCTCGCCACAGCTCTCCTTAGTGCCAAAGTGGCCCGCATGCAAAAAGGTTGGTGACCCCTGCCATAAGGTTTTTGACATGACCCAACACTCCAACAGGGTATATTAACCACAGTATATACTGGCTGAGACTTGAGATATGGGCACTTTACGTGCGGAGCCACCGATCCGACTGCTGAATATACTATAAATAAAGGCAAGCACAAAACCTTTTTAATTTCCGTTTCCACAATTGACTGCCAAGTTTTTTCTTCTAAGATTTTTCCCTTGCTTTCAGCGTATCTGTGAAGGATTTGCTTTGCTTCATCAAATCTATTGCGAGATAACAACCACCTGTAAAAAAATATAGTGAAATTTAAATAAGTAAATTAAATGAATAAATTTAATTTTAATGTCAGTAGAGGATCTTGAAAAAAATCAAGTGTTTTGTTGTTGTATGTAAATTATTCCATCAGATCAGGTTTAGCTGAATGGGGCGGTATTTAAAACGCGTTGCACTCCAAGAGAGCCGAACCAGCGTTACACTTGACCATGACGTTTCTTCCTGCACAAAGTCAAGCGCTTAACCAACTGAGCTATCGGAGCGGATTTTCCACAGTAAACAAGTAGTGTTGCTGAACTATCACTCACCTTGGTGATTCTGGGATAAATATGTAAACGATATAAATTGGCAGCACAAACAAACTAAAAATGAATTGAAGCTGGTGCCAATTACGAAATGCCAATGCTATTGCTGGCAGAAGGGAGTGACCACAAGCGGTAAAAAGACACATACAAACGGCTGCCTCCGTGCGCCATTTTTTGCTGGAGATTTCACTTACTGAAAAACAATAAAAAAGTAAAGAAAGTTAATTACCCATAAAAAGACTGAGTGTTCCAAAAAACGGGGGTTTTAAGAAAATTCTTGAAAGTAAACTACAGTATTTCAAACCTATGTGTTAGGGCAGTGTGTTTCTTTCGAATCCATTTCTTAGCCTTTGAAGGGAAAACATTCCTGAAATCTTATGCTGCAAACGCGACTGCTTAATTTCGCCGATTACGTTAAACAAATATGATTGGTTGAGCAAAACAAACGAGAAAATTTTGCCGAAATGGAGTAAGGTTACATATTTTTTCAGTTTTGGAAGGAACGTGACCAAGTGCTCCTAAATCTCGTTTTACTGCATTTCTAAGAATGCCCCTGAGCTAAATAAAATCACATTTTGGGTGATTGCTCTTTAAGTGTTGGAAATTTTAGTAATTTTTCTTGAAAGAAATGTCTCAATAACTCCATAAAATTTTTTATTGACGTCAAGAAGTTAGCGAACCATAAATAAAGAAGCGGTGTTTTCAACTTGGTTTTGGTTGATAAATTGTCGCACTCATGCCAAGCACACATGTTTAAAATTTAACCGAGGTTACCTGGCCGTATTTTTTTATTCTAACCTATAGCTTAGATGTTTGGCCTATTCATTGAACTACCCGGAGACCACTTTGTCTGTGAAGTTAAACTAACTCCATCAATTTGTTACCGTATATGTAGACGACTATAAACGAAGTAATACTGAATGCTCCAATCAGTATTCTGACAAATACAAACACTTCGAAGATTGGCACAAAAGCACACGCGATTCCAGACACCAACAAACCAGACGAAACAACCATCATCCCAATTTTCCGTCCAAACCTGCAAAGAGCTTTTTGTATATTTGAAATTATTTTTTATTAAGTTTTACCATTTACTTTTTGTAGGAAGGACAACTTTTAGAAATTATTCAAGATAATACAAGACTAAAGTCATTTTTAGCGGTAAAGCTTGAGAAAATAGACAATCATAAATTAAAGAAATAAGCGAGTAATTTATCAGATATTTCAAATGGTTTTTATTTTAGAAGAAAAAAGCATTAGAAAATAAAAATAGCGCATAGCCTGATTGAAAATGTTCTGAAAAAGCATTGAACGTGTGAAAAGCACAAAATTCTAAAACTAAACTTATGCATAGGCAAACTCATTTTGGGCTCTGTACTTTTACGTTATGCAGATTGATAAAGCATTCCAGACCTTTTCTTCTTACAGTAGGCTAAGTTTAATTTCTATTTTGCAAAAACTAACGCTATAATTTTTTATAGTTGTTAGCTTACCAATCCGTTAGAGGTCCAATGAGCATTGAACCAAGAAAAAAGCCGAAAAAGAACAATGTATTGGCCAACGTGTCCAAGTACTGTCTGTCGCATACTAAATCCCACTGGAAATGAAAATAAACACTGTAGAAAAATTAAATTTATTGAAATGTGGGTAATGTAACAGGTTGAACACGATTGACATCAATTTTTTGCTTTAATGAAATTAGTTGGTGAATACGTATACATGACGCCTCTTTGGTGAATGGACAGAAAACTAGCTGCTACCTACAGTAGACTATCAGCAGCCTTTCAGTGTAGTTTAGAAAACATTGTCAATCTAAACTACTGAACGGATAAACTTTCGGGTTGCTAAAGATCAAACCTAGAAGTCAGTAGCGGACTAGGAGGAAACACTAGGTCACATGCTTTTAAAAATCTTGTTGCAATGCTTTCTATTTTATAGAGCTAGTTTATGAGGTAAAATGTGTCTTGTTTTCTGTGAAAAAGACAGTGTATTGGACCACAAAATATGACCAAAAACAAGATAAAATTTATTTTTTCTGAGTAAAAAGACAAGATGAAAAAGCATTTCGCAGGGCCTCAAACATAGGCTACTATTTTTAGTTTTGTACCCCAACTTTGTATTATTTCGGTTAAGATGTTTGCAATTTGATGCTTTAATGCGCGCTAATATTTTTATCTAAATCAGCTACTGAAAGAAGTACAGGCTATTGTTCAACGCAGCGGTTCAAACTTTTTTTCTTTCACAGACCAGTTTTAAAATAAAAATAGCCTCGCGGGCAGGCGATAGAAAAAACGAAGTTTGACATCTAGGCTGTATGTAGGTGTAATTTTGTATTGCGGTTTAAATATATTTAAAGCAAGATTCGTAAAATAAAATAGATAATGTAAAAGTCAAGGTCGTAAAAGGAAACTACTTGACCAGGGGGTCAAGGAAAATTGCTTCCCAGAAAATAAATTTTGAGTAATTTAAAGTTGTATTGATCGCTTTTGTGCACTTTTAGGCACAATAATGATTTTTAGATTAAAAAGTAGGCTACACCTTATATTAGAACAATACCATAAAACTAAAACCAATTTTTTTAAAGTTTGAGTCACAGATTTTAATTTAAAATTGATTAAGTTATTTTTTAAATGTATTTTTTTTTCGCGACTTCAATAATTTAGTTGTTGGATGTTTGTAAAGTAAAGAAAACCAATAGAATTGCGTGAGCTTAAAGTAAAATTTTGAAAATCCATCTGAGGTGCCCCCATCTTTCGTACACAGCTTACACAAGGCACATTTTACGTCATAGACCTATATGAAATAGGTTGATTTATTTGTTAGGTAGTTAGTGAGCAAGGTGTTTACTTTGGAATATTTCAATATTATTTTGGTTTTTGAGGAGCCCTTAAAACTTTACCGGCAGCCTAGTATTCTTTAAGTTCACTGGTGAAACTATGTGTTCTCAATGCCACCCGGGTTAATGACATGGGATTGAGCGAGTAAAACGAGCGAAATATTAGCAAAAATGTAGAAAATTTACTCATTTTTATCGATTTTGAGCTATGTGACCCAGTGCCCCGTCCTTGGATCCGTTACTGCTTTAATAGATGTACAACATGTAATATTTATTTGTGCGTATTTAGTGCATGGTTGCAATTGTTTTCACTGCAATCAACTTAATCTATGGCTCAGGACAAACTTTCAATCAACTCGCACTTAACGACCATTTTGGACATGTGTTCTTGCGACCCGGTAACAACCTTTTCGCGATCCGGTACTGGGTCGCGACCAGGTGATTTGGGACCCCTGGTATCAAGTTTATAATTTATGACATTTGAAGCCATTTTTTTAGTACAAAGTACAAGCAATGGAAGAAAAACATTAGCCGATGTTTTTAAACAGAAATTCACTGCACCTCAGATATAGTAGTCTGTGTATATACATCACGACTGTAATGGTAACCTTTGTCACATGGAATTGTTCCTGCGTCTTCTTGTGATGTAATGCAGGAATAATCTTCATCACCCTTGCAATTGGTCAAGTTGTAATTGTACCTTGAACATGATTCATATTCCTAAACATATTGTGGAAGAGGACATAATAATAACTGAATAAGCTAAAATTATTGCATTGTTCCAGATTTTAAAACTCTGCGGGTGGATGAAAAGTTGACGTGTTGATTTTTTACAGCTAAGGTTGCAGGTATTGATTATCCAACTTCGACATTAGGCTACTATTATTCTGTAAAATCGAGGTTTTCAATTTAGAAGTAGCTTAACTTTTGATAATGTAATTAAGAAAATTATTGGCTAAGCATTATTCACATTATCTTCCTGTCAAGGCATTGGAACAGTGGGAATAAACACTTCTTGTGGAATCTAAATAGAAAACCCCTTGCTCTTCTGCTTCAGGTATAGTTAAAAAAACATCGAAGCATTTGTGGTAAATACTAAAATAAAAAGTTAATTCAGCAGTTAATTGTTCGTTTGTCGTATCCAGGCTTACACCCGGTTATTGAAGATTTAGATTAAGTGGACGGGAAGGCAAGGAAGCCAATCTTCGTGACCACTTTCAGGCATGCCCTTAAGTGTCTTGCCAAAGACACAGTCGCATGCTCTTGCACGGTGTCGAACCGACACCCTTTCGAACGTCGTTCCAGGGTTATCACCACTCCGCAATGCAAAGTGAAAATATTGAAGCATTAATTTTTGTTAAAAGTAAATGACTGAACGAGACGATGAACGTCATCAAACAACACCAGAAAACTTTAAGAGAAACTCAAAATGGTGAAGTTTTTCCATCTTGCTGTTAGTAGACTATGGTGACAGAAACGTTTAAAGTTTACAGCCATAGCGACCACAGTTGAATCAATTACATAATTTTCCGTTCAATTACATTGCGGTTACGCCATCAAAGTTTCTAGTAATTAGGGTACTATACAATAACATTGTTCTAAAATTTTCAAATTGCAGTTACTATTTATTACTTCCAATATTACATCCAAATCTGATAGCAACCAAACAGAATTAATAGATCGTCGTGCTTGCAGCTGATAGTAATGAAAAATAATTTTCCAAATCCTAACAACTTTTATGTTTTTGTTTCATTCGCTATCATTTGGAGAGCATTGATGTTTTTGTCTTGTCCAGGCTTAAACCTATTGAAGATTTATATTTAGTGGACGGAAGGCAAGGAAGTCAATCTTCGTGTCCACCTTCAAGCATGCCTTTAGGTGTTCTGCCAAAGACACAGCCGCATGCTCATGAGCGGTGTCGAACCGGCGCCCTTTCGAGTGCCGTATCACTGCTGGCACCACTTGGCTACGCAGTCGACAAGATATAGAAAAAAGTCACAATTTTAACTTTTTGTTGTTGTTGTTTCAAAACTCACCATTATTGCTTCATCATACGGAATTGTAACGTTTTTTATCTCGCTCTCTGTTAAGTTGTAATATAACGGATCATCTATTGGTGGAACAGAACATCTGTAAAATAATACTTTTAGTTTTATCTCCTCAACTTGTTATGCAGACCAAACGCACACTACACCATGCCAGAAAACGCAAGGAAAACTGATAGCATCGTAAACTAACCCAAATGAAATTGCTTCTTTTTATAATATAAATGGCCTATCTATTGGTGGATTATCCGCCAAGTGTAAGGAGTGAACAACTAGAAAAGCACTGATCAGAAAAACTGCCACTAAACAATTCATTACCTGTAGTCTGGTATAGCGCTAAGAAAAACTGAAGATAATGTATGAAAAGCGCTGGCAAACGATAACCATGATGATGATACTATTATAAAAACTTGATATTTACTGATGCCTCCAATTTCGTCTTGAAATGTGTCTATGTCCATTTCTCTAATCGGTGTTTACACCGATTTTCTTTCTAACAGGCCTTCTTAAATGTGCTAGTTGTCAAGTGTAGGCCGCGCTAAACTAAAGCGTAGGCCTACGCTTATTTACTGAACTAAATCGTCTACTAAGCACAAAACATCGGTTGCAGAAAAGACGGAGAAAGTTTAATAGGCTATTTCCTTTTTACAATAATTTGAAATTCGGCTTGCTTGCTTGTTTGCACAGTCTCTTGCTACAAGTTAATGCTTAGCCTACACGAGAGGTATAGCCTACACAAATGCAAACACTTTGCAAAATCGTACAAGTTGGTGTGCATTAACAAATAATGGTTGCATCAACATGGTTTGGTTTTGAATCTTTATCCTCGGACTGACAAAGCCTGTGATAGGTTATTCCTGGTAGTTTCGCATACTTGTAAAGGTTTTTGACGCAGGGTCGGTTATCGAGATTGACAGAATGAAGTTTTCCGATTGTTGAAATGTTGTTGTCGGGAACTACTGTATTTCATGCATTAGGTGCCGGCGTGCCGCTGAATAGAGAGCAGTCCTGAAATGCGTTACTCAAGCGCACAACGCGAACCAGCGCCGCGTGATCTTGAACCGGGCGCTTAACCACTGAGCTAACATATCAGCAATCAAACCAATGCCTACTCTTGCTGGTCGGTATTTTTCAAAGGACAATTCTTGTATGACTTTATAAGTAGGCCTATCTAACTTTCTATGTGCCATAAAATTACTTTCTTATTGTAAGATTGTAAAGGGTCCTTTTTGTTTAAAGACGTATAAGCCTACAGCAGTCTCCAAGCACAAGTGACATTGCAGCCTCCCTTAAATAACAGCAGCCATCACTGAATCACACAGCTTTTGAAGATAAAGAAAACACTTGCAGTCTAGATTCCATAGAAGCAAAAAGAAAGTAGCCTAATACAAGGTTTGTCTTAAGCCGAAAAGCATTTTTGAACTTTCACATGGGATTCATCATGGCCGATTCATCTATTTGTAAATGTTATCACTTTTCAGTTAACTTGCACATGCAGTCAGGGCCGGATTTAGCTGATGGGGGGCCCGGGGCACTTTTAGATCGGGGGGCCCCCGTGCAAAAAAAATTTTTGCGCCTACGCGCGAAAAACCATCTCTACGTCTGCAGTAGCATCAGTCTAGTACTGCACAGCATTTTGCAGAAACTTTAAAGGCCAAAAGGAAAAAACTAACACAAAATCACATTTTTTTCCACATAGGGGGGCCCTTCAAAAGTCGGAGGGCCCGGGGCAACTGCCCCCTCTGCCCCCCCCCTAAATCCGGGCCTGCATGCAGTGATGAAATTTGAGATTTTTTTCAACGGAAGGTCCTGATTACATTTTCATGTGACTTAAATACTATTCGCAAATCACAAACAAAAAGAAGGTGCAGTTTCAATATTCCGTTTCTTGTGGTGTGGACAGGACCCTGCTATTTCATATACTATCAGGCTATACATGATTTTAGTTTTTTTTTTTGTAGCGTTGTGTATTGTTTAATTGCGCTTTATGTATTTTTGTATACAGCCGTATGAAGACGCAGTCGAGTACGTTGTTATCCTGAATCTATTCCTTTTGGTGAGATTAAGATACCATACCAGTTTTGTGCTATAAATAAAGGAAATCCGTTTTTTTTTTGGAATCCGACTCTCGGGGTGTGCGCTTGAGCAACGCACTTTCAGGACTGCTCTCCATTCAGCTGCACCTAGTGAATGGAATAATTCTCCGACAACAGCACTTCAGCAATCGGAAACTTCACTCTGTCAATCTCGGTGACCGGCTCTGCGTCAAAAGCCTCAACAAGTATGCGAAACTACCAGAAATAACTTATCAAAGCTTTGTCAGTCCGAGGATAAAAGTACAAAACCAAAACTAAGTTAATACAATATGTTATAGCCTACCATTTTCAGTTGACTCGGCCTGCTACTTTTAAGGTACCGTACCTAATTTGATGTTAACTGATGTTCGCTTAAAGTGGATCATACACCGAAGGAAATCAACTTCCACGCTGCTGACCTAACATTGGTAACTTTGTTTGTTCTCCGACTGCACACCACATTATCTACTCTACCATTGTCTTGTATATGCCCCCCCCCTCCCCCGACAGATATGTGGACCTCACAACGCTGGATGAACACACACAATCCGTTGGCTGCCGCGCCTGGATGTAACGTGATCTGCGGCGGTCTCAAACTCAAGAAGAAGGTAACTTTGTTACCGTACTCCATATGTTGTTGTTTCTCGTTTTATTTGAATAACAATCTAATAAATGTTCTATATTCAAATACAGGTAGGCTATCGGTAATAAGTTGTCGGTATTTTTTTGGAACGGTAGTTTCACTTCTGCCCGGTGGCGGAGTCAGAGAGGAGGGGGCACTTGGTACAATCGCTCCCCCTAAAAAATAGAAACGTAACTTTATTTACTGTGTATTTGTAAGGTTAGATTAATTTACACCTACACATTATTGCGTTTTGTTGGAATCGCCCCCCCCCCAATTCCTAAGGCTACTTTCTGGATCTGCCCTTGCCTTCAACTTCTACGGAGTATGATTGGCCAAGTTTGAGTGATTGGTGATGAAATTTATTGTAGGCTAATAATTCACAACGCACATAAGCGAAAGCACTGGAAAGTTGTAGCCTACGCAGGAAAGACCGAGTTGTAACTATATCTATACGTAGTTACAGCAACAAAGATCCATTAGTCGTATATGGGCAGGGCCACTTCAATACATAACTCAGCAAAATGTAAGTCTATGCTCTATAATCGTGTTGCCAGATCATTCTTAGCAGTTTCGTCTTCTACAAACGCAATGTTTGCACCAGGTCCTTCTTTTTTGTTGTTTCTGTAAAACATTAAACTTCATATAAAAATGCTTTGAAACTGGTCCACCAAAGCAAAAACTAACTTGAGATGTACTGTAGCTTTTTTCTTTTCGAAGCAAAAAAGTTTTCCAGCAATGCTCAGATCCCTGCAATCACTGACGTACGCAACATTTTCTTGAAAGGTACCATATATAAGTTTCATTTTTATTTATTTGCATTTTATAGGGACTCTAAAACAATGATGTCATGGCTATTTACCGAAACGGATAGTGTGCGTTTCTGCTTGTTGTTATTGCCTGTAAAGTATTCTATCCTCGCCGTGCCACTGAATGGAGAGCAGCCTTATATACGATAGGTTAACAGATGATTGCATACAAAAAGTCAACGCTAAATTCTTACTTTCTATAAAACCATTGCAGGATGGCAATGTTGTTCTTATAGAAGTCTTCAGATTCATCAAGGGTTGTCAGATATTTGGTTGAAGTGGTTTCAGGGAATAGCAGAGTTGCCAGTCCAGAAAATATCGCTAAGGTACCGAATACAACCTTCAAACACAGCAAGAATTAAACAAAGATATTTTACTGAATACAAGAATAAATTATTTCTCATAACTGTCATTTCATTATCGTTAAAACCTTATTTCGTTCATTTTTAAAACAGAAGTCATGTGTGGGGTTACGCTTTTTAGCATCTGTTTGGTCAACGCTTCTGCTCTGGAGTTGAAAATATCCACTCGAGGCTAGAAACAAAAACTGAACGACAAAAAAATGAAAACTAGAGCGGATTGTTGGTAAATCACAACGATTAACTGTAGCACCTGTGCAAACCAAGGAATTGTGTTTTGGAGCTGCAATATAAAAGGAGACAACATTCCACCAACTCGGGCGGCCATGGATCCCATGCTAAGTGCTGTGGATCTAAAAATAATGAAGATTTGATTGTTTGGTTAGATTACATGTATATATAGCTAGCCTAGGCTAGATCACTGAGTCGACATTTGAACCGGCAAAAAAAGTTCCAAAAACAAAAAATATCAAGCGAAACCTATTTAAAGCAGAGGAGAGTGAAAGTTAGTGATAAACAAATACCGGTAATGAAAATAATAGCAATAGCTACAACGAAACGATTACCACTGACCTAACATCCGTGGGATAAATTTCAGCAGTTACAGCATAGATGACTCCAAATGCAGTAGATCCGAAAAACTTTCCAATTATTGCAAATGCAGTGCTTGCTGTTAGCAGGCCTGAATAAAGTCGGAAAAGTATGTTATAATTTAAAGAAAGCATATAGATCGAGTTGCTGAACAAAATTTCATTTAAAAAAAAGTCATCTCAATCATTTATTAACAATATTTTGACAAGAAATGTATGAAGAATGTAAGTTAGTTGATTTTGGTTTCGAAAACCAAACGATTGACGCATTTGAAGACTATTAGGAAATAAAACGTCAATTGAGAACGTTTTTCCGTAGGCTATCCCAATGAGGGAAAAAACATTTTCTGTCACTTACAAAAATCTTTCTCTTCTCACATGAGGTAAGCTGATTATATGCAGTTGCACCTTTAAACAATTGCAAGTAATTTAATGCTTTAATTTTAAACTGATCAGTGATGAATTTCTTACCGTAGAGCTGCAATTTTCAGTTATAACCATTAATAAATATTAAATAGCCTACACTTTGCCATCAAACGTTCACTGTTGAAATAAATAGCACAAAAAACTTTTCTACAACGAAGACAGAAACCAACTTGTATTATCATCTGCGTAAATGCTAAACAAGGTCGACGTGAGGCAAGCCAACCCAGCTAGAAAATAACAACTGCTGAGAACCGGTCGCCTTCCAAGAGGACCGGAGAAGTACACAAGAATATAACCTCCAATTTCTACCAGACCATTCAATGCGTTGTTCACATAAGGATCGCCTACAAAGGTAATAGATCAAATTATTAGGTTGAAACGGCCAATAATAATAATAATAATAAATTTGTATATAGGCTGATAAAGGCTGTAGTGGTGCCACATGCGTTGAGAGAACTATTTGGGTTCGTTACCGATGAGAAGCTTGGACCCCACAAACATGAACTTGGACCCTACAAACATGAATCCTCAAAAGAAAGCAATTGAACTGTAAAGAATACAAGGTGTTTTCTTCATTCTTAGGCCTGAAAAAATTCCTGCCTTGAAACCATCAGGGTCCAAATGTACCCCTGGACGCCCCTGTAAACGCTACTTTTGCTAAGTTTCCTCTGTTTCAAGTTTCAAGCGCCTCTTGTTGAGTTTTTTTTAATTTAACGCATTCTTTTGGGAAACAGCAGACTAAAAAGATGACAAGCTACTTAACCTGCTAAGTTTCCTCCATTCAAGCTGAGACCGAAGTACAACATACTGACAGTAAACCAACAGAACATGACGTTGAATGAAAGAAGTCGCATCAATGGCCGACGGAACAAATCCCACACTTTGAAGTTCTTTATTCCGTCTGTGCTTTCTTCTTTCTATTGTATGGACAGCAAAGTTAGTCCGAAAGAGCACGAAGTGAAAATTGAGATGAATGCTTTTAAATAACAAAAAGTAAAGAAAAAATACCTTTTGATAAATAAGTTTTCAATGGTACAATCCTTATCGCATATCCAGTTTTAGCTAATGACACAAAACATGTTCGTGTTTGCATCATAGCGTAGTTACAAATGTAATTGCAATTAAATGTAATTAATTACACGTTTTCATGCAATTGTAACTTAATTATAATTGTGATTTAGACTTTTTGTTGTTGTGTAATTGTAATTGTATTGCAAGGCAGGCGTAAAACAATGGCAATTGACCCTTCTAATGTGGCTGAAAAGACGAAGCTGCGCGTCCCGTAACAAAATGTTCCTCATGCGAGTGTGTGTCCACAGTCGACGCTTGACATCAGTTGTACGCCGACTCCACGACGGTAAATTCCAATCATCACATTAGTGGGATACAGAAGAAAAAAGATATTCTCTGCAACCTAGTATTGTTGAAGATAATACTTTGCCAGGAAGGTAGGCTACATGACCTTTTTCTTCTCCATTCCAACAATCAGATCCCAAGTGTCATCGTCGAGAGACTTTCCTTTGCTGGTAGCATATCTGTTCACAATAACTCGTGCCTCGTCAAATCTATTGCGGGAAATTAACCATCTGAAATGTAAAACTAACCTCAGACGCTGATAAGAATTTTGCATAATATACAGATAAGCCATCTTTGCGTCATTTTGTATCAGAAGACACTCTCTGCATTATCAATGGCTGTAAAAATTGTATATTTTGATATTTATTGACTAAAGATAACTATTTAAGGTTGAAATTGTATTTTACACTTTCGTATTATTTGACAATATATTTCTGTAATATTTTTGTGTTTTTCCATGCTAGACAGGTAGTCACTACCTGACCTCACCCTTTGAAGAAGTCACTCTTGTCTGATTGACAAAACGTCGGAATAAAAGCAAAGTTATCACCTTATACATCTTGTGATAGTTCAGCTTAGTTTGCACCAGAAGAACGTATATCATGTTATTTAACTAAATGCCTGGTGAACAACCTCATTTGATTTTTATTCTGTCAACGATTTGAAATGCAACATGCACCCTCATACTCATTGCAAGTTAAAAAGCGAAAACCTGTAGCATACTTTTAAATAAGTGCTATTGTAAAGTTGCGTTTTTCTTGCGTTTATATCGTTTAAAACTTGACTTTAAAAACACAAAAAATCAGTGTAAAGCAACAAACACTTCTGCAGGTGGGTAGTACAAGTGTATTTCAGAAAACACACTCTCCTTTGCTAAAGTGGTGTTACGCTAAGATGATGATTGGCTACATGCACCGTATATATATATGATTTTGTGTACCTTGGTGATTCTGGAATGAAAAAGTAGATGACAAAAAACGGCGCCACCAGCAAGCTACAAATAAGTTGAAATTGATGCCAGTCACGAAAGCAATACGCAAGTCCTGGCATTATTGAATGATTGACCCCACTGAGAATGCACAAATATGTCGATGCTTCGGTCCTCCACTTTTTGCTTGAAATTTCATTTACTGGAAAAGAAACTTTCTTAAAATGAGTGCTTTAGTAATGCCATTGCAAAGCTTGCCAAACACATAAATAACGCCAACTTAAAAGCGGTAAATTTTATCAAAAAATCTAATAAAAATAAATAAACAAGCAATTTTGTATTTTTAGCATTTAAAAACAGTCTCAACCATTTTAACTGTTTTTTCGCTGTTTATAGTTTACTTGATGTCCACCCAGCAACATAACATTTTTTTACCAAGAATATTTTTAATTGATAATAGCTATAATATTATAATAACTAATTTATAATAAATAAACTTTATAAACAAAGACGGTATGTAAGTTGCGTATATATAAGTTGCCGTATACGTAGTTATTCGTAGTTCACCGTCTGCCCTAATAGCTCAGTTACTAAACAATCAGCTTTTTCAACAAAAAAGCGGCTAGAACAAGCAGTAATGGTTTACGTCTTAGGGTGTGTACTTATAAGAAATAATAAAGTAAGTGCTTAACTTTAAGGACCGATATCGGTTTGGTAGCACTTTGTGAATGGAATCACTTGAATGTAACACTTGAACAACAAGCGGTAACTCGTTTTATCAATCTCGTTGACCAAGCTTATGTCAGTGGTTCAAAGCCTCCACAAGTATATAAAACTTGCAGGATGAAGTTTTTAAAGAGGCTTTCTAGCTCCAAACACAAAGATTCCCATAATCAATTTCATTGGTTATTGGTAAAATACCGGTAGGCCTACGTATATTTTATTTTGTACATTGCATATGACCTTAAGCACTCTTTGTGGTAGAGGTAGACTAATTACGAACTTAAAGGCATACTAAAGGAAAATTTCAAACCGGAATTAAGCATTAAAATGAGTAAACTGAACATTCAAGAATACATTTCAAAAACAATTACCGAAAAAAATTTGTTTTCAATGGCGCTGGCAAGGCCCAAAGTCCAGAGTTTCATTTATTTTCATTTTTTTCAAAATGACCAAAACGTGCAAACACTGCTCGAGAATACGTCATAAAGGCCAGCAATAACAAAAGCCACGTTACCAATCTGATGTTTTGAGCAAACTGTCTGCTGTTTTGATGTTAAAATGTGCTGTTTTGATGTAAATACATACATAGCCTACAGTCAAATCGCCCGCAGTAACAATTATTGCGTGATCGGTTGATTGCTAGCCTTTATGACGTAGACTGCACAGTCGCACGCTTCGTTGCTCAGGCTCAATCTCATTTTGAAAGCTCTGACAAAAGCACGCCCACAATGGTGGTCAGACCGCAATGGGGCAAAATTTTATTGAAAATCGTTTTATGGTAGCATGTTAAACACAAAGAACGTGGAAAATCGCCAAGTCAGGTTTTTCCTTTAGTACCCCTTTAATACTGTAGTGCTATTGCATCTTACCGTATATGTACAAAACAATGAAGCAAGTAATTGAAAAAGAGCCAATCACTAGTCTCAGAACAACATAGACTTCGTACGTCGGCGCGAACGAACACCCAACTCCGAAAAGCAGCACTCCAGTTGATATAACAAACATAGCAACCTTCCTTCCAAACCTATTGATTCAATTTGCTATAAGTTGCTGGATAGACTACGCTTTTCAATGTTGGTGACAGCTGAGTTTATAATGCAGGTTATAATAAAATTCTTCAATAAAACTTTTCCTTTTGTCAGACTCGCATGATTCAAAGTCAATGACTTTTATTATCTATTTGTGTAAAAACGTCACAGTAGACTTGACTTTAAAAACATTATAAACTCAGCTGTCACCTTGTTATAATACATTCACCGCCAAATGTTTCTACATTGCATGGGCAGGTACCGTAGCAGTATTGTGCATGGTACAAGAAAAAATAAGCTGGTGCTGAAAAAGCTTAGCATATTTAAATCGTGCACGGACATTTTGCCGGAAGGACATTTTGCCGAAAGACATTTTGCCGAAAGACATTTTGCCGAAAGGACATTTTGCCGAAAGACATTTTGCCGAAAGGACATTTTGCCGAAAGACATTTTGCCGATGGACAAATTGCCGAAAGGACTAAGGTTGTAAACGATAGACTAAAAGTCATTGTGGAGAATATTGATACATATAACCCAAAAATGAGTTTCGGAAAACTGTCCATTTAGCAAAATGGCTTTCGGCAAAATGTCCTTTCGGCAAAATGGCTTTCGGCAAAATGTCCTTTCGGCAAAATGTCTTTCGGCAAAATGTCTTTCGGCAAAATGTCCTTTCGGCAAAATGTCTGGATACCATTTAAATAACTTGAATAGATGGAGCACAAACACAATAGTTGATTTTGATGATTGATTTTGTACACACGTTTGCGCAACGTTCAAAAGAACGTCGGTTCGACACCGGTCTAGAGCACGCGGTTGTGTCTCAGCAAGGCACTCACATCCCAAGATAATGGGAGCAGCTGACTCGATGATTATCCATTCGCTGAGTCCTGTTGTTTGTTGTGTTGCATTTATAATCGCTGTGTACTTCATGTAATGGGCACAAAATACAACATTATTATTATACGGATGTCAAATGACAAAGCGGCTTGGAAGACCATGATCGCCAACGCCGGTACAAGATCAGGGACGTAATTATTAGGTCTTCTACTCACCAATCAGTCAAAGGACCAATGTAAACGGATCCTATGAAATAGCCCAAAAAGAACAAAGTATTTGCTAGAGAGTCCAAGTATTGTCTGTCGCAAACCAGATCCCACTGTGAACAAAGAGGAAATATGACATTGGACATTGCAAGTAAATATTTAATCTAATGCACAAACAACGGATGGACATTGCAGCTTCGTTTGTCGAAGATGTGACAAGAACAGCAACAGCCAAGAACGGCATGTGGATTGAAATAAGGTCTTTTTTGTAAAAAAAAGGAATTTTTCTAATGAGTTCATGCAAGTTTTATAGAGTCTATTTTGTACCAAGTATATTTTATTTACAAGAAAATCATTAAACTTTGAACACTTAAACGCCACACTATCGTTGCACATCAGTCAAACTCAACATATTGAATCTATGCAGAAATAGTACACGATGTGCTTGATTTAATACCAAGTGATTCTAACCCAATCATACAATCTGTGGCGCACGCAGGGGTCAACCTACTCTTGGACTTAGATTTACGGTTACTTTAAGGCTTCCAGAACTTTTCCAAGAGGACCGGGAAGTTGCAAAGGCCGTACCACATATTTCATAATTTTTTGTCTTTGTATCAAGTCCATTTTATTTTAAATAAAACTACTTCCTTTCTCGTTGATATCTATTTCCCGTGTTTAGTCTATTTCCCGTATTTCTTAGGTTTATTACTTTTTTAGCTGGATCATGTTTTGAGCCCCGGGAGTGTGGTTGGTCCGAGCCCAAATTAGCCGCTCCAGAGTGCCGACAGGATTGTATAAGCCTAGATATATAGCCTACTAAACATAAAGCTAGGCATATGCGTATGCTAGTTTTTATAAGTTAAATTTACGGACCCCTTATTCTCTATGAACAAGAAATCATTTAACTTATAACCGCCATGCGTAAAGAGCATCTACAAGTATGCGAAACTACCAGAAATAACCAATCAAGGCTTCGTCAGTCAGAGGATGAAGATTCAAAAACCAAACCAAATCGCAGATGCTGTAAGCTACTTTCCGTTAGCATTAAAATCACCTGTGATACTGTAGTTTGTGTATACACATCACGACTGTAATGGTAACCTTTGTCACATGGAATTGTTCCCGCGTCTTCTTGTGACGTAATGCAGGAATAATCGTCATCGCCCTTGCAATTGGTCAAGTTGTAATTGTACCTTGAACACGACTCATATTCCTAAAAAAAAACGACATAGAAAAAACTGAGTTGGTTTTTAATGCTTCTATCATTGAGTGAAAGGTTTATTGGAGGATTAAAGGAGCATTGATCGTCAGGTTGAGAAAACATGTTTTGAAGCTTATAATCCAGATAGTTTCATAGCCCATACTGCAAAGGCTTTGAGAAACCAATGCAAGCCCTGCCAGCAATGTTGACAGTTGGAAGTATTAGATAGCCTATTGTACCTTGTACTTGCGATGTACTGTTGTCTGTAAATCATTTCTGTCTGTAAATCATTCCTGTCTGTAAATCGTTCCTGTCTGTAAATCGTTCCTGTCTGTAAATCGTTCCTGTTTGTAAATCGTTCCTGCCTGTAAATCGTTCCTGTTTGTAAATCGCACCTGTTTGTAAATTGTTCCTGTCTGTGAATTGTTTCTGTCTGTAAATTGTTTCTGTCTGTAAATTGTTTCTGTCTGTAAATCGTTCCTGTCTGTAAATCGTTCCTGTCTGTAAATCGTTCCTGTCTGTAAATCGTTCCTGTCTGTGAATCGTTCTTGTCTGTAAATCGTTCTTGTCTGTAAATTGTTCCTGTCTGTAAATTGTTCCTGTCTGTAAATTGTTCCTGTTTGTAAATCGTTCCTGTCTGTAAATCGTTCCTGTCTGTAAATCATTTCTGTCTGTAAATCGTTCCTGTCTGTGAATCGTTCTTGTCTGTGAATCGTTCTTTTATGTGAATCGTTCTTGTCTGTAAATCGTACCTGTCGGTAAATCGTTCCTGTCTGTAAATCGTTCCTGTTTGTAAATCGCTCCTGTCTGTGAATCGTTCATGTTTGTAAATTGTTCCTGTCTGTAAATTGTTCCTGTCTGTAAATCGTTCCTTTCTGTAAATCATTCCTGTCTGTGAATCATTCCTGTCTGTAAATCGTTCCTGTCTGTGAATTGTTCCTGTCTGTGAATCGTTCCTGTCTGTGAATTGTTCCTGTCTGTGAATCGTTCCTGTCTGTGAATCGTTCCTGTCTGTGAATCGTTCTTGTCTGTGAATCGTTCTTGTCTGTAAATCGTACCTGTCGGTAAATCGTTCCTGTCTGTAAATCGTTCCTGTTTGTAAATCGCTCCTGTCTGTGAATCGTTTCTGTCTGTAAATTGTTCCTGTCTGTAAACCGTTCCTGTCTGTAAATTTTTCCCGTCTGTAAATTGTTCCCGTCTGTAAATCGTTCCTGTATGTAAATCGTTCCTGTATGTACATCGTTCCAAATGAAGGGTGTTGTGGTTACTTAGCTGCAAAGCCTATAGTTGTCGTGGGTTGAACTATATCCAAGAGAATCTTTTTACTCTTTATTTATTAAATATACTTCAACTAAGAAAAAACATAAAATAGAATAATCCTCAATCTTTTTAAAACATTAGAGGCCAATCAAACATAAAAAACTGTTCAACTGAAGCATATACAGGAGGCTTATTGCTAGAATCAACAGTAGCTTTCAAGAGTCTGTGTTACAAGTCTGCTGCAGCCTGCATACAATACAACAGTGGCATGTTGAGGTGTTGGGAGGTGTGCTTGAGCAACACTGCTCTCTATTCTGCTCCATCTAGTGAATGGAATTATTTACTGACAACAACACTTCAAAAACAAGCGAGAATCTCACTCTGTCAATCTTGGTAGCCAGGGCCTGCGTCAGTGGTTCAAAACCTTTACAAGTATGCAAAACTGCTAGAATTAAGCTCTCGAAAAAGCTTTCTCAATTCGAAAATAAAAATTCTCACGATCAATCAGCTAATCAGCAGCAAAATACAACTGGGCTATTAATTTATAAAAAAAAAATGAAAAGTAAACACTGATTGAAACACCGCGGGAAACTTTTTTTACATTACTTTTGATTTTCCGCTAGTAGCCTATGACACTCTGCTTACTTTGTCTGCTTGATCGTACGGAATAGTAAGATTTTGAATTTCACTCTCTGTTAAGTTATAATATTTCGGGTCATCTATAGGCGGAACGGAACATCTGCAAAATAAGACAAAATCATAGACTTTGTTTGATTTTTTATGAATTTAAGTTTTATCTTGCATGTTTGTAATATTGAGTTTTCTGAAATGTCTTATGAGAACATGTCATTAATGAAATGAAATTGTTATTATGCTTCGATTGGAAAGCAAGATTTTTGCATTGAACATTTAACCGGTAACTGCGGCTTGGAAGCTACCACAGTGTAGACTTTCAATTATCGTCAATAGAGTCACAAAAATTGGGAATTGGATTTTTGCTGTTGTATATTTGTAGTTATTGTAGCCTAAATTCTGGAAAATAGAAAGCTATTATGGAATACTCAGAATACTCAGTTCAGTTCAATTTGTTTTTATTTCTGACCGTCACAACGAAAAAAAACAATATATGACAAACATAGCAGAGGTCCAGAAAAAGGTAGAAGCTACTGCAGCTTAAAGCTAAAATGCAGATCTTGATCTACGGAAATTAGTGATCAGAGCGATGTAGGCTATATAGAGCTATGCAGTAGCGCACCCAGAAAAAAGTTTAGGGGGGGGGGGGGCTAATTCAGAAATGTCGGCTGAGTGATTTGCGACAATAGTGACAGCTGTGGCGTATCTTAGTGGGTTGAGCAAGGGAAGCAATAAAAGTCGTGGAGGTAAAAGCGTGCCGAAGGCACGCGTATTCTAGGGGGTCCGGGAGCATGCCCCCCGGAAATTTTTTGCAAAATTACACTCAAATAATAGATGATAGTGCTTTCTGGAAACATTTTTAGGGTAATATTTGTATGAACTTTATTAGCAGATAAAAAACAGCTATTAACTTAAAATGAAAAGTAGCTCTTACACGAACGGGCAAAAACTGTGGCTCAAATTAGAGAACACCAAAGATTCAGCTTAACTGCTCAGTTACAGCTACCTAGCCTACTGCTGTAGTAGCCAGGATAACAGTGTAAATCTAACATTAGGCTCAAACTTTTCCTTGCAAGGCAGATATAACCCCAAAGCCTTAGATTTTCTCATTACGCACCGGAATAATACCCAACAGGAAGCAACTTTGAGATTGCTTCCACAGATTAGTTAAAAGAAACGTAGCCTAAATCGCGTAAACTTTGCTCTGCTATTTTCCTTTGTTTCTTCGTATAGCAAAAACGAGAGCAAAGGATGCGATACGAATCTCTGCTTCCGTAAGCTTCCAACATTTAAAAAATTAAAACCTAGACGGGGAAATGAGTTAGAAACTGTTCTAATTCGTATTCAGGTAAAGAAATTACGAAATCATTTTACTGAAAAATATTATCTTTTTTTTCAATTTTGGTAGGGGAAGCAATGCTGACAATAGGCCAATACCCATCCCTTTGATTAATATTTAAGGCACTCACGGCCCACAACCCACCGGTTGCCGATACATCAGGGTTTGTTCTCTCAATCAGATTACAAGTTGGCCTAGTGAACCCCATGTTACTAGCACCATCAGCATCCTCATTCCTACGTCTACTCTCGCAATCTTCTATAGATCTTGACTTTTTTCTCATGTATGACAAAATAGAATTAGCTTTCTGTTTGTCAATACAAATAAGTGCGAAAACAACAACTAGCACGAAATCAGTTTGAAACAAAACACTAATTTTGTAAACATTAAATTTGAAGTGGACGTTTTCCTACTTACAAAACATTCAAAATTAGATAGCATTTTCAACTGAAGTCCTAGACGCCTTCGTCTTTCTGCTCAAATTTCGCATACAGTTTTACATGTCCGTGTGATTCAGCATTGACGTACCGTACATCGGTATGTCCACCAGACATTTGACGACGAGAGCATCTGAACTTTAAAAGTGCCATCAAAGACCATAGCATGGAGTGTTCTTTTTGTACGGATCGAAAATTCTCTGCTGACTCATTTAAAATTTTACATAAAGGCAAATCCCAATTTGACATCAAAATTCAGGAAGCAGTGTCAAAAGCTACAACCCAAATTTAAACAAAAAATTAGGCTAACTTATTTGCTGAAGGCGCGTCTATTTTCCTCAACATTTACTTGATGTAGGTATCATATTCCCTGTGGTGCAAATTTTTTTGTAGTTATGCACATAGTTGCCTTTTCCTAATAGTTGAAATTTATTGTATTTTTACAAATATTTTCAGGTTCCTGATGAGGGCTTAAGTTAAGCCGAAAACGTTCTAGTGTTAAAACTATTTGTAAATATGTAAAATATATTGTTATAATGATCAGCCCTGTTGTATTGTTGTGTCTTATTCATATCTAACCTGTAAGCAAAAGGTATAAATGGGGAACATACAAAAACTTGATTTTTGGTGGCGGGTTTGGGGGAGCTTGAGCCCCCTTAGCCCCATGCTGGGTGCGCTACAGGAGCTATGTGAAGTTTCACAATTTGGTTTCACATCATTTGAAACATGTGCGAGAAGTAAAAGCGTGATCGAATTTCGGAAACGCTGAATATTCGTGACCGGTAAATTTCTGGAAATTGTCGTGATTAGATAAAACAGATAGATACTGTATCTGGACATGCCAGCTAACCCAAACCATCAAGCGTCCATCTTAATCATTTTTATTTGTTTTTTTAGCGTTTTCCTGACCAAGTGTGTTACTAGTCTAAATCTTATACGTCATCTAAAAAATCAACTGAGAAAAATTGTAGCAAACCTGCTAAAAAATATACGGTACTTTTAAAAAATCGTTGTGCCGTAGTCTATAGCCTATACCGGTGACATAGAAGATAGAAGGCCAACTGACTAGTGTACGGTAGTGTAGAAGGCCAACTGACTTGTGTAGCTATAGGCGCTACCGTAGGCCTATACACTATACAGGAAAGATAGATCAACAACTTGTCCAAAGTGCAGTTATCGTGAAAGCGATTCTGCAGAAATATTATCACAATAGGCTAAAGCTGCATCTCAATGTTTTGGACATAGGCAACATTATTAGGCTACTGCCACTTGACATAAACTTACATCCGCACACTTTTCACTGTTTGAAACCAATAAAAATTCTAAATAAAATAATGTAACGTCTTTACCTGTATTCTGGTACAGCGCTCAAGAAGGTTGCAGCCAGGCCATGGTAGGACGCAGCAAATGACAACCATGAAGAAAAAATAATGACCAAGATCTGATATTTACTAATTCCTCCTATTTCCTCTTGAAATGTATCGATGTCCATGTTTTGGCAAAAAAGTTTCAAAGAGTTTTACACTAAACTCACTGTCGCAAAAGAAAAATATATTGAAGTTGTTAGAGTAGGCTACTTGTACGCTATCCGTAGAACAGCAGCTTTAAAGACATGATCAGCAGTGTAAACTCATGCTTGTTGAATAGGAAATCTAGCCAAGTATGCGAGACTAGCCGAAATAATTTTTCAAAGCCTTCTCAGTTCGAAGATACCATTTATAAAAAGAACTGAAAATTGATCATAAAAATATTTTGAAACAAAACTTCGAATTGGTTCGAAATTGGTTGAATTGTAGCCTACATTCGCCCAGTCCAGGTTTACAAAGCTAACAGCTAGGTAACAATCTGCCACCTCGCCTTTTTGTTTAGAGCTGGCAATAACAACACATGGTTCAGTACAAGTTGTTTCTTTAAGAACTACTGTATGGTATGGCCTGGTACAGACGAAAATACTGACTTGCGATGAAGTTGCTGCCACAGCTACTAGCAGACACCAATTGAAAACGAGTGTGCTTGTTTTATTCCCCTCTTGAGTTAACATTGTTTATTTGCATCCACTCAGTTTTCAACACTTGCAGCAGTTGTTGGAATCGGCTTTTCATGTTCAGGCTGATAGAAAAAGTTTTGCAATCCTAATAAAATAAAGAAATAAAACAGAGTAACCTTAGCGGGTTTAACCTACTTTTTTACACAACCGAAGTTAAACCCGCTAAGGTTAGCCTACTCAGTTTTATTTCTCTATGGTTCAACAAAGCAAACTCTCTACCAAAGCTTTATCAATCACTAGGGCACAACCAATTTTTTGACCTAAAAACTTGAAATTTTGACTTTATAATTTACAAATTTTGACCTAACTTTGACCATTAACTTTTTGCATTTGCAACCCAAATGCGAAATACAAAGTATATTAGAAATCAAACCGTTATGTAAGCATATTTTCTTTTTCTAATGAAATAAAAGAAAAATGTGGAAGACTCAACGACATCACAGCTAACGAACAGGTAATGAAAGTAACTCGAAAAACTGCAAAGGATAAATATGGAGTGTCTTTAAATATCCCGAAATTACTGAGAGGGTTCTGCAGTATTATACTTCAACATCAAGTAATGTGTCACATTATCGCCTTTGAAGTTACTGTCTTCTGTCATTCACCTTTAGGTGTTGAGGTATAGCCTACTCAGAAGCGTAATCAAGCAGTGTAGGCTACTACGAACTTTAGAAAAATTTGATTGTTTAACCTTAGGCATAATTATAGGCTAGCTAAAGACAAATTTGAGAACATCAGTAAACTAAAGCTCAATATTATATATTTCCCACCGCATAATTTACTCGCAATCATTCTCGTATCATTTGTTCAGTTTGTGCTTTTCAGTCCATAGGGGAAGATGAAGACAGCCTCTACGTGGCCTTCCCTACAAGTAACTTCGACCAGAGCTAACAAGCACTAGAAGTGAAACCAATGTCTTCACCACGTCACACGACAACCGTACCTACTCTAACGCCTAGCCAGCCCTTTTTAGGGCTTGCTCTAACGGTGATCTCGGCCAATATCGAAGGGTTTTCTTCAGCAAAATCAGCCGTCCTTGCTGAACTCTGCAAGCAACATCAATGCAATGTCCTCTGCCTACAGGAAACCCACCGAAGTGCTACACACCACAGGCCAAGAATACCCGGAATGGACCTCGTCAACGAAATCCCTCATGGGAAACATGGCAGTGCTATGTACGTAAGATCTGGATCACGCATTAACTCAGTTTCGTCCGATGATAGCAATAGCACCGAATGCCTGACTCTCCACCTCGATGGAATAGACGTAACATCTGTCTATAAGCCCCCAAATGAACCCTTCATACCAAACGATCTGATGGTGCAAAATGGCAGTACGCCTGGCTTGTTTATTGGTGATTTCAACAGCCACAGCTCGAGCTGGGGCTATAGAAACACCACTAAGGATGGAGAAGCTGTTGAAAAATGGGCTGACGATAATAACTTGCAGCTCATACATGACCCTAAGTTGCCCCCTTCCTTTAACAGCGGAAGATGGAAACGAGGCTCAAACCCGGACCTCATCTTTGCAAGTGACTCCATCACTATGGGCTGTGTGAAGCACATATTGGATCCAATCCCACATACTCAACATCGCCCAATCCGCCTCCGAATCAAGGCAGTTGTTACTCCAAAGGATGTCCCATATCAACGACGATACAACTTTCGAAAAGCTAACTGGAAGGGATTTACTTCAGATCTGGACTTCCACATCGCCAATTTACACACGTCATCAGATAAATACCCTGACTTCATAGAAGCTGTACGAAGAGCGTCAAGAAAAAACATTCCTAGAGGCTGTAGGACACGTTACATCCCTGGTCTGAATTCAGACTCAGCAGACCTCTATGAAGACTATAAAGAAAAGTTCCAATCAGATCCTTTCTCTCACTCTACAGTTGAAGCAGGAGAAAACGTGATGGCAGCTATCGCCAGCGAAAAGAGAAGAATGTGGCAAGATATGATCGAATCCACAGATCTGTCTCATAGCAGTCGGAAAGCCTGGAAAACAATTAAATTGCTGTCGGCCGACTACACTAAACCAGACCACCACTACACTGTATCTGCCAATCAAATTGCCCATCAACTCCTTCTAAATGGCAAAAGCAAAAATAACATGAAAAAGCAGTCTAAACCCCGGCTAATAAGACCTCAAAATGAACGCAACCCTCGTCTAACATCTCCTTTCTCAATTGAAGAACTGAAGAAGGGCATTGAATTTCTGAAACAAGGTAAATCTGCTGGATTAGATGGAATTCGGACTGAACAAATTAAACATTTTGGTTCAATCGCTCTGGGATGGCTGCTAAAGTTTTACAACAACTGCCTCAGCTCTTGCC
Organism: Aplidium turbinatum; assembly: GCF_918807975.1. Classification (NCBI taxonomy): domain Eukaryota; kingdom Metazoa; phylum Chordata; class Ascidiacea; order Aplousobranchia; family Polyclinidae; genus Aplidium; species Aplidium turbinatum. The sequence goes on from NC_137477.1 coordinate 5,367,296, forward strand.
AAATTCCTAAGCTATGGAGAAAAGCCAAAATTATTGCATTGTTGAAACCAGGAAAAGACCCAACTGACCCTAAAAGCTTTCGTCCTATATCTTTGCTGTGTCATTTGTTCAAGTTGTTTGAACGGCTGATACTAAACCGATTGCAACCTCTCATAGAAGACCAACTCATTAATGAACAAGCAGGTTTCCGACCTGGTAAATCCTGCACAGGACAACTCTTGAATCTAACACAGCACATAGAGAATGGGTTTGAAGAGGGTTCCGTCACTGGAGCCGTCTTTGTAGATCTATCTGCAGCGTATGACACTGTCAACCATCGTCTCCTTATATCAAAGATCCTCAATATCACCGAGAACTTTCGATTCACTAAGCTGATACAATCATTGCTTAGCAATCGCCGTTTCTATGTTTATTTTTGTGGCAAAAATAGCAGATGGAGACAGCAGAAAAATGGTCTACCACAAGGAAGTGTTTTAGCCCCCATCTTGTACAACATTTATACAAACGACCAACCAATCCATCCTGGTACAAGAAGCTTCATATACGCTGACGATTTGTGTATAACAACACAACACAAACACTTCACTTCCGCGGAAACAGTACTCAGTGATGCTCTGGATGGGCTGACGACATACTACACGGACAACCACCTGCGTGCCAACCCCAATAAAACCCAAGTCTGCGCATTCCACCTTAGATCCCGGGATGCATCACGCCAACTAAACATTTCCTGGAATGGAACCAAACTGGCACACTGTATCAATCCCACATACCTCGGTGTCAAATTAGATAGGTCCCTCACATACAAATCCCATATCGAAAAAGTAAGAGCTAAGGTGGCTTCTAGAAATAATATTTTGCAAAAACTCGGAAACTCTGATTGGGGTGCCCTCCCTGACACAATACGGTCAACTGCTTTAGCCTTATGCTATTCGGTTGCAGAATATGCTTGCCCAGTGTGGGAACGCTCAGCACATGCCAAGAAAATTGACCCCATATTGAACCAAAGCTGCCGTCTGATTACAGGTTGTCTCAAACCAACCAACATCACGTCGCTGCACATTCTGTCTGGAATTGCTCCCCCCAACATCAGAAGAAGCGTGACCAGCAGAAAGGAAAGATCTTGTCAGGACATAGATTTGAGACACCCACTGTATGGCCAAACTCCAGCACACCTCTTCTATTCCTGATTTATGTAAATGACTTTCCTAACTGCCTTCAACACGGAACTGCAATTATGTTTGCAGATGACACCACCATTATATATAAAAATAAAACCGTTTCTGCTGTATATGATATTGCAAATCAAGAGCTTGTATGCATAGATCAATGGCTATCAACAAATCGATTGTCTCTAAATGTCACCAAAACCAAACATATATTATTTTCAAGTCAAGGAAGCAAGACACTATCATGCAACCCACCCTTAAATATTCGAAAAAACAACATAGAGCAAGTTGCCTCAATAAAGTTTCTGGGAATAATTGTAAACGAGCATTTGTCATGGAAATCTCATATGGAAATCTTGCTTCAAAAAATAAGATCAACACTCTGCGTGACAAAAAAAATTAAGTCTTTCCTAAACAAACAAGCACTTCTCTCCATTTACCATTCTCTAGTTGAGAGTCAGATATTATATTGTATCTCAACATGGTGTCATGAAAACAAAACTACATTGAAAAAGCTACAACGTACATGCAATAACTTTCTTCGTACTGTATTTAACATTGACCGCAGAGAAAGCGTAAAAGATGTAATGGAACTCAATAATTTAAAATCAATTAACCACATGAAAACTACAGAGATTGCAACTTTCATGTTTAAATATTCAAAAAGGCTACTTCCCACAACATTCAATGATATAATTATGTGTAAACAATCAAGTAGCCTAACAACAAGAAGTAATTCTCCTTATATTCCGATATATTGTAGAATTAACACTTGCAAACAATCAATACGGTACATGGGGCCAACAGTTTGGAACAAGCTTCCCCCTACTATAAGAAATGAATGCAAAACTGTAAAAGGCTTTAAATCAAAAATGAACAAGCTAAATCTTTCTTAAAATGATCCTATCTAAGTATTAGGCTACATGCACCAAACATACTAATATATATATATATATATATTTTTTTTTTTTTTTTTTTTGCCCAGAAATGATAGGCCAATGTGTGTAGATTCATTAGCAAAATAGTAAGGTTGTAAGTACTCCTACTGGTCTTCTGGTTCTTGTGTTTTTTTGTCCACAGAAGTTCTACAGAATCTTCAGAAGTTTTTCCATCCTCTTCGACCAATCGCCATCTTTCGTTGAAGCGGTGGCCATGTGCTCCAACCAGTTGTTTTTTATATCAATATCTTGGACTGGATCGTCATGCTATTGTCTGATTATTTATCTATTTTTCTAACATGCCAAATTGGATTTCTTTATCACTTTTGTTATGGTTTAACGTGTAAAACATATACACGGTAACCCAAATTTATCATATTACTGTGACATGCCACTACTACATCCCAGCTGGCGATGCCTGTCGTTCTTGCATTAATTCAACGTTTGCTAACGTTGGATCAGTGTGGAAGTGACGAGTTTAGCTGACTGGGGTTTAAAATTATCGCTTTATCAACGCAACTTTTATCAAAGCACGCTTGATATCTTCAAGACATAACTTTCCCTGGGTAAAATTGAATTTCCGAAAGATGATGATGTTGTTTTCGCTAGTTTGTTTTATTTGTTTTCGTCATTGTTTTCAGTGTCGTCAAGTTATAGCCTATCTATTTTGTGAGTCGTGCAAGGCCTATGGTGCGTTGCGCTTGAAATGGCTTTGCCCGTGGTAGGATTTCTTTGTGGGGTTTTCTTTGCCTGCCTTGCTCTTCTTGCTATGAGCTAAACGCATCAAGACGTGTTCCCCTTAAGACCATCAGCACTCTTGATAACGCACCATGGCCGATCTTCATAGCAACTGTCCATACAAATCTTCAATATATCAGCTAAAGTTATGTAGGCTAATAAAGTTGTAGCCTATATATGTTTTGTTACATTTTTTATTTTTTTTTTCCCTTTATATCTTAAATTTTTCTGAAGGTGTTGCGACCGTGCCAAATTTTTTTCAACTCAATAACTTACTTCGGTCACAAGCACGTTTTAACGTTCGCGTTTTGTCGCTTCTACCTTTTTCTCGACCTTTGCTATGTTGACGTGTATTGTTTTGATATGATGGTCAGAAATAAAAAAAACAACTGAACTGAACTGAACTGAAGTCAAGAAAAAGTTTCCTTGCTTCAGTTGTCCCATTAGGTCATGACGATGTCGCCGCCAATGTGCGGGTTCAACTATGGCAGGAGGGACTGGCAGCCGGACCGACATTGGCCAATATGGAGCTCACACCCATGGAGAGCCTTCCTCCCGGAAAACGTGAACCGTGGAAGTATTGGCGATGCCTCAACCGCTTAAGAACTGGTATTGGCAGGTGTAAAACCTCGATGAGACACTGGGGGTATTCCATGGGGAGCACAAGTTGCAAATGCGGACAGGAGCAAACGATGCAACATCTACTCGAATGCCCTGACCTAAAAGCAAGGTGCTCTGCACAGGATTTGGCCGAGTTCAACGATAGAGCAAGAGCCTGTGCGTGATGCTCTGGGCTACGGCCGTGTGACACACGATGAAGAAGAAGTCCATAGTGTCGTTACAGTTAAAGTGCATAGCCAAATTTATCTTACGATTTTTCATTTTATGTATTGCAGATTTAATTCCTGATGAGGACACACGTACGTGTCGAAAACGTTTGAGTTTATTTTATTTAATTATGTTATATTTTGTGTGAAATAAAGTATGCTAAACCCGCTAAAGTTACTATGTTTTATTTCTCTATGGTTCAACAAAGCAAACTCTCTACCAAAGCTTTATATGTATAATGGTGCTAAAACTCAATACTATATGTATAATGGTGTTAAAACTCAATACTATATGTATAATGGTGTTAAAACTCAATACTATATGTATAATGGTGCTAAAACTCAATACTATATGTATAATGGTATGAGTATTCACCTAACCAAGAACAAAGACCACGTTACCTGCATTCCACGCCTAGCCTACTGTAGAACTTTGACGCGAAATTAACACCTACTTAATATTCAATCGTTAGTAGTGGGCGAAACAAGATTATTAGCCTACCTCAGAAATTGCAACAAATGGATCATTACATCAGAATAGCAACAGAAATTGCAACAAAAAATCAAAATCTGTGTAGTTTTAATAAAATATCAATAGACAGAAGAAAAACTACGTTAAAAGAAAATTTTGACCTAACCATGAAATTTGACTTTTTTTTACTTAATAACTTTGAAACCTCTCTTCGTGTCAGCCTAAAATTTAGTTTATGGACGTTTTATAAACTTTGAACAAGGCAGAAAAATTTTGACTTTATTGACTTTTGGTTGCCCTATTTATCACCAGTAAAATAAACTTTAAACACTCCAACGTACCCACCCGCTCCAGCTTAGCTCCGGCTACTTTTCTCAAGTCCGGCTTCGGGTCAGAGGGGATAGTGGCTCCTTCACGAAGCTGGACGTATGTATGTGTGGTTGAGATGAATTTCATAACCGTGAATAAATGTAATCTTATATTTCATTGTGGTATTGCAGTAATGCAAGAATGCACAATTACGTATGTTGGCTGTAACATTGGTCTTACATGTATACGCAAAATTGGAAATGGGTACAAAGAAGCCCTTCAAAAAAATCTTTATTATCTTAAAAACCATAGCATATACTAGCCTACATCAGGTGCACAAAAAACATAGCTTAAATTGAAATCAACCAAAATGTTTACTCCTAAATGAATCCTTTGAAAGGATGGCAAGCATTGATTGGTTAATCCTCAGACTGGAAAAAAATCTCTTTGAGTGATTTATTCTGGCAGTTTCGCATACTTGTAGACTGTAGAGCAGTGGTTCCCAACCTGGGGTTCGCGGACCCCTTGGGGGTCCGTGAGAAAGCATTTGGAGGTCCGTGATTACCTTGATGAATTTTTGAAAAAAAACTTTGTTCTATATGCACGGATGGAGCACCAGCTATGATCGGGAACAAATCCTGATTTGCTGCTTTAGTAAAAAACGAAGCTCCTCGCGTGGTTGTTAACCTACCCATTGCTTCTCGCACAGGTAGCCTACGCCTTAGCAACAAAAACTTTACCAGCAAGTCTCAAAGAAATTCTGACAAATTTCGTGAAAGTCGTTAATTTCATCAAAAGCAGAGCTGTAAACCACCGTACTTTTACAGCGCTCTGTCAAAAAGTAAGGTCAGATTACGAAGTACTTTTGTATCATTCTGAGGTACGTTGGTTATCTAGAGAAGTTTTAAAACGACTGCAGCAGCTAAAAAATGAGGTATCAACTCTTTTGAAAGCAAAAGGAAGTCCCCTCTCAAAAACGTTTGAGCGTAAAAGTTTTCTACACGGCATGGCCTATTTAGCCGATATTTTCGATCATATTAACAATGTCAATCGTGGCATTCAAGGACCAGGTGTAACAATAATTGATGCAGCTGAAAAACTGAAAGCGTTTTTAGCCAAATTGCCGGTTTGGGAACGCAGATTGGAAGCAGGTAATTACGCTAACTTTCCAATGTTAGAAGATCTTATCTTGATAGGTGAAACTCAAAGAAATGTACTCTTTTGATCTCTCTTAGAGAAAAATTTTGCGCACACTTGGAAACCCTGCAAATCTCATTTCAACGTTATTTTAATGTAGAACACCTGCCGAACGAAGTTGAAACATGGATTCGAAATCCTTTTCTTTTTAACTTGAACAACATTAACGATGACGGTCTCAGTAAAGATGACCTGATTGATTTGAGATCAAAAGAGTTATTACGCATTGAATTTCATTCAAAAACTGTGGAAGAATTTTGGTGTTCACAACTGCAAACCTACCCATTCTTGACAAAGCAAGCGATTATTGTTTTGTTACCATTCATAACCACTTACCTTTACGAGGCAGGATTCTCAGCTCTTGTTACAATAAAAACTAAACATCGAAATAGCCTGGACGTTGAAGATGACATTCGTGTTGCATTGTCAAAAACTCAAACACAGTTCAGTCGTTTAGTTCAGGAAAGGCAACAACAGCCATCTCATTAAATTTGCTTACGTTGAACAAAGTTTCGGCATGGCACTTTGGGTCACCTTAATATTCAAATACTGCTGACATTTCTTGAACAAATCATTCATTTTCTTATTTGAGCAACTGTTTAACCTGATATTTGCCGCAAGAGTCATAGCGGCAATGCAATATGACACAGTACAGTAGTTGAGTAGCATAATTATTACAATAGTCAATAGTATGTTAATTGAGTTTCAGGCAAAATTTAGGTAGGGGTCCGCAGAAATAATAATTTGTCTAAAGGGGTCCGTGACAACAAAAAGGTTGGGAACCACTGCTGTAGAGGCTTTGAACCACTGACGCAGGCCTGGCCACCGAAAGCGACAGAGTGGAGTTTCCTATAGTTGTTCATTATTGTACTAGCAATTATTCCATCCACTACGTGTCGCTGAATGTTAAACAATCCTTATTACGCGTTGCTCATTGCTCAAGCGCACACCCCGAGAGTCGAACCAGCGCCACTTGATCTTGAAATTGCCATAAAGCACTTTTTTCAAGAGTGCCTGGTTATCGCTTCACTGCTTGATGAGAGTGATGTACCAACAACCAGGGCTGTTGAGAGCATAACTTGGTTCAGTTTGTTGTTAACTTGTTTAACTTTGTTGAGAGCATGAAAGAAAACGCACCATAGGCCTATCTAACAAATACGAGATGGTTACTTCAAGTTCCCGCTTCATGGAATGGTTATACGGGCAATTAAAATTATCTCTGGTAGGCTACAAAAGTAGCCTACTCCATGGAGAACATTGTCAACGCCACTGCCAACAACCGCTTCGTTAAAACATTGATTACATGATGTAGGCTAGATATCAACAAAGGCGGACATTCCTTTGCCGGAACATCCTGCCTCCGGCCTCCAGCCAAAATCTTGCTTTTATGAACAAAAACAAAATTAAACTGAAATTCTCGTCAACGTGCATGCATGCTTCGCTTATCACATGCGTGCAGCAACGACTCCACACAGTAAAAGATAAAAGTGGTCCCATACTTGATGCAAGTGTCGGGTATGAAAAGATAAGGTTCTCATTATACTAAAGCCTTCGGCACTAAGAAGAGTAGGGTGGCCAGTTCCTTTCTCTCGGCCGCTTTTCCTTCAGCAACTACGCCCATCCAATTTACTACTCCCTGGGTAGAGATGAGCGGTATTTTTAACATCCAGCTGAAGCCGAGAGTCGAACCAGGTTCAGGGGCGCCGGAACAATTTTTGACTGGGGGGGGCAGGATTTTGAAAAAAGGGCACTTTTGTTGCTGAAAGGCCTTTTTTAAGGCTTTAATATAAAATATAACGATAATGCTCATCTATCAGCTCACTATCGAGTAGTGATACAAGTGTCCGGTGTACAAAGAAGGTAATGATCGATGCTATGTTATAATGATGTAACCTACTGTCTACCGCACATAACCTGCTGTCTACTGTCTACAGTTGACTACCGCAGAATTTTATGCCGTGAATAGAATTTTGTGGCAAAATGAAAAATTATAGGCTAAAAACGAATAGCAAATATTGTTACATTGCAAAATGCGTAGTAGCTTACATGACTTCAAAAGGGCAACATTGCCCCCCTGACCCTCCATCCACACAAAAATTGAGGGCAGGGGACATCCGCTTCCCCTGCCCCCCCCCTGCTTCCGGCGCCCCTGACCAGGTTTGCATAATTGGAAAACCAACGTCTTATCCGTTGCGCCATCCCACCGCCACACAGTAGATGATTAAATTATAAGCAGTCGAAGTGAACCAGTGGCCTTGTTGCATCTATCAACTGCGTTACCTGCACTTGAAAACACTGATAGTGATAGGCTACTATATCTTCAACAGCTGATAGGCTCTATAGGCTATTCATAGGCACAATTTTCTGTCTACTCTACATATGGGCCTCGACCTAAAAGTTTAGGTTGAATGAACGCGTGGTCTACATTTACGAGAGGCCTATGTTTACTGACTTAAAAAATATGTTTTGTAATTCTGAATCTTAAGGCTTGAACACTCTGGCCATTGGGTCATAAAAGGATTGTAGACTGCTCTGAGACATTTGCTTGCACTATGGGTTTCAAAATGTTTACGTTTCTGCAAAGAGTTCACAGAACAAAGAATGCCTAAAGCAAACCATAATCAAATATTTGCATTGCTTTGTTTAAACAGTTACCCGCGTAATGCTTAGAGAACATGCAGGAATCTCAATCATTAATAAAAAAAATCATCTATTTCTTTATGTGTGGCAGGTAGGTTATTGGGTAACGCCTAGTTTGTCGATAAATGTTGGAACAAATGCATAAAATGTTGGAAACACGAAATTTTGTAATCAATTGATTCGAGACACCAGTTATTCCGATGGTGTGGGTTCGAATCCCATCGTTGACACTATGTTAACAAACAGAAATCACAGATTGCTTAGTCGAAACCAGTGGCGTAACCAGGAAAAAAAATTGAGGGGGGGGCCAAATACTTGATGAATTGAAGAGAACGACAAAGTGTTTAATTTTTGAGACATCGCCACCTGATGTGCAGTGGTGTATCCTGGTGGCTTGAGCAAGGGGAAGCAATGAAGCTGGTGGGGGTTAGAGCGTGCCGAAGGCACGCGTATTCTAGGGGGGTCCGGGGCATGCTTCCCCGGAAAATTTTTGCAAAATTACACTTAAATAATGGATTATAGCGCTTTCTGGAAACACTTTTAGGATAATATTTGTATGAAATTTATTAGCAGATAAACAGCTATTAACTTATTAAAGGTAGCTCTTACACACGAACGGGCAAAATCTGCGGCTAAAATTAGAGAACACCAAAAACTCAGCTACACAAAAACCCAACAGAGTAAACCATTCTGAAATTGCTTCCACAAATTAGTCAAAAGAAACGTAAATCAGGTAAATTTTGCGCGATTTATGATTTGCAAAATTTATTGGTGTCTTTCTGTGTGTCTAAAACAAGTCCTTGGGGTGTTGATAGCCAGATGTCTTGGAAAACGTTATAAATTTCTACAAATTTTATTATATTTTCAACAAAGGGCTCAACTTCGGAATCCAAACTTTGAAAATTTTGGGGGGCCATGGCCCCTTTCGCCCCCCCCTGGCTACGCCTATGGTCGAAACGTGTGAACTGTTGGCTGTAAGGTGCTGGTTAGATAATAATGTTATTGCCGCTCTACAATTATTGCTTTTAGCGACAGGGCTCATGTTTAATTTGTTTAATTTTGCATCAGATTTACGATGTCACCACATCATTACGCAACTCACCTTCACTGCATTATGCAAGAAAGAACGCAATTGGCACCGTTTTTAAAGTCCGTGAAATGACCCGACCTAGATGTTGGTCGGGTCATATCACGGTTCTGATGTTGGTCGATCTAAAATCCACCAACATCAGAACCGAAGGAAAAATCCCACGGGTCACTGAGCTGGCGTAGGCCACAGAGAGATGTAATTTAGCCTATTAAAAACATTTTATTGTCGTTGTTTTTTTATCCCTTTTTTATTCTTGCCGTTTTTTACATTAGTTATTTCCAATCGTTTCATACATTTTTTTAAATCACGGTACCGTGCAACTGTTTTTTATTAATCATAATAAAGAAGTGAAAAAAAACTGTTAAACTATGGCTGCTGAATAATTCATTATAAATTAGTTTGGTGTAGTTTTGACTTGTTTCTGCTGTTTCTGAAGTGCTACTAGCATGGATGAGGATGAAGACTGTTAGGATGATAAATCCTGACCATGTTAACAGTCAAATAATAATAGCAATCATGTTTTATTTTGCGTCTAGTGAGACAACATACAGTAGGCTACACTGCGATCACAGATGCGATAGAACAGACACGAAGAAGCAGCGAAGAGACATTTGTCTTCGAGTCAGCTGCTCCCCTTATTTTGTCTTGCCATTTAGTGTCTTTGCTGAGACACAGCCGCGTGCTCTGCCCCAGGTAGCAATAGTCGGCGTGCAGCTGGCGTAATCAGGGCGGCGAGCGCTCACATTGGCGACATCGAAAATCGTTAGCTGTAGGACAGCGCCTCACTGGCGAATATCGTCATGATTTTTTTTCTTTAAAGTCATGACGATATTCGCCAGTCAGGCGCTGTCCTACAGCTAACGATTTTCGATGTCGCCAATGTGAGCGTTTTCTGCTAGCTCTGCGCCGTCGACTTTCGAGCGAGAGACGCGCTTTCGATTTTCGCTCGCTTTCCGCTGGCAACGCGCCGTCGAGTTTCGTCAGATGGTGTTGGTTTCCTACGAAAGGCCGAGCTTCGCGCTTGATTAGAAAAATTTCGTCATCATACCGTTTAGTTGCGCTTGATTGAAGTCACGTGCCATTTCAAACACGCGGTTGATTTGATTTGAAGAGACTGTTTGTCTGATTAATTGTCTTTTGCGCTTGCTCAGTTATTGGGTAGACTGCTTTACAATAAAGCTTACTTTGCACTTAGTTTGCTGTACCCGGTTACGCCTACAGCATGTAAGAAAGTGTCGAAAGAGGGAACTGTGTCCTAGTTTATTGTGTTTTAACCTTAATTAGCCTACATGAAGATTTAAGCAAGCTAACAAACGCTCTCTTTTTGATCTGGAAGAAAAGTTAGAAGCAGATGCGGATGTTTTGGCAGCTATTGTAAGTCACTGTACTCATTTGTTATACACTTTTCTGCCACAAGCTACATGTGCGGTAGGCCATGTCGGAATAGGTACATGCAATCACATTCCGACATGGCTACACCAGTCTTATGTCATGCAACAACCGATCAGTTAAATTCTAACATGACGTGTTGACAAAATATTTGTTATTGCACCTATAAAGTAACTGTTGTCATATTAGTTACATGTTTGTTTTCGCTTTGCAGGTGGTAACTACAGTAAATCATACTCAAATAAGATTAGAACCTCCCACACAGCAACCCCCGTCATTTTTACATTGATGTGACGTCTGCGGACATTGAACCAATGTAAAAATGACAGATTTTGCTGTCTGGGCTTTTAATTATTCAACTGCTCAGTTTCAATTTTTAAAACTGGTTTGTTTTGCTCTAAACGCTTCCACATACATTTTGTGTGCAGAAATACTTTAGTTTGTAAAATAGAATCATGTTTATTAAACCAATTTATGATGATTTTTAAAGAATAACCTAACGATTAACCAATATATAGAACGTGTGGTTGTTTGGTTTGAGTTCACGATCTAGACTTCGCTTGTTACCTTGTTCAGTTCTAAACTGACTATTGAGTAACGCGGGGATGTTCATTTAACAGCGATGGAAAATAACGGTTGGAGGAAATGATTGTACGGAAACTGTGTGGAGAGTTATGCGACTTTTAATGAATGACGATCTGGCCGCTCAGTTTACGGTAATTGAAGTGGAAAAAACGAAAAAACTGCCTTTCTTGATCTGAAAATAAAAAAGTGTTATTTGGTAAGTTTGTATTTATATAATTGTATATTTAAGTAGTTTTACGAGCTACCGTCAGTAATAAGTGCTGCAATGCTATTGCTAACACCATGCGTACTACAGTCTACAATACGATGGTGGAAAATGCCAGGCTTCTTTGTTTTTATGAATGGAAGTTAAATATAAATCAAATCAACTGAGGATTGACAAATTGGAAGATTTATCAAGGAATGGAATTTTTTTCTGTAATATAAACGTTAAAATGTGACAACGTCCTGTAATATATCAGTTTCTACTATTTAGCCCTGCCTTCCAAATATCACATGCGTGATTGTTGTTGCAGGATAAAACACGGGTTTCAGCAGCACCTTATCACAAAAGATGTTTCAATAATGCTGAGTATTATCACTGATGAATTATATTAAACCCTCTCCCCCACCGATGTGACGCTAACTTAACGCTTTACATACCACCCCCCCCCCCCGTCGCAAGCGTTACGTAATATTTGAACGTTCCCTAATTACAATTTTTTTTATTACCAACCGTCTTGCTACGTCATAGGGGGGTTTATACAGTACATTTAATTGTAATGAACCCCACTTATGTCCTCATGCAGGTTAAGGACACTTGCCATCGGTTCGATCCCTAATAATGAGTTAGTAGTGTAATTAAGTTGTTGTTGTGAGCGAAATTGTTTTCACAGAGAGCTCATATTGTATTATTACAGATGTGATTCGAAGGCAAGCCAAGGCGACGGACAAAGTTTTCAAATCTGCAGTGAAGCGGTATTTGAAGGCGGCTGGTGACAGAAATGAAAAAAAAAAAAACCGGGCAAACAAAACTTCCGGCGCAGATAAAAATTCGGACGATACATGAACGCTATCTGTTTTTTGATTGTCTGTTGACCTTTTAGTGTTCTCTTTTAACATCTTGCTGCGAATTATCATATTTGCGTGCCTCTTTATTCGGTTTGCTTCCTTCGTACAATAGTTGTATTTGGGAAAATCTTATCCCGACAAGCTATTGCCAAACACTGTTGTGCCGTCTATGCACTAATATTAATTCTTGTGGTGAAGTCGAGTTTAATGTTATTAATCATTTAATTAATATCTTTAATGTTGTTATTCAAACGTGTTTTCGGAGGGGTGTTTTGCCGCCAGTCCTAATCCCTAACATTACCCCGAACCAAAGCTCTTTGGCGTCAAAACGACCTGTTCCCATTTTTTTTATATTTACCTAATGGATGTCGAAACGCAATAATCACTCATGATTGTTGGTATACTGCATGTATCCTACGTGGATGTTTGAATTTTGTGCTATCTGGTTTTGAAGGTTGCCAGCATGACAGCCACAACAGATGTGCAAACGAAAATGCGTTATGGTCGTCGTTCAGGTGGCCCTTCCCTATAATTGTGGTTGCCGTGCTGGCAACCTTCAAAGCCAGATAGCACAAAAAACTCATTAATTTGAATTTCTCTGCTGGCTACGTAATAATCTTTATTACATCATAGAGTACAGTGGAAGCAATAGTAGTGTTCTTGATGTTGCTGTGTATTTTCTTCCAGTGCTGTGATTTTGACGTATTGCAATACCTATCATATAATTGTGCTTATATTATTATGATACTGTCGTATGTAGTACACAATTGGTTTCTAACCGGGAGTAAATTTTACTCACCCCTACCCTAGGCCTAAGGTAAATCTTGCAAGCAAACATTTTAATCAAACTCATTATAGTTTGGAAAACCAAGAAAGTTTTTTTTAATAGAATTTTTTGATTAAAAATTATTGTTTCGCGAAAACTGTCAAAATTCACTTAACAGCTGCTGGGCTTTTACAAATAATCTCATGTTTATAGTCTTTACCTTTGCTCTCACATGGCTTGGACTTGTAAATTGTTCTGTTATTTGTATTACAAATGATCATAAAAACCGCCATTCATTATTACTGAAACATTTTTTAGCATTGTGTTACGAAAATGGAGCTGTGGTAAGACAGTGTATTAAAAATCTTCATTGTTTTTGTTATTTTACATTCTTGAATTGCGTCTCGCTTTTACCACAAGAAGACAATTAAAACACGAAATGCTTCAAAAAGTTTTAGTGTTTTGTTTTGATAATTTCGCAAACAACAGCTGCTGCTGGTGGCCGAAAAAAAATGGCTTCAGCAGGGCGACATTCGTCAGTCCAGCGACAGCGCGCGCAGCCGCAAAAACGTGCCAGTAAGTTTAGCGAAATTCGTTGGCGTACAGACAGCGCGCCGTTAACTAACTTGAGCGACTTTCGCGATCGAGGCGCTTACGCACAGCCGACTTTATTGTCGAATTTCGCCAGCGTTACGCCGGCTATGCGATGAGCAGATCGGTGGCGGCTGGCTGGCGATTATCGCTGGCGCGTCGCCAATAACTTCGCTAGCGTGGAGCTGGCTAGACGCCAATCTTTGCTACTTGGGGCAGCTGTGTCGGGCCCACGTCCTTGCCAACGACGTTATTTTAAATGACATTCTCAGTCAACCTCCTTTGTATTGCTTGTCTGAATCTCTTTTATCAGTTTGTTTATTTCTATCAATACTTTTTTTCATTTATTTCTGTTATTGCATATTCTTAAAAATCTCATTGGTGAATTTGCATTCTATATCGCCTGATACAAGTTAACTTATCGATTTCTTGATTATTTCAGAACAGACATTTAAGACATTTCAAAGAAATAGAATGCAAATTTTGTTTCAGCATTTAAGTTTTAGACAGATTGTTTGCGCAAAAAACGTTTTTTTTTTTTGATTAAAAAAACAACATGTTTAAAAAAACGAGCCGAAAACCGTCTTAGGCTAGCCTACTTCCCTGGGTGTGCACTGTGCAGGTTAGAAATGACGAAAACACAAATAGAAAATACGACGTTGAGCCTGTGGTTGAGCAATTATGGTATCAGCATAGGTCGCGTCTGATGCTCTTGATTTAACGATCAACACGTAGTTAATCGAGCTTGTTTTACCAGGTTACTCCAACATTTTTTGGTGCACTGTTCTACTGTAAATTACCAAGCACAAGATCAGTGGTCGAGTAGTTTCGGCTTCCGCTCTGGTGCTGGTAGATGTAGGAACGATTCCAGGTCGGTCACAGAGAAAACTTCAAAACCGGTACCGATTGTGTTCCATTTTGCATTACGCAGTGAGAATGAGTCGAGTACCGTACCGTAATAATGTGTTAAGTGACATCGTAATTTTATATAAAATAAAATACGAGCCCTGTTGCTGAAAGACCATAAGAATTGCAGAGCGACAACAAACAAAAATTTACGACTTTATAATTGCTGTACTATTAGTCTATTATGAGAATAAGAAAAAAACGTTTTGTCTTTATTACATACACTTAGATCTCGAATTGATGTGAGCAGTGTTTTCAACATCTAGCTTGTCCGAAGTTCTTATGATTGCAAACTATAAGTTAAATGCTCGTGTAGTTGATTTTTCTTTTTTATATTGGTTGTAAGGTTCAGTCGTCCCCGCATGGTTTCATCAACTGGCACACCTCCGGTTGCTTTAGGTATGTGGAGCCAACTGGTTCTTCCAACTAATTCATCTACTTTAAACTGTTAGGTTTGATGGCCGTGCTTAATTTACTTTCGTGTACGTAACCTTTAAATTTGCATCGCATGCACGTTTTAAACTTTTGTAGTTTTGCCACCTTTTCTTTTTGTTGGTTTTGTTCCCGTTCACTATTTGTAACTTTATCATTGCTGTTGTTTTCCGACAAAGAAAAATAAATTGAATTGAATAAGCGCCACATCCACTTTTCAGACAGCGTCATTTGCAGTTTTTGTAAGATAGGGATGTTTGCAGTAATTTCAGGAATGCTGTCAGCTAAAACTCCACCAAAAAGTTTGTTTTGGTAATTGGAACTTTTAATTTTGAATTCAGAACTTCCGATTCTGAATTGAAAGTTTCTGAAGGTTCTGAATCTTGACGTTTTTATAAAAAGAAAAAAATACACATAGTGTCAAATTGTTTTGTGTAGTTTTTTTTCTGCATAATTTGTTTATTCTGGTGTGTGTTTATCATGTAGTTATTTTTTTTCTTTATCTTTGAAGAACAAAGTTAAAGAACAAACTAAAGGATTTTGAAGCTGGTGAAAATATTTTCATGCTAGAAAGAAAATAACATTTTGTTTTTCCGCTCAAAGCACTAGCAGTGGAAAGCCGAGCTTTCCCATTTGGGTTTTCCCAAGCATGCGATGTTGCTTTTTTTACCAATTGTTATAAATTCCAGTGTGATAATGAAATGAATTTGAAGAATGTCTCATTGCAGCATTTCATTTGCTACATATTTTTCCTATTTTTTTTAACAAAGAATATCCGCTTTTCCGTTGTTTTTCTTACATGTTTTTGTAATTTTGAGAATAATTTAGCTCTAGTGTTGCCAGATAATGAATTCTGTCGTACAATTTAGGAAAGTTGTCACAGACAAGAAAATGTGTTTCGAAAGCACTTAAATTTAAGAGAGGAAAGATGTTTTCGAGATGCTTTGCTATTAAAAAAAGTTGGTGAAATGAAAATGCAATTTAGAAATTTTCGAAAGGGCAGAAGGAAATCCATTTGGCGGCTTGCAGCAACACTGCACAGGCTCTGTTCTAGCCTTATAGGGTCCCAGGCAATTTGGCATTGTGCACTGTGTCAAATCGTTTTTTGCACTTACGTAAGCATACATGATACACATATCTAGCGTAAGGACATAATTTTAAAATTGGTTCTCATACTTCAACTAGCTTTGAGTAACATTATAATAATCATATATCTTTCTTTTTGTTAAACAGCCATATTCAGTCATTTGAGGCAAAACTACACAATTGATTGATTGAATCTTTATCCTTGGACTGAAAAAGCTTCTTGCAAAGCTTAATCCTGGCTGTTTCGCATACTTGTAGAGGCTTTGATTCACTGACGCAGGCCCGGTCATCGAGATTGGCAGAACTATTCCATCCATTAGATGCTGCTGAATGGAGAGCAGTCAATGTGCGTTGCTCAAATGCACACCCCGAGAGTCGAACCAGTGCCGCTTGATTTTGAAGCTTCTTTGTTCCAGAAATCACGCGCTTACCAACTGAGCTATCGGGGCGGACTGAAAGTACAATATGTACGATACTATTGTATGCTAGAAGTACGATACTTTTTGCCTATTTTCTTAGTAGCTCAATATCTGCATCATAGATTACCACAGTAGAAGGTATTTCTTTTTTTTGAGTGTGAAAAGAATAGCTTCAGTGGCATAACCTTGGCAATTGACATATTAATAGTAACTTACTGTAGGCCTGCATGTTTTAGAATGCAGAGATAAGTTTTTTGTGGTGTATAGTCGATCTAGCCCTAGTTTTTATGATTCAGTGTGGTTTTACAGTGGGTAATTGTGCAAAAAATCAGAAATCCTGGCTTCTCAAATACAATCAAGTTCTTCTGGATCTTCGAAAACTTATTTACTTGTTGTTCCAACTGTAGCTCCGTCAAATAGTGAACAAAGCAAGAGACAAGCTGTTGGAAATCTTTTGTCTGAGAAGATTAGCAGCAACTTTTTTCAATCTCTGGAAGATGATTCACAGCCCAAAGTTTTGAAGCGAAAAGTCCCAACAATCGGTTCACTTTCAACATCCCGGTCTTCTCATCTCACTAGCAGACAGAAAGACAGCATTAATATTAGACCTTATCCTGTGCAGCCAACACAAACTACTCCCCCATCGAGTGCAGGCAGTAGCACCAGCTCAATTTCTTCAGCTTCAAATCGTCATTCAGCTGGTGCATTACTTCAGACTGTTTTACATCAGCAGGAATCTGAGGAGCAAGATTCATACGACAAAAACCAAGCTTTGATTGATGCGGTTGTTGCAAGTCATACTGAAAACAATCTACCACCTTCTGCAACCGCAACTTTAGAAGCTATTGTAAGTAGTATGAAGAGGTTTGTTTACTAGGTCACTAAATCCCTAATTGCCAAAATGTCTTTTATACATCAGTGTTTTCTTTTTATTTTATTTCCTTTCTTTAATGTGTCTCCTTTAGTCATGTGCAATTGTGCATATATTATGCAATAAAACTCTCTAACATTCTATTTTAAATACTGGCTTGAAATATCTGTATATGTACTATCTATTGATTGTTGGCAGAAGCTGTAGTTACTATATTATATACTGTAGTACCGGGTACGTATAATAACCATGGCTTCTGAAGTAGCCTACACACTGTATATCGCTCAATGTTTTTGCAAAATTTAAGGTTTCGCTTGCATTGTAAACACATGAACTCGTCACTATTAATAGTGAAAAATGGCTAAAACCAAACGCTAAACTTATGCATTGATAAAATTCTTTTTTTAGGAATCGTTGTTGTTAATTTGCACAGGCACCAAACCGATTTATTAAGGCAGTGGTTATTTGACCGACTCCGGTCTTTGAATCTGAAACACTATTTGACCGGTCATGACGTCATTATATGTGCACTTTTTTCTTTTTTTCTTTCAAAGCAAAAGACGAGAAGAGAAGAAAAAGTCCCTATATAAGTTCTAAATTCGACAATCATATTCAACTCGGTCAGTTCTTGGGCTGGTGTTCCAGAGGGAATGAGTTCGATAATATCCGGAAGCGTTTTTTTTTTTAAACTAAATTTTCACCTCACTCAATCGTTAGGCTGCTGCATTTTTGTGGTCAATTTTTAATTTCAGTAGCCTACAGCCCAATTTTTTATGTCTTTTCAAATATGAGTAATAAACTTAGAGTTTTTTTAAATTGTTGGAATTTGAAAATTTCTCTGGGTAATTTTTGTTCGTCGTAAGAGGATGTGACCGTGTTTGCCGAACGACGCATTACATTTTTGCTCTCAACAAGTTAGTTTGGTGGCTGTAAAAAGTTATATATATACTTCTTAAAAAAAACTGGTTTCATCAATGTCAAGTTTACTTTTGGCAGTGTTTTTTAGCAGGCAGTTTGGGTTGAAGTACGGTAAAATGCTTCTGGGTAGTATCTAACTCATATCATACCCTTGGGGATACCAGCCCGAGAAACATCGTAGGCGCCGCTGATTTAGTTGAATAAAACTATTCAATTTCTAACTTGTTGAGAGCAAAAATGTAATGCGTTGTTCCGTTCGGCAAACACAGTCACGTCCTCTTATGACAAACGAAAATTACCCAGAGAAATTCTCAAATTCCAACAAATTAAAAAAACTCTAACTTTATTACTCATATTTGAAAAGACATAAAAAATTGGGCTGTAGGCTACTGAAATTAAAAATTGACCACAAAAATGCAGCAGCCTAACAATTGAGTCACTTCAGGTCAAAATTTAGTTTAAAAAAAGAATGCTTCCCGGTGGTATCGAACTCACTCCCTCTGGAACACCAGCCCAAGATCTATCGTACTCGCCACTGACCGAGTTGAATATGATTATCGAATTTAGAACTTATATAGGGACTTTTTTCTTCTCTTCTCGTCTTTTGCTTTGAAAGAGAAAAATAAAAAAGTGCATGTATAATGACGTCATGACCGTTCAAATAGTGTTTCAGATTCAAAGACCGGAGCCGGTCAAATAGCCACTGCCATTTATTAATCTTAAAAATGTAGTGGATGCAATCAGTCATTTTGCCAAACTAGGCTGGAAAATATCACACTAAAAGAAAATATGACTGATGGAACAGTCAGTCATTGAGCAAACTGTTGTGCAAAACAGGTCTCATGCAAATTCTTTTGGCAGCGTTAGCGTATCCCCTTGTTTTGTGAACAAAAATTCACATAGAGAAATTTTAATCCAGCCACCACTGCCAACACCCATTTGTTTGTTTTTTGTTTATTGAGTAACTAAGTAAAACTTATTATATATATCCTTCAAAAAAGTTAAATTATTGCAAAGTGTCTCTTAACCCTTTGAAGGTCGGGGGGCTGTCATTTCAACTTTTTTGTATCAACAGTTGTATCTCTAAAACCACTGAGGCTGCGACTATGAGATTTCTTGACTTTTTCTAACTTTTATTCACCTCTATTGAGCTGAAATTTTGAGCGAATAAAGGTTATAAATTGAGAGATATAAGGCATTTCTCAGCACATCCTCTGAAATATTTCATATTCTATTGTTCAAAATTTTTCCACCAGCTGAATGAAAGCAATTAATTTGGCCCATGTCTCGTTAATCAAATGATTTAAATTGAGATTATGTAAAAAAAATTTAATCACAACATTGCAATGCATGTTTTTCATTACTCTATCAAAAAATACCAAATAATTCAAACGTCATAAGTCACATCAACATTTCAACGTATATGAGCAGTTCTAACATTTACAATTTACATAGTTTTAATTTTCGGATATGCTCTGCGTGAATAGTTTTACAAAGTGAATCCCAAATTTTGAAACCGTGCCTTAAAAAATAACAGAGATATCATTCCTAAAGCATAAGAAGAATCGACAGCCCCCCCCCCCCAAACTGAGCAAGACTCCAGGAGCCCAACCGCCTAAGGGTTAAAAGACTTGCAGAAAATGCTATCAACAATAATATGTTGACAAAACTAAAACAACAAGTGTAAATTCAGTACTATTGATAAGCTTTAACTGCAACTGTTGCCATTGTTGAAGAGTGGTTTAAAGTAAAAAGCAAGTTCATTCTCAAATGCCTTGCAAATTCAAGCCTAAGAAGCTACGACTACCATATACAGAAATCACAGCCACTGCATTCATCATTGTTTTAAGTATATATACTTTCTAATGTATCTGTTTAAAGGAGAAACTTGTGATAGAGAATTACTGCTGTGATTGGATAATATTGTTCAAAATATGGAAAATCTAAGACCTTGGACACTGGGCATTGAGACTAAACGTGATAAATACAAAATATTATGTATCTTGAATTGATGTTACAAAATTATAGATTTAATCTTGACATGCAGTAAGTAATAATTTTAATACATTTATGCTGTGCTTTTTCTGCATCTATCCCCTGTATTCTTTGTTGCATTCTCTATAACCACTAGTTTGATGCAATTTAATTAGAATATTTATTTTAGACTATCTTTTAAATATATACATTACTTTTCAGGATATCAACAGTCAACCAAAGGAAGAAATTTCATCTTGGGTTAAATTAGACGGGATGGAATCAGATTTAGTGAAAGATTTTGATAACAATTTAAGTGGGCTTGGGTTGGAACTTGGTGCAAATGCTTACAATATGAGTGAAGTTTTAAATCTACCGATTTTCAAACAAGAAAGCTTACTTGCCTCAAACCAAGGTTTACCACCTTTACAGTACATGCTTTGTGCACAGACTTCACCAGCCACAAAAGTGTATGAAGAAACTTTAACGTACTTAAACCAAGGACAATCGTATGAAATCAAGCTTAAAAAATTACGAGATATAGATGAACTGGGTGGGTCTAAGCTTGTAAAAAGTCAGCTAAGAGTCGTTTTTCATGATCGACGACTGCAGTACACAGAATACCAACAATTTCAAAGGTGGAAGTTCAATAGACCCGGAGATCGATTGTTGAACATCGACGTTCCCATGTCTGTAGGTGTCTTGCAACCTCATGAGCACCCAGACCAATTAAACCTCGTCGAATTTGTATGGGACATTGACAAGGAAGCATCAGTTTGTGTGCAGGTAGGGAGGAATAACCTTTATGATCGGTATTGCATATTTTGTGACTCACTTCAAAGCAACTAAATTTCAAAGCGTCAAAAATGCAATCATTGCATTGTGTTTAATAAACGCTGTGCAGTTAGGTTTAGTTTGTGAATGAGATTGCTACTCGCTTCTGCTTATCACAACTCTAAGCACAGCTTGTTCAGTTGTTGCAAGATCTAAATGATGCAAGACCGCAATAACACAAGGCTTAGTTATTTTTTGTGCCTGGGGTTTAGGTTGGTCACTTTCATCATTTCGAAATGACATGATTCACTGTTTGCCAGGTGGTGCCATGATATTGTCAAAATTTGCATTTTGTTTCGCTTTTTTAAGGCTGCTGCTATGTTATTGCAAGTATTATTTTTGGCTTTGATGGTCAGAAATAGAGTGAACCGTTATCTGATTTTAAAGTGGTTACACCACACGCTTTCAACAATAGGCGTACTATTTATTACACAAAATGCAAAACAAGAAACAACAGAAGTGCACACAATTCCATGACAAATTTTTAATGTTCTATTTCAAAATTGTATGAAATTCCTCTTGGGAATTCTCACATTGTTTTGAGAGACATTGATCGTTTTCAACAAAACAATTTGCGAATGCTTATACAACATGTATTTGGCTCTCACAACATTCAAATATCGATGCATTCGGTCTCTTGACATTTAGACCACCTCATAAAGACTTGCTCCAGATTTTAGATGGATTTCAACATTGTGTCCAACAAAATATTATAATGTTTTTCTTGTTAGTTTTTGTGGTTACCTTCCTAACATTACATTTTTGCCTTAGTTCCCAAATACCCTTGTGTCAGTATTTTTGCTGTATGAGATTCTTTATAATCAAAACTACTGAACTGCCAAACTTTAACATGTCTATTCACCAACTTCTACTTTAGTTAAATAGACTGAGAAGTTTTAAGTCCTGCTTTTCACAAACATAAGAAATGTAAGAGACGCTTTTGTGATTATTTTCTAATTACAATTGCTCTTTAGTGTTTTGCTTTTTAAATCTTCAATTAAATTTCATCAAAAATAAGGCTTTAATTGTAAATATAATATGTTGTGACACAATAATATATAATACTGCATCTGTTAGTTAACTATGTCTTATAAATTCTTTGTATAATGTTTATCACGCAAAATTAAGTATTAAAAAAGCTTGCAACTGCTTTGTAGCTGCCTGTGTTCTCAACCGCTTTGTATCTCCAGGTTCATTGCATCAGCACAGAATTCACAGCAAGAAAGCATGGAGGCGAGAAAGGAGTTCCATTTCGTATCCAGATTGATACCTATGCTCTTGATTCAAATGGGAACGCTGAAAGACACATTCACTCTGCTAGTTGTCAGATCAAGGTGTTTAAGCCTAAAGGAGCAGACCGGAAATTGAAAACGGACAAGGATAAAATGGAAAAACGGACAGCACAAGATAAATTAAAATATCAACCATCTTATGATTCGACTCTACTGAGTGAGTGTATGCCAAGTACAGTTGTAACAGAACAGTTTGATGACAGAGCACCTCAGAATCGAACCATGGAACAGATTTCGGAAATGGTTTCTGATTACCCGGTTGCTTCGACGAATAGCCATAACAATGGCTCACATTCTGAGAGAAGACCAAAAAGTTCTGTCAGTTATCTAGCAATTGAATCTCCATCTTCTTCCATTTCTCTCACAGAAAGCTCGACTCCAAGCAGATCTTATTCTCACCCTGCTGCTTCGTCGCTGCCTTCTCCTCCTCTCCCCTATGATGCACTTATTCCTTCAGCAACTGTTCCTCAAACACAGGAATGGTTACAACGTAATCGATTTTCCAGCTTTGCTAAAACCTTTGCTAGTTTCACCGGTGCAGATTTTCTCTCGTTATCGCGAGATGACATTACACAGATATGCGGCCATGCAGAAGGGATTCGGTTGTTCAACTCTCTACGTGCAAAAGCAGTCCAGCCAAGACTCACTTTATACCTTACGCCAGTGTCGCAGGAGACTGATGGCAACATTTCCATATACAAAGCTTTTTATCTTGACAGAACAACCGTAGGTGAACTCCTTGAAGCCGTAGGAAGGTGTCTGTTTGAGGAATATGACACTTCAAGTCAACATAGGATATCTCGAATTCTTTATCAACCCCGGTGCTCAAATATTCACGTTTTGGTGACAGACGAAGTAGTTAGCCAGATGAAGGACGAATCGTCCTTCACTGTCGCCATGCTTAAGAGCGAGAGTTCAGGCACATATCAAGTGATTCTCAAACCACAGTCATAAATTTCGATTTTGGTTCTCACTTGAATGCGACAAAATGCTAATTTGTATTAAGCTCTTGCTGAGCTTTTACAACCAATGTGAAGCAATTAGACTGCTTTTGAAAATTATATTTTATATGTCTCATGTGTTTGGTTGGTGGTGTGCACGTTTTTTAATTATTGTCTTTGGAATGTGTATAGTTTAAAGTGCTGTGTGTGTTTGTATCTGTTGCGGTTCTTAGTTGATGCCAATCAAATTCCAACTTCGGGCTTACTAAATTAATTTTTGAACATACACTTAACTTGAAGAACTAACATCATTCTTCCGGTTTTTGGTGAACTTCAAATGCCGACAGGTTTTGAAAAAAGTTCCTCAACGTTAATGTGGACATGTTAATCTTTTGTTGACAGATTTTCCAGTTCGCTTACTTGCTCCATAACACAATACAATTCTCTTTAGGCTGTCTTTGTCTCTGCAGATCAACTACAGAACTGTATTTTTACCAGAGCTTTCAGCGTACGCCTAAGTGTGTTAGAAAGATTTGCTTAAGATTCCTTCTACACTTTTTTTTTCAACCTTTAGACTGGACACACTGCATATAACCACATCCTACTACCACTACTACAGTATTATTTATATTCAACAATACTTAACAAAATTAAACTGAAGTTCAATTTAAGTGCAGCGACGTTTGCGATCTCGAGCGTCTATTTCTTTTTATTTGACCATAAATGTATCAGAGGACTGGGATCTTCTCGACTTTCTTCGAGCAAATAAATGACGTTGCTCACAGCTAAATCAAGACCTAGTTCTGACCCAGCTTGCAAAAGTGTTTCTTTTTACGTCGATTGAACGTTGGTAGACCTTGAATCTTTGTATCAAAACACACTTTGTAATCTGGGAAATGCGTTCACTATCAATAACCCACACAGCAAAATCCGTAATTTTTACATTGATTCAACGTCTGCCGACGTGTACCTGGTATTCTCACATTGGGTTCCACTGTTCTTTGGGAAGGTTTGCCTTCTAGAATTCTGCGATAATTTGGCTTGACGATAGCTTACATACAATTTCTTCTGCAGCTTGAAACTAACAGTTCGAGATACAACGTTGTTTTATTGCGATACCTTTTCTTGGGCGACTGGTGACACTTTTATAAAAAAAATTGACGAAATTCAAAAATATTCTATTGTAGCTTCGGTGCTATATCTTGTAGAATACGACGCTTCACTAACTTCGCTGCCTTTCAAATATCCACACTTTGCCTTAGGACGCAATCGCACACAAATGAGAACTTCAAAAGTGATTCGCAGACAAGCGACTATTAATTTGAGAAAGTTTCTTTGCACTGTTTAGCCCACTTGCGTCCATGCAAGCTTGGAAAGGTTTCTCTAAAAATTGCATTAAGAGCAGCATCGCTTTTTCTGTTCAGTTATTTTGATGAAAAGCTGTTCTGTGAACACCACTAAGAAAAATATACAAAAAAAACTTTTCAAGAAGTTATTATTTACTACTGGTAGTGTATATTTTTAGATGTCAAATTGGTTAGGTGTAGAATTGCTGACTTTCTACAAAGGTGTGTTATGTTTTTCTATGTTGTGCACACTTTTAGCATTCCTAAAATCAGTGTGATCCATGCCTTGTGTTGCTGTGCTGTTTAAATATTTCCAATTATGAAAAATAGCCTTTTGACTTGATGCAAGACATCAGAATTGCGTGTAAAATTTTCTGCTCTTGCTGCTGCTGTGATTTGTAGCTTATCGACTTTTGTATTTGCTGCTAGGTGGACGTTTGGAATGATTTTTTTACAAATCAAAGTTAATTCGAAACAAAATTATGCTGAAGGAATTTTGTTGTGAAGAAAAATATTTTGAATGTGTCTCACCAACGATTAGTGAACCTTTGACAAATTTGGCGCAAGTTTACACGTTTTAAACTGATGCTGCGTTGAATGCTTTCTGTGATTCTCGTGCGTTTCGAGCGCAAAACAGAATTACTTAGATTTTAAAACGAAGATATGACACCAAAAAGGCACCAGTCTTTCTTAAACCAGAACTTCATATCGTTTTGAGCAGTTCTGGTTTACTCAAAAAATTTGTTGATAAATTAGGTTCAACCAAGAAAAGCGTACCATCGTGGTTTGTAAACTATCAAGGTTTGAAGCCTTTATTTTCTCTCATTTCCTATCGTTGTTTCGATGTTATTCGTCATAAAATCTACTTCTAAAAGGAAGTTCTTGTTGCGTTTTGTATTAGTACACTATCAAACATCAGTTTGAATCATCCACGGTGAGCGAAGTGGTAGGCACTACCGAGCGAAGTTCATGTCATCGTCCAGTTAGATATTCCATTGCCATTTTGAAAAGCATCATTCAAAGATGTTCACCAATGATGCTAGTTCATTGGGTGATTGAATCTTTATCTTCGGACCGGGAAAGCTTTATCTTGGCAATTTCGCATACTTGTAGAAGCTAGGGACAGTAGTAGAAGCTTTGAACAAATGACCCGGTCACCGAGATTCGTAAGTGGAGTTTCCTCTTCTATGTGAATTATTTCATCCACTTGATGCCGCTGAATGGAGAGCAGTCCTTAGAATGCGTTGCTCAAGCGGACACTCCGAGGGTCAAACCAGCGCCGCTTGACGTTAAGTCGGGCGCGCAACCACTAAGCTATTGGGGCTGATGGCTTCGTAAGTTTAAGTCACTGGTTTTGCATGTTTATATCCTCGAGTTCGACAGGCCTGATTACCGAAATTGGTGGATTGAAGTTTCTGCTTTATGTGAATTGTTCTTTTCCCTATGTGGCTCTAAAGCTATCCTTGAAGTACGTTGCTCAAGCGCACACCCTGAGAGTCGAACCATCGTTTCTAGATGTTATCCGAGTGCGTAATCGGCGCGAAAGTTTTTAAATACTGTGCACTCTGTTTTCGATTGGAACAGCTTCGCCAAACAAGCACAGACAGATATACCGGTACTGTAATTTTGTTAGATAATTTTTCTTGAACAACACCAATTCTAACAGTTTGAAGACAAGTAGGCTACCATACGAATACGATGCTCTCGGGTAAGGTTACTGTGGTAACCCATTTATAAGAGATGGAAAAAAACAAGAAAAATCTTAATTGCCACAGCTTAACACTAGAACTCTCGATTTTGACATTAGCTGTACAGACGCATGACCGGATCCCTATGATTTGCTGTTTTAACACTGGTTCAGTTAGCGTTGCGTTAAATGACATGTTTCACATGCTACAAACTTTATTCCAAAAATATCAATGATGATTTGCGGTAAATCCAGTGTTTCATGTACGTGAACGAGAAGCCGGAAAACCAGATCATGTTGAAATCGCTGGAGTTCTTGGTAGGCTAAACTTTCCCCCCTGGAGTTTTCGTGTGAGTGTAGTGAACGACACCACTACGTGTTAGCACCGAAACTTTGAATTAGCGACAAGCAAAGGTATATTCAAGAAACAACGCAGACAACTTCTTGTGCCCCATGGTTTCAGTGCAGTCTACCAATAAATCACGGTGAGAAAGAACTTCAAAGGTGAAATGACATGACTTTGCCAAGGCTAATTGAGGTCGATTTTACAACTAGCGCACGCGTTGCATTGCTACGTTCAAATAGGCTATGTAGGTCATGCGCAATGGATGACAAAGAACACAAAAGGCTACTTGACGGTGTCTAGTCCAGGTCAACGCGACGGTACCCGGTCATTTGGTCGACAGGACGTTAGGTCGACAGAACGATTCATTTTAGGGTTAGTTAACTAACCTTAACCCTAAAATGAATCATTCTGTCGACCAAATGACCGGACACGAGCGACTGTCTCAAAAATAGAGCCTCTCGACCCTTCCACTGGCGAAGAAAGATTCATACAAAGAAGCTTTCCACTAAATTCAGTTCAAGTAATTCGCTTTAATGTGCAATCAACACTTTGAACTTGCCATAGCAGGCTCACGCCCAAAAGTAAAAGCTCATACATGAACATAAAAGTGATTATTGTCCAATGAACGAAACAGATACAAAACGCCAAAGTTTTATCGGCCCATTAGTTCAAAAAGTAAATGAATTACTGTACAAGGATTCCAAGTACAAACTGATGCAACGTAATAATGACATACAACATCATTGCTATACAGAATTGATAAGTACGGCATAACTGGAACAGAGAGAAATATCTTTATATACCAATCAAATTCTATAATAATAGTACTTATAGTAGACTACGCAATAAGCTCACACCACAATAACACATAATTCACAAGCATAGGGAAACGCTCAGTGCGAAAAACTAATATTGGTCATTTAGTCAGCGGTTCCCATAGCTAAAGGGGGTCTGGATAATGAAAACTTTCTCTTTTTATATATTTATTTACAGATTAAAAAGCCGCGTGTACGTTCCTCTAAAGTTATAAAATTTATGTTGAAACAAAAAATGGAACATTGAGTTAAGAGAGCATTTGTGGTGTAGGCTATACGATAAGACAAGGCTGTATCTCGTTTAGATGAGTGGCTCCCCATTTGCTTTGAAAAATCCTTTCACTCCCCGCGGAAACCTTGACCATAGCCCCCTACCTTCGTCTGTGCTGTGACACAAATCTAGCTATGCCACAGAATACATCCCTGCTATGAAATGTACTTCATCCAACAAAGTTACTATGCGAAAAGTCGGTTTTTGCTGGCTGTGATTTCCGTGAAACGAGAAAGTAAAAGCAATTTTTTTGTAATACAGTAGTAGTACAAACATCACATACCAAAACCTATTATCAACAGGATACCACAAACCTCTAAGCACTGCATGTGTAATTGTGTATAGGATAAATAAAAAACTAAAATGTAAATATTGCAGCAGAGTGACATTCCATAAATTCAAATTCCATCATTTCTATAATAATAATAAAAAAACAGTATGATACAGAACGCGAGGTCGTATCTCGGTTACATATTGCAGAGTTGAAAATAATTGTAAATTCAATTCACGAAAACATGAAGTAGAAGTGCACATGTGAAAGAAAAAAGGCAGCATTACCGTCGTGAGCGCAGCCAGAAAAATCAATCGTTTTTTACATTGATTCTAAATCTGCAGACGTTTGATTGTGAAAATTTTTGCCCTCGGACTGAAAAAGCTTCTTTGAGAGCTTAATCCCGATAGTTTCGAATAAATCACTGACGCAGGCCCGATAACCGAGATTGACAGAGTGAAGTTTCCGCTTGTTGAAGTGTTGTTGTCGAGGAATTATTCCATTTACTCGGTGCCGGTGAATAGAAAACTGTCTTTGGAATACACGTTCAAGTGCAAACCTCGTCAGTGTTTACACGAATTGCTATACAAACGTATCACGGAAAGAAAACTGCATCAACACGGACAATTCGCACGAAATTAAGGAAATAGTTAATGCGCTTGAGAACAAGAAAATGGCTTTTCCTGGCCAAGTAAAAGCTGTCAAGCTTACATCGCTTCAACTGAATTGGTGGCTTAGTTCTAAGATAAAACATCGCAAAAGAGCAGGAACGCTTGAAGATTACGGTAGAAGATGAGGTACGGTTAGCATGTCAAAATTCTCACCAACCTAGCTATGTATAAACGAGAAAGAATTGAATTTGACTCACAAAGCAATACTTTTATTGGCGGTAATTTTTTCGTAAAATTTTTCCTCTCTAGTTTCATGTGCACCATTCTGCATCTCATGTTCTGGACAAACGCTTTGCCTGCAGTGGTTTGCGTACCTACTTAAAAAGGCTCTTCACGGAGGCTCTTATGGAAGCTCCCAAAGAATCTAAAGACTCGCTGAGATTGACTGAAGAGCCTCTTGTAGAGCGTTGTGGGCTTGGTGTTCTTCTCTCTGCTAATGAGACATTCACTCGAGCTCTGGGGAGTTCTTCGTCTGATATTTCGACGTTATAATGTTCAATACTGTCGTCAACCAAAATCTCATCATCCACTGACTGGATTAGACTAGAAAAAACTGAATTTCCATCATGATGGTTTGATGACGAAGCCTGAAAAGAAATACAATAGCTTATATACAATGTTGGCGACACTTCTTTATCTAACCTACTTGAGCACTTTAAAACATTCAACGATCTTGCTACCTGCCAGGTCCATAAAATAAGACAACTGGGTATTTAGTAGGCCTACCCATTTGGATTTGTGGCTCCTTTACATGGTTTTCCCACTCTTCATTATGCTGAGGGGAACCACAAGTACAATAACACAGGAATTAAAGTTGAATTTGGAATTAACACCTCTCCCCTAATATAAGAGACAATGTTTGCAAAAGATTACAAAAAAGTATACACCAGATTGGCTTCCTTGTTTCAACGACCAAGTATAGCCATGGGTGCAACTAAAATTTTGAACAACATGAAGTGGAGGTTGCGACGAAATACAACGAGAGTGAAAATTCACGTTTAATAAGCATTTCCAGGCTGAGGGGTAATTTTCCATACATTTACTAAAGATGTGGCCTGCAACTGCATCTATTGATGCTAAGTCTTCAGGACAGCAGCATATGAGGGCGTTTACGCATTCGTGTTCTGAACATTAAACTGCAGTGCACTTTCTTTTCATTTTGTTGACGGTGTCAACCGAAATTGTCTCCAAAATTACCCAAAACTTAACATTTGATAAGGAACTACAGGAAGTAAACGCCGTCATTGTTGTCATAAGAAAGCTTTGTTGATCTTCGTGACGCAAAGGAAGTCGTAATAAAATGCTTTTTGGTCTTTTCTATAATTCCGAAGAAAATAATGTGGTGAAACATTAAGTACATAGGAAACATATAAGTACATTAAAGAATGATGCAAACGATAAAAGATCCACTTGCCGCGCCAATCAGAATCAAAATTCTACTCATCGAAACCGAAAGTTACTGGGATCCAAAAGAAACAACGTTGTCACACCCAATTTGCGCGATAACAAAAATAGAACGCAATTCCAGCTACAAAGTGACGACGCGTCATGATCACGTCTCCATACAGCGTCTTTAATTGGAATGTTCAATGAATGAATGCAAGCAGTAGATACGCAGCACCGTGGATAAAAAGGTCCCAGACAGAAAATCAGCCATTTTGTACAATAACTCAACGTCTGCTGACGTTGAATCAATGTACAAATGACTGATTTACTATTTGAGGTGTAGCCCCAGTTGAACATTAGGACAACAAGCTTGCAGTACATCAATAAATTTCTGACTCTACCTAGAGATGTAAACAAACGGTCGCCATAAACTCAGCAAGTGCTTAACTTGGCAACTTCATATCGGTTACTTTCAAGTCAGCAAATGAGATTTACGTGCTCATGTCGGACTTGCTTGGTCATCGCTTGTCAAACTCATTTTGCTGACTAGTGACATTCTAAGTTATGGCTTGCTCAGTTATTACTTGCTCAGTTTCATCATTTACCAACTTCAGCCACTTGCTCAAATGTTGCTTGCGCAGTTTACAACTGCTGACTTGTAGGAGACTCAAACAAACCACTCAATGATAGAGAAAGCTGGCTACCACTTTCTCATTAATACCGTGCGTCTAGTATAATGCCAACTTTATGTATATTTAAGTTCTTCAGCTCACGTATTTTTAGCACGTACATGCTTACGTTCTGCGTGTGAGCAAACCATATTTCAACGTCTCATCACGGTCCCTCAACGTAATAGCTGTGCATCAAAACTGTATCATTTCAGAAAACTGACGTGTAAATGAATACCGCACGGAGTTCAAAGCTTGGAAACATGGCTATGACGTATCAGTTATGTTTTGCATTTGTTGTAATATAGGTCATGACCTGAAGAGAAAGCACAGCAGCAAAGGCGTAACTCAGCACAAGCATAACAGCAACACGTTCTTACGCCAACTGCAACTGCCAACAGGGTTGCCACATCCAAAATAGCTTTGTCTGCCAAATGTTTCATAAAAAACGCCAAATTTGTGGAATTTGGCAGGAAAAACGCCAATGTCTGCCAACCGCACATTAGGAATTACGCGGCTTGATGGGCGTGCTTATATTGCTGTCTATTTAGGCTTGTTGTTCCATCGACTTTATGTTCCATTCCACCGACATGGTATCAAGACTAAAGGTCAAAGCTAACTTCTTAATTCAGAACTAAGGACGTTGAAACAAAGTGAAACGGGGCTGATTTTCTAGTTAAAAGTGCTTGCACGTCAGACAGGAAAATTTTTTTGCGGTCTGGGACTGTCGATGACATGGCCAGGCATTGTATTGATTATATTATCCTACCCGGATTTCTCGTTCAGCGTTCATTCACAACTTGGCAAAGTGCGCATATTCCAAGCAGTCTATCTATCGTCGCCGATAAAGATCTAGTTTTCTAAAAATAAACTTTCTGGAAAACAGCAAACCTTGTGTGATATTGTTATCGATTTGGAGTAGGTCTTGTCTAAATCTAAGAGTTACGACTACCGTATTACAAGGAAGAGAGAGGAATGCAATGAACCCTGTGGGATCCGTTCATGACCGACTTGGCAGTAACACGTCACTTTTATTGGTAATTATTTAGATATCAACCAAAAACTTTTCTGAAGCAACTTCTTCCAATAGGGGACTCACGCATTTACAAAGATAAAAGTATGGTATATGTCTATTTATAATACATACGCAACCCTTTCCAACATACGCATAAGAAAATTGAATAAAGCATAGGGTGGATAAAATTCCAGAGGAAATTGCTTTCCAAAATTCCCTAAAAACTCATACAGCAAAAATCCGTCATTTTTACATTGATCCAACGTCTGCAGACGTTGAACCCATGTAAAAAGTGGCACATTTTGCTGTATGGGTATTGACTGCCGGGTTGCAATATTACACAAAGGCCCAGCCACGGTAATAAGACAAAAGGCTAGCAGTTATAATAAACTATAATGAATGATCAAATTTTTCTGAACACAGGCTTTGTGCTTCTCAGCTAGAAAATCAATCTTAAAAAGGACTGATTTTCTGCCTGGGTTACAAGACCACACCAGTTTTGGGAAAGTGTTTTTTTTTAATCTTTCACCCCATGTCTAGCTGTTCACGCCACTTTACACTTTCATCATTCTATTGTGTTTGCAACAGCGCGGGTATCAAGCACACCACACCCATACGATGTTGAACTGGCCAACCGCACCAATAAGCCACCAACTCACCATGCATGATACCAACGTAAATTTACACGCTGGAATCGCTTTTGACTTTTTCTGGTTTGTTTTTAGTTCAAAAAATTTGGACATTTTTTTCATCATAATAATATAATAGAATACACCGCCTACCAATGTTGCAGTGTTTCGCTCTATTTTTAAGAAAGTTGAAGCTACCTTGTAGTCAAACTGCGATTGGTTTATTGTTGCTATGACAACTGGAAGGATTAGGAAGAAAAGTTGAGGGTTAGAATTTATTAAATCTCGTTAAAACAACATCAAGTGATGTTATGTTAACATTTTTACCAAATGGCAAATAGAACCGCGTTGGTACAGGCCACGCATTTCCTTCACCCAATACCACATAGTACCACCAGCTACGACTTCCGCCGTTGTGTTGACTTGCAAAAAGCACTAGTGTTTTCTCAGTCCAATCGATTCATGCGCAGACGCAAACTGCATCACGCGGAATGCACTGATTATATTACGACAAAGTGAAACAAATTTTTCTATTCTAGATAAAAAAAAAAACTGAGGGTTGTCTGAGTACATATTCAAAAAACTTCAACCAGCTGAAGTATGTTGATAAGGCATGCGATGAAATGGAAATTCCAATACAGAATAAGGAACTTCCAAAATACAGAAAGGAAAGAAAATTCTATGCATCTCTTACACTTGCTCATTTTAATATTGTTTGAAATCAAAGTCCAATGAAAAAGTTTAAAATTACCTCCGACATTGAATAAGACTGTTCACCAGGCATTTAGTTAAATGACATGATGCGTTCTACTGGTGCAAATCAAGCTGAACTATCACAAGATGTATAAAGTGACAATCTGCTTTTACTCCGACGTTTCGTCAATCAGACACGACTTCTTCAGGGGGTTTGGTCAAGTAGTGACTATCTCGTCGTGTCTGATTGACGAAACATCGGAATAAAAGCAGACTGTCACTTTATACATCTTGTGATAGTTTAGCTTAGTTTCCACCAGTAGAACGCATCACGTTATTTAATTTTCTCTGACATTTATAATTTCAATATCATGGAATGAAACCTTTGGTGATATTTCTTGACAGTAATCTTTCTACAGTAGCTTTAAACAATTCAAAGTCTATGTTGGCCTTGCGCTGATAGCCGGGAAGAACACTCTTTCTTCACAATTCTAACTCTCTTGAGGCATTTTTTGTTTTTAGAATGAAAGTATGGAACAGGTGTGGAATATGGAGAAGAAAATTCCGTGTGATATAAAAAAAACTATTGCATTGCACGGTGGCGCACCTTGTATGTCGCATACATGCACAGTAGTGCACTCTCTTACTCCACAAACAAGAAAAGCAAGCGGCAATGACTTGAGTTTGTATGATAGTGGATGCTTTTACTATATTTACTAAAATCTGATAGACGGAGTTCCGTAAACATTCACATTTTTATACCACACGGTAGCCCAAGCGTCTCCGTTGTAACTTTGGAAGTGAGAGTTTGATAGCTAGCTTGATTTTCAAAAATATATTTCCAAGAAAAAATTTAAAAAAATAAATAAAGTCAGACTTCATTCACTTGAATCTCGATTATGGGGATTTCCCTCCATCAGAAACAAATTGGTTTTCGAAGAAATGGAATCTTGTATCTAAGTGAACCCAGACAGCAAATCAATCATTTTTAGATTGATTCAACGTCTGCAGGTGTTGAGTTAACATAAAAAATGATTGATTTGTAGTCTGGGAAGGAGGGTTATCGTTGCAATGCATAACCCATCGCGCAGAACTCCACATTTTACGTTGATTTAACATATGTAGCGCATTTTGTCAACATAGAACAAGATCAACTTACTGGAAGAACTCGGTTTTTCCTGGAATTGTTTGGGGCAAGTGCAGAGTTGTTATTGGACGAAGAACGGGGGATAGAACCAGTGGTTTCCCGCTTGTTTAAGTCACGTGACCTCTCTGGCAACAGAAAAAATGTTCGAATCAAAACGTAAATCTTCGTGAACGGTTGAAATGAATGCGTTTTGGCGTATAGCTGATGAAAAACATATTTTCAAGAAGTACCTAAAGGGGCAGTTATTGGAAAAACATTTTTTTTAATTTGGTTAAGTCAGACTGACATTAATTATCTTTACACTAAAAAGTCTCTTCAAAGCACTTTGATTGTTATTTGCAACTCGGCTTTAACGGTTATTGTGAAGTCACTTGGACGTTTGTTCACGTTAAACTAATGTACCGTAATTAAAGTTAATTTGCTTGCAAGAAAACAATGGGCAGCAGTAGTTTTAACCACCACAGCTATCCTCACCCGGAAATGACGTGTCAGACTGGAATTGCATTGTGGGCAAAGCAGTTTGATTGAAGGAATTACCCGACTCTGAGCTATCATCCCCTTCTGTGGGCTGCCTCAATCCTGTCGAACTGAGAAAAAATGAATCGAAATTTTATGCTAAAGCTATTCCTGTGAAGCCATGACAAAGACGCAATGCTACCACACTTTCCCCAAGCTTCAGCGCCCAGACTATTGTACGCTACACAATATTTATATTTGGCTGCAACTTAAAGCATGATGACAGGGAAAATAATTGATTGCTGCCATTATTATTCGTCGGTTGGCATAGTAATCATAAACTGACATACTGCATGTACATTATAGTATGTCAGTCACGTGCACACTCATAATAATATGTACAATCGATAAGAACATGGTAGAAAAACAAAAGATTTTTAGGTTAACTTCGTGAACAATTTTACCCAACAGTGGGTTTACATAATATTTGTTTGTAAGGCATAGCCCACTCATATAGGATATGCGCGACGAAGCAAACGTCAGTTTGTAAGAGAAGTGAAAGACTTTGTCACTTGAGTATCCATTTACCAGAATTACAAAAACTACCCGTGATGTTCAAGAGAAAAGGGGATGTGAGAAGTTGCAGTGCATATAGAGGTGTAAAACTACTAGAGCATGGAATGAAAATTGTGGAGCGAATACTAGAAAAGAGGTTGAGAACATTGGTGAAATTAAATGATATGCAGTTTGGATTTATGCCAGGAAAAGGTACAGTGGATGCTCTGTTTATATTGAGAAGAATGCAGGAGGAATACCGAGAGAAGCAGAGAAAACTATATATGTGTTTCGTCGACTTAGAAAAGGCATTTGACAGAGTACCAAGGAAAGTGATGGAGTGGGCAATGAGGAAAAGAGGTATACCGGAGGTAATAGTGAGAGCTGTGATGTCTATGTATGAGGATGCAAGAACAAAAGTGAGAGTTGGATCAAATTATTCAAACGAGTTTTTTGTGAAGGTTGGTGTACACCAAGGATCAGTTTTGTCACCTCTGATATTTGCTATTGTGGTTGACGTTGTAACTGAAGGAGTGAGGGAGGGCTTATTGAGTGAAATTTTGTATGCAGACGACCTGGTCTTGACAAGTAATAGTATGGAGGGACTGGAGAGAAAGTTTGAGAAATGGAAAGAAGCATTTGAAACTAAGGGTATGAAGGTGAATCTTGAAAAAACAAAAGTGATGGTGAGTGGAGCAGAAGGAACAGTTGTTGAGAGCAAAGTAGATCCCTGTGGAATATGTGGCAAGAGAGTGATGAGAAATTCAATGCAATGCAAGGAATGTGGAAAGTGGGTACATGCAAGATGTGCTAATGTCAAGAGAGCCGCAACAAGATTGGCAAAGTGTTTTGTTTGTGGGAAATGCAGTAAAGGAAGGAATGAAGTGGAAGGCCATGATGATGAGTTCTGCCATGGCATCGAAACAGTGACAGACTTCTGTTATCTGGGTGATCGGATAAATGGAAGTGGTGGATGTGAAGCAGCGGTGACAACAAGGGCAAGATTGGGCTGGGCAAAGTTCAGGGAATGTGGGGAAATGTTGTATGGCAGAAAATTCTCACTAAGGATGAAAGGGAAAGTATATCGGAGCTGTGTGCGGCCTGCAATGCTATATGGTAGCGAGACATGGATATTGAGAGAGAGTGAACTGGCAATCCTGAGAAGAACGGAAAGGTCAATGGTGAGAGCAATGTGTGGGGTGAAAACGAGAAGGGAAAAAAGGACTGAAGAATTGTTGGATATGCTAGAGATGAGAGAGACCATAGACCAACTGGCAAGGGCAAATGGAGTAAGATGGTATGGACATGTGATAAGGAGGGAGGAAGGAAGTTTTCTTAGAAAGGCACTAGATATAAAGGTGGATGGGAAGAGGAAACGCGGTCGTCCAAGAAGAACGTGGAAACAACAAGTGAAGGATGAATTTAAAAAAGTCGGACTGAAGGAGGAAGATGCAAGGGACAGGGTGAAATGGAGAAAAGGGATTAAAACAATTGCTGCGCGGAAACAATCGGCCACCTCCACTAGTGGGGAACAAACCGACGATGGATTATGATGATGATGATGACGAATGAAATATAAACAGCAAATCTTAATCAATGCATTCAAGTTAGTGATAAACATATGGAGTTAGTCTTTCAAAAATCTTTACAACTTATATAAGTTTTAAAAGGCTCACTTTCTGGTAACGCTGATCATTCTTACAACTCCATCGACCTGTGCAGGACTTGGTATATTCTCTGTGTGTTCCTGGGGGGTTCGAATTGATGTCATGGGACTTCTGCCACTAAACACAATCTGAATTAATCACTACATCTTGTTATATTTGCAGACAAGTTTTTCGGTTCTTTAGCATTGCAAGTGAAGTGACTAACATTGACAACTATGGGAACTTTTTGTCAAAGTATGTTACCAACTGATGTATATAACTAAACAGCAAATGACTGATTTTGCTGTCTGGGTAATTACAATAAATAGCTAACTACACTTGTGTAATAAACTACAGTGACAAACATATCAATACATGCAAAGTGGGTATGAACAAAAACACTGCAAAAGTACACTGTGGTGTATCAACTAAATTTAGAAGGCTCGATAGAAGAAAATTTAATATAAATGTGACTGCTTGGTTTGAGTGTATTAAACCTTTAGTGCGGCAATGTAACCATTGCAAATACTATCATATCAAAAATGAATATTAAAAAGAAGCTTTTTATTAATTACAGCACAAAACAGGTTGAGGACTTAATGATTAATGAATTCATTAAATACCACGCTTGAAATTATGCATGAACAATGATGAATTATGCAAACGTTCTATCAGGTTATTTTACCATCGCATTCAAGCGGTACCTGTTCGCTTGTTCGGATAAAATTGGATGATCGTCGTTGTCTTCTGCCGCCTTTAAACAATATAACTATATATCAATAAAACAAACATCTTTTTTTCTTTAGTGCAAAATTGATTTTAAACCTATTCTAGATTAGAAAAAGAAAACTTTACTGTACCATAGCCTAGCTTTTAGTGTTGAAGTCAAATAAACAATGAAAATGTAATTAATAAAAGTAAATAAATAAATACAAATTTAATTGAAACCTCTCTATTACGAGCAAGATCTGCGCCATTCTTTGTCTTTTTGCTGAAAATTGGTTTCTTTTTTAAGGCTGAGCAAGATGCGGAGTATAAATCTGAAGATGAAGAGCTTGGAGAATTGCTCCCAAGACTGGAAAACGACCGTTCCTGTGATGAAGGCAAATATTCCGAAGATCTTTCAGGTAATGCAAAACCCACATTGGGTCTTTCTTGCATTGCACACGATTGTTCAAAAGTTGAAGACAAACTCTGCAACTTGCTTTGAGAAGATATGTTAGTTGAAAGTGTGAGATCTTGTACTGGTGGAAAAGAAGTGACAGGCACATTTTCCGATGATTGTGAAGACAGACTGGGAGTTTCAAATGGCATAGGAGCATCATGTATCGCTAGTTTATATTCATGGGAAACTTGGGGATGCGAAGACTCTTGTTCAGAAGATTTTGATGAGGAATAGTCCACAGAGGATCTGAAGGACTCCGGTGGATATCGAGATGCAGATGGCTCGCATGATGCTTCGGTGCATGTGGTAGGATTGCTTTCAATTCCGCAAGGCTGATGTGGTGTGCTTGGAAAAGAGGATGAAGAAAGTGAAGAGGACTTTTTTAGGTTAGAACTCGTTGATGATTGACCAAAAATAGGACCTAAAAAATATTTTTTTTGTAAATAATCATACAGAAGAAACATGCCATTGGCATTAAACACGATACCTCGTTATTCCATCAAGCAAACATAGCGATCAAAATCTGTTTTAGCTAAACACTAAATACATTACGTCAGGCATTTTTAATTTACAAGATATTCAAATTGCAACAACTACAAACTCTAAAATTGAAACGAACTGGTCTTACATTCATGCTATTTACTGATTAAAGATCATGTTAATTTTAGATCCGAAAACGTTTACACTTATTATTTTGTTCTTTCATCATAGTAAATGTCGTCTTTTTGCTTGCTTTTTTTTTAATATAATTATAAATGTAGGTAATCTAAGATTAATAACTTATACCATTACAGCACACCTTGAAAGGCTCTCAACAACCTTGTCTTGAAATACCGCTCAGATAAGCATATTGGTGATATCGTTCTCAGGTCCAAAGGTAATTCATTTACTTTCAGTGAGCTATCCATAGCCACAATAATTAAACGACCAGTGTATTGCTTGCTTTCATCCTCTAACATGTTTTCAATGGCCATATCAGCTTTGAATGTTATCCAAAAGTTGTCCATAAACTGCCTGACAATATTAGCTGAGGTCACAGATCAGTACCATTAGTGCTAATAGCAAAACTATGATGAAATAAAACAATATGACCGAGACAGAAAAATCCATTATTTTTACATTGATTCAACCAGGGATGTGAAGTCGAGTAAAAATTATATGACTCCAACTCCTCCTCGGCCAGCATTTATAAGGGTTGCCAGATTTTTTTAGGGTTTTGTCATTTTTCATTATTGAAATTGAAATGGCAACTTTTCCAAAACCGGCAAGCGCAAACACTCCTATTTTCTGCTAAATTTTAAGAGCGTAATACAGAAAACAAGAAAAATTATTTTGAAAACAGATTGTAACAAAAATTTTTATTGTTTATCGTTTTGTATCAAATCAAGACGAAGTCAGCCCTTTTTTGATCACTTTGACTCTGGACTTGCCAAATTGTTCCGTTTACACACAGGGTCTTAGATTCAATGTCTGCTGACAAATTTTGTTTTTTGGGAAAATATTACCAGTTAGGTATGCCATAACAATAAATTTAATTTGTCATACAGTGAGTATTTACACTTCTATCACTGACAGCTTCTATCACATCTCTTGATTTGTAGAATAACCCTACACAATCAACTAAATTTTAAATAAAAAACTCAGAAACACAATCGATGATGCAAAAATGAAATATATATAATACAGAAAGTTACTAAAAAATTCTACTAATAGACAATTTCAAACAAATTTTATGAATTAATTTAGGAATTTCAAACTTCCCACACTTAATCACCTACCTTGATACAACTATACATGTATATCTGCATTGTTTTAAGGCATTAGCAAAGAACTTAGTAGCAGGTATTCCAGGAGAAGTATCTCTGTTAATATCCAGAATGCTCAAATTCAGTGGTTCAATTTCTTTCAAAAGACTCTGCAACATGTAAAAACATTTTTTTTCTTATAAACAAAATGGCCTTCAAGTGTTTATGCATCAAGTCCATGATCAGAAGGAAGATATGACATGAAGGCATGTGCATGGCAGGTGTCAACATGATGGTCATCATGGCATTTCGGTCTAAAGAATTATTGTGAAATGTCATCTGCATTTATGTTTGCCAATATGGGATGGGCCATTGGATCAAGGAGTAAAATCAGGACAAGCCGTTCTCAAATAACAGCATCTGCTGAGTCCACACATGCAGTCATGCACACATCACGTCAACGCATGAATAGTTTTAACACATGCAAGAATTCAATGTGCTTTGTATATCTACCTGAGCATTGTAGAAATCTCGAACAGGATCATATACTAAAAACACATCACGTGAGTATTGGCTATTGCTGCAATATTTTGCACTTGTCGTAGTAGAAACATCATTTTCTGGTTTAGAGATTCCATATAGTTCATCAGCAGGGATTGTGGGGTGTGAGTACGATGAATCCTTTTTAAAATCCTCTTCTGAGGTATTTGAAAATGATTCGTCTTTTGAAAAACTGTTTATAGAAGTATTTTCAGCCATCACAGACATTATCTTAACACAACAGCAAAAGTTTATTGACCTAAAAAACAAAATTCGTTCATGCTCATA
This sequence comes from Aplidium turbinatum, assembly GCF_918807975.1. Classification (NCBI taxonomy): domain Eukaryota; kingdom Metazoa; phylum Chordata; class Ascidiacea; order Aplousobranchia; family Polyclinidae; genus Aplidium; species Aplidium turbinatum. Next base: position 5,408,070 of record NC_137477.1, read on the forward strand.
TATTGAATCACTAACATTTTAAACAGCTCATACATGATATCAATGTTACTTGCTAAAACATCTTGCACTATTCGTAAATTTGTTGGCTTAAATAAGCAAAAATAGAGAAAAATCATAAATTTAATCAAGAAATTGCATTTTATATGAATTCCAAAGAAAAGCAGCATGCGCCTTCTGATGCTCCGTGGCTATCAAAACATGTTCTCTTTGTGAATGTAATAGAAAAATTATACTATCTAAAGAAGTTGTCACAAGGAAAAAAAAATTCACTTCCAATCTTCCAAGTGACAGTAACGCATTTGAACTAAAGTCAAAACCTTGGCACAAGCTGTTGCGCCAATAATAAATGAGTTGAATAGTTTTTCATATTTGCAAAGTGCACTTGGAGATTATGAAAGCAAAGATAGCAAAAGGAAAGTTGTACATTGATTGTCGAGTTTAGTGGTTTAAAAAATGTCATGAAAATGTTTTCAACACCCTTTGACATTGATGTGAATTGTCAAGTCAATGTCAACACACGTCCAAAAGGAATATGTTGCATTGCAAGGCTTTTCTCTGAAAGCTAAATTTTTGTCGAAAAAAGTTTTTTGAATTTTACAAAGTACCGGTATGCTTATTAATACTAGTATATACTACAAAGAAGATTTTAAATTAACTAATAATTTAATTTGTTTAAAAGCACTTATATTGGCGTGCCTTTTTTCCAACATGAAGTTTTGTAAGTTTATGATACATATTAAAGCAAACTTTCAAATGGACAATACTACTCTCCGCAAAATAGCATCAAGTACGAAACTAAATATTACAAATATTTAACAGAAAAATACCTTTAGATTTTATGCCTTTACCCGAAAATTCACATTGAAATATGGGAGTTGGTATAGAAGTTCCCCCTCCCCCTTTGGTAACTCATGACAAAAACAGGACTTGACCAAACAGGTGAAACTACTTTACCTTTGCTTTACTATTCACACACTTCAATACACATGTTTTGGTCAATTCCTCTAAAGTTGTCATGAGCTACAGTGAAGCAAGATTAGCTGACAAATCTTATACATAGTAGCCAAAATTTTTACACTAAAGTGAAGTGGAGTAAAAACTTGACCAAATGAAACTTTTCAGTAAATGAGTAGGCTACCGTATGATGTTATTTAAGAATCATATATGATCTACAACAGTTTAGGGCTTCAACAATTGCTACTTCAAATTATCAATTATTTACACAAATCCTAGACTCACTGTAAAAAATTTCATAAGCTTATGCAGCGGCATTTTTATTACCGTATAGAAGCTAAAGCTAAAAAACCTGATAGTTAAAATGTGCTGTGTCTGACTGACTTGCAATGATTTTTTACAAGCAGTGACTGTGACTCTTTGATAATAATAATATATAATGCTTGGTTTTATACAGCGCTGTATCCATCGCAGAATGCGTTGCTCCTCAGCGCTTTACAAAGCAGACAGTGTCCATGCAGCCTAAGAGTTCATCATCAAAGAACACTTATGAAGTTGCTAAGGTCTTAACGGTGTGTTCTCTTAGACTTGATGGAGTATATATTATAAACGTAAACAAACCATTGTGAGTGACAACACTAACGTTTAGCAGGCCTACATTTAAGCTTCCCAAAACAACATGCCTCACCATTTCAAGTCATTTATGATTTTACCAAATAACTTACAGCTCTTTCGTTGCCATCCTGTTGTGCTGATAGACACTCAATTTGTATGTACTTTTTGTTTGTTTATCGCCAGCAAAACAATAAAGTGAACTGAACTTTCAATTGTTCACTATGGCAGCACTAACGCCAGTATTGCCAGATTATTCTTGCAATTCTCAGTTGCACTCTTATTTCTCAGCTGACTTTCATGCCAAAGACGCTAATCAAATGCTTAATTATTTAACTTATTTTGCAAAAATTTAAATTTAAATCTAACAAAATTTAAACAGTAGGCGGTGGTTAAAAGGCAGATTCAAATGCGCTCACCAAAACCATGACCAAAGGAAACTTAGCAAACATGCAAACATGCATAAAACAAACATCAGTGGCGTAGGTAGGGAATGTGCCGCCCGGGGCGGATTCAGATTTTGCCGCCCGGGGCAAATTCAGATTTTGCCGCCCCTTCAAGAAAAAGCATGTGAAAATGAAATGCATTTTTTTATCAGCACTGCAATACACAACGTGCTTTTTTTAATTTGCGGTGTAAAGTCAGACGAACGTACCATTATAATTTCGTAATCTAAATGCGAAAGCACAAAAACTGCTACAGATTTAAAATGATCAATTTACAGTGATGTACGCGCATACAAAAAATATTGACGCCGTCAGCGTAAATGCAAAACCATACGCCGTATGCGTCAACGTAACTTGTAAAAAAAGTTGGCGGCGTCAGCGCATACACTAGCGTACCGTAAACTCATTTTGTTTGCTTTGTGCCAAACATTCACACGGTATAAACCACTCGAAACAAACAAGTTTTATTTTGAATTTCCACGAAGAAACACAAGCATCTGAAAGTGTTCATCTGACATTTTGCTGTGTTTTGGTTCCAATCTGTCTTTGCCCATTGCAAACATTCTTTCAACTGCAGCGCTGGAAGGTATTGGCGTGTTGTAGCGAAAAAAATACATTAAAAAGTATGCGTTAATGGTTAACGCTATGCGCTAAAAAACTACGAAAACTATACGGCGTAGCCTCAAGCGACAACTATCCAAAAAAAAGTGGCCGCAAGCGTTAGCGTAAACAAAAAGTCTACGCCGCAGACTGCGGCGTAGGCTATACGTACATCTCTGGTATTGAGTAATGATAGCCTACAAGTGTCCGGTATACAAAGAAGAGCATCATGCTATGTTATAATAATGTAACTTACTGTCAAGCCTGCGGCCATGGCCGCTAAGTAGTGCTTGAATGACCGCCGATGCTACCTCCTCAATCGACCAAGTTTGGCCGCCGGTCTCTTCTAGCCAATTATTTAATTTCGCAATAGAATGATCGTTGATTCACTGTCGAAAATATGTAGTATCAAAGAGTGACGTAAAATTAGGTCAGCGCGTCATAATCGCCACTGTTGCATTGTGCTGGAATATTAATTTGGTATTGATGGAATATATCCATCTGCGATCATCAGCGCTGTAAGTCTTGTTTAACAAAGTCTTACTCCGAAGTGCTAATTTACATCGGCTGGCAATATTGTCGTTTTTATGTCGATTCGATGTTGTCGGACATTGAATCGTTAATGTTAAAAAGGAGAACTAGGTTAGTAGGCATCCGAGGGGAAAACATTTTTTGATCATATTTTGAAAAATTATGCTTTTTTTAGTACCGGTAATGTCTTTCACATCATTGAAATACTTATCTTATTACCTTGCCGTCATGGTCAACATATGTCGAACATTGGTTTTCGTTGTTAAAAAGAATTCTAGGGGAGTGGCGAACTTCTTTTAAATCAGCCACATTGAAGAAACTCGTGCTAGCGTCGTTAGATGGTCCCGCAGTACTGGATTACAATCCCAATAAAGCAGTCATTGCCTGGTGCAACGATTCTATTGTAGGACGTTGCCCAGGCCCAGACTTCAACAACGCTAAGTGATCATTTTAGCATTGTTGCAAGTTTCTATTTACTTGTGCTATCGTTATTTTTATTTTGTATTTTGGCTTCCATGCACATAGATTTGGCTGTCGAGAAGGAGCTCCGGTAGGCGACGATGGCTGCCAAAAAAAACGAGTTTTAAGGCCTGTAGGCTACTGTGTTGCAAAATTTTGTGCCGTAAATATTATTTTGAGGCAAAAATGAAAGATTATAATTAGGCTAAAAGCGAATAGCAGAAATTGTTATATTGCAAAATGTGCAGTAGCTTACATGACTTTAAAAGGGCACCATTGACCCCCTGCCCCTCCATCTGCAGAAAAATTGAGGGCAGGGAGGCATCCGCTTCCCCTGCCCCCCCCCCCCCCCGCTTCCGGTGCCCTTGGTGTCATGGTAAAGCCATAGCGACAAAATTAAAACAATGTAAGTTAGCAGAGTCTTTTGAGTCTTAAGGGTTTTTATCAATAATATTTTGTAAATTTTCGATAACTTTGTAAATTTTATGTTGTATGTTATTCACTCGCAGGATTTACATTGGCATGATGCGCAAAACATCGATGAAGCAATCAGTGGCGTATTTAGAACGTTTCTTAGGGGGGGCCAAGACATTGTGTCAGTCAGCCGCGTAGCGGCTGACTTGGCGGCTGGATGCCAATGGGGGTCTCGGAGTAGTACACACGGGGTAGTTTCAATGGTAGTAGCCTACACAGAAAGCTCAAATTCGTTGAAAATGGATGGCTGTTAATCGGTTCAAATTTTTCTATTTGGGTTAAAATTAGATTTTTTGACCCTTTTAATAAGGGTGGGGTATACCAAAATGTCATATGATGCGTCAGAACGGGGGGAGGAGGTTAGATAAAACCGTCAGAATACTGTCAGGCAGGGGAGTCCAGAATCAAGAGAGAATCCGTAGAAGTAAGTTACTGTTCCAATCAATGAACCAACAAAAGATATCATCACTTCAGAACATAGGCTAAACAGTAAGTTAGTCCTTCCGACCTCGAATACCTTTTGAAAATTCTCGGCGATTTGCAACGACAATTTACAGTTCCATGCTATGGCTGCGCTTGGAAAATCTATCAATAACTGCATCATACTCGAGTAGAATATCCTTGTTTAAATACATCTGAGCTAGACCATCCAAACGTGGCTCGGCCATGGTCGTGCGGTAATAATTTTTCAGGTACTTTAGTGAACTGAAACATCGCTCATTGGAGGCAGTTGTAATTGGAAGCGTAGCAAAGATTCGAAATAATTTATGGGTAATCGGATTAGTGTCGAGTTGTTCAGCAGCTTGACACGCATCCAGAAGAGTCGCAGGTCGTTTATCCACAGAAACTGCAAGCCAATTTGCTCTCCATCTTCGCAACTCAATGGCATTGAGTTGTTGAACCAAAGCAATTGCTTGGTTCAACATCCAGCATTTCATGGTAGAAGTCGAAAATCTCGTCGATCGGCAGTCCTCATCTTCATAAATCAATGACGGCAGAAGTGTGCTGACTTTAAAAGCTAGCGAGCAGTGCTCATTGAATCTCTCGTGAATTAGTGCCATGCAATTGTCAAGAAAAGGAAGAAAAACTGTTTGTTTAAAATAGATCTCCCCAGTTTCAGCTGGAATGTTAGGTTGATGTTGTTGTCTCTGAGGTGCTCTCCGGGGCATTCGGATTTCTTCGCCAAAACTGAGCAAGCCTTGCCAAGAAGTTGGTGAAAAAGCCTATTATCGCTCCTTAGGTCTTGCAACACAGTTAGTACGTAGCTACTAACATTCACCATTGCAGAATTCAACGTAGCCTAGTCTATGTGTAACTTAGGTCCTTGCAGGAACTTATTTGTGGTGCTGCAGCACCATTAGACGAGCCGCCACTGTATGCAGTGTATACTAATGATTGCTTGCGTAATTAAATATTTTTAACTTACTGTAATCAAGATTAAACTAGAAGTTGATTTGGAAACTCAGAATAATATTGGCAAATTGTATCGCAAAAAGTAGCTCGCGCTACCCAAAAAGTAACCCCCCCCCCTCGCGCTAGGATGAATCATCCAAGCAATTATGTCTTCTGCTACAATTTTTTTTTTGCAAAATTTGTAACTTATATATTTTTATTTTTTTTACCTGATCATTAGGGGGGGCCATCGCCTCTTATCCTCCCCCCTAAATACGCTACTGGAAGCAATAAGTCAACTAGTTGGTCTTTGCTTATATTTTGACTTTTATCAGATGAACGTTGTAACGAGTGCTAGATATAATAATAATAGGATAATTATCCTGATGAACATACAAACTTTTCATGTTTAATATTTCTGAATGTGTGTAGTTCATAGGCCTACCATATTTTCATCGCCTAAAAAGAGGACAAAAGACTGGCTGCTCTCTAGCAGCCTTCCAGTGTAGTCCGGGAACATCGTGAATCTGGAGTGGTAAAAGGATAGACCCTCGGCCCCAGAAGCTCAGACGACGACGACGAGGACACGTTTCGCCAGCGGATAAAATACAAGTAGAATGTTACGTATGAATAATTTTTTACATCTTTTTGGATAAATTATAAACGTATGCAGGAAAAGTTACAGCAAAAAAACAGACACAAAAAAGCCGACACAAAAAAACAGACAAGTTTGTTTTGTTTCTCGAAATCCGATTTGTTGGATTTGTGCGATAAAATAATAATGTGACGTGATAATGTCATAGAAATGTGACAAATCAGGCAATATCTGCAGGTAGCCATGCCTTAACTTTTTTTAGAAAAAAAGATCAGCTTTAACGAAATCATAAAATTACTTGCACGAAATAGAATTGCAGTTGTGCACGGCGGTTAATGAGATGCTAAGGACAGACTCAACTAAAAGGCTGTTTCTTTCCTTGTACCATTGTGGCTGCATCATAGATCAAAGTCATTCTACATTTGCACCCACATAAGTTGCAAGTATCCATGCCACGATTTATTTTGAAATAGGCTATATGTTATGCTTAGTGCACTTTGGATATTTTTTCGATTTACTTTACTTGACGAATTAGCCAAACTATTGTTGGTAATCAGCAAGGTTTACAAGCGTTGAATCAATACAAAATAGACCTGGGTAAAATAATAATTGTTGTAAAGCTATGAGAACCTTAAAATGTAAATATGTCAAACTCTTTTGCAAGTTTTTGCGTTTTTAATGTTTTATTTCTTTGTGATTTAGCCTACTCATTTTTTGTTTTTACAATTTTTTTAGTTTGTCCCATTTTTTTTCATAAATTGATTGATCAGATCTCCCCAAATGAGGAAATTTTCTCACAAGTGGATTTGCAGCTCCACTCGCATTCATCGCTGACCACTATTTGGTTACTTAAAGACAATCGCAAAGCAATGTATTATGCTTCAATGAACGTCTAAGATTGTTTAGAACAGCAGATCAAATAGTACGTCAATGTGTTTTTGAAAATCTATTAATCAGAATGTTGCATTGGTACAGAAATGGTAGGAAATTGCGAAAAAGTCACATAACAATGAAATCCTGTTGAAAATATGAGCAAGAAAACTGAAAATGTAAAAAAGAGGACACTTGAGCGTTTTTGGGTGTTCTCGGAGGACAATTTATTTTTCTTCAAAAAAGAGGACAAATCCTCTTAAAAGAGGAGATATGGTAGCCCTAGTAGTTCATATAATATTTAAAAACCTTCACGCTCAAAACAGGTCACCTGAAAGAGTTAAATAAGCAACCTGCATGAACTGATGTGCCTAAGTTCTTGTTTGAAGCAACTTGATGAACTGACCCCACTGCATCAATCGCTCCAACTTTTTGTAGCGCCACCTATGCGATGTGAAACGGTGTGCTTTCATCCACTCTGCTGTGCACCAGCGCGATAAACACATGTGTGATTGTGTGAAGCTCCTCTCTCATCAAATACAATTGGGATTCTGAACGAACCTCTGCACTGGAATGTTGGTGCTGCAATCAGAACTCAGTGCATTGCAGGGTGCAAGTGGATAGTGCTTGATGCGCCAGTTTTTTTTCGTCAGGAAATTGAATTGCTGTTGTCAAAAATCAGTTCTTACGTGGATTAAGAATTTTATGTCCACAAAATGCATTGCATGACCCAGTCTTCAACTTTGCTTTTGTTGTTGTGATGATCAATCCCACTTCTGGAAAACTGAAAATAGAAAATCACTGGTGATACAATAGCTGCAGGAATGCGATTTCAGCCCATTATCAAAGTACTTAAAGAGTTATCCAGAAATCCATGGTTATATTTGGTATTCTGCACTTTTATATTGTCTTATCTGTTTCAAGCAAAGCCAAGTACATCATATGAAGGTGAGTACAAGAGATGGCTGAGAGTGTTTAGGTTGTTATTGCCGGCTAAACTACGCATTTGATAGGTGCTGTGATTTAGTTAACCAGGTTTGAACTTGGTGTGACAAGTTTAGAATTAAAACAGAAGTACAGTAACAGCTTAGGCTACTAGTTATGACTTACAAAAAAGGCTTTCTCAGTGGTAGGTCAAAGTCTTCTACAAACAAATCGATCCAATGTAGGCTATGTATTTTTTGTTCGATATATTTTTAATGATTTCAATTGGCAATACCGGTACTTATAGTAATGTATTATTATTCTAATTCATATTTTCCAGCAAAATGGCATTCAAAGGGTGATGTTATTCGACATGTTCGATCTTCTGGTTCCAGTAAGGTTGCACCAATACAACGTACGGTAGCCTTTGCACAGCTAGAAGTTTAGTCTAAAATTTTTTTCCTTTGTTTTTTCTTCTAAATTTAAAAAATTCTACTAAGATGTTACGACCATGTCATATTTTAAACTGATTATCCTGCTTTGGCATCTTGCTTGTTATAATCTCTATGTTTTGTCGCTTCCTTTTTTGAGACCTTTGCTGTGTTTGGCATATATTGTTTTTCATTGCAATGATCAGAAATAAAAACAAACTGAACAGATCTGCATATAGGGATGCATATATACAAAAAAATCACAATTTTTTATTATAATATCACTAGTTTTTAATTCAACCACTTCTGATTAAGTTTTAGCCTAAATGTTAGCAATACCTGACAGAATGAAATTGCTTTAGATATAGCACCTTTTGAATTTTTTGATGACATCATATGTGACAAAACAATCTTAAGCCATGCCAGAAAAAAATTGCTCTGGTGCATCTATTGTCTTTCATTATTTCATAGTTTAAATGCTGTAGTATTGATACAATAAAATTTGGTATTTATGCCTTTGGTAACTTTTACAATTATGATTTGTAAAATTCTGTATTTATTATAGTGAAATTCCATAATAAAAGTCACCCTACAATAGAAAATGATCATGCTGAAACCGAAGGTAATGTTAGGTTAATTTGAGCTGATATTTGAAGTCAAGGTTGAAAATGTGAAAGTATTTTATTTGAAATTTGAGATTAAGCACTATATACTGTCAAATTGTTTACTTTTGATGAAATACTGATATAATACATTGTACACATATATATATACAAAGTGGCTATGGTATATCTATTGCACTGGTTGCCATGGCTTCGATCAGAGCATTGTTTTGTGACAGGTTTTGCTAGGGTTAGGGTTTTGGTTTCTATCTAGGACTTCAAAATTTTGTACATTACAAATTTTGTCTTTAGTGGCTTTAAAGTTTTTTTTAAAAATTGGAGCAGAATTCTTTATTTAGCAACACTAGTGTCATAGATGTTAAGCAGTATCTCAATTATAGGCTAATTTATTCATCATGTATGAAAGATACACGACTTTGAATGCACAACAATTGTACTTGAAAAAGTTATCCTCTGATGTAAGGAATTCACAGTGACCATAGCCACTTTTTGAATTGTAAAACTATTTTAGATTTTTTTTAAAAATATTTTTGTATTTCCAGAGAGGTTTCATGTTGCTTCAGTCAACTGGTCAAGGGTGGCAAATCCTTACATTATTTCTTTATGGATTGTAGTCGCTGGGTTGGTCAAGATAGGTAAGTATTCCTTTAAATTTAAAGTGGCGTTAGTGTGGCTGTTTATGGTAATTAGATAAGGTTATCACTTGTGAATGTAATTTTTCTTGACGTTGTCATCTGCAGTAACTGAATCTGCTGTTAGTTTTTATATGTGAACCAAAAACAAAATGTAATGTTACTATTGGGTGAGCTACTAAAGTAAATTGAACTTTTTGCTACTGCAAAGGAACAGTGTGGTGTTTAATCTGTTTGCCTGTTTACACTTTTGGTCTAGAATTTTCTCACAAGCTGCTGTACTTTTCTAAAGTTTATTGTATATTATATATACTTGTGGAATTAATACATATGTCCTTGTCCATTGTCTAACTTATTCAAAGCCGAGTTTTTCCTAACCTTGTTTTTGTACTAAGTGCACTTTAGTTGTAAGGGTGCAATTTTTCATGAATACTATTTTTGCTTGCAGGGTTTCATATGATGCACAAAATTGTATCACGAGTTCCCGAGAGCTGTGTTTTGATTTGCGTTGGCCTGGTTGTTGGCGGGGTTGCTTATTCAATCAACAAACACCATCGCATTGAACAGCTTCTATTCAATCCTGATACCTTCTTTCTGTTCATTTTACCACCCATAGTAATGGAAGCTGGATATTTTATGCCCAAAGAAGCTTTCTTTGAAAACGTCGGAACTATACTTACTTATGCAATTATTGGAACTATTTTTAACACCATAGCTATCGGTTTATCTTTGTACGGAGTTTACTACATAAATCTAATGCCAGGTTTGTGTGGTGTTTTTATCCTCCTTATAAATCGCACAACTATGCTAATGTGAAACAACTTTGAAGACGCTGCAAAGCAAGTAACAACGGAATTCAGTATGAAACGAGCATTACAACAAAGGTGTCACTGAAGTTAAAAGCATTTCCACCTTAAAATTTTGTCTTATGATATGATTGCTTGATGAAAGAATAATTTCCGGGCTGCGTATCTTTTTGCGCGCCATTCATTATTATTAACCATTAATATTACAAATTTTTAAAACTTAACAACCTCACGGCAATTAACATAATGTAATAACATGAAAATAAACTAAAAATTACAGACGTTGTCGGCCGTACTCACTACTTATGTTAGCCCTTTTCAAGTAACCAACCGACTGATGTTCTTCATAAATTGAATACAAAACTAATCTACATACACAAAAATCGAAAAAAGAAGCGCATAAGAATGAAACAGCAATACCACATGACGCTTAATTGCGCAAGGAAAAAACACAAATCAATGCCGCAAAATTACATGAAGACATTTAGCAGATAGGAGGCTCTTTATTTGAAAAGTTATTCTGTCCAAAATTCTTTAAACAATGTTGCATCATCATTCGAACGTGAAAATACGAGTTTCTTGGTGCTTTTACCTGCGGTATACTGCCATGTCCACTGTCCAGGTAGTTGAAGATTTACATTGAATAGACGGTAATTAAAGGAAGCCAATCTTCAGACATGCCTTTACGTATCTTGCCAAAGACACAGCTGGATGCTCTTGAGTGGTGTCGAACCAGTGCTCTTTTGCACGTCGAACCAGCTATCACCATTCAGCTATGCAGCCGACGCGGTATGCTGTAATTTGAATAACAACTTCTTTGAACCTGCATGAAATGCCTGTTTTGCAACATTTCAACCGATATGCGTGCATCAAAATTTCAAAGAATGTCGGAAAACCGTCAAGTTAGAAATGGAGTAAAGTTTAACAAAAATAAAGTTTAAAATTTTCCAAGTTAAAATATGTCCCAGTGACAACTAAAATGTTTTAGCATTTTACTTTGCGCATCCCTTGAACAAAATTGATAAATATATAAGCTATAACCTGTTGCTGTTAACATTAAGTACAGTAGTTCTATGGTACGTTATTTATTGGCGAAGCTTATGTTTTGTATACTTAACACTTTTACTATTTTAGTACTTTATGCTTGTTTCACTATGCCAATAATTTTAGATATGTTTGTTTTTTTAAAGGAATTGAAGACCTCAATATTTTACACTGTATGTTGTTTGGGAGCATCATATCAGCAGTGGACCCTGTTGCTGTTATTTCCGTGTTTGAAGAAATCCACGTGAACACGATACTTTATATTTGCGTCTTTGGCGAGTCACTCTTAAACGATGGTGTTGCTGTTGTAAGTATGATTAATTATTTTACTATGGTTTTCAAATTGACCCTGTTTGCAAACCAAAAGTGAATTTTTTTAAGCTGTATTCAAAAAGCCTAATAAACCCTGAGCTCGATGTTATTCAAATTGGACTAGAACATGTCAAGGTAATCTAATTAAAATAGGAAACTAGCCCATTCAACGATCAACAATTTCCATCCAACGGAAATTGATGATTTATTGGGAACATTTTGCTTCAATGAAGTCTAATTATTTTCTTATCTCATAGATTTAATAAAATTAATAGCGTTGCATTGTATTTGCAAAAATAAAAGCGCTCTTTTTCGTTTTTTCTGCAGGTTCTATTCAAGATGTTTGAAAATTACATTGAAATTGGTCAAGAGAACATTCTTCCCATCGACATTGTTTTGGGTTTGTTATCATTTTTCGTTGTGGCAATTGGTGCCTTGTTTATCGGGATAACATTCGGTTACCTTGGTGCTTTCATTACCAAGTACACTGTTCACAATCGAATCATCGAGCCAACTTTCGTCTTCGTTGTCTGCTATTTGAGTTATCTCACAGCCGAAGTCTTCCATCTATCAGGCATTATAGCGTAAGTTTAATTATTTCTATTGTGATATCGCCTTTGTTAGCCCAATGTTAACTGTTCAATGAATTAGATAGAAAATTGGCATGAAGCCTTGATACGCAACGCAAAACCGCCATCTTCAAGCAAAAATGGTCATCCCAACCATTGGAGTCGGTTGGAGCATGGCGTAACCGCCTGTTCACTGGTGTAGGACGCCTCAGTGCAGACATGTTGCGTTGGGGCTTGACAGAGAGTGCTGCCTGTTAATGTGGTGATATACCAACGGCAGGCCATATAATCAAGGATTGTCTGCTGCACAGACCTCTCTACTGTATGAAGGCCAGAGGTTTAGTTTCTGTGGACGATGACACCAGGTAATGGCTAGTCGGCCGGTGCCCTGATATTTAGCGACAATACGAAAGAAGAACTCGATGCCGAAGTTCGGCTCAGATCACATTACCGTTCTCTGTTTACTCTGAGACTGGGAAAACCTCTTCTGAAGCTTCGGTCTGACTCTCTTACGCTTGTGAAAAGCCACCCAGTAAGCAAATCAGCTCCTTTCTGCATTAATTCAACGTCTTTGGACTTGAAAAATAATTATCGAAGAAGCAAAAATTGCTGCTTTTCTAACTTTATAGTCGTATTGTCTATAGCCGCTGGTATGTGCTTTCATCTTGAAAAAAAAATTTTCCCGTTTTTTTTTCCAGAATCGTCTTTGCCGCTTTCACTATGAACTCATATGTGGAACAAAATATTTCCACCAGATCTCACACCACGGTCAAGTACGGAATGAAAATGCTTGCCAACATTGCAGAGACAATTATATTCATGTTGCTTGGCATAGCAGCAGTCAGTGATTTTTGGCAATACTGGAACACTGGATTGGTTTTGTGGACCCTTCTGTTTATCACCGTATACAGGTTCATAGGTGAGACATATTAACGTATATTAGTACAACCAAAGTAAGTTGTGGTTAACTTATTGACCTTTATGAAAAGATTTATGCCCGGAAAGTCAGAATAAGGCTATCCAGGGCTTGTATCGAACTTGGTCTTTGTCTGGTCTTAACAAATCACATATATCCTCTATACTACGCCAAGGTAGCAAGTCCGTCGAGGAAGATCAAAAAGTGAGTGATTGACCCTTTTATACCTTGAAGGGAAGTAATGAGTCCGATTCGATATTGAAAACCTCAAAGGACAAAAATGTTAGTTTTATAATCTCACATGAACGTTGAACAACCTCATTGGTTATACAACTGCAGCAAAGCGATTGTTCTATTAGGAATGTACATGAAAAGATAAGTAATTTTTTATAAGATGGATTTACAATAAAGATTGCGTTAAGTTTAGAGTGTCTGCTACTATTCGGTGAGAGCCTTTTTCCGAGAGTTCCCTATTCGGTGATTTTTTGAAAATTATCGGGTACCGTAGCCTAATTATCATTGCAGCTTTTACATCATTTTAACGTCGCTAAACGTTGAAATAAGACCCTAACCCTAAAACGGCAATGATAATTAGGCTACGGTACCCGATAATTAAAAAAAAAATTGAAAAAATCACCGAATAGGGAACTTTCCGAAAAAGGCTTTCACCGAATAGGGAACTCACCGAAACGGGCCATTGCTAAGTTTAGAAATACTTATTGTCACCAAGTAAAAATGGTGCGAAACCTCTGTCGCATCATATTCTGTTCTGAGGATGAGCACGAAGTGTTATTGAAGCAGAACTTTTAGTTTTATTTTCTATTTCAACGAATGAGCGCAAATGCAAAATCCTTATAAACGTTTTTATACTGAATAGAATTAGTTATTTCATTGCACTGATAATAATTGGCCTGGTGGCATTTTAACTGCCCGAACTATTTTAGTATGTTACCAGTATTTTTCTGATAGTTTTTATTTACGTGTATAGTTCAATATGGGCTTTTATAACATGAAGATTGAAGAGTTTGTCGTCGTCGTCGTGTGAGCCTCTGGGGCCGAGGGTCTATCGTTTTTGGGTCTGCTACTACTCGGCGAATCCTATTCGGCGAGTTCCCTATTCGGCAATTTTTTGAAAATCCAACGAAGCCTTCTGTAAATCCAACGACGCCTTCTGTTTATTTAGAGAATTTTGTATTTTATTCCACAATATCGTTTCTTTTGCATTCCGACAAAGAAAAATAAATTAAAATGAAATTTAGCGAAAAATGTTTGAACTATTAAATTAAAATGTTTGTTCACATAAAATTGACATGTATCCTAAGTCATCCACCTTCTTTGCGTCATGTTTATGTCATTTACTCTCCGAAAAAGGCTGTCGCCGAATAGGGAACTCGCCGAATCGGACTCGCCGAAACGGGCCATTTCGATCCTTTCACCACCCCAGACTCACGATGTTCCCGGACTACACTGTTCCCGACTTAAAGAGTCCAAAATGGTCATTGTCCCAGTATGGCCCTTTGCAAACAACCGTTAAGTGGTGTATGATTGAATGACATGCGATTAAATGGCTGTGTACTAAACAAAGTAGACATTCCTACTACAGTGTTTACATAGTTCAATCTAAAATTCGTATAAATCTTCACAAGTGATCATAACAAACGGTTTTTGATGTTACTATTTGTATTTCACGACCTCAACATCCAAATTAATTGTCAAGAAGGTGTGAGGTGCATACGTGAGGTGGGCACGAAAAGCTAGACTTGTGAAAATCATAAAGGTTGCTGAACTTCAGTTTGCGTGACTATTTGTTAGTTTCGTTGAACTGCAAAGTCAGGGTGCATTTAGCGATGGACGTATCTTTTGTAAAACCGTGTGTTCTTTGCTAGAGCAAATACTCGCTGCGTGTTTGTCACGTATTCACAATTTGATCGTGTGAAGAAACCGATAGAAAATATAATTGCAAAAAATAAACCCAGAGACACTCTGATCATCGGTTGTCAAGCAATTTGTGCGAAGTCGTAAATTTAACACGTTAATATTGGTTGTGTGACGTCAAAGTTGAGTTGAATTGGCATAAGGCAGTGGTTCTTAACCTTTTGCCTTGTCGGCACCACCTTGAAATTACCAACCAGTGCTCGCACCCCCTCCTAGGATTGCCGGAAAAGTAATAGTTGCCTACAGTTCGAAATTTTTGTTGAAACTTGCTAAAACAACTTTGCTTCTTACGTCGTATCATAACAAACCTTAATAATTCAGCATCCCCGCACCGCCTAGGAACAGGTCTCGCACTCCTTAGTGGTGCATGCGTCCCTGGTTAAGAACCCCTGGCAAAAGGCATTCAAACGACTTTTAGAATTCTGGTAACTTCTCACGAAGTGCCAATAACAGATTTTTTTTATGTCAATTTGGAAAATATCCACACTTTAACGATTCACGCAAAAAACAAATGTAATGATAAATTCCTTAGTTGATCGGCATGAAAGGTGGGGCATTGACCACTTTTTTGCATTGATTCAACATTTGCAGACTTTTTCTTCAGGTCAAGACATGTTTGCCCCGTCGCATGGTTTCTAATGCAGGTCAGGTTTCCGATTGTCAATTCCGAAATCTCACCCTAAAAAAGAAAGGTCTTTCTAATTGATAATACAATGTATGAATGGAATAATACCTGAGCCTTATTGTTTATAAAGGTTACCTCATTAATTCTCTATCAATATGAAAGAGATCCGGTGTTCTGTTATCCTTCTTTAATTACGTTATTGTCTCTTAATCATCGTTTGTTTGGTAATAAAGTCATCCACTCTATGGACTTGGGCAGTGCCGGTTTACGTACAAAGATTCTCCATACAATGTTTTAGCTTATTTTTGAAATGTGGAGTCACTAATGAATATTGGCGTCGTAGCTTTGATGCGACCTTTAAAGAAGCTTTGATGTTTTTATGTCGATTTTGCGTCGCTAGATGTTTCATTTGTGGTGGCAAACTGGAAGTTAAGTTCCTCCACGAGGCAACCTTCTACATTTTTAAGCAGAGGCTAACCTAGAGAACAAAATCCCTTTAACGTTGATTCTACGTCTGCAGACATAGATACAAAGCGATGTTATTCTGTTTTTCAATGCAATTCCAATGGTATTTAATTTATAAATCACATTAGATAACGTGGTTAGAATGTAGTTAGCTGGTGGTTCGTGTGAATAAGCAAAATGTACATAGCCTACATTTTCAACTAAGTTGTATTGTTTGCATGTCCAGGTGTGTATTCTTTGACGGCTATCGTCAATCGGGTGCGTTTGGACAAGATCAACAAGGTGGACCAGTTTGTGATGGCTTATGGGGGACTGCGGGGCGGTATAGCCTTCTCCCTTGTGTCGCTAACTCCTGCGGAACACGTTCCAGCCATCAAGTCGATGATCTGCGCCTGTATTGTCGCGATCCTCTTCACTTCTTTCATCCAGGTGATTCGTATGATAAAGATGTCGATCTTGATGAGCAAGCCGACTTCACTGGCTCAAAGCCTCCACAAGCATGTGAACTTGCCAGGATTAAGTTCTTAAAGAAGCTTTCTCGGTCCGACGATGAAGTTTTCCACGATCAAATCAGTGTGACTGTGATGGTGATAGATGACAAAACAAAACTTAATAACTTTTGTTTCTACCTACAAAACTCATCAATAAATTGTACAGGAAATGCAATTTTGATTTGGGCCGAAATGTAAATTTGTCCAACACAGAAATTCCGGCTTATCCAGACTATTCCGGCTTATCCAACACAGAAATTCCGGCTTATCCAGAAATTCCGGCTTATCCACATCCAGACTTATTGAAAGTTTATACACTTCAATTTTCAATTAAACGAAATGGTTCAAATGAACTCGTGTGAACTTTGGCCGTAGTGGTTTTAAACAATGTCATACAGGTTGCTAAGAAACAATGAGATACCTTACCAATAACAAATATTCTACAGTAAATATTTCAACAATTTAAACCACCCCAGACTGCAGTATTCGTCATTTTTGCATTGATTCCACGTCTGGAGACGTCAAATTACTGTAAAAATGACTTTGCTATCTGGGAAGGTACCATGCTACGAAGCATCCACGTGATCATTACATCCGGGATCTCACGTTTGCCATGCATGGTTGATTTATGACAAGAAGTGCAACCGATGGCAACTTGTGATCTGGTTTTGCAGGGTTCGACTATACGGCCGATTGTTGAGCTTCTGAAAGTGAAAACTGCCACCAATCACGAAATGACAATGCTGGAAGACGTCAACATGCGGGTAGGAAGAAAACTGGAATAAAGCAGCATGCTGGGATGAAATTTACATTAATTATTATCTAAATCGAGTTTTCGGTGAATTTCATCGCTCAACTGAGAGCACCCCATATTTCGGCTCAACTGAGAGCACCCCCAGCTTGCAAATTCAGTGCTTTTTACATTGATTTGTGACGGATTTAAATGACGTGACGATGACGTGACGAATGACGTGATGATTTAAATGACGAGTGTAAAAAATGACGGATGTGTGCTGTCTGGGTTGTGCTGTGTGAGACATTTACGTTGATTTTTCACGGAATGGCCCGTTTCGGCGAGTCCGATTCGGCTAATCCGATTCGGCTAGTCCGATTCGGCGAGTTCCCTATTCGGCGAGAGCCTTTTTCGGCGAGTGCCCTATTCGGCGAGTTTTTGAAATTTTATTTTTGAAAGGGAATTATCGGGTACCGCAGCCTAACTGTTTTCACATCGTTTTAACGTCGCTGAACGTGCTTGAATTCGTCATGTCCGTTCAGTTGTTTTTAAGGTAGAAGCGACAAAACGCGAACGTTAAAACGTGTTTGTGACCGAAGTAAGTTATTGAGTTGAAAGAAATTTGGCACGGTCGCAACACCTTCAGAAAAATTTAAGATGTGAAGGGAAAATAAAAAAAAGAAAATGTTACAAAAAAAAAATCATGTTTATATCTATAAGTTAGTACTTTTGAATAGTTAAAATGATTAGTTTGAATCAACAAACGTGTGGCCTACAGCTTGGATTGAAAGGAAATTATCGGGTACCGTAGCCTAGTTATCCCTACCAGCAAAAATTTGTTCCAAGAACCCAGTTAGCCTAACAGTTCATTTTTACATTGTAGTAACAGAATGAAAAGACTAACCAAATGTGTGGCCTATCGTTTTAACGTCGCTAAACGTTGAAATCGTGTAGAAAAGAGAACTTTGATGACTAGGATACGTTGCAAGCCTTAAAGCAGCCGGCGGCCATCGCGGCAATAGCCGCTAAGTAGTGGTTGAATGACCGCCTGTGCTACCTCCTCCGTCGGCCACGTTTGGCCGCCGGTTTCTTCTAGCCAATTATTTAATTTCGCAATAGAATGATCGTGGATTAAATGTCGAAAATATGTAGTATCAAAAAGTGACGCAGAATTAGGTCAGCGCATCATAGTCGCCACTGTTGTATTGAATATATCCAGCTGCGATCACCAGCGCTGTAAGTCTTGTTTGCAATTTCCGATGTTTATTTTAACGAAGTGTTAATCCGAAGTGCTAATTTACATCGGCTGGCAATATTGTCGTTTTTATAGCGATTCAATGTTGTCGGATATTGAATCGTTGTTAAAACGGAGAACTAGGTTAGTTGACATCCGTGGGTAAAACACGTGTCTTCATAGTTGAGAACGCTGTGGGTTAGTGACTTCCACCCTCAATGGTGACATCATAACGGAATAAATGGTCAGGTTTTATGAAAGGCGGTATGCAGTTGAAACAATTTACTGAGCTGCAAGCAGTTAAAACAATTTAGGGTCGTTAGATGGTCCCGCAAATACCGGATTACAATCCTGATAAAGCATTTAATGCGTGGTACAACGATTCTATTGCAGGACGTCGCCCAGACTTCAACAACGCTAAGTGATCATTTTAACATTGTTGCAAGTTTAATGCTATTTACTTGTGCTATCGTTATTGTACAGTATTTTGGCCTCCAAGCACGCAGATTTGGCCGCCGAGAAGGAGCTCTCGGTAGGCCACGATGGCTGCCGGAAAAAAACACGAGTTTTAAGGCCTGCGTTGAAACTGAGAAACATTCACAGAAGTCCTTCGATACGTTGCATTTTTAAGATTATGCATTTTGAAGATAATGTATTCAGACGTTGAATCAATGCACAAATGAACTGTTAGGCTAAATGGGTTCTTGAAACAAATCGAAAGGCTTCTGTGAATGTTTCCCAGTTTCAACGTATCCTAGTCAGCAAAGTTCTCTTTTCTACACGATTTCAACGTTTAGCGACGTTAAAACGATGTAAAAACGGCAATTTCTGCTGGTCGGGATAACTAGGCTACGGTTCCCGATAATTTCCTTTCAATCCAAGCTGTAGGCCACACATTTGTTGATCCAAACTAATCATTTTAACTATTCAAAAGTACTAACTTATAGAGATTAAACATGATTTTTTTTTGTAACATTTTCTTTTTCATTTTCCCTTCATTTCTTAAATTTTTCTGAAGGTGTTGCGACCGTGCCAAATTTCTTTCAACTCAATAACTTACTTCGGTCACGAACACGTTTTAACGTTCGCGTTTTGTCGCTTCTACCTTTTTCTACACCTTTGCTGTGTTGACGTGAATTGTTTTTGATATCATGATCAAAAATAAAAACAACTGAACTGACATGACGAATTTAAGCACGTTTTAACGTTCGCGTTTTGTCGCTTCTACCTTTGCTATGTTGACGTGTATTGTTTTTCATATGATGGTCAGAAATAAAAACAACTCAACTGAACTGACATAACGAATTTTAATTTAATAGTTCAAACATTTTATTTTTATTCCTTTCTGCACGATTTCAACGTTTATTAGCAATTGTAATTATTATTGCCGTTAATTGTAATTGCCGTTATTAGCAAATGGCAATTATAATTAGGCTACGGTACCCGATAATTCCCTTTCAAAAATAAAATTTCAAAAACTCGCCGAATAGGGCACTCGCCGAAAAAGGCTCTCGCCGAATAGGGAACTCGCCGAATCGGATTAGCCGAATCGGACTCGCCGAATCGGACTCGCCGAATAGTAGCAGACCCGATTTTTCATTGCTACTGCGGTTTGACATTTTGTAGAATTGAATTTTTTCACTTCACTCTTTTTTTCAACCTTGCTTGACTAGAATTAGTTCTTCTAAGTCTACAAATCATAGAAATGCTTAACGATTGAGTTTTATAAATTTTAACTTCAATTATTATGTTGGTAGAAGTGTGTGCAATTGCATTTAGTGCGGTTACAATGCTCACGAAATGAATGGATTTGTGTTGTTTTTCAAACAAGGAATCTATATTATATGAAGCATTCCGTAAAAGTCAGGCTTCAGAGATCCGAAAAGGGAATTTAAAGATTTTAAAAATATATGATGAACCTTAGCAAAAAAACCTAGACATAAAATTTGTTACAATAACACCGTTGTCACTTGCAGTTGATCGATCACATGATGGCAGGGATTGAAGACATCACCGGTTACCATGGGCACCACCACTGGATGCAACGGTAAGCAACTTAATCGTGTTCTTACCCTGAAATAGTTGCAATTTTTAACGTCTATTTAACGTTTCTATCCGTAGGTTTGGTGTTTTTTGTAAAAATAGGCAGAATATAAAACATTCGCACAAAAAAACTGTTTCTCCTCGCTGGTTTCATGGGTCGTACAAAATGAGTTCCGTTTTGCTTAAAAGATAGAAAAAAAAAACACACAGAAAAATCTGAAGGGAAAAATTACTTTCGTGGTATTGGTCTCAAATAGGACTCGTAAGGTGTTATGTATGCGCAACTTGATGCATTAACTTTATTACAAGGATATATTCCATTACCACTCAAAATGATATTTTACAGGTCTTGGAGTTGTGGCTATGTATTGTGACTCTTGTTTTGCGTGTGCCTTGTTTCAAGCAATTTGTGCTGCAATGATATATCGATAAACTTGATCAGCATCGGTTTTGAAACTAGGGTTTAGCTCTTTGAAGTGCTGCAGAACCTTGCAGCAAACCTAAGAACACGATTTTGTGTGTTAAAAAAACGTGATCTTTCGTATGATCAACACATATATTCTCAAGCGTTGAAGTGACTTTAATCAATAACAGAGTTTGAACTTTTAACAAAACGACAAGTACTGAATCTGCACTGCAGGGCTGTCACTTAACCTTCGAGGATCCGAGGCTGCGCATCAAATTTAAATTTTTGATCGATTCCACTGTTGGTAAGCCGAAGTTAAGAATACACAATCCATTGGCTGCTGCGCCTGGATGTAACAACGTGATCTGTGGCGGCCTCAAACGCAAGAAGAAGAAGCTACCCATACAGCAAAATCTGTCATTTTTACACTAATTTAACGTCTACAGACGTTGAATTAGTGTAAAAATGACAGATTTTGTCGAAGTTAGCTAGGCTCCAGTAACGTTGTTGTTTTAACGCAAAATCAACATTCCATGAAGCGTTTTCGATTAAAATAAAGCAGCTGCGTTTCCCTATCTAGCTAGCCCAGTTCTGACGAAACAATCTTTGCATTGGTTCAACGTTCTTACACGTTGAAACCACAATAAAAGAACTAATTGTTGGCTGGATCGGCGCCTAAATTTGCAACGTTGTCAAGCATTTTTTTACGTTGCCAACGTTGTCGTCTCATTTCTAGTTTTAATATTATTGTAGTTAATTGTTTGATTTTAAATCCAAACTTGCTGTGTGTCGCAACTGTCGCATGCGTACGTCCCAAAACAGCAGGGTAGTGCACTACACTAAATTTACATTACACAGTACCGCTGGTTAGGATTGAAAAATGCAGTGTTTATACCTTTTCATCCAGAAAACGTTAATGTGGCAATGACTTGTGGATCTTTTTTGTAGCCTTCACGAAATCAACGTCAAGTACCTTGTCAAGTGGTTCATGAGAGAACCATACAAGAACCGACATGAGGAGATATTTGAGACCTTCCACAGAATCAATAAGAGAGATGCTGACGAGCTGGTAGAGGACTTTGAAAGAGGTAGTTGATTGAATTTTTCAAGCAAATCGGTTCACCGACTAATTGGCGAAGTTGATCGGTTAACCGCACACCACTGAATCTTTGTTTCATGAAACGTTGCAACCTTAACATGTTTCCATCCAATGAAGTTCTTTTGTTTTCACATCCATTCAGACATGGAGTCGATGTAAAAAGGCAAATTTTGTTAGTTTAATACAAATGTGCCGGATGGACAGAAATTGAAGGCGTAAAAGACCTTAGTCTGGTGGCAATATCTTTGACTAGTTTTTTTTTTAGCCACGTTTTAAACTATTTGTTTGTTCAGCATAGATTATGGCTGACCTCTTAACATCAACAATATTGTTTATGTTTATGCAGGTTGGTATAAGGTTTGTTCTTGCCAGCAATTGATTTCCAGTAGGTAACGTTGTTTTCGTGCAAGAAGTTTTATCACATTAATGCTTATTTTTATTCGAACAAAGTACGAGCAGGATACCATTCTATTTAAATTGAATGAAATAAAGCTTTATTGTTTTTGGAGGATTGTTCGCATTCCAGTGGCGATGTTCAACCGCCAGGCAGATACATTTAAAACGTTTTTAAAATAAAAACTCAGTGGGTGAACTGAATTTTTTTCTCAAAATTGCTGTCGTTGCCTTGTCCCGTTGATTAAAACAGTTCGTTTGTTTCAATTAGTTTAGTATCTGACCTGTGTAGTCCTTGTGCAATACATCCTAAATCTTTGCAAGCAAATGCACAATCATTATGTAATCTAACGATATGCAGAGTAAGATTTTGAGCATAAGGGAAGTGTCAGCGTGTTACGATCTTGTTAAAGTTGCAAACGGAATGCTAACCAGCCGACCTTGATGACTGGTTCTGGTGTTGGCGGTTTAGAGTCTCCATTCTACAACAACAGCTGAGAATGGACACTTCAAAACAGGTTCCTTCGCCCGAGAAAACTATCATCATATAATGTTCCTTGTGTTGAGGATTAGATACAATGCGTCATTGTTCTCGTTCATAAGCATGAGAAAACTATTCCCTCGCTCAAAATAAACAAGAAGATATTTTTTTGCATTCTAATATAGAAATCGTATTTGTTTCAAGGAGGCAGCAGCAGCAGTGACTTGAGACAGACTCCCACCATCACCAATCTTCTCATTCCAATGGAGATCCGGAAGTCCTTTTCTCACGCTTCGTTCAACCACATTATGTAAGCAATAAGCATGCTATTAATTAGCGTTGGTAGAACAAAAAGCCATCATGCTGAATATAGACCTTTTTAAAAAGATCTTGTTGTTGACTAACTAGAAAAGTAGAGCTGAAAGTGTAAAAACTCAGCTCATGATTTTACAAACACTTAATAACTATTTTTTATAATCAGCACCAACACTCCAATACAATTAATAAATCGGTACTATGTGAATGCAACAGTTAAGAATAAGATAATATAAGTAACGACTATATTGTTGGCATGGGCACAGATCACATGACAAGCAATGATTACAAACTTGCTCACTTTGGAAAATTGTCAGACTTGAATTTTCCAACAGTTTTCAGTGATTTTAAATATCGTACAAAACAAACTCCCCAGACAGCAAATCAGTCATTTTTTGCATTGGATTAACGTCTGCAGACGTTGAACCAATGCAAAAAACGGCTGAATCGCTGTCTGGGACCATTTTGGCAGTTCTTCTTCTCTTCTCTCGTTTGACAATGTTAGATTGGCAATGCCTCGTCGTGCAGCCATGATACTGGCAGTGAAATTTACTTTTCTGCTTTCTCGCTCAGGGATGGGAGTTGTTGAAAAATAAAATTAGTATTCTGCTATCTTTCGCCAGACGAGAACATTCAGCCCCAGAAGCATGCATTGATATGAACGCTGTACATCTGAAGCAGAAGGAGTCGATGAAGTCATCCCAGGCTGCAGATGTACACCACCTTTTGGAGCAAAACATGTACAAGCCAAGGCGAAGGGTGAGTTCATAGCTACTCAACTACAGTTATCAAACTCTTAAAAAATAGGAGAAAAACGAAGTAAATTGGTAGAGAAATCGTTGGCAATTTTTAAAGTAGTTTTCAAATTCATGAGCATAATGGTTGGGACGCTTGGTTAATCTACTCAAAAAAAGAAGAGCCCAAAATGTAAATACTAAACTCAGCAAACGTTTTGAAGACTGAACTTTTTTCATCTTGAGTGCTATAACCACTGACATTTTGGGCCCTTTATTTTTTGATTAGTTTTGAAATGTTTCAATGTTTTAAGAATTCTACAACTTTGTGTGGTGATACACGACTTCCTTGTCTGCATTTGCCACTGAGATGAGAAGTGCATTGTAAATATTCATAAACATTTCCTTGAAAATCGATGCGCTGATGACCAATCTCGACAACAATTGCAGGAACGAACTCGTCATCCACGCGGGAATATCGACGACGACAACGATCGGAAAAAGGAAGAACAGGAGATTTTGTTGCGTCATAAAATGTCATTACAACGTCAAAGAAGACATCATAAACACAAACACACGAGACACAAGGTGGTCCACATGCATGAAGCTGTCACTTGAAATAATTCTTATTGATTTGCTGTATGTGGTTTTCAATCAAGGTCGTCGTGTTTGGTCCGGCTGTGCTCAGGGGTTCAACAAACTTGTTTATTATGAATGTATATTACACGACTTTAAACGTTTCGATTATGTCGTAGGAAAAGTGAGAAAGTAATTTTTTGTCCAGCTTTTAAAGGGATACTAAAGGAAAAACCTGACATGGCGATTTTCCACGTTCTTTCTGTTCAACATGCTACCATAAAACGATTTTCAAAATTTTTTTTGCCCCATTGCGGTCTGACCACCATTGCGCGCGTGCTTTTGTCAGAGCTTTCAAATCTAGATTGGGCTTGAGCAGCAAAGCGTGCGACTGTACAGTCTGCGTCACTAGAGACTAGCAATCAGCTGATCTCGCAATAATTGTTACTGCGGGTGATTTGACTGTAGGCTATGTATGTATGACTGTATGTACATCAAAACATCAGATTTCAACATCAAAACATCAGACAGTTTGCTCAAAACATCAGATGTGGTAACGTGGCTTTTGTTATTGCTGTCTTTTGTGACGTATTCTCGAGCAGTGTTTGCACTTTTGGTTATTTTGAAAATAAATGAAACATTGGACTTTGGGCCTTGCCAGCGCCATTGAAAACATTTTTTTTCGGTAATTTTTCTTGAAATGTATTCTTGAATGTTCAGTTTACGCATTTTAATGCTTAATTCCCGTTTGAAATTTTCATTCAGTAGGCCTTTAAGCGATTTCTAAAGTGTCTTGCCAAAGCAACAGCCGCGTCCTATCGAGGGGTGCCGTGCCGACGCCCTTTCGTACGTCGTCCAACACTATCATTTAGGTCAAGGATTAATGTCTAAGGGGAATTTAATATTTCAAACATCTGAACTCCTTTAAATTGTTTATTTTAAATTCGATAGTTCATCCCTCCTTCAGCCTTACGTTGAATCATCCCTGGTTTGAATTACCTCTCTGTGCTGACTGTAACCAGGCGTGACGCTTAAGCAAACTTACTCAGTTTTACCTATCCGCTGGTACATGGCTGCCGCGTTAGAGCATTGGTAGTTTTGGTATCATAGCAGGCAGCCGCAAGTTGTATTGTGGCCAATCTAAGCAGAACCATTAGCGGTTTGCTAATGTTGATTGGCTGTATGTGGTGTTTTGGAAAGCACAAACCTGGTTTGAATGACAATTATTATGGTAGTATTAAACTGTATTGCATTGAATGGAAACTTTGAGGCTATAAAAGAAGCACTGTTGTATTCAACTATATGTGGCAAATGAATGGAGGATTTGTTAAATTTGCAAATATATTTTGGAGTGACTGACACATTTTTTTTGCAGAGTCGAAATTCCTCAAAATCTGGTCTCTCATCTTCTGTGTCGAAGAAAACTTTAAAGCCAAATGCTTCAGGTGAATATGCAGATCCAGTTGCTGCTAAAGAACATCCAACCGCATTTTTTAGTTGAAGCTCATGCTTTCACTGAAACCACGCCATGTTGTTCATGCTTAACCCTTGTCGTCAAAATGTCATAAACTGTCCAAAATAACAGTTTTATCTTTTTAGTTGATGCCTGAAAGGTTTAATTTTCTACTACGCAGCATGGTTCCACCACATTTTGTTTTAGAAATACCTCATTTTTATTTTATGTTTCTACTTTCGTTAAAACGAACGGGGCGATTACTATCGCAACTGAATTAATTTTTAATGAACCCTTTTTGACCACATTGTCGGACACGGAGTCTCACGTATGTATCGCAGTTTTGCATTGTTAAATGAGAGAGACTTATTTGTTTAACAAATTATTTAAAACAGTGACCAAGCAATCTACAATGCAACCAACTGAACAAAGGAATCAGTTTATTTTATTTTTTTTATCGTGGCTTGGTTTAATTAAGCTGGTTTAACTCAGAGCTAACTCTTCTGAGGCCAAGTAGAAAGTCTGTAAGTTTGCAAAACCCAGCGAAGAATGCTCAGTGGACAAGAGCAGCAGAAATGTGATGATTCTATTTGAATAAGCATTTAATGGAAGCCTTATTTCCGTGACGAAAGGTGTAAATAAAATCAGCTTTCTTTAATTCAACGTATCATTTAGACGTTTACACTTTTTTGCTGTAAACTACAATAGTTACAAAAGTATTCCCCAAGTAAAATATCTACTTGAACCTTAGCCCCTTTCAAACTAATTTTTTGTCCACTTGAAAATGTTCTTGTCATTCTTCATGTGCTCATACAATTCTCAGTGACAAGCACAAGAAGCGAAAGGGCTGGTTTGCTAGCGGGTAAGACCACCATCACGTTTACACAACGTAATCTTTGTTCAGCAATGCAACATACTAATTTCGTGTTGATGTCATAAATTAGCGGAGTAGACTGGGGCCAGCCTGTAATTATTTCTTTTTTTAGCATTGATTTGGCATGTGCAGATATAGAATCAATGTAAAAAAAAGTAATAATTTTCTGGAGGTGCTGCCCATATGTAGTGGTAGTCAGGCGCGGATTTATGGGGGGGGCCCAAGGGGCCCGGGCCCCCCCGAAATTTTGTGAGAAATTGTTGAATGGTTTGATATGCTTTTAAACAGCTGATATTAGTCCCACAGCGGACTTACAACCTCCCCTTTGGCATGCGTGTGACGTCACGATATTGAGAATGATGCTTTCAGTCTCCATGTATCTAAAACAAAGTTTGCCTAGTTTTAAGCAAAACTGCATTAAAAGAGCGAGTTTTGCCAATACCAAACATTTAAACATCTCAGCCAGGAATTAGCAACAAGAAAACATAGAGACTTAGCTTTATTACCGAAAAAATGCCGAAGAAAACACGATCTTATCCTTTTGCTATGCCACCGGACAGCACCATTTTACAGGAATATTTATACCCATATTTTTGTTGAAAATGCTCTCAGAATGCACCAAATTCAAAGTAATTTTTCAAAATTTTCTGGGGTAGGCCCCCCAGATCCCCCGCCGCTGGGTGTCGCCTTTGGCGAACACGCCGTCGGGCTTCGCCCGCCGGTCGTCGAAACCCCCCAAATTCCTGGCTACGCCACTGATTGTTCATATCTGTTTTATCTTTTTCTTACTTTTTAATTCATTTTCAATTTTTCTGGCCCCCCCCAAAAAAAAGTCCTAGATCCGCGCCTGGTGGTAGTGGATTATCGTTGGATCAGGTTTTACTCTTAGCAAATATTAGTTTTGTTTTGGCATCTAGTTGTAGATTAAGTGGCTTATAGTAATACAGTCTGTGGAGTCGGATGAATTTTGGCGTGTCCGGATTCGGCCAGTGATAATCCGAGCAGTCGGAGTCGTATATTGCCCGACTCCACAACCCTGACGGCCTGACAGCCGGTCGCACTCATATTATCGTTCCCTGGTTATACAT
This sequence comes from Aplidium turbinatum, assembly GCF_918807975.1. Classification (NCBI taxonomy): domain Eukaryota; kingdom Metazoa; phylum Chordata; class Ascidiacea; order Aplousobranchia; family Polyclinidae; genus Aplidium; species Aplidium turbinatum. Next base: position 5,436,205 of record NC_137477.1, read on the forward strand.
TTGTTTTATACATTCATTCTGTATTGGAAATGCGCCCTGCTGGTGATGTAAAATTTTGGAATATTTTTTTGGACTAAACTGAATCATATGCTATCTAATTGCACACTATGTGACATCGAGTGAACAGAATACTAACCAAAGCTAGTGTGTATGCGTGATGTGTACAATCATGATTCAAATCACTGCACAGCGCCACAGCAGTCATCAAATAGGTTTAAAGTGATGTCTCCATGATGCAAAGATTTCCTTTCATTTGAGACTATCTTGAACCCAGTTTCAATGAGAATTGACCCCTGTTAGAAAACATGATGCCTGTTTTGTTTCTGAAACAAATGAAGTGTTTTGCACATTGTGTTGCATTTCACTAATTGACTTACTGATCTAATTGTCGCTTTTAAGCACTTGTTATGGTAGAATAACTGGTATAAGGAATTATTCGCCTACTTTCGTTTTGTAGCTTGTTTGGCATAAATTATTAACATTGGTCACGCACTAAGTAACGTTCGATGCTGATCAATAAAAATAATGATCATATCTTTTCATCTGTGGAATTGATAATAATGTTTAGTTTGTGGTGCTGTGGCATGATGTGCAAGTCCTTCTGTCTTTTTAATTTATGAGTGGTTTTTGTGGCTGTGATTTTAACTGGTTCTTTTTGGTTACTTGCTGCATATACATTATTCACAAAAATATCTTTTATTACTTACGAGTTGCTAAACTGTGGTACCATCACATAGTATTCAATCAGCACGCACTTACAGTACAAGATATCTAGAAAGTACCGTAGCGATACTAACTTGCATTATATGATAGTATAACTTAACAGTTAATAGGAACTTTCTGATGGTCTTATTGAGAGTGGAACAACTTGTTAAAGCTACTTTGACAATTGTGATTTGGTTTGCGATAATGCTAGTTAGACAAGTTTAATGTTTTTAGATTAAAATCTTAAAAATAGTGATTATGAATAATTTCTTCATTAGCTAAAGGAATGATTTTCTGGCAGTGCTGCCAAAATGTAGTGAGTAACCATTAGATCAGGTGCATGGTAACTCTTCCCTTACGAAACTATCAGCTTTGTCGTCTAGTAGTAGATTAAGTGGTTAGGTTATGCATTGATTGTTTTCTGTATTGGAAATGTTGCGGATGTACACTAATTTAAGGACCTACATCTCTTTCTATGCTGTACGATTGATTGATTTAACCTCTTTTGTTCCCAGTGTTGTGAAGATTGGACGCCAACGAATGTCTACTTTGTCTGATGGCATTTCTCCATGTTTTCTCTATGTTGTTGAGATTTCAATTTTTTTTTTATTAATCAATGATAATCAAGCTCTTCCTCCTCCAGCTCCCTCTTTTGGAGCGGAACCAAGAAGAGGGTCCGTGGATAAAGTAAACGAAGATGTCGGGATCGTCTTCAGTGCGGCGCCCCCGATTGAAGGTAAGAGACGATTTTATTTCGTTTTTAAACGTTGTTGTAAGAAACGTTTGTATCAGCGGAGAAAATGTTGTAAAGCAAGAATTATTATCAAATTATCATAGTACTCATAAAAATGCCATTCTGGTATCTCCAAAGTAGGACACCTTTGAAGTCTAATGATAACATCGTTTTCAGTGCTAGGATTTCGTATGTTTTCATGCAATTTCTTTGCTTAACTCATTTTCATTCTTTGATCTTTGTTTATTGATGGAATTAGAAAATGTAGCTTCTTGACATAAGGATTTATTTGGTCGATGCTCACCCCAGCACAACCGCACTAGTGGGACCAGCTAGATTGTTGTGTTTTTTGTCGAGGCTGTAGCAACTTCCACTGTGCATTTTTGTTTATAAAAAGCCGACGCTTTTTTTCTGGGATGCAGAAAGTTTATCAGCTTAATTGCATTTCTTGATAAATTGATTTCTTTTAAAGAACGATCTAAAAAAAACTGGAAATTCAACGCCAAAAACCCGCTTGGTTTTATGAGTGCCTTTGAAGCCTTGCCCGAAGAGACAGGAGGTGAAACAACCGAGTCGTTCTGCAGAAAGTCTGTAGCTTTTTGTGTTGAACCAGTTGAAAGTTGCGTTGTTTTGCCGTTGATTTCATGCTTTGTGAGGTTGAATCAACACGAAAACAAACCATATAATTTCAGCTTTGTGTTGTGTTGCCAGTTTTGTTTCGTCATCATTAGCTTTGCATGCTTGATTGTATTTTTCTAAGTTTAAAGCAGAAAAGTGGCAACAACAAGCCACGTCACCGTGACGTATCAGAAACTCTGACGTCATAATGAGACGACAAAACTCATTTCAACCTAAATATTCCTTTTATTAAAAGCCCCTTTCTGTCATTGTTGTAAAAGAATATAATAACTGTAGTTCAGTTATAGCTTTTATGCTGGTGCCACTCTTCTGCCTTGATAGTAATACCTGCCATTTGTTTGCTGAATTTAATTTTTTAAGTTTTTTTTTATGTAACAAAGTTACGAAAAAATGTTGCAAATTTCACACTGTTTAGAATGAACTTGCTTAACCCTTATCATTGTACTATACTAAACAACAATTAACCAAAATAGATTTTTTTGCCGTGTAATGGAAAAACTTACTGAATAAAAATTTATATTCTCTGTTAGGGTTGACGAAATTATTTTTTTGGTTGGTCAGCTTTTTTTGTCATACTGGCTGCCTGGTCTGCTTTTTATTTTCGGGCATTGACTTTCACGAAAACCTTTAACCTTGTAAGGTAACTAAGGTTTACTTCTAACTCACCGCGTAATAAAAATTCGATTTTTTTTCTGGTGCTTTAGCTCAATAATTGGTGTTTCCATTATACGGCAATGTTGGGTTCAAGTTGCATTGACGAATTGTAGATAGTTAGATATTTTCTTAAACATCATTTTACGATCAACATTAGGTCATATGTGTTCAATGTATATATGTTTGCATGGGTGGTTTTGTCTTTTTGTCCTTGCATCATAGAAGAATCATGTTTGAGAATTTTGTCATTACAACTCATATCCTCATGATTATAGGAACGTCGTTGCCTGTTGCATTTCTGTTTTTAACATTTTAATATCAAAAACCACTTTTAACAACAAGCAAAGCTTTTTAAGTTTGTGCTTGTCTTTACCAGGCCTTTGTCTTGCTGTATCCTACTTCACTGATATTGGCATATTGATTTGATTTTGAATTTTTATCCTCGGACCGATAAAGCCTTGATAGGTTATTCTTGGTTGTTTCGCAGACTTGTAGAGGCTCTTGACGCAGGGCCGGTCACCGAGATTGACATAGTGAAGTTTCTGATTGTTGAAATGTTGTTGCCGGGGAATTATTCCATCCACTGGGTGCGCTGAATGGAAAGCAGTCCTGAAATGCGTTGCTCAAGCGCTCACCCTGAGAGTCGAACCAGCGCCGCGTGATCTCGAGTCGTGTGCTAACCAACTGAGCTAACCGGACGCACTGGCTTTTTAACTAATTATATTATGCATATTTTTTTTTCACATTGATTCGGTTTAAGTTGGTTATTGTGTTGAAAAAATGGTAAATTGTTTCTAAAAACATTGTATTAGTTGAACTATTGGGAAATGCGCAAGCAGAAGCACTTTGGCTTTCATCGGCTGCAGTACGAAGAACTCTTTCCACATTGTTACTTTGAAAAGGAAGTTTGGCTGCGTTGTAATGTACCACAGCTATGTGTAAAAGCACATGGGTGAAAATATACCCATCCAGCAAAGTTGTCTTTGTTTTACATTGTTTGCTTACTGGTGAGCGATAGGTCGAACCTTCTTTGGCTTCCATGCAAGCCTCATCAGTGTGGCATTTTTTTGACCTAAAAATGCAAAAAAATTGACTTTTAAATTTAAAAAAATTGACTTTATCGACCTCACGAAAATTTGACTGAGTGAACCATTGTTTCTTGTGTTTTATATTCGAAAGAAAGCAGCATCAACCAAGAAGAAATTTAAATCAACAACAAAAAAACATTGAAATCCTCAACAGAAGATATAATGGATCGTCTGAAGGCTATTGCTGTATAAGAAGGCAATACAATAAATATCACATTCACCAAAAACAAAGTTTAAATGTAATACAAAGCGATGTTTCACATTTTCAGTATTAAAGTTTGTGCCCATGGCCAGAAGTTTGCGAATCATCGAAAAAAAAATATTCTGCAGAAGCAGACGTGAGCAAGAAATGGTTAAAGCATCAGTTTTTCTCAACAATTAAAAGAAAACATTTGGACTGAACATGTCAATCGTACAAAATTGATTTTATTGGTCTAACGATGAAGCATTGGCTTTTTATAAATTTATCAAATTAAGACTTTAAAACTTACTTTTTATGTCCAGAACTTTTACTTAAAATCATCCCGCAATAACTTATTGAAAAAAAAAAGATTTTACTTGCCCAGCTCATCAGTAACTCAGTCAGACATGGATAAAGCGATGTTTGCAAACAACAGATTATTTGCTTTGTAAAATTGTGGAGTTGACCTTTAGATTTTTTGGTTCATGGTGACATTGTACAGACAATTTTCGAATTGCCATTGCTATATTTTCCATATAATCTTTGTGGCCCCAGCCAGCAAAAGTTTACCTTTTTATACCACTTCAACGTTTGAAGATGTTGAAACGATATAACAAGGACAGCTTTTGCTGACCTTGGCCTTGCTTGATGATTTTCACTCACGCTCTTAATCGAACATGCTTCAACTTCTGCAAAATTTTGCATAAATTTTTTCACTGTCATCATGTCCATCCACTCGAATCTTTTGAGTTTATCTTTGAGTTGTCTGGAAGTAGATTGGTCTATTGTGAAGTCTTTATCCCCCTATTTTGTTTATTTTCAAATTGCTGAGAGAGGTTACTATTATTTTTTGGATCCATTTAACCAAGCAGAAGTCCCAAGACTCACAACGCTGCTACCTTTTTTTTGTGTTTTTGGTTTGCTCGAAGTTATTTTCAAATGACTTTTATAAATTATTTTTCCAATGAAGTATTTTTACACCATGATTTCTTGTTTATGTTTGAGCTTGTTCAGAAGATAAAAGATTTGCAATAAGTAGCTATTGTTTTAACTTGTAATTTTTTACTAACGTAGCTTTTAACGACTTAGTGAGTTTAGGAATTAAAAACTTCCAGAAGATGGTTCGGTAGACTTAACAAATGTTGACAAAACGCATAGTATTGTTTTTTTTGTGTGCACTTTGCAGTATTTATCAGAGTCGTGTTTGTTCAAAATAGAGGTATTGTTGATGAGAAAGTAAAATATAAAAATACACTCAGTGTATGCTCTCTGACCAAGCAAGTGACATTAAGACAACCTGCATACGTCACGTGTTGCACGTGACGTAAGCACGTCACGTGTTGCTTTCTTGGCGAAATAAATTGAACTTACATCCTATGTACCACCTTCTTCAGACCCCCCGACCGAAACAACAGACATAGGAGACTTCGATTCGGCTGTTGCTCTTGATCGGGAGTTACCATGGAAACAAAAGCAGGGCAGTGCAGCTCGTGATTCGCCTAGCAACAATCCACGTATGTCGTTTGTGTTTTATAGAAAATTAAAAACAAGTTTTTGATGTGAAACGATTTGAGTTTTGGCCTGAAAGTAATTGCATCTGCTTATTTGTCCACAAGAGCATTTTTTACTTTTGTAACACCAACAGTCAACACCGCTTCCCATCCACCATTTCCTATTTGATCACCTTTGTACCAAAAATCTGTCACTGTTTTAATGCATTGGCAGAGACCTATCGTCACCTTTCAACAAATTCCGTTCTTCATCACATTTTCCACAAATAAAATGCTTTGCCAAATTTGTTGTAACATCTTTGTAATGACACGTCTTTCGTGTACCCATGTCCTGCACTCATTGCAGGGAATTTCTCATCACTCTCTCTCCATCTTCACAACTGTTCCTTCTGCTGCACCCACTATCTCTATTTTTTTAGGATTTATTTTCATGCTCTTTGCACGTGTTGATTGTCAGGAGAACATACGTTAGCAACTGACTAAAACAACTGTAGCCCAACATCATAGCTGACACTTTTCTTGATATGGCTTAATGTTTTAAAATTAGATCTTGTGCAAAACATCATTATTTTGGTGAGCTTGCATCATAGCTGTGTAGTCGACCCATCAGGTTGGACTTTCATATCTGGCAGAGTTTCACTGTGTCTTTTAACAAGGCACACTTACTTTAAATTAACTTAAAACATGGTTCTATATAATCTATCTACTTGATGAGAAAAACGTAAAACCAGGTGGGAAAGTAAAAACTATTGTAGTTAGATAAAAAAATTGTATAGGCTAAAATCCTTCCAACTTCATAGCCTTGTTAAATATCGCAATGAGAGAAAAAAATTAAACAGAAAGCGTGATTTGCTTCCTAGGATCCAGTTTTAATCGCCGTGATGAAAGGAGCCAAAAAGTAGACACATCTGATGGAATTGAGCTTTGGCCAAGGAAGGGAAAGGTTAATAACGGTCAAGCGAACGTCATTCCAAACGGTGACGACACAAATCACGTGGTTAATTCTGAGACCCCATCTATTACGTTTGAAAGGTTTTCTGAAGACAAAATGTAGCTTGGAGCGCTTGTCCAAGCTGCAAAAAATGGAGCCCACTTGTAGCAACTGGGATCACTCGATCAAAAACTTAACTTTTTAATTCAGGTAAAATTGACCTTTAGCAGTGAATATATAGCAATTTCTATCAAAGTATGACTATTGACTAGCTTCTGCACTTGGTGCTCCATTTTCATCTTCAAGCAGGTTTTTTTCACGTGAGTACATAATATGTCAACTCTTTCCACTGCACGCATATCAAAATATATTCTACTGTGAAAAAATCCTTTTCTAATTGAATTGAACGGTGCTTGCTTCAAGTTGGTGCGAAAACACAGGGGCGGCTTTATCTATGAAGTCTTTCTATTGAGATACTTTTTCCGATAACGCTTTTATGTTTGTATGTTGTAAGCAATCCCTATTCTTGATAATGTCCATCTGATGTCCCCAAAGTACTTGCTTGTGCCATATCACACTATCACAGTATGTTTCTTTAGTGCTAATTTCCTAACCATGTCAAAATGAAGTTTAGGCCATGAATTTTTTAATTGTTGTTACTTGTGCTTTTACGCCATTATTAAAAACGTCAATTACTTTATGTAAAGCACTGATATTACGATTGTTACTAAATGTAAAACGTGTTTTTACCTGTAGAAAGGTGCTTGACAACCCAGTTGGTGGTAGCCCAACCCTTTTTTGATATGCTCTGAATAGGATAGTACCTTCATTTTAACGTAATCAGTTGTATAAAATGTATTCACCTAACTCGGACGGAATTTGAAAATGCTGTAGAAGCAGTAAGTTGTGATGTCTGTATGTTATTATGTATTGTTGTAATTATGAAATATGATTGGAAACAATGCAAAACGCAGGATGACGCTAGTGTGTAGTACCACCCTATTGTTGGTACGCTTTTTTTCGATGTGCTCTAAATTTGATAGCAGCTACATTTTAACGTACGGAAATCACTTGTAAAAATGTACTCTGTGAATGTTCCATTCACCTGCCAAGTACGGCAATTCGAAAATGCTGAAGAAGTAGTGAAGTTGTGATATTTGTATGTTGTATGAAATATGTTTGGAAAGAATGCAAAACGCAGGATGATGTGTGTGTACTGTGTAGTGTGGGCTATCACTGTATAATCAACACACTCTTTATAATGCGTTTGTTTTGCTTGTTTTTTGTTTTTTTTTCTGGTGTAGACAATCGGTTTCAATGACCACAGCATGTAAGTTACCGAACCAGGCTGATTATATTCACTTTATATGTTCAATCTTTGGACTGCATCCTTGTTCATGTGCCAGTGTTGCCAGATCATTGTACAGTTTATAATTCCACGTCACATCGACAAACCGGAACAGAGCTAACGAGGTATCTCCTATTAATCATATTTTAGCTTTCACAAATGAAGGCTAGCTAATAACCTTTTACACTAAATCGCATAACAGGTTACAGTACCTGCTTCAGTATTTTGTAGTATTTTTCGCGTCACTGTCCATTTTTCCAGCGCATTGTTTGTCTACCTGCACGGTGCATTGAGTTAATACTTTTGACAAGCCATGGCGACCTACATAAACAGGCCTTGCCAACGCTTGACGCTTTAATAATGACTTAAGGCTGATGTAATTTTAAAAGCAAATTCCAGGCTGAATGCATTTTATATCTCTTCAAAATGTTTGTTGCAAGAAATCTCCTTTCACTGCAAATTTCTGGTTTCAACTTTTAAAAACACCTTTCACTATTTACGAGTTTAAATTTCCATTACAAATGGTACACAGCAGCATAAAGTCATCCCAAGGTCACTCAAAATATAGATGAAGACTATATTTATAACTCCGGTTGCTGTCGAGCGAAAGGCTGTCAGTCTCCAGTCAGTTTTAAAGCTTGCACGTCAACAAGACATGTGTAATTGTGTATATAGGTCGCAAGCATCACCCTATTTAATTTTTGTTTTGCAAGTCACCTGTCTCGCAAATTGAGGTTTCCAACGAGGGCTGAGTCAAGCTGACTTCTGGGATCGCTAAAGACCCTTTAGTCTCTTTATAAATTAATGAGTTGTTTTACCTCGCTTTTTGTGTAACTTGTGTTGGAAAGCACCGTGGCGAATGCCAGTTAATACCATAAAGAACTAAGCAATTTTTTGAATGATTGGCACTTAGTTGCTTGGCTTAGATACAACATAAGATTGATGTCTTTTCTAAGATTGATGCAAATCATTCAATTCACAAACTCTAAGTCTTGATATTTCAGTCTGTGGTGGGATGCTAAGCAGCTGTTACATGCAAATCATCGCTTTGTTATACACAAATGTACAATACACACATTTTTGTTTAAATCTTATCAATACTGCCTATCCACAGCAACTGTGCAACCTTTCTTCACTTTGATACACAAAACGCTTCAAGACTAGAGATTTGTCCGACTTATGTAACATGTATGAATGCATTTATTACTGAATATGTGAACTTTACTGTAATGGGGTCAATTTGTTGTTTGTTTTCGCTTAGTTTTTCTGAATAGCGTAATTAAAATACTAAACACCGAATGTAAAATGCTGTGGTCAAATTAAACAGCAGCTGAGATAGGCTACATGGAAAACCTTTTTCCATCTTCCAATGTTTTTACGCAAACAATTTGCACTGAACAATCAGCAGATAAAACCAAGCAACGATACGGCATTAAACATAACGGCAGTATGATTGCGAATGTTCTCGAATTTAAATGAAGTTGCCTTTTCACTAAAATTTGTAATAAAGCAACTAGCAAGTAGCCTATGCCTAAAACTACGTAGCACAACACTTCTTGTATGCCACTATCAAAATCTTATTTGATGTAGTTTACCACAGAAATATAAAATTTAGTTACCTATACTGGAATCGGGTAAATCTCTTTTGATTATTATGCATCTTTTATCGAATTGCCTTATTCTTCATTGTTGCATTTTATCAGTAAATTGTTTGTGGCCGCACTGTTAATTAATATGCACTCGCGAAAGATGTAGGTTGCTGCACCAGGATACTAGATCGAAACAAAATGTAGCCTAGCCAATGTTAAGATTCAAATAGTAGTTCTAATCCAATTTGCTAAAGCCTATTTGTTGCTGTAATTTTTTTTTCTGGGACTTGAAAGCCCAATAGTATAAACTGTATAGACTTGTGAGGAAACTAAAACTAATATTCAGGAATGGAGGACATTTCGATGAGCCTTTGGTTAGCCTATGACTATGTAGGGGAGAGAGGGGCTAAACGTCACACGGGTAAGTTGTCACAAGCGTGAGTTTAGCGCACCCAATGTAGAAAACTACTTTCTGACATCATAAAAAGCGAGCACTACTTCCTTGGTTACACGTTGAGATCGGCCATGTTGTTTTAAGCAACAGAAGTGAACATAATCTAGACAATAACCTGTATAGTCCAGTCGTTGAAGGGTTTTACCTTGACTTAATTGGTGTAAAGCTGAAATTTTGCACATTGGTTCTGTTCATTATGTACAATGACCAAAAAAAAATTCCTGTCAAAATTTCTTGGTGAAAAAAAGTTATCCGCTATTTTCGAAATTCCGCCATTTTTTTCAAAATGGCGGATATACAATTACTGAATTATTCAATTTTTATGAAATTATAGTTAGTGTTGGTGCTCATTTAAAAGTAAATTTTATACTGCAATTATTTCACACTGGCAAAGTTTTGGTCCACCGTGATTGCCGGAGGAAGTTTACGGATACACGGAAAAAGAGTTCAGAAAAAATGCCTGCAAAGAAATTACCGTCTGTGACAAGGAAATTCAAGCTTCTGGAGCCTCCAGTAGGCTATACTGCGTCAAAAAGGTGCTGATAGGATTAATGCTGCTAGTACTAATAGAGGGGACAATACTGTTGCGACAGCTGGTCGAAAAGTACACATAGACTGTCGTAAACGTTATACCAACCCAATCGATATACACTGCAGCTTAAGACGAACAGAGAGGAAAGTGGGTCCTGCCTCACGGGGAAACAAAGTGTTCGAATTTTTGATGGCAATTTCCACAGTAAGACTCATTGTTTGTTTTGTGGGACTGGAGTTCTCACGGACAGACCTGGCTTTAGTTTTGTTAAAACAGATGTTTTTGCAAGGACTATATTAGAGTGTTGTGAGAGACGTTCTGACAATTGGTCAATGGTCATGCGCCATGAAAGGTCGTATTGAATATTACGGTAGCGATTTGCATGCTGCAGACTGTTTATACCATCATTCTTGTAGTGTTAATTTTATATGTGGATTTAACGTACCCTTGCGATGCGGCAGAGTACCTGAGGCAAAACGTCTAAAATCTGGGCGACCTAAGGATGAGGAACAGGACCAGGCATTTCTAAAGATGTGTTCCCATCTTGAACGGAATGATGAAGAACAGTTAACGATATCAGACCTCAGATCTAAAATGAAGGAGTTTTTAGCAAATGATGATTGCCTTCCTTAAGGATCAAAATATCTGAAGACCCAATTATAGAAACAGTGTGGTGAATCTATTTATATAGCTGAAGGTCAGGGCCTTCATTGCATTGTCACTATGAGAGAGAAGACATCCGAAATCCTCCGATCTCATTACCTAAAAACAAGACATGAGGATGATGAAAAGTCACAAAAGAGAGAAATAGTTAAAACTGCGGCAAGGCTCATCAATAATGGTGTTCCAACTGTTAATGATCACTATTCAAGCACAGACGCACTCCTAAATAATAATAATAATCGTGTTTCATTTGCGCCCAAGGCGATACATAACATACAATGACACTGCGATCACAGATGTGATAGCCTACAACAGACGACAGGAGGCAGCGAAGTGACATATAGGCTTAGTCTTCGAGTCAGCTTCTCTCCTTATTTTGGGTTGCCATTAAGTGTCTGTGTCTAGACACAGTCGCGTGCTCTGGAGCGGTGTCGAACCCACATCCTTTCGAACGTCGCGCAGACGTTCTCACCACTTCGCTACGCAACCGACACTCAATCTCGGTCCTGAAGACGCAGAAGACATCCTGAAGCGCAGAAGGCATCCTGAAGCGCAGAATACATCACTGGCTGGTTATGTACCTTTTTCTCAGAATCAAACCCTGAGGAATATTGTGAATGGTGTTGTGGCCGAGAATGACGTTAATGTAGGCATAAACAAACGAAAAATGATCGACTTGATCAGTAAAACACTTCAGGGTAGTCAAAAGGCTGCAAAGTGATCAATGTCCCAGGGGATGCTGATGTTCCGATTGTGAAGGCTACTGTTGTTAATGTAATGTCATACTCGACAACGTTGATTGAAGAAGACACAGATCTGTTGGTCCTGCTTCTTCATTATGCGCAACAAGCAAACAAAGATCTATATTTCCGTTCCGACAAGGAAAATGCTGACAAAGTGTATCAAATAAACGAACTGAAAATGGTGATGGGTGAAGAATTATGTTCCCAATTACTTTTTCTACATGCCTACACTGGATGTGACACAGCATCAAGAATCTTTGGTGTTGATAAGCAATTTGTCTTTCACAAGCTGGTAAAGGGTGCTGCTACTCTGAAAGACTGTGCCAATTACTTCTTTCTTCCAAAGCAGACAGCAGCATCCATTGTGAACAAAGATTGTCAAGCAATGGTTGTGATTTTTGGGGGCACGCGGACGGATTCCCTCTCGTCATTGCTACAGATTACTAATAAAAAAGTAGTCTCTTCCCAATCATTTGTGACGCCTACCAGAACGCCCAGAACGCCTACCACCTACTGAGTCATCGACAAAATTTCACTGTCTAAGGGTTTACTACCAAATAATGGTCTGGCTAGGACAGGAGGTGATATGGAAACTTACGGGTGGGGTTGGAAACTGGAAGGCAGTCAGTTTGTGACAACAGAGTCGGACATGGATGCTGACCCAGATTCCCTCTTATAGAACCTACAGCAACTGTACAACTGGCTGTAGCACTGCCAGGTGGAGCTGTAGGCAGAATAATCTACCCTGTACCGCATCATGTGGACAGTGCAACTTGATGCCTGTAACAATACGTACAATCAGTCATTACTGGATGAAGATGATGACCAGGACTAATTGATGGAGGTTTTTACGTAATCTAACGTGGAAAGTAACCGCTCACACATCATTGGCCAGTTGTTCAATTTTAAGTTATCTGTTATTTTTTCTTGCCTTCAACCGCACTACAGTATATAACCTTGTGAAGTTTTATTTTGAATGTTATTCGCTCTGAGGATGCGCGTTCTCATGGTGCGCGAAACGTCAGTAAAGCAATAAACCATCCTGTTTGTTGTAGCTTTTACTTTCAATTTCATCAGATGAACGTTGCAACTAGTACTAGAAGCGATAATTGTCCTAATGAACACCCAAACTTTTCAGTATTCAACTGAATGTAAATAACTTAATAAGTGGTCTGCCATTCCTGTACAGCCAATGTTTCACGTTATTGGTTTTGTTTCATATAAGTCTTTCCATTAAACTAATGAGTTAATTTCATTTTCAATTGTTTTAATGAATTCTTTACCACCTTAAGCTTAGGGATAGACGCCAGAATTAAAGCTCTAGCATGAATATTAAGTGAATTATTGTCATTACACTGTTTTGTCGGCCATCTTGAAAATGACAACTTTCCGGTGCTCTGATTCTCCTAGATTTTTAATATATTATTCTTGATGATAGCCTAAATAGGCCTACTAGAAAAAACCTTTTGGAAAACCTTTTGTAGAAAATTTTTTTTGTTTTTAAATTTTTGTTTGAAAAGTTTGTTTATCCGCCAGTTTGAGAAAAAAATTGGCGGATTTTCAAAAAAAGCGGATAACTTTTTTTCACCAAAAGATTTTCACAGGGATTTTTTTTTGGTCAATGTACATAATCAACAGAAGCAATGTGCAAAGTTTCAGCTTTACACCAATTAAGTCAAGGTTCGACCCTTTTTTTCGCTTCAACGACTGGACTAGTAGTGATTTTCTGCTTCTTACTAAGACGAATTGCCCAAGGTAGGTATTTTGATATAACTTAAACGTTTTTGAATATACAGTATACGAAATCTTTTTGTTTCTGTTAGTAGTGACTAATGTCAGTAATATATGGATAAACTTTCGTTTAAAATGCTGAAGCATGTTGACCAGAATTTTGAAATTAAAGATGCTTTGAGGTACCGTAAGTTGTCACATTCTGTGACAACTTACCCCGATGATCAATAGTAATAATTCATGAATCCTATTGTTTCAATCAGAGTGTATTTCTGTAAATTCTGTTATATTTAGGGTAAACTACTGTATTACCAATAATTCCTATTTTTTTCTTTAACATATAAAACCGGTAGCTTAGGCTATATTTTTGTAGATGCGTAACTGCCAAAGGAAAACTGAACGTGGACGGTATTCGAAAGACGCGACGAAGGCTGCTGCAGAAGCGGTGCCTGAGCTTCAGAAACAATGATGTTAACTACAAAACCTTAAGTCGTTACATTCCAAGCTATAAGGCTAACAACAACAGCCTGAAGGACGCCCAGCTTGGTTATACTTCTCACCACCAAGTGCTGACCACAACTATGGAGGATAGTTTAGCAAAGTCCAGGAAAAGGAAGAAGGGAAAATAAGAGATATACACAGACTCACTTGTTATGAAAAGGATGGCAGAAGAAAAGAACAGCAAAACAAAAGGGAAGAAAACAGCCGCTAAAAGAGTAATAAAGTTTCAAAAGAAGACCAAAAATCCAGCACCAGAATCATCAAGTGATGACAATAAAAGCTCAGATGAAACAGCTTGTGCGATGATGCCACCGATGAAGACTCAGATGATGAAAGTTGTGTCCAGACACCACTTAGTCTTGATAACATAGATATTGACGACCACATTCTTGTGAAATTCGAAAGTGATTGAGCCGCACAATGTTACGTTGGGACAGTTTTAGAAGTCACCAAAGATCAGAGTAGATCAAACTTCATGCGGAAAAAATGCCTTGATAAATTTGGAAACATGCGGTTTCATTTTCCTGAAAATCCTGATACTTACCTTTACCACTAGAGGATGTTGTCTTCAAGCTTCCAACTCTAGTTTGTGGACAAACAAAACGAGGAGAAAACTTGTTTAGCTTTCACTGCTCTCAATTATCTGAGTACAATGTGCAGTAGTTTTGGACTCCACACAAAAGCCAATTAAGTAACAACAAATACCATAGGCTACTTGTAAAGTGAATACCATGTATAATTGGCTTTTTAATGTAGCCTATCTGTATTATCTTATTCATTCCTTTGTACTCTATCTTAAATAAACTTTATGCGTTACAAACTGCATGTGACAATTTACCCCAAGGTTTGTGACAACTAACCCTGAGGCGGGGGTAAAAGTCTCACCTCAGTGCTCATTTAAAATGTTGAAAAATTTGGATAAAGAATATAGTCATGTGGAGTATTATATGGACTTCAAGTACTCGAAGTACAACAGTAAACCTTAGTTCGTAAATGTTTATGAAATTCCCACCCAGGGAGTGTACATGGTTTAATTAGTAAATTTTGTGACTTCTTGCCCCCTCTTCCCCTACATAGGCTATTCCGTTTTTAGTTCCAATTGAGATGAGTGTAGCCAAGGACATGTAGGATCATAGACATATGACGCTTGGCGCGTTCTCAGGCTGTAGCAAGACAAAACTGTTTGGGTTGGATAAAAGAACACTCCGGCTAAATATAGCCTAGGTCTGTTGTATTGCACATGAAATTATAAAATTGCGTACAGCAAAACATTTAAAATGCAGCAAGGTAAATTGCACATTTCTAACTGCGTTCATTTTAGCGATAATAATTTTCCATTCCAGTTAACTCCAAACTGCGTTTCCATAAATCGTCTTGCACCTGCAGATCATACGCTGGACAGTTTGTGCTTACAAACCTCTCCTTCCATCCTTCATAGCATCGGAAAGAAGGCGGCGAAATGTCAATCAGGTTAATTAAATCGTTTGCTGGTTCTCTTGGATCCTGAAAGAGTGAACTAATTTATGTTAGCTAAGCTAGGCCTGCTCAAACAACACTGGGACCGGGAAGCTTTTCAAATGACTTTATACACCGATTGGATGCATTTGTAGCCTAAACTGTTCAAAACTGAGCCTCAGGATATGATTGGTTGGAGCATATAGGTTTGGCTTTGATCTTTATTCTCGGACTGACAAAGCCTTGATAGGTTATTTCTGGTAGTTTCACATACTTGTAGAGGCTTCTGAAGCAGGGCCGATTACCGAGATTGGCAGAGTGAAGTTTCCGATTGTTGAAGTCTTGTTGCCGGGGAATTATTCCATCAATTAGGTGCCGCTGAATGGAGAGCAGTCCCTAGAATGCGTTGCTTGAGCGCACACCCCATGATAAAATTCAAATATCTGAGAATACACTACAGCTATTTAAACTTTTGTAATTGTCACAAGGATGGCGCAAAACGTTATATGGGGCAGTGGACAAAAGCAAGAAGCAGCCTCATATGTCCGCGCCGACTTTAGTAAAATAGTTGCTGAGGATTCTCTTTTGCGATAACCCCAACTTTTGCATGGGATTTTGCATTTCCGCATGGGAGACCAAAAAGGAGTTGGTGAGAGAAGACATCAGTGTAAGGAACTTGCATAGAATCAACCCCAACAACCGGGAAGCTTGGCAAAAGGGTTCCAAAACTGTCGGACTTCTGCTAGCGGATACATATGCCAGGTCTCATTTACTATAGAAGGGACAAATGAATGATGATTATAACTCCAAGGGAAAACAAAGATAATTATGCCTTCAACAAATACAAAATAAAGTATTTCCGTTTCTACAGTTTAAAAGCAAACGTTTACCCTTCAGTGAAACGTTAGTGAGCTGCAGGGCATGTAGCTTACATGAGGACACAAAAACTCAAAATTAGGCTAATCGTCTTTTAAGAACGTGTTTTCCTTTCCCAATGATAAGAAAAAACAATAAATTTCCAACTAAATTACAAATGTGTTAGCAGATGATCTTCTGAAGAATCAAGTCTATGGCGGCATACAAAAGCAGAAAATATATCATATTATTTTTATTCATATGGAAACTAAACCATGGAGGCACCTAAAAACACATGCAGTTCTCTAAGTCAAAGTGCGCCACTAAATTAAAATAAATTAAAATAAGTCAAATATTTTTGCAAGAAATTTAAATTACTTTCCTTTGCTACTGGGATGCACCGAATGTTTTGTTGCACAAGGAATTGGCATAACCGAAATCGGCTCATACACTTCATTTTTGACGTAAAACATTAACGAAGTTCGGATCATGTATTTAATTTAATTATTTACAAAGTCACTTCATCTGGTGCAAATCTTTATTAGAATGATAATGATGACTTGACCAGATCTGGTAAAGACTTGTGCCAGATGAATTGGCTTTCTGAGAGTCCGTCAAGAAGGAAACCTCTTTCCCCTGCGCACAGCCTGGTCCCTGGTACTCACCCGTAAAAATATTGGTCCTAACGTCTTGAAGAAAACCTTAGCAACAAAACTAGCTCGGTTAAACAATGGTGTGTTCACTGTCCCAGGGTCGTATGCAATCGAAACAACATTTTTGTCTTTCCATAACCTCTGAAGTTTGTAAGTCATCAACACCAGCGCATGTTTACTTCTGGCATACGATGCGTAAGGTTTGTAATCTCTGCGAAATAGATTGAAAACTTGCATCAATCTACTGTACTTCCATATTATAGCCTACTCTTCGCAAGACTGTCTAAAATATCAGTATATGTGCTCTCACACTTTTACAGTATATTTACGTTAACCCGTAAAGTTCAAAAGAATTGATCCAGTTACCGTTATCGAAATGGGTAAACTGACGGATCATCGTGTAAAAATTATTGAAAACAAATGCTGTTTCAAAACTTGCCGAATTGAGATTTTGCTACAGAGAAACTGACTGATGTGAGAAGAGCAACAGTTTTAGGCGGATTTTTTAACAGAATACACAAAAAATGCAGTTTTGATTAGGTCGTATGCTTTCAATAAACTGTCGTCGTAGCAAGCCTAATTAGAAATCAATAAGTTGCTCCTTGGCACCAACAAGATATTACCCCCCCCCTCCAGCATAAGCAGTGATAGGCTACAACACAGATAGTTACCTTTTGCTAGGGCGAACGCCTTTTTCACTGAAGTCACCATCACTTATGACGCGCGTAGATGACGTCACGTTAATGATTCTTGTTCTGGTAGCAGTGGTCAGTAATTCTTGAAGCAAACCAATCAACATAAAATGTCCCAGGTAGTTGATGGAAAATTCTAGATTCGCACCAAGTTCAGTGTAACGTAAAGGGACGAACATAACTCCAGCTATAAAATATAGTTATATGATTGATTCATCATCATAAAGTCGAGGGTAGAAAATAATGAAGTGCCAAGTTTTTTATATTTCAATTGCAGTTTTGTAATCAAGTCCTGAAGAGTTTTAAATATCATTAGTCGCAATTCTTGGCGACCTGCCCCTATTTCTTTTTCCATTCGTTTTTCTTTCCAATAGTTGTCTTTGCATGATTGGTTACGAAACGTTTATCTCCAGGGTTGAAAAGCATCTTCTCAAACTCAATCGTGGAAGTTGTTCATACTCGTAGAGCAGTGTTTCGGGGTTCCCAGTGAAAACCATGGGGGTCTAAAAGGAATGCCAAATGCTCTTTCACCATCATTTAACTCGCGTGTAGGTTTCATAGACGAGAGTTCCAAAGTTATTAAGGGGTTGACCCTAGATTCCCTGGACAAGAAATGTTACAAATCGCTGTTAAAGCTAAATTAGTTGCTTGCATGCTATTCTATCCACTGAGCTACTTGTGTTACCGCACACATGAAGCTTGATTTTGAGATAATTTCCTTTGCAGATCAAACAATCACAGTTTTTCATCACGGCATGGTCAGTCGTCACAACACGAATTTACCGACATTAACATTGTCCGGTCGAGTAGTGCAAGTCTTCATGGTCTAGCAAAATTTGGCAAGTACCGAAGAACAGAAGTTGAAGGCTTCAGCTTTGCATATTTGCAAGTTGCCCTCAACCCCCACAACGTAATACCAGACAAAACCATCTGACCACTTTCACAACACTAATGAAACATGAAGACAGAATTTTTTCAAATGACGTTTAGTCAAGATAAAAATTCAAGATTTTAAGTGGTGTCTTGTCAACTACAATGCAAAGAATGTTAAGTAAAAATATAACTTGTACCGCAATTGATGAGAAGGTCTATATCTTGATGTTTTTTGCGTATGAGAGCAGAAAACTCCTTGATAGAAGACGGAGAAGCAAGGTCCAAGTATAAATACTCAACTGCACAATTCATACGAATGTTGAAATAAAGACGGAAAACTATTTGAATAGCATCTATGTGATGTATAATGTCTGTTTTACACATAATTATAGCTATGTATGGCAGCTAGTATCTTTAGTTGGACTATCAATAAAAAGTGTAAGGGAAATCTATTCTGAATATCAGCATAAAATCTTTTTTTTCAATACATACTTATCACTTTATAATGTCAGGAATTTAACCTACAAACAACAGCATCTAACTCACCTCCATCGACTGGAACCTGAGCAGAATAATTGGATCCAACTATAATGGTGTAGCCAATATCATGCAGTCTTTTCACAGTTTCATGCCCAATCCCAGAAGTCCCACCAGTAACAACAGCCACTCCTCTTCTATGAGTAAAAGTTGTTGCAACTATAGAAAAATTAAAGTTTGGTAGACAATAATATAAAATTTGTAAGTGGCAGGTGATTTTTACAATAGCAAGAAGATTAGGTATAAATAAAAACAGTTGAAAAATTCTGTGTCTGTAGAAATCCTTGCATTGAAAAAACTTTTTTTGTCCTAATAAGCTTGATTAAATTTTGAACATTTGTTGAGGTTTTGAGCCAATACGGTGATGGTTAACGAAAAGTTTATTTGTTTTTGTTTTTCATATCTTTATCCTGCAATGCGGGAAAGCGGACTTGAGCGCTATGCATCGGTGTACGCCTTCCGACGTACATCTGACCCACGCTGCAGCCGACTGCAATGTCTGTTTCCGGTTGTCTACTCTACTTATGTCTTGAATTTGGTACTACCCATTACTCGAAATCGATCACTGGGTAGAGGCAATTATCGTAAAGTTTCTTGCCCAGAGAAACAACAGCAAGTGCGGGTGGCTGGAGTCGAACATGCAGGCTCTCGACTGCGAGCCCAACAAGCAAAACACTCAGACATGGCTGCCGATAAAGTTCCTGTTTGTTAAAGAGAAGTTGTTGAGTACATAACATCCTAACGCAGCCGAGCTGATGCAAGACAATTGATTACAGCCGACCTGTCGCTGAGACATCTCAACACAGGATACATCTCACCATGAGACTAGCCTATTTGATGTGAAATCTACTTTATTTACTGAGCATATTATCTTTCCTTGTTCAGATACTTTTGTTTACCAACGATTAATTTTTGTCAATTGTTTCACTAGACAGTAGACACTTGATGTGATGCAAAAGTTGTCCAACATATATTTGAAAAAAAGAGCAAGCTATGCACAGACAAAAGACTACATCATCAACATATTCTATTGTAGCTTGATTGTACTTTAAATTAAAGTAACTTCATTATGGGGAATGTTGTAAAAATTTTATGATGGCGCAAAAAATGTATTGAAGATCAATGATCAAATTAGTATTTTAGAGCTGCTGAGAACTGTGAATCCAACTTACCATACTGAAAGTATCACATATTATATCAACACAAGGCATTATTACAACAGTACGGTGACATGACTCTACTTTGAGTTGTAGGTTGGCTTATATGTTTGTTAGTAAAATAGCTTACATTGTCTTGTTTGAAAAAAATGGATGAATTTACGTCGCAACAAGTGTCTACTGTCTAGTAATAACAATTGTGATAGAAATGTAACACTGGTAAACAAAAATATCTGCACAATGCAAGATAGAATAGAATTTGCGTCAATTAGTTTTGTGATGAGATGTACTCTGTGGTGAGATGTCTTTGGGACAAGTCGGTCACAGTTAATTGTCTCATGTCACATTGACCAGTGCAGACTGCAGAATGTCTTGATCCCAATAAAAATTATTCTACAATCAGGTGTCATTAGAGGGTTAGTCTTGAATTGCACTGAATAACTGCAGTAGGTTAACATTAGATGTTTCTATTGTGAAACATGTGTACCACAAACAAGACATGAAACATCATGCAAAACAGAGTAAGTTTACATTTACACTTTGTTTCCATAATTATGCAAATGCAACATGGAATTGCCCATCTCTTAAATTTACCTGGAGGGGTACATGCTACGTTACTGCTTTTTATAAAGAGCTGTTGGTAGAAATTGATAATCTTTCTCATTATCTGAACTATGCTCACGTAAGCGCCAATTAAATAAATACCAGCTAAAAGTTGAAGATTGGCAGTCAACCTTACAATTGACTGATACATTTTTATTTCTGCTTACAGCACTGTAAAAATAAACAGCCACAATTGTTAGATAAAGTAACATCTTTTGGTATCTGTCAACAAGAACAACAAGAAAGCAAAAGCTTTAGATGTGCCCAGCAGTGGCGTATATTCAGGGTGTTCAAGGTGTGCACTGCACACCCCAAGAAATCCAGAAAAAAAGAAAATTTCCATCGGTTGTCGATGTTCTTTACTTTCATGATATTCTAACATCTTGCTGCATGCTGATTGCTTTCTTTTCAATTGCAAAACTCTTCCCCTTCTAATTTTAATACTCCAACGTTTGAAGTCATTGCCTTTAATTTTTTTCGGTCATTACCTTTACGCTGGGTGTGCACTGACAACTTTGCGACTGCTATTTAAAATAAACAAATAAAAAAAATGACGTCACAAGGCAGCGAAAACAGCAATGGTTTTAGGTCAGCCAGGCTGTGCACTCGCTGATCTGCACACCTTGGCGCGTCATTGGGGGAATCCCAGACAATAGCAAGTTTTAGCTTGTTGGATTAGAGTTTGAGGTGATCAGCGTTGGAAACAACTTTTGCTAGAACTGAAGCAAAAGCAAGCTTTCTACGACAATGTAATTCAAACATTTATTGCACAAACAAGAAGAATTGAATTATGCTATAGATGAATTTTCCTTCTGTAGTCGAGGTGTTAAACATTTTCGTTTTTACTAAGTAGTACGGCGGATAAAAGTACAGCCGACCAACATAGCAATCGACTTTCTTTTCTTGTTTATCATCGAGTTGCTTTGCTATTGTTTTTGTTTTAACTTTCACCTGTTTGTTTTTAATTCGCTTGTACATTTCTCAAAGTGTTGCGACCATGCCTAATCCTTGCATGAAGTAAATCATTTCCATCTCGAGCACGCTTTAACTTTCGCGTTTTTTCAGACTCCTGCTGTGTTATGGCAAGTAATATTGTTCGTTTTGATGGTTGGAAATAAAAAGTGAACTGAAGTATGTGACTTTAGAAATGCAACTTAATGTTTGATATTATTAAGTCTTTCATTCAATGCGCTGTCAAATAAATATCTATTTTGTATTCTTCTCCATTCCAACAACATTTTTTTGTCAGTTCTGTTCATGTTCAGAATTTGTGCTGAAAATGCTCTGAGTCTGAACGCACCAAATTCAATGTTAATTTTAAAAATTTTCTTGGGGAGGCCCCTTAGACCCCCCGCTGTTGCTTTGCCGTCACTGTACACCCTGTCAAAGTGGTCACGGTACGCCACTGGTGCCCAGTGACATCAGATGTTCAATAAAAAAAAAACTAAAGTCCTCAAATCAAAAACAATTCATAGGTGTACAATGAAATGTTAGAAAAGCATCATGATGAAGAAACAAAATAAATGTAACTCATATAATAAAGTGCAACTCCTCATTCACAAAGCTGGCTCCAAGCTAAACATGAACAACGAAAACACCTATGCTATCTGAAAGCATTCTATTTATGAAGCATAAAGCTTATTTATACTATACCCATTTCAAACATAGTCTCTTATGTACAATTGTACATGAAGTGACTGTTCATGATAAACTAACAAGCCTGTCTGACAATGACAATTAACTATTATAATACAAACAGTCTAACAGGTATATATTCAAACTAATCCACAAATAACGCCTTGTATAAACGCCACAAATAACGCCATGCCTTGTACTCGTATAATGTATATATACAATCGTATTACATTCAAACATGTGTTTCCAATATTTCTAATCAGAATTACACACAGCCTCCTTAAGCTAAAATCAAAATCACATGGAAGGTATCAAATGTCTTTCACCAATCAACTTTTAAACATACCATTTGATCACTTGGCAGCTACACCATGCAGAGCAATGGTGCTCTTTAGTTAATGATTAGCAAAAGGTTAAATATTCATTTACACACCCAAATCAAGAAGGTCAATATTCCACTAAGTTACAATTAGACACAGTAAATAATTAATATTTATATAAATAAATTAACTCAAGACAAACTTGGCATTGAAACAAAACAATATATTGCATAGGCTTATCATTTTTACAATTACGTCATGCTGAACATATGTATGCCTAAATAGTTCACAAATTATTTTGTTATAAAATTACAACAAAACAACACTGCTGTTCTTTTAAAAGGAAATGGAACAAAATGTTTGTGTGTGGTCAATCAAATAAAAAAATGAAGAGCCCACAATAGAAATGCTTTGAAAACTAGACTGTTCTCTTTAAAGCAATCCATGGTGTCACTAAGTTTCAAATTGAGGTTGTGGCAATGATATAGAAATTAAAGCTTAACTACTAATGACATTTAACCATAAACAGACATAACCCAGCAACAACACTACATTTAACAATACAAAAACAAAAAAACATTAAGCAAACGTTTTCGGCTAGTCACACAGCCCTTTTCAAGCCTATAAGAAAAACATTTAAAAAAATACTAAAGTATAATATACTACCGGTATCAAAGCAAAATTATGGTCAAATCTAAACATTTGAGAAACTTGCTTAGCTAGCTGAAATCCAACAGCCCGCCTCATCATTTAAACGTCCAGAAAAAAACTTCATATGTGACGGCATATTAAGTTTTTTCTGGAGGTGTAAATGATTGCTTGTCACGATGTATGAGGGGACAACATCGGGGGTATGACATTGTCAGGGGATGACATCGTCGCCACCCAATTTCAAGTTTCTACCTTACTAATATGTAAGCTACCATGATCAACCACATCAAAATTACTTTCAGCGTTACCGTTGTTCCAAACAATTGGGGGGAGGTGCAAAACATGTTATAATGAATGAAGGGGAGAGTGTCAACAAAAAGGTTAAGAACCACTGATGTAGCTTCTGAAATGATAACTAAAGTCAAAATGCGGCATTAATTGCTTAATCATTGTCACTAATAAACAAACCAAAATTACTGACATACTTTGTGTCGAAGGAAGTTTCAATCTTTCTAGTAGATTAATTCCATGTCTAGTCTATGTGTCACCATAATGTTGCTCAAATGGTTCACAGTAGGTTAAAAATGAAACAATGGCAGGTCATGCAAACTGCAATTTCTATTTCTGCTGTTTTCATCATTCCCCACACATTTTTGTTGTGAGGTTGGTATCACATTTTGAAGTCAAGACGGCCGAGAGAAAGGAACTAGCCACTCTACTTTCGTTAGTGCCGAAAACTAAGCATAATGAGAACCTTATCTTCTCATTCCTCGATGCTTGGATTCAAGTATGGGCCCACCTCTTACATTCATGTCTGATGGGACTAAGCTTTGCAGAAACACTACAAAGTTTGCAATAAGCATCACAACTTCTATCGCTTGCAAACTGCTTTTGCACTTACTGTTGGCTGTTACTTTTTCAATGCAAAAATAAGAGTACAAATTAATGGTTAACTTCTATTCAACTTTTTATAGCGAATATATAAACGCAAAAGGTTGAAAAAAAACTCATTCACATTTCACAAGCGCAGTGGGAGAAATCTTGTATCTTGAACTGAAGGCACATCATGCAGTGCTGCTAACTGAACATTTTAAAGTCAGGCAAAATTAGTGTTACTTGTTTGTTTGTTTGTTTATCTTTATCCTGCATTGCGGGAAAGCGGACTTGAGCGCTATGCATCGGTGTACGCTTTCCGACGTACACCTGACCCACGCTGCAGCCGACTGCAATGTCTGTTTCCGGTTGTCTACTCTATTTATGACTGAAATTTGGTACTACCCATTACTCGAAATCGATCACTGGGTAGAGGCAATTATCGTAAAGTTTCTTGCCCAAAGAAACAACAGCAAGTGCGGGTGGCTGGTGCGGGTGGCTGGAGTACTTCAGCTTTGGACATTGCTCACTTATCATCCTTTTCACTTTTTCAAAAAATGTTAAAGTTTTTAAATTCTGCTAAAAACGTTTGAAATAACTACCAAAATTTTGCCAAACCCTAACAAGTCAAAAATTGCCAAAATTCTTAAATTTGGCAGAAAAACTGCAAAACTGGCATCTCTGCTGAAAACTGACAACTTAAAAATGTTTAAACTTTTACTGATGGGAAATACCCTAAGGTGATCTAAAATATAATTTTAATTTTTTTATACCAAAGCAAGGTTGCCAGACTGAAATTTGTAAAAAAGGTCAAACTCACCTAGAAAAAAGGCCAACTTAAGGCCAAATAGGTAGAAAAAAGGCCAAAAATAAGCCAAACTCAAACAAGATAAAATAAGCATTGTAATCACGGTTGCCAGACTATGAAAAGGTTTTAATGCAAAATAATACAAAAAAAAGCCAAAACAAGGAAAATATTCAATCAATCATCAATTATTTTATTTTTCGTCATTAACGCGTCCGGGAGGAAAAAGATACTAACTACAAAAATCGATATAAACCTTGAAAGGTGGCAAAACCTTGAAAGGTTTAAAACGTGCCTGAATGAAAAATTATGTAGTAGGCTATATATATCAGTAGTTAGCACGGCCACAAAACCCAAAAAAACAAATAGCACAAAATAAAACAAAAAACGTTGTTAGATTTTCAACAGGTCCTTGAAAGGCCTGCCTTTTGTTTTACCGCATTACTCCCGTTAATTTGTGTATTCGCCACCTAGCGTCGTTTCTCTATCATTGTTATGTTATCGCTGATTTGCAAATGGCAACACTCACCACGAGATTGTTTATGGAACTTTCGAAACGTTTTCGTTTTTTGCTGCTAGTTTGCCAGCTAGCCGAACTTGTTAGTTACTGTAGTTTGTGACTGAAAGTTGATTGATTGATGTTTATGCTTTGTTAGCTGCTTCTCTGTTATGTATTTCTACAGGACTTAAGTTTGACAACTGCTATGGTAATACTTATTTGCGTGTAGGCTGAATTCCATATTTGCAGCTTGCTATCTCTCAAAGTTCAACTTACTGGTGAGCGTACTTGTGATGTAATAATGTTTTGTATAACTGAATGTTGACTGTCTACCGTAAACAAACGTAACGTATCTCTGATGTGCATAAATTGTTGTTAGGCTAATACTTCAAACTTAAATATTGCAGAGTCAATCACTATAGAATCCTTAATATGACTAGATGACTGCTTATGGTCTTTCGCTACCATCCTGATTGCGCCATAATCTAACCAACAGTTGTACAATGCATTGTTTTGACAATTACATTTTACTCTGATTATATGTTAATATATGGCGCTGTTAAAACAAAATAAATTGACTTGACTTCGCGTACAAGTGCATCATTTGGCATTACTGATCCGGTCATACTACCGGTATGTTTGTTATTCTGAATTGTATGATCAATTGATTTGTGTCGTGAATTGTGGATTCATGTTCACTACTAAATTATTGACCAATAATTTGTCAGCCTAATGGAAATTAATTCTCGTAAACCGATCTTAACTAGGCCAAGTGAATTGCCACGTTTCTTTGTTTTTTAATGATTATTGGCCTAGCGTTATGGTTGTACGGTACGGTAGCCTACGTAACAATTGTGTAAGGTAACATCGCGAATTTATTTATTCAGTGCGTCATTGGCCAACCTGTGGAACTTGTGTACCGTACAGTGGATTGAGAACTGTTTGTCAACAAATTTGGTACGTTTATCAGTTCGACTGTTGTGCTTGCTGAATTGTGACTAGTGTCTTATGTTGTGTTATTTCTTGACAGAAAAACCGTATAAACTTCATTGCTGCGAAGCAGTCATTGGAAACCGAGTGATTTCTTCAAGTTGGCGTGCTTTAACCAAGATATCTATGCTTTAACAGTGCTCAGTCCTGCCGGGTGGATTAGGAAAATCGTGACGTCTCCGGCGCAATTAACTACCGCACCTGTTGTGTTCGCGTCGCACACAACAAACATATTAGATAAAAAAGGCCAAATGGATAGGCTATTTACCTGTTTATATTAAAAATAATGAAATATATACACAATTATATTTAACAAATTTGCTTATATTTTATTGGATTATTGAAGAATTTCTTCTAAATAGTTGGTTTATTTATTTTCTGATGAAATATACAAATTCTCATTGTTGCAGGCCAGTAACCAGCCGGGGGCGAGGGGGCCTCGACCCCTCTGAAAAAAAAATTGCCCCCCTGGCAAAATCCCAACGTTTTCGAGCAACAGCAACATTTACAATGATTTTGCTCATCTTTTCCGTTTTTTTTCTTTTTTTGGCCCCCCCTAAAGAAAAGTTGGCCCCCTTGCTCTGCGGTTTGGCTGCGGCCCTGAACTGTTGTGCAATTCAATCATATTTGGGGTGCACTTAATGAAGTCTTTGCAACACATTTTGTGGTCCAACAAGTGAGAACGAATTCTTCTGACAACTTCCAATAGTTGAATTTGTGTTCTGTTTCTAGGCTTTGTTTTTGCTGCAGTAGGCCTAACTAGTGAAAATATTACCATGATAATGATACTTCACCACATCACCAATGTGATCAATGGCACGCTATGGTTAAACTTAGATCAATTCCTGCTATTTTTTCTGAATCAGTGACTTCATAGACATATTTAGTGAGAGAACTTTAAAAGTGGAGTTTGGTATTTTATTTAGGTATTTCTTGGTTTTTTCATCTGTAAAAATGTTGCTTAGCTTTGGCAATATATTCACCTTGCACATTACACAGTACTCGGCTGGCAAGCCGGCGGTTGTGCACTAGTGTTAGACTACCGATCGATTGAAACGTGAACACATTAAGTTTCTGTATAGGCTAGGCTACCTACTTTTGAGCGTTGACATTATAATTCCAAAATAATATCTATAATATTCATATTTATCGATATTTTATGACTTGTTTTTAATGTTTTTATTTGATTTTAATGAATTGTAGCAAAAATAATTCTGAAAGTAGCCCAAAAGGTAGCAAGTATAAAAGGATTGTAGCGGATGAGTTTTAATCCGCTACAGTGGTGACATCTGGCACCACTGGCTGCCTTAGCGGGTGAGCGCAGTCTGACTCGACGCCGGCGTCACATTACGACTATTAAACAAGCATAGAACATGTATTGAACAATGGTGAATATGGTTTCATCTGGTAAGGTTACGATATATGAGAAATATTGATTATTATGCATTTTCAAGAGTAAATTTTAAAAAAGGCCAAATTTAAGGCCAAATTTAGAAAAAGGCCAAACGTATAATTTCTAAGGCCAATAGACTTTAAAAAAGGCCAAATTCGAGAAATTTGGCCCTAAAAAGGCCAATCTGGCCACCCTGTACCAGAGACAGGCAAGACACAACAATACCACAGGGTTGAGCATTACAACAGTATATATTTTACATATTTACAAAATAGTTTAACATTCAAACGTTTTCGGCTTAACCTAAGCCCTCATCAGGAATCTGAAAATATTAATAAAATGCAATAAATTTCAACTTCTTGAAGGTAACTAGCTAACCAATTGTAAGCATCAAGAAATACGCAGCGGTTAAAAGCAATAGTGTGGAAAACAAACAGACGGACGGAAAACAAAATTACATTAGAAAAAGGCAACTACATGACTACAAACGAATTAGCACCACAGGGAACGTGATCCATCTAACTTAGTAAATGTTTAGTAGAAAGGACGCGCCACCAGCAAATAATTGTTTGTTTAAATTTGGGTTGTAGCGTTTGATTAATAGCGCTTCCTGAGTTTTTGTGTCAAATTGGGATTTGCGTAAAATTTTAAATGAGTCAGCAGAGAATTTTCGATTTGTGCAAAAAGGAACACTCCATGCTATGGTCTTTGATGGCACTTTTCTTTAAGTCTCTAAAATTCAAATGCTCCCGTACTCTCGTGGTCAAATGTCTGGTGGACATACCGATGTATGTCAATGCCGAATCACACGGACATGTAAAACTGTATACGACATTTGAACAGAGAGGCGAAGGCGTCTGGGACTTCAGTTGAAAATACGAACGGATTTTGAATGTTTTATAAACAGGAAAAACGTCCACATCAAATTTACTTTTCATAAACTGTCCGATTTTTCGAGCAAACGTTTTAGAATCTTTTCCCACAAACGGAATGGACAAACAATGCTTCATATTTAACTCATTTTCAGCCTTTTCTTGTTGGTCGGAATTCGTGGAGATAAAGCGATTCAATATTTTTTCAAAGTATAATTTTGGATAACCATTATTATAGAACATTTGTTTTAATTTCTCTGTTTCAATATTAAAAAGAGCATCATTACAGCAAATCATTTTAGCCCGAGCTAATAGGCACATGATCAGACCAGATTTCCATTTCGATGGGCATAGTGCATCAAAATTCAAAAACAAACCAGTATGGGTTGGTTTGCGCCAAACCCAAGTATCAAATTCGGTAGCATTAATTTTAATTTCAACGTCCAAAAAAGGCAAAGTTTCGCGTGCTTTTTCAATTGTAAATTTGATGTTTTTATGTCGAGAGTTCAGCAATTCCAAAAAGGCCGCACAAGACGTCTCCTTATTAAATACCGCAAAAATGTCATCAACGTACCGTAAGAACAACTTTGGGTGAAATGTAAGACGCTTTTTAAATAGTTTTGTTTCCAAGTGTGCCAGAAAAAAATTAGCAATAGTAGGGCTCAATGGAGATCCCATGGCAACGCCGTCAATTTGTTTAAACAATTGGTTTTTATACATAAATATGCCTTCGG
Source organism: Aplidium turbinatum (assembly GCF_918807975.1). Classification (NCBI taxonomy): domain Eukaryota; kingdom Metazoa; phylum Chordata; class Ascidiacea; order Aplousobranchia; family Polyclinidae; genus Aplidium; species Aplidium turbinatum. Next base: position 5,465,805 of record NC_137477.1, read on the forward strand.
TAGCTAAAGTCATTAACTTGACAAATACGTCACGCTTGAAAGGTAATTGAGTGGGTTTTGTTTCCAAATAAATGTAGTCAGCAATGATGTCAACAGTCAACAATGATGTACTATACAGTACATCAGGCCTGTACTATACAGTCTGCACAGCAAACGGTCCACAGACCACAACTAACAATTTATTTGAATAAATTTCAGTGAAGATAATTTGTAGATCGAAATCACCTTTTTCCTTCTACAAATATAATTCAACTAACAAAAGTCAATCTTATTCCTTTTCATTTAATTATACTTCATTTTTGTTTGTACTACCAATTCAATTAGCTATTGTACACAGTAAATAATCCCATGCGGACACCTTGACTTAGATAAAATAACCGCATGTTTTTTGGTGTCTTTATGGTGTAGCTTCAATTTATGAATAAAAGAAATACACGTATGTTATATTTTCTGCTATTGTACGTTGAAATGGTTGGTTGGTTTTTGAATCTTTATCTTCGGACTGATAAAGCCTTGATAGGTTATTTCTGGTAGTTTCGCATACATGTAGGGGTAGGCTCTTGACGCAGGGCCTGTTATCGAGATTGGCAGAGTGAAGTTTTTCCGATTGTTAAAGTGTTGTTGCCGGAGAATTATTTCATTCACTAGGTGCCGCTGAATAGAGAGCAATCTTGAAATGCGTTGCTCAAGCGCTCACCCTGAGAGTCGAACCAGCGCCGCGTGATCTTGAGCTGGGAGCGTAACTACTGAGCTAACGGAAGGACTGTAAATGAAATGAATGTGGAGGTAATCTATACCGAAAATAAACTTGATTGATTGATTGATCTACAAGTGTGATTCAACTGACAAGAGTAAAAAAAATATTTATTGATTTGTACACTTTGACAGTTTTTTGTTCTGACTTTTAAGAGATTAGTTCATTTAAAGATCTAGACTCTAGAGAGTAGCTTACAAAACAATTAAGGTCTCAATTAAACAATTATAATTATCATTGATAAGTTTAGGGGTGGCTGTTTGACTTGGAAACCTTGAATTGTCACTTGTTCCGTTACTGTGATGTTATTATCATTTTTTTAAAATTATGATCTTTTCAATAGTTTTACTGTGTATTGTGTTTTGATTTATCGTACATCATGTCGTACATCTTTATTTTTCCCAACAGCCAATAGACATTTATCTACTCTACTCCAGGGTAAATGCACCATCACACCAATGTGGATTAGAGATCTTGTTAAGACAAACATCATCCAAAAGTTGACAAGAAACAACAAAAACACAGTGTGCGAAAAACGAGCTAGGAAATGATAATTTTGATTGGAGGATTTAGAAAACGATTGAGATGAAATGTCTATCTGGCAACACTGTTTCAGACGACTCCACATTTTTGTTTTGGTCAATGGTCATTGATTGTTTGAAGAGAGATTTTGACAGGCTTTGAATGATTGAATCTTTATCCTCGGACTGGGAAAGCTTCTTGCAGAGCTTAATCCTGGCAGTTTCACATACTTGTAGAGACTTTGAATCACTGACGCAGGCCCGGTCACCGAGATTAACAGAGTGAAGTTTCCAATTGTTGAAGTGTTGTAACCGTTGCTGGGGAATTATTCCATCCATTAGATGCCGCTGAATGAATGTAGTTAAAACATTTGAAGTGGTTATATTCAGGACGCTGGTTGCCATGGTTATAATCAAAAAGCTTTTTTTGGGGGGCAGGTGTTATCAAGGTTAAGGTTTACACTAACGTCGCAAATATCATATAGCCACTTCTTAAAAGATTGGACTGAAATTAGGTATGGTACTTTATTTATTTCATGATCTGTTAAGGAAAGGAATTTGGCAATGGATTGTGTAGGTCCTTTAGAGATACCGTTTTGGGTGCTTGTAAGTTTTAAGCGGCTCGCAATTTTATGAGAGAGAAATACAGAAGTGATGTTGCTGAGCATCGGTTGTAGGCACCATCAACTAGGCTACCTTTTGCTGCTTTTGTCAATGGCTGTGTTTCAAGCACTTAAACATTGAACCGTTGCAATGGTATTATATATCTTGTTCTGAACTATTCTGATGTTAAGTGTTTCCACTTTGGTTCAACACCTGAATTAATTCTATACTGTCAAAGGTATAAGATTTTTTTACATGCTGTATACATTTGCTCTCAGACAATCTATATAAATAGGCTAAGGCAATTCATTGGTGTGTGTAGTTTTAAGACCTTATGATTATATTAAGTATTACAAAAAGTATGAAGGTTTTAATTGCAGTTGATCCAAGTAAAACAGCTGAGAAAGCATTTGACTGTAAGTAGTAAAATAAATTACATTTACTGACAACTTGTGCATTTGGGCTAGCTGTGCAGTGTGCACTGGTATCAAAGTAAATTGTGACATTATTGTTGTTGTTTTTTGATGTTATTTTAAACACAAACAAAAGTTTTAAACTTGTACCGCACTTTGTTTCTCTTGTTAACAAAGCCTATTGTCTCATCACTTTGGTGCAGTAGTTAATGCGGGTAGTTGACAGGGCAGAAAGTTTGTTATTGGTTTAAGCTAAACATGTAGAATTATATATGTAACAAACGCTGTCACAGCTGCTTAGCATTTCAAGTTTGGGATGAAGTTTTTTTTTTTTTTGGTGAATGGCTGCCTCAAATGCCAGCTTCATGATCTTGAAATGGTTATCAGTAGCAACCGTGACACTTATTTTTTCATCATGTATGTGTGTAGTAGTTTTTATGCGTCATTTGTGATGCAACAGTTAGTTGTTTTTTTTTGTATCTGCTACCTCAGTATATTTTTTCATAGTCATCTACAGTTGAACAACACATTCTAAGGACTGCTCTCCATTTAGAGGCACCTAATGGATGAAATAATTTCCTGGAAACAAAACTTTAACAATCAGAAACTTCACTCTGCCAATCGCGGTAACTAGCCCTGCATCTAACACCTGTACGCTGTACAAGTATGCAAAACTAGCAAGACTAACTTATCAAGGCTTTGTCAGTCCAAGGATAAAGATTCAAAACCAAACCTATGTGCTCCAAGAGGCCGCGTTAACTTTTGCATTCATATTTTTTTATTCAAGTTTACATTACAGTTTACATGGAAAATTTACATTCTCCAAGACACAAAGTTTTTGTTCTGTACTTGGTGGACCAACCTACTTTACCATTTGAAGCCTACAAACGTATGTTTTTCGTGTTATGCAAGTGCAGCTAAATTAATGCAGTACATAGTTGACACTCCTCAATCAGGTCTTTTTTCTAGTCCTAACTTCATTTTTTGTACTATTTTTCTTATTTAATAGACCTACTTTTTTATTGAAATGTTTCAGACCTTGCGATTTATTTGAGGTGAAGAGAACAATTCAACAAATTCACTTGTATGCAACAAGCACTATAAAATATATGCCCGTATAAACAAGTAGACACATTAGGCATATACTTTCAGAATAAGGTTATATATTATTCGAGATACGGTAACCCTAGATTGTTTGTAGATTTCATGTAACAGTGATGATAAGAAACAAGCCGATTGCATGAGCCACGAATTTAAACTATTGGCTGAGATTTCTCAGTGTTTCAGTGGATGCAAAAAGAGCTTTTATTATCAAGGCCTCAAATGTAGTTTATACCACAAGAGATTTGAAGCTCACTAATGTTTATTTGACAAGGCAGTCTATAAAAATACGTCACTTGAAGACGATGAAAACTATAGAACACATAAATTTAGTGCATATATGGCTTCCACGCATATATATGCATACAATCAGGGCCGGATTAAGGCGGGGGCTGACCGGGCTGCAGCCCCAGGCCCACTAAAAAAATAGACCCACGGATAGCAACTTACTAAGAGCAACTGACATGCTTATTATCAGGATCGAAAGAATAAAGGACGAAAATCATAAAACAAATGCTAACTTCAGGGGGGCTTGAAACAATGGACCATTTGCTAAGGGAGGCGCGATAGAGCAAAGGTTAAGAACCATTGGTGTAAAAATTAGCTGAATAAGAAGCTGTCTGAAGAGATGATTCCTTTTTCTGCACTGCTAAAACAACACCATTTTAACAGCGAATGCAGCAAAGAAACTCAAATGTTTTGATTCATCAATGAAAATGAGTTTGTGTACGCATTTCCTAACGTATCTGTTGTACTAAGAATGTATCTTTGTCTGATGATTTCTAATTGTTCAGGCGAGCGCTCATTTTCAGTGCTTAAAAGAGTAGGCTAAAGAATCAACCGCGGTCATCCATGCGCCAGAAAAGGTTACATTCCTTAGCTCTACTCTGCATTGAAAACGAAATTTTGGAAAAAAATAGACACCGATGATGTTATTAACAGCTTTGCTTCGTCTAAATCCAGAAAACCTGTCACTTGAATGTGTTTAATAAGTAAATACTATAGCCTACTTCGGGTATAATTTTTGTTATTTAATTTTAATTGTGATTGGTACAATAAGGGGAATGACATATAGGCCTCAGATTACCATATAGCCCCAGGTCTATCAAAACCTTAATCCGGCCCTGCATACAATATGATCGAAATAACGTTTTTTGGACCAGAGAAAACCTGGGTAATCTAGCAATTTATTTGCTGGGCAATAAAAGAAACGAACTTGTCTAGTGAGATCGCAATCATCATGCAACTCACTTCTTAAATCTACACCTAAGTACTTTAATTGGATGAATTTCACTTGTTCTTTATTTGTAGCCAATCTGTCTATCAGCAGTTGAAAATGAAAAAAATTACAATAGGATCTAAACACTAAAAGTTGTGTTACACTTATAGTAGGCCTACTAGCTATCGTTAAATTCAACATAGTTGCTACTCTCTTAAAAACCTTGACCGCCAATCTTAATGCCGCTTTGTATAGAGATATTTTGTTGGTTTTCTTTGCAGATCCTGATATTTTTAAAGAGGAAATTCATGATATATATGTACAGCATGATACACATATAGCAGAAATGAAAAAAATATACTTCCTTAAATGCAAAGCTATTCAAGAGGTAAGCAACCATCGAGTGTGCTGTTAAAACGCATCGCAAACTTCGTTGAGAATGGCGGCTTGCTTCTTTAAGGGTTCATCAAGTTGGGATATATTTTTGTTCTACTACAGCTTTGGTCGTCAAACCCGAGTTAATATTTTGATAGGCTTCGATTAATTAGTTGTAGCCTACAGCCAGGAATATCTGAAGTTGGGTGTTACGAAGCCATTTATTACGTCTGACAATAGAAAGGCTTTTGTTTATCGCAACATGACAATTGGCTTGGATAGTAGTTTAACAAATCTTGTTATGATATCCTGCATTGCGCTATTACCATCAGGCGTAGATATTCACTACATGCTCAATTGCTCATGGTTACTTGTTAATTCAACTACCCGTATACTTGCTTTACGCCTTTTCATCTAGCCTACTGGTTACTGTAAAGGCTTTGTCAAGAAAAACAGCTTAGGCTACTGCTAATCCTTCAACTGTCTTCCAAAACAAGTATTTTTTAAATATGCTCTACATAACATTTGCCAACTGTTTTCTGGAGCTGACTGTACCAGCAGCACTACAAAACTTTCTACAATTTTAAAAAGAACCGCATGTTTATCGCGGTACCAACTACCGCGCTTCTGTCGTGAGAATAACCAATTGCTCTGAGCCTTCATATCCTCGTTAGATATCCTTGCCTAGAGCCTTAGGCCTATAGTTTGTGCTGGCTCTATTGAGCTTGATAAAAAAAAGTAAATAAATTGAAACGTTAAAGTTCAAAGAAAATTTTCTCTGATTCTGTCAGGGATATCTAGAGAAGGGGATATGAAGGCTCGCAGCGATTGCCTTATTCTCATGACACTACCAGGGCGATAGTTTGTAGCGCTTTAAACATGTGGTTCTTTTTAACATCGTAGAAAGTTTTGTAGTGCAGCTGGTACAATCAGCTACAGAAGACAGTTAGCAAATGTTACGTAGAGTATATTTAAAGAATACTTGTTTACAATAACAGTTGAAAAGTTACCAGTAAGCTGTTTTTTTATAACAAATCCTTTGCAGGAGGCTAGATGTAAAGCAAGTAGGCTATATGGGTAGCCTAGTTGAATTAACAAGCAACCACGAGCATGCTGTGAAAATCCAAGCCTGATGTTGATAGCGCAATCCAAGTTATCATAACAAGATTTATTAAACTACTATCGTTGCCAATTGTCATTTTACGATAAACACAGATTATTTATGATAAACAAAAGCCCTTCTATTGTCAGACGTAACAAAAGCCTTCGTATCCCCTTCTTTAGATATCCCTGGATTCTGTTTACGAGTTTATCATCAGAATAAGCAATGAGAGTCAGACAAAAGTAGCCTACTTACTACCTTCTTGCCATCTTCAAATTCTGTCGGCCTACCTCTAATCAACTCTTCAAAATCTATGTTGAACTTTTAGTTACTGAATACGTGTGCTGTTCGTTTCAGCTTGAGTTTGAAGTGATAGTTGACACTGTGAGTGCAGGAGTAGATATGAGCATCGTAAAGAAAGCTAACGAACTACAAGTTGGATTAGTTGTTATGGGAACTCGTGGACATGGGCTGATCCGACGAACGATTCTTGGCTCCATAAGCAACTTTGTACTCCATCATTCAAATGTTCCAACTCTGTTGTGTCATAAATGACAGCTCTTAACGAATTCTGTTGTAGTTTTTATCGTTCAACTGGATTATAGCTTTATTTTTTAGTTGTGCAAACGTTACCGTAGGCCTAGCATTGATGATCGAATACAGTATAGCCTACAATTTTTGACTTTATAACAACCCAGACAGCAAAATCCGTCATTTTCACATTGATTCAACGTCTACAGAAATACGATTTTTTTTCTAGGTAGGTTAAACTTAAACTGTGCAATGTGCATCCATCGTCATCATCATCCAAATTAGGTTTTGTTCCAACTAGTTCGATTCACCGATTCTCTCTTCGCAGCGATTGTCTTTACCGCTTTTCTCCATCTCTTCTGATTAATTTTTTGTTGTTGAACCTTTCAAATACAGTAGAATTTGTCATCGTTTAATTCGTCGGTTCGCATTATTTGTCACATTTTTCTTGGTCATGTATGAGTCGTTATAGTGTTGATCTGTTTGAATAATTCATCAGTTCGCCCGATTCCTCACTTTTTTTCAATTCCCTTGAGGTCACAAATTGGGCAAATTCTACTGTATTTACTATCGATTTTGGTAAAGACTTGATTTTCTTGATCCAAAGATATATAAAACCTAATAACCTCACGGCATTTAACATAGCCTAATATAACAACATAAAAATAAACTAAAAATTGCAAACGTTTTCGGCTATACTCATAGGCCTTATCAACTAACCAACTGACTGATGTTGTACATAAATTGAAATTACAAACTGATCTACACACACAAAATCGAAAAAAGAAAAGCATAAGAATGCAACGGCAAGGCAGAGGAGAGGCAAATCCTTGCGCAATTAGGCGTCATGTAATTTTGGCAAAATCACATGATGCCTAATTGCGCAAGGAAAAGACACACATCAATAACGCAACATTACGTGAAGACATTTAGCAAATAGGAGGCGCCTGCAGCGAACAACTGCCTATTGAGGCAAGAATTGCAGAATTTTATGAGCAAAGCCTCGTGGTTTAGTGCCAACCCAGCTAGAAATTTCACGTGTATTACACGTAGATTCTACGTACCTTGGGTCGTGTATTATACGTTAATTTTAACGTATAATACACGCATATGTGTCGACACTATTTCACGTGTATTACACGTATATTTGGTGGTGGATTTTACGTGTTTTACACCCGCATTCCACCTAATTTCCGCGTATCTGACAACACTAATACACGTGTTTTCCACGTATATTTGGTGGTGGATTTTACGTGTTTTACACCCGCATTCCACCTAATTTCCGCGTATCTGACAAGACTAATACACGTGTTTTCCACGTATATTTGGTGGTGGATTTCACGTGTTTTACACCCGCATTCTACTCAATTTCCGCGTATCTGACTACACTAATACACGTGTTTTCCACGTGTATTTGGTGGTGGATTCCACCCGCATTCTACTCAATTTCCACGTATCTTACAACACTAATACACGTAGAATCGTAGATTCTACGTATCTTGGGTCGTGTATTATACGTTAATTTTAACGTGTAATACACGTATATGTGTCGACACTATTTCACGTGTATTACACGTACATTTGGTGGTGGATTTTACATGTTTTTACACCCACATTTACCTAATTTCCGCGTATCTGAAATCAACAATCTAATACATGTGTATTTGTTATCTATAAAACTTATGCGTATTGTGTGCCATTATTTTTATCAATAGCAGTATAGATCGTCCTTGTCAACTGCAACTATCTACGTATTCAACTTCAAAAACTACATACCGGTATCAAAGAACATTTATTTGTAATGCGAAAACTACTCAAGTATTAGTGTTTGTGAGTGAGGACGTGATGGTAATGTCGTCGGCATAGAGACGAGCCAGTCTACACGAGGTTGGAATGTCAGGTCAGCAGGACCAGATCTTGCTGCAAATTGGCTCACTTCCCTCGTCCGGCTCACAGAGTTGGTCCTGTTCCGACATGATTTTCTTTTCATTTTTCTTGTGTTTCTGAAAAACAGAACAGTGCAAACAGTGTAGGCTACTCGGGAAGATAACAATGCGTTAATCAAATAAATAAATAGGCGTAAATGGCAACTCTTTAATCGCTGATAAACGTTGTTATCCTTACCTGTGTAGATCCTTTGGGAATTAAAAAAAAAGTCTGTGCTTGCACCAAGAAGTTAGGATAGTTTTCCGTCTTTGTTGAGTGTAAGCCAATATTCTGAAAAAGAAAAGGTATTCATTAATCTTTCTTTTTATCTTTAAAAACATTAGGCAAAGTATGTTTATGATGTATCATGCCGAAAGAATAAATGAATTTGATATACTTTGGTGTATTAGAGTACAAGAGTACATTAGAGTACAAAACTGACTAAGAGTACAATACATCTCTTTAGCTATTTAGCAGTAGTTGTATTTCAATCAAACAATATAACATAAAATAAGGAGCGCTCACAATTGATGTCAACAGCTAAAGGTTGGCACTCTACAGATTTGAAATTGTTGTCAAAGGGAATATAATGTGGCTGATGTCTATTGCGGCGGTATCGGTAAGGAAAATGAAGTGTTCAATGCAAGCCTCTTTCTTTGTCTGATGTTCTTCATCATCATCACTATCTAAACAAAAAATGAAAAGTTTACCGTAAATTTCAACTACAACGAACATGTTTTCTGTGTAGTACCTAGCATTAAAAAATCGGCCTGGTACTATTGGGAGAATCCATTTCGGAGACAGCCTTTTCGGAGATTTCTAAAATCCCAGAAGGGCATATGTATATTGAAAGAAATTAGCTTATAATAGAGGCTATGTACCATAATGTCTTAGCGAGAAAAAAAAAACAGTTGTCAAACGGGGTTTCATGATTAATAATAGAGGTTAATAAAATAAAGTCTCAAGAGAAAAAAAAGCAATCCGGACTGAAATAGGTCCAACACTGACTGCAAAGTAGTGTTCTATATACATATAAGACAGCCGAGCTAGTCTATGACATTTCAAGTGATTAACGTAGGTACTAGGTAGCACAGTTCAGTTGAGACTCACTGATGGAGAGACGCAAAACCAATTAATGCTTACGCACAGTTATATGGTCGAACAATGGGTGTACTGTGAGATTGTACTGTACATGTGCTGTCACGGAATTGTTCTTAGAGTCTCTCCCTCAGCCAGTATCATCTGTGCTACCTACGTTGATCACTCTCTACATATATGGAACTGTGTAGCTTAAAATTTTTGGGTAATAACACAAGACAGGTTTGAACAATACTTATAGATTTACAATCACTAAAGTTAGATCGCAATCAGTCTGTTTCCCCTTATGAGGGTTCGTCGGGAGGTATTTACTGACGAACCCTAATAGGGGAAACAGACTGTTGATATCTTAGTTTAGTGACTGTAAATCCATAAATATAGATTATAGAACTACATTAAATTTATAATTTCATAAATAAATTTTTCTAAACTACTTTAACAATTGTTTATTATCAACCTACCCAATCAGAAGAACTTAGGACTTCTACTCTTCTCTTTGTACGCTTTCTGATGATCTGATCCTCTTCTTCCAAGTTCGAAGTGTATTCTTCTTTCTCCGACATAGCTAAAGCAATTTTATAGTTATCTGAAATATAAACATTTAGGCTAAACTAAATAATATAGGTTATCAATAGGGCCATTTTTATTTTGACCTAAAATTTTTTTTTTAACTTTATTTTTATCAAATTTTGACTTTATTTTGACCTAACGAAATTTGTAGAGGCCACACTGGCCACAGTTCTTTCTTGAATTGATACCAGTTACCCAAACATAACATTTTGTCGATTTCAGACCTAAACGTGTTCAATAAAAGGGACTTGTTCAATAAAAGTTGCCTTTATTGCAATGCTTGTTGTCGCTCCAATCCAGCTTAATAGCGTTTACTTTTTCTGTCACTTTCAACAAAATACTTTTTATCTCAATTCACTATAAACTCGCAAAAATTTACCTTAAATCACCCCCGGGAGTTGCATTAAATTCAGCAGGAAAATCTCGCCAAATCTGACTAACTTTTGCAGAAGACGATTTAGCTTGCTTGGGCATTTTTGTATTACAAAATGTCAGTAAGCTATTTCTAAAATCCAAACTGTTGATCTTCGAAAAGACCACGTTTGTGAAGAAGACGTGTTTTATAAGAACTATTTAAATACGTAACAATGAATAACTTAAACAATGGACAATAGAGTGGTTCAAAAAAACACAATTTTCTCGGAATCTTCCTCCACAAGGCTTAAAATGTGCCATTTCCCCATAGAAGTGCCCTTGCAAAAAATTAAACTGATTGGAAGTCGTTTAAAGGTCAATCAGATTTTCACTTTTTTACCACATTCTGCCTATGTCAAACCCTATCGCACACAGGCCGATATTGTGTGCAAGACTTACAGAGAGGGAAATGCCCGCTATTGTTTTGAAAACCACAGCAGAGAATGAGCTAGACTTCTATATGATGCAGAATTAAACTTAGTGTGTATGTAAACAGATTTATTAACTTAACACCCAACAAAGCAAAAATCTTATTTTCATACTAAACTATCGGTAATTCGGCATCTACCATTTTTATTGAAAAACACTTGAAACCGGCAGTAGTCTCATCAGTCATCACTTCAATTATTTTGACAGGTTAAATAAGTTTAAGCATAATACAATTTGCTTTTATCACAAAGAGACATCCATATCACGATAAATGAATTAAAATACAATGTTAGCATCAAGGACTGTGGTGTTAAATCAGATATGACATTCGGCCACTGTTTTCGTCACAGTCTCATTTCAGGCTTTGTTGAGATTAAGGGTTGCTTTGGTTGGCACCGGAAACCTTTTCCTGTGGATGCTTACTAACTGCAGTAGGTACTGGTACTGTTTCTGAGTCTCATGAAAATGATTGAAGTGATGACTGATGAGACTACTGCCGGTTTCGAGTGTTTTTCAATAATAATGGTAGATGCCGAATTGCCGATAGTTTAGTATGGAAATAAGATTTTTGCTTTGTTGGGTGTTAAGTTAATAAATCTGTTTACATACACACTAAGTTTAATTCTGCATCATATAGAAGTCTAGCTCATTCTCTGCTGTGGTTTTCAAGGTGATAGCGGGCATTTCCCCCTCTGTAATTCTTGTACACAATATCGGCCTGTGTGCGATAGGGTTTGGCATAGGCAGAATGTGGTAAAAAAGTGAAAATCTGATTGACCTTTAAACGACTTCCAATCAGTCTAATTTTTTGCAAGGGCACTTCTATGGGGAAATGGCACATTTTAAGCCTTGTGGAGGAAGATTCCGAGAAAATTGTATTTTTTTGAACCACTCTAATGGACAATTTGTGATAACAGTTGCTGTTGATCCAAAAAGGCATTGTGACATATTTCCTGCTTTCATGGGTTCATATGGCTTAATTGTGTCACAGTTCCTGATTTACAAGACTATGCGTCTACGAGGATTTTGACAAAAATTACTCTCAAGAAACACAAAAAAGTTTGTTAAAAGCCATAATTTGACAAACTTTGACTTTATTGAAAATTTTGACTTTATTGTCAAGTTTGACCAATAAACTTGTTAGAAACAGTCCCCTAGGTGCTTAAAACAACTTTATTCTTTGATTTGTGTACAGACGAGGTCCTTAAAAAATTCTGACTTTATTGACTTTTGCGGGCCCTAGTTATCAATAACAATGATCTACACGATTTTTGCTCTATGAACTTTGAAAACTGATTAAGAGTAATTTTGGGGTGCTGAATCCGAATCTTACCTCAAATTTATCCTATCACGTCAGGTTTGTGAGATATGATAACGGCAAATTATTACTTTTGTCAAAAGTGGTAGATTAGACGTTGCGTTTATTGCACACGCACATTGTGCTACTCCATCTTCAAGCCACCTAACGAAGTGGAAGGTCTGCATGTCATGGATGATGAAACCAAAGACTGGCTGCTCTCTGGTAGCCTTCCAGTGTAGTCCGGGAACATCATGAATCTGGGGTGGTAAAAGGATAGACCCTCGGCCCCAGACGCTCACATGACGATGACGATTGTGCTATATCCAGGCCATGCGGTGCATAAGTAGCTGAAATACACCCACCAACTACAATTTTGATACTAACTTGTTTTCTAAGCAACATTATTAACAAGGCAGTAATAACAAGCTAAAAGGGAGGCTAAAAGTATAACTGACTCCCTCCCCCGTCAATGTTTTGCATGAAACCACAAAGATTTAAGCAGGCCTATGTCAAATGTCAATGCTCCAGTAACCTTATTTAGGCTGTTTTGGCCAGTCTAACATTAAACTTTCATTATAGCACTGCACATATTGGTGGTAAACGCAACGCCAAATCTTCCACTTTTGACAAAAGTAACAATTTGTTGTTATCATATCTCACAAACCTGACGTGATAGGATAAATCTGAGGTCAGATTGGAATTCAGCACCCAAAAGTTACTCTAAATCAGTTTTCAAAGTTCATGGAGCAAAAAAATGGCATTGGCTATTTGACCGGCTCCGATCTTTTAATCTGAAACACTATTTGACCGGTCATGACGTATTCTTTTTCTCTTTCAAAGCAAAAGATGAGAGGAAAAGAAAAAAGTTCCTATATATATAATATAACTTCTAAATTCAACAATTTTGTTTACCTGAGCGAGTGGCGTGTACGATGCTTCTCAGACTGGTGTTCATGAGGGTATGAGTTCGATACTACCCGTAAGCATTTTTTTGTTTTTTTTTTAAACTAAATTTTGACTCAATCGTTAGGTTGCTGCATTTTTGTGGTCAACTTTTAATTCAAGTAGCTTTTTTTTGCTTTTTCAAATATAAGTAATAAAGTTAGATTATTTTTAATTTAGTCATTTTTTAATCTTAAGTGAACTGCTGTAAATTTTACTGTACCATGCTGTTGATAAAGTTGTATGATACTGAAGAGGGTTCAATACACGAAATCGTGATATGCAACAGAAGAGTTTAAAATTGGACTTTGTCATACTTTTTTAATCATTGAATTTCCAGGCAATGTATCTTTTCTCATTTTCTTTTTCTGTTTGAATTAACATCTACTCTAAAAGGTCGTCGTTAATATTATAGTATTCCCATTTTTTTTCAAATTTATTGATGCTTTCGTATCTGCTTTACGCGGATCCCAGAGTAACTATACGTTGATACGGGTTTAAACTGATCGCCCCCTTTTTTTTAATATTTTTAATTTGCTGGAATTTGAGAATTTCTTTGGGTAAGTTTCCGTTCGTCATAAGAGGATGTGACATTGTGACCGGTGTTTGCCGAATGACACATTACATTTTTGCTCTCAACAAGTTAGTTTGGTGGCTGTAAAAAGTGACAATACTTCTTTTAAAAAAATGGTTTCATCAATGTTCAGTTAACTTTTAAGCAGTGTTTTTTAGCAGGCAATTTTAGTTTAAAATTAAATGCTTCTGGGTAGTATAGAAATCACAACGCTGAGGATACCAGCCCGAGAAAGATCGCACGCACCACTGACTCAGTTCAATAAAACAATCAAATTTAGATGTTACATAGGCACTTTTTCTTCTCCTTTTGCCTTTTGCTTTGAATGAGATAAAGAAAAACGTCATGACCGGTCCAACAGTGTTTCAGATTAAAAGACCGGAGCTGGTCAAATAGCCACTCCCAAAAAAATTCTTTTTTGTAGACCAGTGTAATTCACTTCATGCAAAAGTTATCAATACTTGCCATAAAGAAATTGACTACAAAACGCTCTTCTTGCAATAAACATCAAATTTGTAGCAATATAAAAATATAGCATTTCTTACCATTATAACCAAGGACTCTTATTGCATAGCCTATACACAATGTACAATTGTACGGTACATTTCGCCTTATCCACAAATGAGCATTTTTTAACATGATTGCTTGCTCCAAATGGTGGCCAATAACATTGACCTAAGTTGGTACGGTAGTCTGCAAAGTAAATAGGAATAGCAATATGCCATTTATAAACCAGGTTAAGCAAATTTGGTATACTTTAGCCTACTGGCTTAAAAATGCACAAGATCATTAGATCAACACCTGTCAAAAAGTGGGATTGGTTTTACTATGTTGTTGAACAAAGACACAAACTGGATAAAATCATTTTTCAAACAATTCACCAATGTCGTCAATGAACTTAATATTAATGGTGCTCACCTTTTCTATAAATGTCCATGAACTTGGTACAACTTGAACAGTATTTTCCTTGTAAATTCAACAACTGTGTATTTTGCGATTTCATGACACTGAGCGATTACGGTTTTGGTTACTGATACCTTGAATTTCATTTGTGTGCTCACTGTGCTGCTGTTTCTGTTCATCAAAACGTCGCCGTTTGGCTTTACATGCACATTTGTTTGCTATCCACCTTCTTTGGTAAAGTCTACACTTTTCATTACGATTATCCATTACAAGAGTAAAAATATTTCTAAATTAAACAGATTAAAAACAGTTTTTCAACAATTTTTAACTATCGATTACGTCTTGGCCTAATAGAATTGAGACATTTTGGTGCAAGTCCCTTAGGTGTGGTTCTTTGGCAACCACATTATGGTATGAGGTCTTTTTGGTGCAAAATCTGGGTAGGAAGTGTCACAAGTATGTGATGAGGCCAGACTGACTGAGATGTTGGTCTGTTAGCAACATTGGCTTAAAACAGTCCCTACGGTAGCCTACATGATATACAAGTATATACAAGGTACACTAGCTATTCTGGTGACATACTGATATAGGATTTATAGTCGATATTGACCTCTTGCAGGCATGGCCTCATTATACTCTGGAGTAAATTGTACTAAAATGTGCAGGCAGGGCATACCATGCCATTCATTGTTACCCCCTACCATGACATGTCCTGCCTACACATTTTAGTACAACCCAAGCACCACTTTGAACTGTTAGTTTAGCCTACACAAAACATGTTATTACTCGAAAATATCTATGGTACATCTCCAGATCACCAGCGTCGTAGATTCGACATTTTATTTAAGATGGAGCTTTACAATACTACTAAGGTGAATCACATTACTAACCACGCTGCAAACCAGAAAGATTTTTGAATCTACATAATCCTTATCACAAGCGAGTTAAACCAACTAATCAGAGTTGCCAGATCCAAAATAATTCTGTAGCTAAACTTTTGTAGTTTTGTCACAAAATCAAAAAAACGCAGAGAAAAATCGCCAAATTTACACATTACAATGATTTCAAGTCTTTTGGTTGAATGTTTAACTCAGTCCCTCAACTGATGAAAAATACACTTTCGACTTCGAAACAAAACTACGGAAATTCATTTTCTTGTCTGTTGTTGAATATATTTGTATCGGTTTATATTTGTACCGTATACTATTTTTCGCAACAGACAAAACAAGATGTTTCTCGCTCTCTCTCTGGAACAGATGAGTCTATTTTAATCGAGCCTGGAGTCTAGGCAGTTCCACTTTTAATCTTCCCAGACATTCAAGCACGTTTTAACATATTTATTAATCACCAAAAGCAATTAATTTAGCCAAATCGGTTCTCAAAATTTCCCAAAAAAGAGCCAAATCGAACTAATTTAAAGCTAAACGTCTTCAAAAATCGCCAGATTTCTGGATTTTGGCGATAAATTGGCCAATATGGCAACCCTGTAACAAATAATTGTTATTCAATGTTTCCGCGTTTCTTTTTTATCCAAAACTTCATATCTGGTAAACTGGCTGTAGTGAAAGACTTCTACAAATACACTTCTACAAAGAAACTTCTACAAATACAAGTAATCCTCAATAAGTTTTAGGAGCAGACATTTTTTTACTGTTTAATTGTAGGCTAATCGTTTAATATCAATAAGCAAGACCACTTAAACTTACATTAAAAACTATCGTTAAAGGATCACTTTAATTTGCGACTATGAAAGTCACGAAGTTTCCTTTTTACATAACGTAATAAGAACGTGTAATAGACATCTACAAAAAACACGTAATCTACATCACGAAAATGCAGGAGAGCGGGGTAGACACCCTTCTACTTGTGTGTATAATTCCTTTTGTTTTGTATACCGTTCTTGGAGCCTAGTTTTACTTAACATAGATTAAAAATTCCCCAAATGAACGAAAGAGTTTTAACACGTTTAATATACGTGGAAAACACGTGCTAATTTTCAACAGATGTAAACGTGTAATATACGTGGAAACAACATGTAATCAACATACAAAAAATTCTGGTAAAACATCCTTCTGCTCGGATAAAGATTTTTTTTCTGTTTTGTATTCCCTCTTTTCGGTGTGGTTTCACCTTATATATCTTAAAAATTGGTCAAATAACCATAAGATGTTGAACACGTATAATATACGTGGGAAACACGTGTTATTTTTACAAGAATTTTATTCACAAAAAAATCGCTGATAAAACTTCTTGAATCAGATTTACACACTAGTCATAGTGAATGATAGCGAAAACATGTCTCTAAAATAATGTTTTTTAAACAAGTGAATTTTAGTTGGTGTACAAAGACTCCTTAATAACACCTGAATTCTACCTAAGATACCATGCTACCTAAAATCAACCAAAAATCAACGTGTAATATACGTAGCTTTCTAGCTGGGAAACCATCCCTTTAAATCTTTTAGAATTTTGCGTAAATGCTTCACCGAATTTCACCCAATTAGGCTAAGTGTCATGTGATGTGTCATGTCATGGTGTTGTGTCAGGTGTCATGCTGTTGCATTATTATGCTTTTCTTTTTTTTGATTTTGTGTTTGTAGATCAGTTTGGGTAATATAGAATATCAGTCAGTTCGTTACTTGATAAGGGTTAACATATGGCCGAAAACGTTTACAGTTTAGTTTTTTTTATGTTATAAATGCCGTGAGGTTGTTAGGTTTTATTTGTTTATCGAGTAAAATAAATCTTTCTATTACAGTTTTGTGTGCGGAAATAACTCAGTTTTCACCATACACTATTACACTGTTCCTATTTTCTGCATAATTTTAGATGGCTTTCAAAAAATATTATTTTGACCCGGTTCTGCCATGCTCTTTCTATGGTAGGTTACCGTACGTTATTATAATATCAGTTGGAAATAGAGATTTTTTCCAGAAAATTTGAAGCTTTTGTGTTTGATTCGTACACGTTAGCATGGCCTGCGTACGACAGTCGCCATGGTCTACACAATTATTTTGTGTAAATAAGTGTGTAGGCTAAGCCATGGCGACCTTCATACCCTGGTTTCAAAATTGTCAGTCCGAGGATAAAGATTCAAAACCAACCAACCATTGTATTCAATTCTTTATCTTATGTACTGCTCAGTAGGCCTATAACCATTGAGAATAAAAGCTGGAACTTTACTCCATTTCTTTTATTTGGAACCGAGGGCATTGTGATGATAACGGGTCATTTGTGAAGTTTTTAGTCTTTGACAACTAGTTATTGTAGATATCTAGCCTAACTGTGAAACTCTCCACTTTCGGGCCCACCAGTCAATAAAACAAGTTGCTTAGTTCTGCAAACATCTCGATTCACTGACGTTACAATGTTGATCAAACCACGCACAACACGCAAGGCCTCGTGCTTTGTTCGCACCTCGCCAGCTCAGGGATTTAATCGTTTTTCCAGACGGCCAATAGCCTTATCTACGTGGATAGCTACTTGGCTAGGCAAGATCGTGGGCACATTAGTAGCCTATATTGCGTTCGCTACATAGGCTACTTTATGGCAGAAGGTTGCGTTTTCAAATCATGTCGGGGTCACCACAAAATATGTACCTAGCGGACGCTGTAAAGACTAGTGTGCTCACCACAGTAGTGTTGACTCGAGTACTTTTGGACCGTGGCACGAGATGATTTTAGTGGTGGCAGTCTTTCAAAGGGGACCGAAAACTTGAAGAAACCTTGTAGCCTACTCTCAAACTGTAGGTTAGCCTACTATATATTTTTTTTTATAAAACTGTATTGATTTGGAACCCGACAATATCATTGGTAGGCTTAGACAACCGGGCATAAATTATGCTCTCAACGGCCCTAGCCCACGATCTTGCTTATAGCTGTCCATTTATATTATAAGCCGGACGACCAACACACCCCTTGGGTCGTGATGATTGATCACAGGGCCGTTGAGAAGATATTTTGGGCTTGATACCAATAAAATCCTTTGGCCCAAATCAAGACACTTCTAAGAAAAACGCACAATGTCGAAAGAATACGGGGTAGTTTCTTCAAATTTCCGGGCCCCTAAAGTTATCCCGAGTCCAAAAGTAGCCTCTGTCAACTCTACTGAGTGGTCCAAGTACAACGCTTTTGCGATCCTAAACAACCTGCTGCTACTGAACAACTACTGCAGCAATATAAAGGGGTAGGCCTACTGTTAACTCGATAAAAGTTTGCATCAAAAAACCTTCATCCAACAGAGAATTGTTGTCGATGGTGAAACTTCAATCGTCTCATTTATTCCAGACAAATAAAAACACGGCCAAACCTGGTAACAGAAAACACGATTGTCCTGTAACTAAGCCAAACAAAGAGAAAAATTGAAATTATCTGGTGGAAGCAGTGCGCCACGACGTCAAAGCCTTCAGATCTCTGCTGGAACTTAAAAGGCGCGCGAGTCACTTGAAGAGTCCGAATGATTAATAATTAGGCTACGATACGCGTAACACAGGGAAAACAACGCAATAAGTCTTATAATAGTATTAATAAAGTAGTTTTGCGCAAAAGTAAAGAGTCTAACATTTAGCTTTCCTAAAGTAGAGGTTGTTTTGGAGACCAATTTACTGGATGAATAATTACTTATTGTTTTTTAAAATATCTTCTTCGTTCTCAATCAAATTGAGTGGGTGATTTTCAACTTTGTGTCCTGTAAATATCGTCCATATGTTTCTGTTGTCTGCTATTTTACTGCGAAACAAGCAAGTTTGATATATTTTAGACCTTTTGATAAAGTCATCCTTGCTGACTGACAAATTATTGGATACAAAACGGGTAGGCCTATCTATTTTTAACATCTTGTGGTAGCCTCATCTGTGGTTGCCAGAAGAACGCAAAAAATATTGTATAGAAATTACAGCATTTGGAATAAAAGCAGATTATCACCTTACACGTCTTGTGGTAGTATGGCTTAGTTTTCACTGGAAGAATATTTATTGTTTATTAACTAAATGCCTAGTGAACAGCCTCATTCAATTTTTATGTTTTTAAACACTTTTAACCTTTTTTTAAACACAAAAAATGTGCAACGCTGTTTTTTGTTGCGGTATCTCTGGGAACGTAGGAAGCTTTTCTGTTGTGGCGCGGTTGTTGAAGTGAATGTGATGTTCCATTCAAAAATCCAGTAATTTATATTGTCAAATTGCTTATAACTGGTGTTGCCAGTAAAGAAGCTTTCAGAGGTAAGCGCACAAGAATTTCAAAAACGTTTTGTTCATATCTAAAGAAGAGGATACAAAGGCTTTTATCACGTCTGACAATAGAAGGGCTTCTGTTTATCGTAAATAATCTCTGTTTATTGTAAAATGACAATTGGCACCTATAGTAGTTTAATAAATATATATTAGTATCTTGTTAGTAGTATCTTGGGATGCTACCTAATTCGTGCCATGAACAATTCGTACCGTCAGTTCGTACCTTGAAAAGATCGAGAGAAAAAATTATAAAAAGCCAAAGTCACTGATTGCTGTTTCTGCAAACATTTAAAAATTTTCCGCAAACAAACAAAAACTCTTCGGCCAAATTCCAGAAATTTTAAAATGTTTGCGGAAACTTCGATCAACCCTAACCTCTAACCCTTTTAAAATGTTTGCGGAAACTGCAATCAGCGATGTTCTATTTTTTCTCTCAATCTTTTCAGTTTGTTTGTTTGTGGTCACAACGGTAAACCCAGGGATATCTATAACTACGGGATTGGAAACTCTATCCAGTGCTATACATCAGTAGGGTCATCACAATACTAGGACTACAGAAAGATTAACAAAATAAAAATACCGACTAAAAGATATACAAAGTTAGATTTTGCAATAATAATACAAAATGTACACTCACATAAACTTAATTGATGTATAAAAGTACATTTACGCTGCTAGAAAAAAAAAACGATGAATCCAAAAAATGAATGAATGCAACGAGTCCAGAAACAGCCTACTGTTGTTCTTTAGCATTGTGCGTACTGCAAATCGGATCAGAAGTAAATGAGGAGTGTTCAGCAATCAGTGAAATATGCTGTTGTATCATCAACTTGTTCACTGATCGATCCAGTGCGAAACCAATCCGTTTACGACGTCATCAGAACTAAAACCAATAGTCATTCTGGAACTTTTTTAAGCAGCAAACAAAATACAACATAACTGCACTAATGGAATACAAACAAATAAACAAACCAGGCAAGCATAGACCTTACAATTTACAGGTGAATTAATGATTACACTTTTGGTTGTTCGTTTAGCCTACTACTTGCTACCCTTTGAGGTCAATTTAAGTGATTATTTATCACAGCAGCGCACAAAGAAAAATGACCCTACTGGTGTATAAAATGATTTTCAGTTCCACAGAGTTTCCAATCCCGTAGTTATAGATATCCCTGGGTAAACCATAATCTCTTCGTGGGAAAATTGTAACGTAAGATTCCCGAATCCATTCGTCTGTATGTAATGACCGAAAAAGAAACACTCTTTGAAACGTCTTTTCAAAAAGTGTATTCCTGTAAAATTAGCCCGCGGCTATCGAAATCGAGATGCAACGCCGTACACCTCTAAAAACTGTCACTACAATACAAACTACTTAGATAAAGACGGAAATTTTGTCTAGCTAGCAAGCACTAAGCAAACAGTTAAATGTGCGACTAACTCTCAAGCAACCATTTCACGAATGACCAGAATAGATAGCAATATCTCAAACTCACATTCACAGTACTGTGACGTAATAGTGAAAGACATTGTCACGCAATTCAAACAGGTGTTCAAAGCTGGTGAACCAATATTTCATGTTTAAACAGGTTTGACACAAGTCGTACGAACGATGGTGCAATCTCTGCTCATGTTTAGGAAAAATTCCATGACGTAATACGCTAACATTCAGTAGACCTGAATGGTTTTTATATGACGTTTGATTAGGTGAACAATTGTCTGGAACAGTTTGCGGATACCGATACCTAACCGATACTCCGATACGGATGCAACCTAGTTCGTACCCTGAACAGTTCGTACCCTGAAAAGATCGGGAAGAAAAATTAAAAAAAGCGGAAGTCACTGAGCGCAGTTCCGCAAACATTTAAAAATTTTCCCCCTGAAAAGATCGAGAGAAAGATAGCACAAAGCCGAAGGCGCTGATCGCAGTTTCCGCTAACCCTCATGCTAACCTTAGAGTACCGTAATCTATGCTCTAACCCTCGCTGATCGCAGTTTCTGCAAACATTTTTCCGCAGTTTCCGCTAACCTTTACCATAACTCTAACCATAGACTAATCTATGCTCTAACCCTAACCCACGTTGATTGCAGTGTCCGCAAACATTTTCCCGCAGTTTCTGCTTACCCTAACTCTATCCATCGAGTAATCTATGCTCTAACCCTAATCCTCGCTGATCGCAGTTTCTGCAAATATTTTTCCGCAGTTTCCGCTAATCGCAGTTTCCACTAACCGTAACCCTGGAGTTGTTTGCGGAAACTCCGATCAGCGACTTCGGCTTTGTGTTATTAAACTGCGATCAGCGACTTCGGCTTTTTTAATTTTTTTTCTTAATCTTTTCAAGGTACGAACTGAGGGTACGAACTGTTCAGGGTACGAACTAGGTTGCACCCCTCCGATACCCTAACCCTTTTAAAATGTTTGCGGAAACTGCAATCAGCAGCTTCGGCATTTTTTATAATTTTTTCTCTTGATCTTTTCAAGGTACGAACTGACGGTACGAATTGTTCATGGTACAAATTAGGTTGCACCCGTATCTTGTTATGATAATCTGTAATGCGCTATTAACATCAGGCCTGGATATTCACTGCATGCTCACAGTTACTTGTTAATTCAACTACCTATATACTTGCTTTACATCTAGCCTACTGCAAGGGCTTACTGAAACAACAGAAAGAAAAACAGCTTACTGGAAACTTTTCAACTGTCTTTTCAAACAAGTATTCTTTAAATATGCTCCATTTAACTTTTGCTAACTGTCTTCTGTAGCTGACTGTACCAGCTGCACCACAAAATTTTCTGCAGTTTTAAAAAGAACCACATGTTTAACGTGCTACAAACTACCACCCTGGTAGTGTAAGAATTAAGCAATTGCTGCGAGTCTTCATTTCCCATTCTTTAGATATTCCTGCACCAAACCTAGAAGCTTGATGTAAAAATAATAGAGAAATTAGCAGAAAGAACCAGTTGCTTGTAGGTAACCTGACTGAAACAACTGGAGAAATTTGTTGTAGCAATTCAGGGAAGATTGAACATAGCCAGTGATGTACGCGCATACAAAAAATATTGACGCTGTCAGCGCAAACGTTCAAAAAACTATACGTCGCATGCGTCAACGCAACTTGTAAAAAAAGTTGGCGGCGTCAGCGTTAGCGCATACTCTAGCGCAAACTCATTTTGTTTGCTAGGTGCCAAACATTCACACGGTATAAACCACTCAAAACAACACACTTTTCAAGCCACTTTGCGATTTCTCGTTACAAGAAATTATCTTTTTGGCCGGAAGGCACATCTGGCATTGAAAATATAAGTTTTTGCCTTTCGAAGAAGAGAGCTTAAAATACTTTTCCATGTAGGGCCATGGATTTGTATTATCATGCTCCATTTCACTTGGAAATTAGTATTACCGTAAGTTATTCCCTGAATACAATAGTGTAGTGTAAGAAACTGTAGCATATGCCTATCAAGAAAATTCTAGTATTATACTAACTGTTGTTCCTAGTAATATACTAACTGTCGCTACGTAGCTACATAGTCTACAACAAGAATAACCGGCAAAGTAATGTACTACATATAACATACAGAGTACAACATCATGCAAGCAATCACGGTCGGAGACCAAATATTTGAGTTTGTTTAGATACATAGGCTGCACTGCTCATTGCCTGAGAAGTTTCTGATTTGCCCCAAAATGCAAGACTTAACTAATATAAATCAAAGTGCTCACAATTGCTTACAAACGCCTTCAACACTGCTTGACTAAAAAAACTTCACACTACGAAGCCAAGTCATTGTTTACATTTTACATGGAGCGACATTCCCAACCTACCTACTTGCTTGCTTACATTACATTCCTGTTCTGACCCGTAATTTACTAAGTAATTTCTCAGTAGGCCTAAGTTGTTTTAACTAATTCTTTCTTTTTTTCTGCAAGACTTCAGTCTCCACGTGGAACTCTAGCGTCAAAGGCAGTAGTGCGATATACAAACTCCAGCTGACTGAACAATAGATGACACTGTGACACAACACTAGAACAATGGGCAATTGCAAGACGTTAACATTTCGCAGTTTGACAAAAAAAATTGCAAACAACATCTAAGACATTAAAAAGTATGCGGTGACGCTATGCGCTAAAAAACCGCGAAAACTTTACGGCGCATGCTCAAGCGCAAACTATCCAAAAAAATGTGGCCGCAAGCGTTAGCGCAAACAAAAAGTCTACGCTGCAAGTATGCGGCGTAGAATTTGTGGTGCATACGTACATCTCTGAACATAGCAACTAATATAAAGATGTAGAATTGAAACAAAAACGTTTAAGAATACAGCATTATAGCCTGCTAATATTATAATATTGTCCATTGATTTGTACAAGAACGTTTGGTTAAAAAGTTTCTAGAAAGTTACTTTTATAGAAAAAGACAAATTTTTTACTATCCAAAATTTTTTCTGAGCTAGGACATTAAACATGCTTCTTTTCTCCTTTAGCATATTTTGCTTGAAGTGGCTATTTTTCCACACTAGTTCCACTCAAAAAACATTGTTTTGCGTCAGGTGTTGTCACAATTAAGGTTGCCTAAAAAATTTTGTTTTCTGCCCAGAACTTCAAAAGTTCATAAATTAGGCAATACGTTTTGTCTTTAACGGCTTTAAACTTTTTTCAAATTAGGGTTGAATTCTTTATCTGGCAACACCACTGCGGGAAAAATAGCCACTACCTAGTTTGTTTTTGTTTGCTAGTATGACTTAAAGTAGACAAAACAGAAAACAAATCTTAGAGGTTTTCGAAAGTTTCTAGGTTCATTTCCTTATCATTAGTAGCCTACTTTGTAAGCGGTTTTATTACTTGTTGAAATTATGACTAAAGACAAGAAACAAAGCGAAAAAACTCAAGAAGAAATTTATATGAATTTAACTCGACTTCTAGCTCGGACAGATATTGCTAGTAATGCCTTTGTTTTATCTTCAGTTGCCATGCAATGTGACGAAAAAGTAAGTAATTGTTGTTACATGTAAGTCTAGAGTATTTGGTTATGTGTTTAATAGTAAACATGACTCTGTTTTTGTTTGGAAACTGAAATTTACATATCAGTGCAAGAAATGATTGATATCTGATCTATCTTTAACATTAATAATAATTATCGTGTTTTTATTTGCGCCCATTGCGATAACATACAGTATACTGCGATCACAGATGCAATACAACAGACGACAGGAAGCAGCGAATTGGCATACTGGTAGTCTTCGAATCAGCTGTTTCCTTTATTTTACCTTGCCATTAAGTGTTTTTGCCGAGACACAGCCACGTGCTCTGGAGCGGTGTCGAACCCACGTCCTTTCGAACGTTGCGCGGATGTTCTCACTACTCGGCTACGCAGCCGGCTACGCATTAGAATTAGATTGATTTGCCATGATTTCAAATGATATGATAATAGTTGTAGAGCTTTACTGCAAGAAAAACTCAATGGACAATGTAACCAGATATACCAGTACTTTATTAATTTATAAAATTTTATGGACCAAGCAAACTTTCCAAAACAATAAAATCCAATTAATTGACAGTGTAGCATTGTTGTTACAAATTTATTTTAGGTCTACATCTTTTAGGTGCCGGCCAAATAGCTGTGCTCATTGTGACAGGATGTTTAGGTGTGGCGTGCACTGTGCAGTCATGTAGGTGCATACCGTACTGCATAGGTGCACACTCATAATTATTCATCAGACATGTTTGATTTCGCGACAGTTCTTTTCGCTGTGTTACAAAGTAAATTTCACTTTGAAACATATCAGTGTGCACTGTGCAGTGCCTGACTATGCAAGTACAGCCAAGAACCCACTTGGCAACATCTTGTTTAAAAAGGTGCATGATGTGTAAGGATGAAGATTTTTATTAACCAATAGGTGAAACACAGAAAATACGCAATTAAACATTGCAAATAATAAAATACATAAAAAAACACAATAAACAATTAAACATACAAAAGGTAAGTTGGGCAATTTTTTTTATGTATTTTTTTGTTTTGAAAAGCATTGCAAATGCCTACCTCCCTCCCTTGAAAAAATCTTGCGTATGCCATTGTCTGCAGTATTACTATCAAGCACCTAATGAAAAATAAACTCTACTGGGAATAACACCTTAATGACCAGGCCCCACAGTGCGTCGCACTTAAATATTGTGACACCAGAGTGTGCGCACCTAAAAGACATGCTCTGTTTTTGTTTTTTTTCATTTATTGGAGCAACTATATTAATTTTCATATTTTTTAAATTGTTCTTTCAGCTATTAGAAGAATTTCTGAATGACAAGCCATCACCCAACACTAAAACTTTAAAGGATTTCTTGCAAAGCCATTTGTATACTTCTGCTTTCTGGGGATTTCATGATATCATGGCTGTTGTGTTAAGTTACGGTGCAGGTAGTTTGAATTTATTCTGACTTTTAATTCAATAAAAATTATCATATTACAAAAGCCATTCACACTTTTTTGTTTTTGCTTACTTGTTATCGGACAACTCAAATGAGACAGTGGTTCAGAATTTGTGTTTCCACTGTATGAAGGGTCGCAAAAATAGCACTTTAAATAAAAACAAACAGTATATCTTGAAAATGCATTCTAATTTTTTGTTGTGGTTCTTTGCTTAATATTGCCACAGCATCTGACCGGAATTGATTATACTAGGAGAGATCAAGAAAATGAAATATCTTCTGACTCGTGTGAGAATAAATTCCTTTGCATTACTAAGAGAGATCAATGAATTTTTTAGTTGCAGTACTGTGTGTTTGCCTTATATGGACTATATGCAGTTTACATAAAAATAAAATATGCTATCTGCATTATTTATTGCAGACATAAACTATAAAAATAAAGACACATTATGGACACCTCTTCATGCTGCATGCTTTCAAGAACACGAAAAAGTAAGTTCTTTTGTTTGTCTATTTTTTGTTTATACAGTAGCATTTAAATAGCCAGATTTTAAATAATAATGAGGTTATTACAAAAGTTGTAGTCTATACAGCTATAAATAAATCCAATCTTTCTGCTACATTTTACAACTACTCATGTTTGCGCCTGTTTTTTTTTTCGCTGAGACTCTTCGGTCATTTGTCCGAAATTACTTCAAACAATTCGGTCATTTTTTATTTATTTCGGTCATTTTTTCTGATGAAAATATTTCCTTTCGAGTAGCTGATACAAACCAAAATTTCCGCTGTCTGACTACCTACAGCATTAAGTGTCGCTGAGAAACGTTGTCGTGTTTTATCTGAGAAAAGTTAGAGTGGGGCAAGAAGCTTCTTTGCAATCACTGAAATCGATTTGCGCGCGTACATATTTTTTTCGGACATTTTGACTATATATTTTTTCGGACATTTTGACCGAATTGACTGTATTTTTTTCGGACATTTTGCTAAAAAATCGGTCAATGACCGAAAAAAACAACCCAGGTTTGCGCTGTGAAGAGTTGATTTCTTGACTGAGACCACTAATGCCTTATAAGCAACTCAATGGTAAGAGATGTTTCTTTCACCATAAGCACTAATATGGATTTGTGTACAACGATTTTTTTTATTCAACTCCCTTTGGTTACTGGTTGCAAAAAAAACGACCTCGAACAGAGCAGCTATTTGTCTGCTGCTACTTTCTAAATGCATAGTTTATTATAATCTTTACTGGTTTTCTAGGCTGTGGAGTTGCTTTTACAGCGAGGTGCCAGTGTAAGATCTAAAGATAAAAGTGGAAGAACTTGCATTGATTTTGCAGCCGTTTCTGCTAAAATCTGGCCCTACTTTTCACAGTTAAAATGCGAAAGGTGAGTATTTTTTAACCAAAGTACATCTCAATTTTGCAATGTTTAAAATAGCTTGCGACTTGTTTATACACTTTAAAAATTGTTTTTTTTGTTTAGAAAGATCGGTGAAGTTTTTAACCACTGACGCATACGCGATTCCCAAAATTTCCAGTGTGAAGTATTCTCTTATTGAAGTGTCTTTGTTGTCTGATAACTCACTGAATCTCACTCGGTGCGTTGAATGAACACCTGTCCTTGCTGCACGTTGCTCAATCGCAATCAGTTTGTTATGAGCAGTAGCAGTGAGCAAACTGAATTCATGGAATACTGGTTCATGCATGCACAACACGATAATATCAAGGTTTTAAACTTTAAATCGTTTTTTTTTTTTTGCAATAACCTCAGCTCACCCGAGGCCGAGGGGCTTTGCTGCTCGGACACCCGGGAAGCTAGCCCTGTCCCTGGCTATGATACATGCGACGACAAATGTAAAGTTGCAGACAGCAGTTGAAGATTCATATGTGTTGCAAACTCGGCAACAAATGTTTTCGAAGGACTTGGCAATACACATTATAGCCAAGTTCTTTGATAGATAGGACTTATCAAAGACTGTATCTAAATACATTTTGAAGGCTTGGCGTCATGCTCCTTCTTGCGCATGGAAAACAATGTCATTAATTTAATAATTTGTTGTTATTTTCTATTCTTTTTCCACAGACCTCTTGAGAGTGATTTGATAAGAAAAGGTTTAATCAAATCAAAAGAATTAGGTGACAGTGTAAGTGGCATTCTTATCAATTCATGTTGCGTTTGACAATAGACTTTTTAATAGCTTATAGCGTCGTTTGCGCTATTGTTTTGCCTGGGGTTTATGGTATAGCTTTTGTAACTAAATATGGTATAACTCAGGCTGTGCTATCCCACTTTTGTGGGAAAAGCGTAACTCCTGTGTTGAGATTCTCGCCAGTAGAGAACAATAGATATGCTTTCACTTTTCTACTCAGCCAGCAAATTAGTCGCTTTTTACATTGATTTATGAACAAAGATATGTACAGCGTATAGAAGTTTTTTAGTTGGCCATATCTCACTTTATTTCAATTAACAAACTATTTACTTTTCACATTGGTTGTTTGTGATGTCTTCAAATGTTGAATCATCGTAAAAAATGGCGGGTTTTCCTATCAGATAGCTATGAGAATTTTCATTTTTCTTGTGTAGAATCTTGCACCCAATTCTTCACGCCTCAATTCCTCCTGTAAGTATTTGTTGAGTAGGATACGTAGCCTACCTCGTAGTACTAGTATGTACTCTCCCAGGTTACCGAGATTGACAGAGTGAAATTTCCGATTCTTGAAGTCTTCTTGCCTGGGAATTATTCCATCCATTAATTGCCGCCGAATGGAGAGCAGTCCTTACAATGCGTTGCTCAAGCGCACACCCCGAGAGTCGAACCAGCGCCGCTTGATCTTGAAGCTTCTTCGTTCACGAAGTCACGCGCTAACCAACTGAGCTATCGGGACGGACAGAGATGCATACTGTAATCTTAGTAGCTTTGGTTAGCCACTGATTTCGTGTATTTCAACTCAAATTCTTATTTATTTTCTATGCGATCTCTATTCATTTCATCAGCGAGACTAACTTTGTTCTGGTTAAAAATACAGCTAGGTCTTACGTTAAACAACCGTCATGACTTAAACTTTTGGAGCAGCCGCAGTGCTTAAGATAATTGCTCGATCGAAACCGAAAGTAGCTTTATTTCGATTGCAGCTTCTCAAATGAGAACGTTGCTTGGTGGTGACGCAGAGGCAAGCCAGTCCTCTGCTCCACTCACACCAGACCTGAAGAAGTTGCACATCAAATGATGAAGGAATGGAGCAAGATGTTTTGAGGGCATCAAGATTTTGTGATTCACCTCAAAAGCAGATGCAGGAGTTAAAATACGCTCTTGGAATAGCATGCCAGCGGACTACATAAATAGCCAAATCCTCTAACTTAATGTGTAATTGTGTATGTATCATAGCCGATGTAGTCTTTGATAAATTAGATGCTGAGATCGTAAATTTGCCAGCGTTTCCATTGTCGCGCAATGTCTCTCAACATTCTTGTTTGGCTATTTGATTTATATTGTTTAAATTTTGATAAAATGTTACTCGCTTTGTGCACGGGTGCACCTCCCAAGGAAACGATCGCCTAGCTCTAGACAAGGTTTTTTCCGCCTAGACATCTTTCCTGATTATATGTCGAGAAATTTGAATTGTTATGTTCATTAGTTTCTTGTCTTGTGTGTGTTTAAGGCTTTTGAATTTCTAACAATGCATCATAAACTCACGTAATTGCATCAACAATTGGAAACCTTAGGCCTACATTACCCTACCACTGTACCCTGATTGTGATAGCTACTTCATTGTCCTGTCAGCACAGTTGACTCCAAAATTACTGTGTTGTTCCCAGTTTAACCGTTGAAAAAAATTAGAGGCCTGCCCTTGAAGTAGGCTATGCTGGTAAACTTAACGCACCGCATAGAAATTTTATATTTGCCAGTCGAGGACTTGTCTGGATGGTTTTGAATCTCTAATTATATCCTCGGACTGACAAATTCTGTGATGGCATATTCCTGTTATCAACTTTGTGCTCATCCAAACAGGCCCAGATATCGCACTGAGAAAATTATTGTTGTGTTGTCTATTTTATTGCATCATTATAACATTTCGTTTGGTGTTCCGCGAGATTACTTTAATGCATAAAGTGTTCCGTGACTCAAAAAGGTTAAAAAACCTAGCTTTGACGAGTGGGGAAAGGTTACAGAACTTGAGTTTAACGTTTGAGAGATAGGCTACCAACGCCGGCTACACATTTCAACATCGAAAAATTGTGACCAGTAAAAAGCTGAAATGGTGTAACTTAAATATGATTTGCCGGCTTCAGACGTCTATTGCTATTCATCTTAGTTGCTAGCTAGACCAATGACGATGGGTTATCAATTACAGTAGCCTATAATTTGCTCAAAACCTTACAAAAGACATTGCCTACGTCAGTGCTTCTCAACCTTTATTTGTGGCGACCCAAATATTAAGGTTAAATTAATAGCGAAGATTTGGCGACCCTATTTCCAAAACTACGTTTTGCTCAACGTTTTGTAAAGATGAAAACATGAGCCACACTTATATATAACACGATTAAACATAACAAAATGTCGAATTCATTTAATGTGAGCCTTGACTTTGTATTGTTTCAACAAATTTGTTAAAATTTTGAGCTATGTTGCTCAGTGCCAATCTCATGTCATCTTCAGGCTGAAGACAATTTCTCTCTTTTGTTTTGATGTGAGCGCAGAAAACCCGTTCTCACACTGGCAGGTAGTGACAAATGGCAGGAAAGCTTTTACTGTGTGCGTACCAACAACAGTCTTTTCATTCTTGACTTTGTCCATTTGGTAGTTTTCCGGCAGGGTATCAACGTCAATAGCAAATGGATTGCGTACCCATTCCAAATCCTTTGCATTTTTAGGGATAATCAAATCAAATTCTTGTGTATGACAAGCTGGACATCGTCAAAGCCTAACTCCGTATCTTCCAGTAACTGATTCAAAACAGTAAATGGTGCTGTTTTCTGGGACGCGATCTCCTCCTCCACAACTTCAGCTTTTCCGTAAACGCAATCAGTTTTTCAGATACATAGACCAACATTATGTTTGGTCTTTGCAAAGATTTATTCAAGATGTTTAGCTGCAAAAATATATCAGTAAGATACGCCACAAACAAAAGTCAACTTTGATCAGCAAACTTTTCTGCTTTATCAAAGATTCTTTCACCTTCTTGCGCAGGGTCACAAATTTCTCCAGTACTTTGCCACGAGATAGGCTAACCATCTCACATCAGGAAAGTACAACAGATGTCTGTATTCTGCATTAAAATCTTCTCATAATTTTTCAAACAGTCCTGAGTTCAGTGATTTGGCCTATATGAAGTTGATATGTAAATTACATCTTGCATGACAGTTCCCAATTCGGTTAAAAGCCTGCAAGATGCTAAATTTTCTCGATGGACGAAACAGTGACTGACGAGTACATTAGGGTTCATTTCTTTCACACGAGCAGTAAAACCTTTGCGGGATCCGAGCATAGCTGGAGCTCCCATCACTGCAAATACTGGAGCATTTTGTCCACTCTAACGCCTCTTCATTCATAAACGAGACGACCAAGGCAAAGATATCTTTGCCTCGTGTTGTTGTTTTCAAAGCAATACAAAAAGTGAACATAGTAACCATACAAGTTGCAATTGACGAATTTACCGGTACATAAGTGATGTTTAAAGATTGAAAGGGGTGCGGGAAATGCATTAATTTTTTATTCGATAAAGTTTAAAACGATTGATTGCCCAATTTTAGCAATTAATTGTATTTGTTTTGGTGTGGTTTTTGAAGCCGCAAAATGCGTGTGGCAAAATCGTCTGGTGAAACCTGCGGCGTAGTTTGAATAGTGGAAATTACAAAAACAAAAGTAGTAGTAGGCAGTTTTAACTTTGCTCAAGCCACATTACCTTTTATCACTACATCTTACAGCGACCCAGCCAAATGAAGCGGCGACCCAGGGGTTGAGAAGCACTGGCCTACGTGCTTCAAATTTAAATTTTTTTGCGTCGTCTATCCTACTATCAAGAGATTATTCTTGGACGATTGAGGTTCTTTTAGCACTAACATTTCTTTTTGGTTCTTTTAGCACTAACATTCCCTCTAGACTAGATGCCGCTGAATGGAGGGCTGTTCTTGGAATACGCACAGTCCGATAGCCGAACCATCAAAGCTAGATCTTAAAGTCAGGTGTTTAGCCAACGGAGGAGCTCTTTTGTTTAATTTTCAGCAACTTGCTTTGCTTATTCCTAGAAAACGAGCAATAGCCTACCAGTGACGTAGGTAACACCCTTGAGTGACATTTTCTGGTTGTGTTATTGCTCCATTGCTTAAGTTTGCTAGAGTTCCTTTGCTACTTTTATTCTAGTGTTCATTTCAGTTTCATTTAGTTTGCAACCTAGCTGCGTTTTGGCAAAATTCTCGTAAACTTTGGATTGGTGGCGGTTTTTACAAAGCTTGCTTTTTATTCTGCTAAGGGAACGTTCAAATATTACGTAACGCCTTCGAGGGAGAGGGGGGGTTTATGCAAAGGGTTACGTTAGCGTCACATCGGGGTGGAGGGGGTTCAAGCAAAACGTTACGTAACGCTTTCGAGTACGAAATGGTAGTTTTTTGTGCTGAATTCGTAGTGAAAAAGCGTTACATGGGGGAGGGGGGGGGTCAAAAATTCGGAAAAAAAGCGTTACGTAATATTTGAACGTTCCCTAAACGTTTTTGATGTTACGTCGCTGTTATCACGTAGGCTACGTTAATTTGAGTAAATTCAGCAGATGGCTCGCTTACGTTCAGACTCAGCCAGCAAAACTGGTTCTTTTTACATTGATTCAACGTTTGCAGACGAATCAATAAAAAAGAACCAGTTTTGTTGGTTGGAGAGAGGTTTAACTTCAATCAGCGAAGTCTACCAAAGCGAGGAAAATCATGCCCACAATATCGATGACACAAAACGACGTTGTAGCGTTAAGTTACAAAGTGGTCAAACTCTCACTACGATTGTAAGTCGTCAACGCGAAAACAATGACTCATTGTTGTCAATCTTTTCAATACTTTGTTTATGCAAATAAGGAAAAGCTTTCTCCTAGTTGGCAAGTAGACTACTGTAGGCTATGTGTGAAAACAACGTTGCTTTCAGCACAATGTTTATCCACTCAGGCCAGTAATACTTAAAAACTTTGCAGCTGAAAAGCAGGCAAGTAAGAGTTTTGGGCTGTTAGTTTCTCTCCAGACTTTTCTCATATGATAATTTTAAACCTCTAATCGGGTAATGGCATCACAGAAAATCTCTCTAATGGAATTTGTAAACGCACTTTGAGGGGTTTTCTTAAGATGTGTATTGTTCTTTACAACAACCAGCGTACTCTGAATTACCTTACCAGGGCTTTAGTACAGCAAGTAGTTTATTCCATACTTATGTTTCCTAGATGGTCCCATACTCAGCTCCTGGGCCTTCGACACTAATGAGTACGGTGGCCAGTTCCTTTCTTCAGCAATTACGACTACCCATATTTCACATTCAATTACGACATCGGAAATCCTTATCCGCTGTGCCATCCCACTACCTACGGTACTCATTTCTCTAAAATGACGGTGAAGTGGCCGTGCCAACTTCTTGTCTAATGCCTTGTTCTTCTGAATTTTACTGCGTTTTTGCAGGCACGGTGATTTTTGTGAGTTCAAAGCAAAATGCAGCACCAGTCACCAATGTTGTATTCAGTAGCCATATACCTACGGCTACGAATCAGAGTACACTACAGGTATATGAGCAATAATACAAACCACAGTATCTATAAACAAACAATACATAAGCGATATATGAACTTTGTAGTATAACATAGACTTTGTACGGAAGTTTGATATCGACTTTATAGGTAAAACGCTTCGTAAAGGAACTGAACTTTAGGAAAACGAGAATAGAAAGTTATCGCAAAAAATCACAGTAAAATTTTGGTCTCGCTGAAGCATATAAAAACATGGTAAAATAAAAATAGATAAAATTGACTTATGTAAATCTTTAATTAACATACTGTGCAAAAAGCAGACTTAACAAGTA
This sequence comes from Aplidium turbinatum, assembly GCF_918807975.1. Classification (NCBI taxonomy): domain Eukaryota; kingdom Metazoa; phylum Chordata; class Ascidiacea; order Aplousobranchia; family Polyclinidae; genus Aplidium; species Aplidium turbinatum. Next base: position 5,500,272 of record NC_137477.1, read on the forward strand.
CGCATGCATTGCATACCCTGCAATGTAGGCTACAATATTATATATCTTATAGCATATGTACAGTCGATATAATGACTGTAGATAAACTATGCACCAACAAGCTATAACTGGAAACGCACCGCACTAAAAGTAAAGTTTAGCATGAAGAAACAACACAGCTACCTTCACATTAGTAAAAAAATCACCAGTTGAACTATTTCACTTGTGGCAAACGAGGACTGGTATTGTTGCGTGTTGTATCACGTAGTCAGTTACAGAGCCCAATATGGTGCGTCGAATTAGCCCATGCCCTCGATGGCCCATCACAATCAGACCCGCCTCAATATCCTCGGCCTTTTTGACCATTCCATGAGAAGGTTTGCTCTTGGTGGTATCGACTATTATTTCATAGTCAAGCTAAAGTTAGAAATTCTGTATCAGCAAGGCTTCTGTTTCACAGCTCAGTCAGTTAAGTTCTCGACTTGAACGAAAAAACATCAAGAAACGATGGTTCCTCTCTCGGGTGCGTGGTGCGCTTGAGTAAAGCACTTCAAGAACAACTTTCTACTCATAGGCATCTAGTGGATGGAATAATTGGCATACAAAAAGCAGTAACATCATTCTGAAATCTAACTAACTGGGCTTGTGTCAGTGGTTCAAAACTTTCTCGCATGAAGTATGCAAAACTACCAGGCAAAAAGCCTGGATACGATAAAAAAATCCAAAGAGTCCAAGGATTTTTGTCCAAGAAAAAAACTTTCAGAGTCTCTCGATGCAGGTTTATTACTTCTAGTAATGCTAGACAGAAGTTATTTTAAGAAGCATTATATTTGAAATGTGAACAATGAATATATAACTAAACATTTTACAGAAACACGTGACCTTTGCAATCATTCAACTATCTATTGGAGATTATTAAAACTTACGTTTGGTATGCTTTTACATTTTTTATCATACTTCTGCTTTAATTCTGTGAGCTTCTTGTCATGATGTACTACAACTTGTTGGATTTCATTTGAAAATGCATCAGGGTCTAAAAAGACATACAACAATAAGCTCTCTTTCCATTACGAAATACACTTGAAGAGTCTGGGCATACAACATTTTGGTGTTGCTGAGCTGATACAAAGACATCTCACCACAAGACTGTTTGGCATGAGCAGGGCTTTGGAGCCGGCATAAAAATGAAACTACTCCAGCTCCGGAGCTCTTTTCTATCAGAGCATAACTCCAGCTTCAAAGCTTTTTCATACCGTTGCTCTGGCTCCATTACCGTATTTTCTCGAACAATTTTCGATTTCATTAACAGTCGCCCTCGACCAGTAATCGCCCAAGTTTAAAAGTCTTAAGAAATAGCAGACGCACAACAATTAAAAATACTAACCAACATTTATCAATTTTGTGATGGGTTGCTGTTAAATTGTGTGAAATCAGCCAATAGCATCTCATGAAATTAATTGGAGCTGTTTATCAAACAACTGGCCCTGCAGCTCCACCTAAATTTTACATACAGCTCCGGCTCCTAGCTCCAGTTCCAAAGCTCTGGGTAGTGGGTATGAGTATTATTTCAACCATTGAGGATATCTTTCCTTGCTTTCCACATCTTTCTGTTTACCAGTGTAGAATTTTTATCAATACACACTTGTTGTGAATGTGATGCAAAACAAACAAACAAAAAAAGGTGACCTACAAATGAAAGTAAGATGATGTCACAATACCATTATAACTTTTATTAAATGGAAATTCAATTTTGAAACATTTTGCTTCAAGCAGCCCCAGCAGACAACATGAAAATATTGTCATTTGAACATAGATCATGAACACCATAGTTTCTACCAGTATATACAAAGTTTTAACAAGCAGTAGAAAATAATAAAGTTGCTTAAAATTTAAAGCACAATTATGCTCCAATGTGATACGTTGGCGCAATTGGACACAAAAAAATGGATAATGCTGTTACAAACAAAAACATATACATAAAAATAAGATTTATTTCAACTGAGATTTTGATTTTGTTACGCCATTCAAACAATTTTGTTCAATCACAATGCATTATAAATTAATTATACTGTGACATATTATTTCAAGTTGTAGGTTAGCTGTTTGCTCGTTTATAGGCTGTGTTTTCTTGTTTACATATTGGATAGCCTACCTTTTATGTCACAAGTGTCTGGTGAAAAAATGAGAATTCAACATCGGTAAACAAAAATATGTGGAGGAAAGATGTGCTCAACAGATGAAATAGAATTTCTGCCAAATAGTCTCACGGAGAGATGCCCTGCTACAGTGCTACAGATTGGTCATGCTGGAATGCCTTGATCCTCTTGACAATCAATGTCAAAAATTATTTGTGGCTTAGGTACTTTACAGAATTAAGTATATTCACACATAGTCCACAATTATTGAAGTAAAATGACTTTTTTCCGCTGTATGACACACAAATAATCAGCTCTCATTTTGTGCCAGTTACAAAGTACAAAAGCAACACAACAGAAAATTGGAAGCAACAAAACAAACTAAACACTCATCAAGACAGCTATCCTCAATTATGATACTTGAAAAGGTTTTTGCATTGTCAGAACCAACCAAAAAGTAGTTTAAATCGAACATACGTGTATAGGCCTCCACAGGAAGATCAGGCTGATCAGCTTCATAAACAACAAACACTTTATGGTGCTCTTGATGCATATTCTTCATGTAAACTAAAAAAGAAAAGTCAATTGTAAGCAATTTTAAATGAAAGGAACCTCATTTATATTTGATTTCGCAGTAAATTCAGGCCATGTGTTTTTGCTTGATATGACCTGAAAGAGTTTTGAACCTAAAGCAAGGGACTCTAAGAAGATGTGTTACACTTTACCTCACTTCATGAGAGTACCATAGTGAAAGCGGAATGGCCCGTTTCGATGAGTCCGATTCGGTGAGAGCCCTAATCGGCGATTTTTTTAAATTATCGGGTTTATCATTGCCGTTTTAGGGTTAGGGGTTGGGGTTAGAGGTTAGGGTAAGGGTCTTATTTCAACGTTTAGCGATGTTAAAATGATGTAAAAGCGGCAATGATAATTAGGCTACGGTACCCGATAATTTTAAACAAAAAATTAAAAAAATTGTCGAATAGGGAACTCACCAAAAAGGGCTCTCGCCGAATCGGACTAGCCGAATTAGACTCACCGAATAGTAGCAGACCCTAGAGAAAGGGTTGGACTTAGACTGCAAATACTTTGTTGACAGTGAAGAATTGTATTTTATTTATAAGTCACATTATATTCTTCAATTTCACATTAACCGAAGCTGTTTGTTTATCACAATTCATGAGAATTTTTAATATTTGTTTAGTATTTTCTTCAGTATAAACTTAACATTGCTTTCAACAGAGCATGGTAAAATACTCAAAACAGCTGCTAATTTACCTATTCATTAACTAAAGGCAGTGGCTATTTAACCGGCTCTGGTTGTTTAATCTGAAAGACTATTTGACCGGTCATGACATCAATATATATACAGGCATTTTTTTTCTTTTTCTCTTTCAAAGCAAAAGACGAGAAGAAAAAAAAGCTGGTCTATATAAGTTCTAAATTCGGCGATTCTAGTCAACTGGTTGGGTGGCGCGCACGATCCTTCTCGGGCTGGTATTCAAGAGGAAATGAGTTCGATACTATGCGGCAATAACAGGGAACAGAGTGGATTGTCTACCGCTACAGTTTTTATTTTTTTACATTAAATTTTGACTCAAAGCAACTCAATCGTTAGGCTGCTGCATTTTTGTGGTCAATTTTTAATTTCAGTAGCCTACAGCCCAATTTTTTATGTCTTTTCAAATATGAGTAATAAACTTAGAGTTTTTTTAATTTGTTGAAATTTGAGAATTTCTCTGGGTAATTTTCCATTTGTCATAAGAGGATGTGATCGTGTTTTCCAAACAACGCATTACATTTTTGCTCTCGGCAAGTTAGAAATTCAATTGTTTTATTCAACTGAATTTAAACAAGTTGATAAATTTAAATATCTTGGATATATTATAACTTCCGATGGCAAAAGTGACACTGAAATTAAAAAGAGAATCGCCATAGCAAAGGATACTTTCAGTAAAATGAGCACAGTCTTCAGGAATCGCAACATGACAATAAAGACCAAAATTAAAGTTTTAAAAGCATATGTAGAATCAATTCTAACCTACGGATGTGAATGCTGGACAATAAGTAAAGATATGAAGAAAAGACTAGAGGCTGCTGAGATGTGGTTTCTCAGAAGGATGTTGAGGATATCTTGGACTGAAAAGAAGAGTAATGACGAAGTTATGAAATTGGCAAATGCAGAAAGGAGATTAATAACAACAGTTAGAAGGCGTCAGATGCAATTTGTAGGTCATATTCACAGACATGGAGATTTGGAAAAATTAGCTCTATTGGGGATGATACAGGGAAAAAGAAGCAGAGGTCGACAAAGATTAACTTATTTAAACAGCTTGAATCAATGGGCCACAAACACAACAGTTAAAACGAACGATTTTATACGAATGGCAAATGACAGAGAAGTTTGGAAGACCATGATCGCCAACGTCTGTATCAGATCAGGCACATAATCATCATCATTCAACTGAATCAGCGGTGCATACGATGTTTCTCGGGATAGTATCCCCAAGGGTATGAAATAGATATTACACCAGTGGTTCTCAACCTTTTTTCTTTCGTGGCCCATTTTCGTTGCACAAAAAATTCTTATGGCCCAATGATTATTTATGCCAGAAAAAAACTGCAAAATAGATTTAAAAACCAATAAACAGCAGAAAATGTTCCAAAACAGATTATACCGTGCATCAATGAGATGCGTGTTCCTGAACGTTATTGACCAACTTGTAGTTACAGTGGTTCTCAACATTAATTTCGTATTCCTTCTTTGAAAGACACAACTATTGTCAATTTCTTCCCACAATAATTCACAAAAAAAATTCTAAAAACAGATCTGCACAAATTTTAGTAGGCTACCGCTTACAGTTAGGCTATGACTTGATGGCAATTACAAAGTGGTCTATTTCATCATAAAGTGTTGTAAAAACTGGACGTTGATCTAAAACTATGTGCTCACTGCTCAGTCATAAATAAATTACCCATTTTAATAGATTTAGACCGGGAGCCCGCGACGTCCACCCTAGGTGAAAAAGTTACCAATTTCTATTCATACAGCGATGTCCGGTGGTATGTGGGTACTCATAATCTGGAAGTCTGCCGAGCCGCCAGTGGTGGGTGTGGGAATGGGGGGCATTTTTCATGGCCCAAAAAATGCGCTAGGTCAGCTGAAATAGTTACCGCTTGAAACTTAGTTGGTTGTAAAGTAAATTGTTTCTAGATGATTGTGTGGTATGTGACAGACATTTTCGGTGGTGGGGGGGCTCTGACAGACAAGTTTTATACCCCCCAAAATTTGCGCTAGGTCAGCTGAAAAAGTTACCGGATAAAACCAACTGATTATTAATCTGTGAGTGTTAAGCTTCACAAAAACATATGTGACAGACAAAGTTGCTGGTGGGTGTCCCCTGACAGACGACCTAAAGTAGGCGACCCCCCTAACTGAGCTAGGTCAGCTGAAATAGTTACCGGATAAAACCAATTGAAAATTAATGTGTGAGTGTTAAGCTTCACAAAAATATATGTGACAGACAAATTTGGTGGTGGGTGTCCCCTGACAGACGACCTGAAGTAGGTGACCCCCCTAACTTAAGCTAGGTCAGCTGAAATAGTTACCGGATAAAACCAATTGAAAATTAATGTATGAGTGTTAAGCTTCACAAAAATGTATGTGACAGACAAATATAATGGTGGGTGTCCCCTGACAGACGACCTGAAGTAGGCCTAGGTAACCCCCAGTATTGCGCTAAATCAATAACAGGAGTTACCGCAAAAAAACTTGAAGAAGTGTTTTGTTTTATGTGTGCACAACAGAAAATAAGTATTACGTATCGCAGGCATTTTAACTACTAATGGAATACCGAAATAAAAATGATGCAAATTGAGCAATTACCCAATTTGGGTTAGGGTTAGTTAGATCTATAATAACAATCACTGTTAAGGGTAGCTTATTGATACTTGAAAAGTTTTTGTCTGAATTTTTCGCCAACACTGAACAGTCTAGCTTTAGCTTATATAAGAAAAAATGTTTGGCAATGGTGGTGAGTCATTGACTAAAAAAACAATTCCAAGTCAGATTCATCTTGCGAGTCGGAATCTCCGCTCCACTGTTCATCACAATTCTCAATGTCATCCTCATCATTTCTTTCCTCGGATTTACTAAATAGCTCAGATGGTATAGCTGCGCCTTCAAATCAGTCTGGAATGATAACTTCATTTGTTTTCGACCAGCCATAATAGTGACATTTGTTCGTTTTCTTGAACAATTCTGTGATTGCGTAATTGTTTCACGGCATGCCGGAATCTTCGGCTTGTTCTAAGCCTGCAAGATATGTTAACTCTGTTACAGAAGCAGGTCTCTGTGTAACTGTGACACAACATCTTTTTATGGCACTTTTCGAGTTCCGAAAGCCAATTATTCTTATTACAGTACCTGCGACGCAGCGTCCCTATTCGCAGTTTGCTCTAAAGACAGGTCGACTGCCGTCCTAGAGTAATCCTTTTTGGTACGCCTAAATGAGAAAGCACCATTATCTAGTATAGCCCTCAAGTTTCGGATACGCGTTTTTTAGTTTGTTGTAGAACAACGATTCCCATCTTGCATAATTTAGACAATTCAGAGCGAAATATATTTCTAGAAGTATTGGTACAATAACCATGTAACCACTTATGTCGTTCATCCTGACACATCTCTGCACTTCTCGATAGAGTCGGTTTATTAAGAACACGTATAGTGTCCAGAACTGACAGGTTTCACCAAACACTCCATTCATGGACCTGTTAAAGCATTCTTCATACTTTTCCCGATGTTCGGTGACGACTGGATTGGCCAAGCATACTTCTGCTTTGTCAGTTGGAATAGTGAACATGACTTGCTAGAAGTTGTCAATCTCATCTGCATCTAAAGTTGTCAAAAATCGATCGTATAGCTTTCTTTCCATGACCTTGGCTGTAATTTCGTGCACACGAGTACAGTACACCTGTTGTAAAATTTCTTATAATGAACCCTTGTAATAATCCCTCGGCAATGATCTTTGACTACGACAATATGGCAATCATTTATGAAGGTTCCTTCTGCTCCGAAAAATGCAAGATCCATGTGGAAATTCCCAAGCATAATGAGGAGATTGTCAAAAAGAGGAGCTTCAATGGCTTAAATGGAGTAGGCTTTTTGTGCAACCAGGGGTGTGCAACAGCTACGTCATACGTCACCACGGCATATTGTTGGTGAATTTCAGTTGCAACCTTCATCGTTCTATAGCCAGTGTTTCTTAAACAACGTTAGTGTTGGTTGGTAATCTTGTTATTGGGTCCATGTAACATATTCACTGTAGCGGTAGACAATCCACTCTGTTCCCTGTTATTGCTCATGAAATCAGCATAGAGTGGAGTTGCAAAATCTCTACTTTTGCTGAACCAATACATATCTAGCGGCTTCATTTTGCATGTCAAGATGGGCTCTTTATCCATTATTTCCTGAATATGATGAGATGCTTCTCTCACGGAACGTGATTCTTACTTTCTTCCTGTGCTAAAGCGGAGTATGCAAATTCCGGCTCTAAACTTTTCACATCATTGTAGTTAATTGTGTGGCCTTCCCTGTTAGGTATCTGCAAAGTTAACTTGGAACCTGTCATTGCTCCTAAACCAAGTATTGTGTGCTTCCATGGCTTTACATGACCTCGACTGACGTTATACACAGCATCTGAGTACATTGATTCTACTTTTCTTTCCATTGTGTCTGTGTGAGAATCACTAAATTTGGATTTCAACCCGCATAATAGTGTGGTATAGAAGAGTTGCAATCATTCGGGAAGTTTTGGGGCCATATCCTTCAAGCTCTCTATGATTGTTGGATTCGGGGTTTTGGTTTTGAGTAGCTCGTAAGTTCAATATTTCACCTCGTAGGAGAAGTGCCACTGTTCGAAACTGATCATCTTGATTGGCACTATTATAATCACCTATCAGAGCATGTTTTTCTTCTTGGGCGGAGAGAAGTGAGTTGTAAATAAAATTGACTACTTATTGTTAGTGCTTTACCAAACTTATGAGAAATTTTCCTCACAAGGTTCTGTGTGGTGCTAGACCATAGCTCAACATTATTTCCTCCATTTACCAAATACTCATCTTTGTAAAGATTAAACAATATTGAAAATAGCATTGGCCTTTGCTTTTGCATCTCTTCCTCAACAAATTCGCATGTTGTTAGGAAAGGAAGGTTGTGAGTTTGGCGAGATGAAATATTCCAGTTTGTGGTGGTTTGGGGATTGCTTTTAGTCTCACTATCAAAATGAACCAGGCAAGACTTGTGATACTCTGCTTCTTTGGCGATTAAGTCCACACCACTACGAATTAGTGATTTAATCCTTTCGTTTTTAGAAAACACTGCTCTTGGAAAGTGATTTGCATCCATCCATCGTTGACACCTTAACGGTATTTTCTTCTTTGTTTTTGTATTTCTTTGGCTTACAACAGCAAAATATGCAGGATTATTTCAATAAACCTATTTTGTCTGACTTAGGGAGCGAGCTTTTGCATCTTTTTCAACTTTAGCAGAAGATAAAGCAACTGCCTTAGGTTGAAATGTTCTTTTAACTGCTGTACAGGTAAACTTTTTGTGACATGACTGATGATAGACACCTGTGGGTAACGCAGAGGAACTTGTCTGAATGATTTTACGTGTGGTGACAGAAAAGCAATTGGATGATAATAATTGTAGTCGAATGCTTGCAATGTTTTTCCATGAAGTCCAGATTGTTACATTCACAACTTTACATTTTGCATCGTCTGAAGTCGTGCTACAGCAAATAAAACATAGTTGATGTTGTTCTGCAGGTCTTTCATAGTTGACCTGAAAAAAAAAATGTGTGAGCCTAAAGAGTTAGACGTATGTCAACGTAAAGTTAAATTAGCAACATGTTGGTTACTAATCTATAGTTTTGCGTTGCCAATCGCGATATAACTGTATACGAGTTAATCTCAAATCAAGCGCTTCCACGTCGCGTGCGAAATACCATCCTTTATCGTGATAGTTACTATGCGGTACCTTAGGCGCATCCTCATCGGTGGGCGGAGTTACGATGATGGTAGGCAACTGATCAATGACGCACGCCTCCATTTGGTATGATAGTTGTTTGTCTGCAAAATATCACTCCAAAATTCGAACACTCTTTCGACGTCTGTCCAAGTTACTGCTGCTTTTCCAACATGCTTGTTACAAAAAATCTTGCAAATCTTTTGAGTAACTCCTAGAATTATGGGTAAATGAAACCTTGGTGTGATAGGCAAAACATTGCTGGCTTGAAAATAATAAAGTAGCCAAGCCACCTGATAACTCTTCTAAAGTTAGGAGTACGTATTGCAGACATCACCAGACATAAATCAAAACTATACAAATAGTTGCAATACTTGTATTGGCTAATAACGTACACTAATTAGCCTACTCCCAGACAGCAAATCAACTGTTTTTTTTTTTCATTGATTCAACGTCTGCAGACGTTGAATGGATGTAAAAAACGGTTGATTTGCTGTCAATGTTTTCTTCGAAAGGATGCTTTTTACACTGTTTTTGTATCATATTCTTCAACTTAGCCTACTAATGTTTATCCATACTCGTTAGATCGCTGATTTGTTGCGTAGCTTAAACTGAATTGTCACTAACTGCCTCTTTGAAAAGTCTTGTTCATGGAATAACGGTTTGGAGCTGGAGGAATAAAAAACGTAGAGTACATGATTATTTATCATTGTGATGTCATATAGTAGCTTATTGTAGGGAGTTTTGAAAAAAGTGTTATCACATAGCTAAATGGTTAGGGTATAGTTAGATGATCAAGCGCTTTAAGGAGTGAATTGTTAGTAATGTGTCGTTGCCCACTGTGACACAAAAGCAAATGATCCCTTTCAAACTAATTTAACAGCTTGCACTAGGGCTGTAAAATTCCAATCACCAAACTCGCTAAAAGTAAGACAACCGGATTTTTCTATCTCAGACAGCAAATCAACCCTTTTTTAAATTGATTCAACGTCTGCAGACGTTAAACCAATGTACAAAACGGTTGATTTACTAGCTGAGATTGTAGTGAGCCAAGCAGATGTAAAAACGCTTGATATAGTTCCTTGCACTGAAACTATTTTTATTTGTGTGGACAAATGAAGTAGATAAATCACGTTCTGTTACTTAGTATACCATACTTCAAAAGCACAGCTAACAAATCCCTCCTATCAATTGACTTAGTGCAAACCTGGGGGTTAGGCTACCTAGGCCTATTTCAGGTCGTCTGTCAAGGGACACCCACCACCATATTTGTCTGTCACATACATTTTTGTGAAGCTTAACACTCATACATTTATTTTCAATTGGTTTTGTCCGGTAACTATTTCAGCTGACCTAGCTCAAGTTAGGGGGGTCACCTACTTTAGGTCGTCTGTCAGGGGACACCCACCACCATATTTGTCTGTCACATATATTTTTGTGAAGCTTAACACTCACACATTAATTTTCAATTGGTTTTATCCGGTAACTATTTCAGCTGACCTAGCTCAGTTAGGGGGGTCGCCTACTTTAGGTCGTCTGTCAGGGGACACCCACCAGCAAATTTGTCTGTCACATATGTTTTTGTGAAGCTTAACGCTCACAGATTAATAATCAGTTGGTTTTATTCAGTAACTTTTTCAGCTGACCTAGCGCAAATTTTGGGGGGTATAAAACTTGTCTGTCAGAGCCCCCCCACCACCGAAAATGTCTGTCACATACCAGACAATCATCTAGAAACAATTTACTTTACAACCAACTAAGTTTCAAGAGGTAACTATTTCAGATGACCTAGCGCATTTTTTGGGCCATGAAAAATGCCCCCCATTCCCACACCCACCACCGGCGGCCCGGCAGACTTCCAGATTATGAGTACCCACATACCACCGGACATCGCTGTATGAATAGAAATTGGTAACTTTTTCACCTAGGGTGGACGTCGCGGGCTCCCGGTCTAATTATCCTATTTAGATAAATTTACATTTGATTTACATTTCTTCCCAATTCAATTTCTCCTAACGGAGCCAAGTGGCTCTCTATAAGAACTACACTGTTGTAGTTGCTTAAAATCAACGTTCGTATATTATTATACAACGGACGGCATTGATTACATCCCGCCACCAAGATTATTATTTCATTAATTAGAATGGAAAGTACTATTTTGCAGCAAATTACAGTAACACTATTCATTGTTGCTAATGCTACAATCAAAACAACTAAACAAAACACACAAGTGTAAAATTAACTATAGTAACACAAATGAAACTAAATTTTTTACTAACTCTGGCAAATTTTTAAATAGATCTGTGGCCCATCTCAAAATCTTTTTATGGCCCACTAGTGAGCCATGGCCCACCGGTTGAGAACCGCTGTATTACACAGAAACATTTTACTTCAAACTTAATTGCCTGCTAAAAAACACTGCCTAAAAGTAAACTTGACATTGATGAAACCATTTTTTTTTAAAGAAGTATTGTACGGTATGATATATAACTTTTTACAGCCAACAAACAAAGTAATCAAGGAGGAGGCAATTAAAAAACACTAAGCGAAAAACACTAAGACAGCCAAGCAATTACTTACAATCAAAAGCTCTCTCTGCTGTTTCACTCGCATCAACTCCTATCATAACCCTCATGTTTACGTTTTAACTTAGGCAATTCTTCTACTAGCCTACAAATCATAAAAGCATTAGGCTATATTATTATATTGTACAAGATATATTATATAAGAAACCTAAACAGTGGCTGGGATTGTCAGTATTGCACCATTTATTCATGCCACAAGAGTAGCTTAATAGCCTACTATTCGACCACCGCTTTTCCAGTCAAATAAACAGTCTGCCCCATTAGCTCAGTGGTTACACACCCGGGTCAAGATCATACAGCGCAAGTTCGACTCTCGGGGTGTGCGCTTGAGCAACACATTGCATAACTGCTCTCCATTCAGCCGCACCTAGTGAATGAAATAATTCCCCAGCAACAACACTTCAACAATCAGAAAACTTCACTCTGCCAATCTTGATAACCGGTCCTGTGTCAAGAGCGTCCACAAGTACGGTACCTATGCTAAAATACCAGGAATAACCAATCAAGGCTTTGTCAGTCTGAGGATAAAGATTCAAAACCAACCAAACTATTATCCTTGTGGAAAGAAAAAAGCCAATAAAACCACAATGTCCACATTTTGTCGCTTCCACCTTTTCAGGACCCCTGTTATGTTTGGCATATATTGTTTTTCGTTGTGGTCAGAAATAAAAACAAACTGAACTACAAACCTACGCTGAGCTTGCGGTACATTACAGGAAACAGGATGATGAACTGTTTTATTTTGATCAACAACGCGCGAGTACAAAATAATTGACACGGCGAGAAGAACACAATAAACATAGCCAGGTCAGAGACGTTAAAGCATTTAGCTGTAGTGTTGCCAGATTTTGTCAAACTAATCTCTCGACAACCACTTCAAAAATTTACTTCAGTTTATTTATCAGCTGCCACTGAGTTTGTTTTTGTTTCTGATTTTTATAGTCTTTTGTTTGCTAAACGTAACATTTTTTTCTACAGGGTACAAAAGTTTGATTTTGCTACTACCTCAATTACATTCTTGCGTTCTTTTCCCTCGTATAAATTGCGTGGCGTTTATTATTATTATTTATCTACGTCAGACAAAGCTGTCCATATCCAAAACAAAACAACGAAATAATACACAAACTGCAAATGCACAAAGGTCACAGAGAGTCACTTTGGATGCCGTCGGTTTAAAAGCTCACTAAATAGGCTACCTACTGTTACATATTTACATACAATGAGCGTTGGAAGAATTGAAAGTATTCAGAACGATAAAAACAATCAGATGACATCAGGTCTGATATAAAGCGATTTGAAGAGTGTATGCAACGGTTAATAAACGAAAACATGTTTTTCCTCAATAAAGCATCAAACGTTGTTATATTGTTCATTACTTGATATTCACGGGCACTGACATAACGAGGCAAATTGTGCAGTATTCTGAAAGAGTCATTGTAAGCAACACGTAATCGTTTTATACTAGAGAAGATCTAAACTTGTTCCACAACTGGGATGCGTAAAACGACATACAATAAGAACGAAATACAATGTTTTTTTACAGCGGGTGAGCATTTAGAAAAATGCGATTTTATATCAAAATGCGATTCGTTTAATATCACTTTAGTTGTACTAGGCCTACTATTGTACGTCATGTGACGTTGTAACTACTTTTTATGCTCGTGTTTGTCGCTCTTTTTTAATGAGTGCTGAGCCTACTCCGTACTTATACTACGACTCTCATAGTTTCTTGTCTCGTTTCCTACCTATCCAGCCGGCATTGCCTTGCCATGCCTTACCAATTTAATAACTTGTATCCCTGCATGTATCGCTATTCTTTTTTTATTATGTGTCCCATCATCAGCCGGCGTCTGCCGCCTATGGCACTGCCATATTGCAACTACTTGTATCCCTGCATGTATCGCTATTCTTTTTCATTATGTGTCCCATCATCAGCCGGCGTCTGCCGCCTATGGCACTGCCATATTGTAACTACTTGTATCCCCGCATGTATCGCTTTTTTTAATGTGTCTGAACTGCTTATGTGTAACTTTCTAGCGGTCGCTACTTTGTATCAATTTCGTTTCAGACCTGCCTATCAACACGGTTGCTGCGAGAGGTTGATGCGAGACTTCAAGGAACTTCAATTCAACACCACGATGATGACACGACAAGCTCACTGATGAGACCACTTCAACATGGCACCACAGCACCCCATGTTCTTCACGACTTGCACTGAGTTGAACAGTCCCTCATCATATACCTCAACACGAGATGCCTCCACGGAGATGACCTTCAATACGGCTATCCACAGCCACCGACGCAACCAATATGGTTAACCCCATATCTGTCGCTACTCCCTGCGGCACACCTTCGACGTGCAATTGCTGCATCGTTCATCATTCAAGCCTTCTCTGCGTCAGAAGCACACCGCGCCGTCAACCCAACCAGTGCCGCTATTTTGCGCCACTTTCGACATGCAATGGCTGCATGTCACACAGCTTGCAACTATACAAGCTGGCCTCTTTCCTGTCATATTCGTCCCATATCGACTGACTCACAACTCAACAGCTGTCGTGCTCGTCATCCATCAATGGACTACTAACTGAACTGCTTATCACCTGCTGTCGTGCTCATCATATACATCACCGAACTTCCAAATCAAATGCTGTCGTCTCGTCCTCCCTCATCGAAATACTCGAACTAATAGTATGACTTTAGAACATTCTGTCTCGCACAACCACGCGCGTACACCGTTAGGCTACATACAATTTTTTTACTATTCTGGTTTGCTTCCATGGGCGTCCGGTCCTATCTCTTCGGAGGCGGGACATGGACAGCCATGGACGCTTACCTGTTTGTATACATGCTTAATTTTTTTTTCTCTAAAAAACGCTTGTAAATATTTTTCTCATGGCTGATTTTACAGTTGTGCCCCAGTATTCAATTTCAGTTTCTAACCCTCAATCATAACTTAATTTGTTTTCGTCATTCACGACGTTTCATCTACGTTTCAACGTCGTTTTGACTGGGGCCAACGTATGTACCGACTGCTGTCTCGTATTCGTCATCAGCCATATCTGCAGTGCAGTTATCATAATTCTACTGTTTAGTCTACTTTCAAGTTTTTATATTATTAGCATAATTCAACTGTTTCAAGTTTTATTAATTCATTTCCAATGCGCCTGGCAGCACTCGATTCTTGCATAAAACACGCTAGCATGGCAATATTCGTTCTTTTTAAATTGACACAACTTGGTGTAGCTCGTCGTTGTCTCGGCTATCTGATGACATCCTCTTGCACGCTGGGTAATCAATAAAGAAACCTTTTTGAGAAGCAACAGTAGTGCTTTGTCCACGTATACAGAATGTTAGTTTAGCCACTTCTGTTACAGTACTACTGAGTCTACTAGAGATGCAGCGAACCCAAAATTTTTATCCGCACACCGCACCGCAACTGACTCATCTATCCGCGCACCGCACCGCACACCGCAATTTATCTGGAACTTTGACACTGCACCGCACCGCACACCGCAAATTACAAAATTAAAAAAAAATATTTTAACGAGTTATTGTTTAGAAAGTCAATTGTAGGAAAAAGCATCCATGGCATATAACTGGTAACCTAGTACCAATACAGTTGTGCACTAATTGGCCAGGCTAACCAGATCATATTCTCTTATCAGCAATGCATCTAAGTTCTAAGACATAATACAAACTAAGACAAATAGAATGTTCCTGGATCCAGTATCAGGACTTTTGAACACTTTTTGTAAGCAATAATGCAATTATAATGCCAGTGGCTATATGAACTACACACACAAGAGTAAAACTTATAGCCTGAACTCACTGGGCTAACTGATATAGTAAATAATGCGGTAGTTGCGCTAGGCCTATAGCCTGGTAACTGAGCTTATCAGCTAGGCTACTAACCAAAAACATTCGTACAGCTTCCCTGACAAGCAAGCCCTAAAACCCTGTCAACTGCAAGCCATTTGCAATTTGCATAGCTTTCCATCTTAGGGTTTCCGAAGGGAAAAATAACTGATCCGTGTTTCCAATTTAAATTTGAAGTTTCATAGCTGATTCTTGAAAAGTTGAAAGTTTACGTTTACGAAAGTTTAATTTCTTGAAAGTTTACGTTTACGAAAAATTAATTTCTTGAAAGTTTACGCGGCAAGCGGCGCGGCGCGGCTTTGTCATTTCAACCTTCCACGCGGCGCGGCGCGGCACGCGGCGAAAAAGTCAAAAGCGGCCGCGTACGCGGCGCGGCGCGGCGCGGCTTGCATCACTAGAGTCTACTACTGTAGCCTACTGTAGTGCAATCGACTACAATGTTTCACTTTGGCTTATTTTGCTTGTTTTACTTTATTCTGTCTTTTATTAAATAAAAGTCAGGGATATCTAAAGAAGGGGATACGAAGGCTTTTATTACGTCTGACAATAGAAGGGCTTTGTTTATCGTAAATAATCTGTGTTTATCGTAAAATGACAATTGGCACCGATAGTAGTTCAATAAATATTGTTATGATAACTTGCATTGCGCTATTAGCATCAGGCCTGGATATTCACAGCATGCTCATGGTTGCTTGTTAATTCAACTACCCATATACTTGCTTTACATTTAGCCTACTGCAAAGGCTTTGTAAAAAAAAAACAGCTAACTGGTAACTTTTCAACTGTCTTTGTAAGCAAGTATTCTTTAAATATGCTCTATGTAACATTTGCTAACTGTCTTCTGTAGCTCATTGTACCATCTGCACTACAAAACTTTCTACCATTTTAAAAAGAACCGCGTGTTTAAAGCACTACAAACTACCGCCCTGGTAGTGTCATGAGAATAAGGCAATCGCTGCGAGCCTTCATATCCCCTTCTCTAGATATCCCTGATAAAAGTCTAGTAATTATTTTTTATTTTATCTTTGTTCACACTAAACCGTTAGCCCAGTGTCCGCCACGTTAGCTCAGTGGTTACGCGCCCGGCTCAAGATCACACGGCGATGGTTCGATTCTCGGTGTGTGCGCTTGAGCAACGCACTTCAGGACTGCTCTCCATTCAGCGGCACCTATTGAATGAAACAAATCTCCAGCAACAAACACAAAAACTTCACTCTGTCAATCTCGGTAACCGGCCCTACGAGGGGAGCCTCTGTCACAAACAAACAAGTAAAAAACTTCAAAACTTTTCAAACACATCGTCGAGATCCATCAGTAGCCTATTAGTCTAAATTAATAATCACTAGTGGGGGCAATTAATAGGCATCCGATACTTTAAAGAAATCCGCTATGGGTAGCCTACAATAGACTATGCCAAATGGTAGCCTACCGCTACAAGCTATCAGTCGATGAAAATGAACGCGCTACTGCTACTCGGTAGCGCGGCGTAACTTCTGCGCTTTCGCAACTTTATTACGCGCTATTTTTGTCTTCAACTGCCACAAAAAAAACTTTTTTCAAGTAGGCTACCTAGTGAAGTCAAAATGGCCTTGATAATAATATTATCTTTCAGTGCCACTACACTGCCATTGCAACTTCATCATGGAAAACAAGTTCTTGGTGAAGTTTTATTCTTATGTTCCACTGTTTCCATCAAAAATCTCTAAAAATTATACGTTTTAAGACTAAATACATTTACGGACAGACCGGGTAGGCTATAAGAGTCAAGCGTAGCCTAGACCAGTGCTACTCAAACTGTGGTACGCGTACCGGTGCCGGTACGCAAGCACTTGACTACCGGTACGCGATTAGCCTGAAAATAATTTACTATTGTTTTGTGTTGATCAGTAGGCCTATGTGCTCTTCACAACGCTCAAGTTGTTTTTCTTTTGCGGCATAATTTCTGTATTTTTTATGCCGTTAAAGCGATGTAGCCTATAAGGGAAGACGGGGCAAAGCGGGACGCGAGGCAAAGCGGACGCGGGGCAAAGCGGGACATCGCGATTTCTCACGTTTTGTATTCTTTGGCTCCCTCTAACCGGAAGCACTAGTTAGGCAACTATAAACTGTATTTGCTGTGAAAAAATGGCGACTGGCAGAGCACAACGCGTGTCGTGAGGAAGCAAAATGTGTTTTGGCATGGTTTGTTATAAAAAAGCGATGGAAAAGTAGCTACCACATTCGTTAGCATAAGCGAATTTGTTGGTAGCTTTGTTTTTATCTTAGACATTGAGACAGTATTTGTTGATAACAAAAGCAACTTTTACCTAAAACTTTACAGGTTTCAGCAGAGATGTTATTTTCTAAAGGCTATACTTTGGGGCAAAGCGGGACAGCTGTATTAGGGCAAAGTGGGACACTGCATTAGGGCAATATGAGACTCTAGAAGTCTAGATTGTATCTGTGGTTCTTCTGTTAGCTCTTTTAGCCTTCAAGATTGTAAAATATGTATCAGTATTCATTTATATTGTACCGGTAGGCCTACACAATTTAATTCTCACAATGGTTCGTCGCTATAAGAGAAAAACTGAAATAGGTAAATGGACGGATAGGCTATCAATATTAAGAATGCAATAGAAGATGGGAAAAGCAAGAAGTTGTCTTTGAGAGAAGCGGCTAAACAGTACCAAATAACCAAATCATGCAAAAATGAAGTGTCCCGCTTTGCCCCACGGCTGGGGCAAAGCGGGACATTTAAAAAAAATTTTTTTTTTGATTTGTACTATAACAGTAGAAAGATTCCGCTTGATCTTCGAACCAACTATGCTGACCAACTAAGGTTTTCGATTAAAAAAGAAATTAACTAAATCCAACCATCACTGTTGCTGAAATTACGTTTTTACAAAAAGTGTCCCGCTTAGCCCCGTCTTCCCCAACTTAAGTTTTCAAACAGCAACACGTGGTCGCATGGGCATGTACATAGATAAGAAACAATTACCACTTTCAGAGTCAACAAATTACGATAAAAGTGATATTGGGAGTAGCAAAGTGTTGGTGGTAAACGATTTCGTTCACGTTTTGTTCCCCAATACGATACATTCCATTTAGAATTTAGCAATAGATAATGTTAGAATGCCGAAACCGCAATGTATCGTTGATGAAGTTGTGCTTAGCAATGACTCAATGAAAACTTGAGATCTAAACAAAGCACTTACGGTATATTCAAAACACGAAATTAGAAATAAGCCTAAATAATTTTTCAAGAGGAAACGAAACAGAGGAGAAACGAAACGAGTTAAAAGCTGCGCAAAGACAGATGTACAGACATTTTCATACAAAAGCTTCACACTGTGTATCCTGTAACGTAGTGCTAAGGATTGCAAAAGTTCGAAAATCACACACCGTTGGTGAAATATCAGCGAAAGATTGTTAAACCAGGATTGGTCTTGTTAAAGTCAGTGTTTTTTCGTTTGAAATGCGTGACCGGTACGCCGAATGACAATACCTCTGCCGGTACGCGGTGTTATAAAGCTTGAGTAGCACTGGCCTAGACTACCTGTGCTATGATCGCGTGATGAAGACGTGGGCGCTGACTGGTGATGATCACGGCCGCCATAGGCTAATTAAGTCGACCTTTTTGCTTTGCGTAAAATTAAGCTTGTCTCCCTAGCCTTCTCCACCATTCTAAATTTGGCGGAAGAGGTCCTACAGAGTTTGCAATCCACACTGTTCTTTCACAGGCCTCTCGACTCCCAGCCTGGCCCTGCTACCTAAGCTGGACTTCCACGCCAGGTGTGTCGCCACCCCAAAATCGCTCCGCTCCCCATCACCTGCCGCTCCCCGCCGCTCCCCGTCACAGGCGGCAGGCCTGTTCTCTGAAGTCTTTGACCTGACTTTGACTATGTTCATTGTGGTCTCCTCGCCGTGTCAATCATTTGTAGCCTACCCATGCGTTGCCGATGCTAATTAATTGGTTTATCGCCTGCGACACTGACCAGCCTAGCCTCGTCAGCGAAACTGCACCGGTGTTTATCGTTGACATTGCCCGCTGCACTCGACTGCCGAGAAACACCGAAATATCAAACACCATAACCTGTTGACAAAAATTTAAAAGCATTGAAATTAATTTATTGTTTTTTTTTGTTTCTTCATCAATCCTTTGCTGCAGAAGACGCATGCCCAGCAAAAAGACACAATTTGTTTTCTTTGTTTTGTTTTTTTATGTGCAACTGCAGTCCATCAAAGTTAACTCGTTAATTTTATCATCGCATTCACTTCATGCCAGACGTATTGTTGCTTGAAAGTTGTTTCTTAAACTTGATGGAGATTCGGGATTGTTTTGGAGATTTTGATAGGCTACCTGCATAAGTGAAAATGTAGTCTTACTACGAAAGCTGCTTTTATGACACTTATTTTGCAGCTATTTAATTTACTTGTAGCCTAATAAGCAGGGCGATTTTTTGTTACTAAAGTTACTTTTTTTTGGTTGTAGGCTATCAATTATCAAAAGAAATGTAGAACCAAAATTTCATGGTTGTGGGGTCAATATTTAAGAAGTTATAAAGCTACCAAAAGTCACTTTTTGTGTTTTTAGGTTACTTTTCATTTGTTAGGTCACTTTGTTTTGCATACTTTTTTGCCTAATTCCCTTATTTATTTATCTTTCATCGCTACTGTAGAGATGAATTTACATTCTATGTAGGCCTAATACCAAGACTTTTAATATAGCCTATCTTCTACTATGGTAGGCCTACGGATTTTAGGTTTGCACGAGCCCATGCTTGTTCGTATCGCGTGTATTACCGAAAAGTCGTAAAGTAATTTTTTCGATGAAACAAATTGTGTTTCTCCGCAGTCGAGTGTAGCAGGAACTCAGCGATAGACACGTGTTTTGCCCATGAGGCTGGGCTCATCAGTACCGCACCACTAGTTTTTTGGAAAAGTCTTGATGGCTAGTGTGGAGGCTACACCGGTATGGTTAGCGAAACACAATGCTCGCTGTTCTATAGTGAGTAGTCAGGTGGTGCTGACGCCAGGAAGATCGCTCCTTTTCAACAGAAACAAATTGTGTTAACTATATTTAACCACTTGTTTTCCCTGCAACAGCTAAAGTGTTTGATTGACAGAAGCTTTTTGCCAGAGAATGTAAAACAAAACATTACATGTGTGTAATTTGAATGTGCAACTATAATTTGAGCACAAATTGAAGCTAATTTAAATGTTTTTTTCATGTTGAATTGCTGTTTTTTCTTTCGCTTTCTGGTTGTCTTTGAATAAAGTTACTTTTTGGTTACTTTTTCGCAAAAATAAAGTTACTTTTTTGAATTTTTTAGGTTACAAAAAATCGCCCTACTAATAAGGCGATATCGAAACAAATAAGTTGGTTTGGCTTGCCCACTATTTTTATAATTGATTCATTTTGTTGAAAATATTTTTGAAGTATTTGGATGTCCAGTGTCCACATCAACTCTCCTTCATCAGATGACAAGGCCACGGCTCGCTTTTCGTTCAACAGGATTGCCTGCATGCAACTGCCTGCAATGACTTGTTTCGAATTTTACCCAATATGTCTCTTTTTGCTAGTGCACGGGAATGTCAAGGTGCAGTAAATATTACAACTTTTAAAGCTCTCTTGCGAAAATCACTTTATGTCTTTGTACAACGTTGTAATAAATCTTTCAATTTTCTACTTAAAACTTCAATGTTCTCTGACACTTTCCATAAATCGAAATATTTCAAACACTACAACTGACATGCTACAGTTGCTATATGTGCTATCTATGTGACATTTTTCTTTGCCATCCATTCATTGCTTTCATTCTTGATGTAAAAAGAGTCTATCAAGTTTTGCATAACCGATCGCATTATACAGTAGGCTTTTGTTATAGAACTATGTGATTGTGCTGATTTGTCCTGATTACTACTTTTGAGCCGATGCTGCTTGTGTAGGCCTACTACTATAGGCCCTTATGTCTTATATTTTTAAGTATTTATATTTTTTTGGTTTAAATGTAGACATGTTTGTCTGATAGCTACAAATAAATCAACCAATAGCCTACAAATAAATGAATCAATGCAAAAAAATGACCGATTTGCTATCTGGGTAATAAACTGCTAATAAAAAAGGTGATATGGTATCAATTTGGCTACAGCTGTTGACACTTTTTCTGGTAGCCTACAAGCGCTAAGATTTTACTAATAAATATTTTTAGATGCTGAATCTGCATTAAAGAATTTTTTTATCAGATCAACTTCGCAATAAGTGCCATAGCCTACTATTTTTGTTTTTGTTTATTTGCATCAGACAAGAATGTCCAAATCACAAAAGCAAAAGAAAAACACTAAAGTAAAAGACTTAGGTTACAGTAGCCTAGTATTGTACTTGGCTAGTAGGCTACTTGGCTTAAGTACTTAGGTTACAGTAGCCTAGTATTGTACTTGGCTAGTACTTGGCTTAAGTACTTAGGTTACAGTAGCCTAGTATTGTACTTAGTAGCCTACTTAGGTTACAGTAGCCTAGTATATACAGCTGCGGCGCAGAAGTATTTAAAATGAACTTGCGACCTCATTTTGTTCAAACACCTAACCCAGTGGTCCCCAACCTTTTTGACCTTGCGGCACCCTATGAAAGAGATAAATAGTTTGCGGCACCCTGGCAAAACTGGATCAATTTTATGAGGTTTCTGATTTCATATAACTGTATGAAATAACACAGAATAAGTTGTACAGTATAGCGCGCGTAAATAAATGTAGCCTATTTATTCAAACGTCAGTGTGAAATTTGGGCTTGACTTCTTGCACAAAGTCCCTTAATATCTGAGTGCACATTCGATAAGGCCACTCGCATTACTTCCTCGACTATAAGCAGTCATTCTTGTTTTTTAGTTTTTATGTTTGTTAATACCGTACGGAAAATCCACTCTCACATATTACGTGGAAAACTGCAGAAAAAGCACAATAGCTTTCTTTCCAACGCAAGGATATTCAGTTTGAGGTTTTATCCAGAACTCGTCGAGAGGCTTCTGCTTGTGCATAAGCTTAAAATTTCCATCGTTACCCTGTCAATTAATTTTTTTCTTTTGATTCAAAAAATATGAGAGTCCAGTAAATCTCCCGCGGTGGCAGTGCTTGGGTGTGAATTGGTTGATTTACAATGGTTCGCAAACAATCGTGCTGGGTTACACAATCCAATAACTAAATCCATCATTGCAATTTGACTTTGTGAGGCGTAAAACGCAAAATAAAATTATAAAACAGGGCAATAATGATGCGTTTCAAACGTTTTTATGGAAAGCACAGTAACGAGTCAAAATCTCTTTCACGCTGTTTTCCTCAGGGAGAAAACAAAGGCTTACCTCGGATTATCTACTTGCCGCCAGCGACTTTCCCACTAAGCGACTCTCCAGAAAAGAGCCAGGAATAACTGGGAGACGCGAAACTAAATACGCACTGTAACTCGGTTAGAAATAAATAAATTCTGCACTTAACGGGTTAAAGTTAAAATAAAGAACGGGCGTATTGCAATATCTCGCGGCACCCTTGAGCATTGCAATTGGCACCCCAGGGTGCCGCGGCACCCCGGTTGGAAACCACTGACTTAACCAGTAAGATTTCACGTCGATGACTGTTAATATCTTTGTGCCATGGCAGCCATGAAGGCCGCATCAAGGCTAAGTAACAGTATATAACAAAACTTGAAGTTTTTGTCAAAATTGACAACATTACGCTACGGTGCGTTGCTTACAAATAATTGCCTACAGTGACTGTCCACTGTCAACCAGTTTGTATTTTATACCAACAGGATAAAAAAAAGAGATTATCAACAAATAGTGGACCGCTTTCTTTTCTCCTATTTTTCATTGCATCACAGGATTTGCAACAAAATTGTAACTGGTTAGCCTACTTAAGCTGGTTTTCTCTGTAGGTAATAAATGCTACACACTGATGCTGCAGCATGCATGAACTAATGCATCCACGAAAATAACAAGCACGAAGCTGATTATTATAATATTAATATAGATACTTGCGAACACTGGTGAAACAATGTTTAAAAAATCGCTAAATTGAAAGAAGTCACTTTGTATTTTCTGCATTGGCGATGTAGGCCTAAACTTTTTATTAAGTTGATTCATTGATTGAATTTTTATCCTCGGACTGGAAAAGCTTCTTGCAGAGCTTAATCCTGGCAGTTTCGCATACTTGTAAAGGCTTTGAATCACTGACGCAGGCCCGATCACCGAGACTGACAAACTGCAATTAAGTTTTTAACAAGTTAAAACAATCTAACATAAGGTATAGCCAAAATATTATTTGCTTGTATTCAAATAGCCTAGTTCCACAAACAGCAATTTGCATGCATCAAGGTTGCGTGTTTGTAAGGTTAGATTGCATACCGCAATCCACTGTTTAACACATTGTCCCATTGAAAGAACACCTCATCCACTGTTAGAAAAACAACTTGCATTTGAAGTTGTGTCAGCAACAACCCATCACACAAAATTCATAACTTGTTAGCATATATCTTCATTTGTCGAAATATCGGATATTTCAATGGTCTTGTAAACATATTTTCTGCAAGGCAAGCTCATAAAAGTAGCTCCACCCATTTTTCTTAAACAATAGGTTGTAGATTTGATTTGACGTTGATTTCAAGATAGAAAACGTTTTGTATACGTAACATGCTACACACTTGCTGTATGTGTACTGCTCTGCTGCAAGCCAAGGAATTTTAAAGTTTCAAGTTGTGCTGAAAGATAATTCATAGGCGTAATGCAATTGTGCAAATTTAAATGGCAAAGATTACGTGTCCATGGCTAGCGACTGTCGTTATTGCCACCAGGTGATCATAAAAATATCGAAATTCAATGACTTTACGAGCCTTTCGTAAACTTCGGGAAGAAAGTGTATTTAAAAATTGTACAAAACATAAAAAAATAACCTCAATAAATATATAAACCAACGATGGAAAGATTTTAGTTCATTGATTTAAGTATAGAACGAGTAAGCTTAAATATTCAAACTGCAACTATATTTAACCTCAGCAACTCGCAAGTACAGAAAGACGCGATGGAAATATTTTTGTTTATTTTGAGCACACTTGGAGCTTTTGGGCAAATTAAAGGTATTTGAGAACTTGGTGTAGTACAAACTTTTAAGATAAAGTAGCCTACAAATAAATCTATTTACAAAAAAACTTTTGCCTGTAGTGATCGGCAGCACTTAGAGTCTTGGATTACGAGTGCTGATATTTGCGCCTGTGGTGAAATTGAATAGATTGTTCTTATTGGTTTGAATCTTGCACGTAGCAGAAGAAATCACAAAAAACACTTTTTATTCATTTATTTGATGAGTTAGCATAAGATGATTTATAACTTTTCTGTCGATGTTTTCACAGCATTGTCTTATGGTTTACAATACAGAACTTAACATTTAAACACGTCCAATTAATGTTGATAGGACGTATTTGGTTACCTAATTTGATTTTTTGTTTTCCCTTTAAATCGTTTTCTCTCTTTACGTAAAAGTTTTGCGCAGCTCATATGATGAACTCCACAAGTAGTTTTCTTGGTGTTATGCAATGAATAGGCAAATAATTATGTGATAGACAGACATATGGACTAAAAGCGATTGACAGAAATAATATGGAGGTTAAACAAACCGTCAAAGCCAACAATCATCAATACCTTTAGACCTCAATTTACATCTTTTTACAAAGTAGGTTAAAGGCATACTAAATGAAAATTTCAAACGGGAATTAAGCATTAAAATGAGTAAACTGAACATTCAAGAATACATTTTAAAAACAATTACCGAAAAAAAAATTGTTTTCAATGGCGCTGGTAAGGCCCAAAGTCCAATGTTTCATTTATTTTCATTTTTTTCAAAATGACCAAAAAGTGCAAACACTGCTCGAGAATACGTCACTAAAGACAGCAATAACAAAAGCCACGTTACCACATCTGATGTTTTGAGCAAACTGTTTGATGTTTTGATGTTGAAATGTGTTGTTTTGATGTACATACATACATAGCCTACAGTCAAATCCCCCGCAGTAACAATTGTTGCGCGATTAGCTGATTGCTATAGTCTTTAGTGACGTAACTGTACGGTCGCACGCTTCGCTGTTCAGGCCAAATCTCGTTTTGAAAGCTTTGACAAAATCACGCGCACAATGGTGGTCAGACCGCAATGGGGCAAAATTTTATTGAAAATCGTTTTATGGTAGCATGTTAAACACAAAGAACGTGGAAAATCGCCAAGTCAGGTTTTTCTTTTAGTATCCCATTAAACATCTTTTTATAAAGTAGGTTAAACATCTTTTTACAAAGTAGGTTAAACATCTTTTTACAAAGTAGCTGAAATACCCTGCTTGGTATAAAACCAAAAAAAAATGATTTATCACTGCTGTTCTTGAAAATTTCAAAATCCAAACATGAAAGATGCATTCATACAAACTAGTGCTATTGTAGGATTTTTTAATTGCTATGTCTCAATTTTTATTTTACCAGTAACCTACATTTTTGTTTTACTAGCGTTAACATGTTGGGAATGTGAAAACGTTTTTTCGGATGAAGAGTGCTTGGAAAAGGGTTCGTTGAAAACATGTCGTCCTAACCAGGTTTGAAACTGTAGATTATTAGTTAATAACTTTTATATCCCGGCTTATATGAAAGAAAAAAAAACGTGAAAAGGTAAAGTAATTATCAGTTATTGAATGCACATTCGGAAATACAACTAAAAGCAATACAAACTTGCTTGGTAATTTATTGACTAAAAATCTCCTACCATACAGAGCCAGCGGGTGACTGTTTTTTTTTTCCGGTCATATGTCGGTAATTGACCGATTTTTTAGCAAAATGTCCGAAAAAAATATAGTCAATTCAGTCAAAATGTCCGAAAAAAGTATGGTCAATTCGGTCAAAATGTCCGAAAAAAGTATGGTCAATTCGGTCAAAATGTCCGAAAAAAGTATGGTCAATTCAGTCAAAATGTCCGAAAAAAGTATGGTCAATTCAGTCAAAATGTCCGAAAAAAGTATGGTCAATTCAGTCAAAATGTCCGAAAAAAGTATGGTCAATTCGGTCAAAATGTCCGAAAAAAGTATGGTCAATTCAGTCAAAATGTCCGAAAAAAGTATGGTCAATTCAGTCAAAATGTCCGAAAAAAGTATGGTCAATTCAGTCAAAATGTTCCTTTCGAGATAAAACACGACAACTTTTCTCAGCGAAACTTAATGTTGTAGCTAGTCAGGAAGTGCAAATTTTGGTTTGTATCAGCTACTTGAAAGGAAATATTTTCATCAGAAAAAATGACCGAAATAAATAAAAAATGACCGAGTTTTTTCAAGTCATTTCGGACAAATGACCGAAAAGTCTTAGCGAAAAAAAAATCCCAGAGCGGGTTATAAAAGTCAAATAATTGCAAACACTATAGGCCTACAGTTTGCATTGGTTGGTAATTCTTTGGAAGGTTGTTGGGTATTTTTTACTTGGTAAGATAATTCCTTGACAAAAAAATACTTTCTTAGCGGTCAATATGGTCAATTAGGCTACCATGGCTACCATTTTTAGAAAGCTTTGGATACTTTACAGAATTCTTGTCAAATTGAATTACGCAGAGGAGGTTGGGGAACTAGTTTACTCATCACCAAAAGATGCAAGCAGGCTTGGGCATGCTATAATAACTATATTCAGGTAAAGTCACATTTTCAGTAGATATTATCACACAGCATCATTTCATCATATCTTCACACTTTAAGATTTAATTCTGAAGTATGATGAGAGTTTGAGTCAATTGTTTGTCCAAGTTTGGTTAGGTCTAGCCTACGTTTGTGAAATTAAACAACAGCCCTCGGCAAGACATATCACAAGATGACATAACTGTGTCTTTGTAATGGTGTGCAGATCAACTAGAAAACTTAGTTTCTTTATCTATCTGCCCATCTACTGTTCGTAAACTCGTTACTTACCAGCTAAAGGTCTTGCGCCAACGGGAAAGTTGTTATCAAATTTCAAGACTCCTTTGAGACCTATGTGTCATCACGATGATTGAATAAACAACACTTCGTTTTTGTACCTTGTGTGTGTATACCTTAGTCTTGTGTGTGTGTACCTTGTTTTTGTGTGTGTGTGTAATTTTTTCTTGTGTCTTATTTGTTCGTTGTGTCTTACTTATTCTTAGTCTTGTGTGTGTATACCTTGTTCTTGTGTGTGTGTGCACCTTGTTCTTGTGTATTCTTTGTTTAGCCGGTTCCAGGCTTAGACGTTCATGCATAGTTCTTTACATTTAGTCTCTACAAGTATGCGAGACTATCAGGAATAACGAACCAAGGCTTTGTCGTGCTCAGGATAAAGATTCAAAACTAAACCACATACTATTGAGCGGTATTGAACCGGCACCAAGGCTCTCACCACTTCGTTATGCAGCGTTGCAACCACTATATAAGTAATAGTACTTTTGTTTCTCGGCAATCGATTGCAGGGGGAATTGATAGCGACAGGCGATAGATTTACTTTTACATGAACATAACAAACAATTTTGCTATTGATCAAGTGAATGTCATCTGAGGTCAATGTCAAATGTCATCTGAATCTCATCATTTAAACATGAGGCTGGTTGAACTTTATTTTAATTCTCAACTTATTTTGCTATTGATCTAATCATTATGATGTCACTCTCCTCTCAAGGAAATGATTTTTTACAACCGTGAACGTGTAGCCTACGCTTAGACACGACAATAATGACATCAATTTATTGAAGGACAACCAAAACACTTTTTTTTAGAACTCCGGGCAAGCGTGGAATAAGGTCCAATGCAACTTGAGGTCTCCGTCCGGGGTGTGTCGGTGTTGCTGCAAGACTGATGCATGCAATAAGCAAGGATTTGAGTGCTGGGACGAAGGTGAAGAGCGGTTTGTTTTATCTTGCTTGACATAACGTGGCAAGACCAGCTCACTGGCCGAGTGATTTTGCCTTCGGCTCTAGTGCTTTTAAATCTGATCGATTCCAGATCGGCTCAAATCGAAGTCTTTAAATACGGTACCCATTGTATTTTTTCACCTGATATAAAATTAAAAAATGAGCCCTGTCTCTAAAATACCTCAGCATTTGTAGAGTGACAATAAATAAAACCATAACAATATTATAATGACCGCAGCAAAAGCAGCAGCTAAGTTGTATAGAGTTTATATTTTAACAATTTTCTCTTTGTTAAGAAGATTTTTCTTGATACGATGGCGCAAAATGTGAAAGCGTAGCCTAATAGTTGACCTGAATTTTGCTTCCTCAAGGTTTAAAACAGATTTGGGGTAGAAAAGCGCAAGTTATAGCCAAATAAAAACTTTTGCAATCCTATTCAACCGTTGAGTTCAAGATGGGTCTTACAAAATCGCATTCAAATTATTCAACGTGGTTTGACATAAAGAGAGGTTTTCATGTAATACATGATACATTAACGACCTGTATTTGTTACATGCATGATATCTATGCATTACAACTATCAACATAATTAATTAATTATATTAAGCTCATGTGTCATGCTTGCCGTTATACAAGTCGCCTCAAGGTGGCAGCGTAGAGTGTAGTGACGAAAATAACGTCGGGAGCAGATGCACTTTCACATGTGATGCTGGATATACATTGACAGGAACGTCAACATCAACTTGCTGTAAGTTACCATAAATTGTAGGCTAACTTACATTGTAGGCTAAGTTACCATTAATTGTAGGCTAACTTACATATGCAGTAATGAAGCGAAATATAATCATGTAGGCCTAGTTGGATCAAAAATCGTTCAAATGACAAATGACACATGATCGTTTCCTGCAACATTTTATATACAGTCTTATAGGCTACCTGCCTACGTACATTACAACGTCATAAATTTTTATCGTACACTGTTGTTGTAAATCGTAATTATGTTGTTTAATGGTCAAAGTGTGTTCGGCGTAGGTTTTTTTTTTTTTTTAAGAAATTGTAGATTTTGTTTCATTAGACAGTTTTATTCAATAGGCTACGTAACGTGTGATGTAGACATAGTGAATGATGGCTAGTTTTTGAAATGTCATCTTGAAGATCCTGAAGGTGCGGCTACGCATTCAATATCCAATCAAATAAACCACACCCCCATTGGCCATTAGTCAATAAGTTACATTATATGTCGATCAAGTGGGTTCAAAAGCTACATTAACTTTTGTTGCAGTCAAATTTCAAGATGAAACTTTTCAATTAAAGAAAAATGCTTTGATTGTTCTTTTGTGATTCCAAATAGCTACTAGAAAGATTGGTTTTGAATCTTTATCCTCGGACAGATAAAGCCTTGATAGGTTATTCCTGGTAATTTCGTATACTTGTAGACAGTGGCGGCTCGTGGTCTCAAAACATGGGGGGGCTGCATCAACCAGTAGGCTAACCTAATATAAATAATTATAGACCTGTACCGGACTGAGTTATAAATGCACTGAGTTAGGGTTAGTAACACAGTAACATGTTCTTTTAGTTGGCTGTCGTTTAATGTTTTTATCATTTAAAGTAAACTTTTGATAATGGCTTGAATTTGGTCAAGTTTAGGTGGTCACCAGATGGAGCTAGTACTATTTTGGGACTTGGTATTCACTTAGTTGGTTAGATCTATGCTTATGCTTTCTAACGATAGCAAATCTGTTGAAATTGAAGAACAAATGAATAAATGGGAGACAATTTTCTTCAGGTGTTTTTCAGTGCATTTCCAACCCATACTTCCTCCTTTATAATAGTCTATTCCAACACGTGTGACGTATAATGACGTCATCATCACAAAAGGATGAATTGTGAAAGAGCACCAATAATTACAGTAATTGGCTTTACTTCACATCAAAACTAGTCTGTCTCAGTGACTTCTCAAAACACAGATCAAGTAAAGTAACCTACGATCCCTTCACCTAATCACCGACAGCTTCCACACGCTTACCCTAAAGATTTACGAGAAATAAGTTGGAATCCCTTACCAGGGTCTGTTCTATTTGCAGTCCCTACAGCGCTTGTTCAGTGACGCTAGAAAACTTTTTTCTGAAAAACCTACGTCATAAAAAAAAGAACAAGAAACACCGGACCTGCAGAATTTGCAGACCCAGAGTTGCCAATTAATTTTTGTAACACAAATTTTTTTTTTATTACAAAAAAAATTAATATTAAGAGTTTTTTTAATTCTTCAAGCGAAATAAATTAAAAAAACATGGCAAAACTATTTATATGTAATATAATTCACATATGCACAAACATGTTGGGGGGGCTGCAGTCCCGCAGTCCCTTATGACGAGCCGCCACTGCTTGTAGAGGCTTTTGACGCAGGGCCGGTTACCGAGATTGGCAGAGTGAAGTTTCCGGTGGTTGAAATTCTGTTTTCTGTGAATTAATCCAGAAAGCTTTTAATTACTAGATAATTTCAAAAACATGAAATTAACCAATATAAGACAATTTTTTTGTAGTACCCTCTGGACGTTGGAGCAATGGAGCACCATCTTGTCGAAAAAATGTTGTTTTATGTTTGCCGCGTTTGGAGTCACCCACAAACGGAAATATAATGTGTTCTAATGCAAACTTAGGGGAAAGTATTTGCAGGTCAGTATTGGGTTCTACTTAGATATGCTGTCTGTACCATAAGCAGCAGCAGTGAAAAAGCTGGTTGATCGCTGTTGATCTATGAAACTTCTTCTTTAAGTTTTAATTGCACGATTTGGGATAATCAGACCAAGGATAAAAGTAACAGATTTTTGATTATATTATCATTATGGGTATTTTTATGGGTATCCTTTTTTTTTATTTTCACAGTTTCCGTAACTTCATCTCTTTTGTAGTTTGCATGGTTCTTCCTATTATTCTCACCACTATACGATATTACACCACGATATTACAAACCACTTTTTAAGTCACATTTTTTATAGGTTCACATGTGATCCAGGCTACACGCTAGGTGGAGCCCCAGAGTCAACTTGCAACTTCGATTCCAGCTCACAAAACGACGCAGGATGGTCATCCCAGCCACCAATCTGCACGGGTAGGCCAGTTGCAATATAGTTAATCGACCTTTTAGTTTTGTATTCAACTTTAACTGATATTTTAAGAACATTTTCATGACGTCATATTTTGATCGCATTGGCTACAGTTGGCCTTGCTATATTAAGACAGTAGGCTGCCTGTAATGTAGGCCTAAGTAGACTAATTTAGGTTTGCTTGAAGCAGCTTTTTGCACCTCTTCAATAGGAAATTTAGTTGGAAACTAAACCAAGACGGCCCAGTTTGCCTTGAAGCGAAACGAGTTATTTCGACAGTCGCATCTACGAATGCATTCAGCAAACTACACAATTACTAGCCTGCTTTGCTTGGACAATGTTAGGGCCACTCGCCAACATTATCATTGTTTCCACATTAGCTAGAATCATAGCCTAAGAATGAAGCTTCCACTTGTTGTAGCCTACTGCTGTTATCTGTAAATTCATTCATCTACTAGGCGCCACTGAATAGAAAATTGTTTTTGAACGTGTTTTGGTTTGGTTTTGAATCTGTAGCCTATCCTCGGACTGACAAAGCCTTTTGAACTGTTAGGCTATTTCTTGTAATTTCGCATAGGCTACTTGTATTTCATCCATTTGGTGCCGCTAAATGGAGAGCAGTCCTTAGAATGCGTTGCTCCACCGCACACCCGAGAGTCGAACTAGCGCCGCTTGATCGTGAAGCTTTTCCGCTCACGAAGTCACGCGCTAACCAACTAACTATCGCGGCGGACACACCGCGAGAGAGATACAGTTTCTGGATCTTGTAGTTTTATGTTATTCACACAGTTGGGCCCTTTACCCAGTTGGGTGCTATCGAGACAAATAAACGTGGCTTCTACTTATTGATTCTTCAAACACATACGTCTTTCTAAATGTACAAGACTTTGGCAATTTAATAGGTACCGTATATTAAAATGTTATAGCCTATATTGACATAGTTGCCTGACTGATGAACTTATTGAAATATTG
This sequence comes from Aplidium turbinatum, assembly GCF_918807975.1. Classification (NCBI taxonomy): domain Eukaryota; kingdom Metazoa; phylum Chordata; class Ascidiacea; order Aplousobranchia; family Polyclinidae; genus Aplidium; species Aplidium turbinatum. The sequence goes on from NC_137477.1 coordinate 5,532,850, forward strand.
TTGTTATTGTCAGGGCGGTTGAGAGGATAATTTGAGCTCGGTAATAATGAAACCCTGGGCCCCAAATCAAGATACTTCTAAGATAAAACCAATATATCCAAACAGGGATATCTAGAGAAGGGGATATGAAGGCTCGCAGCGATTGCCTTATTCTCATGACACTACCAGGGCGGTAGTTTGTAGTGCTTTAAACTTGTGGTTCTTTTTAAAATCTTAGAAAGTTTTGTAGTGCAGCTGGTACAATGAGCTACAAAAGACAGTTAGCAAATGTTACGTAGAGCATATTTAAAGAATACTTGTTTACAAAGACAGTTGAAAAGTTACCAGCTAGCTGTTTTTTTTTTAACAAAATCTTTGCAGTAGGCTAGATGTAAAGCAAGTATATGGGTAGTTGAATTAACAAGCAACCGTGAGCATGCTGTAAGGCCTGATTCTAATAACGCAATGCAAGTTATCATAACAAGATTTATTAAACTACTATCGGTGCCAATTGTCATTTTACGATAAACAGAGATTATTTACGATAAACAAAAGCCCTTCTATTGTCAGACGTAATAAAAGCCTTCGTATCCCCTTCTTTAGATATCCCTGTATCCAAAGTATATGCGGTAGTTTCTTCAAGTTCTTGGGCCCCTTGGAAAGGCTACAAGCCCCTAAAACCATCCCGGTCCCGAGTCCAAAAGTACCCCCTGGAGTCTTTTGTTAAACTACCGATAATTGTAGCCTACCTATAGCGCCACGTTACTGTAGGCTATTAAATGGTCTTGACAAGTTTACATTAATTAGAAAACTGTTTGTTCCACTTTTTAAACAAAAATAAGTTTTAAACGTTATTGTACCGTCAATTTTCAAGGTTGAAAACGATTTATTTTATCACTTTTCTACAGCAATCATTTCCCCCAGCAGCTGTGTTGAAGAACAGAGAAACCCCGTCAATGGTATTGTGTCTTGTTCTGACGGTTCAAATGCAGGGAGTGTTTGCACTTTTGTGTGCAATCAAAGTTTTATGTTAATCGGGAAAGAAACGACCACCTGCCATGACGAAAATGGAAGTAGTGAATGGTTACATGCTGCACCAACCTGCCAAGGTTCGTCTTGTCTCAGAAGTCATAAAAGCTTGCTTTAGTAGGGCAATGAAGATATAACACTTGGACATAGAAACGTTTTATTAGGCTAACTTTGATTGTTAGTGTCGGCTGCATAGTTGAGTGGTGAGAGCGCTGAAACGGCAATCGAAAGGGCGCCGGTTCGACACCGCTCATGAGCATGCGGCTGTGTGTTTTGTAGCACAATCAAAGGCATGCCTGCAGGTGGACACGAAGATTGGCTTCCTTGCCTTCCCGCCCACTTAATCTAAATCTTCAACAACCTGGTGTAAACCTGGATACGACAAACACAAATTGTTACACCATGTTTAAACATTTATTCAAGGCGTAGTTAATTAGTAGGCCTATAGGTAACATCTGTAAACCCAAAATGGTTAGATTGTCTTGAACCTTGATTTGTAGCTAGATTAATATGTAGGCTATTGTTTGTTATCTAAGGGGTCTCACAAAACTTTTAACCCGTATAACCTTGCATAACTTTGTCAATTTTAATGCTTTTTTCATTCTTTTTCAGATTTAACTAAATTAGCCCATAACAAATTTAGATCTGCAAGGATGAAGTACACCAAGGAAGAGAAAATTTTCTGTGTGACTTTGTATTTGGAGTCAAAATCGTACAAAAAAGTGCAGTCAAAATTCAGGCAAAAGTATGACTTCAACAAATTTCCATCAAAACCACTCGTTTTTTATTGGGTCAAAAAGTTTCAAGCTACTGGATCATTTCACAACAACCAGACAATGCCTACAACACCAAAAAATGGGAGAAAAAAGACAGCTAGGACTCCAGAGAACATTGCTGCAGTTAGGGACTCCGTTGGGAGAAGAAATCGATCCGTAAACGGGCCCAAATGCTTGGTCTGACCCGGTCCTTTGTACAGAGGATTCTGGAGGAAGATTTGAAACTCTATCCATACAGGATCCAGATAAAGCATAAACTTACTGATGCAGACAAGGCTAAGCGAGTTACCATGTGCCAGTGGTTCATGGACATCGTCGAAGAGGACCCTGACTTCCTTGACAACCTCTAGTTCTCTGACGAGGCTCAGTTCACCCTGTATGGGTATGCTATGTCAACAGTAAAAACAATGTGTTCTGGGGCACCTCTCCTCCTGATGAAGTGCTACAGAGGCCCCTGCACTCAGTCAGATGCACTGCCTGGGTTGCAATTTCAAAACATGGCATCATTGGCCCAATCTGGTTCGAAGCTGAAAATGAGAACGCAGTCACCGTCAACAAGGAGCGTTACCTTGTGGTCCTCCAGCAGTTCTGGGCCGCTCTGGGGCGTAGAAACAGAGCCAGAGGAAGAAGCCCGTTCCTAAGAGCAGAGCAATGGTTCCAGCAAGATGGTGCCACCCCCCACACTGCTAATGTCACCCTGCCGTGGTTGGATGAGAAGTTTCCAGACCGCCTAATCAGCCGCCGCAGAGACCCTGAGTGGTCCCTCCATTCCCCGGACCTCAACCCCCCTGACTTCTATCTGTAGGGCTGTTTGAAGGACAATGTGTACCAGGATAATCCTCAGACCATCTCTGAACTAAAACAAGCCATCACCCAGAAGATCAGGGCCATCCCAAAGGAAGAATGTGTTCGGGTCATTGACAACTTCGCTCGCCGTGCTCAAATATGCCTCCAGCGCAACGGTGGCCATCTGGAGCAAGTTTTATGAACTGCTGTATTACTACTGTGGATGTAGTATCACATTGTAGGCATGTGGTTTTTCAGAATTGTTAACATCTCAGCTTTCCATTTCAGTTTAGTTTTTGTAACTATGTTGATTGGTTCATAAAATAAAGCTATTTGAATGGGTTAAAAGTTTTGTGAGACACGTATTTGTGCGTAGTTTATGGGTTTCTGTTGTTTCGCAAGCAAAATGTTTGCCTTCGTTGTGAAATTTGTTAACTTTAGTTCGTTTTTCTTGAAGTTATTGTGGACGCAAGTTGCGCAGTGATTCAAAGCAACCCAAGCAATGGTTTAGTGAGTTGTACTCATGACAAACATGTTGGAAGTGTTTGTAGTTTTGAATGTAACAACGGATTCACACTCATCGGACATGAGATCACAACTTGTGCTGATGAAGATGGAACAGCTATGTGGAAATATGAAGCACCTGTTTGTGAAGGTAGCCTAACGATCCTGATTGTAAATATATATTAATCGATGAGCTACAAATTTCCCAAATCACAAGCTTTCTTCTTCAATTGCTGCAAACGTTTCCCAACTTAGGGTAGAATTTATTATTATCTGGGAACAACTTTATGGGAAAAATAGCCAATCAGCTTAAATTAATTTTATCGCTTTTCTACAGCAATCATTTTCCCCAGCAGCTGTGTTGAAGAACAGAGAAACCCCGTCAATGGTATTGTGTCTTGTTCTGACGGTTCAAATGCAGGGAGTGTTTGCACTTTTGTGTGCAATCAAGGTTTTATGTTGATCGGGAAAGAAACCTCCACCTGTCATGGCGAAAATGGAAGTAGTGAATGGTTACATGCTGCACCAACCTGCCAAGGTTCGTCTTGTTTCAGAAGTCATAAAAGCTTGCTTTAGTAGGGCGATGAAAATATTACTTGGGCATAAAAAACGTTTTATTAGGCTAACTTTAATTGTTACACCATTTTGAACATTTATTCAAGGCGTAGTTTCAAAAAGCCGTAGGCTACTTAGTAGCCCTATAACCCTGTAAAGCCAAAATCGTTAGATTATCTTTAACCTTGATTAGTTGCTAGTTGCTACATTAAAATGTAGGCTATTGTTTGTTAGGCTATCTATTTGTGCGTAGTTTATGGGTTTCTGTTGTTTTGCAAGCAAAATGTTTGCTTTTGTTGTGAAATTTGTTAACTTTAGTTCATTTTTCTTGAAGTTATTGTGGACGCAAGTTGCGCAGTGATTCAAAGCAACCCAAGCAATGGTTTAGTGAGTTGTACTCATGACAAACATGTTGGAAGTGTTTGTAGTTTTGAATGTAACAACGGATTCACACTCATCGGACATGAGATCACAACTTGTACTGATGAAGATGGAACAGCTATGTGGAAATATGAATCACCTGTTTGTGAAGGTAACGATCCTGATTGTAAATATAATAATCGATGAGCTACAAATTTCATAGTATACACTGCTTTTTTGAATTAGTCTACAACAGTGACGTACCTAGAAAGAATTTTTTTAGTACCGGCAGTTCTGGTCAAGTAAGAACTAAAAACAAGCAGTTTTCAAAAATGTGACACAGAGGCTGTTAAAGAGGTCAAAAATGTATTTTTGTTCTAAGATATCATATTTTGGTTTTAACGTTAAAATAACCTTGGTAAAGTGAGTATAGGGCTGGAAAAATGTGTAGCCTACACAATTGGAAAAATTTGAAGCGATATTGTAAACATTTATTTATCGGTATCACGCAACACTGATTTTAATAGCAACAAGGTTAGGACATTACCATAGATTTAACAAAGAAGAAAGAAAAACATTTGCTGAAATGAAAAAGCGTGGTTTATAACAACAACAAAATAAAATTGGTGACTAAAATTTTAGAAAGAGAAAAATAAGCAGCAATAAAACAAAACATTCCTTTTTCCCCGTTTTTTTCCTACTATGCTTCTCTTTCTTTTTTGTTAAATCTTAGGTTATGTGCTAACCTTGACCGTCTGCAACTGCAACAGTGATTGCGGAATGCCGATTACAATTTGCAAAGCGCAAGCTAGACTTACTGATTAGAATTACCGTAGTCCTGCAGCTCTGCACTGATAGTCTGACTTTACAGTATTACCAGGCTACAGTTGTCATATATTGCCTTTAGCCTTGTTTTTTGAGCAGTGGCGTATATGCAGAGATTTTTTCATGGGAGAGGGAGGTTGAATAAAACTTATGAGACCATTCTAATCATAACCAACAGTTAGTTCACAACTAAATAAAAGTGGGCCTGTGACATTCATGACATAATCATTTCATGACATTAATTCAATTCAATTTATTTTTCATTGCTGGCGCAAACATGTAGAAAACGGCAAAGTAAACTCACGAATTTAGCACCAACAAAAGGGAAAGATGGCAAAACCAAAAGGTTTGAAATATGTAAAAACAGTGTTGGGATGTCACTATCTTTAATCTTTTTTTACAATTTTTTTTGTATTATACAGAAATCAGGTGTCTTCCTATTTTTGAAGCTCCAATAAATGGTGCAGTATCTTGTTCTGATGAAAACAAAGAAGAAAGCAAATGTCAGTTTGTTTGTGATCAAGGATTTCATTTGCTTGGTTCATCATCTGCAGTTTGTCTTCCCAGTGATAATGGAACGTGGAGTCAACTGCCACCAGTTTGCCAAGGTACCGTAGTCAATTTGGTTTAACTGATCCATTTTTTTATTGTTATTGTGTTAATATTAATGATAACTATTTTTTCATACTGCTAATTCAACTATTTGTTGTAGGTGCACAGTCAAATATCATATGTTGGGGTACCTTGATTTAATATCAGCATGTTTTTTCGGTGCCTCAACCCTCCATGGTGTAGTTTCCATATAAATAAAAATAATATGTTTCAGTTATATTTCCTACCATTGTAAATTGGAATGAATGTGAAACTATGCTAAAAAATAAACTTGATTGATTGGCTTGTATTATTCATGATAAGTTGCTGGTTAATTTAATTTAGACTGGTTGGCTATTTTTCCCATAATGTTGTTCCCAGATAAAAAATTCTACCCTAAGTTGAGAAACGTTAAAAGCAATCAAAGAAAAAAGCTTGTGATTTGGGAAATTTTGAAGTCTCGGGTGAAGAACAAAACCCTAAACCTAACCTTTACCCTTATCCTAATTTCAATTCTATCCCTGGCGCCACCTGTTAAGAAACAATGCTTTTTGATCAAAACCATGGCAACCAGTGTGTAAAAATGACCACTTTGATTAATTTTTACTGAGATTACCTGTCAGAGAACCTACTCTACTCTCCAGGGTAATTTCAGTACGGTAATAACAACTGTATAAATGAAATATTTCATTAAATACGTACATAGAGTTGTACCAAAAGCAGCTAAACAACAATCTAACCTCTGAAGAATTGCATAATATTTTTAGTGTTTCTTTCATGTAATATTGTCATGCTTTGTACACACTGAACAATAAGTACTTTATCTTGCTGGCATTAAACAGAATGTATTATTAACTGTCTTGTTAGCACAGTGGTTAAGCGCCTAACTTGAGATCAAACAGTGTTGGTTCGACTCTCGGGGTGTGCATTTGAGCAAAGCATACTATAAAAGACTGCTCTTCATTCAGCAGCACCAAGTGGATGAAATAATTTCCCAGCAATAATATTTCAGCAATTATTATCGGAAACTTCACTCTGTTAAACTCAGTCACTGGCTCTTCGTCAGTATTTTAAAGCTTCTACAAATATGCGAAATTACCAGGACTATCCCGTCAGAGGCGTTATCAGTGTGAGGATAAAGATTCAATCCAAAGTCATACATAAAATAGTAGGCTACATATCAAAAGTATATAATTTTTTTATAGCCTATTCAAAGTAACATGAACCTACTTCAAATTAAACTTTTGTTATTAAACATAATGTTTTGAACAGAAATTGCATGCACTCCTGAACAAAACAACCCTATCAATGGTGTAGTTATTTGTAATGATGATAACAAAGCTGGTAGTGAATGCGAGTTTGCCTGCGACATTGGCTTCGATCTTGTGGGACCATTGCTGACAACTTGTGAAATTGGTGAAGATTTTATTGGAATATGGAGTCACCCCGCTCCCATTTGCATAGGTCAGTAACATAATACAATAACTTGGTGCATATTACAACTACTGCCTTGCAGAGTTATTTGATTGCCTGGAGAAATCTTTATCCTTGAACTATGCAAGCCTCTTTGGAAGCGTAATCGTGGCTAAAGGCTTTATGGAAAAATATCTTCATATATGTCACAGGCGAAACTACATAATTTTGGTCTCTTAACTCTTAATATGGCAAAATGTGTTTCAATCTAACATTTTGGTAGTTGAAAGCATATACGTTGATTTGTGTTTTTGGGTGTTTCATACGATTTGCACAACGTTTTTAAACATATTGCTGAAGCCATTAATAAAGAAAGCAAGAGTTGATACACACAATGCTTTTTAAAAACTTTAATTAATAATGATAACTTTGATCCTAATCATTTTGTGTTTGTTAGTTCATAACCCTTTCAAAAGTCTTGTATCAAATCGACAAGTAATAAAACTATCTACGTTGTTTACCCAGTTGTAAAATTGCAGAAATGTTATGTTTTCCACTTCCAAACGCTCCTAACAATGGAACAGTTTCCTGCACCAATAACAACAAGTTGAACAGCGAGTGTCAGTTTTCATGTGATGAAGGATACAAAATTGTTGGCCCAACTTTAACAATATGTTCAGCAAATGACACTGCTATTGCTATATGGAGCCAACAGTCTCCAATTTGCAAAGGTAGGTGATGTTCAAGTCTTGCAATAAAACGATTATTATTTCCATTACAATCTTGAAGCCAAAGTCGAAATTTTAGAATAAAAATTATAAATATAAATGTGGCTCACCGTGACCCATGAATAGCGAATTGTGACCCACGTGTAGAAAATTTTCAGCACTTCTGTAAGCCTCGCCCCAAAACTAGTAGGCTGCCAATGGAAACTTAAATAAAAAAATGCTCAAAGAATTTTGATACATACCTAGTCTTCGTTTATATGTAATGCCTCCCAGTTTTCCCAAGTTACTGCTTTAACGGTTACTTAGGCCACAACAACGCTAGATTACAAAACGAAGAGTGTGGTCATAGTTAAATACGTGCAATGTGCCACTAGAGTGCTTTTTATTGTCCATTGGAGTGTTACAGTAATAGAGAAGATGATTTGGAAAGAAGATGAATTGTTCATTCAGGTATAGAAATGGAATGCGATCCAGCTTATGTCACACTGATGAATGGCGCCGTCACATGCACCAACAGCAACTCATTGGGAAGCATATGCACTTTTGTTTGTGATGATAAATTTGCTCTTGTTGGAGAACAGGACTTAGTTTGCCTGAAGCAGGATGGATCTTCATCAAGTCCAATGTGGAGTGATTCTTCTCCTGCTTGCCAAAGTAAAGATTACAATTTTGCATAATTTTTACAATAACAATTTATTATAATTATAACACATAGCTTGACCTTTATTAGTAACAAATTTATTGTTTGTCTCTGATAAACTGTGCATGAACACCCAACTGTGCATGAACGCCCAGGCCTGGAACTGACATGCACACGAAGGTGGATACGAGATACTTTGTCTCTGATAAACTGAGCATGAACGCCCAAGCCTGGAACCGACATGCACACGAAGATGGATACGAGATACTTTGTCATCGCTATCATCATTGGCCCTGCCTGAATAAGGCGTCGGCTGCCACGGATTTCCACAACCATCGATCGTCTATTGTCATCTCTAAATCTACGAAGTCCTTAAGTCCTAATTAGATGTCTTAACAGTCCCAAATAAATATGCCGTAAAACTTGCTAGTGTTAATAATTTAATTTTCGTTTTCAAGTTAAAATCTTAACAAAAATCGGCTGTTTCGACAAATCGAAGAACATCGGCTTCACAACTAGTGAATTTGTTTTCGTCAATTTGACAAGCACTCGATTTGTTTACGCGATACTGACGAGCTTAATGGTGAACAATGAACATGAACAATATATTTATACTATTCTTTCCCGAAAGTTGAAATCTTCAGCCACCAGTTGTGTTTGGATATGAAGGAAAAATTACCAGAAGATTTTTTTTGACAGGGAAACTCTGCCCGAACGCGCCTGATGCTCCATTGAACGGCAAAGTGACTTGCAGCGATGAAAGCTTCCTTGGGTCGAAATGCAGCTTCACTTGTGATTCCCAGTATCTCTTGGGAGGAAGCACAGAGACAATTTGTGTGGAAAATGGTGATGGATCTATAATGTGGGACAGGATGACACCTACATGTGAAGGTAGAAATGTGTTCATGTGTTTGAAAGGGCGCTGGTTCGACACCGCTTAAGAGCATGTGTCTTTGGCAGGCAGGCCTGAAGGTGTACACAAGATTGACTTCCTCGCCTTCCCGGCCACTTAATCTACATCTTCAACTATCGGGCGTAAGTCTGGACACAAAAAATGAATTGCTAATATAATTTGAGAGTAGCTGACCCGATGGCTGCAAGACTTGACTGCTGACCCGATGACGTACTTCTTCCAGCAGCTTGTTGTGCTGCATATGCCATTCGCAGGGTGCAATGTTGTTGCAACGGGCGCAAAATAAAAAGTTATTATTCAACAATCAAATAAAAGCCATGTCCTTTTTGACAACTCAGTTTGTCAATCTTGCCATTGCTTCCAGAAATGACTTGCAATCCAGCCTACGTTGATTTTGAACATGGCGTCGTCACATGCACCAACAGCAACTCGTTAGGAAGCATGTGCACCTTTGTTTGTGATGATCAATTCACTCTCCTTGGCGAGCAGGAGTTGGTTTGCCAGGAGCAGGATGGATCTTCATCGAGTCTCATGTGGAGTAATTCTCCTCCAACTTGCCAAAGTAAGGATTACAATTAACTACTTACAGTATATCGACACGTAGCGCAGTGCAGGTGGTTTTATACTCAGTTACTGAGCCTTGAGTATGGGTGATGAGTAGTGATGGAACAACCTCCGCCTCCGGCCAAACTCCGGCTCCGGGACGGAAGTGATAGTGGCTCTGGCCCGGAGCTGTAGGTGTGTGAGTCAACTGTGTGTGTGGCTGTGGTCAAGTTTATAACCTTGGATAAATTCAATGTAATATATCACTGTGGTATTGCAGTGATGCAAGAATACACTATTATACATGTTGGCTGTAACATTGGTCTTAAATGTATACGTAAGATGAAAATCGGTTCAAAGAAGCCAATTAAATATCTCCAAAACAATACTGCATCAGGTTGAAAACACAGTCAAATTTGAAATCTGCCTAACTGTTTACTCCTGAATTAATCCTTTCAATGAACCTTGAGCATTTCCATAAAGCAGCTTCTTTAAGAATGCCTGGTTATCGCTTCACTGCTTGATGCGAGTGGTCTACCAACAACTTGAGCGGTTGAGAGCATAATTTGGGCCCGGTACCAATGAGACTCTCAGGCCTCAAATTTAGACAATTTTTAGAAAAACGCACCATATCCAAAAATACGAGGTGGTTTCTTCAAGTTCCTAGGCCCTTTGGAATGGTTACAGGCCTCTAAACTCATCCCGGGTCTAAAAGTACCGTCTAGACCAGGGGTGCGAGATCTGTGCCTAGGTGTTGCGGTGATGCTGAATTATCAAGGTTTGTTATAATATGACGTAAGAAGCAAAGTTGTTTTACCAGGTTTCAAGAAAAATTTTGAACTGTAGGGGTAGGCGTCTATTACTTTTCAGCCAATCCTAGGAGGGAGTGCGAGAATTGATTGGTAATTTCAAAGTGGTGGGCTAAGAACCGCTGATCTAGACCTCACTGTCAATGCTACTGCCAACAACCGCTTGGTTTGAACATTACATATAATAAAGGCCGGAAGCTCCAGCCGGAGTAGACATTTTCTAGCCGGAACATCCGGCTTCCGGCCAATATGTTGCCTCCAGTCCATCACTATTAATGAGAAGAAGGTTTTCATCGCACTAAGCCTTCACACTAATACACTTTCTCTTATCAGGTATACAGAACATTTTATATGCTTTTCGTTTGATATGTGTGACCGTTTTTTTTAAAGTGTTTTTAGTAGGCTACATGTGATTCCATTGAAACGTTTATAGAGAAACTCTGCCCGAACGCGCCTGATGCTCCAATGAACGGCAGAGTGACTTGCAGCGATGAAAGTTTCCTTGCGTCGAAATGCAGCTTCACTTGTGATTCCCAGTATCTCTTGAGAGGAAACATAGAGACAATTTGTGTGGAGAATGCTGATGGATCTATAATGTGGGACAGGGTGACACCTACATGTGAAGGTAGAAATACTTTATTTTTCTGTCGAAGACACTAGAGCGACTTCTATGAACCTTAATGCTGGTAGTTTCACATGTTTGCTTCACAATGATGACTTTGATCAGAAGTGTATGCATGATTGAGTTAAATATAATACATACTTGTTCAATGTTCATTCACACAGTAGTGCTGAGTGAAAAACTGCTCTTGAACTGCTTACGACAGCTGTTTCTTTAAAGAGTCAAGTTTCACAAAATGCATTTCCAGAAAGCAAATTGATTACAATTACAATTGATTCAACCACTGCAGACGTTTACAGACGTTGAATCAATGTAAAAATGACGGATTTTGCTGTCTGGGTTGTTTTAGCTTAGCCTATTACTACTAGCATTTTCTACTGTATAAGTGAATATTGCAAGTTTAATCGATTTTATAGTGATAGTTTGTAAAGTGTCACCACAGCTACCCGTGACGTAAACCTTTCTTTGAAATCATTGAACCTGCTGGTTGGTGGGTGCGACGTTTGGAAGTGCGTCAGTTCGACGCCATTCCAGAGCACGCGAGTAAGAGACACTACATGACATGCCGTCGGCTGCATAGCCGAGTGGTGAGAGCTTTTTCGACATTCGAAAAAGGATGCCAGTATGCCACCGCTCAAGAACATGTGTTTCTGGAAAGACAATTACAGGCATGCTTGAAGGTGGACATAACGATTGGCTTTTTGCCTTCCCGTTTACCTAACTGAAATATTCAACTACCATGCGTAAGCCGATATACGACAAAAATGACATGTCAAAATAATTGGAAGCAGCTGACTCGATGACTTGCTTCTTCCAGCAGCTTGTTGTGCTGCATATATCATCCGCAGAGTACAAGGCTGTCTAAACGGACGCAAAATAAAAAGTCATTATTGTTATGTTCTTTTTGACAACTAAGTTGTCAATATTCCTTTTGCTTTCAGAAATGACTTGCAATCCAGTCTACGTTGATTTTGAACACGGCGTCGTCACATGCACCAACAATAACTCGTTAGGAAGCATGTGCACCTTTGTTTGTGATGATCAATTTGCTCTCGTTGGAGAACAATACTTAGTTTGCCTGATGTATCAAGATGGATCTTCATCGAGTCCCATGTGGACGGATTCGTCTCCAACTTGCCAAAGTAAGATTACAGTTTTTCGTTATTTTAACATGACGGTAGCCGTTGGCCTATTGGACTTGCAATTCACAACAGTAGCCTGCACAGTTTCCTTGTAAGCGACAAGTTGATTGCTTGTACTTGGTGATAACCAAAGCTTGGAACAGACATGGCACACGAAGATGGATACGGGATACTTAGTCCTCACCATCATCATCTGTCCTGACTCCTGCCTATAATAAGGCCTCGGCTACTATGGTTTTCCAGATCAATCTATCGTCCACTGTTATCACTAGATTTACAAAATATTTATTAGTCCTAATTGGATATGTCGTAAAAAAATTGCTAGTAGCCTATTCAGTTCAGTTCAGTTGTTTTTTATTTCTGACCATCATATCAAAAACAATACACGTCAACATAGCAAAGGTCGAGAAAAAGGTAGAAGCGACAAAACGCGAACGTTAAAGCGTGCTTGAGACCGAAGTAAGTTATTGAGTTGAGAAATTTGACACGGTCGCAACACCTTCAGAAAAAATTAAGATATAAAGTGAAAATAAAAAAAAGAAACTGTTACAAAAAATGAAAATAAATAAATAAACAACATATATTTAGGCTATAGCTTTATTAGCCCAAATAGCTTTAGCTGATATATTTAAGATTTATATGGACAGTTGCTATGAAGATCGGCCGTGGTGCATTATCAAGAGTGCTGATGGTCGTGAGGGGAACACGTCTTGATGCGTTTAGCTCATAGCAAAGAAGAGCAAGGCAGGCAAAGAAAACCCCACAAAGAAATACTACCATGGGCAAAGCCATTTCAAGCGCAACGCACCAGGCCTTGCACGACTCACAAAATAGATACAACTTGGCGATACGAATCAATGACGAAAATAAATAAAACAACCTAGCAAAAACAACATCATCATCTTGCGGAAATTCAATTATACCCAGAGAAGTTATGCCTTAAAGATATCAAGCGTGCTTTGATATAAAGTTGCGTTGCAAAAATGCAAAAATTAATAATATTGAATGTTTGTTCTCAAGTTTAAATCTTATGAAACATCTGTTGCTCCGGCAAATGGAAGAACATTGGTTTGACAAGCACTCGGTTTGTTTACATCAGTGATCTCCAACCATTTTAAGAAGCGACCCCAATTTAAATGAAAATGATTTTCAACATTTGCATGCGACCCCATTTTGTTTTTCCCAAAATTTTTGATAAATTTGACTTTGCACTGTCTGTAACTGTAACGGCACTCTGGACTGAAAAGGTACTTTTCAGTCCAGAGTGTCGTTACAGTTGTAGTGCAAAGTCAAATTTATCTTACAATTTTTCGTTTATGTATATTGCAGATTGAATCCCTGATGAGGACACACGTACGTGTCGAAAATGTTTGAGTTATTATGTCATATATTTTGTTTTGTGTTTAATACATTATGTTAAACCCGCTAAACTTTAAGACAGATTACACACTTTGGTTTGCCATTAAATTCAGTGAAGCCAACTTTTAAAAAAGCCTTGTCATATGATCTTTTTTGTGGTATTTTTTGCTGCCATTTTTGTATAATATTTAGCTATACTTACTAGCTACAAATTACCACTACCAGCTGCAAAGCAAACCGTAAACAGCCGATGAAATGTCTGCACACTACACCTGCATAAATAACTATTCGCTCGTTCTGGAGTCACCTTGAATAATAAAAAGTTAGTCTAAACTAGCATCGCAAATGCTTTTGCTCTGTCCTACTTGTCGCAACTATTCCGTTTTTGATCATTGCACCACAATGGTTTATTTGTGACACGAGGTAGCAAGCTGTACTCCAAAACACAGGCAAAGGTTGCGAATTAGAACAAAAAAGCATCGGTCTTTTTTTCGGTAATGAATGAAAACGGTAACAAATTGAATATGGTGAGTTGTGGCGACCCCAGGACAAGTTAAGGCGACCCCACTTGGGGTCGCGATCCACTGGTTGGAGACCACTGGTTTACACGATACTGACATAATTGAAGGTGAACATCAACCATATTCTTTTCTATTCTTGTCCGAAAATTGAAATCTTCAGCCACCAGTTATGTTTACATATGAGAAAAAAATTTACCAGAATATCTTTTGACAGGAAAACTCTGCCCAAACGCGCCTGATGCTCCAATGAACGGCAAAGTGACTTGCAGCGATGAAAGCTTCCTTGGGTCGAAATGCAGCTTCACTTGTGGTTCCGAGTATCTCTTGAGAGGAGACACAGAGACAATTTGTGTGGAGAAAGCTGACGGATCTATAATGTGGGACAAGATGGCACCTACATGTGAAGGTAGAAATACTTCATTTATTTTGAAGGTGAAAAAGTTTAATAACGCAAACCATAACGTTTTTCGTGTCACGTCATACTTTTAGGCACGTTCTGCAACGATGATACTGGATGGTGTCTTTATTTGTGTTTAGCCACATTAATGTTAGTGCCTATTTTAGTGGGGCATGCTTTTCTGCTACTCTTATACACCCAGTTATTCCGGAGCGGACCAAATTGGGGCTTAATAAGCGGGTTGGCCAATTAACCTGGGACTTGTTAACCTAATTAGCGGGGACAATTTAACTCACCTGTACTCCCAGGATAGTTTCTTTTTTTATGGTTTTAGAAATCCTGCTTAGCCTCTCCTACCACAAGACAGCCTGACACCATTATGGAAAGAGCTGTTGAAATTACACTACCTAATCATATAAACATGTTTGATATGAACATTTTATGTTTCTTAAATAGCTTGTGTGTAGCCAACTAACGTGTCAACCCAAAATGTTCAGCAACTGGGTGCAAGAGCCAGCTTTCCTTTCCACACGGTAGGGCACTGTGTACGAAAGATGGCCTTCCTTCATCCACTTGTACTTTTGAGTGCACGGAAACTGATTACCACGTTTATCCCGAAACGTTTGTCGAAAACACTTGCATGGATAACGATCAATGGGATGTGCCTACTCCTTGCTGCGCTCGTATGTGTTTTTTCTTTCTCGTTTCGATGTTATGATTTTTAATTTTAATATTTTTCTTTCATGTAGGTTAACATACAATTCAATGCATTTTCGAAGGTGATTTAAAAAAAACTGTTTCTGAGCTCGAGAGCTTTCATGGTGCAAAGTGGCCTGGAAAATATTTTAAGCTTTGCGAAATATTTTCGTCTCGTGCCAGAAAGAACTAGTCAACTAAGCTTGCCTTTCTGTTGGTAGAAAATTTATTTTAAACACTTGAGATTGAAGTTTGGCTGGTGAAATTGCATTTTTCATCTTTACAAAAAACAAAACCAGACTCCTCACACGCAGAAAACTATACAGATGAGGGAAACTTGATCGAGTTACTTGCTGAATTTGATTCGACTTCAAAGTTTAGCTTCTGACATTCTTGAAATCCTCAGAAAATAAACTCAAGAGGTGGTTGCTAAGTTTGTTGACTTCCCTGAATTGAATGAGTTTATTTCAGAACCTTTTTCTTTTTTATTAGAAAATCAAATCTCTGGCAACTAATCGAAGATTTCAAATTTTCATGAAATGAACCAATAAATTAATGTTATGCTTAATTGCTTAGGTGATTGCCCACCAGATGCTGTGATGGACTTCATTGTTGTCCTGGATTCTTCATCTTCAGTTGGAGGAAGCAACTGGGATAAAATGATGAGCTTTGTGGATGGAGTTTTACGGTCAGTTGGCGTAAGCAAACTTTAATGACAAAAGAACGGCGAGGCGTAGCAACAGCGAGCCTGCTGTTTACGATTGTTGATCCATTTGCGAATTGTCACAGGACTGAAAACCCTGGAATTTAAACACATAGTTTCCATAGGCCACTTTATCCTCCGCACTTCCAAGTTACCCCTTATTCCTATCGTACTTGCCAATGTGCGGCAGGGGTTATTGTATATTAAATGCACACCACGTAAAAGTTGTACCAGATAGGCAGTAGGGGTTGACCCCCCTTGGAAGAAGGGTCAGCGGCTATCCTTCTTGCTCCCTAGACGGGCCTATACTTTTTTCAAAAGAAAACAACTAGTAGGCTACCAAGAGTGACGTTTAATTTTGCTTCAAACTTTCAGAAAATTCACTCTTTCTCCTGAAGCTGCTGCTTATGGAATATTTCGATACAACAGGGAAGTGGACACTGAAACACAAGTAAGATTTATGCTTTTATGAATGTTCTGAGCAGGGATATCTAGAGAAGGGGATATGAAGGCTCGCAGCGATTGCCTTATTCTCATGACACTACCAGTGCGGTAGTTTGCAGTGCTTTAAACATGTGGTTCTTTTTAAAATCGTAGAAAGTTTTGTAGTGCAGCTGGTACAATGAGCTGCAGAAGACAGTTAGCAATTGTTACATAGAGCATATTTAAAGAATACTTGTTTACAAAGACAGTTGAAAAGTTACCAGTAAGCTGTTTTTTTGAACAAAGCCTTTGCAGTAGGCTAGATGTAAAGCAAGTATATACGTAGTTGGATTAACAAGCAACCATGAGCATGCTGTGAATATCCAGGCCTGATGCTAATAGCGCAATCCAAGTTATCATAACAAGATTTATTAAACTACTATCGGTGCCAATTGTCATTTTACGATAAACACAGATTATTATTTACGATAAACAAAAGCCCTTCTATTGTCAGACGTAATAAAAGCCTTCGTATTCCCTTCTTTAGATATCCCTGGTTCTGAGACCAGGAATTCCCAGCTCTGTATTCACTTACCGCTTTCAAAGAAATATCAAGCCTGCAAACACTTAAAATTCTAAGTGCGACTATGAATAAAGTTTTTCTAAAAATATCCAAATTGGTTTAAAACTCTTAAATGAATTGTAATGTTTTTTTCCAAAAATCAATGCATACATTGACCCTTTGAGCCATGATCCCTGGACCTCAAGTTGGAAACCACTGCAACAGATCTACTTCAAAATTGACCACTGAAAGTAGCGGTCTAATGTAAGAAATTAATCGATTAGAGCGACAACAAGTAATCTAGATCAAATAGTCTTCAACGAACCGGATGACTGCTTACTGCTCCCGCGTTTCAATTCCAGGTCGGGTTACTTGAAAACCTTTAACCCTTTCGCATCCGGCCCTTTTTCAAAGTTTCATCGAAAAAATTTTTGATTGACTGCCGGGCTTTGTGTGTAGTAGACTGTAGGTCTTGGTTTTTGATACAGCTTTTCAAAACCTGAAAATCTTCCCAATTTCAAGTTTTTATTCTCAACTACTTTGATATTTGTCATCACGCATGTTAAGAGGAAATTAGAGATGAACCGATACCAATATTTTGGCCGATACCGATATCACTTTTTTAGGCCGATACCGATATTTTGGCCGATACTTTAGTGTTACAAAAAGAAGCAATTTTGGTATTTGCAAGTAATTATATCAAATGCTAAGTTTTACCTTATTTGCATAAAACTATTAAAAAAAGCTTTGAATTGACATATTATGTTAATTCAAAGCTTTTTTTAATAGTTTTATGCAAATAAGGTAAAACTTAAAACACAAGAGCACAAGATCAAAAGTAAAACCACAAGATCTTGTGCTAAAACACAAGCCGTGGCACCACCGCGACTGACACAGTGACAAATTAGTTTAAAACCAAAAAATCCCCAAAATTCAAAATTAGTTGTGTTCAAGTTTGGCGCTTACAATAAATAAATTCCAAAATACGCCACAAAACCAACCAACTTTGGAAATTTATAGAGCAGCAAGGGGAACTTCAAATGGGCAACATTAGGTGCCAAAGGGGCAATATTACGTCATTATGAGTGACAATGGACGGATTTGGAAGTCCTTGGCACTTGAAGATTCAAGAATCCAATCCCAACTCAATGTTGTGTCATAATAGTAGGTTTCAGTAATGAAAGGCCACCGTGATTGAGGACTGGGGTATAAGGGAAGAAACATTACATCATAATTGGGGTTTCTGAAAAATTAATGAAGGGTTTGCGCAAACTCTCCAAATAGGCTATCATAATTGATAATAAGATGTAAAATGTAAACCAAGTCATTTGTGTAGTCGTACAAAAACTATTCGACAAGTAATGTGCAACCTAAGGGCGGTAGGCACTTTAACATACTGATATCCCATTGAACCACGAACTATCAACCAATCAGAAGCTACGCTGTTCATGACGTCATCAAGGTTGCGTTTCTCGGAACAAAGGAAAAATGCAACTTCCCACCACTGCTATTGCTCTTGTTTGTTGTGTAATTACCAAAAAAAGTTTAAAGTAATAATTAACTCTCTGGCTGAATGCTGAAATGGTCACAATTGGACGGACAACCTAACATCTGATGGTTCGTGGTTCGGGTTCGTTCAATTGGATATCAGTATGTTTAAGTTCCTACCCCTAAGGGCGCTTGTCGTTTGGTTGAGAAAATTTTGCCAGGCCAAGACTACCCAGGTACCAAAAATGTATAATTTTGCATCGTTTTTACGTTGCTAAACGTTTAAAAAACCCATGTAACTTGGTTGTTTTTAGTAAGCTGGTTCTATCAGTTTGTGATTTAATTTCCACCTTTCGTTGTAATAAACTCACCAAGCTTAAACAATGTCAGAGTAAGTAGGCTGCGCATTGCGCAACGAACTCCCACAGCCACAGTTATCACCACTTGCTGCTGACAAGTCAAAGAAAACATCTATGTCTTTTGATGTTTCTCGGCAGCCGATTTGTAGCAAGAATTGACAGCGACAGACACGTGTTTCGCCCATGAGGCTGGGCTCATCAGTATCGCACCGTATTCTGCCACAAATTTATTCGACCACCGCTTTACCAGTCAGTTTAACTCTTATCTTTGTGGAAACAAAGAAAGAGCCAACAAAACCAGCAGGCGCCAGGGCAGAGGACATTGTGAAGAAAGGGGCGTTCTTCCCGGCTATCAGCACAAGGCTGAGCACTCACTAGTACAGCGAGCAGCTGCGATTCGCCAACCATAACGGTGTAGCTTCCACGCTAGCCATTCAGACCATCCAATCAACAATATGTTTCTCGGCAGCCGATTTGTAGCAAGAATTGACAGCGACAGACACGTGTTTCGCCCATGAGGCTGGGCTCATCAGTATCGCACCGTATTCTGCCACAAATTTATTCGACCACCGCTTTACCAGTCAGTTTAACTCTTATCTTTGTGGAAACAAAGAAAGAGCCAACAAAACCAGCAGGCGCCAGGGCAGAGGACATTGTGAAGAAAGGGGCGTTCTTCCCGGCTATCAGATCGGCTGCCGAGAAACATATTGTTGATTGGATGGTCTGAATGGCTAGCGTGGAAGCTACACCGTTATGGTTGGCGAATCGCAGCTGCTCGCTGTACTAGTGAGTGCTCAGCCTTGTGCTGATAGCCGGGAAGAACGCCCCTTTCTTCACAATGTCCTCTGCCCTGGCGCCTGCTGGTTTTGTTGGCTCTTTCTTTGTTTCCACAAAGATAAGAGTTAAGGTGCGTCTACACGACGACTGTTTTCTTGCTTAAGCTAGCAAAACTTCTTGTTTGTTTAAGTTAATCGCACTTTGTGCCGCTTACTTTTAAGAAACTGAGCGAGTAAGCGAGTGCCCGAGAAAAAATACGCTCCAGAGCGAAAAACTGGGCGCTTAAGTGAGTTCTCTTGCTTAGAAATCTTTTCGCGGCAAAACCTCAGGTCTACACTCAGTAGTCTGGCTGCTAGTTAAGCAACTAGGAAGTTTGTAGTTGTTGTTTTGTATTTGATGCTTCCAGTGTTCTCTGGCCACACCTGTTTCTAACTTTTTAACTTCACTAAGGTGTCGGAACACTTCTTTCTGAAGTAAATTGCGCGTTTGCAACCTTATCTTTTTGCAGCATTTTTTACACAAGTTGAGTTCAGTTGCTTTTATTTCTGACCATGATCATCACAACAAAAATAACACACGTTAACATTTGAAAGCCATTATTAAATCATAGAATGACTGCAACAACTCAAAGTGCCAGTTCACTGCGACTGCCGACTAGTTGTTAAAAAACAGTTGGTTTACTTCTTGCTTTGGCGCGAACTTTTTGAAACGTGACGTCATTGCGGTTGAAATACTCACGTGACCGCGTTCAAGCAAGCAAAATCTTTTTTTGAGATTGTGAGTGTAGACGAAACAAGCTTAAAAACTAGCTTAAGCAAGAATTTCTAAGCAAGAACACTTTCTCGTGTAGACGCACCTTTAAACTGACTGGTAAAGCGGTGGTCGAATAAATTTGTGGCAGAATACGGTGCGATACTGATGAGCCCAGCCTCATGGGCGAAACACGTGTCTGTCGCTGTCAATTCTTGCTACAAATCGGCTGCCGAGAAACATATTGTTGATTGGATGGTCTGAATGGCTAGCGTGGAAGCTACACCGTTATGGTTGGCGAATCGCAGCTGCTCGCTGTACTAGTGAGTGCTCAGCCTTGTGCTGATAGCCGGGAAGAACGCCCCTTTCTTCACATATGTCTTTTGATGTTGCCTATTTGCGTTGCATTTTTGTGTTTTTTTTTATAGTGATACTTGCTCTCAGGGGCGGATCCAGGTATTAACGTTAGGGGGGGCGATGCCGATGTCATTGACATTTAGGCAAGTGATCAGCCCGGCACAAACAACGACGGGGTCTCCCCCAGAAAAATTAGATTGAATTTGGTGCGTTTTGAGAGCATTTCGAACACAAATTATGAGAAATTCTATAACTTGAAAAACCCTCAACAATGCTGTTGTTTAACAAAGGGAGGGATGAAGAGCTGATGTGCCCTTTCCATGTCAAGTTGAAGCCTGAACAATCTAGCCGCATTTTGTAGTTGAGGCTGAAGGTTTTACTCTTGACTGTTCCAAAGCAATTAAAAAAATTGACCACAGAAAGATAATAACACGTAATTCTGTTTTCCCAATGTCACAGCATAATATTGATACAGACATTGAGGTTGTTATAGACTTATTGTATAACTTCGAGGTTTTATTCCTCTGACAAGTTTTGAATTGTTATAAAGAGCAATGAGGAAAGGTTATGCATACATTCAACATAATGAGCAACAAAAGTGGGGGCCAGGTCAAAACACTGGGTCATGCTCCACTTTCCGTAGAATTGCCACTATAAGCTAGCTTTCGATTGTAAATTTTTATTTTGGACCAGCGAAACACTACAATTTATACATTAAAACTGTAGAATGGCAGTTAAACATAGTTAAATGACGACCAAAGGATATAGTCTTCCTTGAAACGTGTCATGCACGGTCGCTGCACCCATAGTTAATAAATATACAGCAGGTATATTTATTAACTTTGCTGCACCAGACAAAGAAAGAAACTAACAGAAACAATTATTTCTGTGGACTTCACAAATAAAACGAAAATAAAAAAACTACTTTGCCGGTACGGGTAATACTATCAGGTGTCGTGCCTTTGATTACAACACAAAGTCAAGTTTGCGATTTCTACTGTTGGCAAATCGATTTATCACGAAGTCTGTCAATTGAAATGTCCCGATGCTGGTATGGTAAGGCCAATCCATTCAGTCTTTCCTCGCCGATGCTGTTCTTCAGCCAGGTTTTCAGAGACCAAAGAGATGAAAAGCTTCTTTCGGCTACTGCTACGCTGACTGGCAAGGTTAATCGTATTTTTAGAAGAGAGTGTACAATTGTGTACACATCTTCATCACACTGTTGTAAAGCTTCTTCCGCAGTCATCGGTAAGACTGCAGCAGTCGCCGGAACAGTTATATTTGCCCACTTCTCCTTCCATTGTTGGATCTCTGAACATAGAGCAGATTCCACTGATTCCACACTAGATATATGACGTATAAAACCGTTGTAGGCATTGCAAATGACTTTTGTCAATGCTATCGGATCGATAGCCTAATTTCGTGGTAGCAATGATGTTAGGTGACAAGATGCTAAAGTCTCATTGAGAAACATTGAACTTTGCTCTTTCTAGATGCAATTTCAAGGTAGAATTCCAATGGTTTTAGTTCCACGTCTGACCGCCAAAGTTACCAATTACCTGCTCTGTCAACCAACTTGTCTAGGCTAAGAGATTTATAGCTATGCTCTATTTAGTGCCGGCAAAAAGTTTAGAAACTTTTTAAATGTTAGTATTTTCGTTCGGTAATTAGACTCTGTGACGAAATAATAGCCTTACACTAGGCCTATATTATTAATATAGCCTACCTTAGCCTAACCTAATCTTCGAACATGGCAAAAGACTTATTCAACATCGCTTTCGATACGGTAGGCCTATGTTGTTTTCCAAATCGTACGCATATAAATGAAGAATAATGTTACTTTCTTAGGTTTTAGGGGGGGCGATCGCCCCAATCGCCCCCCTCTGGATCCGCCCCTGCTTGCTCTTGCTATTTCTGTTACGTTTAGATGATGTCACGTCATTATGCCGATTTGAGATATAATTTAATTCATGACGTTGTATGGATGAAAAACTTTTACAAGTTTTATAGGCCTACTCTGCTGAGAGTAAAAAAGAAACACAAATGATAAATATTGGAGAAATTGAGTCTCCTTACACAACTTAAGAATCGAACAACGCAAAACTGCTGAAACAAAACGTTTTGTTTAAGTGAAAGAATCACTGTAAGCAACCAATGTTAAAACGTGCGCGCAAGAAGTCATGGGAGTGTGATGTATTAAAAATTTGAACAGGTTGTTATTTTTCTACATCAATGTGACGTTAGTTACTACTTTAAAAAAAATTATACCATTGCTTCTGTAGAAAATCCGCAGCAAACGCCTTTTTTTACGTGTTTAGTATCGGCCACAGTATCGGCCAAATTTTGCCGATACCGATACTCAAAAAATGGCCGATATCACCGATACCGATATATCGGTACATCTCTAGAGGAAATCAATAAATTCATAGAGATTTTGTTACAAAACTTTGTGCTGCATACTTTGAGCTTTGTGCTACGCACAAGCAACATTTCGAAAAGACGCTGGACGCAAAAGAATGAGATACTGTGTCAACCCAGTTGGTTTTTTAGTGAAGCAATGGGAGTGTGTCTGAAGTTGAGCATTGATTTGTTCACATCATCAATATTTAATTATTTATTTGCTTCATATATGCACACATGTTACACATTTATATGGAAGTACATGAGAAAAAATACATGTACAGGGGAAACACTACAAACATCTCATTTTTCCTCGTAGCTACAACAATTTACAAGAGACATTATAATTTCATAAAACTTTGATCTTAGATAGACATCAGCATTTAACAGGGTACAAATTAGGCTATTTTTAAAGCCTAGACAGCGTAACAGAAAATGATACAAAAAAGTAAAACAGCGACTGCGAATGAGCTGGGTCTATGACTATAACTCTATTACTCGTTTTTGTTTTAGATTCTATTGAATGATTTCTTAAACAACAAAGAAGACTTGCTGGACGCCTTTGCAAGGATTCCATACAATGGCATGGGTACGTAATCATGAGAACAGTTTCTGTTTAAAATTGAGCGAGATGTTAAATTTTTACTTACCGCGTATAATTTGACCAAATGTAAATGCAAGCACAGGCCCGTAGCCAGGGAGGTTCTCGGGGTTCCCGAGAACCCCCCCTTGAGCCGAAAAGGTCCACATTTTGGAGAAGGTGTAGTGTACATACGATCACAGGATCAGCTACCTATGATCAGCTGAAACCTTCCAGATAGTTCTGAATAAACATGTTAATATATTGTTGCTTGTTTAGAACAGGGGTCAGCAAATACTTGTTGGCGCGACCCAAAAGACAATGGTTCGAAATCTTCGCGGCCCAAAGGTTTCAGATGCATATAATTTTTGCGCAAAATCTTTTGCAATTTAATACCAACTTCAATACGGTCGTCCCCGGTTATTAAGCCTACATCGGGACAGGACAATTTTGGGCTTATTGAGCGGGGGGATTTTCTACCACTCCTATACTTTCAATAATTCAAGAATGGACCAAATTGGGCTTAATAAGCGAGTGGACCTTCTAACTGTGGTCGTCATCATGTAAGCCTCTGGGACCGAGGATCTACCTTTTTACCACCCCAGATTCACGATGTTCCAGGACTACACTGGAAGGCTGCTAGAGAGCAGCCAGTCTTTGGTTTCATCATCCAAAACGCGCAGACCTTCCACTCCGTTCTACAGTCATTGATGATGTGGTCTGCGGTCTGTTCCTCGGCACCACATTCACAGGAGGAGGAAGAGGCCATTCACCATTGGTGCATGGTTGAGCAGAAAAACCCGACGCCCGTACGAAGACTGTTGAGGCGCACCCATGCCTGTCTTTGTAGTGTCAGGCCTATGGAGCATGTGTCGGCGTAGGAAATGAACGAATGGAGTCTGGTAATAGGCTACTTGACTTCCGTTCAGAATTCAATAGATGGTCTGCCTAAGTAGCCGCAGAGATGTTTTGTTCATCAGCTTCGTTAATCAGAAGTTGAGCGACTGGCACGAATGGGTGTCTTGATTTCAGTTGACGGGGTGCTCGTTTGGAAAGCAGAGATCTTGTGATGGAAAAGATGGTTACTAGTTAGGCTTCGGTGCCCGTCGACTGAGAGACAGAGTCGCTTCTTCACGACGAAGCTCAGCGGGTTGGATGCCAGCTAGAATGGGGAGATTGTCCAATGGCGTGGGACGCAGGCATCCGGTCATTGTGCGCAAGGCGCTGTTTATGGCTGTGGCGATGTTTATGGCAGTGAGCACTGCCGCACCAAACAGGTGCACAGTAGCCTACTCTGCTGAAGAGTAGACAAGGAAAAAGGCTGAAAAGTGTCAGCCCTCGCCCCCCAGCTGGAGCCTGCCAGGCGCTTGAGTAGCCCAGTGCGGGATGTCAGTTTCTTGCGCAGTGACACTAAATGGTGGTGGTATGTGAGCGATCTGTCTAGCGTCACCCTAAGATATTTTGGTTCAGGGCAGAAGGACAGAGGTTTTCCATTGTTCTGAACATGTAGCTCACGATCAGCTTCCCGATGTTTTAGGTGGAAAGACGAAACTCAGTGCGTCAAAGAGTATATGATTGTATTTATTTTTGACATACAAGTTATATTTATAGTAAGTTTAAACCCTTTTGCGACCCACCGTGGATAATCTCGCGATCCAAATGTGGGTCGCGACCCACTATTTGCGGATCCCTGGTTTAGAAGCTCGCATATCGTAGACAATTTAGGCTAAAAGCGAATAGCAAAAATTGTTATATTGCAAAATGTGCAGTAGTTTACATGACCTTAAAAGGGCATCCACCCCCTCTGCCCCCCGCTTCCGGCGTCCCTGTAGATGTGCTATTGTTAATGTGAAAATTGTTCGTAGCCTATTTATTTATTTTGTTTTTGTAATATTGACAATTTGAAGTTTGTTTTGTTTGTTAGTCTATATATTATGTACTGCAACTTCCTATGTTTTGATTGCTTGCTTGGGGACAGGCAAAGAAGGAAGTGTTATCAAAAGGTCCATATTTTAGGATTTGGGAACCCCCCCTTGAAAATGTCTGGCTACGGACCTGCAAGCATATTTTTTTCTGTAAATTTTTACCTAGAATTCAAAAGAATCACCCACGGCGGCCGGGGCAGTTGGTCATACAGCTGCTTCTACTGGATAAACCAATTTACACGCAAGACACAATCACTTCAACAAGTGTATACTCTTTCTATCTCAATAAGCGAGTCTACGGCAGTGCTCATCTACACGTAACCTGTGCAAACCGCCAAGATTAAGTTTTCAAATTGACTTTTCCACTCTGATTATAAAGATTGCCACAATCAATCGATGTAGTGGCCAAGCGAGTTTTAGGCTACCACCTTTATTCTTTACTTAGTTTTACTTATGGTTCTCATTGCCCCATAATGTATTTGCATATCTAAAACAACAATTCTAACGAGCCCAGCCTCATGGGCGCAACACGGTGTCTATCGCTGTCAATTCCTTCTGCAATCGGCTGCCGAGAAACATTTGGTGTTTGTTGATCGTCTTTTTTGAAAACGTGTTGTCAGGAACACACACAGGAAACGCCATCTCGCATGTGACCGATGTCATGCTAGCTCCATCTAACGGAAACCGAGAAAAGGTTGCTGACATCGTTCTGATAATAACTGACGGAAGATCTCAAGACCAGGTTGGCGAGCCGGCCAGGCGTTTAAGAGAAAGCGGAGCAACGGTAAGTGGCCGATCTACAACGCAGTCGGAATCAGTGGCGTAGTGCGACTACTTTTTGGGTGTTCATTTTTTCAGTAAACTTTAAGCGTATAGTCTACTTAGAGCACTACTACAACGGTGTTAACTCGGTTGGATTTAAGTGAAAGTGCAAATTAAAGTAAAAACTCGGAAAAGCGGTCACGCCACGCTTCTGGTCAGAATTGAAAATCGACATGCATGGCCGAGTGATGATAGCCCTGGGACGGCGCTCGAAGGGACGTTGGTTCGACACCGCTCATGAGCATGCGGTTGTGTCTTGGTGGCAGAGCAAGAAGTACCTGAAGGTGGATATGAAGGTTGTCTTCCTTGCCTTTCCATCCACTTTATCCATATCTTTTAACCACCGGGCGTAAACCTGGATATGACAAAAATATCAACCGACAAATCGTCGAATCTCTGGTTCTTTGTTAAATTGTCTTTATTAATCACTGACCTGTTTGATTAGGTCTATGTCCTTCCCATCAATCCTCCAACAGGATCTTTGGACATGGAACAAGTTGAAGAAATAGTTTCTGACAAGCGATATATTTTCGACGACGCCTTAGTAGAAGGGTTTGAGGCGCTTACAGATGAATTTGCTTCTAGGATTGCTATGCTGATCTGTGGCAATCCTTGCGATCATGTTCTTCATGAACACGAGTGAAAGTCTTTGTCGGTCGAGATGTCACTGAACCTTATTGCGTTGTTTCTTTTGTGGTTGCATGTTGTGGAGAGCTTTAGTTTAAAGTAAAATAACAAGTCACATTTTAATGGTAGTCTTCGATTTTATGAAGATTGATTTAGCACGACTTTGTTATTTTCAGTAGAATTTACGTGAGACTGAGGCTACAATTGCAGTGATGTGCTGAGCTGACTGGCATAACGTCGGAAATGAAGCTGGTTTCAACAACAATTTTCAACATCTTGGGTAGCCTTACCCACAGTCCCCTGAACAAAAAACGCTAGAAATTCTATGAGCTTTCCTGTTAGATATCCACTTGAAGAATACTTGTGGTGTTTGACGTGTTGATGATTACAGACATGCAAGGCTGTTAAGAGGATAATTTGGCCCCGATGTCAATTCGAGGTCCTGCATGGCTCCCTAAACACGTCCTCCTACAAATCATTAAAACTCTAAACAGGCTACTAGGAAAACTACTAGGCCTCTAGAAAGATTTGGGATCTACTGCAGAAGCTACTGCAGACATGTCTTTCGATGATTAACTTTACTATGGGCTAGAAAAAGCATATTGCTTGCGTATTTTTGTTTTAAAGATGTCCAAAGTCTGCAAAAATATGTTTAGTTGTTTTATGCAGCCTAGCTTAATTGAATCTCATAGTTTTCCTCATGACTATTTCAACTTTATTTGCTGTGTTCTCTAGCTCTGTATGATTTCAGTGCCCATCGTCGTTTTTTTTTTATCACTCGAACTTTTGTTTGAAACTCAGATCACTTGTTGTTTAATGCAGTAATCAAAAATACAATAAATTTACCACAATCTAGTCTTGATTGTTTGTACGACGTTCAGTTGACAGTAGTGTTTAGGGATAGCTATATCTAAGGAGTTGGAAACTTTGCTGATGAAACCAGTTCATACATCAGTTGGGTCATTGTTCATTGTGCGCCACTGTGATAAAGGCTCGCATAAATTCGCCTCGAAGGCAGCACGTAGTAGCCTAAACGGACAAGGAAAATTGTAATAACCAATTCATTTACCGTACCGTAAACTGTCTGGTTTACGCTTGCCTGGGTTGTTTATTTGTTTGTATTTCATTGGTGCAGCCGTGTTGTCTAAATTTCCAGGATGTCTATTGGTTTTAGTTGTTTTGACAACGTATTGACTTCGTATCATCGTAAACGTAGCCTATTGCTGGGTTGGCCTGTGAACAAGTTTTTTATAACTTATTACAACCGCATAGGCCTATGTCACTGATTGCTGAACACTACTCACGTATTTACTTCATCCAGTTAACCATACACTACACTAGTAGGCTACGCAAAATGCTAAAAAAAACATCTGGGCAGCTAAGCAATTTTTGAATTAGTTGCATTCTTTCTTTTGATTCGTCGTTTTTTTCTAAAAGCGTCAGTAGGCTATAGGCCACTTTCATAAATCAAGTAAGTTTTGATGTGAGTGTAGCCTACAAAACTACATTTTATACTATGTGAAATCAAATTTTTAACATTTTTTTGTTTGATACAATCATCATCATAATCCATCGTCGGTTTGTTCCCCACTAGTGGGGGTGGCCGATTGTTTCCGCGCAGCAATTGTCTTAATCCCTTTTCTCCATTTCACCCTGTCCCTTGCATCTTCCTCCTTCAGTCCGACTTTTTTAAACTCATCCTTCACTTGTTGTTTCCACGTTCTTCTTGGACGACCGCGTTTCCTCTTCCCATCCACCTTTAGATCTAGTGCCTTTCTAAGAAAACTTCCTTCCTCCTTCCTTATCACATGTCCATACCATCTTACTCCATTTGCCTTTGCCAGTTGGTCTATGGTCTCTCTCATCTCTAGCATATCCAACAATTCTTCAGTATTTTATTTTGTTAATCCTTCTGTAGCCTAGTCGCAGTAATGTAATGACCCTAATGATGTATCGCACTGAATAGAGTTTTCAATCCTGTACTTACAGAAATACCAAGTTGTGTTTAAGTTTGCTTGTTTTTAAACGAAAAACTCTCCCGGAGGGTACCCAAGTTAATTTCTTTTTTAGAAATCTCTTAAATTTTGTTGTCAGGTCAAAGAAAATATATAGCGCAAAAGAATTCAGAAGTGTCCTAAAACTAATTGTGCGTCAGTAGTGTTATGCTCTTGGAAACTCTTGTTAGTCCATTATTATCAATTTATGAGCTTTCAGAACGAAATTACTGTAGCCTATTTGAGGTGAAGTATTCCAAGCATACTATTGGTTGACATATTATTTTATGTGATTTCACAAGCCGTACTGCTTCCATGCCGGCTCATGGCAGGTTGGAAGAGAGTGATTTGATTTTGTGTCACCATCACTAAGAGATTGTCTTACTGGACTAGAAGGCTCTCCTGCCCTGGTCGAGAGACTACGTTTTGTCTGGGCTCTACCTTTCGACCAAACTGGCATGGGTGTCTCTACCAGGAGCACATGCTCCCGCCAGTATAGCTCTAGAGGTCATCGAGGCACTGGAACTCTCTCACCGCGTTAAGGTAGTACGGTAGGCCTAGTCCAGGAGAGCATAACACACTCAATCTCACTCTCTATGGAAAACAAATAGAACAAGTAGGCCTACCAGAATTCATATATCTTGGCCACCGACTATCCGCAACCAACGATGGAAAGACTGCAGTGCAACACCAAATTGGCTTAGGCTGGGCAGCATTTGAAAAGAACAAAAAGATTCTAACATCCAATAGACTCCTATTCAAACTGAAAGCAAAAATTTTCAACACCTACGTTTTACCAGTCGTGCTGTACAGTCTAGAATGCGTAAATTGGACATCATCAACAATGAAAAAACTCACTAGAACTGGGAAGCAGCTGACTCGATGACTGATATAGTCTTTCGCTGCTTCCTGTCTGTTGTGGTATTTAGATAGCTATGGTACTATTTTATTCGTATTGTTTATAATTGTACCGTACTATTGTCGCAACAGACGAAATAAAAGGTTTCTCTCTCTCTCTCTCACTACCTTCCGAAATCACATCATGAGAAGCATGACCAAGAAAAGGCTACTTGATCACACGAAAATAGAAGATCTTATAACTATAACAAAACTACATCCAATTGCAGCAATAATAAAATCCAAAGTTTTAAAACTGTTCGATCACACTAAATGATCACAATTCGGAATCAGCAAAGTTTGCACAGAAGGCAATGAAGCATGTACTTCTAGACTACCTGTACTGGTCACAGGTGACGTATTCATCACGTGACCATACCACAGTGGACCCAAAGGAATTGCGCTTTTTCAGTTTTTCAAAAACTAGACAGATGGTCACAGCGGTAAACCATAATTTCTTCGTGGGAAAATTGTAACTTAAAGTTCCCGGATCCTTTCGTCTGCATATAATGACCGAAGAAACACACACTTGAACTTCTTTTCAAACAGTGTATTTCTGTAAAAATTAGCCCACGGCTACCAAAAACGAGGGGGTGCAACGCGTACACCACTTAAACTGTCACTACACAACAGATTACTTGGATAAAAGACGGAACTTTTGTCCAGCTAGCAAGCACTAAGCCAACAGTTAAATGTGCGGCCAACTTTCAAACAATCATTTTACGAATGACCAGAATAGATATCAATATCTCAAATTCACGTAGAAAGTAACTGTGACGCAATAAATGAAAGACAATTATGAAGTCATTCCAACAGGTGTTTAAGCTGATGTAATATTTCCTGTTTAAACAGGCCCAAACAGGTCTTATGAACGATGGTGCAATTTTGGCACATGCTTAGGAATTTCCATGACGTAATATTCAGTAGACTTGAACGGTTTTTATATGACGTTTGATTTGGTGAAAATTGTCGGGAACATAGCGGCCCCTAGTTATGACAGTCTGACATGGCATAACTAAAAAGAAATGACGACAATTGTGAGCCAATGAATAAAAACACATGATACACAAATTGTTTGAATCACTCACGTTTAAGTTAATACGCAAATACAAAGGGCATGCAAAGAATGAACAGCAATAAGAATAAACACGACGATACATGAAATTGGTACCATAGGTACACGCTAAAATGACGCTATATACAATGGTTGCGATAATAACCGACTGTTCTGGGCTCAGACAAGTGTCGGCCACCGCAGACAAAACCAGGCTCAAACCCTAACACTTAGGTGTTCTTTACGGGGGCGAGGCACGAAATATCCCTCAACACATAGTCTACTTTCACTTTCCCCGTACTCTCATCATAGTTGCAGACGGCAACTTTAGCTCTACGAACCACAGGCTTCCCTTTCCTAATTTGTGGAACTACCTCATGCACCCTCCCAAGTTGATACTTCCCACGTTTACCAATGTCTTGGAGAGAACCTACCACTACAAGTTGACCAGGCTCCAAATTCTCGGCTATTTTTAGCCATTTTTTCCGGCCCTGAAGACCTGGCAAGTAAAAATCGATCCATTTATTCCAAAACTGCTGAGAAAGTGACAAATTAAACCGATAATCCCTTCTTAATTGGTCACGATCATGTGGTTGCCCAACAGCACAGTATGGGTCTAAGTATGGGGTCAAAAGTGAGGCAGGGGTGATGACAGTAAAATCCCTAGGGTCGTCACTCAAAGGTACCAAAGGGCGTTCGTTCACGATCCGAACGGCACTGCCTGTGTACGTAAGCAGTTCAATAAAATTGGGCTTACGAATTGAAGAGTCCAAAATGTGAAAAAAGTATTTGGTCACATCAGCCATGAAACCAAATCTTTCAAGCCGAAATCTAGCCAAGACATCTGCCAGAGGGTTTAACAAGGCAGACAAGTCAGGACAAGAAGACATTACATCATTTACACAAGTTCCTCGGAATTCAGATTGTTTTAAAGCCTTCTTCTTTAAATCAGCAGCTCTATCTGACGCCAACACAAAATTGTTAGGTAGATCAATATCTTCCTTCAACGGAACAGGTATCTCAAATCGACCATCTTTCAACTCAATATTCGGTTCGACAAGTTCTCTAGCCAAAATATCATTGCGAGACAATTCACAGGTTTCATTTTGCAAAGTCAAATCCTGAATGACTTTATTCAGGTCTGCTATTTCCATATCGCGAGACTCAATTTTACGCTGAAAGCCAGAGATGACATCCGACTCTGAAGACGTCTGCACTCTGCACACTTTAGCAACGCTTTCAACTAAGGGTGACTTACCACCACAAGCCAACCAACCGAGAGGAGTGAGCAAAGCATGCGGTTCACTACGATTGTCACCAACACGCTCTTCTTTTGCACACATCAAATAAGCGTTGTCGTTGCCAATCAGTACATCTACAGTACTACAATCATTCAAATGAAACATATTCACGTCATGAAAATGACGGAAACCACTTAAATCTTGTTTATGGGGTAAAGTTTTAACATCGTCAGCCCAAGCTGGGTTAACCACCGAGGTTATATCACAAAACAGTTCATCAGTCTCTAACGACTGGATGTTGAGTTTAACAAGGTCAGCACAAGTAGGTTTCTGACCAGCCAGAGTATCTATTTTAAACGACGCTTTATCATACGGTTTAAGACCAAGTTCGCACACCAAGTCACTCGAAACAAAGGTCAACTGCGAACCAGGATCATGCTGACAATACACCAACTTCGATTTGCCAGTCATTGGATTCAAAACACGAGCAGCAGTAACGCGGTTAAAGGCTGCTTTAACATTTCCAATCTTAACATTACGCACAGGAACTCTGGCACCAGCATCATCTTTACCGACCGAATCCAGAGAATCACGTGACGTCACATAAAAATCATGCAGAAGAAAATAGTGTTTCCTATCGTTGGTAGGTCCACACTTACGACAGTTATTTGCATGATTACAGTCTCTAACCATATGCTGGCGCAAACAATTCAAGCATTTGCCAGCTTTCACAATGACATCTCTCCGATCTTTAGGTGTCAAGCGCAAAAATTCTTTACAATTAGACAAAAAATGATATTCAACTTGACCACGTGACGAACAACAAAAACATGCCGGTATGTCACTACGTCTGGCCACACCGCCGCGCGGTGCGCCAACAGCAGTCGAGTACTGCGAACTCCCTGAAATCACATTATCATGGGGTTTTACCGACGTCTGCCTAACCGGACATGAAGGCAATTTTCCTTTGCCAAACTTTTTAAAATGCTGCGACTCACCAGAATCGCCCATTAGCATAATGCTAAAATCAGTCGACTTGCGCGTTTCCTCCCGTACTACAAAATCAAACAAACTCTGAAAGGTAGGTTCCTCAGTGCTACCATACTGATCACCTAAAAAGTCAAGATAACGCTGCTTAGCGTCAAACGGGAGTCGCTTAGCCAAATCCAAAACAAAACGTCCTTCTAATTTATCACGCTGACCATAAGCTTTCGCGTAAAGCAAACACTGCGACAATTCATCTTTAAACTCTTTCAAATCACTGGACGAGATAGAAGTCAATTTGCTACCATAGCGATACTTTCTAATTTCTGGTTCTGCGAAAAGACCTCCACGAACCCCAAAACGTTGGGACAAGCGAGCTAACGACATTTCTATCCTGTCTTCCTCTGACAAGCCAGGAGTGTCAGAAACCAAATTAGCAATCGTTTGTGCAGCTGTTCTAACACAAGCTGCTTGCAACAAAGTCAAACGAGTTCCCTTAAAGGGCGAAGCTGCCATCAAGGCCATAACACGATTTTTAAAGAAGACAAATGGCATATTATTACCATCGTAACCAATCAAGGCCGCCTTATCGAAGAACGTCCTACTATTTTGGTATTCAAAAAAGCAATCCTGCTGTTGAGAACTCGATTTAGCGGGAGAAGACAAGCTATATCCCTTAATGGGCTGAGTGGGCTCAGTCACATGCACAGCCCGATCACGATCCTCACATACGTTAAAATCAGGAGACACGATACGCCTCTCACAACCACCTAAATTACGTGTAGCTGGGCGATCAGCAACTAGCGGCGCAGAAAACTTTGAAGGGGGCAAAGCATTACTGCTAATGGCGGCCCCGTGACCTGTACGCTCTGGGGGAGGAGTTCGGTTGTAATTTGCAGACCTTGGCTCTACAGCCTTCGGAAGACCCTTAGCCGCGGCCCCGAGACCTCCTGAAACAGCTGGAAAACATGTGGATTGTACAGGTCCACTTACGGATTGAACAGGCGTGTGGAAAAGGTTAGGTAAATTAAACTGTGATTGATGTTCACTTCTGGAATGCCTAGAAGAGCCCTTCCTAGAGCTACGCCGGGAGCCCAACTCAGAACGATATTCAGCTAAAACTACCTCTTTACGTTGTTCGGCCCTCAACTGAGCGTCTTTGAGTGCGAACTCAGCAGCTCTAGCTTCGGCTCTCGCGGCGGCCTCAGCAGCTCTCGCTTCGGCCTCAGCAGCTCTCGCGTCGGCCTCAGCTCTCGCGGCAGCCTCAGCTCGTATGGCCTCAGCTCGTATGGCCTCAGCTCTTGGATCTGGAGCTCCTCTCGTCTTAACTGTAGGTTAATTTGTGCAACTATCCGTGACGAGCTCTCAGACATCCTAGTGCTTACATTTGAGGCGCTATCCTCAGGATGTATGTCAGCATCCAACCTATCTGACAACTCACTTTCTTTTTGTTCGAAGTTATTTTTTAACGAGTTAAATTCGGGATCTACCCTATCACGAAGTTCTGCCAAGATTGCAGAGTTAACAATTTTACTCAAAAGAGCATGGAAATGCCGTAATTCCTCTTCTAAAGTAGATAACTTAGATCTAAAAATTAACAGTTCCTGCTTATCACTCAAAGAACCTAGGGCCACAGAAAGTTTCCCAATTTGAGTCAAAATATCCCGTCTAAGATGCCGGGCATCTCGAACTGACTTAGCCTCATCGTTAATGGGTCCCTCCCAGAATGGCCTGCCCGACCGCAAAGAACATCATCAGGCTTAAACTCAGTCGAGTCGACGGCGGTCGAGTCCCTGTCGCCACCGAGTGTAGACATATTAAATGTTAGGGCTAAATTTAACAATTAAAAAATTAAGTTACACAAACACACAAATTACAGTAGTTATAAAAAACTTAACTGCAAAGACCGTAAAAAATACAAAAAAGAATTTAAATGCACGATACCGTAGCTGTACGAGTATGTGAAGTCCAAACGTCCACAAAACTTGCTTGGATTCTTCCACTTGAATCTTCAAGCACAGATGGATTGCCTTTAATCTTCTTTCTTGCCAATGAATGTCAAAGTTATTTTTTCTTCTGTACCAAACTGAGAAGAAATGTCTTTACTTTTTAGCTTAAAGTTCTTCAGTTGCCTACCGAGAAGAAATGTCTTTAATTTTCTTTGCTTCTTTAGACTACCAACCAATAAGATCTTCTTTTATTATTTCTTTGCTTCTAAGTGCTTCTGTGCCAAACACTAGACAGAGAATCGTCTTTTATTTTTTATGGTCACAGCGGTAAACCATAATTTCTTCGTGGGAAAATTGTAACTTAAAGTTCCCGGATCCTTTCGTCTGCATATAATGACCGAAGAAACACACACTTGAACTTCTTTTCAAACAGTGTATTTCTGTAAAAATTAGCCCACGGCTACCAAAAACGAGGGGGTGCAACGCGTACACCACTTAAACTGTCACTACACAACAGATTACTTGGATAAAAGACGGAACTTTTGTCCAGCTAGCAAGCACTAAGCCAACAGTTAAATGTGCGGCCAACTTTCAAACAATCATTTTACGAATGACCAGAATAGATATCAATATCTCAAATTCACGTAGAAAGTAACTGTGACGCAATAAATGAAAGACAATTATGAAGTCATTCCAACAGGTGTTTAAGCTGATGTAATATTTCCTGTTTAAACAGTCAGGGTTGCCAACCTTTGAAAATATTTCCCGCCCAAACTGATCACTGAACCCGCCCAAAACCAGCCCAAACGCTTTTTTGACGTCATAATGCAATTAAACTTCCAAAATATTTTTGATAGACTCAATTCAATCATATATACTAATGTCTAACATATCTAGATCTTATAATTTACGCTGAAATTAGCATGTACCTGCAAAAAAAGAACAATCAATGTGTAAGAATTAAGATAATTACAGTGCAAACAAAATAACAATTAACCAATATGTAACTTTACTAAACACAGGTCAGCACAGCAGGCACAGTATGTCCAATTTTGACCAATTACACAATACCTACACGTTTATGATCATACATATTCACGTCAGACTTATCTAACAATTTCAGAGATGGCCTTACTTTGCCCACTTTCCCATGGTAAACAATGCCTTGCTATGAACACAACAGCGTTTAGTAAAGCTTTGTAGGCCTACTGAACTTTTATGTGAACTTTCTTAATGAAAGTAGAAAAATAATAAAACATTAATTTATGCATCTCACACGCACAAAATAAACTTGCCTTCTTTATGAGACCAATTTAATGGCTGACATGACAGCACTAGAGCAGCAACTTACAGCATTCTATACAACTTACCTCAACCTAACTGCAGTACATTTGAACTTCGACTACATTCTCTCCTTTTAATAAGTTTTAGCAATCTCACGTTGTTTTGAGACACATTACTCAAACCAGCCCAAAAAACCGCAACCCGCAACCTTCAAAAAAATCCCGCAACTCAGGACGAAAACCAGCCCAATTGGGCGTGAAAACCGCAAGGTTGGCAGGCCCAAACAGGTCTTATGAACGATGGTGCAATTTTGGCACATGCTTAGGAATTTCCATGACGTAATATTCAGTAGACTTGAACGGTTTTTATATGACGTTTGATTTGGTGAAAATTGTCGGGAACAACAGAAGACAGAGAATTCAGTTCATTTAAGTTTTCTTATAAAAAAAAAATATACTAGTAGTTCAGTTTTAAACTTTGAAGGAAATTGTATGCTTTGTAGAAAGGTAGGCTACCTTTCTTTAATGTTTTGTGTGCGTGACTATGATGTTAGCACAGCAGTAGCCATGGGAAAGCTTTGTGAGAATGGAACCTATGGTACTGCTCGGTACAAAAGTAGCCTATGTACAACTTTATGTTCAAAGCATAAAACAGTATTAAAAATACCACATTTTTGATTGTTGACAGTGAATACAAGAAGGCTTGCACTGAGTGACATTGATAACAGCACAGCAGTAAGGCATGCAAGTTTGCAAGAAGTCAAGTTTGGGAAATAGCCTACGCCCTACATAATAGTAGTAAGCAGTTAGCTATGGTATTTTGTAATTTCCGCAAGACTAAAGCATACAGAGTTGAAATCAGTTAGAAAGTGATGTTTCCAATTCAGCTCTTTTATCACAGCAGTTATATGTTAGACTAATTTAGTCATTCAATTTACAAATAAACCCACCTGATGAATTGTTGCAGGTTGTGTAGCTTAGTACAAATTTTGAATTATGGGATGTTGCTCTGCTTATGGCTGTAGAAGTGGCTATGATAGGCATAAAACACCAAAAGGTGTGTCAAAGCACAGTTTTCTTTTTCAAAGTCATGAACTGTTAGAAAAATGGAGCTGTAAACTTTCTCAAAAAGATTTTGTTCCAAGCAAAAGTTCTACGGTGTGTTCTTTGCATTTTACTGATGATTGTTTTGGGAGTTTGTCCGAAGATTCTAATACAAGTCAAATTAAGAAGAAAGGAACTTCAGATCTCAAAAGGAGGTGAGCCTCAGATTGTACGGAAAAAAGGTAGGTCTTTTGTACAAAAGATGTCCGCATTGAACGTGGACGGCTTAAAGTACACAAGACCCAAAGCTTAGTTTAGTTCAGTTTATTGGTTTTGTTGACAAGAGAGAGGAAAAAAAATTATTCAAAACACAAATAAATTCAAACAAATAAATAAATTCTAGTTAATTATATACTGTATATATTTTTTAAGATTTCAGTTCAGTTGTTTTTTTTTATTTCTGATTATCATATCAAAAAAAACAATACACGTCAACATAGCAAAGGTCGAGAAAAAAGTAGAAGCGACAAGATTTATGTTGCTGTGCTACCTCATATCTTATTTTCTCCATATAGGTGTTCACGAAATTATGGCCAAGTTATCTGTCTCCGTATTGTGACATGGATTGTCGCGCAATCGTGACGTCATCATTGCGATGCACTGTCACGCTTGAGCGACAATCTCTCGTCATTCTTTTTCTAATTTTCTAACTTGTGTTTTCCAAACGTGCTTCGTCTTCCATTTACGATGTGTGAATCTAACGGACGGACGTAATTAAGAGTGTGAAGTGACTATTCCACATCACAATTGAACCCGTCTCTTGTTAACAATATACCATCAATCTTCACTCAACACATGTGGAACTTGAGTCGAAAGTTAGGAAGAAGACAGGTTGGATAGCAGCTCATATACATAGCGGTTATCAAAAAGAAAGAACAATAGGCCTAGTAGGCTGTTAAAAGTAGTGTTAATCATGTTGGGCCTACCAATTATATGCAGCCCTAGGCTTATTGATTATGAAATTGAGACCTTCCATTGAATGTTTTGACTTATAGAGTACCGGTATGTGTGGTTTAGCCTATCATGAAACTCTAATCTTAAAAGAGATGCATAGCTTTTGTATTGTCACTTTTACAGAAAACTAAGGAGTGATGCATTCTGATTGCCAACATTATTTCCAAACTGCCCAGCTTACATGTCCAGTGAATCACCACCCAAACGATCCAAAACTACTTCTGCCAGTGCCAGACACAAACAAGATAGGCCTACTGAAATTGTAGAGAAAATGAGCAAATTATTTTTAGAAAAAGACCAGGTGAGGTCAATTGAAGACATATATGAGCGAATACAGACAGAATAAGCCATCCCATCTGAAATTACTGCGTTGTTGAAAGATGACATTTTATTTCTTTGTGTTGTTGACATGACTGCTGAAATTCCATCTTTAAGCATGGGGTTGCGGATTTTTGTTGATTTGTCATACGAGTCCTTTTTGAGTACCGTAGTAAAAAAAGAAAGAACAATGTTAATATTGCAAATGGCACAATAAGTCGTTTCAGTGAAGTCACAAACCTGCTTGCTGACCTAAA
Source organism: Aplidium turbinatum (assembly GCF_918807975.1). NCBI lineage: Eukaryota > Metazoa > Chordata > Ascidiacea > Aplousobranchia > Polyclinidae > Aplidium > Aplidium turbinatum. The sequence goes on from NC_137477.1 coordinate 5,571,846, forward strand.
ATGTCAATTACCGTCTTGTCACACAACTAGCTATGATGATATGTTCTTCATGATTTTACAACTTCTTTTGAAGCATTTTTTCCTGATTGTAAAAGAATAAATTTCATAAGTGAAGCTTATTGGAGGTTCTACAAACCGACGAAAAAACTCTAGATTAACCATTGTTTTTGCATATCTGGTATGGTCAACAAGTGCAAGTGCTTACAGAGTTTTTTTAAGAAATGAAATTTTAATTTTGCCTTCAGAAAGAACACTTCATCTTATCACACACAAACTTGGTGCACCAACTCAAAATGCTTCTGTTAAATATTTAATAGCATGGCGATCTGAGTTGACTTCACTTGAGTCTAATGTCAATCTCATTCTGGATGAAATTTACACAGCTAGCAGAATTGAGTATGCAACTGGAATGCTACTGGGCTTGACTAATGGAGGGAAATGCGGTAAATTCCAAGATGTGATAGCATTGGTCCCTACTTATCATTTGGATACACAGAAACTTAAACTTGCCATGTGGGATGTCTTACACTTATTGGCTGAATCTGATTTTAATGTTGTATCACTCTGCTGTGACAATCACCCTGTGAATCGTTCGTTCTTTAAAAACGTCTTGTATGAAAGTGTTCTGAATCCGATTGTTTCTCATCCAATTACAAAAAAGCCTTTGTTTTTATTGTTCGACTCAGTGCATAATTTAAAAAACATTTAGTCCAGAGTTTAGATTTAGTAGAGTCCAGATTTGGTTGGTATCGTCAAATGTGTGGGGGCAATTATTTCATTTCTGTACAGCAAGTTTTACAGAACGAACGAAAGATCAAAGCTATTTCTCTTATAAAGTTTTCTGATATCATTCTGTTATCATATCTGATATCCATGATATCATCAACAATATGATCTGCAAGTTTTTTAATTATTTTATGTCCAATTATGTACGTGATCTATCGCAAAGCGGTAGATCAACATCGTGCCGTGAGATTACGAAGTTGCGTGATGGATACTAACAACAACCAGAGATGTGACTTTATATTTTTGCTTAACTGCTTACAAATGTGCTATTGAATTGGTTCAATATTGGTAGTTTATGTCTATTAACGGACAAGCGATGTTTTGGGCGTCGTCGTCAGTGGAATCGTACCTCGAACATTGAGAAATTAATTAAAGCTATACTAGCACAAAGTTTCAGTCAAGAATGCGATGGGAATAATTCAGTGATAACTTTCTTTGACATTGTTCAGCGTAGCCTACCTTGTTGTTTGTGTTGCATCAATGTGACAGTTGTCACACCTCTCCCTAAATTCACGTTGCATTGCAATTTTCTGTGCTGCTTAACGTAGGCTACTAAAATTAATAAACAAACATTTGCAGCTCACTCTTTGCTATATTCTACATAACTCACGCCTAAAACAGTAGGTTACTGCGGTTTTGTTTGTTCGGTAATTACGGTTTTCGTCGCATGGGGCCACTAGCGTATTCAATAAAAACCTGTGTCCAGTACAGGTAGTCTAGAAGTAGGCTACATGCAATGAAGAAGGAAAAGGAAACGTGGCAGACAACCAAAACGATGGCAAGACAACATTCAATCATGGACCGGACTCAACTTGACGACACTGGGCGAGTTGGCTCAAAATCGCCACTCTCGGAAGCAATTCAATTTATGTTTCTTTGTCAGAATGCAAAAGAAATGATATTGTGAAAAAGAAATACTGTAACAAACCCAACAAAAGGAAAAGGTGGCAAAACCTTAATGGTTTAAGACGTGCATGAAAGGATCTAATATTGCGGTATAAGCATCAATAAATATAGTTATAAGCACGGCCACCAAACCTGATACTTTAAAATAAGTTAATGAATTAGTTAAGAATCAGTCTCCTCCTCGTTCCTGGAACAACTGGAGCGCCAATTCTTAAAGCAACGAGAACACGACTGAACCCAATAACATCACAAAAAATAATACATGTTGATGCGCAATCTGCCGCACGCGGAGATGACTACTGATGATGATTCCAAGCATTTATAACACTCAGACTGCTGTATAAAAGTTACATTTGAAATAATACGGTCGGCTATCTTTCAAATATTTAGCCTATAGCATACCTTTGAATAATAGCTATCAGGGTGAAGATACTAAAATGCTGAGGTTAGATAGTTTTATTCGCGTTATGTCGCTTTTAACTGTTTCTAGACCCTGCTATGTTATGGCAAGTGATATTGTTATTGTTTTTTTTTTCTTTGAAGGACGTAAATACAAAACATAACTTAATGATGATTTTTGCAATCTTGTATGATATGATAAATATCGTATCCAGGAACTAAATTTGATTGCATGTATTATCTTTAGAGAATCAGACAATAAAATAATATCAGGGAATATGTCATGCGAATTCGTAGAAATATTAGTCAAAGCACTTTGGTCCTAATAATGGGTGTTCCGATTTTGCGGGGTGACTGTGTCAATGTTTGACCTCATAATAGCCTAATTTTTGAGAAAGATATGGCAACTCTGCAAAAACAGGCATGGTAAATGGTAATGGTTAGAGTCTAGAGGTAGGGTTGCCAGATTGGGCGCTTTTACGCCCAATTGGGCTACTTTTGATTTCTACAGGCGCCAAAAATTCGCGTTGGGCGCGCTTTTTTGGTTGGCGCCCAATTGGGCTACTTTTTAAAAAAATATAATATAACTTTTTATGTAAAAATTGTATCATGTTTAAGATGTTTACCTAATTCGTAGTTATTTCATAGAGGAGCAGCGTTTTTGGAGGCCTCGGTCAAGCAGGGTTACCAATTTGGTACGTATAAAGATGCCAATTTTCAAAAATGTGCATGTTGAGGTTTTAATATCTGGAAATCCTGGCAACTTAAGTTGATCCAGGTTTTCATGAAAATGCAGTGGACATCAGTTCAGTTTGTTTTTATTTCTGACGATCACAACGAAAAACAATACATTTCAAACATGGCAAGGGTCTAGAAAAAGGTAGAAGCAACAAAACACGGACGCTATAACGTGCATGATGCCAAAGCAGGACAATCAGTTGTGGCATGGTCGCAACACCTTAATAAAGTTTTTACAAATGTGGAAAGATGAGAAAAGAAAGGCTAGTAAATTTTTTTTTAACAATTTGTATGAGTAAAAAAAGATAGTTTCTACGTTGATCGACCAAGGTGGGTTATCAAAACTGTTGATGGTCTTGAGGGGAACACTCTTGATGCGTTAGCTCATCACGAAAAGCAATTAAACCACTTTTTGTGTTGTATGGTGTGGTACCGGTACGGTACTTGTTTGTAGTTATTTTAACAAACAGTTGAGTGAATGCATGGTTGCCAATCTGTCTGAAAGATGTGAAGAACTGGAAAAACACGTATAATTTGGGACTGATGATCAAGCGTTCTTGAATAATTTTGTATAATAGCCTATCTCTTTGCTTGGGCTCCAATTTGGTCTCCATTTTAGAACCCCAAAAAAATTGGGCTACTTTTGGGCTACTTTTTGCATAAGCTTGGGCTCTTTTTTTTATTAACCTCTGGCAACCCTATCTAGAGGGCACTCAGGGGCAGGGCAGAGATTAGGTCATCTATGGCAGTGTTTTTTACCTTTTTTGAGCCACGGAACACTTTATGCATTAAAATAATCTGACGGAATACTGAACGAAATTTTATAATGATACAATCTCAATTGGTTAGCGCGTCACTTCTGGAACGAAGAAGCTTCAAGATCAAGCGGCGCTGGTTCGACTCTCGGGGTGTGCGCTTGAGCAACGCACGTTAAGGACTGCTCTCCATTCAGCGGCATCTAATGGATGGAATAGTTCCCCGGCAACAAGACTTTAACAATCGGAAGCTTCACTCTGTCAATCTCGGTGACCGGGCCTGCGTCAGTGATTCGAAGCCTCTACAAGTATGCGAAACTGCCAGGATTAAGCTCTGCAAGAAGCTTTCCCAGTCCGAGGATAAAGATTCAATCAATCAATTCATTTAGTTTTTGTCAATGCGATATCTGGGCCTGTTTGGATGATCACAAAGTTGATATTGGTACAGAAATTGCAGAAGACAAACGCGAAGCTGTTGTGATTTTGATTTTTAACCGGTGTTAAATTTGGGAAAGATTTCACTGTTCTACACTGAAAAATATGAAGAGTTGCATGTACAAATGTAAATCTCAATGTATTTTACTCAGTATGAAACTTGTGCCTGTTTGGATAAACAAAGAGCTGATATCCTGGCTGGAATTGAAGAAAGACACACACAAAGCTCTTCCTCAACATCTTTCAGTCGCTCTCGGTTTTTAGTTTTGATGGCAGTCAGGCTCGAGAAGCTCACCTCACACAGATATGTCATGGAAAATGGGAGCAGTGTCACAATATAGCTTTGTTTGCCAGAATGGGGAACTCCTTGGCAGCAGTCAACCAAAAACTGTCCAAAGGCAGACCAGCAAAGCATAGCTTCAGACGGATGCAACCTAATTTGTACCATGAACAATTCGTACCTTAAAAAGATCGAGAGAAAAAATTAAAAAAGCCAAAGTCGCTGATCGCAGTTTCCGCAAACAAAGAAAAACTCTTAGGATTATTACCAGAAATTTTAAAATGTTTGCGGAAACTCCGATTAACCCTAACCCTTTTAAAATGTTTGTGCAAACTCCGATCAACCCTAAACCCTAACCCTTTTAAAATGTTTGCGGAAACTGCAATCAGCAACTTTGGCAAACTCTTAGGATCATTACCGAAAATTTTAAAATGTTTGCGGAAACTGCGGAAAAACGGAAACTGCGATCAGCGACTTCAGCTTTGACTTCTATTTTTTCTCTCGATCTTTTTAGTTTGTTTGAGGAAACACCTTAACCCTTTTAAAACGTTTGCGGAAACTCCGATCAACCCGTTTGAAATGTTTGCAGAAACTGCAATCAGCGACTTCGGCAAACTCTTAGGATCATTAGCGGAAATTTAAAAATGTTTGCGGAAACTGCAATCAGCAACTCCGGCTTTTTTAATTTTTTCTCTTGATCTTTTCAAGGTGGGCTACGAACTGACAGTACGAATTGTTCATGGTACGAATTAGGTTGCACCCCACGATTTTATCTCAATTCAGTTAGTTCTTCCTGCTCCTGCAAAGTCATGTTCTTTCCAAAAACTGCTGAGCTGTATGGGTCCCTAACTCAGTCAAGGCTATCAGTAGAGGCTGAAGCGAAATAAAATGACGTATTATTATTTGCAGATAATAATTAATTTGTTTTCAAAAATAGTTTTTAGACCAATTAGGTAAAATTGGATAATTTCACACGGCACACTAGTGTGCTGCGGCACAGTGGTTGAAAAACACTGATCTATGGTTCCACTCATGATTTCGCAAAAGACTCATACAATTTACACAAAAAAATTGGTGATTTGAACTTGTGTGTTCAATTCTGTTTCATGTTTAGGTATATAATCAATTTTCAGCAAGGTCAAAAGAAAAGAAAGTGATGCTCAGGGCTTTAACTTTTAGGCTGTGGCTATATTACACAATATAGTGTAATAATAGCCTCAATAGTGTTGCCAGATAAGGAATTCTGCCCTAATTTGAGAAAAGTTTTAAACTTGCAAAACAAAAACTTGCATTTTGGAAATTTTTGTAGTCCTGGGCAAAGATCAAAACCTTAATCTTATTACTAACTCTAACCCTTACCTTAACCCTTCCTAACTTTAATCCTAACTCTGGCAATACGTGATTGTAACCATGGCATTAAATGTGGAAAAATAGCCACCTTGGCAATTGTCAACACCAATTTCGAAGGCTTGCTATGCCACTGCAGTACTGCACTCCCCTGAATAATTCTTTAAATCAGTGTTTTCCAACCTGAGTCCATTATGAGTCCGCGGAAGGCTCTTGGTGAGTCCGTAAGAAGACCTAGCCTAGAAGAAGACCAAGATTCAAGAAAACCTAGCCATAGTCTTCAATGAGGTTGTATCTGTGGTTAATTAAATCAAATCCCGCCCTTTATGTACTTGTATATTTCGAGCGTTGTGTGACGAGATGGTTGCGGAGCACACTGGGTTTTTATTTCATTCAAACATCCATTAGCTGTCACGATGAAAAGTGTTAGAGAAAGTGGCTAGCCTACACAATAAAATTGGTGCTTTTTTAAATAAGCAAAATCATAAACTTGCCAAGCGATTCAGCGACAACGAGTGGATTGCCAAATTGCTGTTCTTATCTGATTTTTTCAGCCATTTAAACCACCTAAACACTACTGTGCAGGGAAGAAATAAAATCTTTTTGAATGTATCAGAAGACATTATCGCATTTAAGGTTAAATGAAACTGTGGATGCATCGAATGGAAAGTGGGAACTGGGAAGATAGCTGCTTTTCTTGCTTTAAACGCATTTTTGGAAGAAGAAGAATTTGATTTCAAGAGCATTCAGTTATGTTCGAGCTGGACAGATATATTCCTTCCCTCAATTTCAACAAAGAGTTTAAGTGGGTGTGAAATCTCTTCGAGGTTTCAGCACTACTGGTTCATCCGGAAATAGATTGCATTGGTGAACAACTGGTTGTGCTGCGAAGTCGACAACTGTGGAAAGAGAAATACAAAAATGTTTCTCTGACTCAATTTTGGGCCAACGTCCAAGTAATGGAATCCAATCTATCTGAACTCTGTTTGCAGGCAACAAGAGCTCTTTTGCCCTTTCCGACAACATATCTTTGTGAAGTTTTCAGCACTAGCTATGATTAAAACCAATACCGCAACCAAGCGGTGGAATGGCACAGCGGATAAGGCGCTCGCTTTCCAATCATGCAATCCTGGTTCGACTCCCGGCTTAAGCTAGTTGTTGAAAACACCGCTCACCTCTACCCAGGGTGTAGTAAATTGGGTGGGCGTAGTTGCTGAAGGAAAGGCGGCCGGATGAAAGGAACTGGCCACCCTACTCTCTAGTATAATGAGAACCGTATCTTCTCATCCCCCGATGCTTGGATCAAGTATGGGACTCACTAGGGTTGTAAAGGGGTGGAAAGTTTCCGGGAATTTTGAAGGACCCGGGAATATTGGGAATTTTCATTTGGCGTTTATTATGTTTAAAACATTTGTTAAAAATTTCATCAATTAGAAAAAATATCAAAAACATATCTTAAGCATTTCTTATTTTCTTTAATTATTATAAACACTAATTTGGTCACGTTGGTGTTGATTAAGAATGAGGCTTATGCATAATTATTAATTATGCATACCTTTTCAATATTTAAAAAATACTGATCATATTTGGGCACACTCACACCAAGGTCCGCAATAGGCTCGCAAGTAAAAGGGGGAAAAACTAGTATCAGTCAGGTCAAACTTGGCATTGTTTGAGCCGTGTGAAGACAAGTCAACTCAAATTGAAGTTGACTCTAAAGTCGATGATGCTGCCAGAACAGTCATTAGTAGATTATCTGAAGAAGTCGAGCAGGAGGAGATGCTAACCGGCAGCAACTAGATTATATACTAGAACAATGACTTTATAACTGACTCAGTATCGTTTTTCTTTATAAAAAAAAACAGATTGGTAATAATTCATTTTTGGAATTGTTAAACTAAATCAGGTGTTTGTATTTCTTAAGTATTTTAGTGATACATAGTACTTTTATTCTAAACAGTATAAGGCCATTTTCCTGTTTCAACATCAAATTAAGATTGTTTTGAAAGTTTCTGAAAATTCCCCAAAATTCTCGTTAATTCCCAAAATTTCCATGGAAAGTTTCGGCTCTAAAAATTCCCGGGAATTTTGCAACCCTAGGACTCACCTTTTTTACCGCAACCAACTACAACCAGAAGACGACATCAGATGTGCCTTAACGACCATCAACCCTAATTTCCATGAACTGGTGAAGCAAGTTCAGGGACAAGGTTCCCATTGAAATTTGAGAATGTGAGCAATAAACAAATTTCGCTAAAACAAGTTCTTTTGTGATTGCTGTAACATGAGTCTGCAAAAGTTTGGGCTATTGCAAAAATAGTCCGTGAATTGAAAAGGTTGGGAAACACTGCTCTAAATGAACAGATGCCATCGTGGACGTTCTATACTATCTCCATACAGACATCAGGGCTATTTCAATCATAAAATGAATTGCGTCATTTGTGTTTGCGTAATTCTGAACGCGGCATAAAGTCGTATATTCTAAACAGAACTCCATTATATTTATAATGATAGTCTAATCCTTCAGTCATGTTTTATTTTGTGCCCATGATAACAAGATGCTGGGTTTTTTTTTGCTGAGACTTTTTGGTCATTTGTCCGAAATTACTTGAAAAAATTCGGTCCTTTTTTATTTATTTTGATCATTTTTCTGATGAAAATATTTCCTTACAAGTAGCTAATACAAACCAAAAATTGCACTTCCTGACTAGCTACAACATGAAGTTTCACTGAAAAACGTTGCCGTGTTTTACCTGAGAAAAGTTAGAACAAACAAACGTTCATCAGCGAAACTCAACCTTGCAACACCCGGCCGCAGACCATGACTATATTTTTTCGGACATTTTGCTAAAAAATCGGTCAATGACCGAAAAAAATCCTAGACAAGATGTAGTACACTGCTAATCACATGTAATACAACAGGAAGCACAAAAGGGACATGTATTCATCAAGTTACATGCTTCCGTTACTTTGGCCTACCAAAAATACTTTGAACAATGAACTACCTTTTTGTCACCTCAAAATATTGTATCACCAATTGAAGCATATTCAGAAAGCAATGCTGATCTCATGGTTGCACTTTCCTGCATAATAACTATACATTCAACGTTTAATTTATAAACCAGTTATTACACACTTTTTATTCAGATATAGATGATTTACTAACTACATTTATAGCATCCATAAATTTGATTTTAAAATGGATGGTTTTTCTATGAGTTCTTTTGGTGATGGAGTTAGTGGCGGTGCTCCTGCTGTGAATCAAGAAACAATTCAACAAAGTATAAAGATGCTCCAATTACAAGCTCAAATTGAGCAACAGGAGTTTTTGGTTCAAACTATTAATGATAAATGCTTCAAACTTTGCGTGACTTCGCCAGGAACAAGTCTTGATGGCTCTCAGCAAAAGTGCTTGGCAAAATGTGTGGACCGCTTTGTTGATTCTTGGAACTGTGTATCGAAAAGTGTAACTAACAAAATTCGACAGCATTCTGCTATGCAATAGTGATTATTAACTTTTCCATTGAAATAATGTTGAATTTTTTTGTGTTACAGTAGTACATGTAGGCTACTTGAATTTTTTTTACATGATTTCGGTATGTATTACAACAAGATCATGTATTGTATGCATTTGCAACAAGTATTTGAAAGTTAACTTTCTGTTTCTAAAATTAGTGAATATTTTTTCATTTTCTTATGAACATTGACAAAGCCATTTTCTGGTAGTCTGTAGTGTATTTTTAATGTACAGTAGAGTTAGCTTTATTCTCCACATTTTTGTCGGTTCTGAAAGAAATTTGACCTGTTATAGGTTTGCTATTTGCATAGTTTGTCAGTTTGCCTAACTTTTTCTAATCCCCTTGAGGTGACGAATTAGGCGAATTTTATTGTATTTGTTTGAAGTGTTTTTTCATTGGTTGAATGTTTCGTGCTTGAAACAACGTTTGTCAACCGAAACTTTACAAAAATACATACAAGTGCATCCACTGTAACTGCTAATAAAGTTTGAATCTGGGACAGATATTTGCAGGCACATGCATCACATCTATGATCTTGATTTGCTATAAACGTTTTTTGATTTAAAAAGCAATCACCGTGGTTTTATCTTTTCTGCTCAATGTTTGCTGGGTTGTTAGCCGTTTGATAACAAACCTATCGATGCAAGCTACTGTGTGTTTCAAATGTTCGTCATCGTTTTGGTATACTCGATGAGATAGACCTCTCATTTTTTTATGATTGCTTAAAATGTAGAATCATTGTTCTTTTCCAGGAGGGGCAGCATTCACAACAGAGACTTGCTTAATCAAACAATATCTGAACCCGCATATTGTAGAGTTAAAGTGAATGCAGGTTAGGCTCAGCCTCAGGGATATCTATAACTACGGTTTGGCTATACCCAGAAATATTAAGTTTTCTTTGTATGAAATCAAAGAACTAGTGATCATCACTTAGGGATGGGCAAAATAGAATACCGAATATAGAATAACCGGTTGTGAAGCCAAACCGGTTTCAAAATGCATATGAAATCGGATAATTGAAACCGCTTTAACGATCGACTCCGAGCCGCTCCGTCTGGTCGCAACGAATTCGCTGCAGCGAAAGTAGAATTGTTTATCGATTTAGTGCAATCCGGCATAGGAAAAACGTACGAGTTTCGTTGTTCGCATTAAAGAGATCTTTCTTGTCAAGCGCAATATTTTTGTGTAACTGCCACATCTGCTTCTTCAGAGAGATGTTTTTCAAGTGCAGGTTTAACTGCCACTAGTGTTGGGCGATATTGAAAAAAACAAAACGATACAATATTTGAAAAAATACTCGATATTTTTGTTCTAATTAAGAAAAGAGTTTCTCAGTCTTTGAAATTAGTGTCGGCAATAAAAATGCCGAGGCCACACGAGCGTGGGTTAGACGAGCGTGGGTTAATATGTAAGGTTAGGGTTAGACATTCCTGCCAGTCGTTATGCCACAGCCATAGATTTGTTCCTTAGTCAATACCCTGATGGAGCTCTGCGAAAGAGGCGTGTGGATGGGTATCAAAGCACGAAAGCCGCAAAACGTGGACGCTTCATTGCGAACGGCAAAGACAGTGTAGATTTACAGCCAGGCGATGAGCCTCTTGATGTGTCTGATTCCAATGATGACGCGACAACCTCGTGCTCCGATACAGGATCTGATGATTTCGATTCTGACAGCTAGTTCGTTATCAAATAGACTTTGTGTTGCTCGCAGTATCCCAATTGTGCCGAAACTATGTTAGTGCATACGTAAATCGAGGCAATCTTCTCGCAGGGAGCTATTAATTCGTTACCGCTACCTGGTTGAGCAATTAACGTTATTTTATGATAATTCAACGTCGCTAGATGTCGAATTAATATAAAACAAACGTAAATTTCTTTTTGGGCATTGTTGTTACGCAATATAACCCGCCGGGAAAATTAAATCGATTTGTGCTGACTCAAACGTTGAATCAACCCAAAATTAACTTACTTTTTCTCCCCGTGAGTTATTTAACGTGAATTACCGTAACAGCGTGCGTATCGCGTTGCTCGCTTTATCGCTACTTTTGGCATTATTACATCACATCAAATCAAACAGTGCGGTCGTGATGGACTACTCTAGTATATTTTTCGCTTCTCGTTTTACATGTTTTGGTACAATTTTTTTCGTAATAAACGTTCAAAGCAATTGCCGAGGCAATTTGAACTTTTGCCGTTTGGCCTCGGCAACGTTTTTGTAAGGGTTTGCAGTTACGAGTTAGGGCTGTGACAGTTAAAACATCGAATGAAATTGAAATACATAGCGATATTGAAAAAATATTGTATCGTATCGAAAATTTTAATTCGAATAGCCTATCGCCCAACACTAACTGCCACCAAGATGAGATCCCGTTTGACTGGTGAACATTTAAAAAGCCTAAATTTGTTACACTGCAATAAGCAATTTTGTAATGTTCATTGTTTTTATAAAATCATTAAAATGTGTTGATGGTAAAAACGGTCAATTATTCTAGAATAGATATCTGTATTCTATATTCGGTTTCAGTATTCTAGAATAGCTAATTATTCTATTTTGCCCATCCTTATCATCACTTCATAATTGCGATTCGTTGCGTAGTTGTCTATTTTACTTGAATCTTACACCGCCCCGATTGCTCAGCTGGTTAGCGCGTGACTTTGTGAACGACAAAGCTTCAAGATTAAGCGGCGCTGGTTCGACTCTTGGGGTGTGCGCTTGAGCAACGGACTTCAAGGACTGCTCTCCATTCAGCGGCACGTAATGTTCAGTTTGTTTTTATTTCTGACCATCACAACGAAAAGCAATATTATGCCAAACGTAGCAGAGGTCGTGAAAAGGTAGAAGCGACAAAGCGCAGACGTTATAATGTGCATGATACCATACCAAAGTAAGACAATCAGTTTAATATATGGCACGGTCGCAACACCTTAGCCTAAATGGATGGAATAATTTCTCGGCAAACTTCGCTCTGTCAATCTCGGTACCGGCCATGCGTCAATCCTCTACAAATATGTCAAAAACTTTTACAAGTATACGAAACTACCAGGAATAACCTGTCAAGGCTTTGTCTGTAATGTTCATAACTTACGTGTAACGGTAAGTTGATCTTTGTGGGCTCTTCGTAAATCAAGATGAAGGCAGATTCATTTACTCTAAAATCTGGTGACCTACCACAGCTGTAAACATCACATAATAATAATGAATGGTTTGATCGGTACAGTGCAGTAATCAGTGAAGCGTGTTAAATCCGCATGAGGCAGTATTGCTTATCTGTTACACCTCCCTTCTTGCAGGATGTTCTTAAGCATTACTAATGACATTCACAACTGATAACAAATCACAAGCACGGTGTAAATAATTCAATCACGATATCTTGCAGGTGTCTTAATATGTCTGCCAGATCGTGTCGTGCGATTAAGAGTATTCTCAACAACCTGCGGAGTAGTTTCATTTGGTGGGGACACTAGGTTGCTCTGTGTGGATGACACTTGAGCATTGTGTGGGAAGCTGGATGAAACTATGTCATCTAAATAATCATAGTTACGTACAGGTGTTGAATTACAAGCTTTGTACAAATCACGCCGGTTTCGTCTAATTTGTCCATGAGAATTTTCAATGACGTACGAACGAGGCTCATCTCTTTCATTATTTACCATAGCTTTTTCCCAATAATTGTCTTTACGATAACGTACTTCATCTCCCTTTTTCAATACAGGCAATGACTTAGTTCCACGGTCATAATAGTGTTTCTGACGACTTTGCCGGTTACACAAATCATCGTAAGCGTCAACAATTTGCGGTACAAGCAACTTCGTCGCGATAGGCAATTTTGTACGTAGTCTTCTGCTCATCAACATTTGTGCAGGTGAATACTGCAATCCAGCAATAGGCGAGTTACGATACTCTAACAATGCAATATAGGCTACAGATCAGTATCATCATCATACGCTTTTTTCATCAAATTTTTGACAGTTTGGACAGTTCTTTCAGCCTGGCCATTACTTTGACTAAAACCAGGGCTAGATGTTGTGGACTTAATACCCCATTTGCTGGCAAATTGTAAAAACTCTTTACTACCAAATGGCATATTATCCGACACAATTTCCTCAGGAATGCCATGACGTGAAAAAATTTGTTTCAATTCATTAACAACACTTTTTGCAGTTTTATCAACTAGTTTCACTACTTCAGGGTACTTGGAGTAATAATCTACTACAACAAGATAATCAACATTATTAAGAGTCATTATGTCCGTTCCAACTTTAATAAAACGTCCATTCGGAATCACATGAGAGATTAATGGTTCTCTCTGATGACATCTTTGATACTTGCCGCAAGTTTGACAGTTTGCAACAACATCTTCAATGTCTGCACACATTCCAGGCCAATAAAGCAGTTCTCTTGCCCTAGATTTACATTTTTCACCACCTAAGTGGCTTTCATGAATTAAAGTCAACATTTCAGATTGTAACTTAGAAGGAACAACGATACGTTCATTTGAAAAAACAATGCCTTCAGAGAAGTGCAATGTGTTCTGCATATCCCAAAAACGTCTTGCTTGAGCCGGTACGCTTTTCCGTAGACTTGGCCATCCATTCAAGCAGTAGTTGGATATGGTTTGTAAGGTTGGGTCTTCCCTTGTAGCTTTTCGGAATTCTTCAAGTTTCGGAGAAGAAACAGGTAAATTTATAATCAGTGAGTGTATAACATACTCAAGCTCTTCATTCAATGCATTGTCTGATGTCTCCGGTAAATATGCTCTCGATAACGTGTCAGCCATATACATGTACTTTCCTGGTACAAATTTTACTCGAAGATCATATGGTTGCAATCTCAGCATCAGTCTTTGAAGTCTCGGTGGAGCCTTGTTTAAAGGTTGCTTCATGATTGTTTCCAGCGGTTTGTGGTCGCTTTCAACAGTCACGTCTTCTTTTCCATACACATACTGATGGAATTTCTCGGTTGCAAACACAATGGCAAGCATTTCCTTTTCAATTTGTGCATAATTCTTTTCGGCTGATGTCATTGTTCTGGACGCATATGCAATAGGCTTACCCTTTTGCAATAAACAAGATCCTAACCCACTCTGTGATGCATCGCACTGAATTGTTACCGGATTGTTTACATCATAAAACGATAAAACTGGCTTACTTGTTAACACAGTTTTCAAGTGTGTCATCGCTTTGTCGTGTTCATCTGTCCATTTCCATTCAGCGTTTTTCTTTAAAAGTTCACGAAGGGGTGCTGTAATCGTTGACTCATTCGGTATGTACTGCGATAAATATTTTGTCATTCCCAAAAATCTTTGCAGAGATGCAATATCGTTTGGTTGAGGCATGTCTGCAATGGCAGATACTTTCTTGTTGTCTGGCTTCAACCCATCTTGTGACACGAAATTTCCCATGTATTCAACAGTACTGACTTTAAATTGAATCTTGTCCTTGTTGAATTTCACACCCTTGTCCTGTGCTCTGTTGAGCACACTTCGAAGAATTTCGTCATGTTGTATTTCATCAGTGGCTGCGATAATCAAGTCGTCAGCAATAACATGTACACCCAGTAAGTCGCCAAACGTTTCTTCGTTTCGTTTCTGCATAACTTCACTGGCGGATGAAATACCGAAGGGCATTCTTAAAAATCTCTTTCGACCCCATGGCGTGTGAAATGTTGTGAGATAGGATGATTCGTCACTCAGCTTCACATGCCAATACGCATTCTTCATATCAATAACAGTGAAAACATTTTTCCCTGATAACTTTGCTTGTACATCTCCTGGCGTCGGGATGTTATGACGTTCGCGCATGATAACCGCATTAAGTGGTTTGGGGTCTAAGCATATACGCAAGTCTTTGTTTTTCTTCTCAGCTACCACCAAGTTGCTTACCCATTCTGTTGGGATGTCTACATTCACAATGATGTCATCCTCTTCAAGCTTGTCCAGGACGCTTTTCAGTTTGGGCTGTATTGCATATGGGACTCTACGGGGTGGTTGAACTACAGGTTGTGCATCAGGCTTTATCTGAATGTGGTACTCCTTTGCATAGGTACCAACGCCGGTGAAAACATTAGCATAATTAGTGTTTACGCTGTCACGTGATAAGGGTTCACTACATACATCCACTCGCTTAACTAAATTAAGTTTCGCACACGATGATTCACCCAATATCGATAAGTTTACAACATCAGTAACATAGCACAATAAATCAAAGTAATCACCGTTCTTATTTGCACATTTAATCACAGTAGTGCCTAAAGGCTTCACATTTAGATTTCCAAAACCACAAAGCTTAGTGTTGGTTTTAGTTAGTACTTGACCAGTCATGGCACTAAACAATTTCAACGGTATCACGTTGGCTTCGGCTCCTGTGTCTAGTTTAAACAAGACAGAAAATTTGTGATTATCTCCATCAATAACGGTAAGATGGGTTTTCATTCTGGATGTAAACTCTTCGTTACTGTTAATTGATGAGATTCTCAGGAAACCTACATCCTCATTTTGTGTTTCAATTTCATGCACGGGTACATGTCTTGTCGCACTGTCATTTGATCTCCTACAAACACTAGAAAAATGATTACGTCCACCACATTTATGGCACGCTTTGCCGTAAGCTGGGCATTTTCTAGGAGCATGTTTACCACCACAATATTTACACTTAGTAGGGCTATAATCAGTTTTTGCTACTGCACGTTTAAAATTATTGTGCCTAGTATTAGTACTGTGCTTGCTCAAAGCATTGATAGCATGTCCGTTTGCAGAATTCATTACTTTCATGTGATCCTTGCTGGCTTCTGCCGCATGACATATGTCCAGTGCTTTAGCTAATGTTAGATCAGGCATTTGCAATAACCTTTCTTTCACATGCGAGTCCTGCACACCAAACACTACTTGATTTCTTAAGTTTCGCTCTTTTTCACGTACAGTCTCAAAATTACATCCTGTGGCAATGGTTCTTAAGTCATTGATCCATGAATCAACGCTTTCTCCTTCCCGCTGTGTGCGTTGCTGGAAGCGATGCGTTTCAAATATTTCGTTCTTTTGTGGCTCACAGTAGGTCTTAAACTTTTTTAGGACATCTTCTAGAATATCTTTCTTGTCTCCCTCTTCATTGGAGAACACGAAATTGTCAAAAATTTCCTGGGCCTCAGCTCCAGCCGCATTCAAAAAATTGGCTATCTGGACTTCCTGTGCCTTTTTGGTGAGTTCAGCTGCTACGTGGTACACTCGATATGCACGCTCGAATTTGCGCCATGCTTCTGCAATATTTGTCACAGAGAAGCTCATTTCCTTTGGTTGCCTTAACTCCGACATGTTTTTTACAATGTACGGATTACTAGCGCAAAACGTACTGGTCACTCCAGTTGGACAACTTCAGTCCAAATTAACGTCTACCAACTTCTTATCTCACTCTGACACCATGTAATGTTCATAACTTACGTGTAACGGTAAGTTGATCTTTGTGGGCTCTTCGTAAATCAAGATGAAGGCAGATTCATTTACTCTAAAATCTGGTGACCTACCACAGCTGTAAACATCACATAATAATAATGAATGGTTTGATCGGTACAGTGCAGTAATCAGTGAAGCGTGTTAAATCCGCATGAGGCAGTATTGCTTATCTGTTACAGTCAGTGCTAGGATAAAGATTCAATACCAAACCACCTTTCAGAAAATCGATGTTGACTCTATTGTTTTGGCTGAAGGGTTAGTCGGTGTTTTCAAATTTAATTTCAGTCCTGATTTTTGCATAGCCTACTACAGGTTGTTCTTAGAGCTCTTGTATATTGTTTTTTTTTTAATTTTCATACCAAACCTCTTCACACAAAAGTTGCTTTTAGGGAAGGGCTTCTTTACCATATTTACAATGCCGTAAAAATCGCAGACTTTACGTCAATTTTTATTTTGGAAATTAAAACTCTTTTACCAAAACATGCTTCAAGATAGTCGCAAACAGTTTTTCTGGCCTGGGATTTATTTTAAAGTCTTGTAAAGTTGTTACGATTTGTGCGCATACGTAAAGCTTGGTGTAGACTGCAGAGGAATTTATTGAAATTCATGGCGCGACAAGGTAACATTATTGACTGAATCTTTATCCTCGGACTGAGAAAGCTTCTTGCAGAGCTTAATCCTGGCAGTTTCGCAAACTTGTAGAGGCTTTGAATCACTGACGCAGGTCCGGTCACCGAGATTGACAGAGTGAAGTTTCCGATTGTTGCCGGGGAATTATTCCATCCATTAGATGCGCTGAATGGAGAACAGTCCTTAACGTGCGTTGCTCAAGCGCACACCCCGAGAGTCAAACTAGCTCCGCTTGATCTTAAGCTTCTTCGTTCCAGAAGTCGCGCGCTATAACCAACTGAGCTATCGGGGCGACATGATGGTTTCTTAGCGACAACGCTCGGCCGGTTGGATGTCTGCAAGGCCAGTGACTTTTAAACCATTCACATTTTCAAACCACGCTACTGACCAGGGGTAAAGCAAAGTAGGCTAAAATATTTACAATATAAAGAGCAGTTTATTGTACAAAGAAGCATAGTAGGTAGAATTGTCACATATAGGCCTAAGCTTCCAGCACGTCAAGAGACAACATCGCGTATGTTAACTAGTAGGCTCACTGGACTTATTTATAAAAGCATTTCTTTCAATAAAAACTGATAAATTTCAAATCATCCCAGCGAAGTATAACCAATAAGCAACGTTGAAAATAGCAAACGACAAAAAATATGCCCTTCGAAAGTAAACATCAATGTCATCCAATTCGAACAGACAGCATCTTGGTATGCAGCAATTTTGTTTGTCATCCTTCATTGTTTCATCACGAGAAGCATAATACTCCTAAAAAGAATCGATTCATTAATCATTGAAATGAAGTCAGCCTGAAAGTGAGAAAATCTATTTTACCCTTACAACCAACACAAATGATTCGGTTAGGACAAAAAGCGACACGTAGCAGATAGAATAATTCGTAAACATGAATACTACAACTAGCATTAACATAACTTCACCCTGATACCAAGGCCTGCGTCAATGGTTTAAATTCGTCGCATTCCCAAAATTAATCATTTTTGCTCTACTCCTCAGACCAAGGATATAAATTACAACCTTCTTTGTGAAAAAGCAAACTGACTTTATATATTTTAGCATGTCCATTTCCGCGATCGAGTCTATCTTTAGAGTCTGGATTCAAGGGCTGTCTTTCGTTGAAAAGTTGAACATTCAAAGAACCGTTCCCCAACCTCAAAAGATAATTCCTGAACAATCATATTACAGTGTAAGAATTGAGATAATGGCTCAGAGAAGCTCTAATCTACGTGGATAACTTACTCTCGTGAGTTCGGTGTTTCTTTACTTTCCCTTGCTAACGAAGCATTATTCTTTTCTATACGTTGCTCCAAATTCTGTAGTATTAAAAACATCAATTAAAATAGTTATCCCTAACTAAAATGTTAGGCTACCACATGATTTATAGGAACTATCAATCGAATCTTTACTTTCGAACTGTAAAAGCTCCTTTGAGAGCTTAATCCTGGTAGCTCTGAACGAAGAATCTTCCAGATCAAACGGCGCTGGTTCGACTCTAGGGGTGTGCGCTTGAACAAAGCATATTATAAAGGACTGCTCTTCATTCGGCGGCACCTAATGAATGGAATAATTCCCCGCTAACTACACTTCAACAATCGGAAACTTTATTTTGTCAATCTCGGTGACCGATCCTGCGTCAGTATTTCAAAGCTTCTACCTCTACAAGTATGCGAAACTGCTATGACTAATTTCTCAAAAAAGCTTTCTCAGTCCGAGGATAAAGATTCAATCGATCAACCAGATCAACCAACCAGCTCAGTGGCCGAGTAGTTTCGCCTTCGGCTCTGGTGCTGGTAGATCTGAGATCGATTCCAGGTCGGGTCAAACCGAAGACTTTAAAAACGGTACCGATTGTGTTCTATCCTGCATCGCGCAGTGAGAATGAATCGGGTAATAATGTGATAACATCGTAAACCTGATACAAATTAATAATGAGCCATGTCGCTAAAAGACCTTAGCTGTTGTAAAGCGACAATAAATAAAACCATAACATTATTATTATTATCATGGAAGCGTTTCAAACAGCTGTGGGATCCTAAATTTCCTCAAACCTATAACATAAAAAATAAACTTACTGAGTAGACTACCTACTCTGCTGAAGCCTGTAGCAACAAACTGTTCTGATTCATCAAACACCCGCACAGCAATCTTTGTTCTTTTTGCATTGATTAAACGTCTGCAAACGTTGAATTAGCCTAATGTAAACAAGAAGCTGTTTACATGAGCTTTGTTGTCTGATCAGCTGCATTGCCTTGTTAATGTTAAAACTCGGTTTGCCAGAACCGGTACAAACCAATTGAATCAGGTAAAGCTGATGAAATAGCCTAATTTTATGCAGATGAACGTGATGTTGGGCTTCCTTACTTTTTCATCCCTTTTGCCAGCTCAGTGGTAGAGTGGTTAGTTTCTTGGAGTCTAGTGCCGGTAGATCTTCTGTTCGATTCCAGGCCAGGTCTTACCAAAGACTTTAAAATCTGTACTGATTCTGCTCTTTTTTGCACAGAGCAGTAAAATTAGGGAATAACGTGTTCATGCTAAACGTGATACTCAGTGATAGACGTTGGTAAGTCTGGGTATCAAACCGGTAAGTCTGGGTCACAGATCGCCATGGTCTGGGTATACCGGTAAAATACCGGTAAGTCTGGGTATCAAACAAAAGGACGTCCGATCTACTTCTATGGCGCTTAACAAGAAATGAGTCATTAGAAATTACTCAGACATCAAAATCCGTCAATTTTGCATTGATTCGACGTTTGCAGACATCAAATCCATATAAAATGCAGGTTTTGCAGGCTATGTACCAAAAGATTGACAATCATGTTTGTATGTATAGCCCATCGTAGGGCTATATTTAGCATTTTAATTTATCATAGATGAGTTGAGTTCGGCTCGCAAAAATGTTTGCTGAAAATTGAATGAGGTCAAGATGTATAAAGCGACAATCTGCTTTTATTCTGACGTTTCGTCAATCAGAATTTGTCTTACTTTCATGTCTTACAGATGTCTACTTACTTTCAGCTCAAAATGCGTCATTGGATTGTAAATGCGATGGATTTTCGAGCGCTTCCTTTCTGTCATCAAATAATTTAAAATGCAAAACTCCAAGACGGTTGAAAAGATGTACACGAAGCAAATGCAAAGGTAAAGGTCGATGGCAGTGAGATATGAAACCTGAAATATGAAGGACACGATTGTAGAAAGAACGGAATACTTCGATATTCTATTACGCATCACCAGGAATTCAACTTGTTACTTAAAACATTGATGTTTTGCCAGACATTTTTCGCAATGAGTTTAAATTGCTGTAGGCTACTTTGGAAATTGGCCTAAAAACAAAAAAAGTAAAGAAATATTAATTATAATTAGCCTAAATCTACATAACTTTTAGCACGAAGTTGGACAACCAATAGAATGTCACAGTCATTCATGAATTTGCATGCAGTATTTCTGAAGCAGTGAAACGAACCAACTTCCAATTATAGCCATAAGCCTACGGAGTAAGCTATCAGTTCAGTACGTCATATCAGTTCAGTACGTCATAGCCCTCAGGAGGGCCGCAGGCATTTCTCTCTAGAGGAGCATACTATTCATGGTCATGAGAAAAATCAAGGGTATAGTCGAAAGGGCGCCACTCCGCAATCGAATTTAGGCTATAGCCTACCGTACAAACGTAGAAATGAAAATAACAAACCTTTGGCAATGACGTCTTTATGCCGGTAATTATCGTTGATAAAGTAAGCACAGCAGTCACACCTAACAAAATAGCCCATAATAAGTAGTATGTCAAAACAATGTAACCTATCTTTACTGTAAATTAGCAGAACTTGTACGTCTTTTTTTATGAAAAGTTGGTCGACTACAGATTAATAAATCAAAGCCAAAAAAGCTTCTGTACGTTTCATCCATTTTGATAAAACGTATAAAAAATTCTGATTTCAATAAAATTCATTTACAATTTAAAGCAGTAAAGTAAAGTTTAATAAGTAATAAAAATAAAATCAATGTAATCTGCAAAATCATTGCATTTTGGGAAGAGATATGAGCTAATAGACTTATACTTTTGACCTGACAAAATTGTCTTAACCTTCTAGCTTGGATTTTGACCGCTAAACTTAAATCATATTAAGTTTTTGCAAGTTTACAACTTAAAAATTTTCTTACTTATTGCGACTCTTGCGGGCACCGATGATGGATCCAGCCACATTCCTAATCCCGCTAAAATGACCATGGCCAGAGGTAGGAAGTAAGACTGGAAGAAGACAGACATGAGGTACCGTTTGAAGATGAAACAAACATGGAGCTGAGAAGAGCGAGAGCTTGACACCTCTATCAAAAAAGATGCAGGTGAGGCAACATGATGTGACACAATGCCTGGAGACACGCTAGTATCTTCTAAATATAATATAGGAATTCTGAAAGTCGTTTTCAATGTAACAAAAACTATTCACAATGTAACAAAAAATTTACCGTAACAAAACTATTCAATCCTGCCGTTTTTACATTGATTCAACGACTTCAAATGTAAAAACAGCATTGTTTTGACTGGGAATTTTGCGAGCTGGAAAAGCGTATAAGAGAGCGATAGATTGCATCTCATAGCCACAATGCAATACCACAAACACCCACATCCATGCAAGAGTGCAGCTAAAGAGAATGTAAGGCCCTTGGTACCTGAGGACAGGCCTTCAGCTATGTTGATAGAGACATTATTGTTTTGAAATTCATGGTTGGTGAGCCGGAACTTGGGCATTTGTTCGAGAAGCTCCGGCTTCAAAAAGATGACGTCACCTTTGCATAGTCTCCAGTTGAGCAGAATCTCATCGGTGTTGTAACCCACTTCAAAAAACAACTTCTGTGTAAGCGTGACGCTCAGCCCACGGTTGTAAAGCTCAGAGGAGACTTGTAATCCAGTATAGCAATGAACGAGAAAAGATGGATAAACGCGTTTACCCAGACAGCAAAAAGCGTTATGTTTACATTGGTTGAACGCCTGCAGATGTTGAATCAATGTAAAAGTGACGAATTTTGGTGACTGGGTAGATTTACCACATTGATTGGTTTGCATTTCTACCTTCGGATTAAGAAAGCCTCTGAATACTTGCAGAGGATTCGAACTGCCGACACAAGACCAGTAAGTGAAATTGACAAAGGAAAGTTATTGTTGTCAATTGACAAAGGAAAGTTTTCGATCATTATTAAAGTATTGTAGTCTGTTATTGTTGTCAAGTATTCTAAAATGTCAAGTAAAATGTCATTTACAAACTAAAATGTCAAGTTGTCAAGTATTCTATCCACTAGGTGACGCTGAATGGAGAGCAGTCCAATGCGTTGGTCAAGCGCACACGTCGAGTCGAACCACCAGCGCTGCGCTTGATTTTAAGGTTTCTTTGTGCATATAATTGGGCGCTTAACCAACCGATCTGTTGAGGCAGACAACGTGGACAGACAGTCCAATTAAAGGCACAAAAATTTCTTTCAGGGTAAACCTACAGTATATCGGTAACTTGTGCGGCCACATAACCCAAGTCACCTAAATCCAAGATGATGTTCCCAAGGACATTTAAATCTGCATTGGTTGGTTGGTTTTAAATCTTTATCCTCGGACTGACAAAGCCTTGATTGGTTATTCCTGGTAGTTTCGCATACTTGTAGACTTGTAGAGGCTCTTGACGCAGGGCGGTTACCGAGATTGGCAGAGTGAAGTTTTCCGATTGATGGCACTTTACTAAAATGATTCTGAACATTGACATAGTCCTACTCAAAAAACTTACAGCTTTGTAATGTCAAGGTACAATTCTCCGTGTCGAATGGAAACATGTGTAAGCTCATTTGACAAGCCACGGTTGTAGTTATCCTGAAACACAATGTTACTTGTCAGTGCATTCCCTTTAAATTTAAATTCATGATGAGTGAGACAGCTAGTGAGAAAATTATGATGTTTTATTTGTTGTGTACCGCAAGATTTGAAAAAAATACTACCCAGACAGAAAATTAAACAAGACGTTAAATCAATGTAAAAAACGATTGATTTGCGGTCTCGGCGAGGAATATTTATAATTTTATAATAATTTAAGAAGGTCACTGGCATTACAACAAAAAGGAAAGCAACGAAAAACTTTAACGGTCGTCGAATCAACTGCCCTAGTCAATTTAATTTTATAATAAAAAGAATAACCAAGGAATGATTTAAAGCAAAATCAAAGTAAAATGGAAACCCTGGCAGTCTAAATGGAATGTTACAATGGCCATCATGAGTGTATAGCAGTGTTGACAAGCAGCTAGTAGGTAACAGTTATGAAGATAGGTGAAGGTGAGTCTTATATTTGATCCAAGCATCGAGAGATGAAAAGATAAGATTCTCATTAGGCCTATATACTGTAAATAATTAATTTTTAAGAAAAATCTTCAAAGCAAAAGTGTAAAGTTTAACTTTTTAATATTGTTTAGGTTGAATCGTTAAAATTTGCATCAACCGATGTGTCAATATTTATCGAGCGACTTATAAAAATTAATTGGATTTCAACTACGACGTTACATTTTATGGGCGTAGCTAACACAAGGCAAAGAGGGATGCAATGTTTCCGACTTTCCATAGTAGCTAGATACATGTTTCATTTAAAATATTGCATTTGTATCAAAGTTGTTGCAAGGGTCTTTCTTTCCTATTGGTATGAACGGTGATAGGCAACTTATATCTTGTTTCTTTACTGGTAGTAGTGCCTAAACCTCACAACCATGTTAGCTTGACATATATCTTACACTCCACGACGGAAAATTAACGGCAAAGCAGACCGGTACGCATAAAATATTCTTAATCAGATTAAATGTAAATTCCTTTGCCAAAACAACCTTTGTTTATTTCATATCAGCTGATTTAATATGCAAATCAGATGCTTTTGAAACTCGCTGCTTTAATAACAAAGCAGCTACTAAGGCATATAACGATATCAGCAATCTGCTAAATATTGTTAAGAGCAATATTTTATGCTATGTTGTTATTGGCAATCCAACGTTAGGGTGCAAAGAAAATCTATAAATAAATCAATACAAGCCAATGAAGTTGTATTGTAGTTGCATGAAACGCGCAACCTCTTTCTTTAGCATAACCAAAACATTTATCTACAATGTTGATGGTAATCATGCATTGTAAAAACTTAATTTGAAACAAATAGGTTTTAGTGTGTTGTAGTGATCTTGAAGATCAAAATCATCAAGAATATGCGAAGGTCACCGAAATAAAAGTAATCTTGCAGGTTAAGGTCAGATCCCGATCTTCAAGATCAATTGTGGTCTTGAAGATCAAGATTACTTTCATCTTTGACTGTACAGTAATATGGACTAGTTCAGTGTTGTGGGCAGTGGCAACATAAATTTTAAAACTGGCTATTTTCCGCTCATATTTTGATTTACAAAAATGCAATTATATGAAAACGAAGCTAATAATCAGGGGCGTTGATTCAAATCTCTTTCAAGACTCCGTAGGTGTACTCTAGAAAGACAGTTTGTGACATGCTCAAGGTGAACATAGGAATTAGCTTCTGTCCAATCCACTGAATCTGAATCATTAATTTCAAGTAATATAATATGGAACAAACATCTTTGCTTTCTTCTCTTTTTTTCTTTTTTCTCTTTTTGTTTTTTCTTTTTCTTCTTCGCGTAACAAGACAAACAATAATAATAATATGGATTTTTTCAAACAATAGTTGTAACGTTTATCTCGAGAGACTTATCTATCTCGAGAGACTTATCAAGATACTCGAGAGACTTATCTACGCCCGTGTCGAACCGATAATAGACCCTCAGCTCCCTCGGGAACAAGCCGGCTTTCGCCACGGAAGATCAACCGTAGACCAGGTCACTTTGATGACCCAAGACATCGAGGACAGCTTCTCGGCAAAAAAGAAGGCTGGCGCCGTGTTTGTCGACCTCACGGCTGCCTACGACACTGTATGGCACAGCGGCCTTACCTGCAAACTACTCCGTCTCCTTCCTGACAGGCACATGGTCCATATGATTATGGAACTTGTGCAAAACCGCAGTTTTACCCTTTCCACCGGTAGCGGCCGACGAAGTAGACTTCGTCGACTCAGGAACGGCGTCCCACAGGGCTCTGTCCTGGCTCCCCTCCTCTTTAACACTTACATCTACGACCTGCCTGACACCATCTCCAGGAAGTATGCTTATGCAGACGATCTGGCTCTCCTGCATCCAGCCGGAGATTGGCAGTCAATGGAGAGGAACCTAAGCCAGGACATGTCAACTATATCAACATACCTCCAGAAATGGAAGCTACAGCTCAGCAAGGCAAAGACAGTGTCGGCGGCCTTCCATTTAAACAACAAGGAAGCAAAACGTGAGATCAACGTTACCACCGATGACGAACACCTCCCCTACTGCGCCGAACCTACCTACCTCGGCGTAACCCTGGACAGGTCACTCACGTACCGACGACACCTGGAGTCACTGCGCAAAAAACTATCTGCGCGCGTTGCACTTTTGAGGCGGCTGGCGGGTTCCGGCTGGGGAGCTGATGCGAAAACCCTTCGCACAGCTACCTTGGCCCTCGTCCATTCTACCGCTGAGTACTGCGCACCAGTGTGGTGCCGCAGCTCTCACACCCGCCACATTGACACCGCCATCAATGACGCACTACGCACTGTGACTGGATGCCTGCGTCCCACTCCAACGGACTGCCTTCCCATCCTTGCAGGCATCCAACCTGCTGAGCTTCGCCGTAAAGGAGCCATGATTTCCCTTGCTCGTCGCGCACTGGACACCGACCACCTCCTCCACAGTACACTCCAGCGCCTACCTGGAGGACAGCAGCGACTGAAATCAAGACGCCCATTTGTGCCCGCCGCACGACAGCTTCTGAACAACGTTGAAGATCTTGGAATAAGTGCGGCACACTGGACGAACTACACATGGAACATGGAGTGGCAAAACAACACCTCCCGACTCCGTGATTTCCTACCCGACGTCGATCCCCACCCTCCGGGAATGTCCCTCGCAAGACTTGCGTGGGTCCGGCTTAACCGCCTACGAACCGGCGTCGGTCGCTTTCGTTCAGACATGTGCAGATGGGGTCTGGCTCCCTCACCGGGATGCGAGTGTGGCGCCACAGACCAAACAGTAGATCATGTCGTCCATGACTGCCCAATCCATCAACCACCACATGGAACGCTTGGACTGAAGGCCCTGGATAACGAGACTGTCGAGTGGCTGATGACATCATGCCCAAACATATAGTCCGGAAGAACAGCTCATACGACGAAGAAGAAGAACGTTTATCTGATGAATCTGAAAATAACTATTGCTAGAACAAATACCAATCCTAATAAACACTTAAGCTTTTCAGTATTTCATAAAATAAATTGCAATTCGTATTTGTAGCAGGAAATAAGAATATCTAACCAGTTCATGAAAGCACGTAACTGCATGCAGCCACGTTGTTAAATTCATATACAATCAAGAAATTAAGAAGGACAGTTCATAGCAATGTTATGAATTTCACAAGCATCATTTTTATCGAAAACGTTTCTAACGATCTAAAGCTAAGAACTGGCATGTAACTGACAGAATAAAATAGACCTACACATTTACACAACTCAGCCAGACTCACTTGATACTGTATACGACGTTACCATCTGCAAAAAGTCGCATTATTTTGTTCTCTACTGTAGTAGTGTGAATGAAAGAGTTCTTCGAGCCAACAATATACAGATCTAAAAAACATATCACTCATGAGATTCTGTTTTTGCTTGGAAGTTTTAGTTTAAATTTTCAAGCAAATGGCTTTAAATGCACTGTTGTAGGCTGAATCATGATAAAACAAATCACTAAGAATAAAAATCATCTCTAAATTTGTGTTGTGTTTACAATTACACCAACCTTGCATGCGTTAAAAAGGTGGGCAATAAGACTTAACATGCAAGATAAGTGTACAATTTGTTTGTGTCCGGTAGTCGTAGTTAAAAACGACCTCGCAGTGGTGAATAGCTGTTGCCTGTTGGTTTCTATCGGCTCCTATGATTGATAGATATAGAAACAGTACTAATATTTAGAAATATTACTGAATTTAATACAAGTGTTAAATTGTTTAATATTGCATATGTGCTTCTCTTTGTTATTGTTTTATTTTTGCTGTTTTTGGACGGGTTTTGTAGCCGTGCTAGTTACAGACATTATACTCTCGCTACATGAACAACTATTCAGACACGTTTTATGCATTTAAAAGTTTTGCCACCTTTTCCCGTTCATTGACATGCTGGTATGATGATCATAAAAGCTAGTAGTATCTTTTTCGTCTCCGACACGAAAATTATTTGAGAAAAAATGAAATGATATGATGATGTTGTTCTTGCGACTACGTTGTAACAATACGATTTTGCAACGGAAATACGACGTTCAACTAACGTGACACAGTTACTTAAACGTCACATCCTTTGGAGTCCTCTTCACACATACTCGCAATTGCGTTAGCGTGGTTCAAGTTACTACATCTACAAGTTTGTGTAGTTCCCAGTCATCTCAAGTTCAACCTACTCACAGTTTAGCTTTGTATGTTGGTTCACAGCTGTATATCTCCCATGCTACATGCTAATAATTGTTTGAAAAAATGAATATTTTACAGTAGGAATGAGATAGCTTACCAGGTACCCAAATCTTTTGCAAGAGACGGCTAGGTAAGACAATACTATTTGTCTCGTTAGAAGTGAATTTGAGACGTTTGTCGGTCCAATGTTGATGAAGAAACAGAGTAAAAGTGAGATCCTGAAAATTATAATAATCATCCAGGTTACACTTTTAAAAACGATTATTTCACACACACAATAAGCTACTGCCACAGCTTAGCGCATTCAGTTCTGCATTGAAAAGTTCGTTATAGTTTTTGTCCATCTTCGCTTGTTTTTTGTTTTTTTTTCCGAAGGAAGACACCTACATTGATCCTCCACGAGATTACCGATGACAGCATGCATTGCCTTTCTGAAGGTTGTGTTAATAGCCCCCTACAAAAATGTAAGCATTTTTTCCTGCAGGTTTGTGTTAACTGATGGAGGGTAAGCATAAAATAGACCTATTAGCTACACCCTGATACGAACGTTGTGTTCTGGCTATCTACAATTTACACCTATTAGCAAAAGTGTAAGTATGACACACAAGTTTGTGTCAAGAGGTCACCTATAAAATTGGCCCAATGGTCCCATTTTTATAGAAATGTTGTAGCCTATTTTTAACTCACTATGGCTTATAAACCAAAATGGGCTTAAAATTTTAAGGTGAGCTTGCCAAAAAAGGCAAATTGTCTCCATGACCAGAATTTCTACATTATAAAAACAAACTTCTAAATACTGTCAAAAAATAAAATACTCACCATGTTCTTTTCTGAAATATCTGTAATGCTTTCTATCATAAGATATACTCCTACTCGCGTAGGAAAGCCTGAAATGAACGAGTATAATGCAACACAATCCTTGTTGGTGGTTTCACGTTTTTAGATTGATAGATATTACGAAAAAGTTAATGTTTTCCGTACTAGGGCGATGCTATGCATTTGTTTTAACTCTTAAATTTATGAGAGATACTGCGGGAGAGGGTCACAACTCACAATACGTTTTAAAAATTGATACTGACCATTGGAAATACAAAAATTGGATACAAAGAAAAAGGTAGGCTGACTCTTAAATATCTTAATTTCAGCTGATTTTTGATGGGCGTGTTTGGGAGATATAGGTTCCCTCCTCGTGGCTACGTGCCAGCCTCAATGGTGCAATCGGTTGAGCGACCAACTTTGTGAACAAAGAAATAATAAGATTAAAGAAACAATGGTTTGACAGCTTTTGTTCATGTCACCAAGTGAACGAAATAATTTACTTTTAGCAACTTTACCAACAAGTGTAAAATTTGCTTGTCAATCTCGGTAACCGTATCTGCGCCAATGGCTCAATTACCTCAATCTTGTAATTATTGACTTTCAAGGTTGGATAAAATACTTTTGATTATTACAAGAAACGTCACAAATGGATAATGAATTTAAATAAACAGAAAATTCGATTTCACGTAGCGTTACTTCATTACGTCAAGTGGATTTCACCTTGTGATTTAATAAAACTTCTTAAAGATAACTTTAATACAATTGAAGACTTATTTGGGTTTCTTTTGACCGACTGAAGAAAAGTAAATGAAATCGAGTTAGTGATTGCCTTCGAGGCCACAAACCCTTCCCGGTCGACAATCCTCCGCAATCAATGCAAATTAACTTTGTCATTATTGCGTTTACGATGGGGTGAAGGTTTTTGAGAATTAACTTGAGAATTAATTTAAGCGACAATGCAACAGTAGTCTATTAGTTTAGAGTTAGACGCTTGCATTTTTGCTTTGTAGATATTCGATATAAGTTTGTGCCAAATAATAGTTGGTTAATTATTTACAGTTATTTGTTTGTTTGTTTAGATGCATTCGGTATTTACTGAAGAGGGCAAAGAGTTCTTGCAGAAAACATTCGAGTTTATCGTGTTGTTATTTTATTAGTGTATTGCATTTGTTTTGAATAATGCTATTCAATCCCATTAAGTTACTGTCAGTCATTTGCTTATAGTATAGTTGGTAAAATCTGAGATGACTCGGCACTGTCTGCTTTGCAGTCGAGAGCCTGCATGTTCGACTCCAGCCACCCGCACTTGCTGTTGTTTCTCTGGGCAAGAAACTTTACGATAATTGCCTCTACCCAGTGATCGATTTCGAGTAATGGGTAGTACCAAATTTAAGTCATAAGTAGAGTAGACAACCGGAAACAGACCTTGCAGTCGGCTGCAGCGTGGGTCAGGTGTACGTCGAAAGGCGTACACCGATGCATAGCGCTCAAGTCCGCTTTCCCGCAATGCAGGATAAAGATAATAAAACAAAAAAAACAAAAAAAACATATCTGCGATGGACCACCATCCTCATGTTCCTTCCTCTTATGGAGGATTGGAATGAAGACAATGTGCTATTGTTCACGATCATAAGCTTTTTGTGACGAACTTTCAAAATTCATATTACAGCGCTATATAAAAACAAACATAGTTGTTATTATTGCTATTAAAATACAATATATTCATATTGCATTCACTGGGGTCTGGATCTAGCTTGAGAAACCTGCACCGCATAAAGCACTTTTTCTACCTAGTCTGCTATAGATTTTACTACTGTTCTGATTGTTTTTGTCGTAGCCTTCAGGTTTTTTCGTTTCATAAAACCATCCGAGCGATGGAACGAATCGGCTGACCTGTGACAGCACTCTAAAGTGCGCCGGTTCGACACCACTGCAAGAGCATGCGGCGGTGTCTTAGGCAGGACACTTAAAAGCATGCCTGAAGGTGGACACGAAGATTGGCTTCCTTGCCTTCCCGTCCACTTAATCTAAATCGTTAATCACTGGGCGCGAGCCTGGATACGACAACAACCTGTAAATAGCTTCCAAAACAATGAAAACTTGACAAGAAAAACGGAATTTAACTTTGGTAAAATCTTTATTTTTTCTTGTGCATCTATAAATTTTTCAAGGTTTAAGTTTTAATGTGCACAAATTTAAAATCAATGGAAAATCAACAATCTTGAGAAAAAACTAAAACGCAGAAATTAAACTTAAAAAATATTTTTGGGAGTTTGAACTTTGATCAAACATCGATCGAGCACTTAGAAATTGGCAAATATCTGAAGTTAATCGGGAAAGCCGAAGCTAATTTCCTTCATGGTAGGCTTCAGAATATTTCTACACGCTCTGGTCTTTCGTTAGTTAAACCGTGGACGGTTGAACATAACATTTTTGTCTACAAAGTACAAACGTCTGATTTGATTACTTGCATGATGTTCCAATCAAATCAACGCTTTGTACTCTTTACCTCAGTTACATTCTTGTGTTGTTTTCTCAGTGTAAATTGCGTGGCTATTAACACTGCTTTAGGTAAGGATCAGTGGCGCCGCCAGACCTTCAACATTGGGGGGGCAAAATATTGACAATGCAAGACAGTAGCATAGTCAAAAATTTTGAAAGGTGGGTGTTGACAGCCGGCGGGCGAAGCCCGATGGCGTGTTCGCCGAAGGCGATACTTAGCAGCGGGGGGTCTGGGGGGCCTCCCCCAGAAATTTTTGAAAATTTTTTTCAGTTTGGTGCATTCTGAGAGCATTTTCAACAAAATTGTGGGTATAAATATTTCTGTAAAATGGTGCTGTCCGGTGGCATAGCAAAAGGATAAGATCATGTTTTCTTCGGCATTTTTTGGAAATAAAGCTAAGTCTCTATGTTTTCTTGTTGCTAATTCCAGACTGAGATATTTGAATGTTTGGTATTGGCAAAACTCGCTTTTTTAATGCAGTTTGGTTTAAAATTAGGCAAACTTTGTTTTAAAGACATAGGTTGATTGCTTTTTTTTGCGAGATTATTACAGTTTTATTATTTATCAATTTTCTCCTTGGTTGATTCAAAAAACGATCTTATTCCGGTAAGTCACTAACTTTTATGCTCTGAAGTCAACTCAAAGTTTAGAAAATGTAACGTCATAGAGGTCATACATCTTGATGAGTGTCAAACAAAAAGCTTTGAGACAATGAAGTTACTTTAGGCTATTTCTGATATATTCAAGTTTTGTATAACGAATAGCTGTTTAGATGTTAATCTAGATCGAACAAGCGATCTCAGCAGTTGCAGATGGCTTGCATCCTTGCACACTGCACAGTTTGACGAGAAATTACATCATAGGCTAAAACTTTTTTTGTAAACAATGTATTAACATCCATAAATTCAATTTGAAAGGTTGAAACCCCCGAACCCCCCTCCCTTGGCTACGCCACTGGTGCAAGACAGTGGTATATTACTTAATTTCTCTTGTTTTCTACCAGGGCTGGAAAAAATGTTTAGCTTCCCGGGAATCTGTTTTTTAGAGAAAAAATTTCCCGCGGCTTACAATCACGATAATGAGAACCTTATATTTTACTAATCTCCGGAGCTGACGTAAACCTTAAAAGTCATGTCGACTTATTCTTGATGCCCCCCTTATCGAAAATTGTTCTTTGTAATACCGCTTTGAAGGAGGATTACGACTATGAACAAAAGAATAAATTTTAAACTTCATATTTGTATTGAAAATACATGACGTAATGTCTTCCAACCTTATCACATTTTTTTCATTACATAATATTTACTACCACCAAACCACTTTTGACGATCGAATTTGTTAATTTATTATTCGGTAAAATGTTTAGATGATGTCACGTCATTACGCCGATTTGAGATATAATTTCATTCATGACGTCGTATGGATGAAAAACTTTTACAAGTTTTATACTCTGCTGAAATTAAAGAAGAAACATAAATGATAAATATTGGAGAAATTGAGCCTCCTTTACAACTTAAGAATCGAACAACTCAAAACTGCTGAAACAAAACGTTTTGTTTAAGTGAAAGAATCACTGCAAGCAACTAATGCCAAAATGCGCGCGGAAGAAGTCATGGGAGTGTGAGGTATCAAAAATTTAACAGGTTGTTATTTTTCTACATCAATGTGACGTTAGTTAAAACTTTAAAAAGTCTATATCTTTGCTTCTGTCGAAAATCTTTTTATCTACTGTACAATTTAGTCATCAAGGTTTTCCATACTTTTTTTTAAAGAGAGAGCTTTTACCTCCCCCCCCCCCCCCCCCCCCCCTTGCAACTTGAGTTGACTTACTTGAGGTTGGGATCCAAATATTAAAAAAAGAATATTAATATGTGTTAATAAAAAAAAAAATTAAAAAGATGATGCCTAAAACATTGGGGGGGCAGCTGCCCCGCTTGCCCCCCCTTCCGGCGCCACTGGTAAGGATATTACTGTAGCAGTGCAATCGACTCACAGTCGACGAATTTCACGACTACAATATTTTACTTCGACTTACTTTGCATGCTTTGTCTTATTTCAACGCTAAATTGTTTTTAGCGCATAATTCGTTCATGTATTTAGAAGTATTATTCATTTGACATGATTTCGTTTTAAAGCGCTTTTAAGTAAAATATCTTTTTAACTAAGCAAGGAATAACTTTATTTTACCGTTGTTGGACGGTTTTATGCTGAGCTCGTAGCTATGTACACGAAACAGTTTCTCTATGTTCCTCGTCACCTCAGTTCCATGACCATCATTGCTTTCACCGGAGTGGTCGCCATATTCATCTAATATTTGAAAATGAACGAATAAAGAGGGAATCACCAACATGAAGGTATGGATGATTAAAATAGTTTCTCATCTTGAGGGTCACCATGTTTAACCACCGTTGGAAACTTAGACTTTTACCGCCAACCACAAGATACCTTGTGATATTAAGTCACTTGTCGTTCCTTGACGTCATCATGAAAATGACCTGCTGTGCTGTCAGTTTTGGTGTCTGATGGATTGTTTTAATATTAACCCAAAATAAATTTGGCAGCACTGCTTTTCTGTCATCGAGAGAACCAAAACAAAAGAGGATTTCTAAACAATATCTTAAAACGCTGACGAATGAAATGTTGACCTGGCATATTTCTTCGTGCGTTACCAATCGAGCCAAATGGTGACAGCGTTGCATAAGCTTTTGAAAATACACTTGGGCTACATCTTTGTGTCAGAAACAAAACTCTGTTAGAATTGCATAACTCCTCCTTTTTTCTTGGTATGAAAATAATGATAAATTACTATGAGAGCAACTGACACTTCCACTTACTGCAATAGGAAAACATGTTACTACAGCATTTCTAAGCTAAAACAATTTATTTTTTACGTTGATTCTGCGTGTATCGCCGGGTAGCCATGCATTTTGCTACCTAGAATACCACATCAAAAAGTCACTCACTTTGTTCCATAGATGTCGTCATGTTCATTGTGAAGTAAAAATATATCAGCAATATAAGAAATCTGAAAGAAAATAATATATCTTGAAAGAAGGTTTTGAATGAATAGATTTTATGTAATTTTCCACTTTCAGAATTTAAAATAGGAAAGAATTGCATTCAATGCAAACGAAAAAATTTGAAACTTTAAGCTATATATAAAAACGGAAAATACATGAAAACCTTTTTTTCATAGATTAGACTAAGCCTTATTTCTGACAACATATCGGACTTTTGAGCTGTTTTACATATTGTTAAATTTGTTATCAGTTGTATTTTTTTATACTTTGTTAAAGATGATAAAAGATAATGTTTTTAGACGTACATTAAATTATTTCTACTTTATTTCCCAATGAAAAAAGAGTTGCTTAGACTTTAAGTTTGTGAATTTATTTGTAGAATAGCGTAACCTTACTTGTGGTGCTTTGATGTAGTCATTTCTGGGTTCTCACAAGGGCTTGCAGCGTTTGTCCCAACAGTGAAACGCAGGAATTCAACAGCTACCTGTTTTGAAGGGTTATTTTATGTCACACAAAACAAATTCAATAGTTTTAAAACTTATTGTTAACAAATGTAAGTACAAAGCTGTTCGTTGAGATTGATGCAATACTTAAAACTGTGGAAAAATATCATCAGAATAATCATGCTTTTATTTGCGCCCATTGCGATAACATACAGTAAACTGCGACCACAGATGCAATACAACAGATGACAGAAAGCAGCGAAGTGAGTAAGTGACATATAACCTTCGAGTCAGCTGCTCCCCTTAGTTTGGCTTGCCATTAGGTGTCTTTGCCGAGACGCAGCCGCGTGCTCTGAAGCGGTGTCGAACCCACGTCTTTTCGAACGTCACCACTCGGCTACGCAGCCGACAAGAACACTTGGTAAATCCAAAGCATCGTCGTTGGCTCCAGCTCGTGTCCGAGCATTGGTTCTATCTTCAAGTTGTTGGATGTGGCTTTGGATGGTGATGTCGGGTGTGTGATTTTGGAGGCCTAGTTTGTGGTGAAATAGACGTGGGCAAAAGTAACATTGTATGGAGGGCGGAGAACGTGGTTTATACAGTTTTTCTTTTTTGTCATATCAAGGGTTACGACCGGTTGTTGAAGATTTAAATTAAGTGGACAGAAAGACAAGGAAGCAAATGTTAATGTGCATCTTCAGGCATGCCTTTAAGTGTCCTGCTAGCGACACAGTCGCATGGTCTTGAGAGGTGTCGAACCGACTCCTTTTCGAGTAACCTTCCAGAGCTTGGACCATTCGGCTAAGCAGCCAACAATTAGGCCAATATGTTTGTAAATGTTGAATCAATAAAAAGTATTACACTGCTTGCAAACACAACAAATAATTCACAAAATAAACATTTTTTTTGAAATATTCAACTTTACAATAAAATTTAAAATCTTAAATTTTTCCAAAAACTTTTTTTAAATTGA
Source organism: Aplidium turbinatum (assembly GCF_918807975.1). Lineage (NCBI taxonomy): Eukaryota > Metazoa > Chordata > Ascidiacea > Aplousobranchia > Polyclinidae > Aplidium > Aplidium turbinatum. The sequence goes on from NC_137477.1 coordinate 5,607,401, forward strand.
GTGAATTTAAATAAAAAAATAATGAATTCACAGCCCAAAATTTCACAACCATAGTGGTCTGAATTTCAAAGACTGCATTGGATGGGACTGAACCGCTTGAAAACTCAAAATGTTCAAGCTAACTCTTTTTTGACATGCGGGAGCATTTTTGAACCTTAAAGTGCGATATGAAGTTTTTTAACATGAAGTGCGATAAAGCAGATTTCTAGTTGCACCATCCTCGGCAGTTTCATTTTTTTTTCTCTCAACAGAATAATTGTATTCCGTGTACTTTATAAGAAACTGGTTATAAGATCTCCTGCTGCCATGTTGATTACAGACTGTCTACTTTGTACGACCAACAAACAACCACTGTATAACACTAAAATACTGCTGCTTCAAACCAAATTCTTATAAAACAGCAAGAAAGAGGAAACAACTTCCTTGTTAGCAAAATGAGCGAGGTTTTTATTTGAATTGTAGTCGTAACGACATTTGTTAAGCGACTGACTTTGAACTCTTGGATTAATCCATCACCTCATTGATTTTGAAATAATGAAACAAAACATACAAAACTGCATAGTGCCTTTTAAGTTAATTACTTTTCAAATAAAACAATGCTATAACTCTGCTGTTTTACATTTTTTGTTGAATGGCAGACTACTTAAAAACGTTGTTTGTTCAAACGTAAAGTTCAAGAAAACAAGCTGAAAGTTGAAAAAATGTCTGTGGAGTTCATCCGCGCATTGATCAGTTGATAAAAAGCAATTTGAAGTATCCAGCTAATACGAACAGAGATAGACAAAAAACACAATTTTTTTGGTACTCTGTGTGATTAAACGTGTAGGCGTAAAACACAAGGTTATTTCTTCCCAGACAACAAAATTCGTCATTTTTACATTGATTCAACGTCTACAGACGGTTTTGACAGCAAATGACGATTTTTGCTGTCTGGGTACAGAGAGCACAAGCAAGAAAAGGTTAAGAGCCACTTCTATAGGAAAATTATAAAGTTATTTTTTCGAACTTTTGATACAATTCGATTTTTTTCGGTGTGTTTTATTTTATATTTTGATGTTTCTCAAGTCGTAGAATATAGCTAAGGTTTTTAAAACAATTAAAGTTTTTTTTTAGTTTTTGGGGTGAGTAAAAAAATCGCCCTGATGATAATAATTATGTAATTAAAATGCATAATTTATGAACAAGGTTACCCTTTCGATCTGTAATCTGTCATTTTCTATATTCTCGCTCAATTTAAAGACTGACCTGGCAGTGCAACTTTCAATCTCAGTGAGCTATTTATACGTAGGTTTATTAATTGTTATTTGGATATCTCTATGGTGGTAAATGATGAACAACGTAGCAGTTGTAGCATTGAGTTATTTCATCATCATCAGTATCATTCTTTGGCAATAAAATTATGTCTACTTTGAACTTCTTAATGTTGAATTAAAAACAACAATAAAATAGCAGCAAATTCGGGAGTACGGGAATGAAGAACGAAGATCATGTGTAGTTGAATATAATATGTTATCTTTATGGGAGTGGGCAAAGTGTCTCAAAAAAAGCTCGAGTTGGTTGAATTTTTTATTGTCTATTTGAATAATTTAACTCAATTTCTTTGTTACTTACAATCTGTATATAGATAGCTAAAGCGAAATGACTTCTTTCTCAAAGTCAAGTCATACCACTAGGGCTGTCGAGAGGATAATTTGGGTCCGGTACCAAAGAGACCCTCGGCTTCAAATCAAAGGACTTCTACGAAAAACTCACTCACTATATTTAAAGAATTCGCGGCAATTTCTTCAAGTTGCCGGCCGCCTTGGAAAGATTACAGGCACATAAAATCATTCTGCTCTCAAGTCCAGAAGTACCGTCTGGACCCCCTGTCAATGCTACTGCATACCACTTTTGTTCTGTTCAAAGTTAAACTCATGCTAATTAGAATTTTTTTGGTCTATCAGTGACTTTTTGCTAACTTAGCTGTCTGCTTTCATTTCTTATCATAACTTGGTTTTACTTATTGATTGCTTCTTTAATATGCAAAAAAAAATTCATCAGCGCTTTATTGCGTCCGCTGCAAATAGCCTTGGCAAGTGACACTATCAAAGATGAGAACTTTCTTTGCGAGATTTAATTTTGTCTCTGTTGTACTACGAAAGCGATTTGATTATTCATATATTGTACGTACACGTTTTTTCGACGTAAAGTTACGTGTAAAACCAATCGAAAACAAGATTTACAAGTAAATTTCTGATAGACGACTGGCAGCTGGTGAGCACAACTAGAAGGTGACATTGTAGCACTTCGGCTTTTGATTAGCGTGTTAATCTTTGAGCTTAACGATCTTTACTGCTGGTGGAGTTCTTTTGCTTTATTGTGGTATTAATCTTATTACACAATTTGGATAGAGGTTACCTTTTTAACCATAAACAGACCAAACTGAGCAACAATACAACATTTAACATCATAAATCAAACAGCAAACTTTTTCGGCTACCGGTATGCATATAGCTCTTATCAAATCTTAAAAGAAAAATATTACATACGAAATACGAGAAAAAACATACAGTATTGATGTTTTTACTGTTAATCTCATTAACACACTCAATGTATCTCAAATAATTTTATTTTATTCTCAGCTTTCCTGTACTGCATACGCTAATGTTTATATGACTCATCAAGCATGACAAGAACAAATCGCTGGTAGTTTTTGCAACAAGATTCAAAAAGAAACACCACTCCATGACGCGCCCTCTTAGTATAAACCTGCCCCTGCCGACTTGGGTCAAGCTCAATAGAATTCGAACAGGACTCGGCCGCTTCCATTCCAACATGAAAAAGTGTAGTTTGGCTCTCTCATCGGCCTGCAAATGCGGCGGGGAGGAACAAACTGCGCTGACCATGTCGTTCTTGAATGTCCCATGGACAAGCCACCGATAATAGCACTCGACGAAGCTGCACTCACCTGCCCTAAAATATGAACAATCATGTCTCACAAGATAGAAGCTAGCAAAAGTTGTCCTGTTCACATTGATTCAATGTCTGCAAACGTTAATTCAATGTGAAAAGGAAATAATTTACCCAGCTGGGTTCCCAGATAGTAAATCTGTAGACGTTGAAGCAATGTTAACAATGGTTGATTTGCTGTCTGGGTTGTGTTTCGCATCATCTTTTGGAAGTCGGTTATGGATATTTTGTTGCGAAATATTGTGTTAAATCTCAAATTGTTCTGAAAGGGTAGTGGCCAAATGCCCATCTACATTCTTTACTGCTGAAGTAGGCTATAGGCTATTCACGATCGTGCAGTTCTGATACAAATACCGCATCGTGCTTGTTAAATAACAACCTTTGAAGACATGCAGGCAGGGTATGCAGTATACAACGGCAGTAGTAATCTACGTTGGAGAAGATAAAAAAGTAACGAAAATACTTGAGAAGCAACATTACTTTTGTTTATGTCGTGTACCTCCGCGTGGTGAATCCTGGTAACTGGAAAAGTTTTCAGGCTAATGACGACAATCAGAAGCAGAAACTGCAAAAATTGCAAGTTACAGATTTCATACGAACGACGACGACGAGGTTGCAAATACTTTCAAACGTTTACTTTTGAGACATTTTTGTTTTGTTTCCTTCTGTTTTCTATCAACTTTGCCATTGCACTTTTTCGTTTCGAAATGTACAAAAATCTATTTCGTTTAACTGCCTTCTCGAAAAACAACACCCACGAGAATCTCCATAGAACACAAGTGTCGTATGATGGAATGCTGTCAAACGTCAAGAAGTTTTGTCAACAACCAGCATAAACCGGGAGTCGAACCAGGATTGCGTGATTGGCAGAGATGTCTGTATATGCCGCAAATTCTACGCCACAGACTTGCGGCGTAGACTTTTTGTTTGCGCTAACGCTTGCAGTCACATTTTTTTTTGGATAGTTGTCGCTTGAGGCTACGCTGTAAAGTTTTTGCGGTTATTTAGCGCAAAGCGTCAATGCATACTTTTTAATGTCTTATTTGTTGTTTGCATTTTTTTTTATCAAACTTCCCAAATTTTGAATAAGTTGAAAGAATGTTTTCAATGTGCAAAGACATATTGAAACCAAAACGCAGCAAAATGTCAGAGGAACACTTTCAGATGCTTGTGTTTCTTCGTGGAAATTCAAAATAAAACTTGTTTGTTTCGGGTGGTTTATACCTTGTGAATGTTTGGCACCAAGCAAGCAAAATGAGTTTACGCTAGAGTATGCGCTGACGCTGCCAACGTTTTTTACAAGTTACGTTGACGCATACAGCGTATGGTTTTTCGAACGTTTGCGTTTGCGCTGACGGCGTCAATATTTTTTGTATGCGCGTACATCGCTGGTGATTGGAAAGCAAATGCCTTACCCGCTGCGCCACCCCACCGCTCCTAACGACACTAGGTTTGACAAAATATGCGCCTCACGCAATATTCCCCTTGCTTTAATACGAACCGAAAATCTAATTATTTCAGCAAGCAACGTAATGTTTTGCATGTCTTGATAAAGCGTTAGAAAGTTAATGATGGAATTGGGATGGAATGATGGAAGATTGTCTTCCATCCCGTCATCAAGATCTTCCATCCTTGACATTTTCCATCTTCCATCCCAAAATCTGTCTTCCATTCCATTCCCTGCATGCAGCATCTTAGAAGCTTTAACTTTAACCAGTTAACTACGTAATTTCTTGTCAAACGCACCTGATTTAATGCATTTCCCTGATACAAGTGAGTCTCATACGCACTTGACTGGTCAGTCTGAGGTGTTGAACTGACAGTGTTGGCTGGTTTTTATACGCAAGCGTTTTGATTGATATTGATCTTGGATGTGTTTGTTTGTTGTCATTGTTACATGATGTAGGGAGCCTAATGCTGCTTTTGATAACTTGCGAAAACATTAGACACAAAGCAAGCATAAAATTACATACGGTGCCGTACGTTAATTTCGTGACACATCAGGTTAAACAAAAAATAAAATCCATGCCATATAATTGTCATAGGAAATAACGTTAAACAAAAATGAAATTGCAAACGTTCTCTTGTGACTTCGGGTTACATTATTGTCAATATCTTGTTTAATGCAGCGCAAAAGAGTCATTATACAAGCTGTCGCATCGGCAGAATGTAAATTTAGTGATAATTTGGCTAGTTTTACTTGTAACGGATTTCTTGATTGCATTTTGTGTGATCAATAAAAAAATAACTTCAAAATTACACAACTGATTGCTGTGCAGCTTATCGCACCAGCAGTAGCAGCAAGGAACTGGCCACCCTACTCTCATTAGTGCCGAAGGCTTAGTAGCCTATGATGAGAACCTTATCTTCTCATTCCTCCGTGCTTGGATCAAGTATGGGACTTACCTTTAGCCTACCTTTTACCAGTAGTAGGCCAGTAAAAAACAAAAAAATATTTTGTTTCGAATCAAATTACTTACCTTGGACTCTCAATTGGGTTTTGAAATGGCTTTTTAATGAAAACCTTCCTTTCGCAATTTGGTTCATTAGCCTACCCTAAAGCCTAAACTAAATTTTGCGCCAGATCCAACGTCACACGAATCATTCCAAAGCGTAACAAAAGCCCGCGAAGAGTTTTTCAGGCCGACGGCAGTGCAGTTGCTGAGAAAAGCTTTGTGTTAAGTAAACAAAGAATAAGCTACCCTCAGCTCAAAATATTTTGCAGTGTAGACGAAGTATAAGTTAAAACATTCAAAATTAAGAATGGGCCACAAGAATATCACACGCAGAAAGAGCCAAACGTTTATAACCCACATCACAGTGGACTTGTAACTTACTTGTAGGCCACCACATTAATGATCACCACAAGATGATCTGGGGCGAAGAGCAACTTGATTTTGAGGTGGTGATGCACGCGGAAGGGAAGTCCACCAGTTTAGGTCGCGGGGGCTAGGCTGGAGAGTCTAGGTACCTGTGGAGGGAAAGTATGGATCAAAAATTTTATGCGACTCGTCCGCAAATTTAGAATGGCGGAGCGGGCTTGGGAGACAGGCTTATAAGCTTTCCGCAAACGCAAAAAGGGTTTCTTTTTACACCAATTAATTGGTGTAAAAAGAAAGGTAGGTGGGAATACTGTATATTGTATACTTTACCTACTGAAAAAGTGTAAACGTTGAAGGAACGAGCACGGGTGTGCACTAGCCAAACGTTGGGACAGATTCGCCCAGCTGGGTCGGAGGAACTAGCGATCGAAGCGCAGACATGACTAGGCTATGTTACCAGGACAAATATAAAATAGTGGGATGAAAAATATAGAATAGTGGAGTGGGCCCTGGGCGGTCGCCCAGTTTGCCCACCTCAAAGGCCACCACTGTATAAAAGAGTTAAATCTTTTTATAAGGCAGTCTATATAAGCAGTGCTGTGTTGACCCTTTGTGGGCCCCGGGACCGGATTAATTTTGGGCCCTTAATCGTCAAGCAAACCTATGATATTGTGTATATTTTTACTGCACCGATATGGAAATGTGGTTCACTTCAATAGACTTTCTCACAGTTTAGAAAACAACACAAGTGTAAGTAACCGCAAACACAAGTCTTTAGCTACACCTTTGGAATGAAAGCCAAAAGTGTTAAAAATTTCTAATAAAAAAAATACTGGCAATGGAGTATGGTCACGACGCGGTATTACCACCGTATCGCGCAAAATTTCGACTGTTTGAACTTTGCCGCGCGGTACCGCGCAGATAAAATCTGAGGACAAAACCAACACTGTAGAAATTATTAATTTCCGTTCAGATTTGGTCATCCAGCAACATTATTGTTTTTCACCATTTTTATGTTTATCTGGCAACATTACTTGTTCTGTCAACCAAGGATTTGTAAACTAAAGCAGTGTAAAGCGTTTTGAGGTCAGGTGTCCAATTATTTTTATTCAACATTATTTCATTCCAAGGCAAAGCTTTCATAATTTTATGCAGGCATTTAAGTTAATTAAAGTTTTTAGGATATGGTAGCCTCTGAGGTTAGTGGCAAGAATAAACAGGTCACTTGTGACAAGAGTGATTTTTGTTTTGGATCAAAACAATTTCAGTACCGTACAACATGTGATATGCCAGGTCTATAAGGTAGTTGAAGATAAGAGCAATTTCATATGCATATATTCAGAAACAAGTAAATACAGAAGAACGTTTCTGCTAAAAGTTCCCAGCATTTAATAAAAAGCAACTTAGATGAGCTATACGGTATCAAATGTGGATAATAAGTGCAGTAAGTTACCAGCACTCAATTGCCTAAATTGGCCCTAAATTTTTTTCTAACATTTGCTTTTGTTTAATAAATTCCCTTGCATTTGCTGTGCACTTGCGCAAGTGCACTCTTATTTTTGGTGGTGTAGGGGCAGTGTGACAGTTTGAGATGTTTTGCATTGCAGTGTACGGGAAGACATGTGCAGTGCGGCAGCCAGGCGCGGATTTATGGGGGGGCTCAAGGAGCCCGGGCCCCCCCCCCGAAATTTTGTGAAAAATTGTTGAATGGATTCATATGCTTCTAAACAACTGATATTAGTCCCACAACGGACTTACAACCCCCCCTTTGGCGCGCGTGTGACGTCACGATATTGAGAATGATGCTTTCAGTCTCTAAGTTATGTCTCTAAAACAAAGGTTGCCTAATTTTAAGCGAAACTGCATTAAAAGAGCGAGTTTTGCCAATACCAAACATCTTAGCCAGGAATTAACAACAAGAAAACATAGAGACTTAGATTTATTATCGAAAAAATGCCAAAAAAAACATGATTTTATCCTTTTGCTATGCCACCGAACAGCACCATTTTACAGGAATATTTATACCCATATTTTTGTTGAAAATGCTCTCAGAATGCACCAAATTTAAAGTAATTTTTCAAAATTTTCTGGGGGAGGCCCCCCAGACTCCCGCCGCTGGGTGTCGTCTTTGGCGAACACGCCTTCGAGCTTTGCCCGCCGGCCGTCAAAACCCCCCAAATTCCTGGCTACGCCACTGATTGTTCATATCTGTTTTATCTTTTTCTTACTTTTTAATTCATTTTAAAATTTTCTGGCCCCCCCCAAAAAAAAACTCCTAGATCCGCGCCTGGCGGCAGCGTACAGGTTTTTCATGCTCCAGGCATCACTAGTCAAGGATATTTATAATTACGGTATTGTAGATGTTAAAAATGAAATGATAATTAATTAAACTATCAGAAATGCTATTTTGCTTACATCTAACAATTTTTTAAAGCAAAACACTTTTATTGATAAAAATAAATTGAATATGTGAATTCATAAAGGGCCCAACTCCATTTTTTTTATTTCACTTTTTGTGCTTTCCGATTTCTTTCAATGAAAAGAAATTGAATACGTGAATTCAAAAAAGGGTCCTCCAGTTTTTTTTTTCATTTCACTATTTGTGCTTTCCGATTTCTTTCAATGTCTTCTAAATGATACTGAAAAAAAAAACAGACAAATTTTTCAAACATATCGGTAAACACATAAAAAATACCCTATCAATATTTCCATTGATTTTGAAATGGGCCCAACTACAGCAATTGCACTTAAACTTCTCCATAGTTTCGTCACAGAATCTTCACCGAGTGAACTTTTCAGTTATGATGCTTTTTACCAGTAGGCCTATGTTTAAGCATATAATCGTTACGGTATCAAGTTTCACCACAAAAGTAAATGACCAAAACAATTAAAACAGTTGTGCCAAAAACACTTTGTGGCAATTGGGCCCTTCTTGAATTCACATATTCAATTGCATCCCACCTGTTATATATATGTTAAATACATCTCCGCAGATCGTGTTACTAACGTTATCGCATTTTAACTTTGTTTTTAGATAGTAATAGTGTTTTTAGAGATGTTTCAGTGTAGTTTAGGCCCAAATTTGAGATGTTTTAGTATAGGCCTAATAAGGGCCTAAATCATCTTCTTAATGGACATGTACACCCAGTGAACTTTAGCAACTCAAAAAAACCTTTACTGAAACGCAAGAATCTATTATTTGTGGGCCTCCTGAGATGGTGGGCCCGGGGGCCGGCCGACCCTGCAGAGAGAAGAAGAGCAGGGACGACTATCTAGAAAACGCGGAAAAATGTGCTGGATATTATTGCTAAAACAATACAGTTACCATTTACGGCCACTGTCGAAAAGTGGGAAGTGTGATAATGGTGACTGGAAAGTTGCGGAGTGCAAAGGCTGCACTGCGTAAAGTGTTTGTTGGCTTGTTTGATTTTTTTTTCTCCTGAATAAGAAAAATTTGTGCTATTTTTATGATAATTATGTCTTCGCTCTGTTGAATTTTTAGATCATCGTACAAGATACAGATACAGTCAAGCTTCGAACTGATCAAAACCTGGTAGCCTACGTCATAATTTTCGTCTAAAACTAACAAATGAACAGCGTAAATAGGTGACAAAAGTAATAAGTGCTTTAGATAATTTGATCAGTGTAAAATAAAACGAAATCTTACTGCTAATTTTGCGAAAAAATAAAGTTTTCGTGAAAAGTGTCGATTTCGACACCAGCGGCCGTTGGAGGTATACTTTTTTTTCGGCCGTTCTAGTGTTAAAAAGGGAATTGTTGTTTTTAGCAATTTTAAAGTAGCCTAAATTCTATTAGTATTTCCTTTCAAAAGTTCTAAAAACGACTGGAATAGCGATGATCAGCTGGTTTCCGTCGTCACTTGACATCCGGAACCCCTCTTACTCTCTTTCCCATCTTCGCCTTTCTGTCGCTTGATTTCTTTTCTCGCCATTTTGGGAATTGGACGTGATTGCAGTCTGCAGTGAGAGAGTTAGTTCTCAATTCTTTGAGTTAAAATTAGGTAATCCGTTGATTTACAGTTGAAGTTGAGTAGCAATGACAAAGTTCACTGAGGTTCAACGTACAGTTAGGTATGAAGGTATTAGCCTAAGCTTAGGCTAGTGATATCCTTCCGGTTTAGAAAAGTTAGTTTTTGCCTATGCTAACTGATTATGGTGTCATAATAATAGAGGCTATGTAGTATGTATACAATATGTATAGTGTACACAGTCAGTATCATGAATAGGCCTAGTATCCTAGAGTTTTTCGTCAGTCTCAGATGATTGTGAAGACGTTAAACTGACAAGGAGAAAAAAGAGATAGCCTAGTCAATAGTGTTAAGTTAGCGGCTTAGCGCATCAAGGAAAAGTAAACTAAACACAAAAATAAATTTGTTAGGCCTAATGGATGGATAATTCGTTGAAACTGGACATTTACCACCTGTACTTTTTTGCTGTTAGGAATAGGTCAGGGATATCTATAACTACGGGATTGGAAACTCTATTCAGTGCTATACATCAGTAGGGGTAGGGTCATCACATTACTAGGACTACAGAAAGATTAACAAAATGAAATACCGACCAAAAGATATACAAAATTCGATTTTACAATAATAATACAAAATGTACACTCATATTAAAATTTAAGTGATGTATAAAAGTACATTTACGCTTTTTAAAAAAAAAAGATGAATCTAAAACATGAATGAATGCAACGAGTCCAAAAACCGCCTACTGTTGTTCTTTAGCCTTTTTCCTTCTGCAAATCGGATTAGAAGTAAATGAGAAGTGTTCAGCAATCAGTGAATATGCTTTTGTATCATCAACTTGTTCACAGACCAATCCAGTACGATACCAATACGTTTACGATGTCATCAGAACTAACCCGTTAAGTGCGTAATTAAATTTTCGAAAGTCTCCTTACTGTGCGTATTTAATTTGATCACTCGCAGTATTTTTCGTCGCATTATTGCTTGCTAGGATATTGGGGAACCCCCATGACGCAGCACAATACGCTTTTGTTCAATTTCCTTTTTGTTTCTATTGCTTTACTTTTTCCTCGACTATTGCGTAGAAGTCTCCGGCTGGACTATTGTTTTCTGGAGTAATCGGTATAATAACTCTCAAGTGATTATACCTTTCACCATTGTGAAATTATTCAACTAGTTGTTTATTATGAAGAAAAAAATAAATCAGTTCACAGAACAGAATAATTTCTAAACATTTATAGGACACTAAACAAAGTACACATAAGTTTAGTTTGGAAATATTCAAACTGTATCATTTTCTGACACTTGTTCTAACATTAGCAGCAACACAAAACCCTATTGTTTTGTTCACTATATGTTACAAAATATGTTTTCAAACACAACAAAATATTTCTGAAACTGCTTGCAACATTAGCCTACATCAAAATGACTTCACACTGACTGAACGCGCATGATGTGATTCGAATTTTATACACCGAAAGGAAGCTATTTCAGAAAAAAAAAACAATTAGGATGAAATCTTTTTATTTTTGCAATTGTGGTTATATTGTAGGTGAGTGCGGACTGCGGAAGCACCTAATATTGTAATAGAGTGATTTAGGGATTGATGATTTCTGTCAGGCTGCAATCGTTATTGTAGTTTGAACAATGCATTTATGTTTCTTCACACGTCATAATTGCTCCTTCCAGACAAAGCGAATAGAAGAAAGCAAAATTAAAAGTGCCATGAATAGCTGCGATCACGAAAACGACAATTGTCGTCTTACGCACAGCAAGAGCGACTGTCTCGGACGACAATTGTCGTTATACGCACTTAACAGGCTAAAAGCAATAGTCATTCTGGAAATTTTTTAAGAAGCAAACAAAATACAGCATGACTGCAATAATGGAATACAAACAAATAAACAAACCAGGCAAGCGTAGACTTTACAATTTACAGCAGGTGAATTGATTGTTACGCTTTTAATTGTTCGTTTAGCCAACTACTTGCTGCCCTTTGAGGTCAATTTATGTGATTGTTTACCACAGCAGCGCACAAAGAAAAATGACCCTACTGGTGTATAAAATGGTTTTCAGTTCCACCGAGTTTCCAATCCCGTAGTTATAGATATCCCTGAGATAGGTTAGGGGTCCGGGTAGGAAAGATGAGAGTGGTTATTGGTAAATGATGTCCAGGACTCCAGGAGCTAAATGTCCCAGAACCGACCAACTGACAAGCAGTTTTTGGCTGGACAGTGAACAAAGGAAGTAAACCATGTTATTGTAAAATATGGGTTGCTTTTGTGCAGCCTACTGTTCTAATAAAGCAACGTTGCTTCGACATACCGGTGCTACTGAATAAAATCGAGATTAAAATAGCTTTAACTGAGATTATAATAACTTTAAAGTTGTATTACCACCTTTTTTAACCTAAATAACGTCAAAAATAACCTCACCTATGAAGGAAATTTTGAAAGATTTCCGACTGAGAAAAAAGGAATTTTTCAGGACAAAAAAGGAATTTGAAGAGGATTTATCAATTTTCAGATGTGGAAGCACTGGGTGGCTTTGCAAAGACTAGGCTTGTAGGTTACAGGCTTTTTACGCAGGCCGGTTTCCGAAATTGGCAGAGTGAAGTTTTCGTATTGTTGAAGTGTTAATTGTTGTGGGGGGAATTATTTTATCCATTAGGTGCTGCTGAATGGAGAGCAGTTCTTATATTCATTGCTCAAGCGCACACTCCGAGCATAGTTAATAAATATAATAAATGTATATTTATTAACTATGCTCCGAGAGTCGAACCAGTGCCGTTTGATTTTGAAGGTTGTTCGCTCATGAAGTCACGCGCTAACCAAGTAAGCTATCACGGTGGATGCGTCGGGAGTTCAGCAAATTGTTTTAAGCAGTAGCGTAGCCAGGAATGTTGAATGGGGAGGTTTTGACGACCCAGCGGCGGGGGTCTGGGGGCCTCCCCCAGAAAATTTTGAAAAATTACTTTGAATTTGGTGCATTCTGAGAGCATTTTCAACAAAAATGTGGGTATGAATATTCCTGTAAAATGGTGCTGTCCGGTGGCATAGCAAAAGGATAAGATCATGTTTTCTTCGGCATTTTTCGGCAATAAATCTAAAGCTGGGTTTAGACTACGTGCGTTTTACGTGCGGTTTTGTTGCGTTGCGATTTACGTGCGTGTTGTCTCAAACAACTCGCGTTTACACTACTTGCGGTTTTCATGCGTACAGTGTTACGTCATTTTGAAAATATAGGTTATTCCCCTACATTGATGTCAATCAGCTGATCTACTTGACATCACTTCAGTTCTGTCAATGCGATCATTGCAAATTGCAATACATGTTGAGTATTACTTCCTCTGCACGAATGACTTTCACAGAAAGAAACAAGCTCATAACACAAGTAATTGAACTCTAGACTACACTAGCTATTAGCACACAGTGATATCAAAGTAGAACACTTTTGAGGGTCATATATTGCGAATGGAAAAGCCAAAAAAAAAATACTTATCAATATGGAGTGCAGAGTGGCATCCAGATTTTTAAAGCAATGCCAGATACATTTAATTGCACCGAGTGGGTTCTTGTGTTAAAATAAACTTTGTTACATGTGGACCAACACCAAGAGTGTACCACTGGAATTTTTAGACAGGCTATGTTTTTAGAATAACCTTGGATTCTAAACTCATGTTTAGCAAACACTTCGAAAACTAAACTGTCTATTTCTGGGCTATATATTTTTTGATTAGATTGACCTTGCATTCCAACCATTTTAGCACTGACCTTGGTATCTTTGTTCAACAACCTTTGAGGATTGAATTCTTTGTTGACTTTTTAGTAGATTGGTTTCTTTATTTAAATGTTAAAACTATACCACAAGTCTACTGCTAAAAATTGCTTTCCTACTTTGCACTCAGCATAAAGAGCACTAAAAATCCCGGCAATGTAAACCACTGAGCAATGCAATTGTATATTTGTGTAAATATACACTATACAATAAAGGGTGTATGAGATCTCACAGATCACTGCCATTTGTGACGGACTAAATTTTCTAATATTATGACAGGCTATAGTTTAATATCTGTTTATTTTCTGCTTTCATAAAATATTAATAGGCTAAAACAAAAAAAACTGAATGCAATTCAACTTTACTTGTCACCAGCGAATCAAAACTTACATAGTATTCTTGCATGTTGGCAGTTTTCTGTATACTTGTTTATAGGCTATGCACAAATAATGACAAAAGTAGATATTACAAATTTGGTAGAAGCAAATAAAATAGCACTAACAGAATTAAAAAGGTTGCAAAGTCACAACAATGACAAATATGGACAAAGAATTCTTTGTAATAGCAATGTTGATAATAACAAACCACCATGATAGTTGACAATTTTTGGCTGTTTATCAACAAATCTATAGGCCAGCAAAGGCAGTTAGTTATTCATCACAACAAATAATTTTCAGTAAACAAATTCTCTTGTGTTAATCTGCCTAATGATGGCAATTACAATATTCTATATTGACATGTTTGTGTCACACATGTATGGAATAATGTCAGTTAATATTATACTTTTGTCAAATCAATTGTAATGCCTAAGAACACATATTATAACATGATATCATGTTATGTGTGTGTTCTTACCACCAAATTCCTTTAAGGGTGATTGTAATGAAATGCACAGCCAAAGTAATCATAAGAACAAATGACTTCAAAATAATTAATTTTAAAAGTGATTGTAATTAAACACATAGTCAAAGTAACCATAAAAACCCATAACTTCAAAACTGAAATACAAAAACAAAATGAAATAGGCTATAAGCAAATGTACACCTCAAGTCTACTCTACATGTATACTTTTGAAACATTGTATCATACTAGAGTAGGTGTAATGTATTAATTCTGATATAGTATCATATATGTCTATGACAGTACAATGATTATGCAGTTTAAATTCTTTATCATGGACTTTATATTGATGTAGAAAGGGATAGACTTCAAGTTTCAACAGCAGAAGAATCACCATGAGTGCAATAAGACCACAAACATATCTGCAAAACAAATGAAATTACAATCAACGAAGATACACATAAATGCAGTTTTTATGTTCATAGCAATATGTGACTGAGAGAAATAGCCTATAAACATCTGAGAAGGAATATTACTTTATTTTGTCTACAAAGAACAATGAACAAGCCAAAATAGTGTTCGCATTGTTTGGTAATAATGGCAATTGTATCAACTATCAGCTACACTTTGTTTTTATGCAGCATGCTCAAGATATGCATTTGAAATAAGATCATCATTGTATGAGGTTCTGGGGCCGAAGTATCATCCTACAACGAAACCAATATAAACTAGGTTGTATAATTAGGAACGGCATAGCAGTAATCTACAAACACATTGCTGACTCAACTAGTTGACAACTAATTTGGCCTATTTCAATGTATGAGGTGAAATGTGCCATGTAGGCCTACTACACTATAAGGGAAGTTTGGACCACATTAGCAAATTTTCAAAATTCTATTGAAAGCCAACACAGCACTATAGCCTACAAACCTTCAAAACACCAGTCACTCTTTGTGGCCATGATAAAAGATAAAATGTTTAAAACAAAGCTTCAATTTAAAATCAAGATTTGTGATACAAACTTCTATAGAAGTCGTTTTAATGAACGTGGTCAAATATAAAGTGTGTGTCTTGATACAAAATATACATTATTAGACCTTAAAGTGCACGAAACGTCACCAAAGCAAGGTAAACTTTTATGGGGGGCAAGCATCTCAGAACTTTTGTATTGTCTATGTTGTATTACAAATTTTCATTTGTTTTAAACTTTGGTGTCCCCCCAAATATTTTTATAGATCTGCCACTGGACATAACTAGCATGTTTGCGATGACTTTTAAATGTTAAATATGCCTTCAATTGAATTCATTTTTCTTTGTTGAAACGCAAATCAAGCGATATTGTGTCAAAAGCCTCTACAAGTACCGGCATGCGCAACTACCAGGAATAACCTATCAAGGATTTTTCAGTCAGAGGATAAAGATTCAACAACCAAACAGCAATAAAGCCAGCAAAAAGAAAAGGTGGCAAAACCATAATGGTTTAAGTGAAATAATCAGCACTTCCAAATATAGAATAGGTAGGCTATTTGGTATGATCATTAGCTTCATACTTTAAAATAACATTTAGGTAGTAGGAACTTGATAGTCAACTAGTCATTTTACTCACCTTCTGGTTATGGTAGGCTCTCATAATGACATAAGCATGGTGATCACTGGTTGATTTACTTCATAACTTTCATAACATAAGTTTCATAATCATAGCCTAGATTTTTTTATGTGTAACAATCTATCGAAAATAAAGTTCAAAACAGTGGCCTAAACCTTGAAGAATGTAAAAATAAATTAAGTTTGACGAAGAAAAACACTAGCCTACTGAGAGGCATCTATCTTGCTTAAATATACAATAAAACCCTTTCAAAAAGTCTAAACTTCAGCAAAATCTGCCCAACAAGTCACTTTTGATGTAAAAAGAAATTTTTCTATCAATACTTCACAAAAAACTAACCTACCTCGGTGTTTTTTCGCAAAACTACCTAGACTGACTTAGCAAATACGCGACCTAGGATTCGTTGCGACCAAGGATGCCAGCGACAAATTTCCAATAAACTTAGATTGTGTGCTAAAAAAAACCCAGATGAGGCAAAAAAAACCCAGGTCCAGAAAATATGTAGTAAAGCGGTTAAAAAAACCTGCGTGCGCTTTCAGCACCATTTTTAAATCATTACACAGAAGCCTCAGAAAGCTACAAATAGTAACACGTAGCCTATATAATATATATAATTATACAAAAAAAACAATGAAAACTATCAATACTACAAAAAAGTGCTCAATGCTAAGCAAAAAAGCAAAGCAGAGCAAATTAAATCAAATATAGTAATTAATAACTATATTTGATTTAATTATACAATATACGGTACATGCTTATGTTGGTATGGTAGTTAATATATATGTAATATAACTATATACAAAAACAAGAGCTTGGTAGGCCTATATGGGCTCACAGCAAAGATTTTGGTTCAAAATTACCTTTATGGTAAAGCGTCTAGCTAGCAAGGTTCAGTGCGTGTTTAACCAAAATTTCTAAAACTGACTAGACAAAACCAATAAGGTTAGTTTTGACTTTTGAACTAAACTTTTTGCTGTGTGAGTTGTAGACTGCGGCTGAGGAGAATCATCATGCCTGCTTACTGCTTGGTGTACAACTACGATAACTTGGTAGCCTACTTAGCAATAAACCCTGCTTAGCCTTTTTCATTTGAACATAATGTTGAAAAGAATAACTCAAATTCACAATAAGTAAATGTTCAGTAACACAAATAGTTGTACTACTCCAATTTTTAGTCATCCACATTTTCATAAAGTTGGATCATTTCTTTAGCATCCTGTAGGCTACCTCACTGACTGCAGTAGCTGATGCAAAAAAACATTACCAGTAGGCTACCTTATCATTTTTGTGTTGCAGTGTGGACCATTTATCGAAGATCCCAGTGCCTTAATACCGTGCAAGCTCTGTACAAAGTTAAAAACCAAAAAAACCTAGATTTACCTAAATTTGAAATAAAAAAACTTAAAACCCAGATGTGGTCAAAAAAACCCAGATCTAGGTGGAAAAACCAAGGTCTGGCATCCTTGGTTGCGACAGCTTCAGCTTCCACTCAGTTCGGATCGCTTGCGACGGCTTGCGATTGTCTGAGACCTAACGCACGAAATACGTACGCAATGTAAACGGTCCCAATCACTTGTGTGTGATGGATCGAGCGATGCGTATTGTCGGAGTGCTTACGCACGGAAAACGCACGTAGTCTAAACCCAGCTTTAGTCTCTATGTTTTGATAGGCACTTTTACGTATTGCACTGCCCGAAGAGGCAACCGCAACCATGCGTATCGTATATGACATTACTGGTGTTTTAGTCACAACTTTTCTCATAAACTCCATTGTTTGCAGTCACTACGATTCTTCTTGCACTCAGTTCAGTTGAAGAAGAAAAAATAGTATTGGCAGAGGGTGGGAATCGAACCCATGCAATCGAAATTATTACTCCTCTGCCCTAACCATTAGGCAACGTTGGTTGTGGCGATGCATGCAGTTAAATTTCTTTGTATCAACATCTTTCGATAAAGACGACCAGTTAATCACGTGTTGAGTCATGTCACGCATGATAGCGCTACCAACGTCAGCGATGTCGTATGTCACGCATGGTTGCGGTTACCTTTTCGGGCAGTGCAATACGTAAAAGTGTCTACCCTATGTTTTCTTGTTGCTAATTCCTGCTAGAAGTGTTTGGTATTGGCAAAACTTTCTCTTTTAATGCAGTTTTGTTTAAAATTAAGCAATTTTTTTTTTAGACTGGAAGCGTCATTATCAAGCATAAAGAGATTGAAAGCATCATTCTCAATATCGTGACGTCACACGCGTGCCAAAGGGGGGTTGTAACCCCCCAAACCACCCCCTTGGCTACGCCACTGGTTTTAAGCGTATTGCTTCGAAACTTATGAAATATTTGTTTCCTTGAGGAGACGCGATATAGGCTACGGTAGTCGGTGGCCTACTACAATTTCAGATAACCTACTAATTTTTTATGGGTCTGCGAACGCTTCGAGGGCACTAAAAGGGGTCTGCCAAAGCAAAAAAGTTGAAAACCACTTCAGCCTATTAATTTAAAGCCTTTTCAAGAAGTCTATGTGAAACTGCAAAAAGTAAAGTTCTATAAAAAAATTTTCAAATGAAATATTTTCTTCTTGATCTTGGTGTTTTGTCGTTCAAAAAGTCGGGCTCTTAACCTAAGGTAAAGTGAAATTCACTTCTTGTTTTCTCTATGTTAAGACCTTCTTCATTTTTCATTTCTCGCGGAGAAATAATGTCTACTGTCGAAATCTTTTCCAACCAAGGTAAAGTTTTCTTGGTTAAAAAAGAGGAAGCGCACAGCGTCCGTTGAAAAAGGTTACAAACAAATTAACAGTAGGCTTTTTTTTATTTCATTTATTGGCAGGTTGATGCTATTTTTAGAGTTTGTATTTTTTGTTTTGAAATATTTCATAAACTTTCAATTGCTGGTTTTTGCACCCAAAATTTTTATGAATTACTAATTTGAGTACGAAAAATATATTCTATTCAAACGCCTGAGAGGAAAATGACACAAACTAAAACTAGGAATTGGCAACTCTGAAAGTTTTGAACAATTGATGCAGCTGCAAGACATGGCTGCATTAGTGCATTCTGCAAGTGCTGAACTGGCGGTTTTATTTTTAGTTTTTTGTTGTGACACTTCATTGAACAAGTTCTTATAAAAGCAATGATGTGGTTGACACAAAATTTATTCTTAATCTATACTATACGAACAGGTAGAAATGCAACACCTGTTTAAACAAAAGACTTGCTGAAATATACGGTACCGTACTGGTACGTACTCCTTTGCTTTCACATTGTAAATCTAGCTAACCTGTAGAACCATAAAAGTTCAAACCTGATTTTTAATAGTTTATTGTTAAAAAAATCCACTTAAGATAGTCTAGTTCTTCACAGCAATATTTTCCCAAACCATGCTTTTAAAGCAACTTTTGTGCATACTAATGAGTTTGAAAAGTTTCCCCATACGTGGGCAGTGGGCACTATATTTTGAAGTATTACGTAGCAAAGTTAGGTTACTTAATTATCTGATTGTAGCCTTAATCATCACAGTAAGGTGCAGTTGTGGCTGCGTAGCCGAGTGGTGAGAACATCTGCACGACGTTCGAAAGGACGTGGGTTCAATACCGCTCCAGAGCACGCGGCTGTGTCTCGGCAAAGACACTTAATGGTAAGCCAAAATAAAGGAAGCAGCTGACTCAAAGACTATATGTCCCTTCGCTGCTTCCTGTTATCTGTTGTATTGCATCTGTGATTGCAGTGTACTGTATGTTATCGCAATGGGCGCAAATAAAAACACGATTATTATTATTGTGTCATGAAAGAATGATGTATGGTATTCTCTTGGGTGGTTGCTGTAGACCTAGCTGGGTTAACAATTAGCATCTTGGCTAGGCTACATAAAATGAAAAAAATATTTGGGGAATGATTACCTATATATTTATGGCGCTATAAATGTAGTCACTTTTCTTATATTTATGAAACTATTATGCATATACAATTATACATTGTTGTGTGAAATAGTTTTCTGAAGCTATTGCTCCATTATTAAACATTCGGAAGTAGCTACGGTAGATCTGGAACACTTTATATTTGGCTGGGCTATGCAAAATGTTTACATTGCTTTATATAATCATGTGCCTTATCGAACATTGGTGATAGTGTTTCACTTTGAATTAAAAAATTATCTGTTTAAGTCTGCTTTACAACAACAGCATATTTCCCAGTTTTTTACAGCAGTAAATTATGATTTGGATGTTTTTTGAACTAATTAATTAATGGACACTTAGACAGAATTTTTTTTTGGTTGAAATATAGCAGGCAACAAAACTATGCAATGAAGGCTTTGCGATTTTTTACTTTAAAATGTATATAGTTGAAATAAAAATATGTGCTGTTGCTTTGTAATACATTTGTAATTATCAGATACCTCTCAAGGTGACAGAATAGTGACTAAGATTAGTGGCATACCTTTTTAACATGACGCCCAGACAAACTTTAAATGTACGTCCTTTTTAACAATGTAAGTTAAATATTGCATACAGGTCTTTTATGAACAAGTCACGAAGAAAAAAAATGTGTTATTGCCGTTTTATTATTTTCAAAGGCAGTCATGTGAGATTGTTTTGTTGTGCAAGTTTTTTTTTGTGAATAGAGTGCTGTGTTGATGCAACCGGCGGTGACTGACCTATAGATACAGGTATTTTTGTCGGATAACTGTAGACAAAAAAAAACTACCCAAGTCCGGCAGATTGTTTCAAAAACTAATATAATACAGGCCTCTAAATTCGTTTTTGTTGATGGCGGACAAACGTGTCCGGTCTGAGCAGCTATAACGGCAGACAAATTAAGTCTCACGGCGGACACACTTGTTGTAGTGTTGATCGTCATGCTTAACCACTCTATCTTGATAATTTTTCACCATTTGAGAAAGATAGAGCGATGGTTTAGAAGGCTTCTTAAAATTTCAGCGAAGCCACTCTGAAAGGCTGTCATCAGACCAACAACGTGTGCTTGAAAAGTCAAAGCGCCGTGTAGCTGTTTAATACGCCGCACAACTTCCTCCGAATGAGGTCTTGTGGCTACTTGCGTCACAATGCTCTGGACACAAGTCGGAAAACTCCTACACTAACGCTAGTATTTTCTGCTGTGTAAAGTTTCACTAGGCGTTTTTCTTTAGGTTTCTTTTTGCGTGACTTGTGAGCGACAGTGAATTTTTCCTCGGCATTTTCTTTCTTACTGTATACCAAAACTTAACAAATTTTGTAACCAACCGTGCCTTATCAATATTACTCAGAGATCAAACCCAGATATTGTGACGTAAGACTTGAACTAAGTTGCACGTGACTAGTGTAAAAGTACCTGTACTGTACTCTCATCGATTCTTAGCGAAGAGTTCACCTTTGTTATGCTGATTCAATGTCATCAATCGTTGAAGCAACGTCACATTCTGTTCGAGTGAGTAGTGAGTACTCAGCCTTGAGCTGATAGCCCGGAAAAATACAGGTGAAAACAATGAAAAACACCTTTTTCACAATTACGTGCTTCTTTACTAAAACTCACAAATACTTTGCAAGGTAGTCATCCACTCACTTTGGGTCTCAACTTTAAAATGGAATACTGTAGTCGTTGTATACATGAGAGCAATACGAGTGATTGCGATCGTGCCACATTTCTTTCAAGTTCTTAATTTTGTTTTTAAGTTTGTTTCGATCTCCAGCACGTTTTAATATTTTTACGTTTTGTCGCTTCTACTTTTTTCTCTATTGTTTTTGCTGTGATGGTCAGAAATAAAAACAACTCAACTGTTATACAGCCAATTCTATACATTTTTTGTATCAAGATTTAGCCTATGTGGTTTTTCATTTTGGGTGAACCGTACTGCGGTTGATTTCAGTAAAAAAATGTTTAGCTGTCTGATCCCCTTTGACTGGTCTGCTCACATCGTAGAGCATTCAAAGGGCTGTGGTTTGTCCATACCTGCCTATAGTGCCTAAGATGTAACTCAGCTCAAAGCCCCGGAATTTGTAATCAAAGTTAAAATGGCGGCTTTCACAAAACTGACAAAAACTGAAACTTTTACATTTTGCTAAAGGTTTGGAACCCATTAGATAGAATAAGAAAGTATATTTTGAAAAAGTATGATATGTTTATCGTTTTTTATCAATCCGGAGTCGACCGTTTTTTTAACGACTTTGTCTTTGGACATGCCAAAATTCCACCGACTCCACAGTCGTCATCTTAACCACGAAACTGGGTAGTTTTTATATCCACATGTTTATACTATCTATCTTGCAACCACCAGCAAGAAACTTGTTTTACATTGATTTAATGCCTGCACATTGCACAATGCACATTTTCTGGATAAAGATTGGATGAAGTAAAAACAGTTTTAGTGATCTAACAAGGAATTTTTCTTTCCTTTCTTGCCTTCTGATTTTGATTTTTAATGAAATTGTTTGTGGAAGTGTGAGAAATTATTTAAACTATTGATAGGATGATACATGTTGATCACCGACATATTAGCTATACAACTGAGAGTTGCTTAGTAACAAGGCTTTATTTAATTTTTCAGACTTTACATAGGTGTGATATTTTGTCTATATGCATTGATGGTTGAAAGTGGAACATGGAAAAAGCTAAAAGTAATTTTATCTTTTATGTTTTTAAGTAATTAGTAATTGTCGTATTTTAAAGACTGCATACATTACAACTACAGTAAATTTTGCAAACATTTGTACCTAGAAAGCACGATCCATTTATCACGGAACGGCCCGTTTCGGTGAGTCCGATCCCTTAATGTGGAATTTTTTCATTTTTTTTTTAATTATCGGGTACCGTAGCCTAATTATCATTGCCGTTTTTGGGTTTGGGGTTAGGTTTAGGGGTTAGAGGTTAGGAACTCACCGAATCGGACTCACCGAATTTTAGTAGCAGACCCCATTTATCAAGTAGGCCTACCAGTAACTGCTGCTTCAAATCTGCCTTGATAGTTAGCTTGGGACATTGTGTTGCTGGTGATGACAGACTCTTAGGTAGGCCTGGAGCCTTTGACTAAAAGGTTTTAAAACAAAGCTGTAAAGGTACAGCTCTTTGTTTTGTTTATTTTAAATTATAGTTTCACTGTGCTTTAAGCCTTCAAAAAAGACTTGTAACATTTTACATTATTCCAGGTAATGCCAATGGCTTTTTTTGTTTAGTGATGACAAAACGAAACATCAAAATGAAAAAGTTAAAGCAACTTTGACAAGAGATAATTTTTATTAAGGCTTATTGTACCGTACAGTTTTGGACTTTACAATGGCAACAGCAGTGTGATGTGCACTCGATACTACAATATTCTAGTTAAAGACATGCTTTCCATATTCTTTGTGTAATGATTCATTTAGCAAACACTTGTGTTTAACAAAGGCCATTGTGCAAATATTGACAGCCACAATGAAGTGCAAACTCAAAACCATTCATACAAAAGTTTGTCAGTGCTGTGTTTACAGAAGAAAGCGGCACTACTTTCCTTGTGCTTTCAATAGCCCAATCTAGAAATGCAATGAGTGTTGTGCACTTTTGATTTACTGGTACATGTGTTTTGTGGTGATATTTGAAACAAGTATCTTCTCATAAAGAACATATTATATGTTGTTGTGTATGTATATCTGTTGCGTACGATATATCACAGTAACTTCATCAACTCTCTTTTCAGTCTGAAGCAAGGAATCTGATTACAGTGGCCTATATGTATGATTGCATATTTAGTAAACTAAACTATTCTCATCTTCGATTGATGTTAAAGTGGATGGTAGTTTTTGTTTCAATTTTAATACTAAAGCTGAAAGCTATTAGTTCAGGTAGTTTTCGCATTTGATTTCTGTGCTTTTTTATTCAAATTTATTGAATGTCTAATATATATATATTGTTTTTGTATATATGAATTACCGTATGTGCTTCTTTTTGTAATATCAGGGTACTAAGACAGAGCCTAAGTTTTGGTATTTTAAGACATTTTAACACTTTTTTTCAACTTTTAATTTGTAAGGTGTTGCCCTTATTTTTCTACCTCTGCGCTGTGTATCGGTATATATTGTCTATAGTATGCACCACAATCAAGATATTATTCACATGTTTTTGTGTTCCAGAGCTGATTTCGCTTATCCCCTGCAAAATATGTGGGGATAAATGCTCAGGAAAACACTATGGTGTGTGCAGCTGTGAAGGTTGCAAGGTAGGTGAAGTTTTTATGATTTACTTAGCACTCTGCTGGAAGAGTTGCTATTTTGACACTGTTACCTAACTGTGCTGAGACAGTATAAAAACGGCAACTTTTGCTGACATGGTACACAAAGTGCTCATTTGTAGAATGTCATGACATTACTGTTCGGTTGTGTACTGATGATTGAGTAGTAACAGTTTCATGACTTCTTAACGTATGCAGAATCCACAAGCTTCATAGTAAAGTCCGGTTCATGCACTTAACAATCGAGTGTATACAGCAATAAACAGGTGTTCTTATCCACCTTATTTTATATCACGCTGGAAGTCCTGATAGTTTAACTTGAGTTTCTAATGAGCATGCATGAGATAATCCTAGCTAACTCCTAACACCACGACTTAGTCATAGTGACATGATCAATAAACACACTGGGTAAGCAATTATCATGGTCCATAACTTTAATTTGAATGAGACTGTTAGCCAGGCATTTAATTCAATAACATGATAGTGTACGCTCTTCTAGTGTATTAGTTGGGCTTATTTTACAATAGGAAAACGTAACATGTTGTTGAAATAATGAATGACTGGCCACTCTTTCAAACCATTGACATAGCTCGCTTATGAAGTTGAAGTATTGCTACAAAAACTGTTCTCGGTTGATTAACAATGAAAATCATAAGAAATGGAGTAAAGGCAATCGCTGCGACGAAAGAATTGGCCACCCCCACGAGTGGGAACAATGCCGAATATTCTTGATGATGCTAAAAAAGACGGTTTTCTTATTCCATACTCACGTTGGAGGAGTCACAAATGTCAGAAATGCTTTTAAAAGCACAAACAAATGTTACCACAATATATCAAAATATTAAAAGCCTTCAAAGCTTTTTCTCAAATGTAGTTTCGGGAGAGAGTTTGCTTTCTTGTACCAAAGACAGGCAAGATACAACAATACAACAGGGTTGAGCATTATAACAATATATTTTACAAATAGTTTAACATAGTTTTTTGCATAGTTCAACAGTCAAACGTTTTCGGCTTAACTTAAGCCTTCGCCAAGAATCTAAACATATTTGTAAAAATGCAATAAATTTCAACTTGAAGGTTTTTTTTCTCAAATAGTTTTCCAAAACTTGTTATGCTTAGTGTTTCACTGGTGTAGCCACAGCTTTAGGTCGTGGTTGTTTATAAGCACTGTGGTTATTTTTATTTCTAAGCGAGAACAACAGCCTTCGGTTTTTAACATCATTGGCATAATTCTCTTTGAATGACGTGCATCTATAAGTTCTGGATCAATTATATCCTTGTAAGCTCATTGTCGATTGTTAGATACATAGGTTTTCACTCAACGCCAGATAAAGTTTGCATGGCGCAAACAAAGGCAGTTTAATAAGCGCTCATGCTACGGAACACGCTGTAAATTCAAGTAGCGTTGAAATTCAATAGCTTAAAAATAAGCGTATTGATTTTCGTTGCTTTGACCTAAGTTGACGTTCATGATGATCAAGTTTAAAAAAATCCAGCACGCTCGGTGTGCCGCTATTTGCATACCGTGCAAATCCTTTTGTAATCTGGCTTATCTTTTGCCCATGAATTGTCGGACGACAGATAGCGAATACGAAGCTTGAACTGCTTTTGTGTTGATTTTGCTGTCGCAATCTTAAACAATCTTCACTGTGTTTTGGCTTGTTTGCTTTACGTCGTCGTTCCAGTTTTGACTTGCTCGTTAGCTCATTGCATTACAAATTAATTCGATATGTTGGAGTAGATTTTTCTTCGATTTGGTGGGAGCAGTGAGCCCACACGAAAACACATAGTTATTCTAAATATAATTGTCTAAACGTGCACTTTGGTAGAGAACACGCTGTGTTTGTCGTTTTTTTTTCAGTTTTTACTTAGATCTCACTTTAATGCGAAGATCTCTGAGACAGCTTAGGTTACAGACATCTACCTTAACAATACTACCCAAAAAAATAATCACGTTTCAAAGCTTCACTAAATTTATTCATTTTTTCCCAGTCATTGGCATGCGTATACAACACCGTACATCGCATTGTGTAGCTGGACCATTTTAATCCCACATACCAGCACCATGACGCCGAAGAATGAAATCATGAAATTTTGTGCCTAGTAGTTAAGCCATTGCATTTAAATGTTTTTCTTGTACAGCAGTGGTTGCCGATCTGAGGTCTACGACGACCGAGGTGTTTGCGAATGTGTTGAATTTAAGGTCGTCGGACGACTCGGCATGCGACAACTCAGCAAGTGCCTCTACTTAGCAATTACATTTCAGCTGCTGCCAAGTCAGTGAATCAGATTTGCGTGCTCACGTCGGACTTGCTTGATCATCGCTTGCTAAACTGAATTTGCTGCCTTGTGATATGCCAAGTTATGGCTTACTCAGTTGTTACTTACTCAGTTTTATCATTTACTAACTTCAGCCACTTGCTGAAATGTTGCTAGCTCAGTTGTCACTTGCTTAGTTGTCGCTTGCTCAGTTCACAACTGCTGACTTGTAGGAGACTCGAATTTAGGATAAATGCTAACATTTAAATATAAGTAGTGATTTTACAAAGTTTTTATTCAGAATTACTGTAAGAAATGTAGAGGTTTGTAGACTTAACAATTATTCAAAAAAAAATTTCTGAATGCAAACGTTGGGGCCGCGTTTGTGAATTGACAAGATAAAAAGTCATTCGGAAAAAGTTTCCTATGATTTACGTTCCGATGTTGTTCTTTTATTACTATTATTAATCGCTTTTCAGAGCTTTTTCCGCCGAAGCCTACTGAAGAATGTCCAATACGAATGCCAGCATAAGAACTTTTGCCGCAACAAAATCACCAGAGCAACAAGAAACAAATGTCAGGCCTGTCGGTTTCAAAAATGCTTGGAAGCTGGCATGGGAAGAGAAGGTATGTGGCAATACATTACCAAGCACTGTCATGCCCATTACTAACACAACACGAATACGGTCGTCATTATCGTCATATAAAATCTTATCTTGCTATGCATTTTAAAAATCGAGGATATTTGCCCCAGACGTTGAATCAATGTAAAAGTCGATTGATATGCCAACTAGACTTTTACCGCTCTTGTGATAGTGACAAAGATGTTTTTTGTTTATACAACATTCAAATGAACATTTTGTTCATTGCAAAGAACAGAAGCTTTTTCAAACTATGATTTTAGAAACAGAAGAGAAACCAAGCATAAGACACCGTAGCTATCTTCCCTTTAACGTTTGTCTTCTGTATTCTGCTGCATTTTTCGTCGCATCTTGCGATGATTCATACCAGGCTTTCAAGCCAATGCATTTGGCATGGTCGAATGAACACAGACAAAGGATTGTATAACACATGTTGAATTCAAGTTGGTCCAAAGCTCTTGCGTTTAATATGACATAAATGCGCCACGTAGAATATTGATAAGTTTGTCATGTTGTTTCTTGTATCTTTGTGTTTGAATGGCAAAAGTATCTGGACATACTGTACGTTGCTGTCATCACCAAAGCTGACATTCGAAAGGAAACTATATATATATATACTCTTTTGATTCAATTATTATCTCCGTTTCGAAGCCTTATGTTGGCGGGTCTGTGTTTTTCCTCTTGCTTATACTGTTTGATTGCCCTTATCACTATTGTCTATGCTCTTCTTGGTTTTGACAAAGCTTTGGTAGAGAGTTCGCTTTGTTGAACGCTTTCACTTAAAGAGTTTGCCTGTTGAACTGTTTGTCTATAGCTCTTGGTTTTGTCCATTAATTTCGGAATGGCAAGAATTTGTAAGTCTTTTTTGCCAATCATTAGGTGTAAAACTTGGCCGAATGACGAAGGTAGCCCAAGAGAGCATGTCACGAGAGGTAGACGCAGTCCTGGGAGAGTGCAGTGGCGTCGAGATGCCATCCTCTCCTACGACGTCATTGGACCTGACCACTCCTGTTTCGCCTGCAAACAAGGTGTTCATTGAGGGGTTGTCGTATCTTAATGAAGGTAAGAGAAATTACATGATTGTCGTTTATCCAAAAGCGGTTGAGCCAAGCAATAGCATCCGCTGCAGATACGAAACTAAATTGGCAACCGTCATTGTCCGACTCTCTTCCCCGTTCCTTCAGTTGCAAGTTGTTGTAGCACAAGTATTTTCTCAAGATCATGCAGCTATCTACACCACTGGTGCGTGAATTGGCATGAAGTTTCCATTGGATTAATTTAGTTTCTTTCGTTTTATTGATGATCGATATTATACAATTCTTGTTACAGACGAGATAGAGCAAAACGTCATTTCTGCTCACATGAAGACATGCAACTACACTGCTGAAGAAATAAGTGCAATGATTGTCGACCATGACCCAAAGTATTCCAAATTAAACCACTCGGATTCTGTGAGTATCTATCGCATAATGCGTAACTAGTGTCAATGCATCTGGCCTACTTCCACATCGGGAAAATGCCATAAATAAGTGGACATGAGTACATGACCCAAAAAGAAACGCTAAAACTCCAGGAACTTGATCAGAAACTGCTTGAGAAAAATTGTTGTATGTCTTCAACTTCATCATTTTCTTATGAAGATTTTGGATTGTCTGTTTTTGATCAAACATTGATTCAAAAGTAAATTGCAAAAGTTGAATTAATGTAAAATCATGGGTGTTGCGATGCGGACAGGGTTCGGCTTCAAGGTGTCCACTTGGTTGATCGGCCTCGTCCGTAGCTGCGTGACCGCTTGTTAAACTTTGTTTGCACATTTCAGGATAAGGTGTCGCTGTTCAACTCGAGTACTAGGAAAATTGGAGTTGTCATCAAACATATCATTGAATTCGCCAAAGATATCCGCGCCTTTGCTGAGGCTAAAAGCCGCCAGATCATATTCTTAAAGAGCGGTAACTTTGCTTTATGTCCGATTATCTTTAACTTTAAAAGTTCTTTTACTGACACTTGTTTTATGAAAGCAGGATCGAAGTAATGTTAACTTCCAAGTAATTTTATTTAAATTTGCATCTACCCAGCAAGCAAGATTCGCCCTTTTCAAATTGATTTAGAGCAGACGTTGAAAGCTAATTTCTAAAAGAGCGGATTTTGCTTGCTAGCTAGTTTGCGTTTGAATGTTTTTGTTTCACGTCACTATCCATCGTTGTCTTGGCAACAACCGGATGCAATCAACCGCGACGATTGTTGATTTCTTATTTTCTGCAGCGACCCTGGAGATTCTAGTGGTCCGCCTGTCGCGTGTGCTTGACCTTCGCAACAACACAGTCCTGTTTGGAGATCGATTCCTTCCTATCAGCATATTCACAAAACTAGGTATGGAACTAAATAGAGAATGACTGTTATTTTCTGGACTTCATTGTGTGATCAGTTTAGAGCGCATACAAAAACATGTTTTTTTCCATAAAATGTAGCGTTTGAGAGTTGTACCACTAAAAGAAAATTGACAGATAAAACCAAGCAACAACACGGCATTTAACATAATACATAGTGAACAATGAACATAAACTATAAACTACGAACGTTTTCGGCCATACACACACATGTTAGCCCATTGTGGTTGCTTGTTTTTTCTGTCTATGGTTGAAGAAAGTCACTTCTTTACTAAAATTATATTAAAAGAAAATTGGTGTGAGAAGTAGAAATAGATTCTGACTTTACATTGAACTTGATACGAAATGCTTTTAACTTCATGCAATTGTTCTGGTCCCGGATACGCGTCCATGTGTTCACCAGTGTAGCATTCGATGCGTTTTAATCATGCTGGTGTATAGAAGAGGTATAGCTTTCGAAGAAAGTAGTTTTGGAACCATAAACAAACAATCCGCAATCAAAATGCCGATGCGTTATTTGTATAGGAGCGATCTGACTGGCGTCAACACAAGGCTGGCTACTCACTGTAGAACAGCGAGCATTGCGTTTCGCTAACATACCGGTGTAGCCTCCACGCTAGCCATCAAGACTTTTTCAAACAATATTTCTTAGCAGCAGCGGTCGACAGCTCTGTGGCATGAATTCAGTGGTGCGATACTGATGAGTCCAATCACATGGACGAGACACATGTCTATCGCTGTCAACTCTTGCTACACTGATCGACTGCTGAGAAACATATGTTGCTTGTCGATCATTTGTTTATGGTTCGGAAAAATTGCCCGTAGATTTTGTTCTTGAGTTATAAACATGATCCTCAGGCTGCAGATTCTTGCTGGAGAAAGTTTTCAAAGTGGCCTACTTCCTCGCCTCAGTACGACTCACGGAAGAGGAGCTTGCACTTCTCAGCTGCGTACTGCTTATCAATGGTACGTGCATAAATTTTCAGAACCTAATTTCGATGTCAAAGCTTCTTCGTCTTGTAGTTCATGTAACCTAACCTTTCTGCTTGTACCATGAGAGTTTTAATTAAATTATCAAGACAAACAATTAAATTTCATTGTCGGGTCAAAACTTCTGTGTGGCAGATTGGTATTCGATATTTCTTCATGTCAATTCGGTTTTAAGACTGGTATGACAAAAATCATAAAGTATCTTTTCAAATCTCTTTTCAAGATACGACTGCGTGCTCTGTATAGGCGTCGAACTGAAGCTTTTTCGAACTCCAGTCATACTTTGTAACCACTCTGCCAAAGCGCCGACTTGTTGATGTATTATTGCTAGAAAAGCTCTTGCAAATGCGATTAACTTTCCCTTTGAATAAAACAAACCTTTTGCAGATCACGGTTATCGTCAGCTAGAACCGCGTCTGACGGCGTTTCGTGAGTCCGTCTTGAAAGCACTGGAACGCCATTTAAACAACTCTCATCCCGAAAACTCAACGGTCCTGCTCGAAAATGTTAGTTCTAAGTTATTACATATCTTTTGAAGATTTATAAAAAATCTCCCCATATTTTCAGTGATGTCTGAAGGATTTTCTGCTGTAGTTAGTTACTTTCCAAATATCACTTTTCTTAACCCTCCCTGATTCTTCTATGACTGCAAATATGATGACTTTGCCGACAATTGTCTGTATATTGCAATATGACTGATTGGCAATCCCCTTTCCTGAAATGCTAAACGCATTATGCGATATTTGAACACCGCCTTTAGTTATTGCAACATGCTTTACTCTAAATACTGGTGAAAAGAAGTTGAAACCAACCACACTAAGCCGTGATTGATTAAAAACTGTATTAATAAAAGAAATTTCAACTCCTTAAATCTTGAAAACATATCTTCAAAACGGTAGCCTACTATTTCTTTCCCAAAATCACCTTGTGATAGCTCATCTATCCTATTTTATTTCAGATTTTCTGTCAAATTGAGTCCATCCGATGTCTTCATCAGAGACACGTGGAGTTTGTGGAAGCCGCCGAGAGACAATGGATTGGCGTGAAGGTGGACCCACTGTACAAAGAAACGCTTCTGGAAGACATTATTGAGGAACTGGATGCAGTTGACGAGATGACGCCATCACCAATCAGTCCAGTGATCCCGAACACCCGTGGAGGATTTGTTTCAATTTGCAACGAGAATGAAGTCTTCTGCCATCAAAACGAGAGCAGATTGAGTCCATCCAGCTTTACTTCAACATCCTCCAGCGGACCTATTTCCTCCCCATCATTTGATGACTCAAATAACCGCGTACACAGCTCCCGCATCTCTCGTCCAACTTCCCCGTGCCAAGATACAGCTCTCAACGACCAGTTATCCTCCTTTTCTATCGGATACCATGACCCGTATCTTCCCGACTTGGGTGATGTAGCTGATCTGTTACCAACTCCTCCCGTGGAGGTCCCGCCGACCAGTTTCTCGTACCTACAAGTGACCCCCCAAAGCCCAACAAGTCCCCTTGGATTTACTTACTTTTAAGGATTTCGTCTTTTGTACATATATGCTGCTTCTTCATTTTTGTAACGGTTTGTCGCCTTTTAAAGAGTATGTAAATAAGGATGGCATAGGATCGTATGGAAAAAGCACATTTTTTTTAACTGAACAACTTTACCAGTAAAGGTGTTTTTCTCGCCAGTCAGTTCAAGACAATAATACCGACTGTCATATCGCCGTTCTCTGCGATGTTTACTGACACTGAAGCCTTGTTGAACTGATTTGCTCGAAAAAATGCATCCGGTGAAAGCATTTTCACTTTCTACCTATGACCTTCAGTCGGGCGTCACATGGGAATGCTGTTGATTCCGCATGTCACTACCGTGGTTGCTTGCGCAGTAGATCACAAGCGGATAGGTCGGGAAGAAATCAAAATGCCACAATGAGCACTCACACTGCATTATGGAAAGGAATAACAAGATGTAATTGGTTGAACAGCACGCTTTAGAGGCAGCTCTGTAAAGCGACATATGGTGAGTGGAATAACCTGGGCTGCGTCGGTGATTTAAGGCATTTACCTACATGCGCAACTCAAATGATGAAGTTTTGAAGAAACCTTGGATACAAGGATACCTTTGGATACAAAGAAACCTTGGATACAAGGATAGCTTTGGATGGCTTTGGATACAAATACTAAGAAACCTTGGATACATGGATGCAAGGAAACCTTGGATACAAAGAAACCTTGAATACAAGGATACCTTTGGATACAAAGAAACCTTGGATACAAGGATACGTCATACAATAGGTCTACTTTAATGACAGGATTCTTCTGGCTAGATATTGTAACTGTGATCTAACACCTCTGTGGCAAAGGGAAGTGGTGACTGTTTGCCAAGCCTGCCTGATCAAATGTACATTTTGTTAGAATGTTATTGATCCAAGGTTCGGTTCCTTTATTTAAAGTACCGTACTCGTGTCTCAAACTATAGTTAGGTAAATTGTATTTTAATTAGGTGAATTTCAACTTCTGTTGCCTTCCAGCGTGCCTTTTGTGTGTTCAACTGCAGCAGGAGCGCTTAGCATCCATCTAACGCTACTAATCCTTCCACAGTCTACTGCCGTTGGCATACGCATGCTTGGAGGCTGCACCGCTGGTTATCAAAATGTGAATGCCTGATGTCCTTGTTTCTTTTCATGATTGCGTTTTACAATTTTTTTCATAGAATTGTCTTTCAATTGTGCAACCAGGTAATGTTCGTTAAGGGATGTCCGTAACTACCGATCGTTATGTTAAGATGTTTTACATCTTCACTGTACAAGACACTGCTGCTTTGCCTTGTCAAGAGTTGCTGAACTAAATCAGCAGAAACCTTACGTCTTAAGTTGCAGCAGACGCCGATAGCTCATTAATAAATAAGTATAAAGTGAATGTATTCTCACGCCTGTAAACATGCCTTCGAAATTATACAAAAAAAAACATTCATTTTATTATTTAATTTTGGCCACCAACATGTATCACTAGTGCCAATTTATGTGCAACAGAAAAGCACGACCATTCTGTTAGTGAACTTTGAAGTAAATGGCAGTGCGTGGAAACAGTTGGCACGTAAAATAGTTGATAGATAATTGTTCTACAGTATTGGCCTGATTTTTACTGTATACCTAAAATCTGAACATACGTTTCGTCCGTTGTTGAGTACCATTAGAAATTGCAAGTTCTGCGTAAACATTCGTTGTCAAATCCTTCTGCTCGCTGCTTCTTGCCTTAATGCGACGGTGCTTAATGGATAACACCATAGAGTTCCATT
Source organism: Aplidium turbinatum (assembly GCF_918807975.1). Taxonomy (NCBI): domain Eukaryota; kingdom Metazoa; phylum Chordata; class Ascidiacea; order Aplousobranchia; family Polyclinidae; genus Aplidium; species Aplidium turbinatum. The sequence goes on from NC_137477.1 coordinate 5,641,139, forward strand.
GTGTCCTTTAATGACGATCTTTTGTAGACCAAGATTTAGGAAACCACAAGCAATCAGCTACTAACCGGAACTTGCATTTAACAAGCGTTGGGAGATGTTACGTCAACGCAAAAATGCTTTTGCGCGCTTAGTTGTGTTGTTGTTTCAAAGCCAAAGCTTTTTCGTGTTTTTATAAAGGTCTATTTGATCAAACTTCTGTTTGACAACTCACTAGAACTGCGGCCTCATTGGCCGCTCCCAGTCAGCAAATCAGTCCGTTTTTACATTGTCTCAACGTCTGCAGACGTTAAATCAATGTAAAAACGGACTGATTTGCTGGCTGGCCTATTATGCTGCAAAGGTTTTAAACTCCTTGTATGTGACAATGCGTATATGAGCTTGCGAAGTCGTCTGCAGTTTGTGTGTGATTTCCGCTTCTGTCTTAACGCTAGATGCTGTGTTCCTAGTCCAATCCGTAGCTCTTACCCACGTGTTTAGTGGCATTACTGTTTTAAGCTGCTCAAGATTACGAAATCATCTACCACCTTTAGTTAGCCTGGAATCATTCCCTTTTTTACAACAAAATTATCGTTGAAACCCAGACACTTAGGTGTCGTGGGGTCTTAGGCATGAAAAAATAAAAAAAATAATCCATCAAATATACTTAGCAGCATTGGTCTCCATAAGGCCGGCAACAATATTATTGCAATTCCGTCCCACCCCCATTTTCAGGTACCGTTGTACATATCATACTTCAAGTTGTACATATCAAGAGCATGCGCAATATCAAGTAACTTTTTTGTTATATATCTTGTTCTTTTTTGTAACAATGCTTTTCAATGAAATTAACCCTACCACTGCTAATGTGGGACCTATCGCATCGCATTCGTTTGTTTATTCTGTGAGTAAAGTCTTTATGCTATGGATCTATTTGCATCTCCATTAACTTTTTCATAAAGTTTTTGAAGCTGCAAGTTTGCTCGTGTTATTTTTAACGTTAACTGACGTTGTATGGATGATGATTAGTGATCACTTTCCGTTATCACGATATTCCTACGTACTTGTTTGCAATTGCGTCGCTCATTTCATGTATATCTTGGAAGGTGTCGGTATCTTGGTTGGACACATCGGTGCTTTAAGTTGTTGCGTACGTATGATGTTATGGTGTAGAACACGAAGTTTGTAATTTGACGGATCACATCAAAACGTTGTTTTTTTGGCTGGAGAAAAGCTAGATACGAAGGAAAATGAATGTTTTGTCTCAGCGATATCTAATTATCTATAACTTGAGACTGGTAAGTCTGGAATTCATGGTTGGGTCAATAGGTAGTTTTAATGCCAATGTAAATTTAATGTTATTGTTGTCAATCTTACTTTGTATCCCCTTCAGCTATTACAATCCGCATTTAAATTTATTAATCCTGCTTTCGTAGTTCCTTTACGACTTATTTACCCATTTATTAAAGCGGTGGTTCCCAACGTGGGGTCTACGTACCGGGGGTGGATCCAGCAAGTTGCCCCAGGGGGAGGGGACGATTTTAGACTTTGTAAATATTAATCTAACTGAAAATACACCATGAATAAAGTTATTTTTCTTTGTCTTAGGAAGGCAATCGCCCTCCTAGATCCGCCACTGCCACGTACCTCCAGGGATTCCTTGGAAAGTTTTAAGGGGGTCTTTAAATTCGATAATTTTAGGAAAAAGTACCGAAATTTTCATGCAAGGTCACACTTAAGCTTCTAGGGACCCGCTGGCATGCAACATTTGGTAAATAGTCCTTAAGTTGGGAACCACTGCATTAGAGTTTGCACTTCAAGGATTAGATAGCCTTGCTTTGATCAAGCGCCATGGAAACAAGTGTGTTTCACAGCACACGTCATATTCTCGAAAAGCTTCTGTTTATTATCTGACCCAGTTGTGTGTGGTTAAACAAAATGGTCCTTTTAAGGCAAAATGGCCCACTTCGTTGCTTCAAATGCAGCCTAATGCTTGAACTCTGCTTTTCCCGTTGTGTTGGTCAACAATTAGCTTTGGTGTAGTCCAGTGCTTCCCAACCTTTTTCAGTTCGCGACCCACTTTTAATGCAAGTTTTATTGTGCGACCCACAATGAGATATGACATCTTTATTATGACATCTTTACTTCTGGCGTACGCACTGAAATAGTTAATGCGACACAACACATCTAATTGTTGCATAATTGTTACGTAATTATAATGCAATAATTTTCTAGTCTAATAGAAAACAGGGTGCACAATTCATGAAAAGGGAAAGTCAACAAATGAAGTGAAGATAAGAGTAGGGATGGCGAAGGCACAGGACTGTTAAAGACCAAACTGCGGCTTGTGAGATCCATAGTAATGTCGGTATTATTTAGAAAATTTCAACATTCAGTAACATTTAGAAATGCTTCGCGACCCACCGGTTGGGAAGCACTTGTGTAGTCTATTTGTTCTCAGCTTTGCGTGTGGTATTGCCTTGGTATAGTCGCTGGAGATGATGCGGATGTAAGACATATCAAACTTAAATTGTAAGTCAGTTTGTTATTAGATAGACCTCAAGTTTGTTTGTATATAGAAACAAAATTTCATTTGAAAAGTTGCAAATTCACTTCATTTTATGTAAAGCTGTAACCCATACTGCCTTTTTGCCGCTGTCATCACTGATCCATTGGTTATTTCATTTTTATTCTTGATTCCCACTATTAATGATATTTTAGCCAGTATGTGTACCCGGCCTGCAATTCAGTATTTTTTTTTTTTTTGGACAAATTTTCTGGCTGAGTACTCGTCTATAAGTTATTCCTATGATTAGCTGCTGTTCTTTTGGTTTGTTATTAAAAGTTTGATACAACAAAGTCTAAACAATAATCCAATACCCTATGTATTATATCTCCAGTGTGACGAGGTCAATTTCAAAATATTATGTAAATAAAGTGTTTTCATTGGGTTTGTCAAACTGTTATTAGCCAATGTTATTTTCGAAATTTTTTCGTCATCAGAAAGTGTCAAAAGTCTGGAAATGCGAATTGGCATTTACCAAACCACTTTCTGTAACTTAGACGAAGTCCATCTCATTGCAACAAAAGCTTATACTTGACACAGAAACACCCCAAAGTATAGCGTTTTCAGCCCTTGCATGAAAATGATGTACAACAATCGCTGTTTCTTTCAATAAATGGTTTTTGTTGCGTTGTTGTGGACTCCGACTAAGTGTGACAACCACGTATACCTCTTCGCATCATACGTTGTCAGCTTATTGTTGACTTGTACCTCAGTTTTTGCTTTTTGTGTTTGGTAGTAGCTGCATTTGGACCGTTGCTTCCAATAACTGTTTGAATCGTTCATGAATAAAAATGCATTTGTTTTTGTGACTTTGCATTGTGAAAGTACTGGATATGGACACCTGTAGTGTATTTCGCGAATACGTTTAAGTGGAAGCAAAAGAAAATATTTGTCAACACAAGTTTAGAATTTTCATCAAAAGACGGTTGCCATATCGTAGTTTTCGTACCGCATATCTGGAAATTCTGTAATAGTCGAAGCAGTTGGTTTTAACCTAAATTCTTCCAGACTAAATAAGGAGGACATTTATAGGTTATAAAGTGGCGAATATAACATGGCCTGCTCTAGCCGACATGTTGGATGCTACTACTGTAGATAAAAGAGGTAAGGCTTAACAAGAACGTAAGTTGGACATTGTTGGTACAATTGACTGTTGTTATTTTGCTAATGTTTTACGGCTGCTTTGCAATCCACGAAAGACTGCCGCCTATATTACGCTATTCCTATTTTCTATCCGAGAAGTTGAGAGCTTTGATATGAGATTCACTCTGCACAGAACGTATCAAAAATAAACAAATATAATTTTATTCAAAAAACATTGATCAAAAATTGAAATATCTTAAAACATACAGTGTCGTTTGCAGTTGAAGATGTGTGGAAATTGACGACTTCCAAAATGTGGCAGTGGTCAATGGAACGAAAATGGTCCTGGCAAGAGACTGTCTTGAAATTTTCAATAAACGAGAGCTAAGAAATGTCACTCGGAATATAGGCTAGAGTTTAAAATAAATAGATCTAAAAGTTAAACTTTTCTGTGGCTCACGAAAACAAAGTCTCAATACTTTCATGGAGTTTCTTGAAGCTCACAAGAACCAGATACATAACCTAACTAGAAGATTGCTTATTTCCTTCCACTTCTTTTGAATCCTCTTGAATCGTAGACATCAAAAACGTTCAACTAAAAACGCAAATATAATCTATATCAAGATAGGCGAATCTGTTCAGTGAAAATCAAATCTATTCGAGCAAAGCTGGCATTACTACCTGGAGGTGCGGCCTGATTTGTCACATTTTGACTAGATCTACTGTTGGTTGGTTTTGAATTTTTATCCTCGGACTGACGAAGCCTTGATAGCTTATTCCTGGTAGTTTCGCATGCTTGTAGACTGTAGAGGCTCTTGACGCAAGGCCGGTTACCGAGATTGGCAGAGTGAAGTTTTCGATTGTTAAAGTGTTCTTGCTGGAGAATTATCCCATTTACTAGTTGCCGCTGAATGGAGAACAGTCCTGCAATGTGTTGCTCAAGCGCACACCCCGAGAGTCGAACCAGCGTCGCATGATCTTGAGCCGGGTGCGTAAGCACTGAGCGGACTGTCTAACTGAAATTCTCTTAAAGATTTCTTTGCTGACTCCTGATGATATTAAAGCTTTTTGTTGCCTTGGTACAGCAGTAAAAAAGGAGAAAAAGTTGGCTAAGTTAAAGAACGTTCAATCAGGTTACCAAGCGGCTAACAGTCGTTTTTCAAAGTCTGGTGGTGTTAAAACCCAATTTGTGATCTGGGGAAGACAGTACAAAATACGTTAAATATTATCTTTAAAACATTTCATTCAGACAGTTTCCAAAACCTGGAAAAATCTGCAGAATGTGACAAATCAGGCCGTATCCATGAAGTTAGTCATCCCCTACCATGAAGGCAGCATATTGCCACAATTATCTCTCTCCGGATGAGTAGGCTTATTGTAGACCAAGATTGTAAATATTTTATTACTTTATTTCTTTTGGGCAGATCTGAATTATTTCGCTCTTTAGTTTTAACTGAAAACGTTAAAAATATGAAGTTTTTACAAATCCACCTCTGTTCAGAAGAATCAAATTTCTTGTCTTTATAAGATAGGCTAAAGTTAAATTTGATTAAAATAACATTTTGTGTGACTCACTATTATAATAAGTTGTATATCGTGCTTTTATAGGGTCGTTTCATACTTTTCTTCACTTTTTTCTTCATTCTCCTCAGTTTTTTCCTCACAAGAAAGAGCATTAACGAAGAGATTGAAAAGATCCGGTTCACTGGCAACTGATTGCTCTTCCGATGATGTTAAAACTGCTTGTTTGATGGAAGAAGTTGATGGATGGGCATGCAAATCGTGATCACTTTGCGGTGGGGGACTCTGGATTAAAGCAAAAGAACAGAACTCGCTTTCGCCGAATCTATCCGGCTGGCCTTCAACGTGAACCTCAATCTCGTTTTCTAGAGAAAGGTTAGAACTTTCAGGAGTGAGATCAGGCATTGTTTCTTCTATAAGGGTATCCGGCTGGCCTTCAACGTGAACCTCAATCTCGTTTTCTAGAGAAAGGTTAGAATTTTCAGGAGTGAGATCAGGCATTGTTTCTTCTATAAAGGTATTATAATCTTCTTTGGAAGAGTAAAGGTTTTGCACGACAGCTGAAGAATACGGAGTTGGAGGTGTTACATTCACATCGCTCAGACATGGTGAAATATCAGCTGCTGCAATACGAACAGGCTCGGTAGGACAATTCACTTTCACACGAACAAGTAAACTGTCAATTATGTTTTTATCAGCAGATTTGCCTTGATTTGAAGCTGCGTCCACACTTAACTTCGCCTCAGATATTTCTGCTTCGGACATCAAAGGGGAGTTTTCGTGCACTAAACCTCGATACCAACTTGGGGAAATTTGCTGGTCGCTTTGCGTGGTGTAATCTTCCATTGCGGTGCTGACACTGCGTTTTCTCACAGACTGCTTATTGCCGGTGTAAGATGTTGAAGATATATTTCTTAACTCAGGCGGCAGCGGATTATCAAATGCATCTGTCTGGACTTTTCTTGATACCATTGATGTTGGTAGTCTTCCTTGAGGTGGTGGAGTATCGAGGTTTGAGGTGTTAGTTTTGAGATTTGCTTGTTGAATGACATGACCGACGTTTACTGTACTATGAACGCCTTCCGAATTGAGAGTTTTTCGTTCATCTCTTTTTGAGCTTTTTATGCTTGATATCTTGACTGGGTGAGTGAGTTTAGGAAGGCTATCCTTAATCGTGTACCCTGTTGCACTTGGCATATTTACAGTGGCTGTCCGGCTTTGCTGTACTGAGAAGGATGAGTTCAAATCTGAGCTGATGTTATTGTTTGAAATCGTTTTGTGAAAGGTGCTTTGACTAAGTAATGAATGAGATGTCGTTCCAACGCTTGCCCTTCTTTTCGTTTTATCTTCAATACTTCCTTCTGAACTTTTCAATACTTGTGGTTGGTAATTCAATCTGCTTTGAGTTGAGCCAATTTGTGGCAAGATTTTACCTTGTCCAGTGTGAACGTTAGGCAAATATTTTTGTTTACCTCTTGCTATATTGCTGCTGGGTACGCCAAGATTTTCTGAATGAACAAACGTGGGTGGATTATTCCCATACACGATGTTACCTAAGACTTTGACAATCATATTTTCAAGCTCGTAATATGGTAAATATATCATGGGTTGCATTAAAGAAGGATTGGCCATTTGTTCCGTTAAAGCGTTGTTTTTTGGACCCGAGGAGTTGTTCTCATCCTTGTACTTATCCAGAGAAGGATCTTGAAAAGTTGGAGGATTTTCCCCCGCAGAGTCTCGACGCGTTTCCTGATTTTTTCTGTATATCACGTCTTCACTCTCCAGTCTTTCGCTATCAGAAGGAATTTTTTGACTGACAGATCTTCTAGGCTTGTTTTTTTTCTCCAACAAAAGTGAATTTTTCTGAAACTCTGCATTGTTAACTTCATTATTAGATGGCGAGTTTGCATATACAGACTCTTCCTCGATAATGATGCCCACATTAAGCGGTCTAACTAGGCTTTCATGCATTGGCTCTTCATAAACGCTACCACTACGCCTTAGAATACTTTCACGAGTGTGTACGTAGCTATCTGTTGATTCAAAACTTAATGCAGATTCACTAGATACAATACCTTTAACGATATCTGCCACAGCGCCTTCCAAAGAATCGTAGACAAGATCAGTTCTGTCTCCAGTGGTGCCTTTATGTTTTTCAGACTTTAATTTTTTGTTTTCGTTTATACCAGATACAACATCTTTGTAGCTTGAGGATGCTTTTTTTGATGCTGTATTGTCAATCATCTGTGAAAGTATTGGAGACGCATCTTCATACATTGTTTTGCTTCTACTTTTTACTGCTGATTTGGATTTCAAATTATCCGCTCTTGAACTGGTTTGTCCAAGAGTGTTTTTGGTTTGAGAATGCATGGATTGGAAGATTTCTAGGTCGGTCACCGTCACGTCGCTGTCAATCGAAATCGAATCGGAGTCTTTTTCTGGTTGTCCTCCGAAGAGTAAAGCGCTGACGATCTTCTCGACAGCCTGCTCAAGGCCCGAAGTCTTTGCAGACCCCGTTCGAATAACCGAACGGTCATTCAAAATATCGCTTTTGTCAAAATTCTCACTGGAAAATCTGTCGTCATAAAACGTTTGGATGCCGTTATTGTCAATACCAGGTCGGCTATTATCTGACAGCACATTTTGAAGTCCATTGTCTTTGTCAGCAGCTACTTCGGAGTTCATAACAGCGATACGATCCAATGCACCAGAAAGCTTATTTCGAAAATTCAATTTTAGAAACCAAATCTACAACAAAAAGTTGTTGCAACAAATACTTCAGCTAAATAAGCTACAAATAAACATGTCAATTTCGGTTAAAAGTGATACTAAACACGAAACATTTTTTTAAGTTTATGTTCGGCCACCTTGAAATAGGTCGGATGTGTCACATTTTGAAGAGTTTATCAATTTAACCGACTTCTGCTTTCACAAATCTGATTCATTCTGTGGATCCCCAGGGGTATACGCGCTAAAGCATCACCACGAAGTAAAATGTAAGAAAATCGTATTTGAAAAAAATCTCGATACCACATTTTCTCATACCTTTCCCAGACAACACAGAATATTTTTACACATTCAATGAAATCTGTTTGACAACTCTCGCCCACCCAGAATTCCTTTCTTCTAAGAAAAAATCGACGCCTATGCCTGTTGACATGTCTATGTCCAATTTTGAATAAACAAGTTTGTGGTGATGAAGTACAGTCATGGTTGTCCAAGTTGCTGATTGCGAATTAAACTTTGTACACGGACTGTTTTGTGCTGATAGTAAAATCATCTGTGTTCTTAACAGAGAGATTTTCCGATGAGCGCATACATTTAGTGTTTCCAATTTGACATTTCTTGCAATGCAGTAGCATGACAACAGCACAACATAAAACTGTTAAATAAATGGAAAATCGAAAATACTGCATGTGTTTTTCAAGCGGCTTAGAGGACCCTCCACATATGGTCGTAGGACCCTCACTTGCAGGTCGTGTGAACCACTTTGGAGGACGCTACATCTTTCGCTCTAGGAACTTCCGCTTCCACCAGAACATGCTTAAAATCCATAAAAGTATGGAGGCTGTAGGTAGGAATATATATGTAAACTTTGAGACGAATCTTAGACACAAAACGAAAAATATATGAGATTTTGTAAAAATCGGCTCGTAAGTCCCGCCCTTCCCCTACCACTCGATCCCCTGTTAACAATTAAGACTATTGCTATTGGTCAGCAGAACTTACAAAAGAAAGCAAAATGTGACAAATCACATCAGACCATATCCCCAAGCAGCCATGGTTTAAAAATATATTAAACAAAAACTATAATTAATAAAATTTGCTAACACGGTGTAAGTGTTCGAAATACGTTACATCACTAAAAAGCAACGATATTAATGTTCTCAGTTTCCTCGTCATAAAATAAAATAATAATAATAAAAAAATTTTCTTTGTCAGAATATCTAGGCAGTGAACTTTAGCCTCGGCAAAAAGATAAACGTTGACTAGTTTTCACATAGTTTGCATATGCACAAGAATACATTTCACGCAATCTTCAAGCAGAAAAACTCCACATATCACTACGCTGTTAGCTTCATAACACTGCATCAAGTTATAATAATGTAGGTCAGCTTAAAATTTCGATTCTTTTCAAATAAATCTTTTGCTGCGCAAATCAAGCAAAAAATTCAACAATAATGGAAAGAAATTGGAGGAATAGTTTTGAAATAAAAAAAGCAGTTGAACTGCTTCAATGATGTACCCTCAGCTACACTGTCAATACTATAAAATAAAGCATAGAATTAAAAAAAAACTAATGATGATAATAGAAGAACGGTGCAGTAACAGATGCCAAAATACAACATTTCGCCAACACAGTATTGAATAAAGTGAAAAATATCATCAAATTTCTACTATACGTTAAAAAGCGGGCGCTATGAAAATAGAACTGATATGCTATTGCAAGCTTTTACTTGCTTATTGGTTATGCCATTGAGCCTTCAATACGTCAAAACTACATATTTCTATAGCAGAAGTGGGAAATCCGCTGGAGTGAGAAACTTCGAGGTCATTCAAAACTGTTTTTGAATTTACACAATCCAGATGTTAAAAGTAAAGCCATCGAACGTTCAAGTGACTTCGTGTTCATGCAATTTCTTGTTGTCAATAAATGTTCTTAAACTTTATCACACGCTCAAAAGTTATACCAGGAGTAACGTAGCGACTGCGCTTACTGAAAATGCATAACGAAAATACCGGACGAACTAATATATGACTTCCACTCATCGGTTTATAACTGGTCGACGCCTAACACGTCAAAATCTCTCCGACTCCACAGCCCTGGCTGAAAATACTAGCAGGGTAGTTGCGATGAAGATGAGTGCTCTTTGAAAAGGCAAAAAACCAAACATTTTTAGTGGCGTAAGATGCAAAAATAGCTTCTCTGAGCAGAGTAGTTACATAATAAGAGTTAACAGATGTTTCTCAAGTTTCCAGCACCAGCACAAAATGATATTTTGGCTATTTCAAAGGCAGACAAACTAGATGCAAAATATATGTAAATGCGTCTTCTCCAAAAAAAATTGTGTAAACCTAACTTGCATAGGCAATATTTTACCACGTTTTTTTGTATTGCATTGAAATCGAAGCTTTTGCGTCACCAATTATATTTCGTAATCTGTTTTCCACCCCTGTTCTATAGCATCAATTTTGAATCGTCGGCTGCATAGCCGAGTGGTAAGAGCCCTGGAACGGCAATCGAAAGGGCGCCGGTCTGACACCGCTCAAGAGCATGCGGCTGTGTCTTTCACACCAGACACTTTAAGACATGCCTAAAGGTGGACTCGAAGATTGTCTTCCTTGCCTTCCAGTCTAATTAATCTAATTCTTCAACCACTGGGCGTAAGTCTGGATACGATACACACACACGCATAGGCCTACACGCACACACACACAACTTTAAATTGCGAGGCATAAGCTATAACTGATGCATGTATTGTAGATGGCTGAGAACTGAAAAAAAAATCTGGATGACACAAAACTGCAATAAACAGTAGAATTATAGTGGAGGGTAAATTATACTCTTTGTAAAACGTTACGAGCTGCTTTAGGCAGACTCGTTTCCTGAGATAAGTTCTTCAACCAATTCAAACAGTTTTTCTTTTTTTGCCCCGGAAAATTCTTGGATTTTTTGCCCATTTTTGTAGAAATAAAAGGTCGGCATGCAGTTAATCTCAGCATTCATGACCAGCTCCGTTTGCTTGTCTACATCAACTTTTAAAATGACCAGTTTTCCATTGTATTTGGCAACGACGTCCTTCAGAAGTGGATCTATTGTCCTGCATGGTCCACACCATTGTGCATAGAAGTCCACCATCACTAAATTATTCCCTGCATCTACAAGACGTTGCTGATAGTCTTCTTCATCTACGACTTCGTGCACTGTATGGATGTTTGCCATAACTCTTCAAAGCACTTAGGTAAGTTGGTGAATATAGTATCTTTAAAATTGCCTTAAATTAGTACGTCATAAAATTTCGGCAAATTGACAAACTATAAAAAAAAACGTACATTCAGTTAAAATTCTTTGTAGGCTAAACCAGTGGTTCTCAACCGCTGGTCCACGGACCGGTGCCGGTCCGTGTAATTTTTTTGCCGGTGCGCAGAACATCTTACTTTCTGCAAAGCTTATTTCAATGTGAAGTCATTATCATATTGTAAAATTGTGATCGCACTGTGAAACATGCACAGCTGTAAAACTGACATATCTCCACGTAAAATTGTTTGATAATAAAGTTGAACTTTTTGATAACCTAATTCTGTGCTGTTGATAATGTTTTTGTGACAAATTGCGTGTAGTTTTCAAAAGTTTTGAAACACAGAAACACATAACCAAATAGGGAATTTTGTCTTTGACTTTGAAAAATTTCAAAGTCGTTGGAGACGAAAATTGGAATTAGATAAATTTCAAGTTCCGGGATAAAGTCAGGCCTGCAATAGAAATTTGCCAGAACCGGAGTTAGAGAAAGCAAAGATCTCGTTTTTCAAAGACTATGCGGAAAATAGCGCTTCGGAATGGAATGAAGACAAGCCGATTTGCTGTGGAAAATGCTGGTGAAATGAGTGGTGAAAAAAGTAAAAAGAGGTGCTAAGCATTGTGAGTCAACCCTTGAAAGAGTTGACTAACATTTTTGACGATCATTTTGCTTAACATGAAGATCCTCGACATGGAAACTTTTGGATAAACAATCCATGCATCGATGATGTCAACACATGCGACCTTAATCTTCATGAAAAAGATAGTCTGATTGAATTACAATATGTTGTGCTTTTACTTTGCAGTCCAGATTCGAAAATCATTATTGTCACACTTCGAGTTATCTCTTGCAAACGAATTCGTGCCTAACTTTCAAAACAATCGATTTGATTGTAATTGTTTCAACTAGCTATTTAGAAACAACAATTCTTTTTCATCCCTACCTTTAATTAAAACGACGCAAAGAAATCGCTTGGATGCCAAAACAGAGCAAGGTGTTTTAGAAACTTCTTTGATATCTCGTTTTCCCCACATAGGCTACTGGCAGCGTAACAGTAGCAAATTTCCCACTGACATTGATTTTGTATGCAAATGGATTGACATTTTTCTGTTTGAGTTGATTTGATTGCCGTTTTATTCCAATTTTTGTTCTGAATACAAATCATATGCTAAAACCTTGCATTATGGTGCGCAACGACAACTTTGGTTAACAAAACGATACAAATATTTACTTTATTCACTACGATCTTTGGTTGCTGGTCCCCGAAAATTTTTTAAAAATTTTGCCGGTCCCCCAATGTTAAAAAGTTGAGAACCACTGGGCTAAACTAACTGATCTGCGAAATTAAATTACTAGTGCTGTAATAATTGTGCGGCCACAAAAAAAAACAGACTAAAACACCTTAGTCGGCTACCTCTATGTGAACTCAATAATTTTTATGAACTAACTAATGCACTTTGTACTCAGAGCAACGTTTCTAGGTTTTCTCAAGTTTATCTCAACTTGATCGCTGGAAAAGTCAAGGCAAAACTAAGTATCGAAATAGGCTATAACCAGATGGGTTACGGTATTTCTGTTTCAAGCAGCCAAATCACTGATGAGTGATGATAATAATAATTAATAGCCTCAACTAGCTGGTCCAAAAAAAGTGAAACATGATTAAAAATTTCAAGATGATTTTTATACTATGACATTGAACGATCAATTTATTCTTGCGTATCCACAGAATTGATAAGACATTCAATCTTCTTCATTTGAACCACTGGGGTCCTTGTACCATTTCAGGATGCTCATGTTTATACTGAGAAGCTATTAATACGCAATCAATCTTTTGTCTCATGATCTGATACTTGTAAGCGAACTCTTTCCTCCATTTAGTGGACAAAAAATTACGTCCCTGGGTGCATTTGTTGATGATATAATCTACTGCCCGTTTCTCAGAGCTGCACTAAGACATAGTTATCAATACAAAATCAAATTTAACAAACACTAAAATTTAGGTTTTATCAAAAATTTAGGTTAAAAACCAAAAAGGTTCTAATGAGCACAGTCGAGATATGGTACATTTCTAATATTACCTTTGGTAGAACATAGTTTCATTGCCATTCCCTTACTTTTTCCCAAAGCAAAAAAAAATGAAAAAGTACTGACACAGTAGGCTACCGGTACCGGATCTTTGACTTCCTCGACTCAACAAAACCTACCGAAGTTGTAATGAATCTGCCTGTAGCCAGCGATCGTCTTTATTACGTCTATTCCATATTCTACAAACACTAATATTTTATCAAATACCGTACCAATGTAGTTGCTAAAATACATCTTCTTTTGCCAAGAAAATTTTGACATGACCCATCTTCTCAATTCAAAAAACCAAAAAGTACCGATGTTGATGATGATGTAACAAACATCATTAATGCTGCATTGTGACACATTTTTGTACACAGCTTATGTTTAGTCCAGCCAATGAAGCAATGAACATGAAAACATGTAGTTTTTTGTTGTAGCCTAATGCAGGGGTCCCCAACTACCGGGCGCGAAAAGGTTGCTACAGGGTCGCAAGAACACACGACCAAAATGGCCGTAAAAACTGCGAGTTGGTTGAAAGTATGTCAGCCATAAAATAAATTCACTACAGTGAAAATGATCACAGCAATGGACTAATTAGGCTTACATGTATCAAAGCAGTGACAGATGTAAGAAGGTGCCACTTGGTCAGTGGTCACGTCATCATCACTAAGTTCCTTCCTCTCGTCGAGTATTGGAGGCAATGAGACGCCAAGTTTCTCTGTTGTGAGATTTTTCGTATCGTTCAAATCATTTCATCAAGCAACGTGATATTTTGCATGTCTTGATAAATCGTTAGAAATAATTTGTCTTGGTAAAGCGATGATAAAGTCTGTCTTGTGTCTTGATAAAGCGATGGAATTGGCGTGGAATGATGGAAGATTGTCTTCCATCCTAAAAGCACAGGGTATATACCAGTGGTTCCCAAACTTTTTCAGCTTGTGGCACACTAAAATAATTATAAAACGCTCGCAGCGCACTTACGTAAATTTTGAAGCTATTTTCTGGAAATTAGAATGAAAACCGACTTCCTGACGTTTTTTCATCTCAAACACTTTATTTCATTAAAATTTGTTGGAAAAAATTTAATTTCTATGCGCACAATACACATGGCTACTATCTTGTAAAATATTTTGGCTCTGTGATTTTCATAGCTCCCGTTATTAGCGATTAATTAGTACGGGGCTAAGATAGCCCTTGACGTACTTTCCGAGTACGAAAACAGCTCGTACTGAGATAGGGTTAAGTCGCATATGCATGTCTGCATGCCTTATTTTAAATATTTATACAGTTCTTTTCCAAAATTCAAAAAAGATTCGCGGCATACTCGAGAATCTGTGGCGGCACACTAGTGTGCCGCGGCACACAGTTTGGGAATCACTGGTAGGCTATACACTGTCAGATTTACCAAAATGATAAATAATACACAACTTGCAACATACTACTTAGTCTTTATTTCACCATAACATGAATTATCAAGATCAAAATTGGACGAGAGGTATCTACAAAATTGTTTATTTTTTTATGAATACATTCCAAACAGCCTGCCGAGAGCAATCTACATCTTTATCCTCTTTACAAATTTGGCAACTTTTTATTTTAACGAGTAAGCCTTCAATAAAAGATAAGGGGCAGTTCAAATGAAAACATTCAGGCATAAAACTCGCAGAACGGAATTAAGTTCATGGTACACCCGTGTACAATTGGTCCTCGAATGGTTAAGTAGTTAGTTAGTAGGCTAGTTGTCAAGAATCAGTCAGGATAGCATAGGCACTCTCTTTTAAAAACCAGAGGGTATACTATAGGCAATGTTGGGCGCGATAACTCATTTTTCAGCTAAGCGATAACGATAAACGATAAATCAAAAAAAAGTTAAGCGATAACGATAAACGATAAATTATCGCCGATAATGTCCGATAACGATAATTTTTTTTTCTTGATTAGCGCTGCCCCATCCCATGCAGCACGAACTGTTTTCATTAACATGACAAAAAATCGAACATAACATAGGCTACTGTAAAGGGACAAAACATTTTGTAAGTTATGCATGAAGAGAATCGCAACAGCGGCAGTGGGTATCGAATCTTCAACTTCTTGATTCAGAATCAAACAACTGAGGTAACCGCCGTGCTTATAATTACACCTTCAGATACCAGTTGGATGCTTTTATCAATTGAGTTACACTGCCGCTTACGTGCAGTAGGCAAGATAATTAAATCAAATGAAAATACCATAAAAAATTCCAAACTTTGTATTTTGCTTTCTGCTTCAAAGGCTGTTTACAGCAAAGTCAGCAATAATTGAAAAAATTCCAAACAACGCAAAATCAAACGAAATTTATATCGGAACAACAATATCGGAATTTTCAATGTTAAAATTAGCCATTTAATGCCAAAAACACTCTGATAAACTCCCTGAGCTTCCGATCCTCGGATTTCACTGAGTGAGTTTGCAGCGCTTCCCCAGTTCTCTGGCTGAATTTTAAATGATTTTTCATTCAAATTCACAAGGCTATTATTTGCTACGTTTTTTGTCTCTGTGGCCTCTCCTTATAAACCGATTTCTTATTATGTTGATTAGTTATTTGTTAACTTTGATTTGCAAAATTACCATTCCGCATTCATAATATTGTTGCCCCACGAAAACTTATGGCGTTTATTATGTGACCGGCTTTTTTTATGACTTGTTCATTAGTTTCAAGGTCCACTCAAGGTCCACCTCCAACACTCAAGGTCCACCTCCAGGTCCACCTCCAACACCCAGAAGGTCCGGATTCGGACCGTGGTCCGCCAGTTGAGTAGCCCTGCATTACAACCAGAGATGTACGTATACGCCGCAAATTCTACGCCGCATACTTGCGGCGTAGACTTTTGGTTGCGCTAACGGTTGCGCCACATTTTTTTGGATAGTTTGCGCTTGAGGCTATGCCGTAAAGTTTTCGCAGTTTTTTAGCGCATAGCGTCAACGCATACTTTTTTAATGTATTTTTTTCTCTACAACACGCCAATACCTTCCAGCGCTGCAGTTGAAAGAATGTTTTCAATGGGCAAAGACATATTGGAACTAAAACACAGCAAAATGTCAGATGAACACTTTCAGATGATGTGTTTCTTCGTGGAAATTCAAAATAAAACTTGTTTGTTTCAAGTGGTTTATACCGTGTGAATGTTTGGCACCTAGCAAACAAGCGCTGATGTTGACGCCGCCAACTTTTTTTACAAGTTGCGTTGACGCAAACGGCGTCTGTTTTTTCGAACGTTTGCGTTTACGCTGACAGCGTCAATGTTTTTTGTATGTGCGTAGGCTACATCACTGATTACAACATTGCAGCCGGCCACACAAGTTGCACCAATCAATCAATCAATTGTTTATTTGTCAGTAACAGGAACAAAAAACATAGTTAGGCTTTTAGGCTACATGTTTGAAATATGCAAGTAATATAGCCTACATTCCTACAACCTAATGCAAAAGTTACACAAGTTCCCATACCGACCAAGACATGTTCAAGCACCAAGACAAAAAATGTAAAGCGTAATCATAGCCTAAACTAACAATGCGACGTAGCCTAACGAACTTGTTAATATCCAATGGTACTTTTAGAAACAAATTTTAGATTCATCAGAGGTTTATCAAAAAAAGAAAGATTAAAACGAAAACGATCTTTTAAAAGTCGGGTCCTTCGTAGCAAATACTTGGCAGCGAGCGAGTCTGGGGTCCAACACCCAACATCGTGCAAAAGTACGCACTGATGGGGTTAGGGTTGCTTTACTTTACTTAATAAGCACTTTTTGGCAATCCCGCAAGGGGTGAAACAGGCTGTAGGCCTAAAGGTCATTTTGAGAATAGTGATTCATTTTACTTGAAAAGCTTCTTTATAATCTCGAAGGTGTTGACTTTACAACCACTTTCATAAAGAAAAAAAGGTGAAAATATTTAGAGTTGAGAGAGAGGAAAATTTTACCCTGAAAGCTAAAAGAAAATTCCCAAAGTTAGTCAACCATAAACAACAAGTTCATAAAGATTTTGAAAGGCAAGAAAATAAGCAAATAAAAAGAGTTCAAACACTTATGAAGTAAAAGTTGGATAGAGATGCGAATATTGCCTATATGCGAAATACACTTCCTCGATTTGTTTGAGTTCTCAGTGAACACCTTGCGAATACCTTAAGTATACGGCAGTGTTATTGAGTAAGGGTTTTATTGGTTTCAGTTGGTTTACCCTGGATAAAAGAATTAATTAAATATTTTTAATCAGATCAGGCGTGAGAAAACTTAGCCTACCTCGTCAATCATCCTAAATTCATTGTTGCGTCATACAAGCAACCTACGAAACTTTTGTTGCTTATCCCAATGTTGCCACATTTCAAGATTGTTGGGGACAAAATTTGAAATTTGGTGAAATTTTAAGGATCTGGAAAGAAAAATTGGAACGTAAAGCTTGCACTGGTACACTTATAAAACTTGTAGGTGGGAGGATGAAAACACTTTTTTCTTATGTTCAGAGATGATACATAAAGTAGTTGAAGGAAGTTTTCATTGGGAAATTTGTGAAGCTGTGGTGAGAAAATTCATTTAGCAACATCTGGAAACACTGGTTCTTCGAGTTTAAAACTGGTGCAGCAAGTTAACAGACAAATGCATCATACTGCAAGCATTAATTTTGATTTTTGACGTGGGCTAGGCTTAGGGAACTGAACCTCCAATAAACGAGAAAAGTTTGCGGTAGTTAAATTTTCAGTCGAGTTAAAATATATAGTTAAAAGTCAGTCGAGGCAAAGCGAATGAATCTCGCTGCTCGATAACGATTTAGGAAGTGCAGTAGAATTCGGCTACAGTGGCATATGTACCGAAGTCTCGTTTTTGAACTACAGATGGGATTGGGCTATAGTGACACTTTTTTGAAATTTCCTTCAAGTGTCACAATAGTCACGAGTTCTACTGTAGGTTTGCTTACGGTACCGTAGCAGTTGCTTATATTTATGTGCTTAGATTGAATGTGCTTAGAAACTTCAAATCTGAGGAGCAAGGATCAGTTTTTTACCACTTTTTAAGCTAATTTGGCAAAATTGATAACTTTAACAACCAACAAATAAAGGTTTGAAGACGGCATTCCTTTCTCGGTTACGGGAAACCCATAATTTGAAAGTTGTGAAGAGGAAATAGTTGTTTCAAACAAGACCGAAAACGCAATAGGCCTACATTGCAACAAAAGCGTGACAAATTTATTTTTTCTCAGGGCTATGGAATCGAAGGGATTCTGGCGTGTCCGAAGTCGGAGTTGTTAAGGTCGGCCTTTTTTAACGCCTCCGCGTTTACAAAACGATAAACAATAAAATTTTGTTTGTAATCTTTTTTTTAAAAGTATTGTTCCTTGTTCTCCGTATTGCGCTCTAAAACTTTTTTTGAAAGTTGCCGTTTCGATTTCAATCACAACTTTAGTGAAACTGAATTAAAAAAATAAGTTGTAGTCCGGTCGTATACTTTACAGCTCTGCTTTTACAAAAGTTATGAAAGTCCAAAAATTAGGGGACTCTCCAGTAGATTTATTCCCTAATTTCCAGAAAACCCACCAATTTGCATGGCTACCAAAGGCTCAGATTGACAAGTAAAGGCCTACTTATTTGGTGGTTAATTTTGGACGAGGATACATTACATTGAAAATGGTAGACTGTTAGTTTTTACTGCGTATTGCCGTAGATTTTTTCTGACTCTGGTCTGTGGACTGAAAGTAAGTTTGTCGTAGCCTAAGCTTTAATCATCTCTCGTCTAGCACGAGCAGTCGAGCACCGTGTAGGCCAGTCCATTTTCTTTTAGCATTTGTTTTGATCCTAAACGCAAAGCAGATTTTTATCTTATTTGTTTTCAAACAGATAATTTTTTATGTGACATATCTGTGTAGCTTAAATGGATTCAGAAATTTGCATGTTTCTTTATCCTCGCTCTGAAAAGTCAACGCAATTTTATCTAGGCCTATATGTAGAAGTTGTAGGCTGTAAATTATTGTAAATTATGTAAATGTATTCTGTAAATTATTCCATCCACTAAATGCAGTGATGTACGCGTATACAAAAAATATTGACGCCGTCAGCGTAAACGCAAACGTTCGAAAAACCATACGCCGTATGCGTCAACGTAACTTGTAAAAAAAAGTTGGCGGCGTCAGCGCATAGCTTACACTAGCGTAAACTCATCTTGTTTGCTAGGTGCCAAACATTCACACGGTATAAACCACTCGAAAACAAACAAGTTTTATTTTGAATTTCCACGAAGAAACACAAGCATCTGAAAGTGTTCAGTTGACATTTTGCCGCGTTTTGGTTTCAATATGTCTTTGCCCATTAAAAACATTCTTTCAGCTGCAGCGCTGGAAGATATTGGCGTGTTGTAGCGAAAAAAAAAGACATTAAAAAGTATACGTTAAAGCTATACGCTAAAAAAACGCGAAAACTTTACGGCGTAGCCTCAAGCGACAACTATCCAAAAAAATGTGGCCGTAAGCGTTAGCGTAAACAAAAAGTTTACGCCGCAAGTCTACGGCGTAGAATTTGAATTTAAAAAAATTCTCGGTGAAGAATTTAATTTTGAAGTTTAATCAATTTCATAGCGTATGTGTACGATACAAAACGTGCTAAAGACTCAGTACAGTAAACTCAGCTTCTAACTGATTTTAGATAATGTTTTCCAAAAATGTGACAATTCTCACAAGATGAAGGAATGCATGGTGCTGGTGCTCCTTTTCGTCCCATGACCATACTCACCTGGATTTCATTGTTTTTACAAAACGCCAAATGGAAAACTTCTCACTACGTCTTCTGTCTTAGTTAATACAACAAAAGCTAGCATCGATTTTGTTGGCTGTGCTACCAACTTTCACCGCAAGTAAGCATTTAGGGTCAGTCGTATCCAAGTGGCGTTTACGGGGTGGTACCTTTGGACTCCGGCCCGGTATGATTTTACAGACTCAGGAGCTTGAAACTACCTTGTATTTGTCAATAGTGTAGATGTATTTATACTATCCAACCCATACACAACTCCTGTTTTTAAACGAAAAAAAAACATCTATTTTCTTAATGGTCTGGTATTTACTTTTAGATTTTTCTTTTTAAAGAGATATTTTCGTTTTGAAGGACAAGGATTTGATAAGTGCAGGGGATAAATTGCTCTTTTAACGACCCTGGCTGTAGAGAGTTGTTGCCCAAAGTCGTGCAGCTTTAACTCTTCCAGAACATCTAAAATGCTATTCGTCGGAACAGCAATAGAACGCTTTGGATACATACTGGCCCTTTTCATATGACTTGTCAGTTACGGTAAACCTATTGATTTACTTTCAAGATACACTAGGTTATATACATTGATGTTGTTTCGATTATAGGCTAACAAACCCAATACCGACAAATCAAACATTACAGGTTAGACTCTCAAGTACATGTAGCTCCACACAGAGTGAAATTTACATGCATTTTGACTCTTTTATTTCTTTAAAAGTATTGACCCAAAACGAATGTCCAAAAAGACATTATGAAAAGTAACTACGGACAAAGGCCAGTGTTTCGATCTTCCGATCTCTTCAGCGTAGTAAAGTGAAAGTGGAAAGTTGTCTTGAAGTGTTGGTTGAGATGATGATTTGAAACTTGAGTGATTGTTGTGAGACAATGAGACTGGATTTAATTTTTAATTTCGGACTCATTTTTATGACTAATTTTAATTTCAGACTTTTTTTTTTTATTTACTTGTTAATTCATTCATATCAGTTTGTATTCTCTGTGGATCCTTCTCTAGTATCATGATCCAATCCTATAGATGTTTGCTGGTACACTCCTTCATTTTCTTTGAATTACAGGTTAGGCCTGCTTAAAAAGATTGTTCTTTAAGAATTTCACTGGCTTTCCATGAAGATTTTGCTTAAAAGATTTAACATTTCATATTATAAAACGTCTACAAAAACAGAATGTCTCGCATTCTTGTATTCTCCACTGAAGACAATTATGATGATCTGATAAAAAATGACGATGCTTTGGTATTGGTAGATTTTTTTGCCAGTTGGTGTGGTCCCTGCAAAATGATTACTCCTAAACTCGAGGAACTTGCTGAAAAATACGAAGAAAAAATTGTCATCATAAAAGTGGATGTAGATGAGTTTGCCGACATCGCGGAGCAGTGTGACGTGCAATGTATGCCGACATTTGTTTTTTACAAAGCTGGAAAGAGAGTTGACGACTTTGCTGGGGCAAACAAAGACAAACTATCTGCTATGATTGAAAAACATATTACCGGAGATGCATCATAGACCTAGATCGACAAGCCGCTAAGTAAACTGCACCTATTATTGCAAAGCTTGCTTTATGAACGTTTCTGATCTTTACCATTACCATCTTGTAGGCTATGATATTTAGGTAGCCTATCCTTAACGTTTCCCATCAACAATAAATTATTTAGCGTCATTAATTCACAATTAATTGTTGATCCCGCGGCCGCGATGCTATTGTGTTTCACTGCTTCAGTCGAGAATTTAATATTTGTGGTTTTTCAAATGATAAGTCATGAATTATTCAGCAGTTTTGAATCTTCTATTACATGCCGGTTTTAATAATCATTTTTAATTAAGAGAAATATTAATTGGCTTTCTATTTGATATACTCTTTCAGCGTTAACTTTAAGGAAGTTTAGACACTTTTAAATAAATTATCGATGGCAATAAAGTTTTGTGTGCATTGTTTTCTTGAATGGCGTTGTTTATCCAATCAAAAAAGAAAATTTAGGCCACTTTCCAATCTTTCTGTGTCCATTGTGGCAACAAAGAGTTGCCTACAATGTATTAAGCGTCTTGCTAAGGCCAGCAGCGTTCTCTACTCCTACTTTGACGACTTCAGAGCATCGTTGCGCATTACCATACGTGTCAGAGTAGGAGATGCGATCGTACCCGCAAACTTTTCAAATTGTCGAAAACTTGAGCAAGTTCGATGAAAATTTCAGTCCGAAATTTCTGCATGTTTTACAAATTTCATTAAAATTAAATTTGTTTTTAATTTCTTGCTTGAAACAAGACTGCCAAAGAGAAGTTGGACAAAATGGAATCTATCGTAACGCCATTCTAGGGCGTCGCGTTCATTAGACGAATTAAGGCGCAGCTTTTAAGGGGGTGCAAAACTTATCTTGCAGTTTTGTTATTTTTTTTTGAAATTGTGTTTCTTCGAATATTGCCTCTTGAACTGCAGGCCATCCTTTTACACTTACAGTGTCCAAACTGAGAAAGCTCAGTTTAGCTTTATTTATTGCCTCTACCCAGTGATCGATTTCGAGTAATGGGTAGTACCAAATTTAAAGTGCAACTGCACGATGACTTTGACCTCACTTTATCTGAAAGAGCATGTTTCAATCTATAAATACCAACCTCGCCCTTACATTTTAAGGCTATATTTATCTCAGTAAAAATTATCAAAACCATGGTTTTCCACGCGCTTGTATTTTTGGCCACGTTCCTGTAATGGCGGATTGCATTGCGCAACACACGGATTATGACGTCACTTGTAGTCAGACCTCGGAGCGACTATCGGTTTTGCAAGTGCTTTGGTTCAGTGTTGTCAGATTGGGCGATTTATCTGCAATTGGGCTACTTTTAGTTGGGCTTGGCGCTAAAAAATGTTGGTTTGCGACTTGCGCTTTTTTGGGCTACTTTCAGACTTTAATTTGGCGCGAGACCGCGCTTTTTGGCTTTCTATTTGCATTTATTCGTCGGTATCGGTGTGAAGTGTGGAACGATAAATTATAACAAATCGCAACAATTGATGCATTTGTTACGCTATCATTGCTGTAACGTGCTGACCAAAAGTAACCTTACGCCTGCTGCTTTTCTTGAGTGTCCTTGCGTCATATTGCCGTTGTGAAATCTGCGTTTGTTAGTAATTTGAAACACTAACAGTAATTGTGCCTTCTCTTGCAATCGGTAGTTTGATCCACATCTACGTAGTTTTACATTTTTTTAGCGCTGTAGCCTACATCTGCTGCATGCTGCATTGTTTGAAGCATTCTAATCACACTGACTTTCCTTTGTTTAAATCAACCGTCTAGCACAGGGGTCACCAAGCTACGGCCCGCGGGCCAGAACCGGCCGCGAACTCATTTCATCTGGCCCGCCACGTGCTGAGGAAATTACAGCTGCACTACAAATGTTAAGGAAAAAAGTTACTAATCTTTTTGTAAAGGAGTGACGTGTTCTGTTTTTATCGTTAGGCCACCATAAATGGGAACAGCCTAGGCCAAATTTGGAAAAATGTAATGTTTTTTCAAGAGAACGATGCCCTCTAGTGTATCACAGCAGGGGATAACTTTTCCAGCAACCTTTCAATTTTCATAACAACTTTGCTATTCCACCGCTGACTTTGTTATTTATTGTGCTCAATTCAAGTCAATGGAGATTTTAAATAGTCGTAGGTCTATATCTTTTCGCAATTTACATCCGGCCGCAGCTGTTAATCTCGCAGCAATCCGGCCCTCAGAAAAAAAAGTTTGGTGACAGCATTAAACTAAAATCAGTCTGGGTTTTGCTCAGTCATAGGGTGGTGTGTTAATTTCAGTCTTTTCTTGAAAGTCACAGTGTCAGTTCAGTTATGGATGTAGTTTAGTGATTTCAATTCAGTTCATTGTATTCTGTTTGTTATCAAAGCATTATTTGGCTGCAAAGTTTTCGATCAGGAAGTTTGTTTTTACTTTGCAATAAACTCATACTAGCAGAAAACTAAGGTATCATTTTCAGATCATCCCCACTAGCCTACTATGCTTGTACTCGGGATGTTGCTTTAACAGTTACAGCTAGATACTTCAGAAGAAGTTCAGATAATTCGACGTCCGCTACAGTGAACAAAGATGTTTCTTTTCCCATGCTCCTTGGGGGGCATGCCCGCAGACGCCCCTAGAAAACTCACGCCTTCGGCTGTCGACGTCGCGACGTCAAATTGGGCTACTTTTAGATTGCTTTGGCGCATTTTTGGGCTCTTTTTTTAAAAAAATTTCTGGCAACACTGCTTTGGTTGGCTTAGTCTTAGAGGGAAGAGGTTTTTTTTCGTTGCTTCGATCTCGTGGCACGTGCTTTTTATGTGAAAGCAAGTAGTATAGGCTCTTTGCAACCTCTAGTTTGAAAAAATAAGCCAGGTCTGTTGTCTTGTTCATTGAGATTGTTGGTTTAAGAGACTGACCAAAGCTGTCATAGGCCCATAAGGAAAGCATACGTCTTAACCAATGTCATGTAACATTCTTGTAAGTTTCAAGTCTTTCGTTCAAATGTATCTCTTGGAAAAATGAACTTTTAAAAGAAAACATTTTTCTAGCAATTTCGTTTCTTAGATTATTGTAGTTCTGAACTAAACATTTAAAATGGTGAAAATTTTCTCTATCTGTCACACAAAATCTGTTCCTGTTGCAAGGTGACATTTTTTGCCTTCCCAAACGATCAACATTTGCAAATTAAGTGGTGCAGGTTTGCTCATCAAGTCCGTATGTGGAATGGACCCTTCCCTAGCAGTGTTATCTGCTCAAATCACTTTCTTGAGCATGATTTTGAAAATTGGGAAAAAGATGACAAGCCCAGACTACGCAATGGAAAGTTGTCAAATGAGTGAGTAATGTTGTTTACTGTTCAACAGCCTTTCAAAAGCTAGTTGCGTAATTGTTCCATTCGTACTTAACGAAGCTGTTATGCCTCTCAGGCTGGTCGCTTATAGGCACGTGCTGGAGAGGCTGTTGGATGGAGAAGTTTTGGGCAAGTCGAACAGAGTGGTGCTGCCATCCTGCATTGTCTCTTTTATTCGTAGAAAATACCCTAGCGACGATGGGGATTATGCTGGATTCAGAAAACAGCCACAATGATGTTGCGACCGTGCCATATTTTAAACTGATTGTCCTGCTTTGGTAGGCTATCATGCACGTTATAACATCCGCGTTTTGTCGCTTCTACCTTTTTCTAGACCTCTGCTATGTTTGCCATATATCGTTTTTTTGTTGTGATGGTCAGAAATAAAAACAAACTGAACTGATTGTTGAAGCGTTATTGTACAATACAAAATCTTTTCGATATAGGCTACTGTAACCAAGTTTGCCGGTTCAAATCTACGAAACTAGCCTTCGGCGATGGGTATCGCAAACCACTCCTGGCACACAGGCATCAACAACTAAATTTGTATAATATGCTGGCTGAAAGATGCGTCTTCATTATAGATACCTTATAAATTAGCGCATTTACCTATCGCGTCTAGTTTGGTCTCCACAAAGTTCGACTACAAGCAGTGTTGGGCGCGATAACTCATTTTTCAGTTAAGCGATAACGATAATCGATAAACGAAAAATGCCTAAAGCGATAACGATAAACGATAAATCAAAAAAAAGTTAAGCGATAACGATAAACGATAAATTATCGCCGATAATGTCCGATAACGATAATTTTTTTTTCTTTATTAGCGCTGCCCCATCCCATGCAGCACGAACTGTTTTCATCAACATGACGAAAAATTGAATATAATATAGGCTACTGTAAAGGGACAAAACTTTTTGTAAGTTATGCATAAATAAAATCGCAACAGCGGCAATAGGTATCGAATCTTCAACTTCTTGATCCAGAATCAAACCACTGAGGTAACCGCCGTGCTTATAATTATACCTTCAGATACCAGTTGGATGCTTTTATCAATTGAGTTACACTGCCGCTTACGTGCAGTAGGAAAAATAATTAAATCAAATGAAAATACCATAAAAAACTCCAAACTTTGTATTTTGCTTTCTACGGGCTGTTTACAGCAAAGTCAGCAATAATTGAAAAAGTTTCAAAAACGCAAAATGCTTGAAAACTGATCAGTAATCTTAAGCGTTATTGGTAGTAAAAATGTGCATACTGTGAAATCCATCAAGCTTGTCAAATTATTCGTGTTTGTTCAAAAACAATAACATAATTATCGTAATTTACTGATAATTTCAGATAAATTTTCTGTTTTCTTTGTGATCACCATCATTAAAGCAATAACAGAACGCTGAGTTGTTGAGATATGAATTACAATACAGGTATAGACACAGAAGACACTGTATTATTAGTGGAAATAAAAATATTTGATTGAGCGTTGGCTATGTCGTTGAGATAAGAATTACAATATAGGCACTGTATTATTAGTGGGAATAAAAATAGGTAAATCGTCGTCGTATCCAGGCTTACGCCCGGTGGTTGAAGATTTAGATTAAGTGGACGAGAAGGCAAGGAAGCCAGTCTTCATGTCCACTTTCAGGCATGCCTTTAAGTGTCATGCGAAAGACAGTGTCCTGCCCTTTGGATTGCCGTTCCAGCGCTCTCACCACTCGGCTATGCAGCATAGGTAAATGAGAAAGGTTATACTGTATTTAGCATAATTTTACCATGCAACTCGATGCGCCTATTGTCATGCAAAAACTACTACAAGATGCAAAAAGTGTGATGTCGGTCTGCATGTCAAATGCTTCAAGCAATATCATATTCTACAATGACTTGTTTCAGTGATGGTGGCGCGAAAGACCATGTTTCCGATGTAAATGCGGCCTCGTATTGCGACACTTTCATAAACCACTTGCCAATTTCTGTCGCTTCGCTTCAAAGGAATCTGTACCGCCTGTGCGCTTACATTTTAATTGTAAAATTTACTCGCGATTGCCGATTGCAGCAAAACAACAAGAGACTTGTTGCATGCATTTCATTGCATTGCAATTTGCAACTCTAAAAATTGTTGTGTTGTCAGGGCCGTCGTTGCAGGGGGCGTGCCCCTCCCATGACAACGACCTTTGCACACACACTTCAGGCACTGAAGAAGAAATGGTTTTAATTTTAGTTTCATTAACTAGGTGGCTAGTAAAAATATTACTTTTCATGTTCTTTCCACTTTTCCACTTAAAATTTATCGGCGATTAATTATCGGCGATAATCAAATATTGCCTTTGGCGATAACGATAAACGATAACTGAAAAAATAATTAAGCGATAACGATAAGCGATAAAAATTTATCGCTGATAATTATCGCCGATAAATTATCGCCGATAATGCCCATCACTGACTACAAGTGACGTCATATCGCTAGGTGGCGTAGACGACTTTAGCTAGGTAGCGTGAGAGAGAAGCGCTAGAGAGCGTGGGAAAAAGGTCGGTTTCTTGGCTGTGGGCCTCAATTGTAAGGAAGTAAGTTTTTCATCCCGTACCAGACGTCTTGGCAATGGATTCTAGCCAATGTTAATTTGATCGTGCAGTTGCACTTTAAGTCATAAGTAGAGTAGACAACCGGAAACAGTCATTGCCGTCGGCTGCAGCGTGGGTCAGGTGTACGTCGGAAGGCGTACACCGATGCATAGGGCTCAAGTCCGCTTTCCCACAATGCAGGATAAAGATATGAAAAACAAACAAACAATCAATTAGCCCACGTTACAATGATCGTTGTCAAGTGAACTTCATAAGCAAAATGCTCGAGAAAAATATGCTTGGTCGGTGGGTTGTTTGAATTTTTA
This sequence comes from Aplidium turbinatum, assembly GCF_918807975.1. NCBI lineage: Eukaryota > Metazoa > Chordata > Ascidiacea > Aplousobranchia > Polyclinidae > Aplidium > Aplidium turbinatum. Next base: position 5,668,873 of record NC_137477.1, read on the forward strand.
TCCTCGGACTGAAAAATCCTCTGGTGGCTTATTCTTGATAGTTTTGCGGACTGCTTGAGCCACTGACGCAGGCCCGGTTACAGAGATTGGCAGAGTAAAGTTTCTGACTGTCGATGTCTGTGTATTATTCCATCCACTAGGTGCCGCTAAATCGAGAGCTGTCATTGAAATGCGTTGCTAAACGGCGCACTCCTAAAGTCGAGCCAGCGCCGCTTGAGCTAGCGCTGAGTGGTGCACGCATTTAGAAGCATGTGGCTACAATGGAGTGCATCAAATTAACTCTTTCTCTTTAATTTAGTAAGAATAATAGCCTACTTAAAAGGCCTTCTAATACAAAAACAAAATTGGAGGCATGCGGGGTCAATTTCAAGGTATTTTTTCGCAATTTTCTGATAAATCTCCCCAGACTCTCCTCTGCGTTTGTACTCACTTGCTCCTGCCGAAATATTGTGTTGTCTATACGTCTCTGCTAATAGAAATGGTGGTCCGTAGCTTGTTTTGATTGTCAGACAATTGTACCACTTGTTTTTATCTAGGGGCGGATAAAGTAGCCTAAGTAAATTTAGGGGGGGGGGGGGGGCGATTTTATCAAAATGCAATGATGTGTTGCTGTCCATTAATTCGACCTAGCAAATCAAAGCCGTAAAAGAGCAGGCTAAAACATTTTGGGAAAGCAAACAAAATTTTTCCAAATTTTGTCTTTACGAATAGTCTATACTTTCAAAATGCAACATTAGGCTACTCACAATCTCTGAGGTGGTGTAGGCCTATAGGCTAATACAGGGTCTGGAACCTTTTTAGGTAAGAGAGCCATGAAAGGTTCATTTGGAAATGCATTTCCGTAAGAACCACATAATGCTTTAACTCTTTATCTTCTTCTTCAACAGATTGATCATGTTTGATCAGCTGTGATCTATCATATGAACTGCCTCCATTCTGTTCTGTCTTTTGTTTTTATTTATTCTTTTGTTTTTGTTTCTCGTAATTTAGTTGATATTTTGTCAAAATATTTCATTTTTTGTCGTCCTTTTGTTCGTTTGCCTTGCACCATCCCATTCAACATTGATAGTTAATTGGTTAGATGGGATGTAATGCTTTAATTCTTTATACAACTGGCATAATAGTGGCAATAAGGGATAAGTTGTAAAAGTATTGGTTTGGTTTGCATTATCTCCTACGGTCCACTCATCTCCTACGGCTATCTTGCAAATACACCTTGAATAAAATTATTTTTCTGTGTTTTAGGGAGAAAGGCCGACGTATTTCCCTATTTCGAAATAGCTCGTGACCATCGTCAACAGGAACAGAATATATTACAATTACGCTCATTTGAAACGATTTCAAAAAACACTTTTCGATATAAATGCTAGGCAAGGTGTAAAGGCGCCAGGCGGTCAAATGAATCATTGACGAAAAAGCAGCATCCATAAGAATTCAAACGCCAAGTTGGAAAATAACCAAAAGCTTTTTGTTTACCCACTGAAACTGCCATTTTAAATTGATGCAGTAACTTGTTTGGCTTGTGAAGTGCGAGATTATGAACACTTTTTGTTGCAAAATGCATCAAAATCGATTGCAATCGTTGTCAAAACATTCCGTATTTTAAGAAAAAGTCAAAGACCAAAGCTTTTTGGAAATACGCGACCGGCAACAAACGCCAGCAGGCAACCGATTTATTTGTTTGCTGTTTGTATTCTTAACGGTTTGCAGCATTACCTTTCAAGCGTGTCCAGACTGTTTGCAGAATTTTGCTTTCACACGACAGCAACCGGTTGTTTGATAGCTGGTGTTCGTACAATTCAAGGCTACCAAGATGAAAGTGTTAATTGCTGTCGATACCAGTGAATGTGCCGAAGCAGCGTTCAACTGTAAGTACCATAGTTTTTTATATCCTCGGTATCGCTTATACTGTCAAACTTAAAACTAAACCGGACTAGATCAAACTTTTGCATACGGTACGGTACTGAAAAGTTTGAATTTTTATCAGGATCAGAATGATTTACTTTTCAATGCAGAACTCTGTCTTGGTTTCGTAATTATTTGGGCCAGAAATGGTTGTTCTTACCAGCTTTTGACAGCCGTTATGTTTTTACCCGATGTAATAGCACTATATAGGGTTTGTAAGCATAAGTACCTCCAGAATCCAGTCTAGCGGATATAATCAAATTTAAAATTAGAAATTCGTTTCCATGATTGTTTGCGCTTTACAACAAGTATAATCGGCAGTACGTAGGCTACACAAAGGATGGCCTTGGGCCCAGGCCCGGATTTAGAGAGGGAAGAGGGTGCAGATGCCCCGGGCCCCCCGAATTTTTAAGGGCCCCCCTACGTGGAAAAAATGTGATTTTGTGCTATTTTTTTTCTTTCAGCCTTTAAAGTTTCTGCAAAATGCTGTGCAGTGCTGGATTAATGCTACTGTAGACGTAGAGGTGTTTTTTTGCACGGGGGGCCCCGATCTAAAAGTGCCCCGGGCCCCCCATCAACTAAATCCGGCCTGCTTGGGCCGCAACCTTTCCCTTCCAAATTTTTTTTAATGATTTAACAAGCTATAAAATATTAAAGTGCTACTTTTTGTCAAAAAATGTTAAACTTGATTGAATGCCTCCCCACTTTTACAAAACCCTGCTTACGTCACTGGTAATAACTATACCCTACTATAGCAAATGTAATGCAAAACTTGCAGTTACATTTTGATTAACAAGCAAAGAGATTAAATGAGAAAAGGCTATAATGTTATCAAACCTAAGGCTTAATTGTTTATACAGATTTGAAAGAAACATCACATTTATAAAAATTTGGGTGGAACTTATAACTCCCTAACTAGTGTAGTAGCCAAGTTTTCATAATAATTGCAAAAAAATTGCACAAATTCTAGGTGAATATAAAAAAAATTAGGAAAAAATATGCAGTTTTCTTGTCTTTTAAGGTCATAGGCTTATAGCAAAGCGTATAATACGTCGTTTTTGATTGGTTGGACTGACCAACCAGCTTTACAACTTCGTATATTTTGCCTTCGATGCGCATATGATTCCATTGGCCAGCAAATATTGATTTGAGTTTGCTGAAAACTTGTTGACATTTAAAAAAATAATCGAGTAGCTTTAAATACAAATCTTGTATTTCAGTTTATTTTTCTAATTGCCACAAAAGTGACAACGAGATCTATGTTGTGCACGAAGTTGAACAACCGAAGCTTCCAACATCTAGCTACAATTTGGGTGGTAGGTTGTTTGTTTACCCATAGCTGTCCTTGAAAATGCGTAGGCCTATCCCGACAGGGGCAGATTCAGCAAGTAGCCTTTGGGGGGGGGGGGTGCAATTTCAACAAAATAATGTTGTGTAAGTCTACGCCAATCCGACCTTGTAAATATTCTGTAATTAAAGTTACTTTTCTGTGTTTTAGAGGGCGCGATCGCTCCTCTGAATCCGTCACTGTAGGCCTACCCCTAGATTCCATGATACGTAGCTTGATCTTGCCGTTTATTCGTTTACAATGTGAGGTGCTTGCCCGACTGAGCTATCGAAGCAATATAGTATAGATTGCAGACAATATAGGTATCTTGTTTGATAAATTTTTTAGTTTGTACAAAAGAAAATCGAGCACCAAAATAAGTCAACCGTGAAAGTTTACTCCCCAGAAGTTACCGGTAGATAAAGGCATAACTGTAAGGTGACAACTAACCGTCACTCGGAGAAGCAAAAACGTTGTCACTAGGGTGTCAAACTCTCCATGTTTTGAGTCAAAATGACCGTGCAGTATCAACTGAGTCTTTGAGTTTTAGTTACCGATACCGTACACAGAAACGTTTAAATGCTCCACTGCCTGATTTGTAGACTATGCTTAAGCTAAGAGCAGCGGTTCTCAGCCTTTTTGTGTTGGAGGACCCCTTAATGTAGGCTACTATGCAGTCTATTACAGCAATAATAATTAATCACTCTAACTTGTTCATAGGCTAATATCATATCACCAAGTAAGAACTGGTGACATTTGTTTTTCTATGACATGATCCAGAACGATTTTTGAACTTTCGTCTCCCCCATGGAATATTTTTTGAGGTAATGCTGATTAACTGAGTTACGTTGTCAGTAGTGCGGTTTCTGTGGTGATAAATACAAAAATATGGACTTGGATGGCTGTGGAAAGGGCCGTTGAGAGAATATTTTGGGCTCGGTAGCAATGAGATTCTTTGGCCACAAATCAAGACATTTATAAGAAAATCGCACTAAATCCAAAGAATACGCTGTGGTTTCTTCATGTTTTGGGCCCCGGAAAACTTTCGGACCCCTAAAATTAATCTCAAGCCCTGGTCCAAAAGTACCCCCTGGGTCCCCCTATCAACGCTAGTGGCTGTGGACTTACAGTTTACACTAAATTGCTCACCCTCCTTCAACTCCAAACGATTTGCGGAGTGGTTTGCTGGCGGCCTTGTGGATTACCACACAACCTGTTTGCTTACACTTATATTGAACAGGAGGAGGATTCTTCCCAGAGGCAGAGGTAAAATACGCTATCTCGGATCACAAGCAGAAGTGCAATGAACTGAAGAAAAAATTCATTGAAAAATGTTCCGACATAAAAGACGTAAGCCTTTACGAGCTACTTGTAACTTTATTTTTATTGAGAAGTGTGAAATATTTATCACTGATCAAAGCTAGTTCAGTTACAAAATTCTACCACTTTTGTATCGTAATTAATTTTAAAAGACCAGATTTAGCTAACTGGGCCAATGAAGGCTAATTATCACAACTGTAACCCGTTTGCGTCATTGGGAAAATAGTAATACAACAGCAGCATCTTGAACGAGCGGTAACAGCATGTTCGACATACTTAATGTCTGTAGACAACTTAATGGGGAGATATTTATCTTAGAAAGCATTCCCTGGTAGCATGTCAACCGACCTTTGCCTTTTGCTTAGCTGTCCATTATCGTGAACCCAGCAAACGCATCTCGTGTGAGTCTATTCAACGTCCCGAATTGTTAAAGCAATGAAAATAAAATGTTAAGGAAAATTAGACTGAAGTGTGCACAGTTGTACACCAGCCTGTTGTAAAACACGCTGACATCTAAATTTCATTCCCTCACATTGTCACGATGTGTATAACAGGGCTTCCATTTTACAGCAAGTTCTGTTCAGCCGGAAAACTGTAAGTCATAAATCACTTGCATAGTGCAAGCGAGGAACTCATCTGAAAACCAAATTGTGTTGTGCAAGTAATCGAATTGGCGACATTTGCATTAACATTGATTTCAGAAATTGAATCAGTCCTTTTTATATTGATTCAACATGTGTAGACGTTGCACAGTTGCAGTGCAATATAATATGGAACTAATTTGCTGCATATGCTACCCTTGTCCAACAGGTTACAGTTACACCCTTTTATTTGCTGAGTAGTCAACCACCCTTGAAATACGTATGAGGACTGTTGATGTATGCTATTAATGTAGCACAGTGGAAGGATCCAGCAAGTAGTTTTAGAAGGGGGGAGCAATTTCAATAAAACACAATGATGTGTAGGTCTACATAAACTCGATCTTGCAAAAACACCGTGAATACAATTACTCTGTGTTTTAAGGGGGGAGGGGCTATCGTCCCCTCCCTGGATCCACCACTGATGTAGAATATGAAAAATACATTGATTATATTTTTCAGCTGAAATACAAGGTGTTTGTGGAAGCTACAAACCACAAACCAGGCCATGGTCTAGTGGAGAGAGCCCAAAATTTGGGTGTGGATATGATTGTGGTCGGTACATGCGGCCGCGGAGCGTTGAAACGGAAAATACTTGGGTCTGTGAGCGATTGCGTGCTCCATCACTCCAAGATTCCTGTCATGATTTGCCACAAATAGGTTAAGAGCTTGGCTAGAAAGTTTTTCTTCAATCACCGAAAAGATAGATTTCAACAAATTGTATATCGAACGTTTTCGACACCTCGGTGTCCTCATTACGAATAACAATTATATCAAATACAGCAGTTTTCTTTTTCGTAAATTTAATCTTTATCTGCTGTATTTTATTTATGAGATGCAAATTAATTATTGTTATTCTTGACCAGGACGCTATGAGATGTCGCAAACGTTCGATACAATTTGTTTTAACGTAGGCTACTTTTTCTGTGAGTGTTAAAAATAAAAGTAAATATGTTAAAATCTGGTTATGTTATTCGGCTTTGTGTGTTTACTGTTTATGGTACAAATAGGATTTTTTGTAAAAGAAAAATAACCTTGGTCAGTCTGACCATAAAATGTAAAGTGCAAAATGGGAAAACTAAACTGATCTTCATCCAAATTGATATCATCTGAGGTTTAAAATTGAGTTTTTCAAGTGATAGCAAAAGAGAAGTACAGTAGATCTGCATTGTTAATAACTTTTCGTAATTATGGCAATTAAGTTTTGCAATAGACCCAGACAGCAAATCAACCGTTTTTTACATTGATTCAACGAGGCCGTTAAATCAATGTAAAAAACGGTTGATTTGCTGTCTGGAGAGCGAATCGAAATATGCGACAACCTAGACAGTAAAATCTGTCATGTTTACATTGATACAACGTCTGCGTTCAGTCTTACCACGTCTAACATTGATTTAACGTAGAAATGACGGATTTTGTTGTCTGGGAAGTAGAAGCGGAAATAATGCAAGGGGTGTACTGATTCATTTGCTTCCTGTTTATTGGTTTTGAACAAATTTCACTAATTCCTAATGAAATGGGGTCTCTGCACAATAGTAGTTGCCCTCTGCATGTTGCTTGAAATCGACTTTTCACATTAAAAAGTCAACGATGTTGGAAAAGTCTATTGATGTGAAGCATTCTTATTGTAACTTATATATTCTGCATAATTTGGCAGTTCTTGCTTTTAAGTGTAGGACAATTTAGTCTCAAAAGAAAATTGTTTTTTAAGTGCATTCTTGATGAGGAGAATTTTTGACGTCTTTTAATTGAAAACATTTGATGGTCTTCCTAGCTGGTGATGTCAGTAACTTTGCATCGAACGAACGTCAAACAATATAAAAGCAACTGATTTTGTCCGTCTCGAACATCATAAACAACAGTTAATTATACAGTAGTTTATGTGATGTTGCTTTTTTCCACTCAGTTATGTTGATTCAACGTTTGACCGCATCATGACAATGCAACATTCTGATGTCTCATTGTTGTCAATCATGGAAGTTTGCTTTTGAATATCTTGATGAATGACTTGACTTCATGAAGATGAACGATTCGCCATCATCAGCAGTCGAAGATCTTAATCGCTGTTAATCAAAATACTTAGAATAAAATTCTACCATGAATTGTTATTTATCTCGTTTCAAAGAAACTGGAATTTTCAACACTCATTAAGTGTCAGCTTCTTCTTTATATGATTATGCCCAATCGGAATATTAAGTTCTATTTTTCATTGATTTAACGTCTGCAAACGTTGAACCAATGTAATAAGTAGCCAACTGATTCACTGTCTGGGTGAACTTGTGAAAACGATTTTGCATAACTGAATATTCTGTATTTTATAAGCAAATCAGTTGTTTTTTACATTAATTCATCGTCCGCAGACGTTGCAACAGCAGAATGTTGACAACAATTGATTTGCTGCCTTGATAACGCTGTATCAAAAACGTCCTTTGCAAAGTAGGCCACTACTTTCAATGGAACACAAAACGTTATTATCTTCAAGTTCGAAATTCGTTACATTACTGAGTAGGAATAAATCGCAGTGCTATTTTTACATTGTCTTTGTTGTGAACCGAGTAATCCAGTATATTGTAGTCACATGTCTTTTGCAGGAGTTAAAAGTGATTAGATCTTTTTATAAAAAAATCAATGCTAAACAAAATATCGAAATTTAGTATTAAATTACTAGGAAAGTAGGTAGGCTGTGTTTTTATAAATTTAGCCCATTCGTCAAAAATCAATATTATAAAAAAAATGTATTTTCTGTAGCTGCCATTTCCATTACCATCCTTGCTTTTTACTTCGAGCTTTCAAAACTATCTAAATTAACTTTATTGTTGCATTGCAATAATAACAAAATATTTCAATTTTTACATCACCTTGATATTTTTGAAGAAAATTTAATGAACAAACAGAACTTCCGAGTTTCAATCAAAACTTTCAGGCATTTTCTAAACATTGAGTTTCTTTCTTGAGTTAACTTACGTAGCTCAATAGGCTCTTCACTGTGGGTTGTTTAGTCCTATGTAACTTTGGTCTAAGTCTGTCGTAACTACATTTATCATCAGCAAGTGTTTAGCTACTTAATGCCGCTTGGGCTCAGACAAAAAGCGTAAAATCTGCAGTTTCATAACAGTATCGATTTTTTTAAGTAAAAAAATCTATACCCGGTGCATAAGAACAGGTATTCAAAGACACATGCAAAAGAAAGCTAGTATGCGTTATGTAGCCTACAAACTTGTGTTAAAAAAAAACGAAAACTTTTCAGCTAGGTATACTGAGTTGATGAGGATGACCATTACTGAAAAAAATAAAATGGATGCTATAGAAAGGAAATCAATTGGACTTAGTTATGACAATGCTTTTTGGTACTTGCTATCACTCTCACGTTCACGAACGTGAGCAAGAAAGGCAATTTAAGAATTTTTGATGAATTTTCGAATCGTTTAGTTATACAGTAAAGCCGCCGAAAGCACAAAAGCGTAGGTAGGGAGATAGAGCTACATTTCCCTTTTTTTTCTCCAAAAAAAAAAACTTTAAATTACCATAATGTAGGCTATTCAGATCCCATGTAAAAACGATAACACAATAGAACTGTTTTTTCAAAAATTCATTTTCAAAATCGTTTGTAAAACTAAGAAATTGAAGCTTTGCACATTGTAAAATGCAAGTTGAAATAAGCAGTACTGCTACCAGAGCTGTGGAAGCGGAGGGGTTTTGGCGCATGTCCGGAGTTGGAGTCGGCCAGTAATGGAGGAGTTGGATTCGTATATTTTTCGCCCGATTGTAGGCTACAGCCCCGTCATGGTTGTGGAGTTGGAGGGACTTTGACGTGTCCAGTGTCGGCCAGTTATAAACCGAAGAGTCGGAGTTGTATATTTTTTTTATCACAAACATGATAGCAATTCAAAAACGGTAGCTACATCATCGAAAAGGTGTTGATTTTGACAATTTAAGCCATGACATTGCTAATGTTACGAAGGCGTTTAAATTGGCTCTTGACCGACACTACAGCAAGGTGTTTCAGTGCATGCAGCCTAGATCAGGGCTTTGACCTCAAAAACGTCAAAATGATTACCGACACCCTGACTTGTTGTTATACAAACTTAAACCTAATCCATAAAAGATGAATCCTTCAATATAGCCTAATGCTGTTTTTTGCAACCCATTTAGTAGTTGGTATAACAAACTTCAAATGAATAAATTATGATGCTGCTGCAATTTTCTTTGTCTTAGATAGGGCCTATAGACTATAGTTTATCGAAGGATGTTCATTCTTTTAAATACCTCATTTAATAATACAACAGACTGAACAAAAATCATTTATTAGTTATGTCTGAGGGTAATATTTTGTGATACCTATAGGCGTTGTTTAGCACATTAAAGCCATGGGAAGATTTAGCACAGTAAAATCAGCGAAAAATTGAGCGCAGTAGTCAGAGATAAATTTTAGCTCGGTAGAATCAGATGAGAAATATTTTTACGCGTCATTGTTAAAGCCCGCCAAATATGTTTTTAAAGCCTCCAAAGACAAAAAATGTGTTTTAAAAATGTCGCAGCAAAGGCAACGTTTTATAAAAAATAATCTAAATGAAGCGAAGTTCTGTGTTATTGTTGGCATCTGTACGGGATGTTTTTGTAGTCCCTCGCGCTGCTGTTACAGACTCACCTGACAAATTACTCCTTTTTAGCGTTAATTTGACGTCTGCGTATTGTTATCAGTTGTCTTAAAGCTTGACAAATGCAAAGATCAAATGTCGCTATAAAACGTAGGAAGTCAAAAGAATGTCTGGCTCGTGTGCATTTCCTCTTAATTTCAAAGTACTCTTCAGTCGAAAGGACATTTTAACAATCATTTTGCCATTTTACATTAATCTGATGTTATCCTTTATAAAATCAATGCAAATGTTTTGCTGTAATGTGAGATTCCTCCATCAATTTTGCGGCTTGCCGAGTCGGTCTCCTAAAGGTGTTGATGATCCAGCGCAGAGTATGTAAGCATCTCGTAGCAATCAGATGTCGTCAGACCAGGGCTTCTCAGCCTTGGGTTGAAGTCCTGATGGTAACTTGAAACAAATAAAGAGCAAATTTACTAAAACAGAAAAAATAAACTAAATAGTATTCCACAAATTGTGTTTCGAAATAAGCTGTCGACGTAATGGCCGTCTGCAAGGGTTATCTAAAGTGAAAGGGATCAAAACCTTTCTGATACTTCTTTTTATATCACATGCAAATTTTTCAAAAAGTTGCTTCTTTTTTGTTACAAAATATTATAGCTATTATGAAATTATTACGCAATGCGTTTGTAGGCAAAGGTTAACAATCTAACTGTAGCCTCAGGGCTAAGACAGAATTGCAAGACATAGAAACGAATAACAGGATAGGATAAATTTTTAATAAACAGCATGGCGATTTTGTATTGTATCAAAGTAACGCAAGGTTTGTTGAAAGAGGCAAGAGGTCAAAATCTATATAAAGGGGATATTGTGGCATACCGTGTGTGGCAAAAAGATATGACAGAAGCACCAAAAAATTACATTAAATTTGGTGGTTTTTTCTTAAATTCTGTACCCGATATGCCCTTGATCATGTTAACTTAATGTTTTTGTTGATTGCGTTATTGTATTGACAGGCTGACAAACAGCAATGAAACTGACATGTAAATTTTTGAGTGCACTGCAAAAGATAAACTACCCGGGATTAATTAAAGTTTGTTTTTTCAGAAATCTATCGAAAAAAATTGTTACAAAGTTTTGTCTAGGCTTGCACAGTAATATATCATGAAAGTTATTATTGCTGTTGACTTGAGCGAAGTCGCTAAACAAACGTTTGACTGTAAGTATAGACCAGAAAAAAAAGATATAGATGGTCCCATACTTGATTCAAGAGTTGGGTATAAGAAGATATTTAAGGTTCTCATTGTAGGCCTACTAAACCTTAGGCACTAATGAGAGTAGGCCAGTTCCTTTCTCTAGGCCGCCTTTTCTGCAGTAACTATGCCCACCCAATTTATTACACCCTAGGTAGAGGTGAGCGGTGTTTTCAACAACCAGCTGAAGCAGGGAGTCGAACCAGGTTTGCATAATTTGAAAGCCAACGCCTTATCCGCTGCGCCATCCCAAAAAATGTCAACATGACGGGCTACATTAAGTCGGCCTCAAAAGCGACTGCAAGGCAATTGTTGAAAAGGCGATCTTTTAATTACCTCTCAAATTTATTGTTTTGCCGCCCAAATGTTTTTCCACCTTCTCCAAAGTTTTGTTCAAAAGATTGCAATACCGTACTGTAGTAGTTTATCGGAATTTCAGATAAACTACAAAATAATATGAATGTGTGTGTTTATAGTGTATAGCCCTGTGTGTCTTGCATAGTAGATGCTGCTTTCAGCGTTTTTCAAGGCACATAGTTTCAGGGCAGCCATTTATAGGCGCAACTGAGTGCACTATTATCTTCTTCAACCCATTGTAGCGTACCAAATAGAAACACAATTTAATTACGATATTAGTAGTCTGTGAAACACCTAGCATGAGTATCGAACGTCTATCGATTAAGAAAAAAGTATTCTGTTGACGGCATTGATAGTTCGTACTTATATTATTTTGAGCTCTTTGCATTACCTTTTTGTCTTTAGGCCTTGACGCAAATTATGTTCAAATGTCCGCCTCGTTAGCTCAGCGGTTACGCGCCTGGCTCAAGATCACGGGGCGCAAGTTCGACTCTAGGGCTGTGCGCTTGAGCAACGAATTTCAGGACTGCTCTCCATTCAGCGGCATCTAATGGGTGGAATAATTCCCCGGCAACAACGCTTCAACAATTGGAAAACTCCACTGCTAATCTCGGTAACCGGCTCTGCGTCAAAAGCCTCTACATCTACAAGTAGCCTATGCGAAACTACCAGGAATAACCAATCAAGGCTTTGTCAGTACGAGGATAAAGATTCAAAACCCACCAACCAAAGTGAGTTGTTATTCCATGGAAAGTAGGCTATTTTGTGTTTTATTTTCAGGGTACGTTAAGAATCTTCACCGTGTGGACAATGAAGTCTTCGTGTGCCACCAAGCAGAACAGCCTGACTTTTCAACTCTCTTGATAGCTGGTACGCTTTCTGTGACTATTTTATTTTTTCTTTCAATACGTCACTACGTGGCTAGCAAAATGTCATTGACTGATAATTCAGCCAAAAAATTAAATATTTAAGAGTTACAGCAAAAAATCAATACTAAGCATGTAAGATTAGTGTTGATCAAACTAAACTTGACCACAGACATCAAGCTTTTAGTATAGACCTACTTTGCAACTGCTACGACATCGATAGCTGGTTAGGCTAAGAGACACTGACACAGAGCGTGATTCTTAAATTTTTATTATAAGTTAGAGTATTTTTTCTCTTTCTTAACACCCCGCCACCAGGCTATATTGTGTTTTGATGATTTAAAAATTTGTTTGGTCACAAAGACAACAAAAGGAGTGTTAGGCCTACAATCTTATTGGTTTTGTAGTGCCTGACAGGAAGTAAGGATGAAGCACTCTCTTGGTGAGATATAGCCTATGCAGTGGGTCCTTTTTCTTATTTCGTCAAAAAATGCAAAATTTGCCTCAAAAACATGGACATGATTCTTACTGATTCAAAACTGAGATAAAATTTTAGTTACTGATACACCACTCTGTGGTAACTCACTCTTTTAAGAATCTTCAGTGTTTGAGTTTAACGAGCCGCTAACGGCGTGTTTTGGTACACCACTTTATTGAGCCTACACCAATTTGACACCTGCTTGCCATGGAAGTTAACCTATATTTTCTTCTGCATATAAATTAACATAAAAATACCACAAAATAATTTACCTGTCTATTTCTAGGTACGAGTGCTTTCCCGCAGTATGAGGTAGACAAAGTAACTCAAGAGTACAGGAGGAAACGGCAAGAAGTGGAAGAGCTATACAACAGCAAAGCTAAGAAGCATCAGGTGCGTAGCCTACACTGCGGTGGTTTAAGTGCTTGAAGCGTGATGATTAATCTAATGATATCATTGATCAAGTAGGCTATAGATGTAGGCTACAGATCTAAGCGATAGCTTCACAGCCCTAGAACCTGTTACTGTAGGCAGTAGCGTTGACAAGGGGGTCCTAGGGGTACTTTTGGACCGGGCCTGAGATGAATTTATAGGCCCCAACTTTTCTAAGGGGCCTGCTGGTAGTTTGAAGAAACTACGGCATATTCTTTGGGCACAGTGCGTTTTTCTAAAAAGTGTCTTGATTTAGGGGCCAAGGATCTCATTCGGACCGGCCCCAAATTATCTTCTCAACGGCCCTGACTGTGTGTATGCACAATAGCATAGGTTGGTTTTCACAGCGCCTAGTTGAGTAAGTTGCAAAGCTGCAGTACTTTTTAAAACTTTGATTTTGTGACTCATGTTTTGAAGATAAACTAATTTAGGCTATAAGTAGGGCCCTTAGGCCCTCAAACCGCCCCGTTAGCTCAGTGGTTATGCGCCTGGCTCATGTTTACATCATGCGGCGCTGGTTCGGCTCTCGGAGTGTGCGCTTGAGCAACGCATTTCAGGACTGCTCTCCTTTCAGCGGCACCTAGTGAATGGAATAATTCCCCGACAACAACACTTTAACAATCGGAAACTTCACTCTGTCAATCTCGGCAACCGGCCATGCGTCAAGAGCCTGTGCAAGTATGCGAAACTACCAGAAACAACCAATCAAGGCTTTGTCAGTCCGAGGATAAAGATTCAAAAACCAAACCAAGTAGGTCTGCCCTAGGCTACTGCAAAGTGCTGTTCCAACTTTTATCGGGCCTCAGCTTACATTTTTATCATTATAATTTGCTATGCAAAATTTTGTTTGATCCGTTTTACCTCGATTGGTTAAAGCAGGGGTGTACAAACTTTCAGCACTGCAGGCCAAATATACATAACCAGCTTGATCCGTGGGCCACAACTGAAAAATATCTGTTTTTAGGGCTACCATACGTCTTCTTTTAAGAGGATTTGTCTTCTTTTTTCAAGAAAAATGAATTGTCCTCCGAGGACACTAAAAAATGCTCAAATGTCCTCTTTTTTGACAGTTTGGGTTTTCATGCTTATATTTTCAACGGGATTATATTGCTTGATGACGTTTCAACGACGGCTTGTAGGTTATTTGTTTTCTAAACATTTTGTATAGGCTACCGTACCAATGTAACATGCTGATTTATAAATTCTACAACAAATTGGCGCATTTTATGGAACTGTTGTTGAACGTTCATTGCCTGGTTCACTGTAAGATATTAAACGACATTTTAAAGGCCATGCTCACACTTTTACAATAAATTATTCATTTACTTTCATATGTTTTATATTGATACAACGCTTGTAGACGTTGTTGATTGCCAACTCAATTTGGTTCGTTTGTTACTTGAAACAAATCGAAACGAATGTCTAACAGTACAATGTGTATAACACCTAACCTACAGCAAAAGAAATCGTGGCATGGATAGGCCTACAGCTTTGCAAGGAAAGGGACAGCTTTTTAGTTCACATCGTTTTTAGCATCTTAACGGTTATGTGCTGCAGCCTACTGTTTTAATCATATTTCTTGCAAATAATTTAACAATTTCGTTAAGGCTGACCAGTTCTTAGTTGAAAAAAGTTAAGACTTGACCTGGAGGTCGTGCCTGATTTGTCACATTTTGCAGATTTTTGCGATCATTGCTGTCTGACTGAAACTGTCTAAAAATTATTTTATTTTTTATTTTTTGCTGACTCTTAAAAATTTTAAATCATTTGTTGCCTTACACTAGAAATGAGAAAAAATAAGTTAAACGTTCAGTCAATCTGTTTTCTTGCTTTTTTTTGTAACTTTTGCTGCGTAGGCCTGTGATCGTAGGCCATGTGATCGTAGGCCTGTGATCGTAGGCCATGCTGCGTAGGACTGTAATGATCTAAAAACACATAAAAGATTCTTCAAGCGTTAACTTCTACTTGCTGCAAAATGTGTCCTTTTTTTAGGCGATGAAAATATGGTAGGCCTATATCTTTTTTTACTACATTATGACGAATGTGCACGCATGAAATGACCACGCAGCTCTTTCACTCTTATCCAACCTAAAGACGTCTTCAGACAAAGGGAGAACCGCAGCGGACTTCTTAGAGGTGGATGTTCACTCCTTATTCAGACGCAGCACGCGAGTAGGCTATTTAACAGCAAAACAGCAACGGATTTTTGTCTGTTTTTTTTTGCATGCGGACGACTTAAAATTTTGCGCTGCGTGCGAGCGAACAAATTATGCTACTACAGATAAAATATTACTGTAATTAAAATATGCATCTAAGTTACTAGAGATGTAGGCAAAGATTTGTATGCTTTATTTCACACTGGTTAAACTTGATCTGTTGCCAAGCAAAAAATTATGTTTAGTAAACGTTGCAAACTTGGCACCTAAATGAAAAGCGGCCACACATTATTTTAAATCCGGACCTTTCCGCAAACCAAAAAGTTTAATCTCGCCGGAAAAAGCTCTGAAAAAATTTTATTAATTTGCTCTCTTTTTTTAATTCCGATCATCAAAGCAAAAAAAAACGATACCACTTGCCACAACATACAAGAGCAGTCGTCTGGAAAAAGGTAAAAGCGAAATGTGACGCAAACGTTAAAGTGTGCTCGAGAAAGAAAGATAAACTCAATACAAGGATTTGGCGCGGTTGCAACATTTTGAGAAATTTAAAATTTATAGAAATTATAAAAAAAATAAAAATTGGCCTAAAAAATAAACAAACCATAAAAATTGCTATGTTGATCGACACTGGTGCGAAATCAAAAGTTTAAACGACATGTAGGCTACCTAAGTTTTTAATAATATTTATATTTTTATAAGGTTCAAAATTTCAAAATTCTTATCGAATTAACTCGAAACGACCCAGGCCACAGTATCGTCAAGAGAGCGGAAGAAATAGAAGCAGACATGATCGTGATTGGCACGCGAGGCATGGGAGCCATTCGTCGAACTATTCTAGGTTCTGTCAGTGATTACGTAGTCCATCACTCAAAGATTCCTGTTGTGATTTGTCACGGCCAAAAAGCTTGACCAAGAAAATAGTTGACTAATTCAAAATGTGTTGTACTGGTATTAATGTTGCAGAATTATGAGCTTAAGCTGTTGTTCTGTGTTGATGTTGTGAAAATATTTTCCAATTAAATTTGCTGATATTCATATTACTCAATAGGATGACAAAAATTTATTTAGTTGTAGGGTAAGTAAAGTTTTTATTTTTAATTCTGCTTAGCAGTTGTCTCGAAAAGCTTTAGCGACGATGCATGCATTGAATATATTTTTATATTGTGTATTTGATGTTTCCTGAAATAAAGGTTAAAGGGGCACTGCAACGAAAATATATAGCTTTTGTATTCATAGAGCTTTATGAGAAAAAGCGATTTGTAACAATAAAATTTTTTTGGGGTTTGTCATTAGCCCAAAAATCTAATAAAAGGGATATTGATTTAAAGGATTCTGATTGGTCAAAATCTTTGATGACGTACTTGGTTGTTCAGGCAGAATTCAGAACCACTAGTTTGTATACAAATAAACTATAAACAAGTGGGCTACTTAATACAAAGAACAATTTTATACTTGAGTTTTACCCGTTGAGATGGTTTTTGTATGGCTCCCGGTTGTAGTAACGGAAGAAACGTGAAAGGGGTACACTTTCATCGTTCACCTCTGAATAATCAAGACAAGCTTAAGAAATGGATCTCTGCGATGAAACTCAAAAACCCACCAGTCAACAAGCACTGCCGTGTGTGCAGCGACCATTTTCTGGCCAGCGATTACCAGCGTGATCTACGGGCAGAGCTACAGGGCACCACATCTAAAGTTAGGAAGGGTTAAGACAGGGGTCACCAAACTTTTTTCTCTGAGGGCCGGATGCAAATTTTTAAGAGATATAGGCTACAATTATTTAGAATCTCCATTGACTTAAATTGAGCACAATTAATAACAAAGTTAGCCGTGGAATAGCAAAGTTGTGATGAATATCGAAAGGTTGCTGGAAGTTTCTTTTAACAATTTGAATATAAATACTGTCCCAAGCAAAACACTGGAGAGGTGGAAACTGTATTTACAAAAGAATTTTTATTAATAATACAATAACCAGCAAGATAACTTTCATTTTCATTAAAAATCATCAGGCAAGTGGTCATCAATGGCTTCTTTGTATCCTTCGTACTGGCCAATGGCCATCTTCTTCAGGAAATCTGTTGCGGATTGCAAGGACTGCACAGGCAGGAATTACTTTACGTCTCTTTCAACCCAATTTTCCATATATCCAGAAGTTGAAGCTGCGATAAGTAACATATCTGTACAACCTGTAAAAGAAAATGTGATTTACCGAGAAGTGTAAAATCATCATTTTTTTTTCATTGCAACATTATCAGTAAATCACAATGTAGAAAAGCCCTAGGCTAGAACTTTAGAACATAGGGTAAGAATGGAAACCTTAGGATTTGAGACCCAGGCAAGGGTGCATGTACAGTGGTAGGCTAACTCTGATCTCTTGATTTTTTACATTACGATAGGCTATGTGTAACACATAGTTAAGAACAAAGTTCACCATTTGGGTTCTAAAACTGCTAAGTTTGGATAATATTTTACAACTATCTAAACTGACCTGTTTGAGATTGAATCTCGGAGATCCTGGCCGACCACATCCTTTAGTGCAGCCATAATTGCTTCTAAGATTTCTGTATCCAGGCACATCTTTTCAAAGCTGCCGACCTGGTTTATGCATTGGCGGGCTATGTCCGTTTTGGCTACCACGGCGTCAATCTCCTGGCAACATTCATTTTCCATCATTGTTGGCATGATGGCACAATTTCCACACCTACACCATTTCAAATTCTCCATCCGACTGCTGTCGGAGCTGGCACTGTCGGAGCTCGAATCCGAATCACAGTCATCTCTGTCAAGGCGCTGTCTTTTTGGTTCAAACAAAAATCCTTTTCTGATTTCAGACATCTTTAAAGATTACGACTTGTGCAACGCTTCCAGTGTTAATGTATGAAGCTACCAACTGAGTGAACAACCAACTACGTCATACGGCACATAGCGCCATCCGGTGGCTGATTTTCTTTTCGTTATATTTGCCAAACAAAAACGTTTATCAAAAAAAATTTTCGAAAAAGATAATACTCAAACACCAAAGAATTAACAAAAAAATTTTCATTTTTCATTTCAGGTCCCCTTTAAACTGATTGATTAACTGCGGGAATCTTTATTTTGGAATTGAGAAAGCTTGTTTGCATGCTTATTCCTGGCAGTTTTGCATAGCCTACGAGGTTTTGAATTACTGACGACGCAGAGCCCGGTCACCGAGATTGAGAGAATGAAGTTTCTGATTGTTTAAGTGTTTTATTCCACCAATTATTCCACCCACTAGGCGCAGCTAAATGGAAAACTGTCCTTAAAACGCGTTGCTCAAACGCACACCCTGAGCGTCGAACCAGCGCCGCTTAGTTTGGCCGTTTCTTTGTTCCTAAAGTTGAGAAAATAACCAACAGAGTTGTTAGGGCGGCAAGTTGACTCCCATGCTACTGAATTTTTATCTCAAAACTGTAGGCTCATAAGCTACCGGTGCACTGATAAACTAGCCTACCTGTGATAAGTTTCAGAGTGGGCTAAGTTGCAAGAAACTAGGAACGACTCTCGGTGCCGTAGCCTACAACAGCGTATCGTCAAATTTTATGCTCCGAACTCAGCAGCGACAATAACGAAACTACTACTAGTGCTGCAACTTTTTATATCAACCTTTTAAAATCTCTTTGGGTTCCAACTAGACATCAAAAAAACGAAACAGAGTATAGGCTAGTGGCAGTGGCGTAGCCAAAGGGGGGGGGGTTTGGGGGTTAAAACCCCCCTTTGGCACGCGTGTGACGTCACGATATTGAGAATAATGCTTTCAGTCTTTATGTCTCTAAAACAAAGTTTGCCTAATATTAAACGAAACTGCATTAAAAGAGCGAGTTTTGCAAATGTTGCTTTGTTGACGTGTGTTGATTTTGATATGATGGTCAGAAATAAAAACAACTGAACTGAACCAAACATTCAAATATCTCAGCCAGGAATTAGCAACAAGAAACATAGAAACTTAGCTCTATTACCAAAAAATGCCCAAGAAAACATGATCTTATCCTTTCGCTATGCCACCGGACAGCCCCATTTCAGGAATATTTATACTGTACCCACATTTTTGTTGAAAATGCTCTCAGAATGCACCAAATTCAAAGTAATTTTTCAAAATTTTCTGGGGGAGGACCCCCAGATCCCCCACCGCTAGGTGTCGCCTTTGTCAAACACGCCGTCGGGCTTCTCCCGCCGGTCATCAAAACTCTCCTCTTTCAAAATTTCTGGCTACGCTACTGGCTAGTGGATTGAGTTTGGATAGCACAGATAGGCTATACAAACTAATGAAAGTCGGTACCGTAACTCGATTACCGTAGTGCAGGGCTACTCAACTAGCGGACCGCGGTCGGAATCCGGACCTTCTGGGCATTGATGGTGGACCGGCTTCTGGAAGAATAACCTTATTGCTACGTTTTAGCGCCTCTTTAAGCAGTTTTCTATTGGGAGAAAGCAATCTTTTCTGTGATTATCTTAGCAGCTGGGGGGCTTCGTCTCCCAGACCCCCCACCACTTTGTCAACAATCCACATCAAGTTGCATTTTACTTAAATGGTTCGGTACTGGCACTGATTAACTTTCGTGGTTGCGTGTGAAATAACTTATTCACCGGACCGTTAAAAACATTCAACTTGTCAAACTGGACCTTTGTTAATATTAGTTGAATAGGCTAACCCTGCCCTAGTGTGTTTGTTAACTTAGAAGTTGTTGTGTTAATTTATTCTTTCAACTTTCCTGGGAGTCGGCGCTGTCACAACACTTCAGCATGCTCACCAATAACTTGTCTTTTCAGATGTTGTAGGAAAGCAAAGCAATTTGGCAAAACGTAGAATAAAGTAGATATTTCATTGACTAGGCCCATCACTAGGCTACATGCGACATGCGTATTGCGTAGGCTACGGTAGCCTATTTAATTCAACTTTAAAAATAAGTCAGATTCGAAATGAGGAAAATTTAGTCTTCATCAGGCTTATCATAGGCTCCAGTGGTTCCCAAACTTTTCAGCTTGTGGCACACTAAAATAATTATAAAACGCTCGCAGCGCACTTACGTAAATTTTGAAGCTATTTTCTGGAAATTAGAATGAAAACCGACTTCCTGACGTTTTTTCATTTCAAACACTTTATTTCATTAAAATTTGTTGAAAAAAATTTAATTTCTATGCTCACAATACGCATGGCTACTATCTTGTAAAATATTTTGGCTCTGTGATTTTCATAGCTCCCGTTATTAGCGATTAATTAGTACGGGGCTAAGATAGCCCTTGACGTACTTTCCGAGTACGAAAACAGCTCGTACTGAGATAGGGTTAAGTCGCATATGCATGTGGTCACAGCGGTAAACCATAATCTCTTCGTGGGAAAATTGTAACATAAGATTCCCGAATCCGTTCGTCTGCATGTAATGACCGAAAAAGAAACGCTCCTTTGAAACGTCTATTCAAAATTGTATTTCTGTAAAATTAGCCACCTGGCTGTCGAAAATGCGACGTAACACGGTACGCCTCTAAAAACTGTCACTTCAGAACAGATTACTTGGATAAAAGACGGAAAATTTGTCCAGCTAGTAAGCACCAAGCAAACAGTTAACGATGCGACTGACTTCCAACAAACAATTTTAAGAATAACCAGAATGATTTGCAATATCTCAAACTCACGTACGCAGTAGGCTACTGTGACGCAATAATGAAAGACAATTATAAAGTCATTCAAACAGGTGTTCAAAGCGGCTGATGCAATATTTCATAAGATCTTACGAACGATGGTGCAATATTTGGACATTTTCTAGCAATTTCCATGACGTAAGATGCCAGCTAGGTTAAGTAGACCATAACGGTTTTTATATGACGTTTGATTTGGTGAAAATTGTCAAGAACAGCATGTCTGCATGCCTTATTTTAAATATTTATACAGTTCTTTTCCAAAATTCCAAAAAGATTCGCGGCATACTCGAGAATCTGTGGCGGCACACTAGTGTGCCGCGGCACACAGTTTGGGAATCACTGGCGCTAGCCTATCAGACCACTCCACATGCGTCAACTCAGCAAGTATAGTCTACACTCTACATTAACTAGCCTACTGTCAAAGTCAGAAAAATGAGATTCACTTACTAGGTTCGGACTTGCTTGGTCATCGCTTGCTAAACTAAACTTAATTTGCTGAATTGAGACATGCCAAGTTGCAGTTGTCACTTGCTCAACTGCCATTTGCTCAGTTCACAACACTCAACTGCCAATTTTGTCGGCAGCAGTGGCCGAGTGGTTAGCGCGTTGGGCTCGCAGTCGAGAGCCTGCATGTTCGACTCCAGCCACCCGCACTTGCTGTTGTTTCTCTGGGCAAGAAACTTTACGATAATTGCCTCTACCCAGTGATCGATTTCGAGTAATGGGTAGTACCAAATTTAAGTCATAAGTAGAGTAGACAACCGGAAACAGACATTGCCGTCGGCTGCAGCGTGGGTCAGGTGTATGTCGGAAGGCGTAGCCTACACCGATGCATAGCGCTCAAGTCCGCTTTCCCGCAACGCAGGATAAAGATAATAAAAAAAAAAAAAAACAACTGCTGGCTTATAGAAAACTCGTCTCGGTTGCGATAGGCTACATAAATTTAACCTTCCCCAATAATTAGCTTCAACAATACCGCAAGCTAATCCGCAAAAATAGTTTGATGAAATGATTGTTAAGATTTAGCCATAATAGCCTACGGTAAACTGAGGAGATGTTAAATAATTGCTAGGCCTTTCCGTCATTACAATAACTTGAAACCGTTGAAACGTACAATAACTTGAATCTTTGCAAGTTGTGGTTGATGAAATCACCCATCAGCCCATCAACTGTTATTAACATCGGAGAAAACTGCTGTAGCCTACTTTAACGGGGTAACATTGCAAGGCCACCATCCAAGTTTTAAAAAAGTGTTTAAAGACTGCTAGGTCTCCGATAATCACACCGGTGCGACATAACGAAGCGGGAAGTGTTTTTATTTTTTAAAAACAATAGGCTACAATTTGAAGACACAGTAAAAGGTTAAGATACCAGCCTGGCCGGTTGACACACTCTAATCCTCAAACACTTCGAAAATATTAGTACCGGTAGCCTACAGGAGTGAGAGGGTTGGTTCCTGGGATCCCACTCAGGGTCAGATCCGGAATCGGATAAGTCTTCCTCAGTGGTTTCATCATCGTAGTCGGCCTCGGCTTGCCCTGAAACGAAATCCTGCCGTTCATCCGCATTTGGAGGCTCCACCCCTACTGCTTCGGCAATAGAACCATTTGTGTCCTGGAGATCCTGGCGTTCATCTGTGTTTGGAGGCTCCATTCCGCCTTCCTCGGCATCAGAATCACTTGTGTCCTGCTCGTCAACAGGCCCAAAAATGCTCGTCCCTGGCTCAACATCCAACCGACGCTTCTTTGCGGAGCTGTCTCCTACCTTGTTCCATATACCGCCATTCTTGAAAATAGAAGAGAAGCACTTCTGACACCGATATGTTGAAAAAGGTTTTAAATTTACACAAACATCCTATATACTGCATCAAACATATATTTGGCCACTGGCCAACGTTACCACAAAATGATGTGATTTAGTGGGGGAACTTTTGGCCACCCAATAGATTGCTTTTTAATGTAACGGAAACATATATTGCTTATATATTATCAACAACACTTCTTTTCGGTTGAGAAAAATGCAAAAAATAACTTACCACACTGACTCAGTTTCACTGCAGAAGTGAAAGTAGACAGCTCTGGTCACAGCGGTAAACCATAATCTCTTCGTGGGAAAATTGTAACATAAGATTCCCGGATCCGTTCGTCTGCATGTAATGACCGAAAGAAACACTCTTTTGAAACCGTCTATTCAAATTTGTATTTCTGTAAAATTAGCCACCTGGCTGTCGAAATTGGGATGCAACACCGTACACCACTAAAAACTTGTCACTACAACAAACTACTTAGATAAAGACGGAACTTTCGTCCAGCTGGCAAGCGCTAAGTAAACAGTTAAATATGCGACTAACTTTCAAGCAACCATTTTACAAATGACCAGAATAGATTGCAATATCTCAAACTCACGTACGCAGTTACTGTGACGTCATAGTGAAACATTGCGAAGCAATTCTCAACAGGTGTGATACAAGTCTTACGAACGATGGTGCAATCTTGGCTCATTATTTAGGAAAATTCCATGACGTAATACGCTAAGATTCAGTAGACCTGAACGGTTTTATACGACGTTTGATTTGGTGAACCATTGTCGGAAACAAGCTCAGAAATTTGGCTTCAAATTTCTAACCATTTTCTGATGGAATTCTTCAGCAGCAGATATCGCAAAAACAAAGTTAACAGCTAGAAATACGTTATAATGTAATGTAAAATCAGAAACAAAAGATTATAATTGCCTAAGTCGCAAAACAAAATTGGAGTTGTGCAAAAATAAAAAAATTCAAATGTGGACCAAAGTTACCCCAAAAGGCCAAAGTTACCCCATATATTACGGTAAGCATTATTCGGTTGCAACCTTTTGAGTTAATGCTGGTTTGAAGATTTGTTTTCTGCAATAAACTCATAGGCTACATGTAGATATCCAGACATTATTCTCGGATCCTCCCCACCACCGATGTGCTCGGGATATTGCTGCAATAATTTACAGCTCGGTATGAGCGGATGCTTTGGACTACTCGACTTCCGCTACAGACTTGTCATATCAGATGACATGTTATAGAACTTTAATTCTTCTTTGTATGAGGGTCGAATAAGTAAAATTTTTAATTCAAAAAGTTAAGGTCCTAGTCTCCTTGACATAACTTTTGGCTGTTGCACTGCCTTTATTGAAAGAACAATTGAATGTTATTTTCTAACAATTCTGTATTTTTAGAAGAAAATTTAAGGCGTTTGGTGTAATTACTAATTTTAGATGTAATGTACTGATGTAATTTGGCGGTTGAAATGATGTAGTGAGCAAACTGCAGTCTGGCAACCCTCCTACGTGCAAAAATTGCAAATCGAAACATTTTAGAAATGCAGATTGCAGATTGCAGTCTTGCAGATTGTTGCAAATTTAATGGATGTTGGCGGTGTGATAGTTTTCTCTTTTTTCAACTAGTTTTCTACCTGTAGAGAAACGCAAGTGCTTTTTTCCCGACTTACGGTACTGTGTATTAAAATTTAAAAATAAAACTATTGATGAATGTGAAAGAAAACACAAGTGGTCTTTAGTCTAGCACAGTGGTTCTAAATTTATTTCGATCAGAAGAATTTGCTATGCACTGATGACATTTACTAGATGTTCATTCGCAAAGTTAAGTCCATACTTTGTTATAAGCTACCCTATACGTAAGTGTGCACATGGACATAGGACTGAAAATGAATAGGCTAGTCTATAAGCCTAGGCATGCTAACTTAATGTTTTTTCTTTAAATTTTACCAGGACAAATAAAAAAAAAATAGTTCAGATTGGTTTAAACTTTTACCCTTTGTGGTCCTCTTTTTTCACCGTTTCGGTCACCACAGGTCCGATTTTTTTTAATGCATTTTTGGGTACTTTTATATGTGTAGATTACATTTGTGAATTTTTTTTGTCAAAATTTTTTTAAATTGTTCTTTTAGTTTGTTGCCACCAAAATTTCCATAAACATCTCATCAGACATAAAATTCTGAAAATATTCCAATTCTGTTTCTGGGATCTGTTCCAATAAGTTTGGTCCCACATCAGTAGCTGTAAATGGGTGGTGAGGAAAATCACTATCATTATCATGCCATACTCTCCATCCATTACAGTCAACCACAACATCGTCATCAGAGTTAGATCCATCACTGTCTGAGTCCTCATCTGGATCAAAGCTCTCATCATCATACATTTCCACATCTGAATAAGAAAAATCACTCTCTTCATCAACTTCTTCCATGTTTGAATGATTTTCATCTTCAGAATCAAGCATTTCAAGCACATCATTAGTACCAAACCTTCTGGCAGCCATTTTACTATAAACAATTCTGAAAGATTATTGATACATTTGTTTTTGCTGAAAGAAAAAAATCGGAAGCTAACCGGGCTCACAGTATACCGCTAAATCTCAACACTGTTTGCATAGCTATAATTCAACTAGAAAAATGCTTCATGAAGGAAGCTTACAGCTAGCATCTGTGATAGGCAAGCATTCTGGTTTCAACAAGCATAATGTTGCCATTGCGAGCTAGTTGCTCTACCTAGGCCAGGGATGGCGAACCTTTTTTAGTGCTGGGTCACAAAAGAGACCTTAATCCTTGAAAAAGCAAAAGTGGGTCATACATTTAATTACATGTTAATGCGAAACTTGCTGCTGCATCTTCTCTGCAAGTCTTATTATCCTTGGTTGGTAATCCGTAGTTT
This sequence comes from Aplidium turbinatum, assembly GCF_918807975.1. Taxonomy (NCBI): domain Eukaryota; kingdom Metazoa; phylum Chordata; class Ascidiacea; order Aplousobranchia; family Polyclinidae; genus Aplidium; species Aplidium turbinatum. The sequence goes on from NC_137477.1 coordinate 5,694,562, forward strand.
TTAGCTTCACACATGCAGCACTCATATCTGAGCTGAGACGATTCCGTGTGCTTGATTGTATAAAATTCATGTGCGAAAATAAAGATTCGCACGAATATGAAGAACCAAACAACGTTAAGAGAGCTACCGCAAATCTTTTCATAGCTTCAAACGAATTTGGCTGGGAGTTCCACTCTGTAAGAATTATATTTTCAGTATGGTTTTCAACAGCAAGAAAGTCACAACCATCCATATCCGTTTTCATTTCAATTTTTTGTAGGAGATGATTTAAGTCTACAAATTTTGTTTTCCAAACTGCACTTTCTGAAAATTCTATCATTTCCATTTCCAAGTTGTAAAGACGAAGCCATTTGAAGTTTGATAATTCAAGATTTTCAAATTGAATTGCATGCGAGAAAAGAATGAACTGCAATGTAGTATCTAGCTTTCGGAACTGGGTAAACCTTTCTGACATTACGTTTTTGGCCTCTTTCGTCAGTAAAACATACTTGTTGAGTGCAGTTTGCTTTTGTTCATAAGTTAAAATGGTGCTGGTAAAGTGCTTCAACAACTGAAGAAAATATTTCAGCTGACCTTGTTCAAGATCTACAGAAAAAATAGCGAGTTTCTTTTCAAATGCTTTAATGTGCCCAAACATGGATAATAGAATATTTCAGCAGCCTTGCAATTTAGTATTAACTTATTGTAATGCATTGTAAAATCAGCGAAAAAATCTAAATCATTCAACCACGTACTTTCGCTTAACTCTGGATATTTTTGATTTTTTTCAGTTAAAAAAAGTTGTACTTCTTCCAACAATTCAACAAATCGCTGTAAAACATTACCACAAATTAAGTTGTGTCAGACTGCTATATGGCAATTCGGTACTGTACTAGATTAAAATACGGTGGGGCCTTATTACAAATATTTAGTGAAACATTCATTCTTTGCTGAAATATTTGTTTAAATTTGATTATTTTAAAAAAGACAAGTGGGTCACTGAAAATCTGTGATGGGTCACTTCGTGACCCGCGGGTCAGTGGTTCGCCATCCCTGACCTAGGCAATATAGTCTGCCTTATCCTTTAGCTGTTTGTAAAAGTATTACAAAACTGCAGTGAAAACCAATCAGCTAAATTACAACTGTCGTCTGTAAGGTAGTAATAAAATGCAATAACAAGCAAAATTTATTATTGCTGAGTGCAGGAAATGCTCCTGGCTACCACAGTTTTACTAGCTGATTTCCAGTTCAAACTTAACTTCAATTTAACCTAAGTTAGGAGAATAACCCTAATGAATGTACCAAAATCGATAAAAGATTTTTTAACATTTGTAGGATGTAGGTGGACCTGTAAAAACTGGTTATAGGCGAATTCTTCGTAAACAATTCTTCGTAAAGCAATTCTTCGTAAGCAATTCTTCGTAAAACAATTTTTCGTAAACAGTTGTTGGTGAAATGAAATCCGTAAAAGAATTTTTCGTAAAGCATTTCTTCGTATACATCAAATCTCCCTTGCATGCACAAATAAATGCTTTGGGAAGAATTGATTTACAAAGAATTAACTTTACGAAGAATTGTTTTACGAAAAATTGCTTACAAAGAATTGCTTTACGAAGAACTGTTTACGCAGAAAACGTCGGACACCGTAAAAACCGCTGTATACAAAAGTCATCCCAGGGATGTAGGTGGATCGCATTACATAATTTTGTTTATCATCCCAGGGATGGGATGATCCCAGGGATTATCATCCCAGGGATGGACTGCAAAGGGTTAAAAGTAAAAACCAATCTTTTTTACAACCAGATTTACTGGAACAAACTTTATGTTTCTTAGACAGTAAGAACAATTTATTGTGTTATTTAATTAAATCAAAAACTCAACATGAAAGTTTTACTTGCTATTGACTCTAGTGATGTTTCTGAAAAAACATTTGATTGTAAGTGAAGTCAGATTTTTATGGTGATATTATGTATGGTAAAATACCTAGCCTACTTTCTGCTGATGAACCAAGAATTTGTGGTAAACATTTAAAATGTGGCATGGCTTTGCGTATATAGGCTACCTGTCCCAGACATGGTGGCATATTTGTATATGGCAATGTTATATGTATGATGCAAACAGAGGTGGGCAGTAGCGCGCTACTTTTGTAGCGGCGCTACTTTTTTGGTAAAAGTAGCGGTAGCAGCGCTACATTTTAGTTGGAGTAGCGGCTGCAGTAGCGGCGCTATTTTTATTCCAAAGTAGCGGTAGCGGGAGAGGTGCTACTTTTTTTCAGTCGCACTCCCGCTACCCGTTACTTTTTAATTTAAATTGAAAAAAATGCTTGTTTTTTTTTGCAATACTGGCGTGGTCAAGCAGCTATATAATCGGCTTGGTTGCAAAGTTTCAGTCTTTTCTAGCTGACGTCAACTTCTTCGGCGAATATCTTCGTGTGATGAAGCCTATCTGCCAGGCTATAAACATTCTCCAGGGCGAGTCCAAGGCATATTACAGAGTCTTGCTTCCAACCATCACAATTTGACCGAAGAAGTTGACCGAGATCAGTGATCTTGTGATCTGTGAGGAGTTGAAAGTGAAAGTCCTTGAAGAGGTAAAGAAACGATTCAACAAGTGCTTCAACAACATGAAATGCGTTATAGCATCATGTCTTCATCCCTCCTTCAAGACATCCCCCCCGTGGCTACAATTTCTGCACTACGTTTCCATGGATGATGCTGACGCACTGCGAGAAAAAGTCAAGACAGATGTAATTCGACTGTTGCGGAGACATCAAGCCAGGTTGATACCGAGAAGAGTGACACCAACACCAGTCATGACTCCGACCAAGGATGTATTTTTTGGAGTGTTTGCGCCATCCCATGAAACGTTGGTGCAGAAGGAAGCAACAATTGTGGACGCCTTTTTTTCGGACAAAAACAAGTCCTTGAGCTTTTCGAATATTACCGAGTTAAAACATCTGTTCATTAAATACAACACCCCCATTCCTTCCAGTGCTGCGGTGGAGAGACTTTTCTCTGTTGGAAAAGATGTGCTTAAGCGAAAGCGGGCAGGACTTAGTGACTGCCATTTTGAAATGCTCGTGTTTTTGAAAGATGCGTAGGCTAAGTGTAGGCTAACAATAAATTTCCCTTAGAATGTGTTTTCTATAACGACATTAAAATGACAGCGTAAACGAATGATAACATTATCGTTTTCAAGGTCATTTTTGCGTCACTAGGGACTTGAGTGTTTCCTAGTGTCATTTTAGACAAAAGTAGCGGAAGAAGTAGCGGTAGCGCGTGCTCCGTTGGCCCGAGTAGCGGGTAGCGCGCTACTTTTGTAAATTGGTAGCGGTAGCGTGCGCTACTTTGGCCCAAGTAGCGGATAGCGCGCTACTTTAAAAGTAGCGGGTGCCCACCTCTGGATGCAAACAGTATTATTGAATGATTGATTGAATCTTTATCTTCGAACTGGGAAAGCTTCTTGCAGAGCTTAATTCTGGCGGTTTCACATACTTGCAGAGGCTTTGAACCACTGACACTGGGCCGGTCACTGAGTTTGACAGTATAAAGGTTTTCATTGATGAAGTGCTGTTGTCTATGAATTATTCCATCAACTAGGTGGCGATGGATGGAGAGTAGTCCTTAAAAATGCATTGCACAAGCGCATACTCCGGAGTCGAACCAGCACCGCTTTTATTTGTAAAGTCTTGCGCTTAATTAACTGAGCTATTGGGGCAGACCAGAATAGTGTCTTCACAGCAGTTACTAATATTTCTTTTTGCTTGCTATATATATATAAATACAGCGATGTTTTAACAGTACAGTCAGTAAATTGAAAGTCAATAGGCTGAACTACTTTGGTATAATTTCTGATATTTTCCTGAGATGTCACTGATAGCTTATATGCAATTCTAATGATGAAGATTAATATATGAAATGTAATGCTTATCAATTTTTTATATCAGTACTAAATTTAGTTCTACTTTCCAGGGTATATAAATAATCTCCATGTCCCAATCAACGATGTATGTGTTTGTCATGAAGCTGAACAACCTGATTTTCCATCAATGATGTTTGCTGGTTAGTAGTTTTTAATGAACAGAACAAATGGTAACATGCTGGTTTCAAATATGTGTCAAAAAAGTTCAACCCTACATTTTGTGTGTGAATTATTGTTTTTCTTTATTAGGAGCTGGAGCTTTTCCGCAGGATGAAGTTCATAGAATTGTTGAAGAGCACAAGAAAAAATGCGAAGCTTTGAAGCATCGATATACTCATAAGTGCAAAGATAGTCAGGTGTGATCTACAAATAGGTAGACCTATGTGCAGTAACTTCCAGTGTTCATATCTTATTCTTTTCCTCACCTGTTCCAAGTGCTCCAGCAATTTGCCAAAGCAATGAGCATTCTAACAGTTGTCTTTAACATGTTAGAGTGCTTGTTTGAGCATCTAATGCCTGTTGACACTGTAGACATTATGCAGCTCTGAAGCTGGCTGATAGAGCAACCGATAGGATATGCGGATGCTATGACAAACCAAAGAACATGGGACTTTTATGACGAGCCTAACAATTTCTGAAACTGCCTCTTGGCTTTGAAAAAATTATCTTTTATAAAACTGTTAAATCTCATTGAATATCCGAACCCTTCAACAAATCCTTATGTACTTCACCAGCCATTAACACATTTTAGCATATTATTAGGTGAAAATATGGTTATGTAAAAATCTTGCAGTGTAAAAACAGAGAGAGACTGTTCACCAGGCATTTGGTAATAAAATTAATTTGCGTTCTTCTGGTGACTATTTACTAGGTTACCTCGTGATGTCCCTTTTCCATTCTCAGTGCGTCTTCTCTACCATTGTTATTGCTAATCCCATTGTTTTCTGTCTTGTCTGATGTCTTTTCAACGTTTCTTGACAGTGGCCCAATAGATAGATAAATTTACACTGTTGGAAAGTAGCCTACTGGTTTTAGGCATTCACCGCATTTAGTTTAACCTCTAGGTATCTTGTGGCGTGTTTTAATTCTGATTCTTGCTGCTTTACTCTATTCATTTTATCAGTATGTTTTTGTGTTGTGCCATCGTTACTGAACAGGTTGTGTTAACCTGTTTTAGCCACCTTGATAAAGTCAGTCGTGCTGACTGACGAAACGTCGGAAATACAAAAGCTAGTTATCATCTTGAACATCACGAGGTAACCTAGTAAATAGTCACCAGAAGAACGCACATTAATTTTATAATCTTGCAGTGTATTATTTATTTCGTTTTAACTTTGGTAGACAGTTTGTATTTTTTATTGAGTTTGGCACATGAATTTGGAAATTGCACCTTCACCATTGTAAATTTCAACATGTTTTTTTCAAGCTTGAAAAGTTCAATGTGTACATTGACACAACCGCTTGCAGCAATCCCGGTCATGGGATCATTAAGCGGGCTGACGAATTAAAGGCGGACATGATAGTCATGGGCACTCGAGGCATGGGAGCTATACGTCGAACCATACTGGGATCAGTGAGTGACTATGTCGTCCATCATGCCAAGATTCCTGTGGTGATTTGTCACCGTTAATTCTGCTGCAGGCTGGAAACTCGTTATCTTTGCTATCTTATCAAGCAAAACTTACCAAGCAAAACTTACCAAACTAAACTTATCAAGAAATAAAAACAACTGAAGTGAAAAGTGAAGTTGCTCTTCCTACGTTGTTTCAACGTCGCCACAGATACGAAACCATGTATTGTAAAAACTAGCAACATCACCAAGCCTAACTTGGTTTGTTTCCTTGTCCCAGCCATCAAATCGATCCCTTTTTAACGTTCACAGATGTTGAATCATTGTCGAGAAGGACTGATTTGTTGACTGAAGTCTGATTAGGGTGTTGCTTATAGGGATGATTACAAATTGTTTTTCAACTTAAACAAAATTCCTTTCATGCCTCTGTGATTAACAAAGATAGATGCTTATGGGCTTCAACACAACTTGAAAAGGCATCAGAGTTAATTTGCGAATGGTTGCTGCGCAGTGCATTTTTTCAACTCTGCAGAAACAGGTTGTAAAATATAAATTGTGATCACTTTTGTGTTTGTTTCAATTTTCGCTCGTTTGCGTCCATCTAGTTGCTAAAACTTGTTATGTTCTCAAACCTTTTTGAACAGTGATTGTAAGTACACAGCTAGCTACACAGCACACAGCAGCTATTCGTTGCAGTGGTGTAGTGCTTTCAATCCTATTTTTTTTTCACTAAGTGTCAAATCATTGTCATGCAATTCATTGTGATTGTCTTATTCGAATTTTGTCGGTTTGTTATTATTGGCTGCTAGTAAATCATTGTAACATTTTTCCCGTATGCAATATTACTGTTTGTTTTTCATAAAGCTACCACTGAATATGCTAGCATGCAGCGGGGGGATTATATTCCATAGAGGTGGTGTGTTGATTTAGTGTATACCACATTTTTCATTTTAACTCTTGTATCTTCCTATCGTGAATCAGCTATCTTTTTCAAGTTCAATATTGGCCCAGCTTTCAATGTGGTGTATTGTGGGGTGTCTTGCATTCATAAATTCTGAATAATACGAAACAAATTGGGACCATGTATTGGTTTTGATTAGCGCTCTGTACACGTTGCCAGTTTAATGTTTAACTACCGGTGCCAGGAAAGCATATCTCTCGATGAAGCTGCTCTGCTTAGTAAGTTAAAGAAGAGGATTCGGTGCAAATAAATGTATGAGAAAGCGACCCAGACAACAAAAATCCGTCATTTTTTACATACGTCTGCAGATGTTGTTTGTAAAAATGATAAATTGTGTTATTCGGGGAGCTTTTGAAGTTTTTCTAGGCGTAGCAAAATACAGTTTGAACTGAAAAATGATGAACTCGATGCATTGAGTAGTCTTGCAAAAGACACTCACTGAGAGCCCTATGCTGTTACGTTCTACTGCGGATGTCATAAAGTGCTGAACTGGACAGTAAAAATTTCATGCCATTTTTCTTGTCTAGATTAGGAAATGAAATTTTGCACAAAGCTTATTTCTATTGTTGTCGCCACATTTAACAGCCTTTCAACAAGTACCCTAGTTTACTTTTTATCTTAGAAGACATTCAAATGTATAGCCTATAGCCTAGGCGTTAAACTCTTATGTTGGATTTCCGCAACTTTGTACTGTCGCTCTACTCAACCAATCATGAGGTGAATAGCAGTCTTGCAGCGTCAGCAAAACCAACAGGTTGCTTATCTTTGCATTCCCACAGTTAAGAATTTCTAAGAAGACCAAACCACACACTATTAATGTTTTCTCACTGTCATATGACGTTAAAAACGTGCGCATGAGAGGTTTGTTTAAATCTGACATCACAAATTTGCGTGTTCAGCACATGCAATCCATTCGCTTATGCACACAACACAATTACGAAGTGACAGCGGAGATGATTTGTCTGGTCAAAGGTAACTTGTAACTTGACAAGCATGTTTCGCAATCCTAATTGCCGGCAACGTATTTATAACCTGCAGGTCGCTGGAGAAACCACGTGATAGACACTAGAATCGGCAAGGAAAAAAGAGAAGCATAAGCTGAAAGAAAAGAAGTTTGGATTTCGAAAATGAGAGACTTATATTTTAATAGAAATACAGGGTCATCAATTAAGGGAGCGTTCAAATATTACGTAACGCTGTTTTTCCGAATTTTTGACCCCCCTCCCCCATGTGACGCCAACGTAACGTTTTTGTCAACCCCCTCCCCCACGTGACGCCTTTCCATTACAAAGCCCGTTTTGCCAGTTTATTTCAAAGTTATGACGTAGAAACACGTGCTGATAAAATATCTTGGTTTGTATGCACCTAAAGCTTACGTTTGAGACATGAAATTTTAGCTACCGTATATTCTTTTTTTGGAATTAAAACGTTATGTACCTACTGAAAACGTTTAGTAGCCCACCGTCCAAAATGTTTAGATCCAAACCTTTCATTGTTTGGTTATGTATTGAAAGAAACATCACAAAAGCGCAAAAGAAACCGCAAGGAAAGCTAAGCATCTTCGAATGGGGTCATCAATGTTTCAAAAATGTTTCTATAATATATTGGAGCAGTAGGCTACTCTCGCTTGTGTAAAATAATTTTTTGTAAATGCCATTTAACGATCAAGCATAACAGAAAATAATTTAACACTGTCAGAGCATAATGACCGGTTCGTTTGCATAATCTGTTTAATAAACAATTATTGTAGTAGCAGAAAAACTAGAAACCATTATCACTTTATTTCAAAAAAATGAAATATCTTCCGACAGGTGTCAAACCCACAACAATGCTTGATATGAACGACTCGGTTACATGTCTTGTAATGCAAAGGAATTTATTCTCACACGAGTCAGTACAATCATAACTAGCTAAAAATCGATTTCGATCAGCTAGTAGCTAGATCATCTTCAGTTAAGCTTATTCAAATAGAATCAACGAAATTATTTGAATAAGCTTAACTGAAGATGATCTAGCTACTAGCTGATCGAAATCGATTTTTAGCTATTTATGATTGAACTGACTCGTGTGAGAATAAATTCCTTTGCATCACTTTAAATCATTATCAGTAGGCCTATGCCTTACTTACTGTATACTTACTCATTTTCAATACTTGAAGAATATACTATACCAGGGATCACCAACTGGCGGGCCGCATGCGGCCCGTCACGCTGTATCGCTGCGGCCCGCGGAAGGTATCAGCGTACAAGTATAACCAAAAATACTTTTCTTGAGGAGTTAAAGAGCACGAAGGCAAAAATACTTTCCGGAAGCATATTTTCGCTTTGTATACGATTCTACCGACCGACCAATCAGATTATAGTTCTAGGTGGGGGGTGCTTAAAGTTATTCCAATGCGATGTCCAGCCACACTGTCCCGGTGGTTGATTAAAACGTCTGTTTTCGAAATTATCTGTGAGCATAGGGTTGCTTATTTTAAGTTTGCAAATGTCATGTAAACACTAGTGTGCGTTTCACCGTTATTGTGTTTCACGAGCAGTGTTCTCTTTATGCAAGTTTTTGCTGGCAAAATAGGTCGGTGTGCCAACTCAATTTATAATAAATTAGCAAAATATTGCATATAAATTTACAGACTTTTTCTGATTGTATTATGAAAATATTTAGCTTAGTAGGCCTACCGGTAGCCTACTGCAAAATGTTTTTTTTTTCAAGCTGCAGTAGCCTACTGCAACCTGCTTTTGTCAGTCAATGCTCGCTGTTCTATAGTGAGTAGCAGGCCCGTAACTAGCTTGGAGCAGCAGGGGGGGCAAAAAGTATTCTAGAGGGGGCCCAACTTTTACTTTCCGTATCATGTACGAAAACGACGTTTGTACACAATGTGGGTATATTTACGCAAGAACATTAATCGTAGGCCTAATACAACGTTTACATTAGACTAGTTTATCATAGAACCAGTCAGTGGCGTAACCAGGAATTTTGAAAGGGGGTGGGGGTTGACGGCCGACGGGCAAAGGCCGACGGCGTCTTCGCCAAAGGCGACACCCAGCAGCGGGGGGTCTGGGGGGCCTCCCCCAGAAAATTTTGGGGGCCTCCCCCAGAAAATTTTGAAAAAATATTTTGAATTTGGTGCATTCTGAAAGCATTTTCAACAAACATGTGGGTATAAATATTCCTGTAAAATGATGCTGTCCGGTGGCATAGCAAAAGGATAAGATCATGTTTTCTAGGGCATTTTTCGGTAATAAAGCTAAGTCTCTATGTTTTCTTGTTGCTAATTCCTGGCCGAGATATTTGAATGTTTGGTATTGGCAAAACTCGCTCTTTTAATGCAGTTTCGTTTAAAATTAGGCAAACTTTGTTTTAGAGACAACATTCTACCACACCCTTAAACACACAATGTTTACAATTAAATAACACAAGAAAATTGAGTATAAACCTGAAAAGTCAGCGAACAGAGCTAATTAACATAATTTTTTCCAGGGGGTGTCAACATTTTTGCAGGGGGGGCTTCGCCCCCCCTGCGCCCCCCCTAATTACGGGCCTGGTGAGTAGTCAGGTAGTGCTGACGCCAGGAAGATCGCTCCTTTTCAACAGCAAATTCTTGCCACGCTGATCACCGCAAGCGCCAGTTGTCTATAATAAAAAAAAGACGGTTTTATAGACTCTCACAAAAAGGATGAAAAGCCAACTCAGTGCCGGATTAACCATTAGGCAAAGTAGGCACGTGCCTACAGGCCAGTCAAAAATTCAGGCCACTTTAAAATCAGTAAAAATTTAGTTATGTTTTCAAAATAATTATTTTCTAAATTAATAAGTATTTATCTTAATAGCTCTGTTTTTCCAGATGAATTAAAGGTTGCAAAAATCGTCCAATAGTCACAATTGGACAGACAACGTAGCATCTCGTTGGTTCGTGGTTAGATTGGACAGAAGTCCATGGATTGGATATCTGCATGTTAAAGTGCCTTCCATTAAAAAAGACGAATTGAAACATGTTGCCACTTCCTTTTTGATGTTTTTAAAAATTCGCATTTCCGTTGGGTGACTCAACGAAACAAACGTGGCGTTATGTTGTGTTAATGCATATTCCATGGTGCTGCAGAGGTTTGGGGTTTTGACTGAGTACGACTCCATGTCTGTTAAAGACATCGATGTTGCTATTGCTGGTCTGGTTGGTGTGTATTCAAAGGACCTTTCTTCCGACTTCCCATCAGAATTTCGTCAGTTCATGTGCTGGTATAAAGACTATAAAGAACAAAGACGCGATGAAACAACAGCAACAGAAAGTGCCCAGAAGATGCATAAAATGCTGCACACTACTGGTGTTTGTAATGCATTTCCGAACACTGAAGTAGCACTTAGAATGTATTTGTCTCTAATGGTTACGAATTGCTCGGGGGTAACGCTCGTTTTCACAACTGAAACGAATTAAAGACATTAAACGATCAACAATGTGTCAACAACGTCTTGGTACACTGGCACTTTTGTGTATTGAAAGCGATCTACTCCATAAGATTGACCTTCAAAAACTAGTTAACGCGTTTTCAATCGCAAAAACGCGCGAAGGTGTTACATATTTAGTTAGGCATATGACCAAGGTTTTGCACGATACCCTGTGTTATAGTTGCAACAACGATCTTTGTGACATTGATTTGGCAACACTGATAATTCTAATTTTTTAGTTGGCAACCCTGATTTTCGGGCCACTTATAAAATGTGCCTACAGGCCAGCAGACCCTTAATCCGGCACTGAGCTAACTCATTGCTTTTTTAGAGGTAAGACTGTTCATGAATTACGATAGAATTGGGATTTTTCTGTGATTTCCACAAGCGTTTGTTTCATGGTGCCTGGTTTCTTTTTCCTTGTTATTGGGAACCTATTTTTCGCTGATATGTTTGCAGGTCACTATTGTTGCCTGTATTGCGATGTGTCAAACATTTCCTTGTTTACTGAAATTGTTTATTGCAAGATATCTTTTGTGAAGCGAAGTGACAACACTACTCTTGCTTGGCGATGAATATTCTGATGAAACCGCTCGCCTCGCTATAAGTGCGCAAAACAAGTGGCCTCGCTTATTAGGCATTGTTAAAAAAGTCAAAAGTGTTGTAAAAGGAGCTTGGCCTGGCAGTAGCGCTGCTCGATTAATTTTGTTGCTGCGGTATTCTAACATAAATATGAACAACATGTAACGCTGCATAGGCTACTGGGTACGAAATGCGTTCTTTTCTAGCATAAGAGTCAACCTACTTAACATTTTATTAGTGCGGCCCGCCACAGCTCTCCTTAGTCAGTGCCAAAGTGGCCCGCATGCAAAAAAGGTTGGTGACCCCTGTACTATACCTTAACCTTTCAAAAAAAATGATTAAAATGTAACTAAAACTGTTTCTGTTAAAATTGGTTATTTCTATTATTATTACTAATACCCTATAATCAGCAGGTCTATGAAGTTTTTAGATGGTTTACACTTTAAAGAATCAGTTGCTTACACCTTACTATGCTGTTGGTACTATGTACTGACTGCTGACTAAGCTAAGAGACTTCACTAATTAGGCTACTTGGCAATAGTCCCGAATTCCAGTTCAACTCAATAGAACCACCCTGTCCACAGCTAACACATTCTCTACTCTCTATGGCCAGATTTTTCTGAATTTGGCCTAAAAAAAAGGCCATCTGGCAACCCTTATGTTGTTCACTGACTAGTGATGCAAGCCGCGCCGCGCCGCGCCGCGTACGCGGCCGCTTTTGACTTTTTCGCCGCGTGCCGCGCCGCGCCGCGTGGAAGGTTGAAATGACAAAGCCGCGCCGCGCCGCTTGCCGCGTAAACTTTCAAGAAATTAATTTTTCGTAAACGTAAACTTTCAAGAAATTAAACTTTCGTAAACGTAAACTTTCAACTTTTCAAGAATCAGCTATGAAACTTCAAATTTAAATTGGAAACACGGATCAGTTATTTTTCCCTTCGGAAACCCTAAGATGGAAAGCTATGCAAATGCAAATTGCAAATGGCTTGCAGTTGACAGGGTTTTAGGGCTTGCTTGTCAGGGAAGCTGTACGAATGTTTTTGGTTAGTAGCCTAGCTGATAAGCTCAGTTACCAGGCTATAGGCCTAGCGCAACTACCGCATTATTTACTATATCAGTTAGCCCAGTGAGTTCAGGCTATAAGTTTTACTCTTGTGTGTGTAGTTCATATAGCCACTGGCATTATAATTGCATTATTGCTTACAAAAAGTGTTCAAAAGTCCTGATACTGGATCCAGGAACATTCTATTTGTCTTAGTTTGTATTATGTCTTAGAACTTAGATGCATTGCTGATAAGAGAATATGATCTGGTTAGCCTGGCCAATTAGTGCACAACTGTATTGGTACTAGGTTACCAGTTATATGCCATGGATGCTTTTTCCTACAATTGACTTTCTAAACAATAACTCGTTAAAATATTTTTTTTTAATTTTGTAATTTGCGGTGTGCGGTGCGGTGCAGTGTCAAAGTTCCAGATAAATTGCGGTGTGCGGTGCGGTGCGCGGATAGATGAGTCAGTTGCGGTGCGGTGTGCGGATAAAAATTTTGGGTTCGCTGCATCTCTATCACTGACATCAAAGCAAGCTTTGTGATATAAGAATGCTGCCTTGCAATTTCGCAATGCGAGGTTTTAAGCACTTAGAACCTGTATGGAATTACGGGAATTAGAGTAGGGAAAGGTGGGGATGGTTCGGACAAGGGGATACCCCGGACAAGCAACTTCCGGTTTAATTTTTACATCGCCACGCAGTTTGCACGCCAACTTTCACCATTGGTGAAAGTTGCCAGCTGCGTTAGGACTGCTTTAAGAACTTCAGTTGTTCAAATTTAGAAGTTTAGATTTTTTTCTCAAAGACGTAATATTTTCAGTGAACGTCGTAAGCTTTTATAAAAAAGTTTGTGCAGTAAAGCTTTTAACCTTTAGTCAGGGATATCTATAACTACGGGATTGGAAACTCTGTGTAACTGAAAACACTTTTATACACCAGTAGGGTCACTGTTCTTTGCGTCGCTGTGATAAAGGTTCACATAAGTTGACCTTTAAAAATAGCAAGTAGTCAACAGACAAGGAAAAGTGTAACAATCAATGCACCTGCCGTAAACTGAAAAGTATGCACTTGCCTTGTTTGTTTAATGTGTTTGCATTCCATTTGTGCAATCCTGTTGTATTTCGTTTGCTGCTAAATAATGTCAAAACCAGGGAGTCGAACCGTTTGATTTGTCCGGTTCGGGTCCGGTTCTGGTTCAAAGATTGTTTCAAAATTTGGTTCAGTTCCGGTTCAGGTTCGAAGAAACTGAAAACCGGTTTTATAAGTTCCGGTTCGGGTCCGATAAAATTAGGCCTAGGCCTACTATTGCCCAACTACTAACTAGCCCAATTGGGCGTGAAAACCGCAAGGTTGGCAACACTGATCTCAACACTGCTTTGCTCAATTAATTAACTTGCCTTTGTTGTTTGTTGCACAAGTTACAATCAAACTATATTGTCTATGATGTCACAGAACAGAAGTTGTTTACCTCAAAAAATTCCTCTCCAAAGCATCGATGATAGTGGATCGTGTGTTACGGAATAGGCTATAATTCATCCGTACAATGTGGCCTCCAAGATAACAACATGCTACGTACAACTTCACTTACCACAATGCGAACAATGACGTAATGTTGGAGTGAACCGCTTTTTCAACCGGTTCGGGTTCGGTTAGGGTTTAAGCTAACTCAAATTTTCGGTTCAGTTCCGGTTAAGGTTCAGACAAAATCGCACCAAAACCGGTTTACAAAAATCCGGTTCGGGTTCGGTTCGACTCCCTGGTCAAAACCGAGTATTAGTTTTAGTTCTTATGACATCTTAAACTTATTGATTTTGTACTGGGTTGGTGTGTGAATAAGTTTATCCTAAAAGTCTACGACAACACATTTCACTGATTGTTGAACACTCCTATTTTACTTCTGATCCGGTTTGCAATACGCAAAATGCTAAAGAACAACAGGGAATATTTGGATTCTTTGCATTCATTTATTTTTTGGATTCGTGGTTTTAAACTTTTATATATACATCAAATAAGGTTTGATGTGAGTGTACATTTTATATTGTTATTGCGAAATTGAGTTTTATACATTCTTTAGTAGATACAAACAGTGTTTTGTTTTAATACTTCTTCTGTAGTCATAGTAATAGGCCTATGTTGACCTTACTGATGTATAGCAGAGAAAAGAGTTTCCAATCCCGTAGTTATAGATATCCCTGCCTTTAGTGTAGTATATACGTTGTAGATACCGGTAGCAGGTACTTTACAGCAAAAGAGTTTTCTAGCAGAGCATTTTGTACTAGTAGAAATCCGCCATTGTTTGCTACACGTGACCATGGAGATACCGCGGACATAAATATCTAAGTGTCCGGGCCCCGGGGTATCCCCTAGGCTATAGACCTTCTGTAATTTTTTTTGATATTTTGTTATTCCCTTCAACATGAAACAATTGCAAGATTTCTTTGTAAATATTATTGATACAATACATGTTATTCAAGACTATTTTCAACCATATTTTGGTTTGTCCGACATAGCCCCATACATTGTCCGAACCTACCCCCTCATTGGGGTAGGTTCGGACAATTCAGTAATGTCAGCATTTTAGGAAAATTAATAAGAAAACAAATGTTGAGAAATCTATGCTGTGCACTCTTTTTTCAAGAAAGACATAGCTATAAGTTGACATAAAATTTAAGCTTCAAAAAAGTTTAAAATAATTTTTACGGCCAAATTTCAAAAAAGTGTCCGAACCATCCCCACCTTCCCCTACAGTAGTTGATACTTGATAGAGATTTTGTTGGTGCTGTTGGATATGATTTCAGCTTAATTTAGTATCTAAACGACGATACCAGCCAGCACAAATAAACTATACCGTACCGTACTCGTAAGCGTTACGTAACGTTTTGCTTGAACCCCCTCCTCCCCGATGTGACGCTAACGTAACGCTTTTCATAACCCCCCTCCCCCTCGATAGCGTTACGTAATATTTGAACGATCCCTAACGTTACAAGAGATCCAATTCAAAAATTGGCAAAGGGGGGCGAACGTGGCCTAACCATGTTCACAGTTCTCAAGAAAGATTTGAAGATAAATGCCAATACCATTGAGAAACGTCTCTCCAGGGCCAGAGTTCTGCTCTCACGCATTTAAGGAGGAGGAGCACGAGCACGCTCTCACTGCCAAACCTTGTGTTCAGCGATGAGAAGAAATTTGATGTCCAGCATCATTTTAACAGTCAGAATGATCGTGTTTGGTCAAAAGATGGTGACTTGGAACCCCGGGTGGTCACTCGGAGGCAAGGGGCGGCATCAGTGATTGTGTGGGCCGCAGTCAACGAATCAGGAAGGATGAGTCCATTGATTTTTGTGGACCAAGGAGTGAAATTGAACCACGAAAACTACCGAAATGATATTCTTGAGGGTTCATTGTTGCCTTGGGCAAAGAAACACTTCAAAAAACGTAATTGTCATTCCAACAAGATTTTGCCCCTTCACATGAAGCTAAGAGAGCGCACACCTCCCCCAGAAAATTTTGAAAAATTACTTTGAATTTGATGCATTCTGAGAGCATGTTCAACAAAAATTTGGGCATGAATATTAGCCTACTGTAAAATGATGCTGTCCGGTGGGGTAGCCACTTTAACAAGTCGAAATTCTGCCACTAAACTTGACTAGAATGAAACCGCCAACCAATCATAAGCTACGGTTTAAGTGACGGAAAAAATGGCGAAAAGAAGATGATAGAAAGCAAATTAAGTGATGAATATTTTGTCAGCTGGTTGGCTTAGGGTTACAAAGTAGTCATTTCCTTGACGCGGGTTCGATTCCCACCACTGCTATTGCTCTTTTTCTTCTGTAATTACCAAATAAAGTTCAAAACAAGCATTAACTCTCTGGATGAGTGCTAGAAGTGTCACAATTGGACGGTAGCCTCTTACAGTGACGATCGGTGAGGGAAAGCAGTGCTTACCTGAGCGAAAACTATGCAAAATATAATGACTGAATTCTAGGTTTAACTTCTTATTATTTTTTTCACGTTTATTTTAACTTGAAAATTACTGTATTCGTGACTAGAATTACTCGTAACGCTTGTCAGTAGTCTAAGTCCTCACCAAACTGCATGTCTTGCCTATAAATGCCAATTAACGCAAATACTCCTGTCAGAAACAACCACTGCTGAGGCTTCAGGGAAGCAACTATCAAAGTTGCTTTCCCCAGGTTCAAAAATGTCTAAAAACGCCTTCGTTTTATCCAATCCTCACCCGTTTTGCAAAACGTCACCAGCTGCTTAGCCAATCAGATGTGTTATGGTTAAAGTTGCTTTCCCAGTGACGTCAATGCGTACATTCGCTAGAGCGGCTAGACTAACTCGTCAGAATGGTCTCTCGTCACGCTACACAGCACAGCATCATAATGCCGAAAAGATTGCTGCTGTTTTTTTATGTCTCCTCGCCATGTACTTTAGCCTACTAGCTTTCATAGTCATAACGTTGATATAACGCAGGGATATCTACAACTACGGGATTGCTAACTAGAAAATATCTATGACAGGAGCGGGCCGACGTCAAAATCACCACATTGTGAAGATACGATATCAGGAGGCACTCAGTCAGTGGCGTAGCCAGGAATTTTGAAAGGGGGGGGGTTGACGGCCGGCGGGCGAAGCCCGACGTTGTCTTCGCGAAAGGCGACACCCAGCGGCGGGGGGTCTGGGGGAACTCACCCAGAAAAATTTGAAAAATTACTTTGAATTTGGTGCGTTCTGAGAGCATTTTCAACAAAAATGTTGGTATAAATATTCCTGTAAAATGGTGCTGTCCAGTGGCATAGCAAAAGGATAAGATCATGCTTTCTTGGGCATTTTTCGGTAATAAAGCTAAGTCTCTATGTTTTTCCTTGTTAATTCCTGGCTGAGATATTTGAATGTTTGGTATTGGCAAAACTCGCTCTTGTGACGTCACACGCGTGCCAAAGGGGGGGGGGTTGTAACCCCCTAAACCCCCTTTGGCAACGCCACTGCACTCAGTCATCTATGTACAAGTACAAAAGTGTACCATGTAACTAACCGTATATTTATGGAATATTCAACTTGCGTCGGCATGTAGCCATCAGGCTAAAGAAAGCTCTACCACAAACGTTAATTATGAATACGGTAAGCAATAAGAGAAAACAAAATAGGTATGCATCGTAACAGGAGTCATAAATTCAAATTAAAACGTGTGCAGTAGATATGAAGCAATAAAACAGATAGTTTTCTTTTAGTTACACAAAATAAAGCATAAAACTACTACCCTAAAACACAATAGAGCAGTGGCGTGGTTGGAATAGCGAATACAGTAAAGACGTATAATAACCAAGCACACACAGACATTAGTGCCAAAATAAGCGTTGACAGTGACTAGCTCGTCTGCAGACTACTGATAACCGAGGAGCCTGAAAGGTGTGATAATATTGCGTAAATTCCAACTTTCATGAGCCAAGCACCTGAAAGCATTCTCGCTAATGTGGATATAATGCTAGCTAAGCAAGAGCCGAAAAAGTACCGGCATCGACTGAAATCAGCTTTGAAAAGTACTTCAGTACTCCATACTTGGCTCAAAATGTATTGTTGGTACCAGTAGCGGTATCGGAAAAGTACTTCCCACCTTTAATCGCAATGAATTATAACATTATGCACAAATAATACTGGATAGAAGTCTGGTGACAATCATACGCATTATACATATAGTGTGAAAAAAATGAAAAATACAAGTTCAATACAAATGACATGTGAAGATAGGTAAGCATATTTCCTACAACTTAAAATTAGCTGTTACTAGAAGCTTTTGATGTTAGTTTTCTGATTTTTCGAAGCAGTTTAGGTTGTGGTGTATCAACAGTTGGTTGACTGTTAAAACGTTTAAGCTGATTTTTTGAAAAACAATTAAAAGCACATTGCACAATTAAGTCAAAATTACAATGCCCAGTAGAACATTTTGTATTTAGTAAACTAACAAAAATCTTTGATGAGCATAGCATCTTTTTGATTGCATCAACAAGGGCACGCTGATGACTGTTTAAAGATAAAAACTTTCTCATCATAGAAGGATCATTAATGATGGCCTGATAACACTGAGCAGCCAGTACAGTTGTTCCAAAGCAAAATTCAGACGGTTCACATAAACCTCCTCGGTTAGCCATTTCAAACAGATGCTTATGCTCATTTGGGATGGAGCTCTTCAAATCAGGCTCATCATCTCCCTTTATTAGCAACTCCTTGCAAGCACAGCACTTTGTGCGGCGTACAATGCTGCGTGCACTGTATCCGCTGACATAGTAGGCAATAGCAGCATCCGATTCTGACATATCCTCTAAAAAAACCAAGAAAAAAGTCTGGAAGCCAAACTTGCTCTTCATTAACTTCATTACCATCGTCATCATTAGAAAAAATGTCAGAAATTCTTGAGGCTGCCAACAGAGTTTGCTGCTGTAGCAAACTTAAGCAACGTATTTTCTTTTCAGCCAAAAGCAGCTGCTTGACGGAAATAAAGAAATTGCCGCCATTGACCTGTATACAAAAAATGAAACTCAATATATGTAACGCATTAAAAGCAACACCAGCGAATCCTTAGCAAACCATACAGTGATCTCTAATAATACTAGTACAGAATAATATAAACTGACCTGCCTATACCAGCCAAAGCGGCCTTCAATAGGATCCGACATAACCTTGCCTGAAAGCAGATAATCAAAACCATGATTGATTTGAAGGTAGGTGGCAAGTTCAACTACTGCTCCCATGGACTGAATGCAAGCTGTGAATGTCTCGTTGGAAAGCCCAGCCGTTCCACAAACACGCCATTCTTCAAAAATTTTTGTTGCTTCTTTCAAAAAAAGCAACCCAACATGATTTGTCTCATGGCTGATGCTTAATGGAATGAACATAGGATCTCTTTTCTTCTCTCCTGAACAAAGTACCAAAATTTTGTAGGGTTATACATAGGCTCAGCTTATCTGCACTATAGTGCTTGTTTCTTTGACCTCCATAGACTGTACATACCTTTAAAACAAGTTTTAACAGACATTACTTTCCAAATGTTGGTGACAAAATTGATATATCGAGCAGTTTCTGAAAATGCTGAACAAGCTGTGCTGTAATGTTCCAAGCCACGAACAGTTGATTCATTGAAAACACCTGCATGCCAAAAAATAACTAGTCAATAGTCACACAAAAATACTAGTAAAGCATTGGCATGAACACAAACACACACCTTGCACATGAATACATAAAATTTATTACCAGCTATATAGCTATAGCTTGAACATAACAAATTTACGCTATGCTGATGATACTGTTCTGTTGGCTGAATCACAAGAAGATCTTCAAGAAATAGTGGACAATGTTAACTCAATTGCCAATTGGTAAAGAATTTAATATGAAAATTAACGCTAAAAAGACCAAATCAATGATAATCTCAAAATCATCAGACACTCCAGTACTCCAAATTATAATTGACAATGAAATTATACAAAAAGTAAAATCTTTTTCCTATCTTGGACATTTAATAACTGAAGATGGGAGGTGTGACCATGGAATTTTGAGACGGATAGAAATTGCAAGAACTACATTTGGAAAAAAGAAAAAATATTTTAACCAATCAACGTTTAAAATTACCAATACGTCTCAGGATCTTAAAATGCTATATCTGGTCAACCCTATTATACAATTTGCACTTGATTACATGTTCTTCAAGTTTTTGAAGAAGTTACATTGAATGCATTTTCTACCAAGTTGTACATTTGTACAATAATGCATTTATAAGAACACTAACCAAACACCCACTGAGAGCATGTAGTGGAGATGTCCGTGAAATGCTGCTTGGATTAAATGAAGATTTCTTCAGTTTGTGAGCAACCTTTAACGCCTTGTCTTCTTCCATAGCATAAAGGCGAGACAAATGATGAAATTCTGCAATGCATGACTGACCAAGCAGGTGCTCATGGCCAGTACAAGGGAGATGCATCCTTTTCCTTTTTACAAAATTGTTGTAAATATTCTTCAGGTTATGAGTAAAATAAAAAAATAAAAACAGTTTTTCCTCTTTTCTCAATGGATGCTCCATGCTGTGCGAAAGCTTTCCACCACACAGATCAACAAACAATTTCCTATAAAACAAAAAGTACAGCTTAAAGTGGTGAAAATGGTATATACAGCAATAGATGTCACTTTGTTTTTAAACAATGTTTATAAAAAGTTGCAAAAGCAACAGGCAAAAATTTGAGTTTTTATTTCATTGAGATCTAAGAGACTATTGAGCATATGAGAATGAAAGCATAATAAAATATTTTATTTAAACAATTATATGAACAGCTTACGCAGTAAGTATCCAAACAAACTACCGGTACTATGATGTAATTAGAAAAATGTTATCTTACCTGTTACAGACATGATTGTCTGCAGATACAGCAACTACAAAAAAGATATCATTGAGTGCAAGCATCACACGTTCAAGCCAACTCTTCAACAAATTAGTGTCAAGTTTTTCTACAGGAATGAGACAAACAACATCTTTGTACTTTCCACTTATTGATTGGACCATAAATGTCAATACAGTTTTTGCAGGCTGACCTTCTTCAGTTAAACCAATGAAAGAGCCACTAGTATATTCAACACGCTGAGCAGTATACACTTCGTCCATCATTAAAACGACAATTTGTTCCCGTTGAGATAATTCAGATGTTCGTAATCTTAAATATTCCAAATCCAGTTTTGCAAAGTCAACAGTCATTCCAGTAGAAAGCTGACGAAGACGGCTTCGACAAGGCAATACAAAAAAATTTTGTAGTTTTTGTAAAGGGATGAACTGGTCAGTTGCCATAAAAATGCAGTAGTGATAGTATTGGTGGAATAGCGACGAGCATTTTTTGGTACTTGGAGTAAAGATATTTGTTCTACAATAAATTTTAATAAAGGCACACATGTGTTTTCATTGCAAATGGTCAAATCTATGGATGCACATTGCTCTAGACATGATGCAGCTAACTCCAACAACTGAGTATGACTTATACTATCAAATGACTTGCTGCATAGTGATTTACATAATGCCAGTAAATTTGTAAGCTCAGAAATGGTTGTTAAACATTGAGAAGCGAAGAGATGTTTATAAACTATGCGAGGCAGTACTGCAGAACACACATATGCTTGAACTTCCAAAGCATCAGTAACAACAACAGAGGATAGAAGTTTGGGTGCAAATGTGAAGTCTTCAGAAATGGCAATTTAATGAAACTGGATATTTGATTCTTTGAAAATAACGACATAACCACTTGGTAATACTTCATTCTGAATATTTGTCTTAAATGAAGCAAAATTTTTGATCACCTCTTGTTGGAACAGATTTTGATTTTGTTGTTCAATGACAGAATTTTATTTTTTCAACCTGGCAGATGCAGATGATGCAGTTTTGCGAGGCACAGAACTTGCCTTTGTCAGATACTGGGGTAAAGCCAAAAAAATATGAGGAACTGCAACAGATTTTAATCGCTTTCTTTGCAATGTACTTGAACCCCGTACTTCCATTCGATCAATTCTTGTATCACAAGAATCCGTTACAAAGTCATTCTCATGAAAATGCAGGGAACATACTCTGGATGACTCTGTGACAATCCAATCTTTCCTCAGAATTACTTTTATCCATTTCTGTTTTAGCTCATGTTCTTTAGGAAACTTATATAAAGCAATTTTCTCTTTACTGTCATTCGTTTTATAACCAGTTTTACAACCTGGTACACAACATTTATACACCATCTTTCAGTTTACATTAAATACAGATAGAAACTTAACACTGCAATTTAGCTGAAAGCAATATACATGGATCGATAATGGTACAAGCAGTGTAAATATTTTTAAGGTAGGCTGTCATGAAATATTTTTACTGGCTACCGGTAATTTTAGTAAAGTGACAGTTTCACTTTACTGGTGACTGCCAAACAAAATTCTTGATGTCTAGTTTAACTAGGCCTAATCCAGAAGCTGAACTGGCCTTTCCTGTCTGCTCATTCATAAAAACAAGTGATACCTACTGCCATGAATCAAACTTGTGATCAGGTCAGCACCTTCAGTGAAACTTGCCTAGCCACTTGATTATCAACGTACCGTAGCTGGTGAGAATCAGCAACAATGTTGGTACTGGTAAGCCTAATAACCCCATAGCATGAGCATGTACTGATGCAACCTGCCATCAACTTAGCAGAGTAGCCTACGACTAGTACATGCAGGGCAGGCATAGGATTGTTGTAGTAGTAGGCTACGGTACGGTACCATACAAAAAGTTAATGGCATTTAATGCCGCATAAAAGACAAGGGGGAAAGTCCATTTGCATTGTCAGATTACAAAAATAGATGTTTCTATATAGTTATAAATAGCCTAAACTCAAGTTTTTAAAATTTTTGACTAGTTAGCAGGAAAGTTTATATCCTAACTTGCATATATTGCTTCTGCTGAACCCCTAGCCTAGCACACCATTTTAGTAGCCAGCCAATCTAAGCAAAGAAACACTACAAAGCTTTACATTTACTCCCTTTACTTAAATCATAACCAAAAAACAAAACTAATTCTGCAGTGACAATCTAATAAGCACAGAGTTATAAATTCTCTGGTCAGCACACTGCAAACTTGCAAAGGAATTGTGGAAACACTTCAAAGTTCAAAAATACCGTCGGCCCGCTTATGACAAAATTGCTGAGTCATTAAACGTGAGTTAGCAATCCCGTAGTTGTAGATATCCCTGATATAACGTTACTTCGCCAATGAACGTTCAGGTGCGAATGCAATATTTAGTTCGCTAAGCTTCTATACACAGGAGGCAAACTTATCCAGCTTTTTGTACAAATTGCTTGCGGTTGTAATGTTTAGGTCTAAGTGTTAGTTTTTGTAGTGTAGGCCTAACTGAATATCTGAGAATGAACATTCATGACGAATTAAATATTTAGACAACTATTATTCCATGTCTAACACAGGATTTTGGTCCTGCAACGTTAAAATTAAGATTGTTCATGACTTCTAAACATTAAATGGATGTATGATCACGACATAGGCGAAGCACAATTTGACAGATTTTTATTTTTGATTTGTCTTGGAAATGCTCTCAGAGCGCACCAAATTGGAAGTGTTTTTCAAAAATTTCTGGGGGAGGCCCCCCAGACCCCCCGCTGGAAATGTTGTCTTTGGCAACACGCCCTTCGTGCCTACTACCTTGCTGCAGCATATTTCCAAGTTGCTTTTCCAACGGTTTAAGCCACCGAACGTCACTGGCCTCTTATAGCATGTTCTGATTGGTTGGCGGTTACATTGTAGTCATTCGCAGTGGCACAATTTCGACTTGTTAAAGTGGCTACCGTCCGGTGGCATAGCAAAAGGATAAGATAATGTTTTCTTTGACATTTTTCGGAAATAAAGCTGATGAAGTTGCTTGTGAATCGAATTTTTTCCATTGGAAATGACAAAAATTACTGCATTTTCTGAGTAATTTGCGGGCCCTGTGCGATCGCACGGTTTGCACACCCCAAAGACCGGCACTGATCAGCAGCAGTGGCGTAGCCAGGAATTTTGAAAGGTTTTTTTTTTACGGCCGACGGGCAAAGCCCGAAATCATCAGAAGGTCCTTTAGGCCTACTTAACTTATATAGGCCTAAATGATATTCCTCTTAATTTTCTATTTTGAACGGCATGTGTAATCCTCATTTTAACAGCACATCAATAAAAGTTTGTAGCCTACACAACGTTTATACTCACAACATTGCCGATGAAGGGACCCTAAAATAAATTGGTACCTGGCCTGAGAAATCCTGTCAACACCCCTGCTTGAGCTATTTCGTGTTAGCATGTAGGCCTACGTATTGGCTAGTAGGCCTAGGCCTGTCAGGTTAACTCAACATTTGATTTTTGACGTGGAAGTGAATTAGGAGTTTAAACTGATGAAGCCTTCGGAGTCTGATTGGAGTCTAGTTTCATGGAGTAGGAGTGAAATCGGCGTCTCAAAAATGACACTCTGTTCAACACTGCTGTGCCAATTAGGCTATATAAAATTGACTTTAGGGAACGTTCAAATATTACGTAACGCCTTCGAGGGGGAGGGGGGGTTTATGCAAAGCGTTACGTTAGCGTCACATCGGGGGGGAGGGGGTTCAAGCAAAACGTTACGTAACGCTTTCGAGTACGGAATGGTAGTTTTTTGTGCTGAATTTGTAGTGAAAAAGCGTTACATGGGGGAGGGGGATTGAAAAAAGCGTTACGTTGGCGTTACATGGGGGAGGGGGGGGTCAAAAATTCGGAAAAAAAGCGTTACGTAATATTTGAACGTTCCCTTATTGAACGAACAAGGAAAAGTTGACTTTTTATTGACCTATTAAATTAAGATTTTGAAACTTACCACTTATGTTCAGAACTCTTATAGCCAGTGTTATACGTTAACGCCGTCAATTCGACGGCGTCAACTTTTTGTTGACGCTGAGGCTAGCGCCGTCAGTTTATTTTTTAGTTGACGAAAGTGATAGCGTCGTCAACTATTTTGCCGATTTTGAGCGTCAAGCGCTATGCGTCATTTTTTGTTTTTATGGAAAATCTCGTATCACAATGTATTCTGGCCAGCACGACTCATTCGAATTACCCGCTTTCGCGTTGGTTGGAATGGTTTCCTGAAATACAAGCGGAAGAAGTTCGCCAAATGGTGATCACTCATATCGTGAGCAGTATCGAAAACGAGGGAACAGAGAGAGAAAGCAAAAAATCAATGAATGTCATCGCGGATGATGAAGAAACTTTATTTCAAAAGCTCTATGCCTCTGAAAAGAGCGATTTTGGTGCAGTGGACCTCGTTAAAATAAGATTTATACCGTATATGCTAAGCCTGTAAGCCATCACATTCACAATACGCTTGGAACAGTGCTGTGTTAAGCCCTTGGTGGGCCCAGGGGCCAAAATAATTTTGGGCCCCTTATCGGCAAGCAGACTTAATGATAATATAGTGTGTATGTTAACTGCACTGATATGGAAAGGTGGTTCACTTCACTAGACTTTCTCACCAGTTGAGAAAACAAAACAAATGTAAATAAGAGCAAACACAGGTCCATCAAGTCATAGCTACACCTTTGCTTGCAATGAAATCCAAAAGTGTTAACGATTTCTAAACATACTGGCAACGGTCATGAAGCGTAGGGGTCATTCAACCCAGATCTTATATCAGTATATATCACACAGTAGAAGTTAGCATAAAAATTTGACATGCTTATCGCATTGAGTTCATACAATTTTTTATATCGGACAAGAATTGACAAAATTATGAGAATTTTAAATTGGTTAGTTACATTTGAAAGCAATTTTTTCCAAAAATTACAATTGGCATCTGAAATTTCACTAACCTATTACTTTTAAATGTATAGCCATAACATAGCAAAACAGTTTAGAAGTGCAAAAAATAAAGTGAATTCACAAATGCTTTTTAACAAACAACATTTTAACACTTTCACCAAGTGGTAATTATGTTTTGCCTTATAGGATCACTGGGGTGGAGGCTGACTTGGTGACCTCATAAGGTCTTTCGCTTCCTTCCTCTCTCACTTTTATGTAATGTACCATTGCATTTGGTGTAATATTTTGTGAAAAAACATAAACCAGTGATTGATTGATTAAACCACTCACCATTACAATACTTTCAAAAAGCTACCCAAGTACCCATTCAAAATGCTAACATGAAAACTCAAGTGTACTCAAAACTCAAATGTGCATAATCAGGAACTTTAGTATGATAAAAACAGTAGTTACCAATCTAGTGATATACTTTCAATTTACAACAGAACAGTGGTAATTTATAACAGCACAGAATGGCGTACATGGTTTATTAACTAGGCCTACTCACTAGAGATGCAGCGAACCCAAAATTTTTATCCGCACACCGCACCGCAACTGACTCATCTATCCGCGCACCGCACCGCACACCGCAATTTATCTGGAACTTTGACACTGCACCGCACCGCACACCGCAAATTACAAAATTAAAAAAAAATATTTTAACGAGTTATTGTTTAGAAAGTCAATTGTAGGAAAAAGCATCCATGGCATATAACTGGTAACCTAGTACCAATACAGTTGTGCACTAATTGGCCAGGCTAACCAGATCATATTCTCTTATCAGCAATGCATCTAAGTTCTAAGACATAATACAAACTAAGACAAATAGAATGTTCCTGGATCCAGTATCAGGACTTTTGAACACTTTTTGTAAGCAATAATGCAATTATAATGCCAGTGGCTATATGAACTACACACACAAGAGTAAAACTTATAGCCTGAACTCACTGGGCTAACTGATATAGTAAATAATGCGGTAGTTGCGCTAGGCCTATAGCCTGGTAACTGAGCTTATCAGCTAGGCTACTAACCAAAAACATTCGTACAGCTTCCCTGACAAGCAAGCCCTAAAACCCTGTCAACTGCAAGCCATTTGCAATTTGCATTTGCATAGCTTTCCATCTTAGGGTTTCCGAAGGGAAAAATAACTGATCCGTGTTTCCAATTTAAATTTGAAGTTTCATAGCTGATTAAGTTGAAAGTTTACGTTTACGAAAGTTTAATTTCTTGAAAGTTTACGTTTACGAAAAATTAATTTCTTGAAAGTTTACGCGGCAAGCGGCGCGGCGCGGCTTTGTCATTTCAACCTTCCACGCGGCGCGGCGCGGCACGCGGCGAAAAAGTCAAAAGCGGCCGCGTACGCGGCGCGGCGCGGCTTGCATCACTACTACTCACACAAGATACACTATTATTAGAAACCTGTTGTTGATCATGCTATATTTCACTAAAACATTTTTTTTATTAATTGCTTTATTTTTGGAACATTGTGGTTGTTGAATTTAAGAAGCACAATTATTATGAGCAGCAGTTGCTGTAATCTAACTGTTGAATTAACTTTACTACATGTAATTATTTTTTTCATATGCAAACACCATTGGTCATGCTAAAAACAGCTGTTATTGGAATGGTGCATGGGAATGAATGCTGACTTATGTAGATGAAGTTTAATAACTTTATCACATGTTGCAACTACTTCACAGGAATCACAGCATACATAAGAAAATTACTATGAACTTTAACAAAACGGAGCAATATTTACAGTGCAACACTAGTTAAGAGGTTTCTAGGTAAGGTCTAACAGCTTCATTACTCACTGACAACTTTGCAGTACTTAGAAAGCCTTCATAGGTTACTGGTGCTTAATGAAATGTTGTAATGCTTACTGCACAATAACTACTACCTAGTTAAACTTTTATAACTTCATAAACAACCATCAACCCAGCAGTGTACAGAACACAGCAGAAATATAATTTATAGTAAACACAGGTCTATCAGGTTATACCTTCATCTTTGCTTGGAATGAAAGAAATGAAATATAAAGCAGCAACGATTTGAAATCACAAACAAAATCCTGGCAACTGTCATAAAATACTTATTATACTGGTATCTAAACGTATGCTGGTTACACTTGCCGATAGCTACCTCTGTAAAGTCAGGGATATTTATAATTACGGGATTGTAAATGCTAAAAATGAAATGCTAATTAATCTATGAGAAATGCTATTTTGTTTACTGTTTACAATTTTTTAGCAGTAAACAAAATATGACTGCAGAAATGGAATAGGCTACAAATAAGACAAACATTTTTATGGCCTACATCTAAAGGCAGGTGAATTGATTATTACACTATATATACTCAATGTCCGCTGTCCGCTTATTACTTGCTGACCTTTGAGGTCAGTTTTTGAATTGTTTGCCTTACTTTTGGTGGTTGTTCTTCAGCTTGTGGCCTGCTGGTCACTTTATCTGGTTCTTACCACAGCAATTAAAGACATGGGTAAAGATTGCATTAAATGCTTCATGGTTTCTGGTACATTCAAGGTTTAACATTTGGCTCAACATAACTTTTAAAAAAAAACTATGCAAAGAGCTTGAGAAAAACATTCCCTTGTTTGGAACATCTGCAAAACTTTTGCAGCACGGGTGCACCATTGGTAATCATAGTAAACGAATGTACTTCAATGGCAATAATGGCAAAGCAAAGTTTGCTTGGTTCTGACAAACCTCCATGGTCAGCCATTTCAAAGAATTCCTCTTTGAGAGTTTTGTTTATAAATCTGAAATGTTCAAAGCAAGAATGTCGCTAGTTCAAACAAGACATCTTCTTTATGAAATGCTGAATGAAATCTTGGTACATAGCAATGTTACACCATTCTAGAACTAGACTACCAAATGTAAACCAGTAACATTCACTTTGAAGTTAAGCTTAAGAAAACAAAACACCCTGTAAAACCAAAACGTTAAGCTAAAAATGCAACAGCCTTAATGCAGCTTATGACACTTCAAAAAAGACTTTTACCTTGCAAGTTATACCAGTAGATGTAGAAAAATACTTTATTGTTAAAAGGGATATCAATAGACCAACCAAACTTTCAGCTAGTCCAGTATTACAAAAAGTATTTTATGTGTCTTGTTTAGTTATTGGCAGACTTCAAAATCAATCGTACCTCACTCTTAAAGTTTATGCTAAAGAGAAGCTAACCTACAAAACATGAACGCTTTCACCTTACCCGGTATGCTAAAGAAAGGTTTCAATCTATGCTTTTGCAAAATTTAGACAAGGCATTGCAATAAAGTTATGCAAATGTCTTACATAATTTTCCCATTTATGACAATCAATTTAAAATGAGCTGTCTACTTCGTGGTTTAACAGTAGCTTACAAAGTATGGTGATCCTACCAGTGTATAAAGTGGTTTCACTTCAACAGAACTTTGCCAATTCCAAAGTTTTACCACAAAATACGAAAAAATAAACAACCAAAATAATTAAAACACATTTATCTTAAACACACCTTTGTGGGAATTGGGCCCGTCTTGACTTCAAGTACCGGTAATTCAATTGCAACCAACCTGTTTTATTTCAAATACAGGTAATTTTACTAATGTTGTCATATTTTAACTTTTCTTTAAGATAATGTGGTGTTTTTAGAGATGTTTTGGTATAAGGGCCCAGCATCTCATTGGTACCGGGCCTAAATTATCTTCTTAATGGACAAGTAGGCTACCACATTGGAAAGTTTGGCCTGCGCGGGGGATAAATCCCCCGCGCACTTCAAATTCCAGCCGCGGTTTCAGCCGCGCAATTCACTAAAAATCACAACCTCAACCGCGCAAAATCGCTCCGGCCAGCCGCGAGACTGCAACTAAATAATGGCAACAATGGTGCTCCATTGCTCGTAAAGAATCCGCTCTCTATGTCAATATGACATCACAAAACGGACGCAACTATTATTGGGAGGGTGAAAAAAAGGAATGTAAAAAGCGGCGGAATGGAGGTGATAAGGCGGAATGAATATGGATTTTTTGACAATTTTACTATTTTTTCACAATAAAAACATTACACCAACGTCGAGTGACTAATTTTTTACAATTAAAACATTACACCAACGTCGAGTGTTCGATATAAGGCCCTAGGATAACTTAAAGCTTATCAATTTGCATCAACTCAACTAAAAAATTATCTAATTAAAGTTTAACATCAAAAATATGAAACCTTTGCCACTATGTGCTGTAGCTTTCTCATACTGCTCGGATTTTAGAAATTTTGCCATCGTTGGAAAGCACGATCGTAGGCCTACATCTACCTGAATCAATTGGTTACAAACCCAAAACAAGTAGGCTACTATCTTTATTTTGTGATAACTTAAACTTCACCAACTTGTACCAATTCTCAGCAATTTAATTTTTACAATAAAACTACTATTTCTTTCCAAGCTAAAACAATATGTCTTGCTTTATGCACCTGAAAAGTTTCAAGTTTATGTCTCATCTACAAAACGGGCAATCGTCGTTCAAACTTAATCGCCTGGAAAAGCTTTTTTACAATGCATTGTAAAGGCGAATCGATCATTCATCAGTAGCCTCTAAGCCACCCCTGTTTGATTCAGTAACAAGACTATACATTGCCTGGCTTTGATCGGAAAGAAAAGAAAGGTTACTCAGCCTGCTAAACTCTAAGTTATGACAACAGTTTTGGGTCGAATTCTTTCAGGTAAAAATCCTACTCGGTAATTGCATAGCGGTTAAGTCCAGCGAACGCAGTTAGTAGCTATAACAATTGGTCAATATCTTGTTGTCCTTATTAGGCTACTTGTTATTTGTAGACAATGGACTATGATATGTCAATAAACACCCTGTTTAAAAGGAGTTTTAATTCCAGTGTTTTGTTGTTTCATCACACTGGTGCCGCGCCGGGACCGAGCTACTCTCTTGGCTGAAATTATACGCCACATTGCTCCCGGCACCGAAATCCATTCCGATGAATGGGGCGTATACTCGAATTTATCCAGTCAGTGTTTGTTTATCTTTCTTGAAACAAAACGTTTTGTTTAAGTGAAAGAATCACTGCAAGCAACCAATGCCAAAATGCGCGCGGAAGAAGTCATGGGAGTGTGAGGTATCAAAAATTTAACAGGTTGTTATTTTTCTACATCAATATGTGACGTTAGTTAAAACTTTAAAAATTCTATATCTTTGCTTCTGTAGAAAATAAGGAAACTTCTGTAGAAAACTTTCGCTAGTTTTCATAAGATAACTTATGAGAATTCTCATCAGTTATTCTCATCATCTTCAACGACTCATTAGTCCATCGTTGCATGAATTACCAAGGACGGCGGTTTTCAAAACAATAATTACGTTTTCTGCGAAAGTTTCAAACGTCCTCAATGTCTTCAGTGCACCGGCGAGCGAGATGACCCATCTTCTTAAATCGGAAACACTTTCTCTCCGGACAGTCCTTGGCGAGATGACCTTCTTTGTGACAATTGTAGCAAGCCTTTTCATCAAAAGGGCAGCTCCAAACTATGTGTCCAATCTCCCCACATCGGTAGCAATGGTTGTCACGGCAACGTCTGTTTTCCGAATGTCCGCCGTCAGCAACGCATTCCCTGGCGAAGTGTCCGTGTCTACCGCATCTGTAACAAACTCCAAATGGCCGTCGCCTGCTTCCTCTTTTAATTGAGTCTTTCATATTAACAAATTTCTTCAGTGTCAGGCAGTGGCGCCGGCAGGGGGGGCAGGCGGGGCAGCTTCCCCCCCCCAATGTTTTGGGCATCATCTTTCTAATTTTTTTTTTATTAATACATACTAATATTATTTTTTTAATATTTGGATCCCAACCTCAAGTAAGTCAACTCAAGTTGCAAAGGGGGGGAGGGTAAAAGCTCTCTCTTTAAAAAAAAGTATGGAAAACCTTGATGACTAAATTGTACAGTTACAGTAGATAAAAAGATTTTCTACAGAAGCAAAGATATAGAATTTTTAAAGTTTTAACTAACGTCACATATTGATGTAGAAAAATAACAACCTGTTAAATTTTTGATACCTCACACTCCCATGACTTCTTCCGCGCGCATTTTGGCATTGGTTGCTTGCAGTGATTCTTTCACTTAAACAAAACGTTTTGTTTCAGCAGTTTTAAGTTGTTCGATTCTTAAGTTGTAAAGGAGACTCAACTTCTCCAATATTTATCATTTATGTTTCTTCTTTAATCTCAGCAGAGTATAAAACTTGTAAAAGTTTTTCATCCATACGACGTCATGAATGAAATTACAAATCGGCGTAATGACGTGACATCATCTAAACATTTTACCGAATAATAAATTAACAAATTCGACCGTCAAAAGTGGTTTGGTGGTGGTAAATATTACGTAATGAAAAAAATGTGATAAGGTTGGAAGACATTACGTGATGTAGGCCTATTTTCATTACAAATAGGCTATGAAGTTTAAAATTTATTCTTTTGTTCATAGTCGTAATCCACCTTCAAAGCGGTACTACAAAGAACAATTTTCGATAAGGGGGGCATGAAGAATAAGTCGACATGACTTTTAACCCTCAGAAGGTTGGGCTCCTGGAGTCTTGCACACGGTTTCAAAATTTTGGATTCACTTTGTAAAATTATTCACGCTGAGCATATCCGAAAATTAAAACTATGTGAATTTTAGAACTGGTCATAGGCCTATACGTTGAAATGTTGAGGTCACTTATGAGTGTAATTTGTAGCATGAGTTTACACATTATTTTTTGGTAGAGTAATGAAGAACGTGCATAGTAATGTTGTGATTAATTTTTTTTTACATTATTTTACATACAGCCAATGCCCTTCACGCTGTGAAACAGTTAGGATTAACGAGACATGGGCCAAATTAATTACTTTCATCCAGCTGGTGGGAAAATATTTCAGAGGATGTGCTGAGAAATGCCTTATATCTTTCAATTTATAATCTTTATTCGCTCAATATTTAAGCTCAATAAAGGTGAATAAAAGTTAGGAAAAGTCAAGCAATCTCGTAGTCGCAGCCTCAGTGGTTTTAGAAATACAACTGTTGATACAAAAAAGTTGAATTGACAGCCCCCCTCCCAACTTTCAAAGGCTTTGAATTGAGTTAACAGATCTATGCCTTAAGGTTTACGTCAGCTCCGGAGATCAGTAAAATATAAGGTTGTCATCTTCAGTGCAACAAGATTATTGATTGATTGATTGGTTTAATGAGGATTCGTAGTCCCATTACTTTCATTTTGAGTGATTATAGGCTTACTGATTTTTAATTTATTCCTACAAGACGTTACATAATGAAAAAATATATAACTAAGGTTGGAAGACATTACGCATGTCTTTTCAATTCAAAATGAACTTTAAATTTATTCTTTTGTTCATTCAACCAAGGATGAAATGAAATCAACCAAGGAGAAAATTAATAAATAATAAAACTGCAATAATCTCGCAAAAAAAAGCAATCAACCTATGTCTCTAAAACAAAGTTTGCCTAATTTTAAACCAAACTGCATTAAAAGAGCGAGTTTTGCCAATACCAAACATTCAAATATCTCAGTCTGGAATTAGCAACAAGAAAACATAGAGACTTTAGCTTTATTTCCGAAAAATGCCGAAGAAAACATGATCTTATCCTTTTGCTATGCCACCGGACAGCACCATTTTACAGAAATATTCATACCCACAATTTTGTTGAAAATGCTCTTAGAATGCACCAAACTGAAAGTAATTTTACAAAATTTTCTGGGGAAGGACCCCCAGACCCCCCGCCGCTAAGTGTCGCCTTCGGCAAACACGCCATCGGGTTTCGCCCGCCGGCTGTCAACAACCCCCCTTTCAAAATTTTTGATTATGCTACTGTCTTGCACTGTCAGTATTTTGCCCCTCCCCCCTCCCAATGTTGAAGGTCTGGCGGCGCCACTGTACTGTCAGGTCGTTTTCTTGAATCTCAGCCAATTTATTCCTCGTAACGGTTAATTTAGACTGTACCTCAGCTATCCTTAGAGGCTTTACATTATCTTCCATTTTCCTTGCCTGTGCCCTCGTAACAGCGGCAGCACACACCCCACTCCGGATCAGGTTCACTAGGTGCCCTTGCTTCATCCACATTACCAATTACTAAATCAATGTCAAACAAACACCTTTCCAAGCACAAGTCTTCCACAGTTCCGGTAAGGTAAGGAGTATTGATATGCATTCTCGCTAAAGGTCCTTGAATTAAAGTGCTATCAATTGCCCTGGTACGACCCGTTTTACCAGTCAACTGATCTTTACTGACTATAGTGGCAAAGGTTTCATATCTTTGATGTTAAACTTTAATTAGACAATTTTTTAGTTGAATTGATGCAAATTGAAAAGTTTTAAGTCATCCTAGGGCCTTATATCGAACACTCGACGTTGGTGTAATGTTTTTATTGTAAAAACATCGTAAAATTGTCAAAAAATCCATATCCATTCCGCCTTATCATCTCCATTCCGCCGCTTTTTACCTTTCTTTTTTTCACCCTCCCAATAATAGTTGCGTCCGTTTTGTGACGTCATAATAACCAGGAAGGCGGATTATATACAAGACGATACCTATAAGACGATAAAGATCGCCTTGATTCTATAGGAGCACGCTTAGCGCAGTTATTAAGCTGCTGCTGTTATGCTATTTCCAAAAGAAGCTCAACGAGGCAGAACAGCATTGCAATTGCAAAGTTAAGGTTTCAGTAAGCATTTTCCTTACGTTTTTGTAAATAATTTTCAAACGCGCAATTTCCAGCGTTTGATATTGACAACCGCGCAATTTCCAGCGTTTGATGTTGACAGCCGCGCAAATGCAACACCTGAAACTCTTCTCCCCCGCGCAATGTTCAAACTTTCCAATCTGGGTAGGCTACACGCAGTAAACTTTAACTAAAAAACACATTGTTACTGAAACGCAAAAGTCTATTACCTGTGGGCCCTTGAAATTCCATCACAAAATAACTACAATCACATTTATTTTAAACACACCTTTGTGGGAATTGGGCCCTTCTTGATTTCAAGTATTCAATTGCAACCAACCTGTTTTGTTTCAAATACAAATGATTTTACTAATGTTGTCGCAGCCTATTTTAACTTTGATTCAAGATAATATGGTGATTTTTGAGATATTTTGGTACACGGGCCCGGGTGCCAGATGTTTCGTCCCTGAGATCTTTCGTCCCGACGTTTCGGCCCTACAAGACATCGACTACTTTGGTGGAAAGTGCGAGATTAACAGCGGCAAAACACCGCGGCCGAAAAAATTTTTTATTCGAAGTCGGCAAGGGGCCGAAACATCTCTTGAGCTGGCAAACACCGCGGCCGAAAAAACGTTTAATTCCGCGGGTGAAAAAAAGTTTAATTCGAAGTCGACAAGAGGCCGAAACATCTCTTAAGCTTTCAATTTAACAACCTTTGGGCTACGGCCGTGTGACACACGATGAAGAAAATCAATAACTATTGCCTTCTATGCCTACAATACAGTCACTGCAGAAGGTAGATGAAGACATGACCTTTAATTTCAACTGTCAGATAGTGGAAACGAACTAATAGTAGGCCTATCCGAATACAATTGTGATTAAAAAAGCTATAGGCTAGCCTAATTATCATGTCATATATTCTTTGATTTAGACTAGAAAAAGAAACGCATGTCGTTTTTTTTTTGGTTATTCACAAACGTATTGTAGCCTATAGAACATTGTTTGAAAAAGTAGGCTAAAACAGCCACAGTAGGCTACATCATGTCTATTCGTCTTTCCATTGATCCTGAAGTTGGCCAGAACAATCAAGCAGCGACGATCGCTCCCCGTGGAGAAGCTGGATAGTGCAATCATTTGTAGGTACCGCGGTAACCTACTGTGTAATTTTTTTCAAAACGACTTTGTATAGAATAAATGTGCCAATGGTGTGTTTAGGAAAAAAACAATTGTTGCGGTATTTCAAAATATTTATTTTACAATTTTTTTCCTATCATCAAAACAAGAATTCGAACACCCAAAATTACTAGGCTACATGGACGTAGATTTCTTTATGAGGTCACTCACAACAAATAAGTTAAACGTAAGTTTTGAAAATGAATAAATGCAAAACATAGGCTAATATATCTATTCGATCATGTGCATGTTTAGTTTTCTTAAATGTGTGACAAGCCATTTACAAGCTAAGTTATGAGTCTGAGTTAATTATTAATCAAGATGGGCTTTTCGACTCTCGCCTCTTATTTTCTAAGCAGTCGAGGAACAAGTAGGCCAGATTATAATGGGGAGGATTACTTGAAGAAAAAAAAAAGTTTTTGAATGTAGCTTCATAGACGGGTGGATGAGCTGAGGGCTAGACATAGGCTATAAGTTAGCTACTAATTTGGTACAACCAGTTGTTTTATATCAATATCTTGGACTGGATCGTCATGCTATTGTCTGATTGTTTATCTATTTTTCTAACATGCCAAATTGAATTTTTTTTTTCACTTTTGTTATGGTTTAACGTGTAAAACATACGGTAACCTAAATTTATCATATTACTGTGACATGCCACTACTACATCCCAGCTGGCGATGCCTGTCGTTTTTGCAGTAATTCAACGTTTGCTAACGTTGGATCAGTGTGGAGGTGACGAGTTTAGCTGACTGGGGTCTAAAATTATCGCTTTATCAACGCACCTTTCATCAAAGCACGCTTGATATCTTCAAGACATAACTTCCCTGGGAATAATTGAATTTCCGCAAGATGATGATGTTGTTTTTGCTAGTTTGTTTTATTTGTTTTTGTCATTGTTTTCATGTCGTCAAGTTATAGCCTATCTATTTTGTGAGTCGTGCAAG
This sequence comes from Aplidium turbinatum, assembly GCF_918807975.1. Classification (NCBI taxonomy): domain Eukaryota; kingdom Metazoa; phylum Chordata; class Ascidiacea; order Aplousobranchia; family Polyclinidae; genus Aplidium; species Aplidium turbinatum. Next base: position 5,731,251 of record NC_137477.1, read on the forward strand.
GCCTATGGTGCGTTGCGCTTGAAATGGCTTTGCCCGTGATAGGATTTCTTTGTGGGGTTTTCTTTGCCTGCCTTGCTCTTCTTTGCTATGAGCTAAGCTAAACGCATCAAGGCGTGTTCCCCTCACGACCATCAGCACTCTTGATAACGCACCATGGCCGATCTTCATAGCAACTGTCCATACAAATCTTAAATATATCAGCTAAAGCTATGTGGGCTAATAAAGCTATAGCCTAAATACATGTTGTTTTTTGTTTTGTAACATTTTCTTTTTTTATTTTCCCTTTATATCTTAAATTTTTCTGAAGGTGTTGCAACCGTGCCAAATTTCTTTCAACTCAATAACTGTGCTAGACCGTGCTTGAGACCGGCTTCGTCACACCGCCTCCAGTTACACGCGTGATCTTGAATTTCGAAGCGGCTGTGTGGAAGGCGATCACAAACGTTTTCCCTGCTGTTGAAATTAGAGGTTGTTCGTTTCATTTTACCCAAGCCATTTACAGACACGTGCAATCTTTGGAATTATCGACATCCTATCACAATAATGTCGACATAAGAAATTTTATCAAAAAGCTAATGGCGTTATGCTATCTTCCTTCCCTTCATATTGGACAAATGTTCGAAGCTTTGGAGCAAGAAGCATATGCCTCCGCTTCTCTGTATGAGCTGACAAACTATATGCAATCAACTTGGATGGAAAATTGTGTGAGGAAAAAAGAAAATTGGAGCGTCTACGGCCTTCCTTTTCGTACAAACAACGACGTTGAAGGATGGCATCACAAAATAAACAAGAAGGCCCGTCCAAACACTCCATTTTATTTGTTAGTAACTCTACTTCGTGAAGAAGCTGGCGACATTCCAATAAATGTCCAGCTCCTTGATATGGGATGCTTGAAGCGTCGCCAAAGAAAGAAATATGTTGCACTCCATTAGAGGGCATTTCGTTATTGGCGTCAGTATGAAAATGGCGAAAGAAGTGCGAACAAACTGTTAAACGCCTGTGCAAAACTAGTCAGCCCGGTGGTTGAATAGCCCATCTTATCTATTGAACAATAGACAAACTGCTTTACCCTTATTTAGGATCATCAGAAGATCATGAAAAATTTGCAAAAATAATAAATCGGTAATATACGGTAGTCTACTTGAAAAGGTATTTAACATTATAACCTTAAAACTGTATGCAAAAAAACTCAGAGTTGTTGAAGGACCACAAGTCCACAACCAGCGTTTTCGCACATGACTCCTATAAAAAAACGTGAACTGATAACAACGTTTATGACGTCATACATAAGCAAAATGCGATGCACGCTGACGTAACTTGTAGAAATGAAAATAAATTTACAGTAAGCTAAAACCTCAATTGCTAAGGTAACAGGGATCAGTTGTCAGTAGATGTTACAGAAAATATATTTCGCACTTATTCAGTGCATCGTCAGTTCTGATAAAGGGCAGTTAAAACCTACAAGTAATGCTTTAAACAACATTACAGTGACGCAATAATGTCAAAACATGAGCGTAAAAAATTGAAAAAGCATAAGCGTAAATATTGAAAAAATGCCGAATGAAAACTAAACCAAGCCGGCAGTAAAGTAAATTACGCATCAAATATAAAATATAAACTAGAATTGATGAAAGAGCGATGAGCAAAGCCTGCAAATGTAGCGTTGTGACAAATTACGGCAAAGAAAATAAAGTAGCCTATATGCGGAACACGGCAGTCAAAGGCAGTGATAAACAAACATATAAATAAATTTAAAGTATGTTCAAAATGAATGAATGAAAACGTCCCATTTCAATTATGTTATTTTAAAGTATTTGAGTTTAAATTTATTGCGGTGACGACATTTACTCACCAATTCAGAACGATTGTTCCGAAGGTAGTTACAATCGGCCTTCAGAAATGCAAGCTCCTCAGCAAAACAAAGACCACAATTGTACGACCACCCCCACTATTAGGACGAGAATAACTGTGGACCATGATATGATATTGATAGGACCATGATATTTTATGATCCACACCCTTGTCTTTGAACAGTCGTTCTGAATTGGTGAGTAAATGTCGTCACCGCAATAAATTTAAACTCAAATACTTTAAAATAACATAATTGAAATGGGACGTTTTCATTCATTCATTTTGAAAATAAATTTATTTTCATTTCTACAAGTTACGTCAGCGTGCATCGCACTTTGCTTCTGTATGACGTCATAAACGTTGTTATTTAACATCAGTTTACGTTTTTTATAGGAGTCTTGTGCGAAAAACTCTGGTTGTGGTCCTTCAAAAGCTCTAAGTTTTTTTTGCAGGCAGATTAAAGGTTGTAATGTTAAATACCTTTTCAAGTAGGCTACCGTATATTACCGATTTATTATTTTTGCATATTTTTCATGACCTTCAGTGATCCCACATAAAGGTGAAACAGTTTGTAGAGGTTTTTAGACAATCTCTTCAAACAGATTGATCATGTTAGATCAGCTGTCATCTTCCATACGAACTGCCTCCATTTTGTTCTGTCTTTTGTTTTTATTAGTACTTCCGGCATGCTTTTTTTCCCGTAATTTGCTTGATATTGTCAAAATATTTCATTTTTTGTCGCCCAATTTAGTTCGTTCTTTTGTTCGTTTGCCTTGCACCATCCCAGTCAATATTGCATTTTTTAACGCGTTGCTTCTTGCAATATGTCCGAAGTATCTCAATTTTCTGAGCCTGATGTTGTTAATCAGACTCCATTTATCGTCTATTTGATGGGAAACAAATTCTTTGTTTTTCTTTAGAGAATAGTAATTGTATTTGATGTAATTCGCTCTGCTTGGCTTTTGCTTGGCATTGAGCACTTTTTGTAGTAGGTTACGAGCATTTACTGTTGAACAGTAGACAAATGTAGATCTGCAAACCAGTGCCAAACGATTATTATGAAACAGACTAATGAAAGGATGCATTTAAAAATTTATTAATAAGCATTGCATTTGAATAGGCTACATCTGTGAATCACTGTAGGCTATAAACTTTAAGCTTTCGGAAATAAATATTTTTGACTTAGACCTAGCTAGCTATTTTTTAAACGTATCGTAGTCTAGTTTATTTTGCAATTTGCATGTGTGTCACCCAAGTGCCAAGTAGCCCATGCTTGTGTTTATTGTAAATCAATACACACGCTTTACGCTACAAGAGTCTGCATGGTTGTCAACTTTACTATATAACCCAGCTATTGGATTCTTACCATCTAGGAATCACTTTTTGCTCAAGCTAATAAACTGGCTTGTCATCCCCCATTTTGTTACATAGGCTTACTTTACCTATTAGGACCTCCCTGGCAACATCCACTATGTTTCTTACAGAAGAATATTAGTGACCCAAAAAAGAAACCTTTAACCTATAGTGGGTCATGCAAAATTCTTTGATGTGGTTCCAAGCTAGGTTACCTTTCTTGCACTGGAATGGGTATGAAATAATAAAATAACACGATCGTTTTTCATACAACAATTGTATAGCCTATAGGACACTGGGCAGGATCGTCTTGCATAGAAGAAAAGCAGCTTTATGATTATGACGTTACACAAGCCCACGGTTAACAGGCACACCCGCTTATTAAAGTTAATTCCAAGGTACATTACACTTGAAATTGCCCGCAACAGCTTGACAGGAAAAGGAAGCCAGAAACAAAACCATTACGAGTCACTGCCCAAGATGTTTCGGTCCTTGCCGACTTCGAACAAAACTTGTTTTCGGTCGCGGTGTTTTGCCACTCTCAATCTTGCACTTTCCACCAAAGTAGCCGATGTCTTGTAGGGCCGAAACGTCGGGACGAAAGATCTCAGGGACGAAACATCTGGCAAGCCACGGGCCCAGGCCCGGCATCTCATTGGTATCGGACCTAAATTATCTTCTCAATTGAAGTACACGCAGTAAACTTTAGCAGCTAAAAAACATGACACTGACGCGCAAAAGTCTATTACTTGTGGGCCCCCTGAGATGGTGGGCCCGGGGGCCGGGCCCCCTTTGGCCCCCCCCTTGACACAGCACTGGCTTGGAACAGTGATAGACTACCTTTCCGAGTAAACGTTTTCAAGACTTGTTTTTGAAATACTACACACCAATTCCATTCAGCGCTGCTGTGGAACGCATGTTTTCGCTTGGAAAGGACATTATGCGTCCCAAACGCAGCAGATTGTCAGACAAACGTTTTGAAATGCTTGTGTTTCTACAAAGAAATAACTAATCAGCTATAAAGCAGCTAATTAGGTTACAATACAGTCTCAAAACCTAAAACCTGCTCTTTATTTATAGCTATTGTTAGCTCATACTTGGTTGAAATACTTCTGTTTTGTGAGACCTTGGCTAAAATAGCGCTAGAAATTAGCGCTGACGTCAATTTTTTTAAGAGCTGACGCAGTACTTTACGCCGTAAAGTTTTTAAGCAATTCGCGCTGACGCCGTCAATTTATTTCATTGACGCGTACAACACTGCTTATAGCCTAATACCACACCGCAGTTAATTAAAACCACACCACAATAACCCATAACTTTTTCAGTACTTCTTTTAGTTCATTGATAGGCCTGTTAATTTTATAATCGACTTGAATAACATGTCAAGTAGCAGCCGCTCTATTCTTTGTTGTTTTAAGAAAACCTTTGAAACGTCAATCGCGGCTTCGTGTTGATAGAATTATTACGTTACTTTTACAGATATAAAGCTTGTGTTTACTTAAATCCATATATCTCTCTCCACGGAGTTGGTAGTCTATCGAATTGTACAAAACCAATTTACATATTTAGCAATTGCTTATTCTTCCCGAAACACAAGTTTAAATAATTGCTGTCAGTTTCTAGACAAGAGACTGGGCTTGCAAGGGATTGACTCATGAAACGTCACCAGAGTATCTGTAGTGTGTTGTTTTAAAACGCTATTTTTAACTCTACTGCTCTAAAAAACAATTTTATGTCATCTTGTGGGCTGAAAATTAATCGTTGTTTTTCATCATCCATTTAAACGTTGGCATAGCACGGCCAACGATAATTCAACGTCTAAATGTCGTTTGTCTGTATGTGAATGTAAATACTTGGTGTAGCACAATATTTCTTCGAAGCTTTCGCCGCATCTTGAAAGATGTTGTATGAACGTTAGCGAACGATTGTTATCCGCTTGCTTTCTTCAACCAAGGCATATTACTGAAGCTATTTTTTCTTATTGTTGTCTTTATATAGCGCATCTTCTTTGTGTTCTGCAATATCAGCATAAAAGGCTTAGCAAAGCGAACGTTTAAGAGCATAGACCAGAAATTCCGTTGAGTTTTGTATTAGCTGCATTTGGTAAAACGAGATGTTTAAATCTTAACTCTTAAGCATAAATTGAGAAACTTTACGTTAAGTATTTCTTAACCATTTACTAATTGTAAATTTTTGTATTCCATTCTATTTGAATAAGATGCACTAGTAGAATCAATTGCTGTATGACTTTTTATTATTTGGATTATTGTTTGTACGGATTATCACTTCAAGCCCTGCTTCTGCTGTCTTGGTGAGTCGACTAAACTGTCCCCCACCAGCTCTGTATAGGCTGTAACCCCGTGAACTTGAGATCTGCAACTTGTGATCCTGTGACTTTGTGACCTTCTGACTTTGTGATCTTGCAACCTTTCTGCCATAATAAAATAACAGAACTCAAAACCCTGTTCAGATTCAATCTACTTGGCTTGTTTCTCTGTCTGTTGTAGGCGCATAACCGTATTAACTAAGCGACGCATATAATAATCCAATCCACTGTTTGGCGCCAGTGAGAAAGATATTCTTTAACGTAGAATTCGCGTCAAAATTCTACAAGGCCTATTTGATAATAGAGCTTCTTAGACCCGAACTTTCACATAGTTTCATCCGTTTTTTATGGGAACAAGGTTTGAAAAATTACCCAGGCATTCTAAAACCGTCCTTTTTTTAAATTTTTTTTATCAAAACTTAGCCATTTTTAACACCTAAACTTCTAAAAAATAGAAGCCCTGACAACCACGTGGTTTAACCTCGGCAACACTACAAATGAATGTTAAAACCGGCAAGGAGTCTGTCTACCTTTACGATCAACGACCAGTCAGAAATGCTTTAGATAAATCTACAGTACCGGTACAAAAACTGTATGTAAATCCCGATGCTAAAATATTTCATTTGCGCGAGTTATGTAAACGTTTCATTTACATAACTTAACTGTTTTTAATAAAAACGCAAATTCTAGCTAAATTAAATCAATGCTTTGCCATCGGTTGACTTGGCGCATTGGGTTAGGGCGGAGGTAGTCATTACATTAACGTTGGTTTGATTCCCACCTCTGCTATAGCTCTTTTTTCTTCTGTAATTACCAAACAAAGTTCAAAGTAATAATTACATGTAATTCTCTGGCTGAATGCTGAAATGGTCACAATTGGACGGATAACGTAGCATCTCATTGGTTCGTGGTTGGATTGGACAGATGTCCATGGATTGGATATCTGCATGTTTGATTGGATACCTTTTGATCGTCCCAGACACAAGCTTCCCTCAGTCAAATTTTGCTTGAATTTATTTTTATTTAGTCAGCTTGCTTAAAGTGATCACTAGTGTAGCCTAAGTTTGCCTCCAAGTTTTTTTCTTTTTTTTTTTGTTCAGTAAGCTATCTTTTTCTGTTGTTGTTGCTTGTTTTGTTTTTCTCTCTGCAGTTATAATGACCGCTCACTCTTAATTTAGCATTACAATAAATTGTTCTTTATTGTTTTTTATGAGAGTGACTGTTCTTGTCCTTTGCATTTTAACTTTTGACTCTTAAAAAGTAGCCTAGGTTTGTTTCGGTGGTTGTGCAAATTAGAAATATTAATTTCCAAACACTGTTTTATAGCGATGCATATTTTAAACTTTGTTCTGCTACGGTATCTTTCTTTTTGTTGGTGCCAAATTCGTGTGTTTACTTTATCGTTCTTTTCATGTTCGCGCCAACAATGAAAAATAAAAATTGAGCATCAACGACAAGTTGAATTGCATGTTACAAAGATTAGATTGCAAGTCCCTTTTTGAACCCCAAATAGCGGCTCAACAAAAACAGACCCACTGATATCATGCGTGCAACTTTCCAAATGTAGACTAATTGTAATTTGGACCACATTTTTTTTTAAACCGCAACTATAGGCTAGGCTTAACCTACACAACAACAAAAGTGTGAATTAATATTAGGCTACATTTAATTACAATTAGCTTATATATTTGATCCAATTGCTACTATAACACCTGTGTGCATATTGCTTCATCAGTAGGCTAGCCTACGCCTAGACTGAACCATAATTCACTGGTAATTTGTTAGTGGTTATTTGTTTGTTTGAAATAGCCTACAGTAGCCTATTGGTGTCTACGGCTGTTGGGTGGAGGTTGGGGGCCTCAAAAAAAGAATAGCTTGAGCCTTTTTTCTTTATCAAAATCCGGCCCTGCTGGTATCCAGGATCACAAAAACCTCAGTTATAGGCAGTGATGGGCATTATCGGCGATAATTTATCGGCGATAATTATCGGCGATAAACTTTTATCGCTTATCGTTATCGCTTAATTATATTTTCAGTTATCGTTTATCGTTATCGCCAAAGGCAATATTTGATTATCGCCGATAATTAATCGCCGATAAATTTTATTTCAGATCAACACACAAGTGGAAAGAACATGAAAAGTACCGGTAATGTTTTTACTATAGCATGGCCTACTTGAGATACGGCCTTATATGTCGCATTTTAGAGGCAAAAATTAAGAGGCTGATTGATGCATTTCGCTTTCCAAACAAACATGTGTTTTATAACCCTTCAAACGTTAATATTTGTTGAGGGAGGCATTTGCTGAATATTTCCACAACAAAAAAATGTGCAATATTGCTTCAACGATATAACAATTCAAAGATCTTGGTTCAACTCGCACCAAAGTTATTGTGTCCTTGGATAACACTTTCAAGTACAAGTTCTAAATATTGTCCCTCCCTCTCTTTGTCGAGATAGGATGGAAAATGCCACAAACGACCAAGCCAATCAGTTTTCATAATGTTTATCCAAAAATCCTACATTGTTACTTTTTTGATACATCTTTGCACTGTAAACCAAAACATCAAAAACACCAAACGATGATTTCGCAATGAAATGAACACTGACATACAGAATAATACTCAATGGCCAAAATGGATATTAAAGCATGTCTTTTTAGAACAGACAACACTTGTTAATGACTGAATGTTTCTAGCTCTGCTTATTCCAAGTCAGAAGGTTGCATCCTTGTGTAATACGCTTTTCGCCACTTTCACAAATCATTATTATCTATGCATGGTTGACATAATCTATCAAATCGTACCAATTGGAAGATATCAAAATCAATTGGAAAACTACGATTAAAGGCTTTAATAGAATTATATATTGCCCCAACCGCTCTTATTTGAACAGGAAAATAACATGAGATGGGACAAACAATAAAAAAAGGTAAAAGTGAGTGAGTCCCACACTTGAATCCAAACATCGGGGGATGAGAAGATAAGGTTCTCAGTATACTAAGCCCTCAGCATTAACGAGAGTAGGGTGGCCAGTTCCTTTCTCTCGGCCGCTTTTACTTCAGCAACTATGCCCACCCAATTTATTACACCCTGGGTGTAGAGGTGAGCGGTGTTTGTCAACAACCAGCATAAGCCGGGAGTCCAACCAGGATTGCATAATTGGAAAGCGAGCGCCTTACCCGCTGCGCTATCCCACCGCCTGACATTTATAAGTCTTTCGTTCTTTGCCGCTTTTTAAATGCTATTACAGCTTCTTTTCTGATAGAACTATTAACAATTTTTTGTTTGTTGTTAAAAAATATGTTGATTATGATTTTTTGTGCAAACTGATTGCCCCAAGTAGAATGAGCCGCGCAGGTAAAACAAGCATTGTTGCATTGGGTACGCAAAATAAACTGGGCAGCAGCACGAATCGGTATGCTTGGACATAGTTGAAGAAAAGAGTCAGTTGAGTCCAAAACAGCAAAGCAGTGAGAGACATATTGTGCTAATGCTGAAGATGGCACTGTAAGGCCACCACGTGACAGTAAATTGAAATAGGTGTTATTATCTTCGTAACTGCCTGAAGATGAGTGAAAACAGGATTGGCAGCTGCTTTTTTCTTTAATCTTCTTGGTTATGTAACCAGCAATAAAGAAAGAAATCTCTTCACTTTCTTTTGTGAGACTAGCTTCCGCAAGTTCGACTGAGTTTTCAAGCAGTAAGCTTTCCAGCGGTTCGAAATTTAATGGAGGATTGTTGATTAGCTCTGGTTCTTGCCAAAAGTTGATATCTTCTTTGATGAGTGATCGGCAAAGTAAATGTTTTTCAGAGTTGGAAACTTCGTTGAAACTGACAAGAAAATGTCCCCCGTTCATTTGTCGATATTGTGAAAACCTTCTTTCTATAGGATCACTTTGCAATCTAGCTGTAAGAACAAACTCGTAATTTTCATCCAACAAATCTTTGATGAGATGTGCTTGTGCACGTAGAGTGCAGATTAAAGCGGAACTGGTCTGCTTAGAAAGGCAAAATGTAGAGCCTGCAGTGCAAACCCAGCTTTCAAACCAATCAGCCATGGAAAGAAGAAAATTGACTTTGCCATCGCCTTCAATTATGGCGTTTCCAAGTCTGTTTGAATGATATCGCTGTTTGCTATTTACTATCGTCCACCATCTATTGAATAGCGACAGAAACGCAGCAACATCCTTTCGGGATGGAAAATAGCTTTTACAGGCAGCTATTGTTGTCTCGTGAAAAATGGCAAGTGCATACCCAACGTTTTGTTTGTTATTGCCAGGATGAAGTGAGCTGTGAGTGAGTTTTGGTGCCTTTCGCAAATTTGCTTTTTGTTTTTCATCTTCTTCGAAGATTTCTCGAAAGTCTCTCCACCTTATGTACCCACTTTCGGTTGATGCTATAACTTCACCTTTAATGTCAAATGAGAAAGCTGGAAAAACAAATTTTTGAACATTTAGGAGATTATTGCGGATATTTTTCAACAAGTGGACGTTGTCAAAAAATAAATATGTCTTCGTTAGGTTGCAAGGATGTTGGATGGTGAAAGCAACATCTGAAGGAATCATTTTGGATAGATGATTAAACGCTGACACATTGGCAGAGTGGTTATCAGTGACAACTCCACGAACGTTGAACCCAACTTTTCCAAGGGATTCTATGCAATCAGACAATTCGGATGCCAACCATTTTCCGTTTACAGTTACCTCTGGGGCAGCTTTCACAACAATGGGGACCGTCTGCTTCAACCCCTGCACCATGAAAACTACAACTCCTTTATACAAGTTTTCGTCCATATCTGCACCAACATAAGATCCGCCTGAATATTGGACGCATTTCTGCACATACATCTCATCCGCCATTAATATTATGTCCTTCGATATGGCACCTTTGTCTTGAAGCAACTTAGCTGCTTTTAGTGCATCCACGTTTCCTGATTTTAGTTTTGCCAATAATGCCATGGATGGAAGTGGAAGTTTTTGTAATAAAACCTTGTATGCTTGAGGCGATGTGTAGCGTAACAGAAGTGCAAATCGTATCATTTCGGAAGAGTACGGAGGTCGACCTTTTGGCTTGTAATGTTGTCTTCTTTGCATTTCTAGTAATAAATCACCATCTCCGCCTTCTTGCAAAGTTTGTAGATAATTTGGGAAATTTTGTAACATTGAAATGCTGGTTAGTTTTGCATTTCGACCTTGTTTAAACCATGTTGGCAATGGAACAGGGTTGCCAATAACTTGGAGTTTAACATGCAGATCACTGTCAATTTTGATCGCTTCGCGCACAACTGGAAAATCATTGACTTCATCGAAAACGAGACGATAATAAATAATGCAACTCTTCGTTTTGTAACAGGAGTAATTTGTTGGACAATTTTGTTCTGATAAGTCAGAAAAATCACTGATAACATCTTTCTTCTCAAAACTATCAAGCTGATCTTTTTGGAAGACACGAACTTTTGGTGGTTTTCGTAATTCTGTAGGAGTGTTTAATGTTGAAGGCCTTTTGAGAGAACTGGGTGAATGAATAGAAGGTATAGGGTTTAAAGACCAAATCAGTGTTTTCCTTTTTCCATTGCTTATAAGTTTATCCTCAAAATGTTTGCAGCAAATAACAGAATTGGAAGATGGGGACCAATCAGCACGATTAACAAACTGAATCCATTTGGCTAGTAAATCGTCCTTTTTGAAAGGAAAACGAAACGATGCAACATTTTCGCCTGTGTCATAACAAGACTTGCATCCGAAAACAACACATTTATTTACCATTTGATATCTAAGTTAAATGCTATATTGTATTACTTCAGTAGCTAAAAAGTAAAAAAATAAATGGAATTTGCAGAATGTCAGCCTATAAACTATGCATCCGCCAATATTTCAAACTGTTTGTCATCTTTCACTCTCTGCAAGACTTGTGCAATCAAATGATCATCTTGAAATACACTGCAGTAGTGTACAGTACATACCATAACATAACTGTATTCCATACTTTCTACAGAATAAGCTATAGGCTATTATGCTATGACATTATCAGAAGAAGACTTGATAGAAATTATTTAATGTGTTATTGTGAAATGAACAAGCTCTGAAAGTTCAACGGTATTCTGCATCTCTCAATTAACCAAGCAGAAAAAACTAACTAGCAACTCCAGCAAACTTAAATTGTAATATGTTAAACTTGAATTCCTATTTCTTAGCTATGTAAAACAAATGATAAACCTTTCCTTTTTGACTATCATTAAACTTGTTCTGTAGGCTATTAAAGTAAGCAAAAACTAAGTTATATGCTTACTAAGTTCAGCAAAACTAAAAGTGATCTATACTAATTTAGTTCACTCTTCACAACACAACTTTGCTGCTGCAACTGCATGCATTTAGAAATAGCAAACTGTAATCATTTTCTCTCCCAATTAAGGTTAATCCTCTCTCGTCGTCGAGTGCATGCTAAACGATTAACCCAATACGTGTGATCTTGGTGCTTGCGCAGAACACACACAGCGATTCATTTCAATGCGAAATCATTGTTTGTGCTTTTGATGTTTTGGTTTACAGTGCAAACTGCAAAGATGTATCAAAAAATTAACAATGTAGGATTTTTGGATAAACATTATGAAAACTGATTGGCTTGGTCGTTTGTGGCATTTTCCATCCTATCTTGACAAAGAGAGAGAGAGACAATATTTAGAACTTGTACTTGAAAGTGTTATCCAAGGACACAATAACTTTGGTGCGAGTTGAACCAAGATCTTTGAATTGTTATATCGTTGAAGCAATATTGCACATTTTTTTGTTGTGGAAATATTCAGCAAATGCCTCCCTCAACAAATATTAACGTTTGAAGGGTTATAAAACACATGTTTGTTTGGAAAGCGAAATGCATCAATCAGCCTCTTAATTTTTGCCTCTAAAATGCGACATATAAGGCCGTATCTCAAGTAGGCCATGACCATAGCCACCTAGTTCATGAAACTAAAATTAAAACCAGTTCTTCTTCAGTGCCTGAAATGTGTGTGCACAGGTCGTTGTCGTGGGAGGGGCACGCCCCCTGCAGCGACGGCCCTGACAACACAATAATTTTTAGAGTTGCAAATTGCAATGCAATGAAATGCATGCAACAAGTCTCTTGTTGTTTTGCTGCAATCGGCAATCGCGAGTGAATTTTACAATTAAAATGTAAGCGCACAGGCGGTACAGATTCCTTTGAAGAGAAGCGAAGGAAATTGGCAAGTGGTTTATGAAAGTGTCGCAATACATCGGAAACATGGTCTTTTGCGCCACCATCACTGAAACAAGTCATTGCAGAATATGATATTGCTTGAAGTCAAATGCTGTCAAATGCTTGAAGTGCTGTCAAATGCATGTCAAATGCTTCAAGCATTTGACATGCAGACCGACATCACACTTTTTGCATCTTGTAGTAGTTTTTGCATGACAATAGGCGCATCGAGTTGCGTGGTAAAATTATGCTAAATACAGTATAACCTTTCGCATGTACCTATGCTGCATAGCCGAGTGGTGAGAGCGCTGGAACGGCAATCGAAAGGACGCCGGTTTGACACCGCTCATGAGCATACAATTGCGTATCGAGTTGCGTGCTAAAATTATGCTAAATACAGTATAACCTTTCTCATTTACCTATGCTGCATAGCCGAGTGGTGAGAGCGCTGGAACGGCAATCGAAAGGGCAGGACACTTAAAGGCATGCCTGAAGGTGGACATGAAGATTGGCTTCCTTGCCTTCCCGTCCACTTAATCTAAATCTTCAACCACCGGGCGTAAACCTAGATACGACGACGATTTACCTATGCGACATAGCCAACGCTCAATCAAATATTTTTATTCCCACTAATAGGCTAATACAGTATTACAGTGCCTATATTGTAATTCTTATCTCAACAACTCAGCGTTCTGCCATTGCTTTAATGATGGTGTTCACAAAGAAAACAGAAAAATTTATCTGAAACTATCAGTAAATTACGATAATTATGTTATTGTTCTTGAACAAACACGACTAATTTGACAAGCTTGATGGATTTCACAGTATGCACATTTTTACTACCAATAACGCTTAAGATTACTTATAAAATTTTAAGCATTTTGCGTTTTTTGGAATTTTTTCAATTATTGCTGACTTTGCTGTAAACAGCCCGTATAGAAAGCAAAATACAAAGTTTGAAATTTTTTATGGTATTTTCATTTGATTTAATTATTTTGCCTAGCCTACTGGACGTAAGCGGCAGTGTAACTCAATTGATAAAAGCATCCAACTAGTATCTGAAGGTATAATTATAAGCACGGCGGTTACCTCAGTTGTTTGATTCTGGATCAAGAGGTTGAAGATTCGATAGCCTACCTACTGCCGCTGTTGCGATTCTATTCATGCATAACTTATAAAAAGTTTTGTCCCTTTACTGTACATTATGTTCGATTTTTCGTCATGTTGATGAAAACAGTTCGTGCTGCATGGGGTGGGGCAGCGCTAATCAAGAAAAAAATTTTATCGTTATCGGACATTATCGGCGATAATTTATCGTTTATCGTTATCGCTTAACTTTTTATTGATTTATTGTTTATCGTTATCGCTTTAGGCATTTTTCGTTTATCGATTATCATTATCGCTTAACTGAAAAATGAGTTATCGCGCCCAACACTGGTTATAGGCTACTGCTCACGTAGGTTAGCAGTCATTGAGTCGCCCAACACCAACAGTAGATACACACAGTGAGCGTAATTACCATTGCGCGGCGTCTTTGTGCAAAGCAGTGCATTATGCTTTTACACTGCAACTCCGCTAGTTGAATATTTAGATAAGCGTGCAGGAAGGCAATGAATTACATATTCGTGTCCACCTTCTGGAATGTCTTGTCTTGCCAAAGACATAGCCACCAAGCCACGTGCTTTTGAGTGATGTCAAACCAGGGCTCTTCACTAGTAAGTGTTTCACTTCGCAACAGGGATATCTATAACTACGGGATTGGAAACTCTATGGAACTGAAAACCATTTTATACACCAGTAGGGTCACTTTTCTTTGTGCGCTGCTGTGATAAATAATCACATAAATTGACCTCAAAGGGCAGCAAGTAGTAGGCTAAACGAACAACCAAAAGTGTAACAATCAATTCACCTGCTGTAAATTGTAAGGTCTACGCTTGCCTGGTTTGTTTATTTGTTTGTATTCCATTAGTGCAGTCATGTTGCATTTTGCTTGCTGCTTAAAAAATTTCCAGAATGACTATTGGTTTTAGTTCTGATGACATCGTAAACGAGTTGGTTTCGTACTGGATTGGTCTGTGAACAAGTTGATGATACAACAGCATATTTCACTGATTGCTGAACACTCCTCATTTACTTCTGATCCGATTTGCAGTACCGTACGCAAAATGCTAAAGAACAACAGTAGGCGGTTTTTGGACTCGTTGCATTCATTCATTTTTTGGATTCATTGTTTTTTTTTCTAGCAGCGTAAATGTACTTTTATAATCAATTAAGTTTTAATGTGAGTGTACATTTTGTATTATTATTGTAAAATCGAATTTTGTATATCTTTTAGTCGGCATTTTATTTTGTTAATCTTTCTGTAGTCGTAGTAATGTGATGACCCTACTGATGTATAGCGCTGAATAGAGTTTCCAATCCCGTAGTTATAGATATCCCTGCTTCGCAATAACATTATCCAACAATTAGCCTTAGAGTTTTGTAGTAGGCCTAGCCTGTACGGGTATTTCTCTTCAGCTAGCCTGGTCACATAACCCTCAAACAGAATTCAATTGAATTCAATTTTTTTTCATTGCTGGTGCGAACATGTAGAGAACGGCAAAGTAAACACACGAATTTGGCACCAACAAAAGGGAAAGATGGCAAAACCAAAAGGTTTAAAATATGTAAAGACAGTGTTTGGATGTCACTGTTTTTAATTTGCACAGCCACCAAACCTAGAAAATCGATAAAAAAAAAAATTATGTAAAAATACTACAAAAATTGGCTACAATTGCAATCAACACTTGCCAGTGCAACAAGGGCGATTTTATCCACCAGCTGAAGTTAAACTAGTGGCTCTGATTAAACAGCAAGCAAGACAGCAAGAATTAAAACAAAACAAACAGAAGCACATTTGTAGTGTTAAACCATAGTTAAACAATACCACCTTGTGGAAGTTGTTACAGATTGAATTTAAAAAATAGTTTTGCCGGTTCCAACATTGATGTCAGCATGATATGACACTAATGCAGCACATACCATAATAGAATAAGAAAAAAAAGCAGAAATGAAAAGATTTTTTGAAAAAGGGAAAATTTTCTGTGAAATTCTGCAACTTTAAAACAATTTTTGCGCACACTTTTTATCAAAATTTCATGTTTTTATTTTGTAGTGTATTATACTTTTGCTACGCTTTATATAACTTAACACAGTTGCGTTTGTTTTTGCCACACCCCACCATCATGATATTATTTACACACTAGAGAGCTGTAGCTAACTGCTCTAGGCTGCTGCTGAGCTGTTTTAACTGCCCTTTATCAGAATTGACGATGCACTAGCAAGTGCGAAATATATTTTCTGTTACATCTACTGACTTCTGATCCCTGTTACCTTAGCAATTGAGGTTTTAGCACACTAGAGAGCGTTATATTTCTTCGATTATGACGTCAAGATTATTAACATGACGCTTTGTTTCAATTGTTTGGTCTTCTGTTCCACTCTGAGAAAACAAATTACTGATTCTTGTTTTTGCGTCATGCGGCAACGCTGTTTGATTTTCATTTTCAGTTTGTATTTTGCTGAGGTTACAAAGAATGCCCAAATTAAGATCTCAGAAGGTAGCCCATGTATAGCTTTTCAAAGAAAAGATTCTAATTTCTTAAACAAAAGGTTCAAATTATACTGTAGATAAAAGGGAAAAAATGCTTGTCAAGTCAATTTACTTTGTGATCATCTCAGCGATAACAGAACATGTCAACATAGCGCGAAAGCAACAAAACATAAATTAAGATGTGCTTGAGATAAAAAAATGGTGAATATAAGTTAAACAGTTTGGCATGGACATGGTCACAACACTTGGATATAGAATAGTGTTTTTGCTGGATGCAACCTAATTCATACCCTGAACAATTTGTACCAGGGATATCTAAAGAAGGAGATACGAAGGCTTTTATTACGTCTGACAATAGAAGGGCTTTTGTTAATCGTAAATAATCTGTGTTTATCGTAAAATGACAATTGGCACCGATAGTAGTTTAATAAATTTTGTTATGATAACTTGCATTGCGCTATTAGAATCAGGCCTGGATATTCACAGCATGCTCATGGTTGCTTGTTAATTCAACTACCCATATACTTGCTTTACATCTAGCCTACTGCGAAGGCTTTGTTCAAAAAAACAGCTTACTGGTAACTTTTCAACTGTCTTTGTAAGCAAGTATTCTTTAAATATGCTCTACGTAACATTTGCTAACTGTCTCCGGTAGCTCACTGTACCAGCTGCACTACAAAACATTTTACGATTTTAAAAAGAACCACATGTTTAAAGCACTACAAACTATCGCCCTGGTAGTGTCACGAGAATAAGGCAATCGCTGCGAGCCTTCATATCCCCTTCTCTAGATATCCCTGATTTGTACCCTCATTTCTTACCCGTTTTTGCTTTTGGTGCTTGTAGGTCTTTGGATGGATTCCAGCTGGGTCAAACCAAGTTCCAAATGGTGCAGATTTTGCTACTTTTTATGCATAGCAGTTGGAATACTGATTTTTTTCCGGCTGCTGGTTTTTGTTCTCATTGTTACTTGAATTACCACAAAGTAGATACGATATACTGTTGTTTATGGGAGTTGATTTTTCCTTACATTTGATCTTTTTGTTTGATTTACTAAGCAAAACAATATAATTTTTGAAGTGGCTGTTTTTACCCACTTGTTGCCACAGTTACAATCAAGTGTTGCCAGAGTTAGGATTAAAGATAGGAAGGGTTAAAGTAAGGGTTAGAGTTAAAAATAAGGTTAGGCTTTTGATCTTTGTCCACTAAAAAAAATTGGCAGTGGCTATTTGACCGGCGCCGGTCTTTGAATCTGAAACACTATTTGACCGTCATTACGTCATTGTCCAGTCACTTTTTTTCTTTCAAAGCAAAAGATGAGAAGCACGCATATAAGTTCTGAATCCAACCATTTTATTCAACTCGTTATGTGGCGCGTGTGGTACGTCGCCGCTTCCTATTCTAGAGGGACTGAGTTCGATACCACCCAGAAGCGTTCTTTTTTTTTTAACTAAATTTTGACCCAAAGTGTGCATTTTGTTGAGGGCACAAATGTATTGCTTCGTTCGGCAAACACGGTCACATCAATCAATCATTTTATTTTTCGTCATTAACGCGTCCGGGACGAAAAAAATACTAACTACAAAAATCGATACATATAGACCTCCCAGCACGTTAATGAACGGGAAGACGTGGCAAAACCTTGAAAAGTTTAAAACGTGCCTGAATTGAAAAAAGACCGATTTTTTAGCAAAATGTCCGAAAAAAATATAGTCAATTCGGTCATAATGTCCGAAAAAATGTATAGTCAATTGACTATATATGACCAAAAATGACTAAAAATGACCAAAATAAATAAAAAATGACCGAATTTTTTCAAGTTATTTCGGACAAATGACCGAAAAGTCTCAGCAAAAAGAAAAACCCAGCTATATACCGTATCAGTAGTTAGCACGGCCACAATCGGAAAATTACCCAGAGAAATTCTCAAATTCCAGCAAATTAAAAAAACTCTAATTTTATTACTCACATTTGAAAAGACATAAAAAATAATTAAAAACTGACTAAAAAATGCACTTCGTGTCAAAATTTAGTTAAAAAAAAATAAATAAAAAAAAGAACGCTTCCGGGTAGTATCGAACTCAGTCCCTCTAGAGTCGGAGGCGGCGACGTATCGCATGCGCCACGTTACGAGTTGAGTGAGATGGTTGGATTTAGAACTTATATGCGCTTCTCGTCTTTTGCTTTGAAAGAGAAAAAGAAAAATATGACAGTATAGTGACGTAATGACCGGTCAAATAGTGTTTCAGATTCAAAGACCGGCGCCGGTCAAATAGCCACTGCCAAAAAAATTTCCAAAATACAAGTTTTTGTTTTCAACAGCTTTAAACTTTTCTTAAATTAGGGCAGAGTTTTTTGGATGCAACCTAGTTCGTACCATGAACAGTTTGTACCGTCAGTTCGTACCTTGAAAAGATCGAGAAAAAAAAACAAAAAAAGCCGAAGTCGCTGATCGCAGTTTTCGCAATCGCTTTAAAATTTTCCCCCTGAAAAGATCGAGAGAAAAAATAGCTCAAAACCAAAGTCCGCTGATCGCATTTTCCGCAAACATTTTTCCACAGTTTTCGCTAACCCTAACCATAGAGTAATCCATGCTCTAACCCTAACCCTCGCTGATCGCAGTTTCCACAAAATTTTGTCCGCAGTTTCCGTTACCTCTTACCTTAATTCTAATTTCTAACCATAGAGTAATCTATGCTCTAACCCAAACCCTCGCTGATCGCAGTTTCCGCAAACATTTTTCTGCAGTTTCCGCTTTTACCCTAACCATAGAGTAATCTATGCTCTAACCTTCGCTGATCGCAGTTTCCGCAAACATTTTTCCGCAGTTTCCGCTTACCCTAACTCTAACCATAGAGTAATCTATGCTCTAACCCTCGCTGATTGCAGTTTCCGCAAACATTTTTCCGCAGTTTCCGCTAACTTTTACCCTAACCATAGAGTGATCTATGCTCTAACCCTCGCTGATCACAGTTTCCGCAAACATTTTTCCGCAGTTTTCGCTTACCCTAACTCTAACCATAGAGTAATCTATGCTCTAACCCTAACCCTCGCTGATCACAGTTTCCGCAAACATTTTTCCGCAGTTTCCGCTTACCCTAACTCTAACCATAGAGTAATCTATGCTCTAACCCTCGCTGATCGCAGTTTCCACAAACATTTTCCCGCAGTTTTGCAATTTCCGCTAAGCACAGTTTCCGCTAACCCTCGAGTTTGTTTCAAATTGTGTGGGGAAACTCCGATCAGCGACTTCGGCTTTGTGCTATTAACCCTTTCTGGTATTCGTGTCAAAGACACGCGAAAAGCACAAGACGGGACCATTTGGCCACGCCCTGATTAATGGGTTATAACTCAGCCGCTAAATATCGCACATTTGAGAAAATTTGCAAGTACATAGTCAAATGCTGTTATTTTATATTGTAATTATTTGTTGTCGAAATAAATGCTTAGTTTGTGTATTCTGAAAACATATGTTACAAAAAAGCTCTAAAAACGCGAATTTTGCTGGCATTTAGTCATTTTATGTCCGATTTTCTTCGTTCGAATTTTAATTTTGATGATTTTGTGAACATTCAAAAAAATACTTTGAAACAAATTATTTTTTCCTACAATAAATACAGTATTTTTCATATTCATACTACATCAAGCGATTTTGAGTTTATTGTGATGAATTGCACTGATAGGTTCTCCACATGTGGTCATGGCTGCTTAGCATCGCAGTATCTCTCAAGACAAATCAAGATGAATGAAAGCATAAATAGTTGTCGCGTCCCAGCCAGCAAATCATTTTTTTACATTGATTCAACCTTCGCAGATTGATTTTCTGGTTGAAAGAACTCTAGGTTATCACATTCTTTCCCAGCCAGCAAAATTGGTTCTTTTTACATTTATTTAACGTCTGCAGACGTCGAATCATTGTTGAAAGTGGTTGATTTACTGGCTGGGTTAGAAGTATAGGTAACACGATTTCCAGTCAGCTGTTTTTTCAGGCGTTTCATTTCATAACATAGAGTGTAGCTTTCATTTCAACCTGCCAAAATGTTTTAGAATCAGAAAAAAGCTTCTTTTTGATACTTTTCAATGTAGCTAAACGTTGAAACGATACAAAAGCCAACTTTTCTGCCTGGGCTGCTGCTTTTAGCTAAATTTCCCAGACAGCAAAACCCGTCATTTTTCAGACGTTAAATCAATGTAAAAATGACAGGTTTTTCTGTCTGGGTTGTTTGAGTCTGGCAATGTCGAGACAATGTAAGAATAGTTAATTTTACTTTTACATAATTAAAAATGAAATTCAGATAATATGAAACCAAGGAATTTTCAGAAATAATTATTTAAACTACCATTCAACGTTTTATAGGCAGAGAAAACTTCTTGTTATTGCGTTCATAAACGTAGTTGCACTGATGAGAATTTAATATTCGAAAACGCGTTCTGCAACACTGTTTTTTGCACTCTGCAATGCCTGATGCAGATTTATCTGTAGATTTCCATCACGCATTGAAGCTGTGATCTGATAATTACATTTTCTACGGTTCGAGAAAAAATTTTCTCTGCCTATAAAACGTTGAATGGTAGTTTAAATAATTATTTCTAAAAATGAAATGTACCACAATTCTGGATCAACACACAAATGATCGTGGAGTTATGAAAAATTCAGTTTACAAGCATTTAGAGAAACACAATGCTCGCTGTTCTGTTGTGAGTAGTCAGGTAGTGCTTACGCCGGGAAGATCGCTCCTTCTCAACTGTAGCCTACATGTCATAAATGGCATGACATACATAGTTTCAATATGTGCTTTGTGCAAAAAGGCATATTGCATTTGGAGCGACAATCAGAAACTTTGCCTAGATTATTTCTTTTTTTGGAATAACCCGTTCCTCTGATGTCGTCTACACATAATGGTACAACGCTTTGTGGATAACTGTGTTTGATGATTCGGTTGTGATTAGCCCTGTTTTTCATTTCAGAAGTAGCAAAGTGTAAATACTAAACTAAAGTAACGGATCATTCCTAGTAGCCAAAGTTTGCTTTTCATGTTTTGAACACGTCGAATCTTCGTAAAAACTGGTCAACTTCACTTGCCGAGATTGTGCAATGACGCAACAAAAACTGCCTGGGATTTAGATAAAACGATAAATTACACTATGAGTCCCATTGCGTTTAGTTCTAAGTTTAAATCTGTGATTGATGATTTGACTCGCGGTTGACTGCGGCCACTGTGTATACAATAGCAGAAGCGATGAGTCATTTCGAGGCCGATTGCCAAAATATAGGAATTTAGATAAAATTTCTGAACAACCTGTGACAAAATGATTATTGTGAACCACATAATGTTCCAAAAATAACCAATAGGGTGGCTCTTATTTGGCAAAAAATGAAAAAAATTTGAATTTTGTGTGGGACACCCTTTTAAAAGGTGAGGTTGTCAGAAAAAATAACTCCTGCAAAAAATTTTTGAATTTGAAATTGATTTAGAGGTGGCCCTCCCCCCTAAAGTTTTGCGCCCTCCTCCAAAATACCAAATCTGCATATCTCAAAAACTGCTTGAGCTAGAGATACGGTTTTTGTGTCAAAAGATGCAGAAAGCATGATTTCCTATCTGCTTTCTGAACAGTGATTGCGTCTATCTTGAGTAGAAAAGCAGTTATTTAGAAAAAACCTGTTTTCGGTATTCTAGCACAAAACAGTGCTAAACAAGTATTGTGGCCCAAGCTATTTAATAAACAAAGTTCATAAACTAACCTGTAAAACTGGTAAATCAATAAACAAAATAAGTATTCCTAAACTTTTATGCATTCATGAATAGCTAAAAATGCCCGTTTTTTATCACATTCCTTGGAGAAACTCTTGAGCGTGGAATCCGCTTTCAAGCTTCAGGTGCTATGCATCGTACTTGTTGGATGGCGAAGGCGATTTATGCAAAAAGCTTGGTCTGCATTTATGGTATCTGTCCGAAGAAATAGTTGGACTAGCCTTGTTTGATTCTCGATTGTCTGTGGAAAGTAAAAAGCTAATGATGGCAACCATGTTAGATGAAACAGGAGAACGTCCACCAAGGAGACCAAGCATCAAAGTAGCTGCGTTTCTTAGCAATAAGGGCCTAGAACAGTATTGCACCTCTAATTCAAAATGGCTTCTTCGGCTGTTGGGTGAAGATGAAGTAATAATTATACTTTCAAAGGATCCTGTCATCCTGCTCATTGGACTGAAGATGGTGCATTTATTCAAGCTTTACACATGGCGAAGAGACTTTCAGTAGTGAATGACAGAGCAGAGAGAGGAGTTGCTCTAAGTCTAATCCAGGATTTTAACAAAATCTTAACTGAAGATGAGTACCAACTTCAGTTTCTTTTGCAAGTTGTTACTGAACACAGGAAACTGTTTCCAAATTCCAACAAGAACAATATTGTCGAATGTCGATTCTTCTTCATTTAAACCTTCTTTGTTACTCCAGGGGTCAAGGGCTCTGTCTTTTACCACTCTTGGGCAGTGGTGATGCCGTTTAGATGCTTGAGCAGGTGTCGAGCAGCAATCCTTTGATTCGTCGTCCAGTTCAAGCAGACCACGCACAGTCACACACCATTTGGCGCAGTTACAGATGGTGTGATCTGTGGTTTGTTCCTCTTTGCCACACTCACAGATTGCGGAATGCGGATGGAGCCATCCCCCATTTGTGCATGTTGGAGCAGAATAGTCTGACTCCAGTACGTAGGCGGTTGAGATGCACCCAGGCCTTCTTTGGCAAATTATACATTCCGGTTGGATGGGGGCTGGTGTCGGAGATACAACTTTAGAGTCTTGAGGAGTTCTTCTTCTACTCTGAGCTCCATTTGTTGTCCTCCCAGGTAGCCGCGCTGATAGATTGGTCTTCAGCGGTTTTCATCAGGAGTTGTGCGTTACATACAAATGGGTGTCTCGATTTCAGTTGCCGAGGATGCTCGATTGCTCACTCACAGACTCGTAGAGACTTGAGTGGAGCAAGTGGTTGGGGTTCGTAGTGCGACGAGAAAGAAACAGGATGGTTCTTTGCGACGAAACTCAGCTGGTTGGTTGCCTGCAAGGACAGGGAAATTGTCCAATGGTGTAGGTCGCAGACATCCTGTCACGATACGCAAGGCAATATGTAAAATATTGTCGATAATATTGCTTCTTCCAGTACTGACCAGAATTACATTTTGAAATCAATATCGTTACCAGTGTTCCCTCTAAGGTGCAAAAATTAAGACAAAAAGAACAAATTTTGTAGACGGTTTCGTGGTCACAAAAAAGGTTGTAAAATCAAGATTTGGTCAAATGCGTTTTTTCTAAATAACTGCTTTTCTACTCAAGATAGATGCATTCAATGTTCAGAAAGCAGATAGAAAACCATGTTTTCTGCATCTTTTAACACAATAACTGTATCTCTAGCTCAAGTGGTTTTCGAGATACGCAGATTTGGTATTTCGAGGGAGAGCACAGAACTTTAGGGGGGGAGGGCCACCTCTAAATCAACTTCAAATTAAAAAAAATTTTGCAAAAGTTATTTTTTCTGGCAACCTCACCATTTGAAAGGGTGTCCCAAGCAAAATTCAAAAACTCAATTTTAAGAGCCACCCTAATAACCAAATTAGGTTTAAACGATGCTCAAATGATAAAAAGTAAAAGTCAAGAAATATCAGCGCTTTAGGAAAATTCCTTCTATATAAAATTTCAAAACTAGTGAAGGGCGGGACCATCAGGTCCCGGCTGATAACAGGTCGAGTTAAACTGCGATCAGCGACTTCGGCTTTTTTCGGCGAGTCCAATTCGGCGAGTGCCCTATTTGGCGAATGCCCTATTTGGTGAGAGCCCTTTTCGGCGAGTTCCCTATTCGGCGATTTTTTGAAATTTTTTTTAAAAATAATTGGGCACCATAGCCTAATTATCATTGCCGCTTTTACATCGTTTTAACGACGCTAAACGTTAAAATAAGACCCTAACGTCTACTCCTTAACCTCTAACCCCAACCCTAATCCTAACATCTTACCCTAACCTCTAACCCCAACCCTAAAACGGCAATGATAATTAGGCTATGGTACCCAATAATTAAAAAAAAAAATTCAAAAAATTGCCAAATAGGAAACTCGCCGAAACGGGCCATTCCGTCAGTGAGAATTTAGGCTACTATGATAAATTAAATGAGCATTCTTTCTTGAAAGTAAATTCAGCCCTGAGTAAGGAACTAATCATGCTGCATTTGTTGTTAGTGCTATAGACATAGAATGCTTTACAAAATCAGGCCTCTAAGCTCCCGGCGGCAATCACAGCCATGAGCGTTAAATGGCCTCCAAAACATTTCTCCACTCCATTTATATTTCAAATTTTTTCTGTACTGGCAATACACTCCCTTTTCCACATGTGTGAAACTTTTTCTTGCATTTGCAACCTTTTTGTACAAACAAGGCAAAGTATGTTGCATGCTGACGAGAAACATTGTGGATAAAAGTTTTGCAAAGGCTGAACATCGACCTGTAATTCAAAGACTACACCTACTGAAAAAGCATTGCATTTAAATACAACTGCAAATATGTTTCACGGCTTTGTTCTTACCTGGAACCAAGTGTTCTTACTAAGTGTTAACACAAAGACATGATATTCATATTAATTAAAAAAAATTAACAACTCGAATTTTTATCGGATGTTTATTTTGACTGCCAGGCACAAGAATTTGGCTGCCGGAAAGAAGCTGTGGTAGGCCATGCTTGGTTGCTGCAAAAGTACAGGAGTTTAGACGCCTGATAATGAAACGCTTATTTATCTTTGGGTTACCTGTATCAAATTTGCATATTTATTGGAACTGGATGATTAAAGATGATGGTTAATGATGATGTAATGCACGTGATTCATACTATGTGTTAGCCCCAAGCATGTTTTTCTATCTCCAGGTACCGGTACCTCTCTGGTTGATAAAAGATGAATTGTATATATAAATAAGACTTCAGGCAAAAAGCCGATGCAGACAAAACTGGTTAAGTGCATACTGCTTAAACGGGTCTGCTACTATTCGGTGAGTCCAATTCGGTGAGTCCGATTCGGTGAGTTCCTAACCTCTAACCCTAAAACGGCAATGATAATTAGGCTACGGTACCCAATAATTTAAAAAAAAATTTGAAAAAATCATTGAATAGAGATCGGACTCACCGAAACGGGCCATTCCGGCTTAAACGTATCAATCTTTTTATTGTATCAAATCTGAATTCCCAAGCCAAATCTTATTTAATGTTAAGTAAAACTATCAGTTTAACGTATCCACTTAAAGGAATATATCACATGAGTGTATCAGCATTTGCTTCTCATTTGCATACTTCATTCAATCATATCATGTTTTTGCCTACAAACATCTGAACAAAGACAATGAGTCACGTGACAAATGTTTACTGGTAAGTGAAGGGAGAATGAGAATGACTTTCTTTTTTACATAACTGTCTGCCATGTGCAAATGCAAAGTGAAAAAAATAAGGTCACCAACAGATGCCTGCCATTAAAAGAAAAACAAGCAACTGTGATCTCATGCGCAAGATATCATGCCACAAAGATCAAATCTTTGCACACTGCACAGCTGGACTGTGTTGAGGGAAAGAACCCAGACAGATAAATCCTTCATCTTTACATTGATTTAACATCTGCAAATGTTGAATGTCTGTAGATGTTGAATCAATGTAAAAATGATGGACTTTGCTGTCTGGGAAGAACAAAAGAAATAATCACATCACAACAGATCTAAAAACAGCACGCTTGAAACAACGGAATGGCCCGTTTCGGTGAGTCCGAATCGGTGAGTCCGATTCGGTGAGTCCGATCCCTTAACGGGGGATTTTTTCAATTTTTTTTTTAAATTATCGGGTACCGTAGCCTAATTATCATTGCCGTTTTAGGGTTAGTGGGTTGGGGTTAGGGTTAGAGGTTAGGAACTCACCGAATCAGACTCACCGAATCGGACTCACCGAATTGTAGCAGACCCTTGAAACAAAGACACAGGTGGTTAAAGTTTGTCTCATGATGTTGCAGAGATCGTTGAAAATTAAAGGAGTTCAATTGTCACAGCGTACGGGAAAATGCTTCAACCGTACAACCGATCGCTGGCAATGCACTGTGTTGTTTAACAAAGCACTAATAAATTTCTGTGAGTTTAATTGGACTTGCAAAGAGTTGTAGGATTAAACCACACAGTTGTGAAGCCTAAAACTTTGAATGCAGACTGGTTGAAACTACTGTTGCCAAACCGTTCTGGCACTATGTGCGTTCCAAGAAAAAATCAAAAGTTTCCGTTGGTCCTTTGGTCAAAAACAGCGATGGTGATTTAACAAACAATGCAACTGAGTGTGCACAAGCCCTGAGTAACTTTTACTCCACTGTCTTTACCTATGAGGATACCAACCACATACCAAACGAATTTTAATTTAATAGTTCAAACATTTTATTTTTATTCCTTTCTGCACGATTTCAGTGTTTAACGATGTAAAAACGGCAATTATAATTAGGCTGCGGTACCCGATAATTCCCTTTTAAAAATAAAATTTCAAAAACTCGCCAAATAGGGTACTCGCCGAAAAAGGCTCTCGCCGAATAGGGAACTCGCCAAATCGGACTAGCCGAATCGGACTCGCCGAATCGAACTCGCCGAATAGTAGCAGACCCATGGAAGGTTGCCCATGTAACCCCAATCTTTAAAAAGGGAAACCGAAGAACTCCTGCAAACTATCGTCCAGTGAGCCTCACAAGCTGTGTCTGTAAGTTAATGGAGTCATGCCTAAGAGAAGTCATCTGGCACTTCTGGGATGAGCGTGACCTTATTAAATCATCCCAATTTGGATTTATCCCACAATCCTCATGCACAACCCAACTTCTTGAATTTCTAGAGAATATTTCATCTATTGTTGATAAAGGTCAATGCGTTGATGTTGTGTATTTGGACTTTTCCAAAGCCTTCAATTCGGTTCCACACAAAAGACTAATGAGGAAACTGTCGGCTTTGGGTATAAAAGGCAATGTTTATTCGTGGATACGTTCCTTCCTTTTTGGTAGGAGTGAAGTCGTTGTGGTGGATGGAAAGAAAAGTGATCCGAAACCCATGATATCCGGTGTGCCTCAGGGAAGTTGCCTTGGGCCTCTGCTGTTTATTGCCTATGTCAATGACGCTGATGACTACATTAGTCACAGCACCTTGTTGAAATACGCGGATGACATGAAAATCTACACAGAATTGAGCAGGGATGATCCCGATCTTGCCTCATCCCTGCTACAAGCAGACTTGAAATCGTTAATGGACTGGTCTGAATTCTGGCAACTACAGTTTAATGTTGACAAGTGCTCCACTCTGCACTTTGGTCATGGTAACTTAGAGCATCAATATGTTCTAGGTGACATGCCAATTGCCCCTAAAAAGAGTGAAAAAGACTTGGGCGTCATGATAACGACTGATCTTAAAACATCCACCCATGTCTCGTATGCAGTTAAAAAGGCAGAGATGGTCCTGGGTGTTTTAAAACGGACACTGGTCAGCAGGGACAAGCATGTCTTTTTAAGATTATATAAACAGTTGATCAGGCCCCACTTGGAATTTGCAGTGGCGGCTTGGAATCCCCATTCAGTTCGGGACATTGATTTGCTGGAGAGGGTGCAACAACGAGCAACAAAATGCATTTATGGACTCAAAAACCTAACTTATGAACAAAGACTGTTTGAACTAGACCTTCTCTTGTTGGAAAAACGGAGATTAATTTTTGATTTGACAGAAGTTTTTAAATTAGTACACAATGTTTCGGTATCACCATCTTCCAAATATTTCCTTTTTAACTCTAATTCAACCAGAGGTCATAAATTTTAAATTGCATAAACAGTTTGCTCAACTGAATTGCCGTAAATTTTCCTTTGCCAATAGAGTAGTCGACACTTGGAATAAATTACCATATGCTGTAGTCAATAGTATGTCTATTGCGATATTTAAGCGACGTGTCGAAAACTATTTATGATTGTGTCTTATCTTTTCTGTTCCTTGTGATTTTTGTTTTCTCTTCAAAAAATTCTTATATTTATTTATTTATGTTTTCTTATCAATTGTTATTTGCGAGTATGTTAATGTTTTTCTCTGTAGTACCATGTGTACTGGACCAGAATACAATACAATAATGTAACCAAGTTAGCACATACACATTCCCAACAATAATGCTTGCTTGATCACAATAAACCTCTTTTCTTGAGCAAATTGGTTAAACAAATCAATTGGATAATCGTATCAGAATGTCTAGCAAATGGCTGATTCAATTAACTGACTTCGTCTGTATGTGTGTCCTACTCTCAACACAGCCATGTGCTGATAATGTGACTTGGTTGTTGAGTTAAGATTGTTATTATTTCTCACGTTTGCTCTGTTTCCTTATGGTGTAACATGTGCTATATCTGCTGATGTCAGTATAGGAGTCTTATAGCCTTTGATGGGTTTGATATCATTATATCATAAAGATTTTTTATAAATGGATTTCATGTGATTGTAAAGATTTTTACATTTGCTGTTTGATATTCTGATAAAATGTTTGGTTTTGTTATGGGTGATAATTCACTGTTTTTTGTTTTTAAGCCTCGGAGTAGGGTGTGACAGCTGCCCCATGATTTTTGAAACTTGGTTTCACAGAGCCTACCTTTTTTTTGGTGGTGAGGTTTTACCTGTATAAGATTCCTGTAAAGTTTCAAAAAAATTGGTCAAGGTTTAGAGGTGGCCCGTGGCCACTAAAGTTTTGGGGGTGGGCGATGCATTTTTAGGGGTGTTTTTGCTATATCTCAGCTCGTAGACATGATAGAAGGTCATGCTATAGCTCAATCGATGCAGTATAGGCAAGTTTATATCAAACTTCTAAACAAATGTTCAGTCTAAAATGTTTAGTTTTTGAGTTATTTGAGAAAAACCCGTTTTTTGCATATTCGTGAGAAAAATGTTCTTAGCACCTTTTTATCTTGGGTTTAAACACATGGAAAATCAATGAAATGATGAATTCACATGTTTACTTAATGTTAAACAAAATCACAAAATACATTTGAGAGCAAGGAACAGCGATGATAAAAATCACAATGTAAGAAACCAACACCGAGATGGATGTAAGTATTGTTTACGCTGATTGGGCATAGAATATCTGCTGTTCTCAACTACTTGAAGAATATTTTGAAATGAAACTTCTGTCTTAGTAGTGTCAATAAAGTTTGGCACAGTTTGACACCCCTTTCTGCTGCATCATTAACAACACAAAGGTTTGAAACCCGTTTCTTTGCTTCACAGTAGCTGCCATTCTGGCACCAATCGACAACACCAACACTTAAAAAGGTCGTGTCAATCCTCACGATTCTGAAGAAGCTCCAAGAATCTTCTCCAACAAAGGAGCTCAAGTCATCTGTTGGTTTTGTAGCAACGGAAGGAAAGGAGGGTTTGCCAAAATCACTTCCTTCTCTTTTCAAAGAATGTCCAGGATCTTCGAAGCTTGTCAGCTTTTGAACAATTTTCTGCTTTGTCCCGTCAGACACACTGCTATCGAAAAGGGTAAGGGGTATAAGTTCTTCACTAAGATACCACACGTGCCCCTTTAGAGCTTTAAGAGCTGCTTTGGCCATTGCTTTCTATTTCTTAATACTCGTTGACGTTGATAAGTTCTAGGTCCGTTGCAAGGAGCAGAAGTTGACACAAAAGCGGTTAGCCCCCATGGCACATAGGAATATACAACAAGCTGAACAAATTTTTGGATTTTCTTTAGCTGTTGCTTTGAACATATAAAACCTGCAGGAAGATCTCTAGTAATAAGTAACTTTAGTCAGAAGAACGATCTTGGTGCAGTATAAAATCTTGGCCATCCATCTGGCTTTGTGACAATGTGACAAGCACCCGGACGTGGAAAACCTCCAAAGGTCTCATCTCCCTCACCAAGATACAAAAGCACCAGTTTGACTCAGGGTTGAGAAAAACCCAGGTTTTTTTGGGTTTTATTTACAAAAGATGCAAAAAAGGTAGATTCATGCTTATTTCACCTCAAATACTACTTTTTACCAATGAAGTGCCTCTCACTCACAGTACATGCTGGCATAACTCAATAAAATAAAACACTAGGGCTGTTTAAGTATGGTATGAGGCCTTCTTGCATAAATAAGTTTTAGTGTAGTACAAAGTGGCATTATCCAGTTTGGGACTCTTCTATCAAAGCTCAAAATAAAAGACATCAGTGAAGTCCTCCAATTAGGCAGACTGAGATGGCTTGGTCTCGTTGAGCGCAGCTCAAGCTGGATCTCACAGGTCAGATGTGTTAAGATCGCAGCACAGCGGGGTCAAGGTAGACCAAAACTTTCTTGGAAAGAACTTGTAAAACAGGACCTTGTAGCCCTGAACATGCACTCTGCCAAACCAATAAATGAAGTGTGGAGGGGAAGACTTCGTTCTCGACAGACAGGCCACACCCTCGACATGAGGATTAATTCATGGCCTGTATGTATAATCAAAATTGGTTGATGATAATGATCTTTAAACTGTGACATAGCATGTAATAGAAATGAGCACTTACCACCATAAAAATTGCCTTAACAGTAAACACAATGTTAGTGTTCAGTTTCTATGTTTCTAACAAAACAAAACATGAGGTAACTTAGGTTTAAACTTTGAAGAGTTACAGCTTCTGTACTTCTCCAGGTGTTCCTAAGAAGAAAAAAAAGTGAAAATGATAAAATATTCAATTCATATATAACAATTTTTCACAAAATTTGTGCAAAAAACGGGTTTTTCTCAAATAACTTGCAAACTACACATTTTAGGCAAATAGTTTCTTCACAAGTCTAATACAAATTTGCTTATTCTGCATCGATTGAGCTATAGCACGACCTTCTATCATGTCTAGGAGCTGAGATATAGCAAAGGCACCCCTAAAAATTCATCGCTCACCCCCAAAAACTTTAGTGGCCACGGGCCACCTCTAAACCTTGACCAATTTTTTTGAAACTTTACAGGAATCTTATACAGGTAAAACCTCACCACCAAAAAAAAGGTAGGCAAATTCTGAAAAGGTCGGGGCGGCTGTCACACCCTACCTCGGAGGTTAGGAAATGTTTCAAATAAATAAGTTGTGAGCATGAATAGATATTTGTCAATTGTAAGTCTTATAATACAGTTTTGCATCAGTTTGCCGGAATGGCCCGTTTCGGTGAGTCCGATTCGGTGAGTCCGATCCCTTAACGGGGGATTTTTTCAATTTTTTTTTTAATTATCAGGTACTGTAGCCTAATTATCATTGCCGTTTTAGGGTTAGGGGTTAGAGGTTAGGAACTCACCGAATCGGACTCACCGAATAGTAGCAGACCCCAGTTTGCAGTAGAGGTAGTTTTGCCTTTCTGGTTGAAGATACAGTCAACGACAGTCTTATAGTATGCTTTTGTATAGTACCAGTACGTGAGTGAGTTTTAGTAAAGCATTAAAAATGTTTTAGGTATGTTATTGTTTTGTGGTATTTCATTTGTAAAAACATTATTTGCCACTTTACTAAAGCTTGAAAACACACTGCAAGGCATCCACACACTTTTGGTCTAGATATCAAAGTAAAATACATCATTGCGAATTGCGATTGTGCACATGCCTAATTCCAAACAATGAAAACTATTAATATTACAAAAAGTGCTCAATGCCAAGCAACAAGCCAAGCAGACCGAATTAAATCAAATATAGTTATTACTATCTAAACTCTTGACAGCCTGTTTCACCCTAAAAGGAGGATCATCAAAAGGTCCTTATTCAAATAGATAGTAATAGGGTTTAGAAAGTAATAACTATATTTGACTAATTTCAAATGTAGTAAAAAGAGCATTAAAACAATAAGTTTGCTTGGAACGGACATATACATTTACTGCAAAATGTTCTGTGCTGCCTGAGAGTTCATGTGAGATATGCTGACAATCAGGCACAAAACTGAAAGACGAAAATAAATACTTTTATGGCTCCAGCTGAGATACAAAATTATTTTTTGCTGCAATCACTGGTAGCTTAAGCATAAAATGTAATGTTATGTATGTTGATAAATTTCAAGCATATATTTGTATGGTGAAGATCGGATGCAATTTTGTGGCTAGAAATTCATGTAATAAAATGTGTTTTTATCTTTTTCTACTATTGGTATATATAATCTTGTATGTAGTTTTTCACATTTTTTTATGTGTTTTTACATTGCTACATCCTTTATGTTGATTCAGTTATGAAAAGTAGTAGATATGTTCCACATAGTTTCATGATGTTTTTTCTTCATTTCCTTCATGATGTCAAACCAAACAGATTGCACAACCTTGTATTAACCAGTTGAGTTGTTGTCAGGTTAAAAAGTAAAGGGGAACTGCATTGCATTTGATTTGTGTATATGAAGGTTAGACTGAGTTGAAATAGATTTTGTATTTTTGATATTTTAATGATGGCCTTGTCTACTAATAATAATAAAGATAAAATTATAAATTACTTTTCAGGGCTAGTTCTGGGTGTAAATACAAAGTCACAACAGAATTTAACTAGTTTTTACCTTTCTATTGTTATGTCATTCATGTGTATTTAAATCAATGTTTATAACTGAATACTTCTGCGGTTTAGCAGACTTATTGTATTTTATTGTATTGTTTCTGAAACGTAAAATAATGTCTTGCCTGGCTCTTCGCGGTATGGGGGATGACAAAGACAATGAAGTTGCAATAAAAAGAGTATATCATGAACGACAACATTTTGAATTGTGTGCTTTGCATGCCCTTAACAACGTGTTCCAAGACCCCAGTGCCTTCAGCAAAGAGCAATTGGATGAAATTTGTTCCAGGTGACAGGCGAATGAACAATTTCTTTCTCAGTGAAAGAATTCTAATTTTTTTAATTAATCTCATCAATAGATCTACTGAATAGGTTTACAGGTGCTCACGTAATTTACTAAGATAAATTAATCAATAATCATAATCTACTGTAATAGAACCTAAGTCTGTCAAAAGGCCTGCTTTAAGCAGTTGATTAGCTCATATCGCTTCTAGATGCATGGCAATTAAAGCAGCATTAATCTACCTACTTTAATTGAATCAATAAAACATGTTATTTCCGTCCTAAAGTAACGTCAGTCCTTGACTTTAAAGAATGGTGATGAAGACAGACGTTCGAAGTTTTGTAGCTCAGCATCTAATTTACAGTTTCCTGAACTTTGAAGAAAGGTTTCCAAATATGTACATGACAATACAAAATATGAATAATATGAAGCTAAATCAAACGTTTAAACGCTTCACTAAAGTTTGTGAATTTCTGTGATGAATCGTTTCAGATTAAGCTTTGTTTGGGCGATCTAGATAAACTGCTTTATTTTGGACAGTACGTTTTTTAGACTGTAACTGTATGTCCAAAATAGAACTAGAGTATTAAAGGTTGCTATCTACAACATTTCTATAATATC
Source organism: Aplidium turbinatum (assembly GCF_918807975.1). Lineage (NCBI taxonomy): Eukaryota > Metazoa > Chordata > Ascidiacea > Aplousobranchia > Polyclinidae > Aplidium > Aplidium turbinatum. Next base: position 5,765,032 of record NC_137477.1, read on the forward strand.
GCATATAATTTCAGTCTTGAATGTTAAATATGAGACAAGTTTATGGTATTGCTTTCAGATTATCACCAGATACCGTCCTAAACCCGCATAAAAGCGTTCTTGGCACTGGCAATTACGATGTCAATGTTATCATGGCTGGCTTACAGCACAAAGGATATGCTGCCGTTTGGTGGGACAAAAGAAGGTAGAATGTGTGTCATCATGTAGTTTTTGTTCCGGTTATGATTTTTATCAGTGCATGGCCAACTTTGTAAATGCGGTCTGTGAATCATAGCTTTTTTTCTTTGTATTCATAAACTGTTGAAACGAGTCGCCGAGTGTTTTTGTAACACTTCTTATATGTACGTTATGCAAATTGCTTTGCAAGCTAGTCCGCGCTGAATACTCCACCACAGACAACAAAATCCGTTATTTTTACAATGATTCAACGTCTACAAACGTTAAACAAAGGCACATTTTGCTGTCAGGGTCGTAGCAGGTGACCATTGACGACACATTTGTTCGAACAGTTTACTTCGACTTTTAAAGCTCGTCCTTTTTACAGGAACTTGGACAGGCTTTGTCTTCGTAATATCTATGGATTTATTTTAAACATTCCGTCATCAATTGGCTGGGGCCTTCTTACTATTCCTTTGAAGCGACGCCATTGGATCGCGGTCCGTGCTATTGACAACATATTTTATAATCTTGACTCCAAACTCAAGCAGCCTGAAATCATTGGAGAATCTGTAGCACTCAAGTATGACTAGTTTTTAAATGTTATTTCCCATTGTAGACCGTGTAACACACTTAATTTTTTTTTACATATTTGCTTGTTAAAGTGCAGGTTATCGCTAGTCTTGCTCGGTCATTGGGTTATATTAAATATTCATGGCCGTTTAAACTTATTAGTCAGAAGGACTACAACCAAATTAGTCTGTTTCTAATAAATAATTTACAAATGATCCGTAATCTCGCCCGACCAGTTACGCATCAGTATGTAACAATTGCGTTTATTGGGTGGAGGGGAAACAAAAAAGAAGTTCTTATCTTGATCTGATTGTTTAAATTTTAACTAAAACGTTATTTATCTTTTCTCTACTGGGATGCTTGAGATGTTCAAAGTAACAAAAATCGTAAGAATCAATCGCTTTCGAACTATGTGTGATCACTGGATGTACGTACGGTTAGGCATAGAATCTGTTTCTTAAGTTTTGCCAGCAGTTTCAGCTATCTGTTTCAGGCAGTGCATGTGCATTCTCATACGTCTGTTTGGTAAAAACTAAGGATCTTGGAGCAAAATGGTTGGAACGTCTCATTAATCTAGTCGAAAATTAAAGAACTCAAAATGTAGATACTAAACTCATGTTCGACAAATGTTTCGTAAACTGAACTGTCTTCATCGTCAATGAATTAATTCAATAGCAACAGAAAATTATTAGGATATTTAGTGAATGCTCAACACTGTTGTGTTAATACCCAGGAATGATAATTCACCATTTTTACATAAAAATGGCGGATTTTGTTTTCTGGGTAAAGATCTGTTTGCAAATAATGACAAAACAATTTCCTCTTCAAGTCATTGCTTTATTTCAGAAAGTTTCTGGCCAAAAAGTTAACCTCAAAGAACTGTGAACTCCTTCTCGTTGTTTCGACGGAAGTTGAACTCGTGAAGGGGTGGAAAGTAGGAGCATCTCCTACCAACTCCGTGAGTCTCGTGGACTCATCTTGACTTGCCTCCTCTTTGGAAACTGTCTTGTGCAACTTTATTGCTTTCATAAAACTGATCTTTCGTTTTCCCTACACAAGAGCACTGCACAAACTCTAAGAATTTTGCTGTGATTTTTTTTTTGTATGACGAATTGTGACTTTGGTAGGAACCCAGTCAAAGTCTCATTTTTTCTGAATGTTTTGTATCTCTGTTTAGTGTTTATCCAAAGGCAACCTAATTTTCGTGTAAAAGTGATTTTTTATAGTACACTACAAGAAATGTATTGATAATTTTTTTTATTTTTAGTTCTATACAAGGTCCAGATGACAGAAAATTGGCCAATTTTATATCGTTTTAACGTCGCGAAACGTCAAAATGATGTAAAATGGACAATTTTTGCAAGATTTTCAGACTAAATACATTAACTATTGTACTTCATCAATTCTACTTTTTATTTGAGTCAATAATCTCTTTGCTTTCTCATGTTTTGCGTAACCGCATGTCTGAATATCCAAATCAGTTGTTTGTTTACATTAATTCAACGTCTGTAGACGTTAAATCAATGTAAAAGATGACTAATTTGCTGTCTAAGCAGTATTGACAGTTGTGACGTGTTGACTTGCGCTTGTGACGTGATGTGTCATGCCGTTAACTTGTCACGATGAGAAGTTACGTAATGTCGTTACAAACTCGTATTGTGTTTCCCTCCTGTACCTTCATGCCAACTACAGTTCATAAGAACCCGTTATATGAAACATTGACCTTCTTGCAATTGGTTGCTTGTGTTGTGGTTTTCATCTCTCAGGCAAACGGCCAAGCTTTATCAGTAAGAGACATGATATTACGTGCACCGTGCACTAATATTTACTACATTGTTGTCGAGTCGTTTGGCTTTGTCACTATACTTCGTGACTTATTGGAAAGGCTTGATTGTTGCAAAGAAATTGCTGATTGAAGTTAGCTTACCCGGAAATTCTTTATAAAGGTATTGCGCATCGGCATTATAAACAATAATAAAAAAGTCAAATGAAGACTTTTTTTTAAAGCTGTGAGCCTGCGATTAGTCCCAGATTTATGGACCTAGTTTGCAAGAAAAGCAAATGACATTATGTGATATGCACACGGGGCCTTTGAGAGGCTCATGTGGGTCGTTGGCCCGGCGCCAACTACATTTTAGAAAACCTAAAACAAGACGCCCCTAAAGCAATACTTAGTATAATAACTTGGGCAGCCAATTTTTTGACTTATATTTTACAAAGTAATTTGTATTTGCATCAGACTCAAGATGGTCCATATTACAATAACACGTACAAAATAAAAACAAAGCAAGTACTCGACTCCGAAGAGCTGTGTCATAATGTGCCATATACAGGGATTGATAGTCACAGTCCGTTCGCATTAGTTCATAAATCCATTGGTTGGAAGACAACTGATACAATTTTTACGATTGAGAGCATGAAAAGTTGTGGTATTGTTATCAACGAAAGCAGAGATGATGCTGCATCGTCTCTGCAGATGAAACAACATTCTGTAACAATTATTGTATCCAACACATGAGCAATTACTGCTAGATAAAAGATAGTTAAATTTAACCAAGGACTTCCTGCGTTTGCAACTCAAATACAAAGCATATTAGAAATCAAATCGTGAAAGTAAGGACGTTTTTTTTCTTTATCTGATGAAAAATGTGAAAGACTCAACGACATTCAGAGGTAATATGAAAGTCACTCGAAAATCGCAATAGATAAATATTCAGTGTCTTCAAATACCCTTGAAACTACCGAAAGGGTTCTGCTGTGGTATACTTCAACATCAAGCATCCGCTGTTTCACGTAGCGCTTTTGCAGTTTCTCTCTCGTGCCACTTTTTATGAAGAAGGTTCTCTACTGATACAGAGGTTGCTTGGGAGTTCCTCAGCAAACTGTGCAAATATAGTGAAATATCTCCCATAAAATACCCACTTTCCACGCTCAACCTACTGTTCGATTGTCAAGCAGACGACAAAACATCGCAACAAACGGATTTATACATCAGAACGGCAACAGACAAAATCACTACCTGTTGTACCTTTATCAACAAAAGAAGAAATACTTCGCAAAAAACATTTTCAACCTGACAACAAACTTTGCCACCTATCGTCGAAATTTAGTTTATGGAGATTTAATCATATTTTCACGTTCTATAACCTTTGAACAAGGCGGTGAAAATTGACTATAACTTATTGTTAGCCTACCCTGGTAATATCACCAGAAAAGAAACCATTTTTCCAGAATAACAACAATTCTCTCCACAAAAATAGCGTTATAAAAACGTTTTATTGCTAAAAGTCTGAAATTTTCTTTAGCTTTCGTCGCCTTGCCTAAAAGAAATGTTCAAGGCCCTTAAAATCACCCGCCTCCAAAATTATGCCTGGAAGCTTTTGCAAACGCTGCTGTGTGGATAACGTAAAGTTATGTGGCAGTTGCATATTTGCACTTTGACATAGTTTTTAGGTAAGCTATCTAATCTATACGAACGCTGAGAAGGATATGTAGGCCTACTCTTGACCACTCTTAAAATACATTCTTGCAATCAGCACTCAAGAGAAAGGAAAACGTGTGACCAATAAAATATGTAGGAGGCAGTAGCGTACCTAGGGTATGGCAAGCATGGCTCGAGCCATGTGCGCCACATTGATAGGGCGCAAAAATCGGTTGGTAAAAATTGAAATTTGTGACTTAGGGGAAGGGAAGGTAATTTGATACACTTTTAACATTTTTGCCTGTTAACTGAAAATTACGTGACACAAACTATTGATTTTAAGCTGAAATGAAAGTCTGATCCCTTACACACTTTTTAAAAACATTTTCACTTTTCTATTTTTGTTACTTTTTTTTTAATTGAAATTTTAAAAACGTCACTCAAATGTATCAATTTACCTTCCACGGAAGGTAAATTGATACACCCGGAAGGTAATTTGATACAGTAAAACTAATACAGAAATCCCTTTAGACAACAAAGCAATAAATGAAAATTTAATATGTGGTTGGCGTGCTTGGGTGCAAGGATGACTGTTGAGGACCATGTGTGCGGCGAAGCTTCTGCAGCGGGATGGACATGGAAAAGATCATTGGCTGGAGTTCTTATTCAAGGGGGGTGGCTTTGCGCTGTTCTCATTTTTTGAAAGCAGATAGCGTGTAAGCCTACGAAAGCCCATATAATTGTTGTTTTCCAAAGTAACAGGTCTTGTTAATAAAGAATAACTTATTTAAATCAACTAGATCAATGACAACATTTATTACAGTCACAAAAAAGAGTTTAATATACTGTATCAATTTACCTTCTCCACATGTATCAATTTACCTTTTTCAAAAAAAGTTATAAAGTTCTGATTTTTGTATGCTTGGATGCACATTGCAGAAAAAACGTGACAAGCCCTTGAAGCCTTATCAATTAACTGTCAAATGAGTTTGGTTTCATCTTTCAGGAGCTTTTCTTTAATTTTCCAGACGAAAATAATCATGAGTTAAAAATTTTACGAAAATACTCAAAAAACAGACTTTTACAATTTTATGCCATAAAAGCACGAGTTAGCTGAATGGTGCAATTTTTGTAGGCATTATTTTCACAGATCTTCCACCTAATGACAATATTTTTGTCTAATATTTTTTGTACATTTCTGTAGAGGGGGTGTATCAAATTACCTTCCGTATCAAATTACCTTCCCTTCCCCTACATTATCCTCAAAATCTAATTTGCGCCCAATACAATAATCCCTGACAAAGATCAAAAAGAAGTCTCTCTTTTACAGTAGCCATTGTTAAACAATGGAATTGTGACGTTGCAAAAGCAACATTGTAACTCTCCTGGCTCATTTTGGATTCAGTCAGCAACAATTGGAAGTTAAGTAAAATCGCTAAGCAGCGATTACTGTAGTTGAAGCTTAGAAGTAGCACCAGAACTTACTTATTCATGTTTATAAGAATTTATAAATCTAATCTGTTGTATGGTTGAGATTGGGAATTATTCGCTATCAGTTTCTTCAATCTGTAATTAGCAAACAACCCAACGTTCACAAAACCCACCGACACGCCAACAATATAATGTCGGCGACAAACTAAATTAATTAATACGAGTTTTTGAAAAAATCTGCCGGACTTGGGTCGTTTTATTTTTATCCACAGTTATCCTACAAAAATAACTGTATCTAAACGACCAAGTTAACACTGATCTAAGTGAAGCAAAAAATTACACGTAGGCTACGCAGAAGACGTAGGTCTCTTGTCTGTTGAAGAAATCAAGAGATGCATGTTATTGTTAGAAGCTATAGACCGGTTTCGGAGTGAAGCTGAAAAGTGTTTCAGCGATATGTGTTTGCTAAATAAAGTATTCGGCTTTTTAAATCCCCACTCCTTGTTACGAAGTGACAGCATCGAAATAGATACGGACAAGTTTGAGAAAATGTATGCTGATGACGTAACTTTTACCGAGTTAAGACTAGAAATCTCTAGGTATTATCGACCAGAATCCAGTGGTTTTATATTTAAAAATGACGCTTCAGCGATGGACGTGCTGCAGTGGTTAAGCAAACATCGTTTATGTGAATCAAAACCATATTTATTTATGAGTCTTAAGCTTTTTACCTCACTGTTGCCGTTTCTATCGCAAGCGGTGAAAGAAGTTTTTCAAAAGTTAAGTTGATAAAATCTTACTTGAGTTCGACTATGGTAGAAAGCAGGCTATCTGCGCTAGCAATAGACTGCTGTCCATTGAAAGTGATTGAGTCGCGACATTATCTTTTGACGATAGGCCAATAATTTCTAAATTTGCTTCATTGGAAGCTAAGCGTATTGCGTTTTGAACTTTTAATAAAATTAAACAAACACAACTTTAATTCTTCTGTTGTGTGGAATTTTAATCAGCTTTTACGACGGTGTTATGGGGAAGGGGCGGCCACAGGCGGCATTTCGAGCAACAATCCAAGGGCGATATATTGCGTTGCTACGTCACTGCCTATTCGTTGAAGACTATGAAACATTTTGTCCATGTAGGGCCTATATATTATAATTAACCTATTTTCGATTATATCCAATAATTCACTTTGTGGTAGGCTATAGCACAGCACAGCACAGCGTCAGATGGAAAAGAAAGGGGAAGACGCGTTAGCTAGTTTTTATGTGGAAAATAACTTGGAAAGAAAGCACAAAGCGCAGCATTCTAGCAAATTGATTAGCTCCGCAGAGAGAACCAAACCTGCACGACGAAACAATCTCACGTGACTGCCTTTGAACATAATAAAACGGCAATAACACATTTAGTTTCTTCGTGATTTGTTCATAAAAGACTTGTATTATATGCAATATTCAACTTGAATTGCTAAAAAGGGCGCACATTTAAACTTTGCCATGGGCGCCATTTTGCATAGGTACGCCACTGGTAGGAGGTACTGGTTGAATTAATCCATGCAAAAATAACGTTGAATCAATGTAAAAAATACGTGTTGTTTGGCCTCATAACAACGCTTGTTGATTGTTGACACAGCGGAACAGCTACCATAACGCAGATTGTTTCTTTTTCATAATTTGAATTCACATCTCGCCTTATTGGTCTTGGAGCTGCCTCTCGATGAAATCCAGGCTGTCTGAAAAAAATAAAACATTTCTTCAGACGTCAAATCAACGCAAAAAGAACATGAACGATGAACTTATTTGCTTAGTTAATAGAATTGGAGTACAGTTGACTTATAATGAATTTAGGAGTGCAGTGTCGGTTTTTGGTCTTGCGGTTGAAAACGTGGCTTGATAATTCATAGGTTTTACCGAAAGAAGCCTGTGCCGCTACTTTTGAAGTAAGCAATAATTTTAATATAGGTTAAGGGGCTGCTTTAAAAAGCAACTTTATTTCCAAGTGGTTCATATCCTCTGATTTGATACTAAAATAAATAAGTAAAAAACATGATAAAAGGAGTGCACAAAGGTTTAATTAAATGTTGTACATGGGAAAACCCACATACTATTCAGCGCAAGCAATTCAGTCAGACGATCTTTGGCCTAACATCTCACAAGTTCTAACAAGTCTTGAAATTGGGAATGGAATGGACAAGGAAACCAATTGCTGTGGTGAAGCACATGTGGCCAGCGCATGTCACAAATTGTCCACTCCTGGGCTAGCTGATGCCAGGAAGTCAACATGTGGGACATGCAAGAATAAAAAGTTGGGCTACACGATTGCAAAGTTTTGTAATCTACTCCAAATTTGAGTTCAGTTTGTTTTTATTTCTGACCATCACAACGATAATTATAGGCTATGCCAAACATAGCAGACGCCTAGAAAAAGATAGGCCTAGTATAAGCGACAAAACGCGAACGTTATAGGCTAATAGCCTATACGTGCTTAATACCAAAAACAGGATTATCAGTTTAAAATATGGCACGGCCACAACACCTTACTGCTTACTCCTTTATCTCCTTATCCTTACCATCCACAGCTTTCTCAATTGTCAAGATTTTTTTCTCTTCGTCGTAACCTTCCATGATTGTCTTCAGGACACAGGTCGGTTTGTTGTCATTTGTCTTTTCGTAAACTCGACAAATGGTTGAGTCTACACACCAAGTTCGTTGAGAAACCAGCATAATACACAACAACACAGGTAAAGCAATGTGTGTTACAAACATAACTTCAAAGTTTATTATGTTTACCCTGGTTTACTTTAATGTACGGTAACAGATAGAATCGGCGTTTGAGGTTACCGGTTTAGGCTACAAGTTGCAGTAACCTGCAGCTAGAAAAAAAATCTGTAGGCTACTGTAATTGTTAATTATTTCAAAGTTTAAAAACGCATCGCGGGCCGCACCAAAAGTCCTCGCGGGCCCAGTGTTTGAGACCGTTACATTTTCTAAATTTCAAGGAGGTAGCCTATGCGTGGATCTGGATGTGCCAGGTGCCTGTAGTTGAAGGCTGCCCAATATTCGGCCTAGCAGAACATAAGGCTACTATGGATCATAGAATAGATTGGTTTTCCTCTAACACCAGAAACAACGTGTAACGAAATGCCTAAAACCTAGAATCTCAGCTCATAGTAGCTTACCAGATCTGGTTCGACCAGGGGCGCCGGAACGATGTTTGACTGGGGGAGCAAGATTATGAAAAAAGGGCACTTTTGTTGCTGAAAGGCCAATTTTTTTTAAATTGTAAGATAAAATGTAGCGATAATGCTGATCTATCAGCTCACTATCTATGCTCATCTATCAGCTCACTATCGAAGTGCCCAGTAGGCTATAACCTACAAGTAAGGACATCATACTATATGTTAACTTATAATGGTGTAGCCTATTAACCTACTACTGTGTAGCAAAATTTTTTGTCGTGAATATTAGACTATTTAGAGGCAAAAATGAAAGATTGTAACTAGGCTAAAAGCGAATAGCAGAAATTATTATATTGCAAAATGTACAGTAGCTTATATGACCTTAAAAGGGCACCATTTCCCCCTCTGTCCCTCCATCCACAGAAAAATTGAGGGCAGCCCCCCTCCCCCGCTTCCGGCGCTCCTGGGTTCGACCAACTTCAATTCATCTCAAAATAGGCTACTACGAAACTAACAAGAGTTCATTGGCCGTTTCTACTCCAGTGGCCTACAATTTGAGTTTGACTCACTTGGGCCTGCGAATAAGGCCGGAGGAATCAATAGCAGGTGAAGTCATTTTTCAGCAGTCTCCAATCTGTAAAAAATCACAGAAAATACGTCGGAGGGTAGTAGGCCATGAGTCTCCTACAAGTCAGCAGTTGTGAACTGAGCAAGCGACAACTGAGCAAGTGACAACTGAGCTAGCAACTTTTGAGGAAGTGGCTGAAGTTGGTAAATGATGAAACTGAGCAAGTAGGCCTAACAATTACTGAGCAAGCCAGACGTGGAATGTCACAACAAGGCAGCAAAATGAATTTGACAAACGATGATCAAGCAAGTCTGACGTAAGCACGTAAATCTTATTTGCTTGCTTGACAGTAACTAAAATGTAATTGCTGAGTTGAAGCACTTGCTGAATTGTCGCATGCTGAGTGGTCCGACGACCGTACGCTATGTCAGTCCTGGACGAAGCTAATCTGATCTAGATTACCGCTAACCGCCTTAAAATTTTGAATATCCAGCTCATACGAAAGAAGACCAAGCTGCCTAGAACAAAACAAGTTATGTCGAGACTTTAAATTGAGGGCTCTGACTAACGAAAATACGTAGCCAATTAGTTGTTGAATGTAAATGCGTATATGCTGCGTAGCCTAAACCTGCGTGCGCTAATAGAGTAAGCTGGCCAGTTTCACCAGAAAAACAGCAACATAATGACTGTTGTTGAGGAGGAGTGATCTTTCTGGCGTCAGCACTATCTGACTACTCACCATAGAACAGCGAGCATTGTGTTTCGCTAACCATACCAGTGTATAGTTGTCTTTGAAAGCCTGCTGACGGCCTTATAGGTTTCTGTTTTAGCATCGGAAACTTGTTTAGATTTTTTGATTGTTTGTCTATATTCTGCTAATGTAGTTATTTGGAAAAATATTTGGGCAAAAATGTCCGTCTTTAACGTAACGATGGTAGGGGAAGGTCTTGACCTATGAACCGGGTTTACCCATGATCCACCCCCTTCAAAAAAAATTCTGTTGCACTCTAGCGTCAACTTGTACCATTTCTGAACGTGCTAATGCCTCAGAAGGTTTCTTGGAAATTTTTGGGTTAGAGCTGAAAGGCGTTTTCCAGTTGTTAAGGAAGTTCTGTTTTGAGCCTTCCAGAGTAAAATTTTGGTGCCATTGATTTTTTGTTCTGGTACCTAAGATTTAGCTCAGTGCAGGAAGCTCTATTTCATATATGCAATGGTAGGCATTAGTGCTGAATCTTAGTTAGACTGTGGCTAATAACTTGCTTTAATTTTTTAATTTTGATGCAAAGCATACCAATCAGGCTGGTCTTGACCCATGAACCACCAAGAAGCATGACTCTTGAGCCATGGTTCATGGGTGATGCCATTATGTCATAGTATGTAGGACTGTATAGGCTGTATTATGCTGTAAGGTTTAAGTGTAATTTAGCTTGGTTAAGGGTTAAGGGCATGTTCAAATCATATTTAAAATTAATATGTTTTCACACACTAAACCTTTGTGATTTCATATCTCTAACTTAACAGTTGAGAGTATAAATACTTAATAGGTAATGAAAAGATTGGATTGCGCGCTTACAAATTCATCACAAGCTGGGTTTCTTAGCTTTGTCATGTAGGCCTAATCTTAATATTACTATACCTACATTTTAAGCTGTGGCTATATTTACACTATATAGTGTAATAATAACCTCATGGCTCATGGGTAATTCGGGGTGGTTTATGGGTCATTACCAGCAGCACCCTTGAGCCACTTTGGAGACTTTCAAGGAAATGTTCATAACTGATACGCTATTATAGGTATTAATCTGAAACTTCCCCATGATCTGCCCCAATAGTTATGTTAAATGCTTTAAAAATTTGAGCGTTCTATCTTCAGCAAAAAACAGTTAACGCAAAAAATCTAAAAAGTGGCTCGTAGGTCAAGACCTTCCCCTACTGAAAGAACATTGCCTATGATTTCATTGTAATATTACATCAAAATCAAATACTAAAAGTAGTTTTGTTCTAAGGTGCAAGTTTGATGCAAGAATGATTCAATGTGATGGTTTATTTATGATGATAGGGACACAGACAGGTTTATGAATGTAGATTAAAGTTAAGTCGGCCTTGTTCACCTAAGTTGAACGTTTTGTTGCTTGTGTTTTCGTACACAGCCAAGTTGATGACTGTGGAGTTAATTAGACCAGAGGTCTGAAACCCATGGCTCACGAGCCGTTTTGTCTTAACTTTTCATTACAATTTAAAGCTGAAAGTACGATCAGAATGCACCAAATTAAATGCATTTTTTCAAAAATTCCTGGGGGAGGTCCCCCACACCCCGGCTGTTTTCTTATCTTCAGTAGACATTGTTCCCGACAATGGTTCACCAAATCAAACGTCATATAAAACCGTTCAGGTCTACTGAATCTATGACGTCACAGTAACTGCGTACGTGAGTTTGAGATATAGCAATGTATTCTAGTCATTCGTAAAATGGTTGCTTGAAAGTTAGTCGCATATTTAACTGTTTGCTTAGTGCTTGACAGCTGGACGAAAATTCCGTCTTTATCTAAGTAGTTTGGATTGTAGTGACAAGTTTTTAGTGGTGTATCGCGTTGCACCCCATTTTCGATAGCCGCGGGCTAATTTTACAGAAATACAATTTTGAATAGACGTTTTCAAAGGAGTGTTTCTTTCGGTCATTACATACAGACGAACGGATGCGGGAATCTTATGTTACAATTTTCCCATAAAGAGATTATGGTTTACCGCTGTGACCAGACATATGGCCCCACTTTTACATCTTATCACCTGCAATTACATGTTAGTTGTATTAAGTGTTGAAGCACTACATGGTTCTTACAGAAATACATTTCCAAAAATGTAGCCTTCATGGCTTTCTTACCTAAAAAGGGGCCCGATCCTTGTGTTAGACTATATACCACCTCAGAGATTGTGAGTAATGTTGTGTTTTTGAAAGTAAGCTGTATTTGCAAAGACGGGCAAATTTTGTTCGCCCCCCAAAATGTTTTACTCTCCTATACGGCTATGCCTCTGTTACGCTTGTAGGTACTGCAGAATAGCTAGAGAAACCCACAAGCGTAAAAGTATTGAAAAGAGGTCTTAACACGAGTAGAGCTATGTGTGCAAGTGACAGATCACTGTCTGGTTTCCAAGTCTTGCTGCAATAATTACGAACTACTCACAGGCAGTGGCGGCTCGTTAAAGGGAGCTGTGGAGCTGCAGCTCCCTCTGCGATCTGACATCCAAATAGAACTTGTTGAAAATACCCTTACAAAAATTTTCCTCGACGTCCTCGTGATGATTCAACTTACCTTCGCTGTTCTTGTATATTCACTCTTTAGCATTCTTTTTAAAAATTTGAATGGAAACTCTGTGGAGCTGAGCAACCAAGTAGCTCCACGAAGGGTGTTCTTTCTATTATGACGATTTGGGAAAACCCCAATGACGCGAACGCAAACGCAGGCAAAAGTGGTAACTCTTGATAGCCTCTGGGAGCTGTGCTCCCAGCAGTTTGACTGTATTCCAATGTTGCTCAGGCCAGCACATACATTGCTGGTTTCGTTAGACAGCTTACCGGTCATTGACGATAGACTATGAAACGCAGAAAATTTTGTTATTTGACATAACTTAGCCTATAATTAGCTGTTCATTGACTAGATTTGCCTTATAGCATATCAGGACTTTGTTATACCAGTCTACAGTGAGCAATTTTTAGCATACATGGAAGAGCAATAGCCAGGTAGGGCACTTAAGACTAACCTGTGAGATGTTGAACCAGTTTATAGCCTGATTATTGATATATTCCTAGTTCCTACTGTTTTATCCCTTTTGAATTGTTAATTGTGTAGCCTACTGTAGACAGGTAGAACAAATAAGGGTGCTCTTCCACAAGACGCCCTGTTGGTCAACCAGACAAAATGATGACGTCGCACACATTGGAATGGACTATTATGAAGGAGGAGGTGCGGGGTGGAAATGCAATGAAACACACCAGAAGGAAATTGTCTCCCATTTATTGATTTGTTGTTCAATTTAATGAAATTTGCAATCGTTGAAAAGCACAAGCATAGATCTAACTAACTAAGTTAATACCAAGTCCCAAAATACTACTAGCTCCATCTGGTGGCCACCTAAACTTGACCAAATTCAAACCATTATCAAAAGTTTATTTGCAATGATAAAAACATTAAACGACAACCAATTAAAAGAACATGTTACTGTTTATTGAAGTGCTAACTTTCATTTTTATATCTTATTCAATATGCGCGCAATCGTTGTTCGAAGACAGCCCCCAACGAAGCTTTTGCCCAATGCATTTCAATGGCGAATCGATCGTCTTCCAGTTCACGCCCTGCCTGATCACGATTCTTCTTCTTGCGTTTGAGATCACGATAATTAATTGTCTCCCATTTATTCATTTCTTGCTCAATTTTAACAGATTTGCTATTGTTGAAAAGCACAAGCATAGATCTAACCAACTAAGTTATTACCAAGTCCCAAAATACTACTAGCTCCATCTGGTGGCCACTTAAACTTGACCAAATTCAAACCATTATCAAAAGTTTATTTGCAATGATAAACACATTAAACGACAACCAATTAAAAGAACATGTTACTGTTTATTGAAGTGCTAACTTTCATTTTTATATCTTATTCAATATGCGCGCAATCGTTGTTCGAAGACAGCCCCCCAACGAAGCTTTTGCCCAATGCATTTCAATGGCGAATCGATCGTCTTCCAGTTCACGCCCTGCATGTTCACGATAATTAATTGTCTCCCATTTATTCATTTCTTGCTCAATTTCAACAGATTTGCTATCGTTGAAAAGCACAAGCATAGATCTAACCAACTAAGTTAATACCAAGTCCCAAAATACTACTAGCTCCATCTGGTGGCCACCTAAACTTGACTAAATTCAAACCATTATCAAAAGTTTATTTGCAGTGATAAAAACATTAAACGACAACCAATTAAAAGAACATGTTACTGTTTATTGAAGTGCTAACTTTCATTTTTATATCTTATTCAATATGCGCGCAATCGTTGTTCGAAGACAGCCCCCCAACGAAGCTTTTGCCCAATGCATTTCAATGGCGAATCGATCGTCTTCCAGTTCACGCCCTGCGTGATCACGACAATTAATTGTCTCCCATTTATTCATTTCTTGCTCAATTTCAACAGCTTTGCTATCGTTCAAAAGCACAAGCATAGATCTAACCAACTAAGTTAATACCAAGTCCCAAAATACTACTAGCTCTATCTGGTGGCCACCTAAACTTGACCAAATTCAAACCATTATCAAAAGTTTATTTGCAATGATAAACACATTAAACGACAACCAATTAAAAGAACATGTTACTGTTTATTGAAGGGCTAACTTTCATTTTTATACTTTATTTAATATATGAGCAATCGTTGTTCGAAGACAGCCCCCCAACGAAGCTTTTGCCCAATGCATTTCAATGGCGAATCGATCGTCTTCCAGTTCACGCCCTGCGTGATCACGACAATTAATTGTCTCCCATTTATTCATTTCTTGCTCAATTTCAACAGATTTGCTATCGTTGAAAAGCACAAGCATAGATCTAACCAACTAAGTTAATACCAAGTCCCAAAATAGTACTAGCTCCATCTGGTGGCCACCTAAACTTGACCAAATTCAAACCATTATCAAAAGTTTATTTGCAATGATAAACACATTAAACGACAACCAATTAAAAGAACATGTTACTGTTTATTGAAGTGCTAACTTTCATTTTTATATCTCATTCAATATGCGCGCAATCGTTGTTCGAAGACAGCCCCCAACGAAGCTTTTGCCCAATGCATTTCAATGGCGAATCGATCGTCTTCCAGTTCACGCCCTGCCTGATCACGATTCTTCTTCTTGCGTTTGAGATCACGATAATTAATTGTCTCCCATTTATTCATTTCTTGCTCAATTTTAACAGATTTGCTATTGTTGAAAAGCACAAGCATAGATCTAACCAACTAAGTTATTACCAAGTCCCAAAATACTACTAGCTCCATCTGGTGGCCACTTAAACTTGACCAAATTCAAACCATTATCAAAAGTTTATTTGCAATGATAAACACATTAAACGACAACCAATTAAAAGAACATGTTACTGTTTATTGAAGTGCTAACTTTCATTTTTATATCTTATTCAATATGCGCGCAATCGTTGTTCGAAGACAGCCCCCCAACGAAGCTTTTGCCCAATGCATTTCAATGGCGAATCGATCGTCTTCCAGTTCACGCCCTGCGTGATCACGACAATTAATTGTCTCCCATTTATTCATTTCTTGCTCAATTTCAACAGCTTTGCTATCGTTGAAAAGCACAAGCATAGATCTAACCAACTAAGTTAATACCAAGTCCCAAAATACTACTAGCTCCATCTGGTGGCCACCTAAACTTGACCAAATTCAAACCATTATCAAAAGTTTATTTGCAATGATAAACACATTAAACGACAACCAATTAAAAGAACATGTTACTGTTTATTGAAGTGCTAACTTTCATTTTTATATCTCATTCAATATGCGCGCAATCGTTGTTCGAAGACAGCCCCCAACGAAGCTTTTGCCCAATGCATTTCAATGGCGAATCGATCGTCTTCCAGTTCACGCCCTGCCTGATCACGATTCTTCTTCTTGCGTTTGAGATCACGATAATTAATTGTCTCCCATTTATTCATTTCTTGCTCAATTTCAACAGATTTGCTATTGTTGAAAAGCACAAGCATAGATCTAACCAACTAAGTTATTACCAAGTCCCAAAATACTACTAGCTCCATCTGGTGGCCACTTAAACTTGACCAAATTCAAACCATTATCAAAAGTTTATTTGCAATGATAAACACATTAAACGACAACCAATTAAAAGAACATGTTACTGTTTATTGAAGGGCTAACTTTCATTTTTATACTTTATTTAATATATGAGCAATCGTTGTTCGAATACAGCCCCCCAACGAAGCTTTGGCCCAATGCATTTCAATGGCGAATCGATCGTCTTCCAGTTCACGCCCTGCGTGATCACGACAATTAAATGTCTCCCATTTATTCATTTCTTGCTCAATTTCAACAGATTTGCTATCGTTGAAAAGCACAAGCATATATCTAACCGACTAAATTAATACCAAGTCCCAAAATACTACTAGCTCCATCTGGTGGCTACCTAAACTTGACCAAATTCAAACCATTATCAAAAGTTTATTTGCAATGATAAAAACATTAAACGACAACCAATTAAAAGAACATGTTAGCCTACTGTTTATTGAGGTGCTAACTTTCATTTTTATATCTCATTCAATATGCGCGCAATCGTTGTTCGAAGACAGCCCCCCAACGAAGCTTTTGCCCAATGCATTTCAATGGCGAATCGATCGTCTTCCAGTTCACGCCCTGCGTGATCACGACAATTAATTGTCTCCCATTTATTCATTTCTTGCTCAATTTCAACAGATTTGCTATCGTTGAAAAGCACAAGCATAGATCTAACTAACTAAGTTAATACCAAGTCCCAAAATACTACTAGCTCCATCTGGTGGCCACCTAAACTTGACCAAATTCAAACCATTATCAAAAGTTTATTTGCAATGATAAACACATTAAACGACAACCAATTAAAAGAACATGTTACTGTTTATTGAAGTGCTAACTTTCATTTTTATATCTTATTCAATATGCGCGCAATCGTTGTTCGAAGACAGCCCCCCAACGAAGCTTTTGCCCAATGCATTTCAATGGCGAATCGATCGTCTTCCAGTTCACGCCCTGCGTGATCACGACAATTAATTGTCTCCCATTTATTCATTTCTTGCTCAATTTCAACAGATTTGCTATCGTTGAAAAGCACAAGCATAGATCTAACCGACTAAATTAATACCAAGTCCCAAAATACTACTAGCTCCATCTGGTGGCCACCTAAGCTTGACCAAATTCAAACCATTATCAAAAGTTTATTTGCAATGATAAAAACATTAAACGACAACCAATTAAAAGAACATGTTACTGTTTATTGAAGGGCTAACTTTCATTTTTATATCTTATTCAATATGCGCGCAATCGTTGTTCGAAGACAGCCCCCAACGAAGCTTTTGCCCAATGCATTTCAATGGCGAATCGATCGTCTTCCAGTTTACGCCCTGCCTGATCACGATTCTTCTTCTTGCGTTTGAGATCACGATAATTAATTGTCTCCCATTTATTCATTTCTTGCTCAATTTCAACAGATTTGCGATCGTTGAAAAGCACAAGCATAGATCTAACCAACTAAGTTAATACCAAGTCCCAAAATACTACTAGCTCCATCTGGTGGCCACCTAAACTTGACCAAATTCAAACCATTATCAAAAGTTTATTTGCAATGATAAAAACATTAAACGACAACCAATTAAATGATTGCTTGCACAGTCCCATTGCTCATTTAACCACCAGTTTGTGTTTAGCTTGTCTGAAGACATATCACAGTACAATGTGTACTTTTCTGTTGTGATAGCATCAGACCCAACCATATGGCTTAAACTGTCATGCCAGGTCCCACTTGATACAACTTATTCATAGTGTAGAAACTGTTGACAACAGTTAACCCATTAAAGTTACTTTGGGATAAGAAAAAACAATTAACTGACCTCGCCACTAAACTGCACAGCTCCTTTTCAAAACGCACGATGGCTCATGTCAAAAGAATTATTATGCATCCACTAAAAATAAATTTACCAATTTAACATGTTTTTGTTATTTCTATTTGGAAACCGTTGCAGCAAGCATTTTACGCTGAAATTTATTTAAAGTTGCTTTCGTATTTTTTTAGATCTTGGATATCGCCACCAAACGGACAACCATCACCATCATTATGTTTCGGCCACAGGGGTTCATACGAACCACATTGAAAACCTGTGGCTGAATTGTAAACGGAAATTTAAAAGAATGGGTGGCACCACAAGGCACATGATACCTGGGTATCTTGATGAATTTATGTGGCGACATCAGTTTCCACGGGGACGACATTTTCCGGAAGTTCTCCGCGCCATAAGGGAGTCCTACCCCTTACTGTAGCCGCCACATCGTCCATTTGCCAAAAAAACAGCCCTTTTCAGGGCTACCTAATGATAAAAAACAGTTGCTGCCAGGGGCGCCGGAACGATTTTTGACTGGGGGGGCAAGATTACGAAAAAAGAGCACTTTTGTTTACTAAAAGGCCAATTTTTTTTCAAGTTTTAAGATAAGACATAGCGATAATGACCATATCAGCTCACTATGTATTGAGTAATGATAGCCTACAAGTGTCCGGTATACAAAGAAGGGCATCATGCTATTTTATAATGATGTAACCTACTGTCAAGCCTTAAAGCAGCCTGCGGCCATGGCCGCTACGTAGTGCTTGAATGAACCGCAGGTGCTACCTTCTCAATCGGCCAAGTTTGGCCGCCGGTCTCTCCTAGCCAATTATTTAATTTCGCAATACGATGATCGTGGATTAAATGTCGAAAACATGCAGTATCAAAGAGTGACGCAAAGTTAGATCAGCGCGTCATAATCGCCACTGTTGCATTGTGTGGTGAATATTTGTTATTGATGGAATATCCATCTGCGATCGGCAGCGCTGTAAGTCTTGTTTGTAATTCCCGACGTTTATTTTAACAAAGTCTTAATCCGAATTGCTAATTTACATCGGCTGGCAATATTGTCGTTTTTATGTCGATTCGATGTTGTCGGACATTGAACCGTTGTTAAAAAGGAGAACAAAGTTAGTTGACGTCAATGGGAAAACATTTTTTGATCATATTTTGCAAAAATTATGCTTCTTTTAGTAATGTACATCATTGAAATAGCTAAAACCTCAATTGCTAAGGCTACAGGATCAGATGTCAGTGGATTTAACAGAAAAAATATTTCGCACTTGCTAGTGCATCGTCAGTTCTGATAAAGGGCAGTTAAAGCCTACAAGTAATGTTTTAATCATTAAAATACTTATTTTATTACCTTGCCGTCATCGTCAACACATGTCGAACGTTGTTTTTCGTTGCTAAAAAGAATTCTAGGGGAGTAGCGAACTTTTATAAAATCAGCCACATTGGAGACACTCGTGCGAGTGTCGTTTGAATAGTACTGGATTACAATCCCGATAAAGCAGTTATTGCGTGGTGCAGCGATTCTATTTTAGGACGTCGCCCAGGCCCAGACTTCAACAACGCTAAGTGATCATTTTAGCATTGTTGCAAGTTTAATTCTATTTACTTGTGCTTTCGTTATTTTTATTTTGTATTTTGGCCTCCAAGCACGCAGATTTGGCCGCCGAGAAGGAGCTCCCGTTAGGCCACGATGGCTGTCGAAAAAAAACGAGTTTTAAGGCCTGTACTGTGTTGCAAAATTTTGTGCCGTAAATATTATTTTGAGGCAAAAATGAAAGATTATAATTAGGCTAAAAGCGAATAGCAGAAATTGTTATATTGCAAAATGTGCAGTAGCTAACATGACTTTAAAAGGGCACCATTGCCCCCCCCCCGTCCCCCCGCTTCCGGCGCCCCTGGTTGCTGCCCACATACTTTGTGATATTTATTCTATAACAAACAAACTAGGCTAACAAAAGTGCAATGTTAGATGAAACAAAATAATTTTTTTAACTTACATTTGTAACGTGATTTTTGTGTGTCAACGTTTAAGGTTTGGACCTAAGTTATGAATCATTTTGTTTACACACACGGATGCCTTTAGGAAAAAGACTTTGTGTGGTATTGAAAGAACACGAGAATGCAAGCCCAAGTCATTTCATTACGGTTTCGTTACCTACCTTTGATCCATATTTAAGCCTAGGTTTATTAGGCTTAGCCTAAGTGTTGTGAAAAAATTTCTTGGCTAAGCATTGAACAAAACATAAGTATCCGCACCCACTGTCTCGCTGGTTGTTGTTGCTTTTTATTATTTGCAGAGGTTTCTCCATCCAAATAGGAACAATTTTCTGACTCCTGCACTTAGAGCTGACATCACTTGCTTCCTCAACCGAGCTTTTCCAGTTGATGTCGACTGCGGGCCGAGTGACAACAATTCTTCCACGACCTCTCAAAGGATCAAAGTTCTACACCGCTCTAGAGCACACATCGCTTTCCTATTGATCAGTGTTTGTTACATTACTTGATTCGGACAAGCCATTACACCACCAATTAGGCTATTTGTGTGCCTGATCCTAATCCTTTCTATGACTTCAGCATTTTTTCTATATAAATGGGAGACAATTAATTATCGCGATCACGCAATGTGAATCCAGACAGACGATCGATTCGTCATTGAAATGCATTGTGCAAAAGCTTCGTTGGGAGGCTGTCTTCGAACAACGATTGCTCATGCATTAAACAAAGTATAAAAATGAAAGTTAGCCCTTCAATAACCAGTAACATGTTCTTTTAATTGGTTGTCGTTTAATGTTTTTATCATTGCAAATAAACTTTTGATAATGGTTTGAATTTGGTCAAGTTTAGGTGGCCACCAGATGGAGCTAGTAGTATTTTTTGGGACTTGGTATTAATTTAGTTGGTTAGATCTATGCTTGTGCTTTTCAACGATAGCAAATCTGTTGAAATTGAGCAAGAAATGAATAAATGGGAGACAATTAATTATCGTGAACATGCATGGCGTGAACTGGAAGACGATCGATTCGCCATTGAAATGCATTGTGCAAAAGCTTCGTTGGAGGGCTGTCTTCGAACAACGATTGCTCATATATTAAATAAAGTATAAAAATGAAAGTTAGCCCTTCAATAAACAGTAACATGTTCTTTTAATTGGTTGTCGTTTAATGTGTTTATCATTGCAAATAAACTTTTGATAATGGTTTGAATTTGGTCAAGTTTAAGTGGCCACCAGATGGAGCTAGTAGTATTTTTTGGGACTTGGTATTAACTTAGTTGGTTAGATCTATGCTTGTGCTTTTCAACGATAGCAAATCTGTTGAAATTGAGCAAGAAATGAATAAATGGGAGACAATTAATTATCGTGATCTCAAACGCAAGAAGAAGAATCGTGATCAGGCAGGTCGTGAACTGGAAGACGATCGATTTGTGATTGAAATGCATTGGCCAAAATCTTCGTTGGGGGGCTGTCTTCGAACAACGATTGCGCGCATATTGAATAAGATATAAAAATGAAAGTTAGCACTTCAATAAACAGTAACATGTTCTTTTAGTTGGTTGTCGTTTAATGTTTTTATCATTGCAAATAAACTTTTGATAATGGTTTAAATTTGGTCAAGTATAAGTGGCCACCAGATAGAGCTAGTAGTATTTTGGGACTTGGTAATGCTTGTGCTTTTCAACCATAGCAAATCTGTTGAAATTGAGCAAGAAATGAATAAATGGGAGACAATTAATTATCGTGAACATGCAGGGCGTGAACTGGAAGACGATCGATTCGTCATTGAAATGCATTGGGCAAAAGCTTCGTTGGGGGGCTGTCTTCGAACAACGATTGCTCATATATTACATGAGGTATAAAAATGAAAGTTAGCACTTCAATAAACAGTAACATGTTCTTTTAATTGGTTGTCGTTTAATGTGTTTATCATTGCAAATAAACTTTTGATAATGTTTGAATTTGGTCAAGTTTAGGTGGCCACCAGATGGAGCTAGTAGTATTTTGGGACTTGGTATTAACTTAGTTGGTTAGATCTATGCTTGTGCTTTTCAACGATAGCAAATCTGTTGAAATTGAGCAAGAAATGAATAAATGGGAGACAATTAATTATCGTCATCTTAAACGCAAGAAGAAGAATCGTGATCAGGCAGGGCGTAAACTGGAAGACGATCGATTCGCCATTGAAATGCATTGGGCAAAAGCTTTGTCGGGGGGCTGTCTTCAAACAACGATTGCGCGCATATTGAATAAGATATAAAAATGAAAGTTAGCACCTCAATAAACAGTAACATGTTCTTTTAATTGGTTGTCGTTTAATGTTATTATCCTTGCAAATAAACTTTTGATAATGGTTTGAATTTGGTCAAGTTTAGGTGGCCACCAGATGGAGCTAGTAGTATTTTGGGACTTGGTATTAATTTAGCCGGTTAGATCTATGCTTGTGCTTTTCAACGATAGCAAATCTGTTGAAATTGAGCAAGAAATGAATAAATGGGAGACAATTAATTGTCGTGATCACGCAGGGCGTGAACTGGAAGACGATCGATTCGCCATTGAAATGCATTGGGCAAAAGCTTCGTTGGGGGGCTGTCTTCGAACAACGATTGCTCATATATTAAATAAAGTATAAAAATGAAAGTTAGCACTTCAATAAACAGTAACATGTTCTTTTAATTGGTTGTCGTTTAATGTTATTATCATTGCAAATAAACTTTTGATAATGGTTTGAATTTGGTCAAGTTTAGGTGGCCACCAGATGGAGCTAGTAGTATTTTGGGACTTGGTATTAATTTAGTCGGTTAGATCTATGCTTGTGCTTTTCAACGATAGCAAATCTGTTAAAATTGAGCAAGAAATGAATAAATGGGAGACAATTAATTGTCGTGATCACGCAGGGCGTGAACTGGAAGACGATCGATTCGCCATTGAAATGCATTGGGCAAAAGCTTCGTTGGGGGGCTGTCTTCGAACAACGATTGCTCATATATTAAATAAAGTATAAAAATGAAAGTTAGCCCTTCAATAACCAGTAACATGTTCTTTTAATTGGTTGTCGTTTAATGTGTTTATCATTGCAAATAAACTTTTGATAATAGTTTGAATTTGGTCAAGTTTAGGTGGCCACCAGATGGAGCTAGTAGTATTTTGGGACTTGGTATTAATTTAGTTGGTTAGATCTATGCTTGTGCTTTTCAACGATAGCAAATCTGTTGAAATTGAGCAAGAAATGAATAAATGGGAGACAATTAATTGTCGTGATCACGCAGGGCGTGAACTGGAAGACGATCGATTCGCCATTGAAATGCATTGGGCAAAAGCTTCGTTGGGGGGCTGTCTTCGAACAACGATTGCTCATATATTAAATAAAGTATAAAAATGAAAGTTAGCCCTTCAATAAACAGTAACATGTTCTTTTAATTGGTTGTCGTTTAATGTGTTTATCATTGCAAATAAACTTTTGATAATGGTTTGAATTTGGTCAAGTTTAGGTGGCCACCAGATGGAGCTAGTAGTATTTTGGGACTTGGTATTTACTTAGTTGGTTAGATCTATGCTTGTGCTTTTCAACGATAGCAAAGCTGTTGAAATTGAGCAAGAAATGAATAAATGGGAGACAATTAATTGTCGTGATCACGCAGGGCGTGAACTGGAAGACGATCGATTCGCCATTGAAATGCATTGGGCAAAAGCTTCGTTGGGGGGCTGTCTTCGAACAACGATTGCGCGCATATTGAATAAGATATAAAAATGAAAGTTAGCACTTCAATAAACAGTAACATGTTCTTTTAATTGGTTGTCGTTTAATGTGTTTATCATTGCAAATAAACTTTTGATAATGGTTTGAATTTGGTCAAGTTTAAGTGGCCACCAGATGGAGCTAGTAGTATTTTGGGACTTGGTAATAACTTAGTTGGTTAGATCTATGCTTGTGCTTTTCAACAATAGCAAATCTGTTAAAATTGAGCAAGAAATGAATAAATGGGAGACAATTAATTGTCGTGATCTCAAACGCAAGAAGAAGAATCGTGATCAGGCAGGGCGTGAACTGGAAGACGATCGATTCGCCATTGAAATGCATTGGGCAAAAGCTTCGTTGGGGGGCTGTCTTCGAACAACGATTGCTCATATATTAAATAAAGTATAAAAATGAAAGTTAGCCCTTCAATAAACAGTAACATGTTCTTTTAATTGGTTGTCGTTTAATGTGTTTATCATTGCAAATAAACTTTTGATAATGGTTTGAATTTGGTCAAGTTTAAGTGGCCACCAGATGGAGCTAGTAGTATTTTGGGACTTGGTAATAACTTAGTTGGTTAGATCTATGCTTGTGCTTTTCAACAATAGCAAATCTGTTGAAATTGAGCAAGAAATGAATAAATGGGAGACAATTAATTATCGTGATCTCAAACGCAAGAAGAAGAATCGTGATCAGGCAGGGCGTGAACTGGAAGACGATCGATTCGCCATTGAAATGCATTGGGCAAAAGCTTCGTTGGGGGCTGTCTTCGAACAACGATTGCGCGCATATTGAATGAGATATAAAAATGAAAGTTAGCACTTCAATAAACAGTAACATGTTCTTTTAATTGGTTGTCGTTTAATGTGTTTATCATTGCAAATAAACTTTTGATAATGGTTTGAATTTGGTCAAGTTTAGGTGGCCACCAGATGGAGCTAGTAGTATTTTGGGACTTGGTATTAACTTAGTTGGTTAGATCTATGCTTGTGCTTTTCAACGATAGCAAAGCTGTTGAAATTGAGCAAGAAATGAATAAATGGGAGACAA
Organism: Aplidium turbinatum; assembly: GCF_918807975.1. NCBI lineage: Eukaryota > Metazoa > Chordata > Ascidiacea > Aplousobranchia > Polyclinidae > Aplidium > Aplidium turbinatum. Next base: position 5,789,781 of record NC_137477.1, read on the forward strand.
TTAATTGTCGTGATCACGCAGGGCGTGAACTGGAAGACGATCGATTCGCCATTGAAATGCATTGGGCAAAAGCTTCGTTGGGGGGCTGTCTTCGAACAACGATTGCGCGCATATTGAATAAGATATAAAAATGAAAGTTAGCCCTTCAATAAACAGTAACATGTTCTTTTAATTGGTTGTCGTTTAATGTTTTTATCACTGCAAATAAACTTTTGATAATGGTTTGAATTTAGTCAAGTTTAGGTGGCCACCAGATGGAGCTAGTAGTATTTTGGGACTTGGTATTAACTTAGTTGGTTAGATCTATGCTTGTGCTTTTCAACGATAGCAAATCTGTTGAAATTGAGCAAGAAATGAATAAATGGGAGACAATTAATTATCGTGAACATGCAGGGCGTGAACTGGAAGACGATCGATTCGCCATTGAAATGCATTGGGCAAAAGCTTCGTTGGGGGGCTGTCTTCGAACAACGATTGCGCGCATATTGAATAAGATATAAAAATAAAAGTTAGCACTTCAATAAACAGTAACATGTTCTTTTAATTGGTTGTCGTTTAATGTGTTTATCATTGCAAATAAACTTTTGATAATGGTTTGAATTTGGTCAAGTTTAAGTGGCCACCAGATGGAGCTAGTAGTATTTTGGGACTTGGTAATAACTTAGTTGGTTAGATCTATGCTTGTGCTTTTCAACAATAGCAAATCTGTTAAAATTGAGCAAGAAATGAATAAATGGGAGACAATTAATTATCGTGATCTCAAACGCAAGAAGAAGAATCGTGATCAGGCAGGGCGTGAACTGGAAGACGATCGATTCGCCATTGAAATGCATTGGGCAAAAGCTTCGTTGGGGGCTGTCTTCGAACAACGATTGCGCGCATATTGAATAAGATATAAAAATGAAAGTTAGCACTTCAATAAACAGTAACATGTTCTTTTAATTGGTTGTCGTTTAATGTTTTTATCATTGCAAATAAACTTTTGATAATGGTTTGAATTTGGTCAAGTTTAGGTGGCCACCAGATGGAGCTAGTAGTATTTTGGGACTTGGTATTAACTTAGTTAGTTAGATCTATGCTTGTGCTTTTCAACGATTGCAAATTTCTTTAAATTGAACAACAAATCAATAAATGGGAGACAATTTCCTTCTGGTGTGTTTCTTTGCATTTCCACCCCGCACTTCCTCCTTCATAATAGTCCATTCCAATGTGTGCGACGTCATCATTTTGTCTGGTTGACCAACAGGGCGTCTTGTGGAAGAGCACCCAAATAAGCACCGGTACCGGCAACTCATATTGTATTAACTAAGCTGCTAAATTGGCTACTCTGCCTGACTATCTTTCATTTTACCTAAACATAGCTTATGTAAGATTATTGTTTCAAATTGTGCTATCATCATTATACTGAACGTTAAAGCTTTTTTGATCTGATCAGCAGACAACTCTGTTCAATATTTGTAAAGTACAACTTTCAATAGGTTATCATTACAAGAAAAGATTAATATTAAACTTGAAGGTAGGTCAACGCCTCCCCTTGAAATTTCACAAAGAGCACCATCCAGCAGTAGTAGGCTAAATTTTATACCCGGCATTTTAATCAACATTTATACAAAACTAACTTGTGGCTATGTGGCTGCAGTGCAAAAAATGCATTATTTTGCTTTCCATGCTTACTGTTTGGTGGTGATACATCATGGACAAAGTCTAGAATTAAAGATTTAAATCATATCAATCGAAACATTGCAAGACATGATAAATCGCAACTTCATTTGAACAACATGGTAAAGTTACCTCTTTTAGGTACAGCTAATATTGCTTCCCAACTTGATTCTGGATACAGATTAGCAATTGCTCGCCACAATGAGAAAGTAAAAGAAAATTGGCAAATTTTATCAAAAATTATCAACTGCATCAAACTGTGTGAGAAATTTGAGTTGCCACTCAGAGGTCATGATGAGGTAGCGATCCATTATTGCAAAGAAGTTGCTTGCAAAGTGGTAGCTACACTAAGATTTAGGTTTTAGTTGTTTTTTTTTTTCTTGTTAGGTTTCTAAGCACCTTTTCATTATGTTCAGAGCCATTCTTAAGCTAATTTTTATAGCTACATACCATCTAACACTCATTCTTACAACGCTGTGATTTTACTTCTATGAGAGTTCATGCCTGCTGTATTAACTGTTTTTAATTTCTCTGAAATCGCTTCATTTGCATGATGACTAAGTATGAGTGGTGCAACAATCAATGCATTCCAGTTGAGGTTAGTTGCAATTTTTGAAGTTTTGTAGGCTACCATTAAATATACAATTTTTATTAAATGCTCTATCTCATAGTTTTATGCTGGAAGTTTCATTTGGATTTATACGGGCAAAATTAATTTGATATCAATCAATCTGCTTATCGTCAATATCACTCCACAGAAACAGCTTTACTAAGAATTCATAATGATATTGCTACTGTACTTGACTGTAATCATAGCATTGTTCTACTTTCTCTTGATCTTTCAGCTGCTTTTGATAGGCTACCATTGATCACAAACTTCGGAGCTGGTATACAAGTCCCCCCCTGGTAACTCATGACAAAGACAGGACTCGACCAAACATATAGGGTGAAACTACTTTACCTTTGCTTTACTGTTCACACACTTCAATCCACATGTTTTGGTCAATTCCTCTTTGTCATGAGTTACCAGGGGAGGGGGACTTGTATACCAGCTCCCAAACTTCTTATAAATCGTCTCAAATCAGATTTTGACATTACAGGAATGGCACTTGACTGGTTCTCTCCTTATCTTTTTGACCGAACTCAGTCTGTAGCAATTGAAAACTCAATGTCTTCTGCAACATTCCTTTCTTGTGGAGTTTCTTAGGATTCTGTTCTCGGCCCTGTCTGGTTTTGCCTCTACAAACGTCTGTTTGACACCATGAAGCGATATGGGCTTTCATACATAGAGTTTTACAACACCACTCATATGCTGATGATATACAATTGTATTTGCTTGTTACTGATGAAGATTCATTGTGTTGTATTAAAAATCAAAAATGTTTGGTTGATATTTCAATTTGGGTGTGCTATATTGTAATATGTTAAAACTGAATCAAGAAAAATGTGAGTTTATTCTATTTTCTCCAAAACGGTGTATTTCAAAGTTTAACGACATGACCCTTACCCTGAGTAATATTATTTCTTCTTCTTCTGATTCAATTAAATTGCTTGGTGTATTATTAAATCAACATTTATGTTTGGAAAAATTTTTCAGTGACACTGTTAAATCTACTTTTTTCATCTCAGAAATATTGGTTCCATCAGACAGTTCATAAATATTGATGCTTGTAAAACTTTAACTCATGCACATCCAGGCTTGATTATTTAAATTCATTGTTAAATAACATTGTGCTATTTTACGTCTTCAAAGAGTTCAGAATACTGCCCTCGACTAATTACTTTAACACGTAAACAACTAAACATGAGCATATTACTCCCATACTAAAATCCCTGCATTGGCTTCCAGTATTGTATCGTATTCGTTTCAAAATATGTCTATTAATTTATAAAGTTTTCCATGGTTTTGCTCAGAACTATCTGGACACTTTGCTTTTTCATTATAAACCTTCCAGAACTTTGCGCTCTCAACATTGCTCTTTTGCAACCCTTCATGTAAGACACAATATGGAAATCGCACTTTCCCAGCTGTTGCTGCCAGTTGCTGGAATTGTTTGCCTATTTGTGTAAAAGAAGCTGAAAATTTAAATGAATTCAAAACTCGCTTGAAAACGTTCTATTTCACTGAACATTATGACTGAAAGTACCGTATTATTTATCACCATTGTCATGCACAGTGCACAGGAGCATAGTTTGCACTGTGGATGTGGTGCTATGTAATTGTTAGTATTATTATGTGTGAAAATTGTTTGGACTTAGCCCTCCTAACAACATGGTTCACGGTACCTGACCGACTGTAGACACTATCGTCTAAATGTGTAAGTCAGCACACCTTTAAATGTATTATGTGGTTTGTTATCTGTCTGAGTTAGCTGTGTGTGTCATTGCCATGTTGTTCTCTAAATTTTGTTGCTGCAATGCCCTCGCCTTTCTTCGTACGTCAAAAGGGCTGTATCGAAAAACACGGTCAAACGATAATATTCAAAGCAAAATTTACGAGAACTATGTCAGTATATTATCTGAACTTGGTCTCTTCATTCACTTCGACATTACTGTTTGATTACATCTTCCAAACTATTATAGTCTATGGTTGGCTGCTCAACAAAATAAAGTAAATTCAAGTGACTTTACCCCAATAAACAAAGAAAAATTGTTTATTTTAAATATCACCGTATGTGATGTAGTCCTGGTCCTTGGGTACTTACTATAAACTGCAACCAGCAACAGAAATTTCACTTTGAAACAGAATACTGTTACCTCTTAATTGTCGTTGCTCCTTGGGGCAAGGTGTAGTAGCCTACCAGATAGTGTCCCTGGCTGAAGTTACAGCTGTCCGAGCTGTGTATATGTTTTGTAAAAGCCTTTGTTTCATTTCAGGTGCAGTAGCCATGCATTTTATTTCGCTGCAGTAATACACACTTTCCTATGCGTGTTTTAACGATCATCGTTTGGCTGCTGTTTCTAGTGCTATTTTCGTGTGTTTACACTTTGTCGTTGTTTGTATGCGTTGGAAGAAATTTAATAAACCTCCGTCATAACACCCAGCACCCCATAACACCATGGAGTTTTTCAAAGAACAGTAGGGCTACTCAACCTCTATTTTAGACTTCTTGTTATATAAAATCTACTTGCACCTTAATTATGGAAATTTATGTCTGTGAAAACTCTTTGTAAAGGTAATCAATACATTAATCTCGATTATTTTGATTGCAAATTATGCTGGAAATACGCTTATAACGCACCAAATTCAATGTAATTTGTCAAAATTTTTTGGGGGAGACCCCTCAGACCCCCCGCCGGAACGTTCGCCTTCGGGGAACTCTGCAGGGACATGTCACTTGCAGCACCCTCACTTCTACAGGCCACGAGCCGCCACTGCTCACAGGCATAGGGAGGCACGACGTAATCAAGCGCACCTGACTATAGGTGCAATCATGGCCATGGTGCAATGTACTATCGCTAAGGCAATAAGCAAAACGCAAAACTAACGTTACTGAACTGAATCAGTTCCCCACAAAAATAATAACGTATTTCAGCTACCGATGGGCTACTTATATTGTGGTCAAACTTTAATCGGACCGAAGCCACTCTAACATGAAGAAATTCTGCCAGACCCCAATGACAACGCCAACAAATCAGAACACGGCTGCCGTCCAATTGTGACCCTTCCAGCACTCAGCCAGAGAGTTAATCCTTGTTTTGAACTTTATTTGGTAATTACAGAATTTGGGAATTACTGTTATTCAACCTTTAAAATAATGTGTGTTTCATTTTTTCTTGCCTTCAACCGCACTGCAGTATATAACTTTGTAGGCTAAATTTTATTTTGTATGTTATTCTCTCTGTGGATGCGCATTGCCATGGTGCGCGAAACGTCAGTGAAGCAATAAATCAACTTCTTTGTCGTTGCTTTTACTTTCACTTTCATCAGATGAACGTTGCAATTAGTGCAGGAAACGATGAATGTCCTGATGAACACCCAAACGTTTTAGTATTCAGAAGAAAAAAGAGTAGCTTAGCCAAATGGTAGGAATGGGAATCGAACCTGACTACTTTGTAACCCTAACCCAAGCTGCTGACAGAGAATCTATCAGTATCACTTAGTTTGCTTTGTATCATCTTCTTTTCGCCGTTTTTCACTTCACGAAAACGTATAGCTAATGATTGGTTGATTGGTGAGAGGTTTCGTAGACCAGATAAAAAATTAAAAATGAACCATGTCACTAAAAGACCTTACCTGTTGTAGGGCGACAATAAGTAAAAACCATAGCATTTTAGCGCTTAATGTCACCATAGCATGACATTAAGCGCTAAAATAACGAGCTTTGTGAGTTAGCCTACAAGCTGTCGTGCACTGTTCGAATAGCAGCGGAAATTATCGCATAAAGTGTAAATAAAGCTGATCTGCTGGGCATGAATCAAGTCAGGACATTTCTGTACAATAGGACTGTGACAGTCGTATTAGCAAACTCACAGCCTATCCACTAACGAAAGCTGTTGTAGGTTATTCTTGCTTGATTGATATCAACAGTAGGCTATAGGAGAAGAGTTGATATAGTCAGAAATGATATGAAACTGTAAGCAGTCTAATTCATTGCATCATGGTGATAACTTACTACAAAGCAGGGCGCATCAACAGCGTGCTTAAAATAACGGCTATACCCACATCAAATCAGTAAGCATTCGATTTCGTATCGTTAAAAACGAAAAACACCGTAGGCCTTTTAAAGGCGATTTGCAATTCGCGGATGTTGCTTTTTGGACTCCTTTTGAAAATCATTACCAGCTCAGTGACTGAGTGATTATCGCCGGCTCTGATGCTGGTAGGTCTGAGATCGATTCCAGGTCGGGTCAAACAGAAGACTTTAAAACAATAGGCTAATTGATTGTGTTCTTTGTTGCATGTCGCAGTGAGGATAAGCCGGTGAGGAGTTAATGAGAATAGTAATAAATATTGTACACGCTAAGTAGGCTACCGCTGATTGTAGAGCTATCCCTAATTTCCCAGACAACCACTTTATTTGGACAAGATCTGGTTAGACCCGTACTTGATCTGGTAATGTTCTGGACCAGATGAAGTGGTTGTCTGGGTAACTGGGTTGCTTATTGCGCGTAGTCTAGGGAAGGTCAAGAGAGCTAAATCAGCATTGCTTGCCCTTACCATATCTTTCAGTTGGATTATAGCCTAATAATATTTTGTTTGTCGTTTCCAGGCTTACCCTCAGTGGTTGAAGCAGGGTTGACGATTTAGATTAAATGGACGGGAAGGCAAGGAAACCAATCTTTGTGTCCACCTTCAGGCATGCCTTTAAGTGTCCTGCCAAAGACACAGCTGCATGCTCTTGAGCGGTGTCGACCGGCGCCCTTTCGATTGCCGTACCATGGCTCTCACCACTCAGCTATGCAGCTAGCCGACCAATGTTATTGTTATGGCATCATCTATTCATTGGCGGATCCAGGGGGCAATTGGTCACGTGCCCCCAGGAGTTTTCTAGATCCGCTACTGCAGGGCTGCTCAGTGCTCAAGCCTTCTTATTGTGAGAACCAATTTCAGAAATTAATGTTCTTTGCAATTGCTTGGTGGATAATTAATTTACAGTACTTTTGCATCATATTTACAACAAAAGCTAAGCGTTCAACTAGGCTGAGTGTTACTGCTTCAAGTGGAAAAGACCTCAGTTCACAACATTTTAAAAATCTTTAGCAAAGTCAAAAATCAAACCGCGACTTTCTTGTGGACTGCCCCAGTCGGCCACAGAGCTTGCACATTTTGTTTGAGTCATTTGCCTGCGGACATGTAAATTGCATTGGTACCATCCGCTAGCTCGTTGCTTTATGGTTTATAAATTGAAATGTTTGCAGTGAAGGCTTTGGTTGGGCGGTTAATTTCCTGTCGAAGTGTCACTGCTCTGACACAGTCGCTGATTGCAAAGCAGGAGGTAGGCATCAGTTTTGAAGTACTTGATAGACTACTGTAAGATTGATTAGAAGCATAAACTAAAGTTTGTTATCAAACTAGGCAATTGCTGCCTGGCTAAAACTCACTTAAACGTTCAGCTAGGATGCTGTGAATAGCCAAGTTTATGAACATAGAGAGATCAAATAAAAAAAGCAGATAAACGTTACAAATTGTTTGTAATGCAAATGCACCTTTTTATAAATTCTCAAACATGTGGAATATAATTTTTGCGTAATAATCTTGTATATCGCATCCTAATTGGGCGAACCTGACTTAAGTAAGACTACAATCAACTAGGCTAGTGGTCTTTTGCAGACTACTTCTAATCACAATTGAAATTAAACTTTCAATTAATCGATGTAGGCTATTGTATTGAGCAGTTTATTTTTGCAGTACCACACAACCACTCCCATCAGTGCAAACGCTGCAAATCCGGTTCGGAGTGAAATAAACTTCACACCAAAAAGAACCGCCACTGGCAAAGGAAAAAATGAAGACAACAACAAAAGATGGTGGCAGAGTAGTTTTGAATTCAAGATTATAGCTCTGGTGGCAACAGCACTAACGACGCACATCATGTCACAGTTTTTTGAAAGAAGGCAAACTCGTAAAATTATTCGTTTGCAGCATGTCAACAACCAAGTGAGTAAAACAATTTTCCAGGGTTGCAGGATAGGCTAAATGTTCATCCATAACTGATAATGTCAATGCAAGCAATACTAAATAATTTATTTTCAGCTCTTCAAATTGCATATAGGTTGCTATAGATCTATAGGCTGGTAGTGCCAACTGTCGTTTTGTCTCTGCTGAAATTACAAATTTCTTTACAAATAAAATGCAATCAAGATATAAATGGCCGTCATGGCTTGATAGGTTCGGAACAAACAAATTCAAATCCGAAAGTTTATCCGGCGGAATTTAGCCTACCTCTTGGCCAGGCTAGAGCTGGATACAGTTGTTTGCGGTGGAGAGAAATTCTTGCGTAGATTATAGGGCACGCATTCTATGAGCCTTCTGTTGTTTGAGCTTCTGTGGCTGAGGATCTATTCTTTTACTATCCCAACTATACTGGAAAGTAAGTTTTTGGTTCCATTGTCCGAGAAACGTGGAACTTCCACTCCTTTAAGTGTTTGAAGTTGGTGTAGTCGTTGGCGATGTGGTCTATGGGTTGTTCAAAAAGTCCAATGCCATCCAAAGACGGTTGAGACGCAGCCATACCTGCCTTTGTAGAGAAAGGCTAACGAGAGGGGTGCCGGAGTCGGGAATGAACGAACGCAGTCTGATCGGAGGCTGTTTGACTTCCATTCAGATTTCCATTTATAGTCTGCTCAATTAGCCGCAGATGTGTTCGTTTGTCAGCTTCATTAAGATGAAGACGAGCACTGGCACGAATGGCTGTCTTAATTTCGGTGCTCGTTTGAAAGCATGGATACTTTGGACTGGAGTGAAGAAGGATTTATTCAGTCAGTTAGGCTAGTCACTTAGCTTGGAGCTAGTAAAGTCGCAATAGTGGCTTTGTTTATGTTTATTTAGCCTTGATTTTCGTTCCTACTGGTTTTCAATTTCAATTGAAAGATTTAATTTTTGGCAAAGTAATGGAGCAGACGGAAAGATATTATAACTACTCCACTATGATGAACCCAGAGCTTTATTTCAACCTTCAGCTCTTAAAGCCAGCTAGCATTGTAAATGGCACTTTTGGCGTTACATGTTGTTATTTGGCTGCCCCAATCATCGCAAGTGTTACGGTTCATCCACAATCTTTAAATTAACAACAGCTACCGTACTTGTTGTATTTATTTACATGGGCCGACAGTATAATTATATAGCGACTATCACAACCACATATCTTGGCATGTTCACACTCACTGTTAGGCTAACAAATATGTCTATCCGTCAGTTATCCCCAAGATGAATCTGGAAAAAAGATAGCCTATGCATCGAAATAGGTTTGTGACACACATGTGACACATTATTATCTATCATCATAATTTATTTTACACTAGTTAGGTGTAAAATAGAGTCAATTATAATACAATCTATAACGTTTAAATGCGTTTGTCATTTTGAAAAATATCTAAAAAACCTTTAAAATTTATAGATTGAAAAGCTGTACGGTCCTTTATACGGAAATCGTCTTGTCCAGGAAAAGGTATTTCAAGCTGTCATGGGGGAGTACAAAGATTTAAAAAAGTATTTGAAACAAGCTGAGAACACAAAAGATGCTACGATGATTCATCGATGGAGATCTTTCCTTGTTAAAGTATTATTTCCTTTAGATCAAGAGGTACCGTAGCAAACTAATTAAGAAGATTTGTTAGAATGATAAGATGAAAAATATTTTTTACTGATCTATTTTTAACACATTTCTAAAAATATTTTGTAACCTGTCGTGGACTTTGATCAAACTGATGACACTTATTTTTCAACAATGCGTTTGAATTAAATAATAAAGAATAACATGTTTCTCAGTTGGATGATTTAAATAGCTAGCGTGGAAGCGAAACCATTACGGTCTTATTTAGTTATTAGGCTAGGTCGGTGTTCGACAAATTGTTCGTAAGCAATTGTTCGTAAAGCAATTGTTCGTAAAATTAATTCTTTGTAAAACAATTCTTCCTAAAGCATTTTTTCGTGCATGCAGTTAAAATTTGATGTATACGAAGAAATGCTTTACGAAGAATTGTTTTACGGATTCAGTGGCGCCGCCAGACCTTCAACATTGGAGGGGCAAAATATTGACAGTGCAAGACAATAGCATAGTCAAAAATTTTGAAAGGGGGGGTGTTGACAGCCGGCGGGCGAAGCCCGATGGCGTGTTCGCCGAAGGCGACACTTACCGGCGGGGGGTCTGGGGGGCCTCCCCCAGAAAATTTTGAAAAATTACTTTCAGTTTGGTGCATTCTGAGAGCATTTTCAACAAAATTGTGGGTATGAATATTTCTGTAAAATGGTGCTGTCCGGTGGCATAGCAAAAGGATAAGATCATGTTTTCTTCGGCATTTTTCGGAAATAAAGCTAAGTCTCTATGTTTTCTTGTTGCTAATTTCAGACTGAGATATTTGAATGTTTGGTATTGGCAAAACTCGCTCTTTTAATGCAGTTTCGTTTAAAATTAGGCAAACTTTGTTTTAGAGACATAGGTTGATTGCTTTTTTTGCGAGATTATTACAGTTTTATTATTTATCAATTTTCTCCTTGGTTGATTCAAAAAACGATCTTATTCCGGTAAGTCACTAACTTTTATGCTCTGAAGTCAACCCAAAGTTTAGAAAATGTAACGTCATAGAGGTCATACATCTTGATGAGTGTCAAACAAAAAGCTTTGAGACGATGAAGTTACTTTAGGCTATTTCTGATATATTCAAGTTTTGTATAACGAATAGCTGTTTAGATTTTAATCTAGATCGAACAAGCGATCTCAGCAGTTGCAGATGGCTTGCATCCTTGCACAGTTTGACGAGAAATTACATCATAGGCTAAAACTTTTCTTGTAAACAATGAATTAACATCCGTAAATTCAATTTGAAAGGTTGAAACCCCGAACCCTCCTCCCTTGGCTACGCCACTGGTGCAAGACATGTTAATTTCTCTTGTTTTTTACCAGGGCTGGAAAAAATATTTAGCTTCCCGGGAATCTGTTTTTTAGAGAAAAAATTTCCCGCGGCTTCAATCACGATAATGAGAACTTTATATTTTACTGATCTCCTGAGCTGACGTAAACCTTAAAAGTCATGTCGACATATTCTTGATGCCCCCTTATCGAAAATTGTGCTTTGTATTACCGCTTTGAAGGAGGATTACGACTATGAACAAAAGAATAAATTTTAAACTTCATTTTGAATTGAAAAGACGTGACGTAATGTTTTCCAACCTTAGTTATATATTTTTTCATTACGTAACGTCTTGTGGGAATAAATTGAAAATCAGTATGATCACTCAAAATGAAAGCAATGGGACTACGAATCCTCACTAAACCAATCAATCAATGGTCTTGTTGCACTGAAAATGACAACCTTATATTTTACTGATCTCCGGAGCTGACGTAAACCTTAAGGTATAGATCTGTTGACTCAATGCAAACCCTTTGAAGGTTGGGGGGGGCTGCCAATTCAACTTTTTTGTATCAACAGTTGTATCTCTAAAACCACTGAGGCTGCGACTACGAGATTTTTTGACTTTTCCTAACTTTTATTCACCTTTATTGAGCTGAAATTTTGAGCGAATAAAGGTTATAAATTGAAAGATATAAGGCATTTCTCAGCACATCCTCTGAAATATTTCATATTCTATTGTAAAACATTTTCCCATCAGCTGGATGAAAGTAATTAATTTGGCCCATGTCTCGTTAATCCTAACTGTTTAACAGCGTAAAGGGCATTGGCTGTATGTAAAATAATGTAAAAAAAATTAATCACAACATTACTATGCACGTTCTTCATTACTCTACCAAAAAATAATGTGTAAACTCACGCTACAAATTACACTCATAAGTGACCTCAACATTTCAACGTATATGAGCAGTTCTAAAATTCACATAGTTTTAATTTTCGGATATGCTCAGCGTGAATAATTTTACAAAGTGAATCCCAAATTTTGAAACCGTGCCAAAATAACAGAGATATCACTCCTAAAGCATAAGAAGAATTGACAGCCCCCCCCAAACTGAGCAAGACTCCAGAAGCCCAACCTTCTAAGGGTTAAAAGTCATGTCGACTTATTCTTGATGCCCCCCTTATCGAAAATTGTTCTTTGTAGTACCGCTTTGAAGGTGGATTACGACTATGAACAAAAGAATAAATTTTAAACTTCATATTTGTATTGAAAATACATGACGTAATGTCTTCCAACCTTATCACATTTTTTTCATTACGTAATATTTACCACCACCAAACCACTTTTGACGATCGAATTTGTTAATTTATTATTCGGTAAAATGTTTAGATGATGTCACGTCATTACGCCGATTTGAGATATAATTTCATTCATGACGTCGTAGGGATGAAAAACTTTTACAAGTTTTACACTCTGCTGAGATTAAAAAAGAAACATAAATGATAAATATTGGAGAAATTGAGTCTCCTTTACAACTAAAGAATCGAACAACTCAAAACTGCTGAAACAAAACGTTTTGTTTAAGTGAAAGGATCACTGCAAGCAACCAATGCCAAAATGTGCGCAGAAGAAGTCATGGGAGTTTGAGGTATCAAAAATTTAACAGGTTGTTATTTTTCTACATCAATGTGATGTTAGTTAAAACTTTAAAAAGTCTATATCTTTGCTTCTGTAGAAAACCTTTTTATCTACTGTACAATTTAGTCATCAAGGTTTTACAGTTTTCCATACTTTTTTTTAAAGAGAGAGCTTTTACCTCCCCCCCCCCCCCCCCCCCCCTTGCAACTTGAGTTGACTTACTTGAGGTTGGGATCCAAATATTAAAAAAAAATATTAATATGTATTAATAAAAAAAAAAAAAAAGATGATGCCCAAAACATTGGGGGGGCAGCTGCCCCGCCTGCCCCCCCCCTGCCGGCGCCACTGTACGGATTTCATTTTACGAAAAACAGTTTACGAACAATTGCTTTACGAACAATTTGCCCAGTGGCGGCTCGTGACTTTTGGCCATGGGGGTGCTGTAAATGGTGATGTTGAATATGACGTCATAAAGTGACAGGAACGGACGAGCGCCGAAGGCGCGAGCCTCCTAGGGGGGTCTGGGGGCATGCCCCCCCAGAAAATTTTGCACTTTTATATGCTCTAAAGTGCCATTCCTGGTGTTTTCAGGACAAAAAATAAAAATTTTAAGCAGTTGAAAATGTGGATTTTTAGAACTTTGAAACAAAAAAATTGTTTTTTCTTAAAACGAAAAACCTGACTTGGCGATTATACAGTAATACTTGCACATAATCTTGCCTGAAAGCAGATAATCAAAACCATGATTGATTTGAAGGTAGGTGGAAAGTTCAACTACTGCTCCCATGGACTGAATGCAAGCTGTGAATGTCTCGTTCGAAAGCCCAGCCATTCCACAAACACGCCATTCATCAAAATTTTTGTTTCCTCCTTCATAAAAAGGCAACCCGACATGATTTTTCATGGCTGATGCTCACCATCGATGTATGAGCAAATCTTTCCAGGCTAGATTGGAGGGCAGGAAATCACCAGTCACTCAACAGTCTCGTCGTCCAGGACATGGCTGATGCTTAATAGCATGAACACTGTGATCTCTTTCTTTCTCTCCTGAAAAAATTACCAAAATTTAATATATTTGCACTATACTGCTTGTGTCTTTGACCTCCACAGACTGTACATACCTTTAAAGCAAGTTTTAAAAGACATTACTTTCCAAACGTTGGTGATAAAATTGATGTATCGAGCAGTTTCTGAAAATGCTGAACAAGCTGTGCTCAGTGTGCTGTGATGTTCCAAGCCAATTCATTGAAAACACCTGCATCTGCATGCCAAAAAATAACTGGTCAGTGGTCACATAAAAATACTAGTAAAGCATTGACAGCAACAGGCAAAAATTTGTCTTCTGCAACTGCAATATCAGGTCAAGAAAAACAATAATAAAAAAGCAAAAATCGTAATTCAGTCTCTATTAATCGACAAATTTTAAACATGTAAAATAGCCTACCTGTAATGCATTTTTCAAACTTCAAGTTTGATGTTTCCACTACGTTTAATGCATTTCATTAAAAGGTATTTTCCCCATGAAAAGATGTATAAAAAATTATGCATGGGCTATATAGTGCTGTTTGTGTTTTCAAGATAATGGTAAAAGTAGCAACAATAACTATGGACTTATCAAACAAAATAGGAGAGTTTTGGAGCGGAAAACCCAGAAAGGCATAACGCAGCCGCATCAATGAGGTCTGGTCGTGAAAATTCAAAGCATCAGCGATTCAGCGTTTGGGTACAGATATACTCTCCCACTCAGCTCGGTATGATGTCAAACTTTTATGATCGCGTAAGTGCCAATGCCAACTCCATTAAATCTTTGACGTAACCTTTGGAAAAAATAACCGTTATAACAATCTCATAGTGCAAAGACGTACGTTGAATGAAACAAAATATTATCGGTAATAATATTGAAATGCGTAGGTAGGGCACCCGGAAAAGCTCAGAGCCAAGTTTTTCATTTGGAAACTCAGAAACATTTTGAAGGCTTATTTGCTGTATACCAATCCATACTTTAGGCTACTATTTCAAAGTAAATGAAATTCGATTTCATGCAACAATATCTTATTGAAGGTCCGGATACTTGAATCCAACATAAACTTACCTCGAAAACTTCTCCTAACTTTGTTGATCACATATGCTGGCACAGGTACACAAATTGAACGGCCAAGGTGACCCTGACCCCACACCCACCGCACAAACTGCCGATAAGCTGCGTGCCTATAACGCCTGCATACATGAACGTTGTTACAATTTGAATTACATCAACAATCGTGAAGATTTTACAGTGAGCAACCGTAACATGGTATAGCAACTCAGCATGCCGATTTTTGACCATGGCGTTAACAAAAGTAATCAAACTCAGTTACATACCTTTGTTGCTGTCCATGCTCTGCTACCGTTCTGTTGTAATGCTGCATATATGCCAAGTAAATAATCACCTCTTCTGTAATAAAAATACTATAAATATAGTTGTGGTTATCCACGACGTGCAAATTGCACATATCGTTTTCGCCTAATTTCGGCAAGGGAAGGTTTTGGTGTTCCCTCTAAGGTTTTAACTCTTCAGATGTAGTCTGCAGAGCTTAAAATTCCAATAAGCACGTGTCTCAACATATTTACATATTAATGTTGTAGATTTTGTACTACCGTTTGGCAGAAATACGCTGTTTCACAATAATTCTATTTCACAAACCAACGAATGTGCACTTTATAAACTTTTTGTACAGAAAACTAGTGTTAAACATTCCTTACTTTTTGAAGCTTTTTTTGGGCTTAATTGTAGCTTGGCATCCTTTTGACAGTGAAACACTAAAATCCGATGTGTCATATTGTGTTGCTACGTCACAAGTCACTTTGGCTGCACAAGTCACTTTGGTTTGATCTGGCATTATAGATTTGATGTTTCATACGGTATGCAGTTTAAAGATTCATAGCCTATTCACTGTTGGCATATACCAGTAGTTCAGTTTATTTTTCATCATTAACGTGTCTGGAATGAAAATGGTTGTGAAAGCTACAATATAGACCTAACATCAATACGGTATACCAACATGCCAATAAACAGGAAAAGGTAACCAGTTAATGCTATGCATAGGTCTATCTATAGCCAGTCAGTCAGTCAGTTCATTTATTTGTCACAAACACAAACATGAAAAGAATACAAAGTATACAATAATTGGTTGTGTGTCATATGACGAGGAGACTGCGAAAAGACCAAACGGTCATCTAGTCAGCAGCCACCTCAAGCTAGGTGATGTAGGCCTAAATAACATATACGTATACAGTAAATACACAAACTAACTGCCTACTGAGAAATGTTAAAGAAAATAAATGTAGCCTATGCTGTAAGCATCTGTTCTTAGTCCAACATCATAATTGTCTAAAACACTGACGTCTAGGTCTAACTCTACAAAAATACTTAATTTACATTAGTCTAACTCTAAACAGCTCAAAAAGCAACTGCAAGTTAGTGAGGGTCTGAGGGAGAACACACATTTAGCTGCCTGACTAGCTTCGACTGACAGGGTTGCCAATAGTAATACCACTGGCTTACAGTCCAGTAGTTTCTGTCGTAAGAGAAATTTCAAGACTACAACATGGCAACTCTGGTACTGCAAAAAACGCAGTCCCTCTCCCAGCCAAAATCGTCACTTATGAGAAATTCGCGCATGCGCAATACCGCACAAACTAGCCGAAACTGGGACTGCAGTACCAGAGTTTCCGTACCAGAATTTGTTTAATGCGGTGATTTGTGCTATTGTTTTCTAGATATGACGATAGGTTTGAGAAGATTTTCAAGAAATACACATATATTAGGTTCTTCAATAAAGGTTAGGTCATACATTAAGTTATATTTGTAACAAGTGGAATTACGCTAGGGGGTGCTGCAGTACCGCAGCACCTTCTGACGAGCCGCCACTGAATTTGCCTATAACCGGCTAGGTCGTATTTAGTTATAGCAAAAATTTGATAAAAAAATAAATAAACGCTTTTATCACACGACAACATACGAAGGAGTTAGAAGCAATAGCCTATTCTTCTTCGTTTGAAAACAAGTCTTCTTGAGCCTCATGGACAGTTGTAGCTTCGATCTTAATTTCAAGTCTAATTTAATCAAGAAATGTTAACTTTGTGAACTGAAATTATCTTCTTAAGCGTTTTTGGATACCATCATTAACAAAGTGTTGCAATTTGCGGAATTTTTGGCCAATGAGGAATATTTTCCACGGTTTTTCATTGAAAAATATGGCTAATTGGGCAGATAAAAATGAAGAAAACCTGATTGACAAGTTTCTACTCAATAGTAAATTATTTTGATGTTAATGTACCTTCAACTGTTTTGTTTGCCCAGGCAAGAACTTTGATCATAAAAAATGGACAATTAATTGTTGACAATGATTTCCCGCCAAGTTTTGATCATTTTCTTACTCATTTGGCTAAGCTTCAGTTTATCATGGAGGTAAGATGAAGCATTAGTTTTAATTTGAAATGAAAGTCTTTACGGCCGTATTTTTTTCGTTATTATGATTTAGTTTAGGCTTCCATCAAAAATTTAGGTCAAGCGTTGATTGGAACGCGAAAACTTCGCGACAAAATTGTTAGCAAATTCACTAAAAGCAGAGTTTTCATCACTTAATCATTGCAATCATTCATTGAACACAAACATACGAGCAGATCACCTTATACCTGATCGGATAAAATTAAACAAAAACTGCATGTTTATCTGAAGGTGTTTGGCTAGCCATCAACATCTCAACCTCCTACTTGTGAGTTACCGCATACTCGAACAATATTTTTGTTTTGACAAAATAATTTAGCAGTAATATTTCTGTCAACGTAAATTTAAATAAACTGCGCCAACTTGCAATCAGAAATGGTATGGCGCAGCGGATAAGACGTTTACTTGCCAATAATACAAACCTGCTTCGACTTAAGCTGGTTGTTGATAAACACTCTACCCAGGGTGAAATAAATTGGGTGAGCATAGTTGCTGAAGTAGAGGCGGCCGAGAGAAACCTGGTCACCCTACTCTCGTTAGCGCCCAAGGCTTAGTACAATGAGTAGAACACTATCTTCTTATCCCTGAAGCTCAGTACGGGATAATCTTACCTTTGCTTACAAACAAAGGTCCTCTCATCAAAGTTGGCCCCCCTTAATTTTGATGGATTATTATAGTAGGCCTAGTAAGCTACCCTGTCTTGTAGCATTTTCACCGCATGAGTTCTGTTAGGATTGTTTAGGTTGGTTTGGTTTTGAATTTTTATCCTTAGACTGACCTTAATATGTTATTCCTGGTAGTTTCGCATACTTGTAGAGGTTCTTGGCTCAGGACCGGCTACCAAGATTGGCATAGTGAAGCTTTTCGATTGTTTGAAGTGTTGTTGCTAGGGAATTATTCCATCCCTTAGGTGCCGCTGAATGGAGAGCAGTCCTTAGAATGCGTTGCTTGATCGCACAGCTCGAGAGTCGAACCAGCGCCGCTTGATCTTAGAGCTTCTTCATTCACGAAATCACGCGCTAACCAACTGAGCTGTCGGGGCGGACGGTTTTAGTCTACTTCAAATTAATATCAACAATACGATTTACAGAGATGGACTAATGAGAATGGAAAGCTGGAACTGATGAAAGACTTTACTGATGATGACTACCTTGAAGAGAATAATGCTTCTGGGGACAGTGGTGTGTCAGAAATGTTTCGACATGTAGAAATAGAGTATAAAAAATTAAAATCTCTTCAAAAACAACTTGAAATGGAAGCACAAATTGATGCTTCGAGCAGCAAACATTTAAAATCACTTAACTTCCTATCAAAAACGAAAGGGCTTTTTTAAAGTAGCTGTTATTTGGATGATGAGGTTGCAGCATGGTCAAGTACAAAAGAAAATAAGATGGATTTGACCTCTTGGATGAACTAAATTAAAAACAACAGTGTCGTAACCCCATTGAAGTGTTATTAAAAACAAATAAATTATAAACTTTTTAATACTTTTTTTGTTCAATTTTGATTCACAATTGTATAGCTTACTGTTACTGCATAGCCCAACTTAATGACAGAAGTTTTGATCATAGCCGTACGAGACCAAACAATTTTGGGGGGGCAGAACGTAAATTTGCCCAAATGTGCATGCTTTTATAGAAATTGCCCAAATATAATGCATGCGGTGCATGATAACAGTGAAAAACTAACATAACAAGATCACTAGCAGTGGCGTAGCCAGTAATTTTGAAAGGGGGGTTTTTGACGGCGTGTTTCGGTTATGGCGACATCCAGCAGAGGGGGGTCTGGGGGGCCTCCCCCAGAAAATCTTGAAAAATTACTTTGAATTTGGTGCATTCTGAGAGTATTTTCAACAAAATGTGGTTATGAATATTCCTGTATAATGGTACTGTGCGGTGGCATAGCAAAAGGATAAGATCATGTTTTCTTTGGCATTTTTCGGAAATAAAGCTACAATTTTCTATGTTTTCTTGTTGTTAATTCCTGGCTGAGATATTTGAATGTTTGGTAAGGGCAAAACTCGCTCTTTGCAATACCCACCCACCCCCCTGGTTACGCCACTGATCACCAGCTAGCTAGAATTTCTTACCAAACTAATCAAGATAGAACAACTGAATTCATCTTTGAAGATACCTTGCTTGTGCATTGCTCGATGCTTCTGCACTTTGGCATGGTAAGTAGGAGTAACAAATATTGTTTTACACACCACAAATAATAAACAACGCCACTTAAATATTCAGTTGTGATGTCATAAAAGACTCAAAAAATAAACATTGCAGGAAACCGGCTCAGGGGGACCATGCAGATTCAGAAAAAAGTACATAACAATAGGGAAATTATAATTAAATGTAATAAAACACAGATATACTACTTCTGTTCAAATAAACTTTGTTCAATCAATTAAAGTAGTTTTGATGATACGAATTTTAGTACAAAAATAAAAAGGTCTGGCAGCACTACTTGTAAAAATATAGTTAGGCTAGGTAATTTGATGACAAAAATAACTAAGCTTGATATATTCTAAGTTTGCATACAGACGGTGACGTAGGATTCAAAAAACCCAATTAACCTAGCAGCGAATTTACATTGATTCAATGTCTGAATATTGAATAATATTCAATCATCGGATTTGCAGAAGACGTCGTTGGATTTTCAAAAAATCGCCGAATAGGGAACTCGCCGAATAGTAGCAGAACCTTTTATAAAAGTAACCAAACAAAGCTAAGCAACACCTTAACATTACTTTTAACAGGTATAACATGTTTTTGTTTAATGTTGTGGTGTTGCTTAGCCAGGGCCTCCAAGAGCCCTGCCGGGCCCCCGTGCAGATGTTGCTGCCGGGCCCCCCAGCGTAACATGTCACGTCATATCTCACCAATCACAAGCAAAATTTGCGGTGCGCGTTCTTACAAAGGATAAATTAGGATAAAGTATTAACACTCCATTATTTCACAAACAATGCACTATTGTAAATATAACTTCAAATTCACAGATACACACTAGTTATACACAAAGATAAAATGCTAAAACACTACATAACACTACATGATGACTACATAGTGTAAATATAGCCTCAATAGCGTTGTCAGATATGGAATTCTGCCCTAATTTGAGGAAAAGTTTATAGCTGTTGAAAACAAAAACTTGTATTTTGGATATTTTTTTTAGTCCTGGGCAAAGATCAAAACCCTAACCTTTCCTAACTCTAACCCTTCCTAACTCTGGCAACACCTGATTGTAACCATGGCAACAAGTGGGTAAAATCAGCCATTTCGAAGATAAAAATTGCAATACTATCCGACATGGCTGAGTGGCTGACATAGCATTGCATATGTGTGCTTACAGCTTTACATTAACATACAATTCCATTTCTTACCTTGAAATCTGCAGAGACTAGGGCAGCAAACTTAGGATGAATGCATTGCTATTGTTCATGACATTAAGAAATACCAACTTCAATATAGGCTAAGAAATACCAACTTCATATAAGAAATACCAACTTCAAAATATTAAAAAAATATTACGCAAAATTGACTTTAACACGCAAATTTAAACATTTTATTGCCCCCCCCCCTGAACGCAAAAAATGAAAATATTGTTGTTCTAAAAAAGGGCATACCCATGAGGGGGCCCATTCAAAAT
Source organism: Aplidium turbinatum (assembly GCF_918807975.1). Lineage (NCBI taxonomy): Eukaryota > Metazoa > Chordata > Ascidiacea > Aplousobranchia > Polyclinidae > Aplidium > Aplidium turbinatum. The sequence continues at coordinate 5,810,723 of NC_137477.1, forward strand.
ACAAAACTAATATTTTATGCAAAATCGACCTGAGCACGCAAATTTAAACAGTTTGTCGGGCCTCCCTAAACTCAAAAAATTGAAAATTCTGTAATTTCAAAAAAGGGCATAGCCTAGGCTACCCATTAGGGGGCCCCATTCTACATACGGAAACAATATTTTATGCAAAATCGTTGAAATCAATCTTTTTATCGCGTGAATTTAGACATTTTGTCGGGCCCCCTTGAACTCACCGGGCCCCGGTGCAATGCACCGGTTGTCCCCCCCTCTTGTGGGCCCTGTGCTTAGCTATGTTCGTTTATGGTTGAAAAAGTACTGTGACCTCCCCACCCGAATTGTTTTATAAAAGTACCGTATTTACCAGATTTATATAAATTCATATTTTGTAGTTGCCCAAATCAAGATGATGCATTTATGGATATTATGAAAAAAATTAAAGGCTTTGTAAATGTTGATGCCGAGGCAACTGCATCATGCCAATTTGGGCAGTTTTATAAATAGACTATGATCAGATACTGCAATTTCATTATTTTTTGTTGCCCAAATCTAAACGATATAGTTATGTAAATTGGAAAATTGATGAATTTTTTCATTTTGGGGAAACTGCCTCACGCTAATTTGGGCAGTTGCATAATCAGACTAATCAGTTTCATCAAATAATTTCATGTTTTCAGCTGCCCAAATCAACACGATGCATTTGTGAAAATTAATAAAATTAGCTATATAGCAAACTTTGCATTTTGATTTGGGCAGTTTCACAGAAGTATTAGAGACATATTTTGGTGGTTGCCCAAATTGGCATGATGCAGTTGGTTAAATGAATTTCGTACTGCAGTTTGATCACCATGCAATACAATATATCTATATGGGAGTGCCAAATTAAAATTTTGCGGCACATTTCTTGTGCAAATAAGAGGCTGTACTTAGTTTGATAGGTAAAAGATATTAATTTATAGTTTTTCTTAATTTATGCAATTTTGTAGCGCTTTATATAGCAACTTTTGCCCTAATAATTGCAAGATTTTGCCCGAATTCGCGACGTTTTGAAACAACAGGGGGGCGGCTGCCCCCCCTGGCTCGTACGGCTAGGGTTTTGATACAGGGTAATTTCACACCCAATGAGAGAGTGATTTGGGTCTGGCATTTCAAAGCAAGACACCTGTAAAAAAACAAGACCCTTTGTCAACAGGAAAATGCTAATAAAGCCATAAATGAAAGAGGTTTTCCACCGAAAAATAGAAGTTGTCTAAACAATAGTACCGGATGAAAATACAACCCCTTATGGGCCATGGGATTTCTCAGATTTATAACTAAATATCTCTAACACCACCGCAACTCTTTAATTACAAACCTAATTTTGTTGACCGAATTAAGTAGCTTACTTAGATGCACATTTAAGAAATGACTTGCATGATGATTGTGATATTGGCCTACTATACAAGTTCCTTTCATTGCTCTGCAAATAACTTAAATTAGGACCTAGACTTTCTAGGTATTTTCAACTGGTCAAAAATAGGCTACCTTATTTCGATCGTATTGTATGCATATGTATGGAAGCCAACTGTAAAGTAAATTTCGTGTTCTAGTATTCATCGTCTTCGAGTGGCGAATAGCAATTTGTTTCGTATTTTACATGGACTGCCTCGTCACATCAACACCAGTGAACATCAAATCTCTTGTGGTATGACTACATTTGAGGCCTTGATGAGAAAGGCTCCTTTTGCGTTGATCAAACTCTGCGAAATCTCAGCTAATAGTTTAATTTTGTCACTCATGAAATCGAATTGTTTTTTATTGTTATCGTTTCATGAACACTACAAACAAACAATGTATCTTGTATAATCTTATTCTACAGTAGGCTACAGGTGTCTACTTGTTTATAGCCTACTGACATAGCCTTTGTCTTATAGTGTGCATGTTGCATGCAAGAGAATTTGTTGAATTGATCTTTTCGCTGCATATGGATCGCGAGTATCTGAAATAAACGTTTAATAATAAAGTGTGTGTAGTGTTTTCACCCTGTCCTATGCCATATCAGTTACGTCCCGTTAAAATCTTACAAAATGGTTGGTGCGATGTTTGTTTGTTTGTTTGTTTATCTTTATCCTGCATTGCGGGAAAGCGGACTTGAGCGCTATGCATCGGTGTACGCCTTCCGACGTACACCTGACCCACGCTGCAGCCGACTGCAATGTCTGTTTCCGGTTGTCTACTATACTTATGACTTAAATTTGGTACTACCCATTACTCGAAATCGATCACTGGGTAGAGGCAATTATCGTAAAGTTTCTTGCCTAGAGAAACAACAGCAAGTGCGGGTGGCTGGAGTCGAACATGCAGGCTTTCGACTGTGAGCCCATTGACTGCAACTTATTCCATCCATCAGGTGCCGCTGATTAGAGAGCAGTTCTGAAATGCGTTGTTCAAGCGCACACTTCGAGAGTTGAACCAGTGCCGCTTGGGCGTTTATTTCCTGTACAAAGTCTAGCGCTTAACCACTAGGCTAATGCCTTAATGAGGCGGTCAAGCAAGCTTACCCATGTCATCAGAGCTGTTCAGAGAATATTTTGGGACCGGTACCAATAAGATCCTTGGACCCTAAATCAAAACATTTATAACAAAAACAAACTGTATTCAAAAATATGTTGTAGTTTTTTTGTATTTCTGGACCTCTTGAAAAGGTAGCGGGCCTCTAAAATTATTTCGGGCCCAAGTACCTCCTAGACCTCCATGTCAACGTTATTGCATGTCATTGACAACGTCACAATGCAGTCAGAGCATGTTTATCATCAGTGAGAGGGTTTTATTCTTGATACGGAGTCTACTGGAAGCCTAATACCAAAAATAAATCACTTGTTTTTATTTATTTGAATATTTTTTAATTATAGATCCATTTTTTAAGAGTAGGCCTATATGGCATTTTCAAAACTTTTACATTTTTTTGCATAGTGTTTTTGTTTCGAAGATAAAATGGAACAAAATTGCTTGGATTTCGAAAAAAAAATTGTTTACTTGAATCAAAATAGAACTAAAGGCATTAAACAAAACCGAAACAAAGGAATGTTAGGCCAAAATTAAGCGAGTTTGTTTGGTTTTAAAGTAAATTTTGCAAATATCCTTAGTTTTTAGTTTTCATTTAGGCTAAGGCTTGGGTGCTTAAAGTTTTGTTGCCACGGGCCACATTTCATTTTTTGCGAGTTTTGGAGGGCCACATTAAAATTTCCACCCCTTTTTGTCCTGGGCTAGAGAAATCATTCTAACATCGCTGGCAATTCAACTATCAAAATCCTTACAAGTCTGCAACAACTTAGATGTCAACTTACAAGTCAGTCAACAACTTAGATGATATAGGCTACAGAATATTAAAATTATTGTCCGGTAATTTTATTTTTGTTGAAATAAAAATAGTGAATTCTGTTTAAATATGTTAAAATCTAAACAGCTTTTCATGGTTAGTTCAAGATGAAATAAGACTTCTCTTGCTCATGCTCTTGCTTGCTCTTTGGAGGAAGATAGTCTCATCAAGTTCTTGTGTCTTCTAAGAATTGAGGCGTTCTATAGAAAAATCATAACATATCAATTAAAACGCTAAAAATTATCTTGCTCCTCATCATCTTCATCTTGCTCCTCATCTTCTTCATCTTGATCAAATTCACGATCATCCGCGTTTTCGTTTTCTTGGTAACGATTGTTCTCCTCACGAGCCTCAAACGCCTCTTCTGGATAATCTTCGAAGTTTTCTTCCTCCCCACCGTTTATATGATCTCTTAAATCTCTCTCGTCTTCTACATCATCAAACTGATCTTCATAATCTTCTCCATAGTGCTGGTGTTGATGTGCCATTTTTAATTACCTGTTTTTTCTCTTATTTTATTCTTGTTTTTTTTTTAGTCCCGAACTCTTTTCATTACAACAATTTTTTCCAAACCAACATCAAACAAAAACATTCAAACAAAACAATCCAAATATTTTCAATCCATCGACTTATTTTTTTCTTTTGAAATATCAAAACTTAAAGTTTCTAATGCAAAGATATGCATTAACGTCACAATGGTTACCATTTATGATGACATTTAACAACTTGTGACATCATAATACTTTAGTTACCTTGAAGAATGGCAAAATTAATCTAATAAAAAGTTAATGAGCTCAAAATTGTTGATACTAAACTCATGTTCAGCAAATGTTTTGCTGAGTCGCAGATGCCAATCGTACAAATAAATGCATAATTTTCGAAACGATTACCTAACATGAGTTTACTACTGGCATCTACAATTTTGTGTTATTTTTTGATTAGACTGACCAGGCGTTCCAACCATTTTGCTTCTAAACTTGTAAACTTCTAAAAACTCCGAACTGCGTTGCCCGACATTGCGTGTGTAGACCTATGCACAGGCCTTTGATGTCATCATGGTATCTGGGTGTGACAGGATCAGGGGCGTTGACAGGGGGTCTAGGTGGTACTTTTGGACCCGGGCCCGGAATATTTAGGGGGCCCGGATTTAAAAGATTTCCCGCGACTTCAAACATTATCAAGATCTTAATATAATCAGATCTAAGGGAATTGCCATCAGAGGTTAAAACAGCCACTTCAGCCGTCAGATGGTAAAGTACCGGGCCCCCTTCCGGGTATAGTGATTTCTCTAACCACGATTTTTTTTTCAAAAACACGAAATATTTGTCTTCACCCACTCTCTAATTCTGAATATATATATTTTTTGGTGGTAGCCTAATCACTTCTAGCTACTTGCAAATCATAGCCATAGGAGGTGGGCGGGCAGGGGGGTGGGGGCGGTTGCTCCCCCGCTGAAAAAAAATGTTGCAAATTTGGGCAAAAATGTCAAGTTATTTGGGCAAATCAATCTTACCACAATGTTTCGATGCCTCACCAGTTAAAAAACTTTACATAATTGTTGAAATTTATGAGATACCGGTACATTAATATTTTCCAATGAATGTAAATGTATTATCACCGACTTTGAAAACTGTTGCATGTGGACGTGGTATTGCAATCTGGGCAGAATAAGTTTCGATTCGACAACTGCAAAATAGAACACTCTGTAAAAATACAGTTGGGAAACAGAGGTAAGCTTATTACTGATATTCACAAACATGTAGGGCTGTAGGCTGCATTTCTTCATGGGTAAGATTCAAAAGCCTTGGCTACTGTGTACTGGTAACTTTACAAGGTTTTTTGTTTTTTCTCAATATCCTACTAATGTAGTTGATTATAAAAATCATTTGGGCAAAAATGTCTAGTTATTTGGACAAATCAATTTTTACCATAAGTTTTCAACATTCTACCAGTTTAGTAACTTTATAGTGTTGCATTTGGTATAAAACACATTTTGCTTTGAATGTAAAACAGAGTATCGACAATTTGAAAACTTTTTTATTTGGTATTAAAATTTGGACAGAATAAGTTTCGATTCAGTATTTGCTGAAAAAAATGCAAAATAATGCTTCGACAAGCTGAGATAAGCTTATTACAGATATTCATTAAAATGTCACACTAGCCTACATTCCTTCATTGGTAGAATTTTGAAACCTTGCTGGGTTCTGGTGAACTTATAAAGTTTTTGTTTTTTCTCTATATCCCACTAATGTAGTTGTTTGTAAAAATATTTGGGCAAAAATATCCAATTATTGGATAAGTCAATTTTACCATGAGTTATGCTATGCGCGTAAAACTTGACTTAAATACTACAAAGATAGCTTATCATTTTTAGATATGGTCAAACAAAATAAGCATTTGTTATAAACTTTAATAAACAACAGTTGTGAGGCCACATACTGTATACACCACTTTTGTGAGCATTGATCCCGGCCACTAACTGTAGTTATGTCCAAAGTGAAAAAGTATATTAAATGAAAACAACTTGTGAATTTTCCTGGATTTAATTTCATGTTTTTGTTTATCTGTTTTTAATTGTTTTCTAGTTTTCTAGGTTTGGTGGCTGTGCAAATTATAAACAGTGACATCCAAACACTGTTTTTGCATATTTTAAACCTTTTGGTTTTGCCATCTTTCCCTTTTGTTGGTGCCAAATTCGTGTGTTTACTTTACCGTTCTCTACATGTTCACGCCAGCAAAGAAAAGTAAAATTGAATTGAATTGAATTAAACAGCAGGGTTCAATTCGAAAAGAAATAAATCAAGACAACAAATTTTGTGTCAAAACGAAACAATTCGAAATGTTTTCGAGCTTAAAATTTGAGAGTCTCAATATAATTAATTGGTAGTCTATATGAGTTTGCGCTGTGGCGCTATATAAATGTTGCTTTTATTATTAATTCAAATTCTTTCCCGGATCGAATTTAGAAATAGGTGGTAAAATTACCTACTCAATAGCAAATATACTCGGACAAAATATATTGTCAAAACAAAATGGACCCATAAAGTAGTGATAGCATTTAGGCCTATCTAGCGCCACAGCCCACATTCATAGCAAAACAAAACAATGCTTCCAGGCGCGGTACACAATAATAGCAAATAAACGTGTTTAGCAAAGTAGGCTACTCATAATGGCTTGAACAAAAAACATTTTCAGGCGAGTCGTAAATTCCTATAAATTTTTCGCTTTTTATAGTTTATCTTGAAAGATGTCAATGGTTCCAAATACCAGCAAGGCCCATGAGAGGGGAGTACGGAGGGTACGGTGTACCCTTGAGGGCTCAGGCCTGTGTTTGTTGGGGGCCCGAAATTGTGATTTTATAGTTTACGCGCAAAAATGTTTGGTTAGGGTTAAATTTCAGAGTACGAACTGGGTTGCACCCGTTTTATTGCAGCCTGATACTATTATTGTGCACAGAAGTCCAATTCTGCAGTAAAATGTGATATGGTGTGCAATATGCTTAAGAAAACATCACACGTTTTACCCAAGACATAGGGGGCCCGGAGTAAGAGGGGGGCTGGAATCACTCTTCGTACCCCTAGTGAAAATTTCTCTCAAAGGCCCTGAATACCAGTAACAACAGCACGAAAGCAGCAGCTGCCGTGCAATGTGTTTTGTACCTATGGTTGCATAACAAAAATATGGTTGCATAACATTATTTTGAATGTTTTGTAACGTTGTTTCAGCGTTTAGATTTTACCCAAACGAAATGTTTTAAAGGTAAAGTAGGCTTCTGCTGTTTTATCGTGATTTATGTTTTTTCCTCGTTATTTTAGGAATAGTTTAGAAGCGGAGTTAATCGAATAAAAATATTTACGTTAAATTTCAAGCTCAAAAGTTGGATGTTTGTTCATAGATATCAAAAGTGGGAAAAGTAACTGGAAAAGGTGATCTGGTACTATGACACTTCCTCGAATGGGCGATCCATCTAACACAGAAAGCAATCTTTAAGAAAACAAATCAATAGCTTTTTTTCTCAACATTTGACCAGGCTAACACTCACAATAGTATTTCAATGAAATTTGATATATGTCGTAGAACAGGTTTTCGTTCATTAGAACTGGTCAGCACAACTGAATCGAAACAAAAACTAGCCTACAATATAAAGATGTCAGCACAACTGGACCAAAACGAACGAAAAATTACATATTAGATAAAAATATTCATGACCTCCATATTCCTTTCTACACTTGCATAGTGCAAGTTTAGCACGATGATGTAATAGAAGCCTTTGTTCTAGATTTCACCGACATAGCATTTCTGTAATCCTCCTGCTTAGTAAATTTTATTTGAGTTTTCAGCTGTTTGCCATTACTTGCTCAAGCTAGTTCAAATTATAGTATTCGATAGTTGCGTTTTTTACCAAAACAATGAATACTAAGTAAAAGATTAGGAGCAAGCAAGTATTTCGATTTATGAACACACTATGGCGCAATTGATCCTTGTGCTGTCCATCTTGCAAGATTGAATCTTCCTCAGACTGAGAAAGCTTCTTTTGAGAGCTCAATCTCAGCAGTTTTGCATACTTATTGAGGCTTTGAACCAAGGACGCGGGCTCGGATTTTGACACAATGTAGTTTCCAATTTATGTTGTCTGTGAGTTGTTCAATTCACTAAGTGCTGCTAAATAGAGAGCAGTCTTTGAAATGCGCTGATAAAGTTAAACGCACTCCCCGAGAGTCGAACCAGCGCCGCTTGATCTTTGTGTTACTTCGTTCGTGAAGTCACGCGCTTAACTAACTGAGCTGTGTAGGTGGACCGACACAGAATCCACCGCACAGGTCGCCTTTGCCCGAGAGCTTTACATTCTCTTCCGAAACAAATTCTTTGGCCATCTTGGAATGCGAAAGGCGAGAATTACTGTAGTGTTCACGTATTTCAGAAACATAGGCTAGCTGAATCTTTTTTTTCGTCAAGAAACACGATCAAGTTTGACTCGTAGTTATAAATGTTTAATAAACGTAACAGCGACACTAAAAAGCAAAATTGATTTCAACCGGAAAAAGATCCACGGAAAAAGCGAAATTAAACAGTTAATGCGATATCAGCAGAATTCTTGTGGAGGTAGTCAAGTAACCAATCAACAGAATCGTTGTCTACTCTAACATATCAAAATGTTGCATTTTTGAACGCATGAACAAGCCTAAAGCCAAGAAACAACAGTGGCTGTTCAAGTGACAACATCACACTTTACACATTGATTCAACGTCTGTAGATGTGTGAATCAATGCAATTTTAACATTTGGACTGTCAACAACATCAAAAAAACGTTACAATGTTGAACCAATGTAAAAAGACAGAAGTTGTCATCCGAATGGTTTCAGAGATAACATTCCCAAAATAATGCAACTGAAGACAATGGGACAGTGTAAAACGTCATGTCAAAACAGGTTTAATCCGGTTCAGTCTGCCCTGAGCTGAGCAAACATTGACGATAATTTTGCTGCTGCTCTTCGCAGACAAAACTGTTGGAGAAGCTGATGGAGACAGAACCCGAAACCTTGTTTGAATCTTTCGTAATAACTCCGATTTCTTGCAATGCAAAATCAACGTGGTTTGATCGTTTAAATACATAAAGTACTGCACAAGTGAACACTGGGACTGACAATCACAAAGAGTTCGATAAAAATAGTGGGCGAAGGTTAGACGTAACTTTAAGAAGTTGGCTAATGGTCACTTTTGCTTTCAACCAGTAGTTTGACGTTTGTTCTACAAAATATCAGTTGAACAATGCGGGTTGTAGCATACCATAAATGAAAAGTTATTGATTGGGTTTCACGACCAATTCGTGCTGAATTGGGATAGTTTGTTCTTGCGTTAGAGGCCGCCGCAGGTCACGTTCCAGCCGCAGCAGCCAATGGATTGTGTGCTCATCGAGCGTTGTTAGGTTTACCATGGCCACCTAAAGATACGGCCTGATTTGTCACATTTTGCAGAAATTTCCAAGTTTTTCTAACTTTAGGCGAACGTTTAAATAATTTTTTCTTAAAATTAGATTTTTACGCTTTCTTTATTCTTTTACCCAGATAACACAATAGGTTTTAACATCCTCACATGTTGAAAAACAAAGAAAAATTGATTTTGTAGATTTTAGTCAGACTGTTAATTTTCAATAACAGTCTGATTTTGCGTTTTTCAACTTACTTTTTCTCGTTTGCTACTGCTTCCCCAAGGCAACAAAAAAGTATTTGTCATTAGGAAACCGCAAAAAGTAAAAACATCTCAAAAAATGTCAGTTAAGCAGTAGCAGTAGCTGTAATCAAAATCTGCAAAATGTGACAAATCAGGCCGCATCTCCAGGTGGCCATGGGTTTACATATCTATCCTTAGGTCGGTATACGGGACACTGGTAGAGAAAGTGGCACGCAGACTTGTTCAAAGTTGACAAATTTAGCAGCCATTTAATCAACTACAGACTCCTATTGCAAGATACGATAATGAAAACGCACATCGGATTCCCAAGTTGTTCCATGTTTCAACAAATAGCAGTTTAATGTGATTTTAAAATGGATAGAAATAAAACTGCAAGCCTTTTTTGACAACTTTCACTAACAGGACAAGGCCAACGTCTGCCTGCAAGCCAACACGCCAATATGAAGCTGCAATAGCTTTTTGAACCGATACAAGGTCAGACCCAGCCGGTAAATAGTGACGTGATAAGTTCAAAGTTCACGAAGTCATCGTTAAAAACGCACAACTTTAACTGGTGAAGAAATAGCACTAACAACATACTCTCTTCACACGGCGGGCAGGAATGGCGCATTTAGCTGTGTATATAACAGATGCGTATAATTATAGAACATCTAAACTGGCAAAGTCATGCAATACCTTGGGTTTCATACTAGATGGCCTCACAACCACCAGACGCAACGCTTTTCCAAGTAGGTAGCGCATGAGTTAGCTAGTTTAGACTTTCTATAACTGCATTAGCTCTGCCAGTAGCATTGAGCTGTCTGTTTGCAATTGCTGCAATTTATCCTTGGAATAACGTATATGTATAAATACATTGTCTATACGCGGTGTGGTGTCCACAGCAGCCCGGCACCTTTCTCTATTAATTTTAAGAGAACCACAGTTGACATTTTAAAATAAAACCGAAAGAAAATCGTTTAAATGCAGTAGCCTACTGGGTAAAACTTTGGGTCCGCATGATTTTTTATATACTATAATTAATTAATTAATTATAGCATGCATCTGAAGTACGTTTGTGTATAAAAGAGGTTCACATATAGCATTCAACTATTGTCGGCACCAGAAATATTGCATTGCCATGGGCAGATTTTCGTTTGGCATGTAGAGAAAACCATATGCAAATTTGACGATCTTTTAACCAAGTCATAAAATCGCTTTTTTACTTTAAACTGATTGTTTATTTGGGAAAGACAGTGGATAAATGGTCACAGAAAACAGGAATTTTTAAATGATGAAAAAACATTTCTTAGATGTATAATATGGTAATACTTGTCTTCCCAGTCAGCAAATCATTTTTTTTACATTAATTCTACGCCTGGAAACGTTGATTCAATGGAAAAAAGAACTAATTTTGCCAGCCAGTAAAAAGCAGGGTTAAGACGGATCTATATTTCATATTGGACGATATAATTAAAAGCACAAAGAAAACTTGACACTCTTGATCAATAAAACTCGACCGCAAGGAAAAGTATCGTCTCCATGAATACAGAATGTGTGGCAGCTCTGGAACAGTGAATTAAAAAAAGTTGATAATGAAACATTTTTTTTTCTCAGGGGGTTGGCCGTTTCTTTCAATCGTGAGGTTGCTTCTAATCTTTAAGAAATTAGGTTTCAAAAAAACTTAATCAGACTTTTTTCACAAGCGGTATTTTTGTAACTTTGTATGGCCGGTGGTTGTAAATTCAGTTTTCACAACTGCAGCAGATAACTATAGAATGAAGATGTGATCAGAAAGCCCAGCATCCTAGTTCGACAACCAGGAACATCAAGAAGGATATGAGGATCAAGGAGGATATGAGACTTAAGGAGGATATGGTCTGATGAGACTGAGGGAAGAACAGCCTTGAAAATAACGCACAGAAGGAACTAATGGTTTTAACTGAAGACGCCTTGGGCACATTGCAGTGGAGGAACATCCGCACCATTAGAGCTACTTAAAGTGGAAGCGGAGAAAACAGGAAAATTAGAAATATATTTTGGGATATTTGCACTCTAAGGATAAATTACCCAATTCAAACTGAAACACTGAGCGGACTCTAAGAATACATATTCCACAAGACATACTACCAGTTAAGCATCGCTAAGACTACATGTAAAGCACAGTATACAGTAAAAGTGGTTCTCACATTGAAATCCAAGCATCGGGGAATGAGAAGATAAGGTTCACATTATACTAAACCTTCGGCACTAATAAGAGTGGTCTGTTGCTTTCTCTCGGCTGCCTTCCATTCAGCAATTCCTTTCACACAATCTATCACGGTTTGAGGTGAGGCCTCAAAGCCCGTAAGTAGATGTCTTGTACGTTGTGCCATCCCACAACAGTGACGATGAATGTGATGCACAAGAAGTGATTATGATGGGATCGTTAGAACATAGTTTGCAACATGACAGGGTGACGATATTTCTCTGTTTTCGTTCTTGATGGGACCATCACAAACACTTATGGGATTCGTTCATCATATTGATAAATTCTGTATTCAGAAACAAAGGGATAAGACAAAAAAATCACCTGAAGGCACACTTTTGTTGGAGGAGTTGTTGATTTTGAAATGAATAGAGATTTCTCAAAACATATCAACCATAACACGTAGCAAACTTCATTGGATTTACGCAGCCAACATATCAGTACTTTTTTACATTGATTTATCGTCTGCAAACGTAAAATTGTAAACGACAATGCAAGAAGAACTAATTTGTTGACTTGGTAAAGTCAAGCTCATTGCAAAACCCAAACTCAACACTGCTGGTAACTTGACATATTAGACTACTGTCGAGTCATGGCGATCTGTATACACAGGCCTTGCCAAAGTGCAAACTGGAGGCCTCTGAAGGCCGATGTAGAAGCCAAAGCTAAATCTACTTCATATCCCTTTGACATGATAGTTTTGAGAATCTGAGAATTTTGAGAACAATTGCCAAAGTGTGACCACTGAATCTCAAATCACTGCAAAACTCTTAGTTTTACATTAAAAAATGACAAATATTTTACTAATACCAGTGTTGCCAGACGCTTTTTGGAATTCCAGCCCAAGTGCCAAAATCTAGTCCATTATTTGCATGGAAACAAGAGCACAAAAGTAGCTCAAAATCCCACAAAATATACAAAAATACTTTATTTTTTAACCACTTCTCAAACTATCAACTTATTCCAGCAATTTTGGCTACGGCCTCCCGTCAAATTTGAAGCTGCACGTTGGTAATGCCTGTGCATATAGATCGCCATGTGTCGCATTAATCTCACCACTCGTTCGTTGCAACATACATTCAGATGTGAAGGACGGCAAATATGGAACACAATAAACTTTCCCTATAATTTCTCAATCAACTCGTAACTTCTGTGCGTGTGGAGTTTATTCGTTGCACTTAAAAAAATAAATAAATATGTAAGAATAAGAAAAAGTGAAGAGCTTTAAATACAACGCAGCGGAGCATTGCACAGAGAAAAGATACAATAAACACAAACAGCCCAAATAGCAAATCAGTATCTTTTATGTTGATTCAATGCCTGCAGACGTTGAATCAATGTTAAAAACGACTAATTTGCTGACTTGGGAAAAGGCTGACATCGATGGCACAGCAACAACGGAACGTTTCCGCAATTTTCATCTATTCAACGTTGAGAAACCAAGTTTCACTTGCAACTTGTGTGAAGAAGTGTTGCTAGCATCAGTAGGTTGCCACGCGTCTCGCCGACAAATGTGACGTCACCGTTACGTCACGATTACGTATGATACAGTGTCTTCATCTGATTCTGCCGTTTCTTTTCACTTTACCCAACTCCGACTTCGGGTCAGGAGAAAATGATGACCAGTTTTGGTTCTGACACAAAGGCGGCGTCACTTGACGTTGTTCGCTGCAGCGACTTGGCTGCGCACTACTCCACTGCGCCGATGACGCAGCAACAAAGCAAACTTCTTTTACTTTCCACAGACGACCCAGAACAGCGTCTATCCATGACTTTAGCCGGTCTCCGGCAATGTGTAAAGAGTTAGACATTAAACTCTGAAGAGCTTCGGAATCTTTCTGCAAACCTAATGTTGTTCGGATGGAATACAAATTTCGGTTTGCGCTGTTCAGTTCCGCATCGTCTTCGACTCCGCGATTGTCCGTCCGCAGCTGTTTATCACCTTCGACACCTTTCACATATTGCACCGGGGTCACAAAGAACTCAACTTCTGCGCAAACCTGGGTGAACTGGCGCTGTATGTAGAACTTAATTGTCCAACGGCCGGGCCTCATCGGTTTGCGCAAGCTGAGGGGGGTTTCGGTCACCCCTGCTGCTTTTGAGGGGGTTCTGAAGTCATTATAATCCGCAACAACATTCAAAGGGTCTATCACGGCAACTGTGACCACAAAATCTTCGTCCCCTTTTCGCCAGCGGGCCACCAAATGGGGGTCACTATTGGGTCCCACTAGCCCACCCCAGTCTCGAAGTGCCAATTCTTTTACGTCCCAATTTGTCCCCACCATGGCCGAACTGAGCCTCTTCGCCAGCTTAGACCCGGCATCGGTTATCTTCAGAGTGGGAAATTGAAACACGTGCACCTGAAATAGATGACAATAGAAAAGTATTCCACAACGATACGGGGTTCGTTGAAACCTTCATCAAAATAATTTATCATTGGATTATCTGGGGAGGTAAAGTCAGTGGAATATAGTATTTTAAGAAAGTAACTTCATACCCAGCAGGAAAAATTGGTCCTTTTTACATTGATTCAACGTCTACATACATTGTAGCAATGTAAATAGCACCAATTTTGTGAACTGGGTTTCTAGCAATCTTTAACATCGACAATTGTCATAACGATATTTCTCTCTTCGGAGCTGGAGCCGTGTGTCAAGATTACCTGGAATTTTCCATCTGGCTCTTCATCTTTCGTCTTTGGACTCCATGAAGCTCCGATAGTCAGAACGTATCCAGCAAAAGTCTCACTGGTCTTGAAAACATCCACCTAGGAAGCGGATGACCAAGTAAAGAAGATGATACAAACTAAATATGCAGCAGACACCGCTGTCGGCAAGCGACCAACATAAGATGCAGATTTTATTTTTTTTGTATCAACACATAAAGTTGAAACACTCAAATTAAGTTTAAACATTAACATTAACGTTTAAAATTTAACATTTAACGTTAAACATTAACATAAAGGTAAACGTTTAAACACAAGTCCAAAAGATTAAAGTCAAAATTCAGCGAGTTTTTCAAACACCATTCAATTACGTCAAAAAGTCACACTACCTCATATATTTTATCCAAGTGCAGAGAGCACTGGGCTTCGTTGTCGCTGTACTTCAACTGGCGAGCGAGTTGAGATAACCCCAGCCTTCCAAACGAGGTGTAGTGGGTGATGGCCGCGTCCGAAACTGAATCCAAACCGTCAAGATGGTCGTAACAATTTTCCCAGTATGAATTAAGTGCAGGCGTGCCGGAAGGGTATTCCCCATAAAGTTTAAAGTCAAGGTGATTCACCTGCCATTCATAAAAGCGTGGATGATGTCAATCAAAGTACGTCACCAATAACTTACAACATTAAGAACTGGATGCACAACCAAGGGATCAACGGTTAAGTAAATCTTCGGATTAAAAAAATCATTTTGCGAACTAATCTTTCCTTTCCGTACCGACCGTAATCCGCTGATTAGAATCACCGATTAACGATGGATTTTGAGCAAAATGGTTATTATTATCGATTAATTATGATCTAACCAGGTCGTTAGCTCAATGGGCCGATTAAAGGATCTGATGTTGGTGCAGAAAAACCTGACATATCACTTTAAAAAATAAAACAAAATTTCTGACGTTCAAATTGCTATCGTCATCAATATAATTATATTTAAAAATAAATCTTGTTTTATGAGCGAACAAACTAAGTTGTTTGCGTTGGCAGTATTTCACCTACATAACTTTGTTGAACCACTGTATAAGTAAACAAAAACAAGTAACGGAAAATATTTGAAATGTTTTTCTTCTGCAACAAAATGAATGCCGCATTTGTTCACAATCATCGATGTGTTTCTCGGCAGCCGATTTGTAGCAAGAATTGACAGCGATAGACACGTGTTTCGCCCATGAGGCTGGGCTCATCAGTATCGCACCGTATTCTGCCACAAATTTATTCGACCACCGCTTTACCAGTCAGTTTAACTCTTATCTTTGTGGAAACAAAGAAAGAGCCAACAAAACCAGCAGGCGCCAGGGCAGAGGACATTGTGAAGAAAGGGGCGTTCTTCCCGGCTATCAGCACAACACTTGATCAGAGTTTGACGTTTCCGAACATTGGCATACGTTCAATTAATATTTGAACATCAAACTAGCTCGCAAGTAACTGGTTTGTACATTTGCACTTTTTTTCATTGATTTAAAGTCTGCAGACGTTGAATCAATGTCATAAAGGGTCTGATTTGTTAGCTAGGCAGCCAATCTCACCACTTCCTGATTGATAACCTCTTCAAACTTCCTCGCGAAGAAAACAGGTCTTGTGGTCTTCAAACGAACCAAGTCGGAGGGATAGAAGTCGTTGGGTGAACAGCCACACCAGTCGACAATGTGCTGGGAATAAGTTGTTGCTGGGTTAGATTAACTCATGATCTCCTTAAAACAACAGATGCAAGAAATGATGTAAATTTAAAACGGAAAAATAAAATCTGTTTTCATCGCAGAAGTGAACCTGAAGTGATTTGTTTGTCGTATCCAGGCTTACACCCGGTGGTTGAAGATTTAAATTAAGTGGGTGGGAAGGCAATCTTCGTGTCCATCTTCAGGCATGGTTTGAAGTGTCCTGGCAAAAACACAGCCGCATGCTCATGAGCGGTGTCGAACCGACGACTCTTCGAGTGCCGTCCCAGGCCAGGGCTCTCACCACTCGGACATGCAACCGAACCCAAAATGATTTCCAAACACAAACGACCAGCTGCATTCAATTGAAAACGTCAACGCTGCAGTGGTAGTCTTTACAATGGATCAGTATTTAGTTGCCGCCTTGTTTCTGTGTAACTAAGCAGCAAACCAGCTACGGAAATCAATGCATGCGGACATAAAGCTTGGTATCGCTGTAATATCTCTTGGTTGCCCAGCCTACATACATCGAGAATGCGAGCTAAATTTTTTCTGTTAGGTTTAAACAATTTTACCAACAGTACTTAATAATGGCACCTGTGCAGCGCCACATCCACAGTGTAAACTGTGCTCCGAGGCGCTGTACGTGACGATGATGATACAATAATACATTCAGTTATAACGTTCCGCAAATTAAATCATTTGCAGGCCAGTTTTGAATTCGTTTAAATTTTTAGCTTTCCTTATACAAATATATAAACAATTCCAGTAGCTAGCAGCAACAACTGGAGGGCTGCGGTTGCCGTATTGAGTCTAACATAAAAAGTTACACTTTGAAATAATCAGTATCAATACAACGGAAAGCTTTTATTGCCAAGCAGAGTAAATTAAAACATTACTTGAGTAATACAAAATCTACTTTCTGCCAGTATCCCCCTTATGGTATACAATACATACAAAGTATCCGGGAGGTGAAAATATCCTTTGTTGTATCTTCGATAAATCGTTTGTTTCATTTAAGTAATTTTTTGAACATTATTGTAATAAAGCTTTTGAGGGTAAATAATTTAAAATACCTTGTACTGGCACTTGCACCCCCTGGCACGGTTCCAGTTAGTCACCCTCAGGTTATTGTCAACAAAAGTCTCACACCGGTCGCTGTTCTGAGCCAGAGTGTGGAAGAACGATTCCGCCGGTAGAAGGGTGTACTTGTACCTGAAAGACAACGTTTCGACAATAGCTGGTAAATGCATCTTCGGTCGAAAATAGTTTTATTTTAAAGATTTAGGTTCAATTTTGGCCGAGATTTTGTTTCGAAGTTTTGGTTGACCTTTAGTAACCTCTTTTGGGCAACCTTTAGTCGACCTCCAACCTTTCGGTCGTGAAGCTTCACGTGACAGAAGAAAATGAAAGATGTCGTTTAAGTTAACTTAACAGTATGGCATTTGCCAATTGAAAAAATACAGTATTCATGAGGCATCGTAAATACTCATAGCTTCTTTATAAGTTTGGAACGTTTTTTTTTAAAGGGATGTTCATTGTTCAATAGCCCATTATATGAGGCACTACAGTTCAATCTTTACGTTGTTTAACATCTCAAGAGCGGATTGGAAGTCAAAATAATTACGACTACAGGACAGCGAAGAGAGTGATATAACCAAATGAAGAAAAGAACACTTCACTCACCAATGCTTCAGATCTGACAGCAACTTATCCTTGCCGGTTATCACATATTGGCAGAACTTCCTGTTTAAGGCCACCCAGTCGCTTCCACCGTTCACTGTGATTCCTGGAAATTGCATACTATGAATGTTCTGTACTCGTTCTGTACCATCTCACACAGTTCTTTTATCATTTGGTTCAAACTAAGCTAAGATGGGAATCCGAAGTGTTTGCCTTAGCATTTGGGCTACGAGATTTCAGTTATCGGTCAATACAACTATAAATCAACTTATGTGATAAAATGTAACATTGTTTTCGTGTAAGCACTAAGCAAGAGAGTATATAAATAAATAAGTAAGCATGCCGTGTTTATGACAAACTGGATAGTATTACACTGAATCAGAAAAATCAGTTTTATTAATAGAACGATTAGAACTATACAGAATTAATAGTTCTATCAATAAAACTGATTTTTCTGATTTAGTATTATACTGTCCACTTTGTTTCAAATATTTTATCACACTACGCGTCCTAATCGGATCATCAGTGTTAAATCATAAGAATATTTGATGAAAAGTTTAATAACGAAGTTTTGTTTTGGCATGCCTTGTTCAATTTACAACTTTACATAATAAGTACATTTTTATTACTTAAAAAACAAAACATAGAAATTGGTTACTTAGATGAAAATCCCGTTCTCGAGATTTCTGTTTAGCCTTGACATCCAATGCAATGAACGCAATGCTCTAACAAGTTTGGACAACTGGAGCAAGCAAGCAGCATGGCTATTTGTGCTTCAGTTTGTAAAGCCGGATATCCGCTTAGGTGTAGCCTACATGTGGTGGTGAAGTAGCAACGTTCACAAACAGCAAATCAACCATTCTTTTACATTGATTCAACGTCTGCAAACGTTGATGAGCTGTCTGGGTGACTGTGGCTGAACTGCTCCTATATATCGAAGCTAATGTATAATGATCACAGGTAACGTTATAAATGTCATTTTTGACATTCAAACTGGTGTTTTTAGAGGTCGTGGTAACCGAAGGGTGCACTTTTAATGTAAATCAAGTGCAGCTGGCAAAATCCATATATAGTACATTGATTTAGTGTCTGCCAACGTTGAATCAATAAAAAAACAATAAATTTTGCCAGCTGAGCTTTCTACATGGCTTGAAAACGATCAAAATGTCTCACATGCATGAGAATCTAAGTTAGCAATCAGTTCTTTTTTACATAAATTCAATGTCTGCAGGCGTAGAATCAATGTGAAAAGGGACTGATTTCCTGAATGGGATACAGCCCGCTATGCAACGTATTGAATATGAATTAACGTAGCAACCTTTCGGTAAATCTCGTTCTCCCAGCCTCCACATGTGCTGATCGCATTCCACAAACACACGGTTCAAGCCCTGGCAAAGTAGAGCAAATAGTAGAAGATTAATCGCTGTTTGATCTGCTGTAAAATCCTGGTTCACAAAACTACAAAGCATTCAAAAGCAGTGACCACTGACGAAGAGTTGTAGTTTTTTATTTAGTCAAGTTTGCGTCGCTTAAATGTCACCAGACGTTGAAATGATGCAAAATATATAATTTTTCCGTTGGAGTACAGCTAGATACAATATATATGTACTTAAGGCATACCTTAAATGCCTAGTAGCAAATTATAGCCGTCGCAAGATTTGCAAACCATGGTTGTTTAGTTCAAATCAGATCCAGCTGGCAAAATCGCCCTTTTTAATAATATTGATTCAAAGTCTGTATACGTTGAATCAATGCAAAAAGGACCAATTTTGTAGTTGGGATAACTCTGAAACATTACGTTCAATCAATCCATGTGGGCCAGCTATGTATGGCACGGAAAGGAAGTAGTCAAGAAAAAGATAGTTTACTAAAGAGAAAATTGCAGGCAAAACCGCAGAGCACCTACAATCGATTTCTAGATTAAATTAATTCAATTTTAATTATTCACTCTTTACACGTTCGATTTTCTTTTACAAAAGCGAGGTATCCAACGTGTAAATTTGAACTTTGTCACAACTCAGCTTAACTTACTTCCACCCACACAACAAAGTCAGTCATTTTTACATTAATTCAACAGTGGAATAAATGTAAAAATGATGGCTTTTGTTGTCTGGGGAAGTATTATGTGACGATATTGCCTGCCAATGGCAACGATTAGAAGCAAACATTTCAGCAGATTCAGCCACCAACAGATATATGTGATTCCACGCACTTTGTGCAGCAAACCACTTTTGGTGCAATTGATTAAAGACGACACTAGTGATGTGAGTCGTTTTTGCATTAAAAACATATATTTTATACAAAACATTAAAAAAACATACTAAGAAAACTTTTTTTGTGAAAAACCTTTGAAAATTTTAACTTGCTGAAAGAAGGCTTTGTATTTTTTGGGTTTGCACAAGTGCAACCGCTTCGGTTGCTTTAAGTGCAGGTTTTCCAAGCAACTTTTAAAGACATTCACTTACAGCATTATATGATTTAAAAATCCAAGTTAAAACTAATATAATTTTTAACAAGCTAGTTAGCAGCTATAATTTTAAAGCTTTGCTTGTATTTTTACTTATACAGTTATTTATGATAATCATTTCAAATCAAATACAAACAAATTTATTTTCACACGATTGAAGTGACTAACTGTGTGAAAATAAATTCGTTCGTATTACAAGACATGTAACCGAGTCGTTCATATCAAGCATTGTTGTGGGTTTGACACCTGTCAAGATATTTTATTTTCTTGATTATTTCAAATCGGCTTTATTTAAAAATTATAAGAAACGACTACAAATGGGAATATAAATACATGAAAAATGTAAAATAACAAATAAAAAACTAGTAAAAAACAATAACTTAAAAAACAGTTATTCAATGCCTCTAAACGTCAAGTTAAATCGAGGAAAAAATGAAACCAATCTATTATTCAGCTGTATCACCTGTTTCCTTATAAATTTTTCATCCTCTCTGCCATGGGATTTCATGAAGTTCTTATCCCTATAAGTTGATAGGAAGTCAATCTGAAAAAAAAACAAGGTTGCCAAGTCACAATTTCATTTCTCGAGTAAATTTTTCCTTTTGAAAGGAAACTTTAATTAAAAAAAACAGATTTAATCTAGCCATGATTTAATGTTTTGTTTAAAAAATACACTTATTTTGACATTTTGTGAATAGTGACAGTTTTCTGAATACAAATTAAAAAACCTAAAACGTCGGCTGCATAGCCGAGTGGTGAAAGCCCTGGGACGGGGCTCGAAAGGGCGCTGGTTCGACACCGCGCAAGAGCATGCGGCTGTGTCTTTGGCAAGACACTTAAAGGCATGCCTGAAGATGGACACAAAGACTGGCTTCCTTGCCTTCCCGTCCACTTAATTCAAATCTTTAACTACAGGGTGTAAGCCTGGATACGACAAAAAGAGCCTCAATGCAGAAGCTAATCCCATGTTTTTGAGAACGTTTCGTAAATTAACTTTCTGCAGACGTTGAATCAATGTAAACAAGGGCATATGATGGCTGAGATGGTTAATTTGTTCTACAGTATAGCCATTCTCTGCTGTGAATTGTCTCTATGGTAATACCGAAAGTACAAACACAGTACGTAGCACCGCCTTGTTTGCCCAATGGGCGTCTATAATGAAACGGCGTTAGGTTTGGTTGGAATTTCACGACAATGATGACAAGTTATTGAAATCATCAAAAAGTTGATTATTATGCGTTTATATCGCATGGACAACGAAACATCAACGCCAATTTACATCATGACAAACTACTGTTCTTCTTCTTCGTTTGAACCTTGTTCTTCGCCACTTCAAGGGTCGAGGGGCTCTGCCTTTTACCACCCTTGGGCAGTGGCGGCGACGCGGTCTAGATGTTTGGGCAGGTGTCGAGCAGCCATTGAATTGATTCGTCATCCAATTCACGCAGACCACGCACACCATTTGGCGCATGGTAGATGGCGCAGTTACAGATGGTATGGTCTACGGTTTGTTCCTCCATGCCACACTCACAGATCGCGGATGGAGCCATCCCCCATTTGTGCATGTTGAAGCGAAATAGTCCGACGCCAGTACGCAGGCGGTTGAGCCGCACCCAGGCCTTCCTTGGCAAATGCATTCCGGTTGGATGGTGGCTGGTATCGGAGATGAAACTTTGGAGTCTTGAGGAGTTCTTCTTCCACTCCGAGCTCCATTGGTGATCCGCCCACGTAGCCGCACTGATGGATTGGAGCTACTGTAATTCGAGCTAACAAAACATACAATTGAATCTGTGCTAAAAACATACATCACACCGTCTAAAGTTGAAAAGTACAAAAAGCAAAATTGAAAGATTTCTGCTTTCACGTCTATAGATATCATCAAAGATCCAGACAACAAAGTTTGTCATTTTCACATTAATTCAACATCTGCAGACGTAGAATAAATGCAAACAATGACCGATTTTGCTGTCCGGGGAGTACTCTTATCAAAGACATTGTCCAGAAATCACCCAACTCCAACTTCATTAAAACTACAATTTTACAATAAAGCTGGAGACGCGTTTGTTTAGGCAACAATAAAAGTGTCATAGAGGCAATTTTGCACAATATTTCATTCTGTGATAACAATGTTTTTTTTTTCCCTAGCAACAGCAACACTCATAGAAATTACGCATTTCCTCGGCGGAAAGTAGACAAGCACAGCAACACACACAAGCATAGATCACAATGCTGTAAATCGAATTCTGTTGACAAGAGATTTCAACAATGGACTCCAAAGTCACCAGACTTTATGACAAAAAAAATTGAAGCTGTGAAAAAAGACCACATTCAACAGTAAATTTTAAAACGCTAAAAAACAATTTCTGTGACATATCTCGCTTTAGATAAAGAGGCGAACTGAACAACTACAAAAAACAAAGTCGAACATATCAGATGCAACACTTTGTTGTGGTTTCTTTCAAGGAAAAAATATCTTATGTAATGCAGTTAGATATTTTTTCAGTGAGAAGCCAAAACCATTTGAATGTGTGTGACTTGTATTCGTAGACGTTAAAAAATGTTATGGAATTTCTACTCACCAGTTTTTTGTCATTTTCAATCGGAAAGTCCAAGGCACTGAGGTTAATAAAGAAATCCCAGTCGTTCCAAAGATAAAGAACATCTTTCAACGCACGGAGGAGCATCTGCAGCAAGCTGGAACCCCCCCAGATCGTTGCCATGCGCCAGGGGGCCACTTTGACATTCATGTACTGTTTTGTTTCTTTCAAAACTTGTCTAAAATTTAAGAATGGTAATGACCAAAACAGCAAAAAACGGATTTTATTGTCAGGTAAGGAAGTTATCTTCACTTATCAAGTAAACAAAGTCAGCCAGGTTCGGACACTTCTATAACCAATGCTTTTGCCATCGCAGCGGCAGCTTCTTCAGAGTCTTCAGAACATTCTATTTGAATAAGATAATGAGGAAGACGTCTTGCGTTTTCCGTCGGCAAAAGCTTAAATAAGTTATAAAGCTTTCCGAATCCAGATGATTTTATTTACTTGTCATGTTTAAGCGTTCTAATAAAGAGCCCTAGTGTAACTATTCAGTCTCAATAACATAGAGAAATCGGAAAAGAGATAGAGAAACCGGCTTCTACCCAGACAGCAATTAACTATTTTTCCATGCAAAAATGGTTGATTTGCTGTCTGGGTGCATTATCACTCTTCTTCGTTTTTTTTTTTTGGGGGGGGAACTTTTTTGAAGCGACTCGTCGTATCAATGGCAAGCTGCAATTACTCGAATAGCAGTGCAGGGCGTGGTAGAAAATCCTCAAGCTGTGAAAACTAGTGATCACACTATCAAAGCATTAAATGCCTATTTATCGAGGTGGAAGCATCAACAAGTGATATCAAAACTGATATTAAATGAATAATTTAACGTCCCACCTGGCGCCATAACAAAAAGCGATTAGCCATTATTGCATTGATTTAAAGTTTGCAGACGTTGAATCAATGTAAAAATACTGATTTGCTGGCCGAGTATTTGTTGAAAATAAGAAAATCTTGAAAAAACGATGAAGCAATCCATAGTGTGGATTCGAATAAAAATATATTACGCTATTATCAACAGTTAGTGCTGTACTACAAGTATGTAAACTCTGATGTACTTGAAATGTAACTGTGTAGCACTAGACACACATCACATGCATTAAGATTTTATGGTCATAACCATAACTCAAAAGTACAGCATAAAAGCTGCTTCACAAGAATTTAACTCGTAGTAAATTAATCGTAATTACCTCAATAGATAGTCTGATCGTTTGTCAACATGGATGTAATAGTAGTGGTCTCTGTGATACATAACACGGAGCAGGCGCTTGAACTGACGAAATGACCGCCCATGAACAACCAGGATGTAGCAAATGCGAACCTTTGGTAATGACTCATCAACCGAGGATGGCATTGGGGCGTGGAATACAAACTTGTAGTCGTGAGGACATGTTCTGCAAACAAGAATTCATCATTTTTAATTGTAATACGCCAAGCTGTATTACGAAAAAACATTGAAATACGATATCCGACGGTTATCAACAACCGAATATAGCGATAGAAACTGGTCATTCACATGCATAAACAACAAACTATTCCAAGTTGTCATGTGGATTTGACAGGTTACTTGTTGGTGATAGGGAATGAAAAGTATGGATTATTGTTTCAAGATTAAATCTGACGATGTTTGAAGCTAGCTCTCGCTGTCATAGGTATTGCTTGCACATGTTCATTTTTACCGATCTATGGTACGATGAGGTATATTTCATTTTAGAAACGATACTGTAAAGTTATCATTGTATTGCATTAATTATATTTTTGCGGGCGGGAAAAAGTTACGAATCGAGATAGAAATTCCTGAGTTAAAACGTTAGACTTTGATAAAGTTGTGTCGGTAAATGCTACACATGATAGACAACAGAAGAGCCACGTAAAAACAACAGCATATCGGAGACAATTTGCCAACAGATATGAATCATACCTTGGCATTGACTCTGGAAAGAGCATCTTTTCTTGCAGTTGACAAGCGACGTCCGATATTTCCTGCTTGCACTTGTCAGATTTAGCCCTGGTGATGGCGGACTGGGCATCCTTGTGGGTGACTTCACAGCTAGAGAAATTGAAAACAAAATGCGTTTGAGAAAGGAAGACCAAAGAAAACGTGGGAAGACAATATGAAGGATGACTTGACAAAAAAGGAACTTAGAAATTCAAGTTGCCAATATAACTGCAGGCAACTGGTCGACCTCTGGTATGTCGGGATGAAGACCAGGCTTTTTTAATCTGTAGCAAGCCATGGCGAATATTTATTTATTTGCATAGCATTGTAATATGAAAAAAACAACGAGGCTACCGCTTTATGTCAAATTCAATGATATCCAAATCACAACGAGATAAAGAAAACAATGAATATAACAACTAACTAAAAATCAAACAGCAAAGATAGAACAAGATAGTGAAATTTAAGCATTAGACAACAAAATCCGTCAGTTTTGCATTGATTCAGCGTCTGCAGACCTTGAATCAACGTAAAAATGACAGATTTTGCTGTCTAGGACGCACAACGTACATAGGTTGATACTTGACGTCGTCATAGGGTCGGACGCCAAACACGTCGGCATTTTCTTTTTTCGGTTGCCGAGGAACACGAATTTTCTCATAATGATCCTGCAATGGTTTAATTTGTGATGGTGTTGAAATGTTAAAAAGTGATTAAATACGAATAAAATGCTTGCAAAAAAGTTTAAGTTTCCCTTTAATCAAACGTACCGCTTCCAATATCGTGATATTAATCCAACAGAATGAAACGAATAGTTAGAATTATTACTGTGGTGAATTCCTGCTGTCATCACGACACCAATGTAAATATATATTCTTTTCAAATGACTATGTAAATATTCCAACAAATGACTCTCTATTGCAGTAATTATCTTTTAAAGCTACATTGAAACAGTAGATACAAAGTCGTATTGACGTATTACACAATTTCATAAATTAAAAGCTATAGAATATTTGCACACTCGAATCAAAGACTTTAGCTTACCGTAATGCTGATTTGCAAAAATCTGGGCTTTTACCTTTAAATTTTCGTCTTCAATGATGCTGTCAGCGTTGCCTGCATGCTTCAAAAATTCTTCACGAAACTTTGGATTTTTAGGATTTAATGCTTCTAAGTCATCATAGTGTGGCTTTTCTCCTTGCAATAATGCATTGGCTGCCTAGAAATAGGACACAATATATCTATAAATCCACTGGGAGAAAAGCATCATCATGTGATCTGCATTTAAATTTCAAAAGAGTGTTAATAAAACAATTTTTAAACTGGAAGTTTAAACAGAGCATAGGACTGGAAGTGGAAGTTTAAACAAAACAGAGTTCTAATGGGCATAAGCTACATGTGGCATTAATGTGACATTCTGTCTACTTCTTGTGGTTGAGAGTAACATATTAGCCAATTGCTATGGCACCTGTTCGAGATAAATATTATGATTGAATTCACTCATTTGAGTAACTTCAATCATCTTAAATAATCACCAGTTAAGTGATGAAAGTATCTGAAAAATGTTTAGAAATTCCTGGCTCAAAGCTCCCAGTTGACAACATATAGCTTGGTAAGATGTTCAGTTGTATTGTAAGTACCGGTATGTCAAAAGTGGAAGCAGGTGGCTAGACCTTTTGCTGCTTTTTGTTGCATTGAACTAGGCTATTGCATCATACTGTTCATTGATGTTTACTAAATAGGACAACTTTCATAGAATAACCAGCATACCTGCTTCTTTCTTATCATTTGAATCTGTCTTATTCTTTTAATTTGCTC
Organism: Aplidium turbinatum; assembly: GCF_918807975.1. NCBI lineage: Eukaryota > Metazoa > Chordata > Ascidiacea > Aplousobranchia > Polyclinidae > Aplidium > Aplidium turbinatum. The sequence goes on from NC_137477.1 coordinate 5,837,363, forward strand.
TTCTTCTAACAAAGAAGGACTGGAAGTGAATGTGATAAAAACCTAAAAAAAATTCTGTAATTATACACCATCAGTATAGAAATAGTGTCATTAAAGGTGTACACAAAACTAAAAGGGAAACATTTGAACTTTTACCTGGCTTTTTTTTTTAAAACGTGAAGAAAAGTAAACCATGGGATAGTGGGATGTAAAACAGCAAACATTTAGTTGCTGGATCTCACTCCACCTTGGGAAAAAGAACTTTAGTTGGAGGTGGTGTACAAGTCTCTGCCGTGGTCAAAAATGCCATGACGTCATAGATTAAAAAATACTAGGTGAAGTGTGTGAACAACTGTATTTTTGCTTTGATACTTTCTAACCCTAAAGCCTGAAGGTTAAAATTTAGGTTGATAAAATAACCAAGGAAAGGTGAAGCAGTGAAGGCATAAAACAGCTTTTGTATGGTTGAAAGGTAACACTATTCACCCTATATTTCTTGGTAGATTCAATCTATGATGTCATAGTATTTTAACCAGGGTGGAGAGTTGTACACAAGCTCTGTTTAATTATTATTCCTGATTAAAGATATACAACACTGGTTGACATTCTTCACAACAATACCTAGTAATCTAACATTGAGAGCTTGAATTGCATGGAGTTTGATCCAATGCAGTTGGATGCCTTCTGATGTGCACAGCTCAACACATTTCCCCAGTTAGAAAAAAAGCCTTAGAAATCCTTTTGCTTTTTGCGACAACCTACCCATGTGAAACTGGGTTAACTCTTGTAAACATCAAAACTAAGTCGGGCAATCGTTTGGATCCAAGAGATAATATGCGTGTGTCTATCTCAAAGAAAGTACCTCGTTTCAACATGATCATTGACGAAAAGCAGCAACAAAAAAGCCATTTGTAGATTGACTGATGAATATTGTTGAACTTATAAGACTGTTTTTAATGCATACATTCAACACGTAAGTTATAAATACACTGCGTTTAATTCCTATTACGGTATTACAATTTTATTTGCTTCCGTCGGCCATTGTAGACAGGGGGTACGAGAAATTTTCATAAAAGCTTAAAGGGTATGATACGATCGCTAAAAAGATTAAGAAACACTGTTCTAAGCTAACCTTCTGTACAGCGCAGCCTTAACATCGAACACAAGAATCAAAAAGTTGAAAGCTAAACAAGGTAAGAAACTTGTCCAATGAGATGTGGCAAATACAATAAGCAAAAAATGCACGGAACTAACCAATAAGTAAATGCAAAGTAGCTAAGATAAACTGCAAGCATGCAACTGCCTGTTTAACACAGGATTAACAATAGATAAGCAGGCCATCTAAGATTTATATTTAGAAGTCAGACCTGCCTGTGTAGTGTGTAGTCTGGATGTGACCTTGAACTAAGCGATATTTTTATGTGTGTGTACAATCAATCTTTACTGTTGATTATTACACTTAAGTCACATTTCCGATATTGAAATACAGCTGTTCAACTACAGTCCAAATTACCTTAATATTTGCCCCACTTTTTAAAACTTAGTCACCTCTTAAAATTTACTGTAGCCTATATAACATTGAAATAATCTCACCTGAATAAACAATAGAAAGCCCAACACATAAAAAATTACTTTCCATTCTCGATAGAATCTTCTCAGGGATCGTATCAAGCCCATTGTAAGAAAAGTTTCTGACTTCAAAAAGACAACCTAGCTTCACAAAGAGGAACAACCAGCTTGGCTAGAAAAAAAATTAATCCTTTTTACAGAAAATAGATACAATAACCTACTGGTTACAGGCCTCGAAATTCGTTTTTGTTGACGGCGGACAAACGTGTCTGGTCTGAGCAGCTATCTTGGCGAACAAATTAAGTCTCACGACGGACACACCAGTTTAGCATCGATCGTCATGCTTAATCACTTTATCTTGATAATTCTTCGCCATTTGAGAACTATAGCTACGGATTAAAAGGCTTTTCAAAATTGCAGCGAAGTCACTGACTCTGAAAAGCTTTCATCAAAATAACAACGTGCACTTGAAGAGTCAAAGCGTCGTGTAGCTGTTCAATACGCCGCATAACTAATTAACTTACGCCGAACGAGGTCGTGTGGCTTCTTGCATCACAATGCTCTGCGCACGAGTCGGAAAACTTCTACACTGAAACGCTACTATTTTCTGTTGTGCAAAGTTTCACTAAGCTTTTTTCTTTAGGTTTATTTTTGCGCGTCATGTGAGCGAAAGTGAATTTTTCCTGGGCCTTTTCTTTCTTACTGTAATACCAAAACTAAACAATTTTTGCGTGTCATGTGAGCAAAAGTGAATTTTCCCTGGGCCTTTTCTTTCTTACTGTAATACCAAAACTAAACAAATTTTGCTGCAGCTTGCTGTAATAGCCGACTCGTATAATCTAATTTTGTAACCAACCTTGCCTTATCAATATTACTCGCAGATCAAAGCCAGACATTGTGACGTAAGACTTGAACTAAGTTGCGCGTGATTAGTGTAAAAGTACCGGTACTCCCATCGACGAAGAATTCACCTTTGTTACACTGATTCAATGTCACCAATCGTAAATATCGAAAGTTTTCCTGCTTGAATGGAAGCCAAGGGATACAGTATTCACATTTTCTAGATGCGCGCTAGAATGCACGGGAAATTATATATTCGCAGCAATTGTTCGTGCTATGCAATGACGATTTCTATCGATATTTTTCGGCGGACAAATATGGCCGATCTAAACGGTACTTCCCGCGGACATCACATGCTGTGACGGCGGACATGACTGCCGTGTCCGCCGTGAATTTCGAGGCCTGGGTTATAACTTTCACTCATTCTCAACAATTTGTCCATCAACCATATCCTACTATTCTGACAATGGTTTGCAATAACTTTTCGACAATGTGTACAGTATTAGCAATTGATGAGTGGTCTGTTTTCTTAAAAATTAACAGAGTGCATGACTGCATGCACCGTTACCGGTAACCTATATTTGAGTTTAGCAGCATATTTACAGATGTTCGACATCTAGTGGATGGAGTAATTTCCTGGCAACAACACTTCAACAATTGGAACGTTCACTCTGTCGATCTCGGTGACTAGACCTGCGTCAGTGGTTCAAGGCCTCTGCAACTAGTATGTGAAACTGCCAGGATTAAGCTCTCAAAGAAGCTTTCCTAATTCGAGGATAAAGATTAATACAATCAATGGAAGCTATGCTAACACTCATATTTTTTTCCTCAGTGGAAGTTTGGCTTTTTATATAAAAATTACACATGCTGCATTATCATTATTTTTTCACTAACAGAAAAACATAAACCTCAAACACTTAATCACCACTTAGCTCTCACGATGCCGGAGCAGATTTTAAAAGTTATAGGCTGAAGCTGAACAATGCAGGCCCGTAACTAGGGGGGGCGCAGGGGGGCAAAGCCCCCCCTGCAAAAATGTTAGCCCATCCTGGGAAGAATGATATTAATTACCTATTTTCGCTGACTTTTCAGTTCTATACCCAATGGGTTGTTTCATTGTAAACATTGTGCGTTTAATAAGAATAAAGATGTGGTCGAATGTTGTGTTAAACAGACAGACTCGAGATTTATTGCTTATTAGATCCAGAGTAGGCCTACAGTGCAGTAGATAGAGAAATAGTGCAGTTTCTGGCAGTAAATAAACTGAGTTTTCGAGGTACTTATGATAAAATTGTGCTTGAAGAGCGAGGCTTGCTCATAAACTTGTTAATTACACCATGAAAAAAGATTCCAAGTTATCACAAATTGTCAAAGAAATCTTTAAAAACTCCTAAAAACAAGTTCTGCGCTCTGTTGATGAAAAAAATACTCGGAATTTTAAAGCCAGCCGATACCTGCCACCAGATGTGCGAAACAGACATAAATAAATCGTTAAAGTTGATAGACACTTCAACCAACATGATTCAGTTACTATGTGTACTAGGGTGTACCTTAAAAAAAAAAAGTTTGATAATTTATATATGCTCTCACCCCCTACATTTGTGCCATTTGACCTAAAAACAATGTCTGTTAAATTTGAGACAGATCCATTGATATTTAGAGGTCAACCTGGGACTTTGAATTTTTATACTGGGTCATTCCATGCCAAGCGTTCTAGACCTATCAGTTTGACCCTCTTCGATTTTGCTTAAACTTTGTTAAAATGTTATTTGGCATGATTTAGCCATGCATTACAAATTTTAGCTCAGTATCTATTATAGTTTTGAAAATGTGATGCTTTAAAGTTTTAGGTACCCCCTAAACTTTTCCACATTCGGTTTTTGGATCATTTTCAATTAACCATATCTTTTTCTCCGAAGGTTATATAAAGTTTAATTTTTGTAAAATGATTCACTTTTAGCAATATTACATGATTGCATTGTCAAAATACAATTAATTTGCAGCATAATGGAGTAATCAAGCCTCAAAGTAGCTCTTTTCTTCACCAAAAGCAAATTTTGTGCCATATTTGGAAGTCTGTAACTTTTTTATGAAAAGTAGGATGGTTATTATATTTATCATGTATGCTCTTTCCCTACCAGGCAACAACTTCACCAAGTTTGATAAGTAACATTATATTTGTTAGAAGGTTACAATGCATCAAATTGTGCACCCCAAGCAATAAAGCCAAAATAACGCCATCTTGTGCCTGTGGTATAAAAATACCCCTGTAAAAAGTGTTTACAAAATAAACTTTTTAACCATTTGAAGAACATTAGCTAAGGAACTTGAGTACAAAGTTTTGACTTTGTCACTCAACTATAATATCATTATATATATATATATCAACTGTACTATAATATCATGGATTGTACAAAGTAAATTGTGACAATACATTAATATGCACAAAATTCTTGGCAAAGAATGATTTTTAAAAACTAAATTTAACCTTACGGTGTTTGCCTGTTATCGCCCCACCACATTTGCTTTTTGACTACTCCGGCTCGAACCTCCTACATAGGGTTAGGAAGCAGATGTGTAAAAAAACGTTAGAACAATCTATTGAGGTAGATGAGCAATGGGTATATAACAGCAAACGAGTATGTTGACCGCCTCCCAGTTCTTGTTTCTGGTAGAAGAAATTTTCACCTCCATTTTCACTTAAGGAGCTGAAAATAAGGCTTTTTTGCTTGGGGTGCACAATTTGATGCATTGTAACCTTCTAACAAATATAATGTTACTTATCAAACTTGGTGAAGTTGTTGCCTGGTAGGGAAAGAGCATACATGATAAATATAATAACCATCCTACTTTTCATAAAAAAGTTACAGACTTCCAAATATGGCACAAAATTTGCTTTTGGTGAAGAAAAGAGCTACTTTGAGGCTTGATTACTCCATTATGCTGCAAATTAATTGTATTTTGACAATGTCATCATGTAATATTGCTAAAAGTGAATCATTTTACAAAAATTAAACTTTATATAACCTTCGGAGAAAAAGATATGGTTAATTGAAAATGATCCAAAAACCGAATGTGGAAAAGTTTAGGGGGTACCTAAAACTTTAAAGCAGGGGTTCTTAACCTTTTTGTCTCGTTTACCCCTTGCCGAATGAAAAAATTAAAATTTACCCCCACCGTTTTGTTGGCCCCTTGTGATGTTCGTGTCCAGATTTCGAGGTCAGTAATCTCGTTGCGACTTCTACTGACTTTTCAATCATCAAATGTTGGAAAATTTGCATAAATTCCTTTTTGAACTCTTCTACTCCACAGATATAATTTTGTCTGAAAGCCCTGAATTTTATCATGTACATCTATAATGGTATCGCTTTTTCCTTGCATTTGCATATTGAACTGGTTCAAACTTAAAACAATGTCTGTCAAGTAAGCCAATGTACCAATAAATTTGTTGTCGCCAAAATGCTTACTCAACGAGGATTTGCGTTCTCGAAGAAAAATCTCGATTTCACCTGCAGGCTAGTTCGAAAACTCCAGACAAAACAAGACCCCCAGAGAGCCTGCAAACTTCGGTGTGATAAAGGAGAACAGAGTGTTCTGATCCCATCTGATCACAAGCCACTTTGAAAAGACGATGATTAAGAGCACATGCCCTGATAAAATTCACACATTTAACCATATGCTTCAATACTGCTTTAAAATATTCTGGAAGGGTTTTACTTGCCAGTGCATGTCGATGAAGGGCACAGTGATTAGAAATGATGTTAGGTGCGCGTTTTTTCACCAGAGTTGTAAAGCCAGACTTAGCACCGAGCATAGAAGGGGCACCGTCTGTGCAAAGTGAACCCACATAATTCCAGGATATATTATTTTGTTGAAAGAAATTATCTACTTTTTCCAGAACCATAACCGCTTTGGTAGTCGTCTCTAAACTTTCGCACATCAAGAATTCCTTTTTCAACTCACCAGCATGCACATATATCGACAGTAAACCAACAAATATGCACACTGCACAGTTCGACAAGTCAGTTGACTCGTCTAGCTGAAGACTAATTCTTGCCTTACTAGCTCAAATTTCTTCTTTGTGGTCGAAGTCCTAATTAGGTTGTGTACAGTGAAAATGTAGCACACATACGCTGCTGAAGTGAAACTGGTAGTCTACTTCCGTGGAGATAAAAGAGACGAAAACTTACAATAAGCATAAATTTGAATCAAAATCGAGTGCAACACTACCAGTTTTTTAAGAACTGAAAAAAATAAAGTTAATTTAATGCCTTAGTTTATGATTCAGTGAATTTACCCCCTCAGTAGGTGAAATTTACCCCCAGGGGGTAAATTTACCCCCGGTTAAGAACCCCTGCTTTAAAGCATCACATTTTCAAAACTATAATAGATACTGAGCTAAAATTTGTAATGCATGGCTAAATCATGCCAAATAACATTTTAACCAAGTTTAAGCAAAATCGAAGAGGGTCAAACTGATAGGTCTAGGACGCTTGGCATGGAATGACCCAGTATAAAAATTCAAAGTCCCAGGTTGACCTCTAAATATCAATGGATCTGTCTCAAATTTAACAGACATTGTTTTTAGGTCAAATGGCACAAATGTAGGGGGTGAGAGCATAAATTATCAAACTTTTTTTTTTTAAGGTACACCCTAATGTGTACCGTACCGTAGTGATGATGGATATGATGCGCTTCTACAGGAATGCAACAAATTGCATGATTAGATAACTAAGAAGAACATGATCATGAAACTGGTGAAGCACTCCTACGACGTAAGCGCAATCTAAATAGGCTACACGCCTTACTGGTTTCTTGGTGATGGAAGAGTTACTAGTTGCTGCAGGAATGGAGGAGGAAAGGGATCTGAGAAAGTTGCTTATGCTGTGATAGACAAAATAGGTTTGGAGATGAAGCTTAGATTTGCATACAATTCATGGTTTTACACATCTGTTCGTGCCCTTTCTAGAAGAAAATAAAAATTCCTTGGATGGTGAATCGCTCATTTCACTAGCCTATATATGCAAGTGAAGATAGATATTCCATCAAAGGCGGAATTGCAAGTCTTAAAACAGTTCCTACATGACCATGTGGAAGTTGCAGAACACCAGGATTCCAATATAGTAGGCTACTGAAAGAACTGTACAATCAATGACTGGCATTCCCGAATGCATATAAGCTTGCTGCTATACTGTGGAATCATTTGGGTCCAGTAATACGTTTGTGAGAGTGGCTTCTTGGTCTTATCTCGGATAGACAAGCTCTGGACTTTACTAAGTCCCGGAGACAAGCTTACACGCAGGTCTATGTTCCAGATGAGACAGTCGAACTTGGTTCTGTTGGTGTTTGAAAAGGAAATGATCGAGAAAATAGACCTGGACTTTTTGTTAATAAATTCAGTGAAGTCCATACATGCCTTCTGTTAAGATAGGATAGGACCTAACCTATCTATGGCGAGGATAGGCTACATTTCACTGACGATGTGAAATACATTCTCACTATTATCATTAAATGATTGATCTTGAAGAGATGATTGTTGATTCTGCACTAGAGAAAATGAGGTGCGATGTACACACTGTAGCCTACAATTGTTTACAAAGCGATCAGTGATAGGTGCAGCGGCTGCACGCACCCCTCTTTGATCATAGTTAAACGCCTATTTTCTATTTGTAGGCTATAGTACCGTCAGTATATTTTATGTGATTTATGCAATGCATTAGAATAAACCAAAACAAACTCGAAGTCCATGGAAAGCAATGGATTAACTAACAAAAGAATCAACTACAAAATCAGAAATTTCACTGCGGTTTCTATGCCAATTTTTTAACCATTTTATCACTAGTTGATGGTCGGATGTTTTAAAAATACTTTTGCTTCTTAATTTTTATGCTGTCGTCATTATAACTGTTTAAGCTAAAGCATGTAATTATTAACTCTATAATGCCAGTTCACGCTGCTGTTTCTACGATAATCTATGCTAATATAAACGCTGTAATACGATTAAAATGTTTTTGCGTAATACCCACATTGTTTACAAACGTTGTTTTTGTACATGATACGGAAGGTAAAAGTTGGGGCCCCTCTAGAATACCTTTTGCCCCCCCCCCCCCCTGGTGCTCCAAGCTAGTTACGGGCCTGGAACAATGTCCGAGTCCGACAGACTGGTACCGTAGGTAGCACTAATTAGCATATAATCTCAGTCTTCCACTCCACAACTTTGAAAAGTTTGAATTGAAGTTTCGCTTTTGAGCTTCAATGTTGCCAAATGAGTTTTAAATTTTTAAGGCTACCATAAATATCTACCAGCGTTTCTCCATCATGGTAGCCTGAAACCAGCCTGGTATCCAGTGTTGTACGTTGACGCCGTCAATTTGACGGCGTCATTTGACGGCGTCAACTTTTTGTTGACGCTGAGGCTAGCGCCGTCAGTTTATTTTTCATTTGACGGACATTTGACTTCTACCCTTTTCTCGACCTTTGCTATGTTGACGTGTATTGTTTTGATATGATGGTCAGAAATAAAAACAACTGAACTGAACTGAAGTGATAGCGCCGTCAACTATTTTGCCGATTTTAAGCGTCAAGCGCTAAGCGTCATTTTTTGTTTTCATGGAAAATCTCGTTTCACAATAAGAGTTTCACAATGTATTCTGGCCAGCGCGACTCATCTGAATTAACGGCTTTTGCGTTGGTTGGAATGGCTCTCTGGAATACATGCAGAAGAAGTTCGCCAAATGGTGATCACCCATCTATCGTCACCACCGTGTTATCTCGGAGGTGACGGCTCTATGCCCCTGAAAAGAGCGATGTTGGTGCAGTGGACCTCGTTAAAAGATGTAGGCCTATACATGCTAAACTATCACAGCACGCTTGGAACAGTGATAGGCTACCTTTCCGACTAAACGTTTTCAACTTGTTTTTGAAATACAACACACCAATACCAACCAGCGCTGCTGTGGAACGCATGTTTTCACTTGGAAATGACAATATGCGCAGGGGCGCCGGAAGCGTGGGGGAGCAGGGGGAGCGGATGCCCCCCTGCCCTCAAATTTCTGTGGATGGAGAGGGAAGAGGGGGCAATGGTGCCATTTTAAGGTCATGTAAGCTACTGCACACTTTGCAATATAAAAATTTATGCTATCCGCTTTTAGCCTAATTATAATATTCTATTTTTGCCTCAAAATAATATTCTCGACACAGAATTCTCCATCACAGTAAGTTATATTACATCTTTATAAAATAGCATGATGCCCTTCTGTGCCATTGTTCTTTGTATAGCGGACACTTGTATCATTACTCGATGATGAGCTGATAGATGAGCATTATCGCTATATCTTATCTTAAACCTTACAAAAAAAATTGGCCTTTCAGCAACAAAAATGCCCTTTTTTTATACTCCTGCCCAGTGCCCATCCAGTCAAAAATTGCTCTGGCGCCCTTGAATATGTGTCTCAAACGCAGCAGATTGTCAGACAAACGTTTTGAAATGCTTGTTTTTCTGCAAGGAAATAACTAATAGGCTGAGCAGCTAATTACAATACAGTCTCAAAACATAATACCTGCTCTTTATTTATAGCTATTGTTAGCCTGAACTTGGTTGAAATATTTTGGTTTTATGAGACGCTGGCAAAAAATAGCGCTAGAAATTAGCGCTGACGCTGACGCCGTCAATTTCTTTAAGAGCTTACGCAGTCCTTTACGCCGCAAAGTTTTTAGGCAATTCGCGCTGACGCCGTCAAATTATTTCAATGACGCGTACAACACTGCTGGTATCCAGTGGTGCCGAAGTAGGAGGGGATGGGGGGATATATCCCCCAATATTTTGGCAGCATCCCCTCCAATAATTTAGAAAAAATATTTGCTGTAAAGTTGTACTTCGATTTAGTTGTTTGCAAGCATCTCGCATTGCTGTTGCTTTTCTTTTATTGATGTTTGATCACAGTTTTAAATTGTCGTGGATATGACGCTAGACAAAGAAGGACCTTCATTGAAGGTATTAAAGACGAGTTGGATCAGGCTACCGGCCATGGCACTGCAGTAATGCTTATGAGAGGACTCATTGTTTTAATCTTCTGTGCAGGCCTTGTGTCTCTGGTATGCAATGGATTAATCTCCTGCGTTTAATCGCAGCTCCTAACTATAATGTCTGCTGTTCTAATCTAAAAGAGCTTACCAGGCATTGTCCGAGTCGGAAAAACCTCTCTCAAACACTCAATCTGATTAGATCCTCTTAGTTTGCCCGGTAAGCTCTGCTGCTTGTAAGAGGTCGTTTTCCAATCTTCGTAGATTGCAAACCTTTCTGAGAAATACTTTGGGACAGGAGAGGTTGAATGCTAGTATTATTTGCAACATTTACCAAATCTTCTTAATGACATCAGCATAAATGACATTGCTAATGAGTTTTCAATGCGCACCACCGTAAGACGCAATATGTTCGGTTGTAACAAGTTCTTGTAATGTGTTTGAAAGTTATTATTTTTGTCATAAATTTCCAGATGTTCTTCTGTAGCTTCGATTGTTTTCAGTATCCTGACTAGTGACTTTGTATTATAGTGCACTTAGTGTAGTGATTCTAGTGAAGGAGAGGACAAGAAGAAAAGTCTCACTTCTGTTTGTGTATTTTTTGGAAAAACTAAGTATTCATTGGAAGGTCATAAGTTCGAATCCCGTTGAAGGTAGGCTACCAATTTTTCTTTGACTGCTGCAAGAATAAGAAACAAGCATTCACAAGCGAACTGGTAGCACTTTTATTTAAATGATTTCTTATCTGTATATTATGCTGTTAGTAGCGAATTTACCGAGGTCCGGTGATTGTTTAATAAACTTAATATCGGTCCCACTAAAATTGTGTAAAAAATTTGCATCCCTCAATGTTCAAAAGTCGTCTAAAATTTGATAAATTGTTGATTTATCCCCCCTAATCCTCAACTAACTTCGGCACCACTGCTGGTATCGACTTCAAAACAGGATGGCGCAGCTGATGTCAAGCAGGCTGCAATGTGCTAACCCACACAACTTTACTTACACGCAAACAAAACTACAATGTCAAGACAAAAGTGTGACACAGCTTGACAGTGCACGTTATGATAGGTTTGAAAGGCTCTTTATACTAACTTTGTATCTGCAGCCAGGAGCGTTGACAGGGGGGTCTAGGTGATACTTTTACACCCGGCCCGGAATATTTCAGGGGCTCGGATTTCCATCAGAGGTTAAAACAGCCACTTCAGCCGTCAGATGGTAAAGTACTGGGGCCCCTTCCGGGTGCCGGCCCCACTTCAGCCACCAAACAGTAAAATAAAAATTTAGTTTAGTTAGTATGGTGATTTCCCTAACCACAAATATTTAGTAAAATATAACCCGAAATACGAATTTTAAAATAAACAAGCTAATGTTTGTTTAAACTCAAAAACTGAAATGGCACAAGTAAGAACATTGCTATCCCTATTTCTTGACTAAAAATTAGACGAAAACAGCTTTTCAGATTGCAGCAATCATCAAATGTTTGATCTAGGCCCAAAAACCTTTCCCAAATCAAATTGAAAACTTTCTGACCGTCTGCACTAACTTTGCTGTAAATTATTTTCTGGTGAGCCTAGAATGACCAGTGAAACATAAATGGAATCGGGAAGTAATACTCTAGCGCCATGTGACAAATAAAAGTTCAAAAAAGCAACCGTTACAAAGGCGTTACATAGAGACGATAAGTTTTGCTGTTCAGGAAATTTTAAGATTGCGCAAGATTTGTTATTCCTCTTAATTTTCTATTTTGAACGGCATGTGCCATCCTCATTTTAACAGCAACCTATATTCATAACATTGATGAAAGGGGCCCGAAAATAAATTGGTACCTGGCCCGAGAAATCCTGTCAACGGCCCTGTCTGCAGCGCCCGAGCACTCTCTCTGACGTCACGCACCATGGAATAAGCCACTTGATTTGTAGCCTACAAATACCGCGGGCTTTTAAAGCAATTCTGCGTCTCGCATTGAATTTAGGGAATGGTGAGCAATGAATTTTTGGAACAATGCGTGATCGCATTCTGACCAGTGCTTTATAGACACGTAGATTTGCTGTTATGTTACATTGTAGCTTATGGTTGTGCACAGCGTTTGTAATGCTCGCAGTAGCGCTCTCCCAATAAGACTAGGATCCTTCTTAAACCGCTAATACCATGATTCCTGACTCACTTTTGTTACTTAGTCTGGTTGGTTTTGAATCTTCAGCCAGACAAAGCCGTGATAGGTTATAGAGGCTTTTAACGCTGGGCCAGTTACCGAGATTGACGGAGTGAAATTTCCGATTGTTGAAGTCTTGTTTCCGGGGAATAATTCCATCCATTAGGTGCCGCTGAATGGAGAGCAGTCGTTAGAATACGCTGCTCAAGCGCACACCCCGACAGTCGAACCAGCGCCGCTCTGACTTAGCGGTATAGGCTATTCAGTTTTACTCAGAAGAATTCTTAATTTTTGAAGTGTCCCGGAGTAAAACTAACCAAGTAGGACGGCAGCGCATTATGTAGCCTACTGAGTTTTGGTGGTGGAATCGTTAGTTGTTCTGGTGTTTTCATAAGCCGAGTGACGTGTTACTAACATAAAAAGTAACAGCGGGAGTGGTAGCCTACTTCTATTTTTTGTAGTATAGCCTACTCCCTTTTTGAGAAAAGTGATCTTGCCATCATTCTTTTCCAGCTTTCCAACCAGCTGATAGTTGCGGACTACCTATTCTCGAGTAGGCCTAAATGTCGAGAGAGCAAATAACGCCCAGATAGCTTAGCGCCTGACTAAGCAATAACTTGTAACGAAATAGACACCTTGAATTGTCATTTGACGTTTGATTGATTGAATCTTTATCCTCGGACTTGGAAAGCTTCTTGCAGAGCTTAATCCTGGCAGTTTCGCATACTTGTAGAAGCTTTGAATCACTAACGCAGGCCCGGTCACCGAGATTGACAGAGTGAAGTTTCCGATTGTTATAGTCTTGTTGCCGGGAACTATTCCATCCATTGGATGCCGCTAAATGGAGAGCAGTCCTTAACGTGCGTTGCTCAAGTGCACACACCCCGAGTCGAACCAGCGCCGCTTGATCTTGAAGCTTCTTTGTTCCAGAAGTGACGCGCTAACCAATTGAGCTATCGGGTTTCGATGTAAAATTTAAACTTTCTAATGCAAAAACTGCAAAAATAAGTTCAAGTCGCTAAAGTAAATCAAGTTTTATTGCTCGTGGGGAACAACAAGAGAACACAATCCAAGAATTCTATCTTGTATAAAAGATAGCCTATACGGTATGATAAATCCTCGTCCCAATGCATAGGTAAACAGAAGACGTACTGGCCACGTTCATGACGAGTTAAAACCTTTGTAGCGTGCCTTCACGATCTAAACATGGCGAATATGTCGGATATATTATTTATTAAACTTTGCTCTCGGATAAACAGACGTGACAGCGGAATACAAAACGGACATGGTTGACAAAAGTTAAGACTTAAATTATAACCATGTAGACCAGAGGTGACGAACCTGCGGCCCGGCAAAGAATTTTGTGCGGCCCGCAAAACAATTTCACAATCGCTAATGCATTAAAGACAAAAGACATCTCAAAGCTGTTTTAAGCCTTCACTGGTAAACCTTTTCTTTGCTATTTTCTTGCCCTAAACACTAACTTTCAGGGTTTAAATTTAGAAAATAGGAAAGCTATAAGGTAAAGTTGTGAAAACACTATTCACCAACTTCACCTTGTATTTTTGGTCGATTCCAATATATGACGTCATGGAATTTTGACATGCGCTTAGTCTGTATGGGTTAGTCTATTAGTCTGTATACCACCTTCAACTGTGTGGGTTTTATTACTTTCATCTGCCGTTTGTTAGTTTTCATGAATGATATCTTGAGTCGCTTCTAAAAGATTTCATTGTAGGTTGCGATTAAAAAGTTGTGTGGCCCGATAACTCATGTGTAAGTGACAAAGTGACCCACGACCTCAAAAAGGTTCGTCACCCCTGATGTAGACAGCCATAGCCTATGCAGGCTACATAGAGTGGCGATGAGGCCACATCATATAGCATTACATGATTTGTATAGGCTGGTAATATGGGGTAGGGGAGGTCATGGACTAGTGGGACAAAAATAGCTTTTTCTGTAATAACTTAAATAATTTACATACAATGTGTACCAAACCACATTTCTATAAAGTTCCACTTTTTACTCACATCTTCAAAACAATTCAACAAAAACATTTAATATTTTTGATGTTTATTTTGAAGTTTTAAATGCCGCACTAAAATGTCCCATTCGTACCTAACCTAAGGGAGCAGTAGTAGGACACTTCAGAAATGCTTTTAATGCAATAAGAAACTAGTTGCAAATACAAAACAGACTTTACATTGCTTTCATGCATTTGTGTATTACAAGGCATTGTTTAGACACTTTACATCAATGAAACGTTGGAATAAATAGTTTGAATCGATTGACTCAACAAAACTCTCACACGCACAGAACAAACTCTACTGAAAACAAAACAGAATACACCCATGAATGTTCTGAAGAAAAGGATTTGTGAACACCATCATATTGTGGTATGTATACGTTTATACTGTCCCACAGGTCCTTGGACAAAATGTCTCACTGGTAATCGAACCCCATTTTGAAATATTTTTGCCTCATAGTCCAAACCTTCAAAAGAAATTAACTTCGCACGTTTTTGCTTAATGAAAGCACAAGTTATCAGAATTAACTCAAATCTAAAACTACTTCATACAAATTTAATGTTGAACCAAAAATACAAAAGAAATCTGACCCCTCTTGTTTACATCAACAAGAGAAAAAACTATTTTTGAACCACAAAAAAAAAATTGTCATCAAATTACACTAAACAACATTGACCAGTATCTCGGTTCTATTCTACACGCAAAATTTCAGTCATTTACGTTCACCACGGTTCAAAAAAATGGCAGTGTCCCACTGGTCACCGATCTCCCCTACCAGCAAAAGTGTTGTTTTAAGAATCTAAAGGCAGGCTATATTGAAATTGGAGGCTATTTAAATGCATTTGACTGCAAACGGGTGTCTTTATAGACCAAACGCTACATCTAGGACTCTGGGTGAACGTAATTGAACTGTCTCAGATGAAAATAAATTATTTTGTACATGTCAAGGATTTAGAAACTCTTGACCCTTAAAGATTCCGATCCAGTCAACCGCTGTGTTTCACAGCAACCAAACCCGTCACAGAACACGATTGTGATGTCATAATTGAACCGATCTCCAAGCCGCTATCTTTCCATCGCAAGAACGCGACCCACTGATCACATATCTGCAATGCACAATCCCTACGTTTATACTTAGTTTATCACTCTGACCAGAAAACACAGAAAAACAATGCAAACTTGAGGGCAGGATTCGGATGTCTGGACTATCAGAAATCTTGAGATCGGAGTTTTCCAGAATTTTCTATTGATAATCCTTGGATTCTTCCGAGACATTTAAGTCGCTTTTATTTTCAAAAATAACAAAGTAAAAATGATAGACAGTAGGCTACACAAAGTACACATGTAAACAAAACAGGGCACGTTAATTTTATGCGGCACCGAAGCTATAACAACATTACACCAAGAGTGTTATCGGTAGGTCGGGATTTTATTTTTATCAGAAAAATATTCAAAAGTGAAAAAATGCAACGTGTTTTGTCCATTTTTCAATGGTTTCTATGTAACGTTCAAGAACTGTACCATGCTCGGAGAGGCGTCGCTTCAGCACAGCTCAAGAACATGCAGCATTGCAGCTGTATCTTAACATACAACGAAAAGCCAAAATCGAAAATCGAAAGTAGCTGCAACTTTGTTTATGATACACCGATGTAGGTTTGGTGCTTTTCATATACATATTCTGGCCCTATTTCCTGAACATCTTTGGAGTTTAAAACAAATATTTCTAGGACAGGAATTACAAATTACAAACAAATTTAGCGATTTTCTGCAATCCCAACAAGCTTGCTAGCGCAACCAACCTGTCTTCAACAAGGCACAGTGACGTCACAAAATCGTCGTGAGCTTTCAGGGTCCTTTCTTGACAGTAGGTGTCGCAGTTTAGAATGGTGATATTACCAACAGAGTTGCCAACCCAAACTTGAGAAAAAGAATTCTTGAAAAAGAAATCAGTTCCAGTCAAGAAACTTATGCGGGGTTCACACTGACAAGCATAAGCGCAAATCATAAAGCGTGTCAAAAAAACGATGGTTCACACTGAAAAAAAAGTGTTCACACTGAGAGCGTGAAGCGTGACCGAATCGCGCCACCGGTTTGGAGATCTCGATTTCAAGCGTGAAAACAGAAGTTGAATTATTTCAACTTTTCCCTTTCGCGCTTGACATGAGAACTCGATCTGTTCGACTTTCGAGTCGAGGTTTGGAAGAGGTCGGCTGATTGTACTCGCTTAGGCTATAGTTTGTCAGCAGTTTTGGCTCTGTAGATATTTTGTAACACATTATTATCAGCAGTCAGTTCAAATTCTAGCCAGCAGCAAGATGTAATTGATTTAACATACTGGCATTTAAAGATCAAAGCCTAGGAAAAAATACTAGGCCTATAATATTGCTGTAACATAAGCCAGGGTCAGATCATCAGATCTCACTAGAATACTTACGGTAAGTGAGACTAAATAGTTGACAAATAATTCCAAATTTACAGAAAAACCAGATTGTTTTTGTTTTAAAACTAATCAAAGATACCGTAAGTTAACCTTTTTTTTCCAAACAACCTCATTGCAAAAAGATCAATAAGGCTAATACAGTTTACAACTTTATACGGTATATAATTGGCAAATAAATGAAAGCGTAGTTCAGGTTTAGATGCATTATACTGAAGTAGAATATGCCTCTACCCAGTGATCGATTTCGAGTAATGGATAGTATCAAATTTAAGTCATAAGCAGAGTAGACAACCGGAAACAGACATTGCCGTCGGCTGCAGCGTGGGTCAGGTGTACGTTGGAAGGCGTACACCGATGCATAGCGCTCAAGTCTGCTTTCCCGCAATGCAGGATAAACATGAAAAACAAACAAACAAAAAATGTAGGCTACAGTATTGTACGTAGGCTATGCTGTTTTATTAGCCCTAAATCTATGAAGGCCGAGTGGCTATATTTGACTTGGCCTGCTACAATACAGGGCAGTACCGTACCGGTATAACACAATGTACCGGTATTCGATATAGGCTAGGTCTATGATTTAAAAGTAAAATTTAGTATGGTACCTACTTTAACAAACAAACCTAAGTCATGACATAGACTAGGCTATGTCAATGGTACATGATCAAGTGGTATTAATTTTTTTATATTGCAGTTAATATTGCTTCAATTAAAAAATAAAACATACAATTAAATAAAAAACTGGTAGAACTTAAAATGTTGCTGCTCTGTACGATGAAAAGCATAATAGATACAAAGATAGGAACTAGGAAGTTGAAGAAAAAGCTACGGAAAGAAATGAAAAAAGATATAGGCCATCCGGGTAATTATTAATTTATACTCTGACTTAAAAAATATTAAATAATGATTGATAACAAAACAACTTACGGTAGTTAGAAAACGTTGCTGAAATGGTAAAAAAACGTTTCTGCTGTTGCTGATGTCAGTGAGCTGAAGAGAAATCTAGTTCTAGTGTGAAAACATGTGTTGTTCATATTTTTGTAAACTGTATTATAATGTTTTGGTTTTTCACTGTGTGTTTTACTGCTTTTGTGTCATCATACTAATCTCAGGTGTACGACTGTACGTAATGCTTATTTACAGGGTAGCAACTGAGCTATCTAAACCGGAATGGCCCGTTTCGGTGAGTCCGATTCGGTGAGTCTGATTCGGTGAGTCCGATTCGGTGAGTCCGATCCCTTAACGGGGGATTTTTCAATTTTTATTTTAAATTATTGGGTACCGTAGCCTAATTATCATTGCCGTTTTAGGGTTAGGGGTTAGAGGTTAGGAACTCACCGAATCAGACTCACCGAATCGGACTCACCAAATCGGACTCACCGAATAGTAGCAGACCCATCTAAACAAACTTTGTGTTGCTTTATTTACGTATTTGATGATCAGGGATGTTGATGATGAATAAACACATGGATTGAAATTAGCAATACGAAGTGAAGGCGTGGCTATATTTACAGCACTAGTGTTACCAGATAAGAAATTTTTCCATAATTTAGTAAAGTTTAAAGTAGTTGAAGACAAAAACTTGTGATTTATGAGATTTTGAAATCTTGGGCAAAACTCTTAGCTTAAACCTATCCTTGGCAACACTTTTTACAAAACAATGCTTTTTGATTGTAACCATGGTTACATATAACCACTTTGAATAAGTACTGTTACTGTAAGCACACAGATACTACAACTATGTTGTGAGTGAGGATTTTAGTTTCTAAAATGATGATATGGGAGAAAATAATTAATACCATACCTAAAATTACAGAAATTGAAAAGTTGTTTGTGTAAGTCCTATGCAGATAAGTCTTTTAAATGGATATTTTTCACAAAACTTGTACAAGAAAGATCACAACAGCTTTGTTGGAAATGCTTTCAATTTCTTGCTTTTAATGGAAGAATCTTCACAAAGTATGAAGTAGAGAGTGTGGTTATACTTAGTGAGTGACTTTATAGTATTGTCTCAACAATGTCACTGTGAAGCTGAATATATGTATTGCAATGACAATTACTCTTAAGTGCAAGCGCATGAGCTATATGAATGCAAAATCTGATTGTGGTCGAGCTGTGGGTTACCTTCAAAACAAAACTTTTCCTTTATATATACATGTTATGTTACCAAATATAGTTATTACTATCTAAACCCTTGACAGCCTGTTTCATCTAAAGGAGGATCATCAGAATGTCCTTATTCAAATAGAATCTCTTCTTGTTACTAAATATATTAATTATTGTGGAGATTCATCTGCTAAAATTAAGAAATTTCATGCTTAAAATTAGTAAAAGTTAATTACAAATGCTTATTTTATGTGCAGCTGTAGAACTGAAAGACCCGGATGACAAGTTCAGTGAGACTTTGAGAGCATAAATTTGTAATGACTTTCTGTCTTAAAGCATAATTTCCTTTGAAGACTTCACTGAGGGTAATTATTACCTAGAATCAGAAAATGCAAGGTGATGATGTGACAGTCCTGCTGGGGGTATTTAAGAAAGACCAAAAAGTTCACACAAAAATAAAATACAAGTAAGAAAAAGAAACTTTTTGTCTTGTCTGATAAGCGGATAATGCAAGTAACGTCAGGACATGAAAAAGCATTGCATTGTAAGAACTATAACAGATGTCGAGCTAATTGTGTCTCTTGTCCTTGATATTAAATATCTTCAAATTAGGTATGTAAGATGTATGCTTGCTTTTCAATATATATATAATTATATATTGTACAAACGTTTATATCCAAGGTCGACCAAGCGTGTTATTTATATATTGTTATTTAAGTGTTGAAGGTTTTTGACATAAATCAAGGAACTTCAGTACTTTTCTGTGGTTCTTTTTTATGCGGCCTGCATCATAACTTATATTTTTTTTCAGGAATGTTTGCTCTCCATGTTAAAAGAAAACTCGTCAGCAATAGGGACAGCACTGTCTACTGCTACACACAATACAGATGAAGAAGCATTGTTTGGTCAATTGATTAACCACGCCAAACTTTGAATTAGACAAACACGCCTCTGATATGTGCATGTCACACAGTGTTTAGTATGTATGCACCATTCAACAGAAAAGCACATAAGTGTGATTTAACTTGTCTTGTCTGATTTTTTGATATTTGTGTTAATCACATAAAGTTTGCAGGTGATATTTGTTACTCTTCCCCCAGTTTACATGGTCTCAAACAAATATCTTCTAAACTACTGTGTCGGTTAATCGGTTATGCCTCCAGACATGGCATTGCTTGTAATTGTAAAAAATCTTTTGGTTGTTATTTTCTCAACATTTCAAACTTTCTTGAATCACACTCGCTTGAGCCTGAGAAATTTCTCTTTGTTGGGTCGGTTAAGTGTTTAGGTGTGTATACAATATACATGTAACTGTTTGTCTAATGAACTGGATATTTTGCGGCAAATGCGCTCACTTTGCTGCATTGCCAACAAATGAAAATCGCTATTTTATAAATGTTCAACGACTGTTAACCATACTCTGTTTTACTCATACTGTACGTCTTTTTATGCTTTGTAACTGTTGCATAAATATCGTCTTTTTTGTTTTAATCGTTTACGAGTAGCTTATAATGATCAGTTTAGAACGCTACATAATCTGTCACGATACGTGAGCGCACGTGAAAATCAAATTAATTGTGTTTTTCTTCTTGATCAAATGATCACCCTGCTTGCCATCAGTTTGTTGCAAATTGCAATGTGACTGGTTTGAAAAGTGATAAAAGATTGGAGGGGAGTTTGGCACTAAAATTGTATTGTATGTATTGTAGTAATTTGAAGTAAGCCTTGGCTTAGACAATATGGTTTGCACTGACGTTATTCAGTTCATTTGAGATTATTTGAACACCGTAAAGAAGCTATTATATGCAACCCAGACAGCCACTCTATTTGGCCAAAATTGTACCCAATCTGGTAAAGATTTGGACCAGATAAAGTGGCTGTCTGGGAGGGCTGTGGAGTCTTGCGAAAAATATGCGACTCCTCGTTTTATAACTAGCCAACTCCGGCTTCAGAGTTTCCATTTTTTTTTTAATTTTTATCGTTTTCCATTTTTGTAAAATTTAATTTCATCAAAGTTATGATCCAAATTGATACAGCGACTTTTACAAATTTAACAAAAACAAGCACTTCTATTTTCGGGTGAAGTTTTAGACCCAAATACGGCGAACAAGAAATTATATTCTTTTAAAAAGAGTCTAAACAAAAATTTTGTTTTTCGTTATTTTGTATCAAGTCGGAGTGAGCCTTTTAAATTACTCCATTCCGGACACGCCAAAATTCCTCCGATTCCACAGCCCTGGTTACATTACATATGTTGTTCTGTATATTGTTTGCAATTATTTGAATTTGTATATCTAGTTTACTTTGATATGTGTGGCTGATAAAGTGCTTATTGTCTGCAAATGTGTGTACTGTGCATTCACAATGATCTGTGGACTTACATATATGCACTGTACCGTCATTTTCATGCTTATACCAGATTAGCTTATTTCTTGCTATAGTAATCGTTCGTTGTGTTACTTGGTTCAATCAGTGTTTAGACTTAGAACGTTTACTGCCACTGGTATGATTGATATCACTTATCATTATTATGAATATTTCTAGTCGTTAGAGTAGAGTAAGTTTAAGATGATTGGTGTAGGTTCTTTTTCAAAGGATTCAATATTGCAGTGTATGTTCAGGTCTTGGTTTCATCATATGCCTAAGCCTTATGCTAGGCCTATTTGCCCATTGTAGATACGAATGTAGCTACACCATCTGCGTCTTGATTTTTCGTTTTTTTTACGTTGTAGTTATCGTCAATTTTCGTTGTAGTTATCGTCAATTTTCGTTTTCCTCAACTTCGAAGCCTTATTACAATATACTGGTACACCGTAGTTGCTTGCTTTGGTACATCCGTGCTTGGTTTGGTAGTTTTTAGAGCAAAGAATTAAGAGCCCGACGCGTGTAGCTGTAGCCTATATTGCCAGTCTCATATGACTGTTGATGTTTGCAGAGCATCTGATGTCAGCCACAGCCTGTACTTTTTGGACAGTTGTGATGCGGAGATATGTTAAGGCAAGACCGTCTTGGTTAAGGTCAAACCATAAAAGTTGTAAGAGAAGCGGGGAAGTTAACACAAGATTCCAAATGAAATTTCACAAATGGGCCACTTGAATTACAACCAATTGTATTTTCCAACATCGCTGAAATAAAAGTAACCTGCGCTTGCAATTTGTTTTTATTCTGACCATATAAGTTAATATATGGCAAATATAGCAGAGGTCTAAAAAAGGGTAGGAGCGACAAAGCGGAGCTGACACGTTTTGTCAAGAAAGCAGATCATCTAAGGTACCTACTACTACTCCTTCTAAACTACGGTAACGATGGAAGCATTCCTCTATTATGTCACAAGATTTTGTTCTCCCAGGACATCCCTTCTTTGAAATATGGGTGCACCAACCATCTAAATGTTTTGTGAAAATGTTATTAAAAATACCGTAGGCTACCGTCTTTAGTTTGTTTTGTTGGTTAATCAGCCAGGAAGTGAAGTAGGCCTACTTGTAAAGAACAATAAACAAACTTTTTTTAAAGTAGCCTAGGTCTATGCCAGAAAAAAAACTTCATTGTTATTTGCAAGTAGTCTTGCATAGGCTACTTTGCAAAAAAAAAATACCAAGTTTTCTTGTTGACGAAGCATCCGAGCGGATTTAAATGCAATGTCGGGCTTTGTTATAACTTTGAAAGTTTGTCAACGGATATATGAACTAGCTTACTCACTCATCAATGGCTTCCACACGCTTAACGTCTTATTTCTATGGAAACCAATGTGAACATGTCAGCGCAAATCATAAAGCCGAAACACGCCAGACATGAAAACACGACCACCCGCTATATGCTAAATGCTAGACAAGCTCAGTGTGAACCCCGCATAAGACAATATTTTGGCGCACTAAAAATAGAGAGAATCTTTAAACGAGATAGGGCAAACTATCTCAACTTTATCAGAAATTTAGTGAAAAAAACAAACTGTTTAATGTTTAAAAAAAATATTCAAACGACGGTATATTTATACAAACAATTTCTGATAGATGAATGTACAGTACTAATACTTCTGACCTCACAATCTAATGAAGAAAAGGAAATGTCGTGTCACTGATAGTTTATTCATTAAACTCATTATTCTGTGACAAAAGAGGTACTTGGCAGAATAAAACGAAATGACCACGCGATGATGCGATGGATCTGCAACATCAGACCACAAGAAATCCAGCACACCAGCTCACACACTACTCGCCAGGCTGGCTTGCGAAAGGTTGAAGATGTCCTCCAATTCAACCGTCTCCGCTGGTTTGGACATGTTTAAAGGAGCAGCGGATGAATAAATCATTGCCGAGATGTGCAAGTGTCCAGCACAAAGAAACCTGGCCAGAAAGACGTGGGCTGATACAATTAATGATGAAGGAAACGATGACAGATGACCAACACTAGCCCCTTAGATCGTGATAAGTGAAGAGTATGTGCATTGGTGGAGTTGCTGGATGTATAAAAGCCAACTTACTGCCTAGGCATCAATTAAAAACACACAAAAGCTTAGAGATTATTATGGGGGTAGCAGACATTAAATAAAAAAAAGTTACTGTATAATTCACTACACTTAATCCACAAGCGGTTTATTGCTTGCGCATATTCACCTTGCTTTGTTGGCTCAGCATAATGCACGTTACCGCCACCTCGCTGCCGATGTCATACAAGACACCTGTCCACTTGGGCACAAACTTCACATCTTTAGTGTTCTCATCTGCCTTCCGCAGCCATTGATACAGAGAGCCATGACTATCCCCTGCCCATATCTAAAAGTTAATACAATAATGACGTCATAAAGCGAATAAATATTTATTACATATTTGTATTATAGATAGACCATATGGTATAATACTGTAAAATATTTGCAGGCGTATATAAGATGTAGTGATAAATGATAATAAATAAGGAATTATATTATATAACCCAAGGGTTAACGGTCTCTGCCTTTTACTATCCTTAGACAAGTGACTTGAGTTCGGTGATGGGGCTTGGATGGTTAGACTAAAGTACTTTGGGCAAACACAGGGCATGCTACGTTTTCCATTGCAAAGTCAACTTTACCATGATAATGACGCATGCGGTCCTACCTGATTGCCCGCACAAAGACAACACGTGATTTCAGACTCAACCATGCATGTCGGAAAGAAATCATTCAAAGTAAGAAGCTGCTGGCGAGCGCCCTCTAGCGAATATAAAGATATAGACAACTTGGAACCTGAAACATAAAAGTAGTGTTTGAAAGGACGAGGTATGAACATTTTACCAAGGAAAGTAGATAGCTATTCACTTCTAGAAAAGAGTAACATGCTGTGCACAAACATAGTCCGCTTCAATCTTACTAACGACCAATAGAAGCGCTCGGCTCAAGATCAAGCGGTGCTGGTTCGACTCTTGGGGTGTGCGCCTGAGCAACACATTTCAGGAATGTTCTCCATTTAGCGGCACCTAATGGATGAAACAATTACCCGGCAAGAACATTTCAACAATCGAAAACTTCACTCTGTTAAACTCGGTAACCGGCTCTGCGTCAAGAGCCTTTACAAATATGCATAACTACCACGAATAACCTATCAAGGCTTTGTCAGTCAGAGGATAAAGATTCAAAACCAACCAACCAAGAATTACCAGACCGTGTGGAGATCTTCAAAAACAAAATTCTTTGAAAAATCAATCAGCAGAGTTGCAAAAAATTTCATAATCTCGACTTCAGTCAAAGAAGTTAAAAACCGATTTTCTGTTGTCTTTGATAAAATGGGCTTAACGCATGTAAACTCACAACAACAGATGATTTTGTCCGAACATAGAGCTGTTGCAGACACCAGTTCATTGTGTGGTGCCGGAATGCAAAATGACAGAGTTTTTGTTTTTGTGTCTTTATTCCATAAAATTACTTCGCCGCTAGACGTCACTCCTACCATCCGACTGCAAATGCAAGAAAACTATCAGTTCAGTCACCACTGACCTTTGAAATACAAACGTTAACAAGCCACTTGAGAACCATAAAAAAAAACATCCGGCAAGCACCATATCAAGAAAAAACATTCAAAATGTAAAAGGAAATAACTCAATGTCACCATCACCATTTTATGTTTGACATGTTTAAACGATATATTTATTAGCATGTGTGGTTCATACGTAGCATTTCGTCGCCGACATACAACTCACTTGTCGCAAGAAAATACAGACAGCACTGAAGAAGAGGGGTCATGCATGACTTGCGTTTTCTTCAACGAATCACAGTCGACCACGTAGATGACGTTATCAGAAGCCCCTACCCACAGTTCCTTTCCAACAGAACACATGCAAGTCTAAACAAAAACAAAAAAAATAAGGGAAAGTTTCTCATTTATTTTTAATATTAAAAGAAAAATTTCATCAAAATCTGCTTTACAAAAATACAAAAAAAAACGCAGTTCCACTTTTTACAGAATGATATGGGGAATATGAGTGAATACAATCGCTGTAAGAATCAGCCGCTCCCGCTATTAGAGTCAAACCGAGTTGGGATGATGACCTCAATGAACAATTATGATACATTGTAGAAGGTCTTACGTATGAAGTCGAAATATCATCATCTCATTCAACAACAAACTAGTCGCCAATAATGCCACAAACTGTTGAGCTTGTACGAGGGTACGGTGCGAACATCTGGAAAGCCGGAAGCCACTGACCACATGTGGTGAGGTGACCATCAGGCCAAGCAGACAATGAAGGCTCTATCATGAGCCCACTTCGTCCTGCTCCTCGAAGGGTCATTGACAGCTGTAGTGGAATGACAGCTATAACATAACAGCTATAATGAAAATACCTGACAGGATATGACCGTATGATTGCAGGCCTTTCGAGGGGCACCAGCTTAGTTTAAAAATGTGGTTAGAGGGCTTTTTAAGTAAACGTTAAATTTTTGACAAATTACATTTTTGACAAATGCAAAATACAACTGTATAAAAAAGATCCGAGCTGCATACAGTTTTCAAGAGATGGGGAATGGGGATCGCTCCCACCCTTTACCAGTTATGTCCTTGCCGTAGAGCCAAAATACAAACAATACGTCCGACCTGATACTTGAGGAGTAGATGACAACTTACAAGATTTGAACGGCAGTCGATGATGGGGTGGGGATCCAACTCCCACGTGGTGGCATCAACAAATCGTATCTTGGAGGAGGACAGAGCGATCCACACCCGCGGTGCAGCTTCTGCGATTGCAAAATCAGAAACTCAGACAAGATGAATACAAAATATTTGTTTATTATTTGTAGCCATTTGTTTATATTTATCTTAAATAAGTGTTTTTAAAAAATATGGAAAAATTGTGGATGGATATACACATTACAAACAATATACATACCATTGGAGGTTGAATACAACATGGCATTAACTTCACTTTTCTTCGTTTCTTTTGGGGTGACGCCAATTCTTAAAACTAACATCTGAAATGAAAACAACACAATATAAGGTCATATCGATGACGGTGTTGAAGAGTGTGGCAAATCAATAAAAGGCGTGGACATGAACGAAACGTGAACGACGAACGTGGAACAAAACGTAAGTGTTGACGTAAATAGCGTATTCGTAAACAAAACTTGAACGTGGAACAGCATGGTTGTAAAAAAACGTGAAAGTAGAACAACGTAATCGTAAAGATAATGTGAACGTGGCGTACTCGCCAAGCTGATGGGGATCGAAGACAGTGTGGCCCAGAAGAGAAGACTTCTCCAATTCTTCGTTATGTATTTCAACCATGTATCATTCAACCACATCCCGCGTTTTAACTCAGAGATGCGAATGCCAAATTAAAGAAAAATTACATTTTAAAGGCCTTGCTGAGGTACATGCAAAGTGTTACCTCGTCAGTTTCGCGAGGCAGGATTGGAAGCTGACCGGATGAGTAAAGTTCTGTGAAATGACACAGTTTCTTTATCCATGTCATGATATTGTCCATGATTGCCATACCTGAGAGAAACGACAATTAAAACTAAGAGGCTTTCATGCGGTCATCTCTGTAACCTGGCCCATCTTCCAACTCACCTTCGTCCTTAACAGCTTGATACAAAGCATCGGCAACAGCGACGTTGTGGGCGGCAGTATTCTGTGACGTCTGGGGATCCTTCCAGTCTGAATGCAGCGACGTAAGTAAGAAATAATCCCATTGTGTAAAGTAAACTATGGGTAAATGAAAAACAAGAAACTTCCCTGGTGCAAGTATCGAACCAGCATCCATCAGATCTTAAAAAATTTGGCCAAAACATTGCACCAAGGGTAGATGTTGGTACAGCACGTTATCTATTGTATATCAGCTAGCAAATCAGCAATTTTTTACAATGGTTTAATGTCTGCAGACGTAGATTCATGATAAAAAAAGGATGAATTGTAGTTGAAATTGTGCACATCTCCTGAACTTTGGCAAGTGAATTACAGCGTAACAAAGCAATTTTTTTTTGAAACGCGCCATAGTTGAACAACCGCAAACGCGACATTTTGCATAACTACAACAATGAATCTGCATAATTATATTGCATGCAAGAGTTAGCAAAACCAATCACAATGTTTCCAGAAGTACCAGTGGACAGCATTCTTCCCGTCTTCATTTCTTCAATCAAGTATTTCCACAACTCGCTTCTTGACTTCAACGAAACGCGAAACGACACTCCTCCTGAAACGACATTCCTCCTTAATGAATGAGATATCGTAGATGTTATGTTGTTCAGTCTTTGTTATGTTCAATTATGCAGATGTTGAATCTATACAGAAAACAGTACATTTTCTGGCTGAGGATGTGAGGCGAGAGGAGTCCTGTATTGCTATTTAAAGACGGGTAACCAAGTGGCGTCGGCTGCGTAGCTGAGTGGTGAGAGCTCTGGAACGGCAATCGAAAGGGCGCCGGTTCGACACCGCTCAAGAGCATGCGGCTGTGGTGGACACGATGATTGCCTTCCCGTTCACTTAATCTAAATCTTCAACCACCGGGTGTAAGCCTGGATACGACAAAAAAAAAACAAGTGAGTGCCCAGGTACAACACTTGTAAGTACGTTGGTTCGACACCTATTAAAAGAACGTGGCTTTATTAGGCTGTGGGCCGACCTCGATTTTTCGCTTTAAAAATGCAATTGAGTTGCACCCCCCCTGTAGACAATACTTTCTTGATATCGTTCGATAGAGTAATTTTTACTGAGTCCAAAACAAAAAAGTTCAAGCAAAAACCTGTGTTCGCTAAAAAGATATTAGGCTTGGAAGATATTAAAAATGACGCGGATGAACACACTTACAGGCACTACTTTTATTTGACGCTTCATGATTCGGCGCAAGCGATTGGTTGGCAACACCTCGATTACACCCACTTGTCGTGCATTTAACGCATCGGTGCGCACATAACCTAGCAACGATCAAAGCGAAGTCAGGACTGCAGTAGTGTTTTTCTTGATCAAACTTAATTTATTTTGCATTCTTCATGATTTAGGCTACCGTTTTGAACTTTATGTTCGATAGATTGTTACACATAAAAAAATCTATGATTATGAAGTTACAGTTAAGTATGAAGTAAAACTTATGATGAAAGTTATGAAGTAAAACCAACCAACCAGTGATCACCATTCTTATTGCTTATGAGAGGCTACCAGAAGGTGAGTAAAATGACTAGTTGACTATCAAGTTCCTACTACCTAAATGTTATTTTAAAGTATGAAGCTAATGAAACATAGTGGGAGGGGGTCTGGGATGCTTGCCCCCCATAAAAGTTTACCTTGCTTTGATGACATTTCGTACACTTTAAGGCCTAATAGTGTAAATTTTGTATTAAGACACACACTTTATATTTTACCAAGTTTATCAAAATTGGACTTCTGTAGAAGTTAATTGTGTCACAAATTTTGATTTCAAATTAAAGCTTTGTTTTAAACATGCTATCTTTATCATGGCCACAAAGAGATTTTAATGATTGATTTGTTGAAGGTTGTATAGTGCTGTGTTGGCTTTTAATAGAATTTTGAAAATTTGCTGATGTCCAAACTTCTCTTAGTGTAGGCCTACATGGCACATTTCACCTCATACATTGAAATAGTCCAAATTAATTGTCAACTAGTTGAGTGAGCAATGTGTTTGTAGATTACTACTATACCGTTCCTATTATACAACCTAGTTTACATTAGTTTGTTTTAGGATGGACCCTCGGCCCCAGAACCTCATACGAGGATGATCTCATTCCTTTAATGCATATCTTGATCATATATGTACTGCATAAAAACAAAGTGTGCCTGATACAATTGCCATCACCGAACACTGTTTTGGCTTGTCCATTGTACTTTGTAGACAAAATAAAGTAATATTCCTATACAGAGGTTTATATCTTGAGTCTGATGCAAATAAAAAAATAAAAAAAAAATAAAATAGGCTATGTCTCTCAGTCACATTTTGCTATGAGCATAAAAACTGCATTTATGTGTATCTTCATTGATCACAATTTGATTTGTTTTGCAGATATGTTTGTGGTCTTATCGGACTCGTGGTGATTATTCTGCTGTTGAAATTTGAAGTCTTGCACTTTCTACTTCATCAATGCAAAGTCCATGATAAAGAGTTTGAACTACATAGTCAATAGTCATTGTACTGTCATGGACATATACTATATCAGAATTAATGCACTATATCCACCTACTCTAGTATGATACAATATTCCAAAAGTATACATGCAAACTTTTGCTTATAGCCTATTTCATTGGTATATTAAAAGAAATTATATAATACCCTTCAATTGTTCTAAAGTTATGGGTTTTTATGGTTACTCTTTGACTATGCATTTTATTATAATCACTCTTAAAATGAATTATTCTGAAGTCAGGTGTTTTTATGATTACTTTGGCTGTGCATTTCATTACAATCACCCTTAAAAGGAATTTATTGGTAAGAACACACATATTGCATATCATGTTATACTATGTGTTCTTAGGCATTAAGAATTGTTTTGACAAAAGTGTAATATTAACTGACATTAT
The DNA here is from genome assembly GCF_918807975.1 of Aplidium turbinatum. Classification (NCBI taxonomy): domain Eukaryota; kingdom Metazoa; phylum Chordata; class Ascidiacea; order Aplousobranchia; family Polyclinidae; genus Aplidium; species Aplidium turbinatum. Next base: position 5,867,492 of record NC_137477.1, read on the forward strand.
TCCATACGTGTGTCACACAAACATGTTAATATAGAAAATTGTAATTTCCATCATTAGACAGATTAATGGAAGAGCATTTGTTTGCTGAAAATGATTTATTGTTGTGAATAACTGCCATTGCACTTGCAGGCCTATAGATTTGTTGATAAACCACCATAGATTGTCAATGGTGGTTTATTATTGTCAACATTGTCATTACAAAAAATTAATTGTCTGTTAGTGCTATTTTATTTGCTTCTACCAAATTTGTAGCATCTGCTTTTTTCATTATTTGTGCATAGCCTATAAACAATTATACAGAAAACTGCCAACATGCAAAAATTCTATCTTTTTGATTCGCTGGTAACAAATAAAATTGAATGAATTCAGTTTTTTTGTATTAGCCTAATAATATTTTATAAAAGGAGAAAATAAACAGCTATTAAACTATAGCCTATCAATCAGAGAATTTAGTCCATCACAAGTGATACGGTAGTGATCTTTGAGGTCTCATACGCCTGTAGCCTACTGTATATTTATCACAAATATGCATTGCTCAGTGGTATACAATGCAGGCAATTTCAGTGCTCTTTATGCTGAGTGCAAAGTAGGAAAGCACATTTTCTAAGGTTTTTGATGACCCCAAGGGGTAGGCTAATTGCCATTTTCACTGACTTAGATGTAGGCACTACAGTATATGAACAAGGCCACATATATATAGTAGTGGGCTTGTGGTATAGTTTTAACGTTTAAATGAAGAAACCAATCCTATTAAAAAGCGAACAAAGAATTCAAAGTTATTTTATAAAAGTCATGAAACAAGGAAGGTTGTTGAACAAAGATACCAAGGTCAGGAGCAAAACGGTTGGAATGCAAGGTTAATCTAATCAAAAAATATATAGCCCAGAAATAGACAGTTTGGTGTTGAAATACAATCACTTTTCCATCTGTTTAGAGAAGAAGACAAATAGAAAGATAGGTTTATTTTCTTCTTTTTTATGTTGTGTTTAAGTATTCTACATTGCAACAGGCAAGAAAAATGCGAAACTACTGCTACCAAACCAACTTTCATGCAGTCCTGACTTAGCTTTGATCGTTGCTAGGTTATGTGCGCACCGATGCGTTAAATGCACGACAAGTGGGTGTAATCGAGGTGTTGCCAGCCAATCGCTTGCGCTGAATCATGAAGCGTCACATAGAAGTAGTGCCTGTAAGTGTATTCATCCGCGTCATTTTTAATATCTTCCAAGCCTAATATCTTTTTAGCGAACACAGGTTTTTGCTTGAACTTTTTTGTTTTGGACTCAGTAAAAATTACTCTATCGAACGATATCAAGAAAGTATTGTCTACAGGGGGGGTGCAACTCAACTAACGAATTTTCAGACTCGGCCCACAGCCTATATCTCAGGCTTTTTTTTTCTGCCTATCCATTTAAATTATATCTTCAACTGAAAAACATAATTCAAGATAAAACAAAAATTGGCTGAGGATTTCAACTCACTGAAAGGCAAAGCCACAAAGTCGCTGTGTCCACCTTCAAGTATGTTACTAAGAGTCAAAACACAAGATCGTACTCTCAGTGATAATCCAGCTGCCGATTAAACATTCTTCTCTTCACAAAAATCATTGAGATTTTTCCCAACGATGATAAATTGTGCTGTGTGGAAATAAGCATTCTTCCTGGCAATCAGCACAAGGCTGAGTACTCACTATAGAACAGCGAGCAATTGCGATTCGCTAACCATAACGGTGTAGCCTCAACGCTAGCCAATAAGACCACCCAAGCAATTACAGTATATATTTCGCGGCAGTAGCAATGATTGACAGCTAAAGACACGTGGGTTCACGTTACCGTCTTGCTTCAGGACGAGGGCTCCGTGGCTTCTGAATAATGTCTTCACTCGAGCCAGCTTGACTTCGATCAGTTGGGTGAGCCTTGCCACCAGTTTACATTCCTCGTACAACTCAGTCATGAATATAATTCTAGTGATCAACAACAGAGGTAAATTCCAACTATATTCTCAGCTATGCAAAGATGTTGCTTTAATTTTCGTGTAAGGTTGAAACATAAAAGTCAGTTTTAAGTTGAAAACTGTGCGTGGTATTGAGGGTTGACATCGGTGACCGAAAGCGAAGTGAGCACTGAGCCCGTATCACAATTCACATTACTTCGACCAAATGCCACAAACTGTTTAATTTTCCTATTTCCGCTACTGTGATCATTGATTTTCAACTTTTTACTCCCAACTATTATACAAAAAGATATGCCAAACTTATGGCCCGAAGTTGAGGCAGTGGTCCAACGCGTTTACTAATTTTTGCAAGATAAGAATTAATCTTCAGAAGACTACTCAGTTGGAGGAAAGTGAGAAAATGAACTGAAAAACAATATCACTTCAACCTTTATGTTTTTTATTTCAGAAACTTTAAACTTACTTCTCAGTTGTCAATATCAGTCTTCCGCTTCCTCTAGTGGAGGACACTAACTCAGAAACTTTAAGAATCCTCTCGGAGTCCATGAGGAGCCCAATGTTTGTGTTCATAGAGAGGATGCTACGGAGAGCGGTCTCACATTCGTACCTGCGCTATACGAAAACAAACATAACTTTCACTGCTGGAAACGTTGAATCAATGTAACACTGAAATCGTTTCAAGGAAAAAAAATCACTTTAACTATGTGCTAGTTTCTTTGGCACGGCGTGGATGGATTTTAGAACATTTACAAGTTTTTAATATCAATAATTTCTCGCAAGAAAATGTGTACATAGAAACTTTAAGATGTTGTACAGTATGTTGGAAAATGCAAACCCCTTGAGCGATACAAAAGTATATGAAAGAATTAGATAATTTAATTCGGAAAGTAACGAAACAGGTCCAAGGCGTGTAACTGTCCCCGCACAGGTGAACTTGTGTGAGTGGAAAGTTTCACAAAACAAATAAAAACCAAACAATGCAAACCGAACAACAATGGTCCATGTACTTCTCCCACCTGCTTCCATGTATGGTAGAATGCCGCGAACGCTTCGGGGTCCACCGTCCATTCTTCTTGTGACGTGGCAGGCTGCGATTGGTTCGAAAGCGCGTCGAACAGCCAGTTGATGACGTCATGAGCGCTGGTGACGTCACCCTTTTCAAGCAACTTGGAAAATATCGTTTGGTCTGGAAAGGCATAATCTAAGACAAACTCAGTCCGTTTTTGCATCGATTCAATGTTGAATCAACGTACAAGAGGGACTGACTTAATGATTTGGCAATTTACGTCTTTGTGTGTAATCAAGACTTGAAAAAGTAAATCCAGACTTGAAAAAATAGACAACGATATTTGTTGTCTCCCAGCCACTTCAAGCTTTGGCTAAACGCCCCCAACATTTGCTCATCTAGGTACGTCTCAGGAGTCAAACTAAACGATAACTGTACCAGCCCACCTAGAGGTAGAAAAGGAAGATCATCATCGCCGTAGTAAGGTGATTCAGTGAACATGGCTCCGTCAAAAGTAGAGTAAAAATCATCTCCCTTGTAGAAAGCCTGGCTCCTCACAAGTTGCATTTCCGTGATTGACAGTGAGCTCATAATCGTCTGCATGATGCTGTGACGTAAAACAAAGTCGAAACAAAACAAATTTGAAATTCGGTTCAAAACATCTTGCTTCGACATGACTTGTGTGGCATCATACGGGTCAAGATTTTTATGAATTACAACTTTAAATATTCCAGAGTCAAGCAAGGATGTCGTTAACATTTAACATTTTATTGTTTCTTATAAGCTGTTTGCCAATGCAATAACAATCAAACACCTAAGCATTGTCACATTGCAAGCGATCTAAGATCTACCGAATGATGGGTGTGATAGAACGCGTCAGTGAAAGGCATGAAAGTACAATTGAAAATCCTTGCTCCAACAGACGACATAAATAGAAAAGCACAAAGATGTTTTGAGAAAAAGTCAATTTAAAAACTTCGAAAATATATTTCGGCTGTAGTGACATTTCGCTAACCGAATTTGGATGATGATTTACCACCAAAACTCACCTGCGTGGAAAGATCCGGAAATCCTGTTTAGCTATTTCGTGTAGATCCTCCACACCTTGAACAAGGTTTCCGGATGCGAGAAGGTAGAGTCCTCTCATGAGGAGACAAGATGCTCTCGTGGTGTGATTGTATTGCTTCATCGAGTCGGCTTCATGTGAGGGAATTTTTCGCATGACGTCAGTGATGACGTCAGCGCAACGTTGATAGAAAGCAGCTGAAAAATTAAGCGGTAACAGTGGAGGGGCGGTTTGAACCAGGTTTACGTGCAGCAACAGTTGATGTGAATTCAACGTGGGGGATGCTCAAATGGACAGTTCAAAATTGGAGTTCATCCACATTTTTGTCGCTGTTACGACATCTAACTTTCAAAATCAGAAAGATTCTTCATATCCGTTGTGCTGCATAGCCGAGTGCTGAAGGCCTTGGAACGGCAATCGAAAGGGCACCGGTTCGACACCGCTCAAGAGCATGCGGATGTGTCTTTGGCAAGACACTTAAAGACATGCCCGAAGGTGGACACGATGCTTGGCTTCCTTGCTTTCCCATCCACTTAATATAAATCTTCAACCACCGGGTGTAAGCCTGGATACAGCAAAACAAAAACAAACATGAAACCAGTGGTGGGATTCAGACGGTTGGCGTGAACCGACTCCCAAAAGTAAAAAAATAAAAAAGTTCGCAGAATCGGTTTGTGGAGTGGACCTATATCACCGTAAGCAGGGTTGCCAGATGTGGCTGATTTCAGTCACAGTAAACTGGTTGCTAACTAGATTGAATCCCACCACTGCATGAAACACACAACTTTTAAACGAATGAAAACTCTTGCCTACAACCCGAACACTTCCTTTTTTCTCACCCGTATCGACGTGGCCTTCTTCAGAAGGAAATGCAGGCAGAATGATGGACAAACATTGATCTGAGTTTCCAACCAAGCCTTCGATTGTCACTGGTTCAGCTGAAAGTCAAGTGCGCGGCCATTGACGCACGTATTGCTGGAAAGCTTAACAAGTGGCGACAGCCAACTAGCCATGCACTAGAATGGTCGAGTGGATACGACACTTGGCTCCCAATTATGCAATCCAGGTTCAAAACTCGGGCCGACCAGGAAAAAAATTTGAAAACATCAATCGTTTCTTCCCTTAGTGTATTAAATGGAAAAAAGTTGTCTTAAGTTGCCTTGTGTCTTATGGAAAAGTTAGATCAAGACATACTTTTCTAATTGAAGAGGGAATGCATCGTGGAGTTTTTGACTGGTTCAAATGTGAATGAGTTATACAACTGTTTTATTTTGGTTCCTTGAAAAAATTGCCGTAAGTGACAAAACGTTAAACAACAGTTTCTCACTTTGCCACCCTCGTAATTTCTCACAACAACCATGACTTAAGCCAGGGGTGTCCAAAGTCCGGCCAGCGAGACGTTTGTGCATTGTCCGCGCCTGTTGTTGCACAATGTGTTATTTTTGGCCCGCAGACACACAGAAATTATATCAATTCAACTTGCATTCTTTTAAATTAATGAAAACAATATTTTCTCTTAGACAAAAGCCAGACGAGAAAAGTTAGAATCATTGCTGCGTCACAATTACGAAATCAAATTGCGATGAGTAAAACATTCAAGCAATCATTCATTTTCTTGCTTGCAAATTCAACGACCGCTTTCGAGATTTCGCCGCAATTGTAAACGGTTTATTGCTATTCACTTTCTTTCTGCTTGAACCCTGATGAGGCTCCAGCTCACCTGCAGCTAATTGAGTTTCTCTGCGACGCCGAATCCGACAGCAACGTCTTTCTCTCGTGCTTTTTACCAGCAGCTAGATAAAAACAAATTTGCGGAAATGCAAAAGTTTGTAAAGAAAATGTTGAGCTTGTTCGATCCAATACATTTGTGTTTTCAGTCCTCCTCGGTTATGAACTAGAACAAGAGCTAGAGCTTGAGATCACAACTGAGTGACTTCCACCTACGTGATATTTTACGCTTGTCTACCACTAGCCTCGAACCAGACTTGACTTGGGTATAGAAATCAAGATGTCAGTTTCATCGTTCACAGCTGTGATTTACGAAGCTTCTGGATGTGTTAATTTCTGATGGAAAAGCAGATATCTCATACAGTCTAACTTATCACACTCTGTGATATTTATATAACAACATACTTAAACCTTTGTATTGAATGAAAATGGCATTGAATAACACAATATTGCTACATAGGCTATGCATCTTTCTTACGTAAAACAAGAAATTCAGAGGCTGTTGGGCCGCGAGCACTTCTGCATTATCAAACCTGTCCCGCCGGGAAAAAGTTTGGACACTCCTGGCTTAAGCTCAAGTGAATCAAGAATCATGTGACATAGTTCTGAGTGTCGTTCATCTACAAACGAGCTGCTTACTTTCACTGAGATCATCAAAACAATCTGCATCCGAACCGGACCCAGTGTTCCTCCGGGAAGGTTTTGTGCCAGAAGATGGTTCGGATCTGTACCTCCGATGAAAAGCATTGTCAGGAGGAGCAGGATAAATCATGTCACTGGCGGTCCGGACTTTTCCTAAGGTCCTGACACAATTACGTTTAGATTGTTAAATAATGAAAATGAAGACAAATGAAAACGTGGGAAGAGACAGAGAAAAATGATCTGGGAAGAAGAGACTTGAAAATGCCAAGAATAGAGACAAATGAAGGAAGCGGTGCAAATTGATCAATACTGATAGGTGAAGATGACGATCAAGCTTGTTTGAAGCAAATGAGATGAAGATTGTTAAACAAATCTGTTTTAAAGACATAGCTTGCTGAAACAACCATTCCACCATGACATTTTTCATTATTAAATTACTATCAACTTAGTTTTATTTAATTTTTCCCAACTGACATTAAAGCACTGGATTAAACACAGGTTGGTTCGGCTTTCAGCTATCCTACATTTAAAAACCAGTGTCTGAGATTAAAAAGAATGGATATCGAAACGAAAAAACTATTTTAATAACAAGTTATTAACTCCATACTACGGTTAACCTACCAAACACTTTGAAAATGCTTCCTACCTCATTCCAAGGCCGTTTCCGGTTGTCTTGTGCTTGTCCTGGGCCAGTTTACTGAAAGCATCAACAGTGCGGCCCAATCTTTCTTCAACAAACTTTTTGAACATATAAGTTTTCACGACCTGTACCAAATTTGTAAGTCACGAACCGCAAGCTTAAGCTGGTTTGGATTTCCTATAACTTCTCTTTAATTAAACAAAATCGATATTTAGACGCTATTTCTACAGACGAATCGATTCTTTATAAATACTGTTCAAACATTGTGTTGTAATTCAAGTAAACGTATTGTCACTTGAACCAGCTCAATTATGTTTAACAAAAATCAATCTACCAACTTTTATCTACAAGAACTTACTACATTATCTTCAGTCAAGCCTAAGGCTAAGCCTTTAACGGTAGATTGTGTTGTGTACGTACAGTGTAAGGATTTAGAGCAAATTAGGATTCCTATTTACTCTACAGTCCACATATAAGAAAGAAATCTACTGGATGGTGCCAAGTCAAAAAACAACTTGTCCGTTTTTACATCGTTACAACGTCTCATGAAGTTGAAACAACGTTAAAATACTTGCTTGCTTATAAACATTAAAATACGTATGTGTGATTATAAAATCTGCTTGCAAAAAATATTAAACAAAAGACTAAAATGCAATACCCATTACTATACCACGGTTGCAATGGGAGGTACCCAAGAGAAGAATATCCTGCTCAAGAGAATTAGTAGGTAAGAAGAATGAAATTAGTGGTACACCAGCAGTTTTTGACCAGAAAGTAATTAAATGTCATCGGAAATATAACTATGACATATGAGTCAAGTTAATCTCAGTTAAATAAGTGAGAAGATCTACTCGTTTCTTTTTTTTAAAATCGAACAGAGATAAACGAGTTGACTTAAAGTTTAAACGCACCTTGGTGTAGAAAAATAGGTCTGTTTCATCGATTGTCTTCAAGAATTCATCACTCCAAAACTGACTGATCTCATGATCGAGAAAGTTAATGGTGGTACTGAAGATAAATAACAGACGATGAAATCATATGGCTTCCCTCCACATGTGGATTTTAACATGCCGTCAAAATCTTAAGACTAAAACTTAGATCATCGAAGCTTCAACAATTAAAAGAAAGCAAACATAATTAAGGTAAAGCGGCGGTCGAATACCCTTGTGGAAAGAATACGGTGCGATACTGATGAACCCAGCTTCATGGGCGAAACACGTGTCTATCGCTGTCAATTTTTGCTACAAATCGGCTGCCGAGAAACAAACATAATTCTTTCAGGTCACACGGTGACAGTGCCAACAATTGAAATAACAATTTTTGACTCCTTGAATGAATTAGCAGAAGCAGCAGTATTAGATGTCTTAACACAATAAAAATCACTTTTAACGCATTCTTGACATTTAACACATTACATTCTGTGATAATGTGAAAGGCACCTAATGTCGATGCTGAAATTTTACAGGACTACTAAAATAGATGAGGAATGCCTTGTAGCTTTGCAAGCGTATGCCAAGAAAAATTCGTTCTAATTGGACAACTCAGAAGCTCGCGCTGCCACTAAAGCATCAAGAACGCCATAAGTGTGTTTACAGCCCCTCAAGCTACGAGGTACAAATATAGAGTGAGTGCTGACTGCTGACTCATCTAAGTCCAACAAGATGGAAAACACAACTGCAAAATTTTTTGACAAAGCAGCATATTAACTATGTATCATGACGTCAAATTAACAAAGCTAGCACATTCAAACCTGAATAAGTCCACCATCATTTCTAAGAAAATCCGTTTGATGTTTTGATTCCTTCTCTCCTTAGCTTCAGCTTCCTGTTTCCGCAAGCCATTCATCGTTGAAGCAAATGGCGCGTTTAATTTTGAAACGTCAAGTAATCTCAGGGCGGATAGGCTGACGAGAAAAGTGGATTTTTAAATTTTGCAGTTAACCTGAGCACGCAAATAATTTTTGGATACGCCAACAAAGTTACATTTGTACATTATTTGCAGTTAAATTAAAATAGGTAAGAAAAAGAAAAGGTTTTTGCTCTGCAGTGGGCTACCACCGGCTGCAAATGACGGTAACTGAAATGCAGCATGCGAGTATTTTTTTGGATACGCTAACTCAAATTCAACTTTATTTGAATGTTTCTTATAATATTGTACAACCACGGATTTCTATGAGCACGCAGAGCTGCGTTTTGACATGACAGTGCGAGAAGTTGACTTAATGATCGCACAATACACTGCATTCCACTTGTGTCGCATCTGCTCGTGCGCTATTTACTTGTACAGTGTGAACAACAGCACTGGGCAGTATGCTGTCATAAGCAACACAAAATTACATGCTAAATAATCGGAATCCAGGCGAAAAGTTTGGTAACATTTTTACAATATCAAGCTATAGCTGAAATTTACAAGATGGCAAAAGTTAAAGTTGATTTATTGTAAAGAAATGGAAAAACGATGTATTTTTCTCACCGTTTTGTTGTTTTCTTTGCCAAACACGGAGGAAGTCGGCAGCCGGGCTTTTCACTCAGCGGCTGCAACGATTGTCCAACAGAGTCGTTGTCATCAAAGGCTGGACAAGCAAACGCTTGCCCTGTGTCCAAATCAACTAGGATCTGATCATTTTGAACCTGGAGCAAAATTAGGCAGCACGAGTTAGGTGCTTTGCGCCGCGAACATTCTTTGATCAGTTACAATGAAAATGACGAAACAAATGACGTCAAACGATGACGACACGAATAACGATGATGATAAAATACAAGCTTAAAAAATTGGTTTCACATAGATTTTTAATGATCATTAAATGTGATGCTAATTTCTAATTTTTAGGAGGGCAACTGTCAAGAAATGCGGGTTTGCAATTCACATGAAAAATTTTGTCAACTTGAAATCTTTTCACAACCTTCTTCTTGCACTGCTGGCCGCTGTCCAACTGATTGCAAGAAAAATATTTAAAAAAATAATAAACTTGTCACCACCTAAATTTCCTCACACAACTATAACTGACAGCTACATAATTGTGAAAGAAAACGGTCCAGGGAATACCTGTGCAATTTGTTCGAAGTGCATAATGTGACATCCCATTAGAAAGATGTCTGGACAAGCGACGAAGTCGATAATTTCCGAAAAAAGAAGAGGTACGTACTGGTGGGGCCATAGAAAGGGACTGATGTATGTCAACAAGGCCTGGAAGGAATTGTAAAAGTTTTTAAACCAAAATTACGCATTTGATTGATTGCGAGGGTCTTCATCTTTAGAAGGGGATAAACTTTATGATAGCACAAGGTGGCAGTTTCGTATACTTGTAGAGCCTTTAAACTGCTGCAGGTCCGTCACTTACTGTAGATAGACAAAGTGAAGATTCCGATTTTTTTCTATGTGAATTATTCTTGGTCTGAACATTCGTTACTCAAGCGCACATCCCGAGAGTCGAACCAGCGTGGCTTGATCTCGCTGTTTATCGTCTAGTCGGGCGTTTATCTAACCAAGCTTGAGGGGGAATTTGTTACATGTGAAACACTAAACCTGTCAATAGTGTCAAAGCATTAATTGCGCGTGGTATTCTAGACTTTGAAACTTCCCAAACATGCAGATCAATGGTAATCAGCTTGCTTAGTGATCAGCTTAGCCCAGTGGTTCCCAACCTTTTTTGTTGCGTTCCTCCCTTTGCCTATTTTGGAACTATTCATTCCTCCCCATATTACTAAAAACAAAAAAAGGAGTCTTAAATTTTAGAAACCCTAGAATTTTAACTAAAATGGTTTCTCTAGAATTCCCCCAGGTTGTAATAGACACCATTATGTTAGGGTTCTAAGACTCTTTCCTCATTCCGATCGGAAGTAAAAACGGGATCAGGGACCGCACAGTCGGCGGTCTATAAAAATTACCAGATATGCCAGTTTTTGGTTTGGCTTATCAAAACCATCGTGTCGATCATCCTCATTCTGCGCAAGCGGAACCCAAGGTATGTGAAGGTTTTTTAGTGGCGTGTTGGCCAGTGGCGTAGCCAGAAATGTTTTTTTGGGGGGGCCAAATATTTGATGGATCGAAGAGAACAACAAAGTGTTTGATTAAAGACATCGCTACCTCATGTGCAGTGGCGTACCCTGGTCGGTTGAGCAAGGGAAGCAATAAAACTGGTGGGAGGTTAGAGCGTGCCGAAGGCACGCGTATTCTAGGGGGGCCCGGGGGCATGCTCCCCCGGAAAATTTTTGCAAAATTACACTAAAATAATGGATTATAGCGCTTTCTGGAAACACTTTTAGGGTAATATTTGTATGAAATTTATTAGCAAATAAACAGCTATTAACTTATTAAATGTAGCTCTTGCACACGAACGGCAAAAACTGAAATTCCTCCCCTGAACTCATGAAATTCCTCCCTAGGGAGGAATTCCTCCCCGGTTGGGAACCACTGGCTTAGCCTAACCAGCAATCAATTTTATTCAAAGTTTATCACTAGTTAAACTCTCAGCCAAAAATTAATCATTTTTTGCTTGCAAAAAAACGACTAACTTGTTCAATGAGCTGCTATGCATGTTCCAGCTTACCTCTACCACGAGAGTTATCAACGAGTAACTTTCAGATAAGAAGACAATTCGTTGTTCCAATAAGATGCAAGCTAAAACCTAAATATGCAACGCATTAGAGTTCTCACAGTACGGTAACTTGCATCTATTTTTGCATTTAGGCTAATAGTCACCTCAAGAGATGGTCTATGATTACGCCTTGCTGCAAATAGGGTAAGTCCAACCACACAGTATCTATTATGTAATATTGATCCATTTGTATCAATTCCACTATTACTGGTTTTTTGTCCATACACTGTACATCTCCAGACAACAAAATCCGTCATTTTTACATTGTTTCAGCGTCTGCAGACTTTGAATCAATGTAAAAATGACAAATTTTGCTGTCTGGGTCTAACCAACCAGTTAACGCCGTGCTACTTCAATAAATATTTCAACACTTGGTTTACCTGCAACAGAATATCCTTTTTGTGCATGAATACAAGGATTGGCGTAACAAGATCGACGTCATCAACAAGATGTGGAAGATGGATTTGATTGGACGATCGTATCGTTAACGGTAGGTTATTAAGCGCAAAGTGCTGCCAAACACAAAAACGTAGAGTCGTAGAACTAAACAATGACATATTGAAATTTGAAAACTTACTACAAGTAGTATTCCGTGTGTACTGTGTAGCAGTATTTGGCTATATAGGAAAGATTCGACTCTTAGTGGATTGAATAATTTACAAGCAACAACCCAGGCAGCAAATCAGTCGTCTTTTACATTGATGCAACGTCAGCAGACGTTGAATCAATGTAAAAGACGACTGATTTGCTATCTGGGAACACTTTAACAAAATTGGAAACTTCGTTCTGTCAATCTCGTTGACTGGGCCTGCGTCAGTGATTCAAAGCCTCTACAAAGTATGCGAAGCTACCAGAGTTAAGCTCTCAAAGAAGCTTTGTCAGTCCGAGGATGAAGATCCCCACAAACAATCAATATAATCAAGAAAATTAATCCCAAACATGCAACTTCTTCAAAATCCATAGTCTACATCGTTTACTGTATTTTTACCCCTTTAAGATGGTAAGCCGGGATTAAATCTCAATACAGTAATACTTCTAAACGGCAGCGATTTTCAAATTCGTAAAACAAACGAGGCTAAAAACATTATGCCATGTGCAAATAAAAAGACAGCAATAATTTAAACAAACATTAATTAAGGCATACCACTTGAAGGTGGGGTGGAGGACAGGCAACAAGCGATAGGTAGGTGACGTATCTTTGCAAAGTTTTGCGAAATAATTCGTAAGAGATGGCATCTTTCCATTGATCACATAGACTGAAAAGACGGAAGTCGATGCAGTTCACATAGGTATCACTTTACTGATACAAGCTAGACAATAAATTTATTGTTTTTTACATTGATTCAACGTCTGCAGACGTTAAATCAATGTAAAAACGACTGATTTGATACCTGTGAAGCAAATAGCAAACTACCAAATAGGATGATTCAGCCTCAACTGATGATGAACAAGCATAAAAGTGATGATTTTTTTTTCTATGTTTAGTGTTCAAATCACCACACAGCCATATTTAGTAGAGGAAATCTAGCAACCATAGTTGCTCCAAACTAAACACCAACCAACGCTTGCTATACCATGTTGACACATTGCAAACCTAACATTGATTGCGAAACGCAGGGAAATTATTATGATATTGAAATGCTAAACTTAAATCTATTACGGCAAACGGCACCACTTCCTACAAAAAGTATACAAATGAGCAGTGTTTACCAAGCAGTAACGTATCTATTGAATGAAAGAAGCTAGTTTATTGGTAACACCACGTCTGCAAACAAAACTGCAAATAATCCTTCGTCAGTGGTTCAAACTTCAATGCTAGCACAAGGATAGAAAAAGCACCAAGAAATAACTTCAGGAAAGGTTTTGACCTGGAATAGTTTATTATTTAACTAAACATTCCATTCGAAGTGTGGCTTTTGTCTTATGCTTTCCTTTCAAGAAGTCTTACCATGACAAGGCAGTTTTCATGACGTTGAAATAAGGGTAGCCGGTGACAAAGCATATACAAATTGGCACATGACACAGAACCGCTTCAATATCGTTCTGACACGATTGATTTGATGGATATCCTTTTGACAGTTGCCATAGCAACGAATTGTTTCTGTTTTCCTGCAAGCGATAGCAAGTCGTTAGTACCGGTACATTACTTAACTTATAACAGACGTCGTTGCTCCATGAATACTTCACAAGTCCTGCTATGTCGTTGAGTATACTTTCCCATTACAAACAACATTTGTGTATGTGGTTTGCGCTAAGTTGAACCTATCCGGCCGGGCAAATCGGCCGTTTTTTTTTACATTGCAGACGTCTACAGACGTTAAACCAATGTAAAAAACGACAGAATTGTTGTCTGGGTACAAATTAACGCTATACACAAAGCACAATAAGTATTTTTCCTGGGTTGAATGGAATGTATTCGGGTTCTTTCGGAGTTACAATCACCAAGTTGTAGGCAAAACAATCCAGTTGAAGCAACTTGCCTTCAAAGCGTACATTGGATGGTACAGCTTCAATATGGAAGCATAGTGCCTCGTTCCATTGACGTCGGTCAAAACAGCAAAGTGGGTTTGGGGTGGCTGGTTTTCCTTATATACTTTTGAGTCGTCTGAATGAACAACGATGAAATGTTGACACCCACCCAGACAGAAAAATTCGTCATTTTTACATTGATTCAACGTCTGCAAAAGTAAAAATCGCGGGTTTTGCTGTATGGTCAGTTTGCAAAGTTGTTCTTTCTACATTGACTTAAGAACTGCAGACGTTGAAACAATGTAAAACGACGGACGTTATTTGAGTGATGTTAGTTAGATGATACCCTGTAAATAAAAAAAAGATCAAGCGACGATGCTCCACTCCCTATACATAGCTACAACAATCTCACAAAAATATCTGCCAACTGTGATAACAAAGAAAGCGTCAAGGGTTCAACTTTTACCACAAGTATTTCAATAAACAAAAGAACTCCGAAACAAGCTTTCCAAGTCCAAAGACGAATGTTTTACTAAGAAAGTTGGCAACTATTTCATAAATTTGCTGTCAAACATTTTTAATTTCAATACAGACCAAAACACTGGTTGTAACTTGTAATCCGCATGCAAAATTGATAGCTAGCTTTGCGCAAGACCAAATGAAAACAGTGCAAAAAATTGTTTAAAATAAACAGTTTTAACAAACATTTTGATGTCCCAAACAGATTTCTTTTCAAGCAGAAGCAATGAAATCAATCCGTAAAATTGCCTTCAATAAACAAATGTACTGTAGTGTATATGCCGGAATGGCCCGTTTCGGTGAGTCCGATTCGGTGAGTCCGATCCCTTAACGGGGGATTTTTTCAATTTTTTTTTTTAAATTATCGGGTACCGTAGCCTAATTATCATTGCCGTTTTAGGGTTAGGGGTTAGAGGTTAGGAACTCACCGAATCGGACTCACCGAATAGTAGCAGACCCGTATTTACAGTATATAGGAAAAAATCGCATTTATCGCAATTCACCAGGCAAGCAAATGTAAGGGAGGTTGTTAAGAAACTCAGAGGAGACGGACACCGATTCCTCCTTGTTTGCTCTCTTCCTTAACATCCTCATGGAACGATTCCTCTGCAGAGATTTAGGATGTTTCGAACTGGAATAGAATGTTAGAGACATGAGTGACAGCCTAAAATAGATTATAGACGAGGGTCAGGTGCAGCAAGCACTGTGGAGTTAAAGCCAGAGTAACCTGATGGTCGTAAACGGTGTAGCTTATCGACATTCAAAAAGGATCACCTTTTAGTGGCATGCATGATTGATACAGTACATGCCAATTTTTTGATGCAAAATTGCACTTAAAAAATTTAAGGTTGGAACCTGGTAAGTACCCGCTGACCGGCAGCACCAGGTACCTTCACAATAATACAAGAAAGCATGCAATTTGTACCAAACAGCCAAAAAAACTTTCCTAAAACATAATTACGCAATGATTGGTGATATATCAACCTCTGAAGTAAACTCCTGTTATCAGTACCGTAGTGTTATCTTTCTCCATATTCCATACATTCTGATGTGTCAATTTGCCACAAAAATTATGAAGTACCAAGAAAACATATTAGAACATTTCATAAGAACCACAATGTTAATTGGATAAAATTGATACTGGGCTTAAAATTTGCAGATTTACTAAAAAAATTCTGCAGTAAAATCAAGGGACAAAAAGCAATGACAAATTAAAATCAATTTCGTTATGACAAGTACATTGATTGAGCATACGTATTACGTATACAATCTTAAACACTTTATACTTTGACTTGGTCTTTTTTGCTGATTTCCATGCTGGTGTTCTCCAAGTCTTTGAAGTGTCTTACATGTAACAAAAATACCTCAAATGTTAAAATGTTCCCAAAACAAGCATGCCACACTTAACCATGAAAAGGCTGATATGGGAAGATTAAATAGAACCCTCTCTCTTAACTTAAGCATAACATTATGAATTTAGTAGGCTATGGTACTAAAAATGGCTAGCATGGAGACTACACCGGTATGGTTAGCAAAATACAATAGTCGCTGTTCTATAGTGAGTGGTCACCCTTGCACTGACGCCAGATAGATCGCGCCTTCTAAACAGTAAACAACTAAACATAGCACAGCTTTAAGCATATTAAAACTGCTTATTTTAACACAATTTACTTAAATTCTTTCAACAATAAAATCGTTGTGACCGAAAGTGAACATATAAAATGTGATCACAAGATTTTCCAGTTCTATTGATTTTGATTTTTCTTGCAGTGCACTCCGCAGCATCCTCCATACAAAACAACTTTTAATCGCAAAGTTGAAGGAGCAATCTGAAATCTGAAAACTGCCAACATTAGTAGCTTAGGCTACTAAACATGTATCAGAAGTTGAAAGTTCCCCCCAGCATTTAAACTCTAATAGAAAAGATTGAAATTTAATTTAAAAACTTTCAGTCAAGTATTTTCTTTCAGTGTATGGAACCTAACTGATAAATAATTACAACGTGAACAGAGATTATAAAATACACCTTTAAATACAGCTTGCTCTTTCTTATGTTCCTGGATACCAGATAGAATATCCAGCAAATGTGCTTGGAAATGCATCTTGAACAGCATGCCATCCTTTTCAGCAAGCAAACCAGGCTGCAAATATATAATAGTACACATTTTAACCATATGATAAGTACAATCGCTATTCGCTACTGACATGTGGTTGCATTTTTTTTTCCTTTTACAGGTCTAATAACAAAACTCAAAGAGCTCAACAAAATAGCTTCAAATTTTGCAATTAAAGTATAAAACAATATTATGTGCTCCACAACAGACTGAAAATTGTTTTCAAGAGAATGACTAAACCGGAAAACGTAAGCACTACTGCAAAGTAATTGCTTAGAGCAGTAGACGTATGTAAACTCATGTAGTAATTTACAACCTATGTACAACTTAAGCAGCCATCTTAGGCTGGTTGTCTTTAGCTCACTGTTTCAAACGTTCAGGTAACATATCACCATAGAAGGAAATCACCATACGCTCTAAAATATTGAATTGAAAAAATGTTTTCTTGGACAAGTTAACATAGTATGCTATAGGCAGAGGTAGGCAGCATGCTACTTTTGTAGCGCCACTGCTTTTTTGTTACTGCAGTAGTAGCGGTGTTACTTTTTTTTTCAATGTACTAGCAGTTAGTGAGAGGCACTACATTTCTTTCAGTTGCAATCCCGCCACTCGCTACTTTCCAATTTAAAGTCAAAAAAATGACCCGTTTTTAGACATTTTTCATGGAAACAATGATGAAAAAAATCAAAGCAGAAATCATTTGACTATATTGAGATATATACATTAATAACTACTAGGCCAATACATGCTAAAAAGTGACAAAGCAAGACACCTCTTCTTGGAGTTACAACATAATACCGGTAGGCCTATGATATTTTCATCTTACACAGGTTTAGTTATAAATAAAATTGAATGAATAACACCAACTTCTAGGTTTCTTTGAATGAGACCCGTTTCCTCATCTGCACCGACCACCACAGCAACTTCTAAAAGTCTTCTCTGTAATCCCAGTGAAGACAACCCATTGATACGAACTCTGCTTTTTGGTGCCATACAATTCAATTCACAGCTTTTTAAACACTACAAATAACACAAGGTCTAAATGTTATTTCATCAGTGACATATGGTGACTATTTTTTATGTGTTCACATTTTTTTAAAAGTTTCCAACAAAAAATTCTTGAGTTGCACAGTGACTTTATATATCAATTCACATCAGTTTATTTTGATATGATCAAAACAAATTTTGAGTAAACTGCAAACCAAACAAGTGTGTAAAGGCATACTAAATGAAAATTTCAAACGGGAATTAAGCATTAAAATGAGTAAACTGAACATTCAAGAAAACATTTCAAAAAAAATTACCGAAAAAAAAATTGTTTTCAATGGCCCTGGTAAGGCCCAAAGTCCAATGTTTCATTTATTTTCATTTTTTTTAAAATGACCAAAAAGTGCAAACACTGCTCGAGAATACGTCACTAAAGACAGCAATAACAAAAGCCACGTTACCACATCTGATGTTTTGAGCAAACTGTCTGATGTTTTGATGTTGAAATGTGTTGTTTTGATGTACGTCATACATGCATAGCCTACAGTCAAATCCCCCGCAGTAACAATTGTTGCGCGATTAGCTAATTGCTATAGTCTTTAGTGACGTAACTGTACGGTCGCCTGCTTCGCTGCTCAGGCCAAATCTCGTTTTGAAAGCTCTGGCAAAATCACGCGCGCAATGGTGGTCAGACCGCAATGGGGCAAAATTATATTGAAAATCGTTTTATGGTAGCATGTTAAACACAAAGAACGTGGAAAATCGCCAAGTCAGGTTTTTCCTTTAGTATCCCTTTAAAGCCTGCTGAAAAAAGTGAGCACCTAAAACAATGGTCACCGTAAGGCATACGCCGTACACCCCTGTATTTCATAATCTTAAACGGTGGGGGTCTGGGGGGCCTTCCCCAGAAAATTTTGAAAAATTACTTTGATTTTGGTGCATTCTGAGAGTATGTTCCATAAAAATTTGGGTATGAGTATTACTGTAAATTGGTGCTGTCCAGTGGCATAGCAAAAGGATAAGATCATGTTTTCTTTGGCATTGTAACCCCCAAACCCCCACTTGGCTATGCTACTGATCCAATTTGTTTTAAGAAAATCGGTTTACTTTTACTTGGTTGCATAAGTATGGATAGAATGCATGAATAAAAATACATCAAAAACACAATGCTCAACTTCCAAGAAATGTGTGCATATTGTCGTTTGGGAATATTTAAGCATGAACTATATTATAACAATGCAAAAGAAACAAACCCAACCAAATGTACCTGTGCAACAAGGACTCCTTATTATGCTTAAATTGTCGGAATCTATCTGAACTCAGAAGTAGGTAGATTGAAGTTGTCTGAAATGCTTGCAAAATGTCCACCAGGTTCACTTTAGAAAAAGTTTTTACTAAAACTGCTGGCTGTCAAACCCAAAGTAACCCTGCAACTGAAGATGGGCAATATTCTCTGCAAGAGTCATTTTCTATATAATACAGTGACAGAGCAGCATTTATTTAAATTGTTTGCCTCATTCCTGCAAATGCAAGTTAAAACATTATCAAACAGGCTAGAAATGGATTCGTATATCATGAAACTAAGCCACAACAGGTAACAAGGGGAAATTTTGAAGACGAGTGAAGGTGTTATTATTGAAGACATCATGCATCAAGTACGTAAATCATGCATCTTAATACTTTGCGGTGAAATACCGTACCTCATGTTATACAAACTTTGAAAAATAAATACAGCTACTCGATTGAAGGGAAAAAGCACATTGAGATGTATATCTCAATAAGTTAAATAATAGTTACATTTTGTAAGCACACTAGCTCTTTGAGCAAAGACTTGGCGTTTAGGTCATTTGGGTTAAATTAGCCAGCACATCACACTTAGAGGAAATCAAGCATTTCTGCTATTAATTTAACATTATAGGAAGCAGCTGGAGTTTGAATAAGGCAAAGCTGACCTCAAAATTTAGTAGAGTAAATCTGTTACCACCAGTAGTGACATCATTTAAGATGTTGTCAAAGAAGTAGACTCACTGGTGTCATTACTGCAACTAGTATATATGATATATTTTAAAAACTTAGAAATTGAAGAATGCTTTGCATAATTGCTCTACAACTCTTATTTTAAATCTTTTTTTTCTTTGCTCCACTTTTACAATGATTAGGTATAGCTAATGGATAAATCACTAATGGTACTCTATTGTTGAGCTCAACAACCTTTGCTGGTACAACAAGTACATTGATATATCATCAATAAATCAAAGAATTATATTACTATTCAGTAAAAAAAATCCAAACAATGAATAAGTGTAAAATGTAGCCTACTGCACAAACTGTATCTAAGTACAGTAACAAGTGTATTAAGATTTAAAAATTGTTTAGGTTGGATACTACAGAGTAATCAACTTGAAACAATTTGAAAAGATCCGGGCCCCTTCAATGTTATTTTGAAGCTATGGAATAACAATGACATTTCAGTACTGGAAGTAACACAGGCTATGTCTAAATACAGTTGCTACAAGATTGAAATTTTTGGTTTATGTTGTCACTGAGCAATGTTACACATTTGGTAGCCTAGATGGCATTTTGAAAAAAACTGGGCCCCTCAATAGTACGTAGATTTTAAAAATTACATGCATAGGGCATAATAATGATAGTATTTAATACTGGAAGTAACATGCATTTAAATTTATAAAATATTAAGCAATTTGATACATGGCGTTTAAAAAATCCGGTCCCTTTAAATGTTTAGTTTTAAAACTACATACCGGTTATATATATAATATGGCATAATAGCGATGGTTTTGTATTGAAAGTAACATGTATTCTATTTAAACGCGATTGCCACAAAATGAAATTCTGTTGTCACACTGCAATGTTAACTATTTGGCGCATGGTGAAATGTCGTGGGTGGCCTAAAAGCATGTAAGCTTTTAAAGGTGGCCCGACGCTACAATCTCTCCCCTAACCCTAACTGACTTCAAGGATGTCTCACCCTTAAGCCGCAACTGACTTCAAGGATACCGGTACTTGCTTGTGAATCGAATTAAATTTTTTCCTTTGGAAATAACAAAAATTACTGCATTTTCTGAGTAAATTGCGGGCCCTGTGCGATCGCACGGTTCGCACACCCCAAAGACCGGCACTGCTATGGTACACTATATTCAATCACTGTATTCAGCAAGTGAACCAAGCCAAAAGTAATTTCCTAAAATGCTCATTTTCATACCTTTGTCCCTAAGTAGACGTTCTAATCTAATGTCCCCAATCTAAGGACGAATTCCCTAAAAATGAGAACGCTGACCAGCAGAGCAGACACATTTGTTTTGTATTTCACGCTTCACTCAGCAATATTTTTCTTCACGCTTCAGCAATATATTTCTTCATGCTCCCCCCTGCCACATTTAAAAAATATTTCAATGAAATAAAATGTGGAAAAAGTAGCAAATCATATTTAACCACAGAACCTACGTCATGTTAAATTTAAACTCAACTTTGTTCTTTTCGTATGTTTTCTTGGAGAACGAAATGTAAGTTTGAAAAGTTTGTTTGTATAAGTTTGTTACCGTATGTCCAAGTTTGGAAATTGCTCTATCGAAGTTAAAAATGTAATATAGGCCTATCAATCATCAGTCCAGTTTGTTTTTATTTCTGACTAGTGACCATCACAACGAAAACATTATAGGCCCATGAGAAACATAGCAGTAGTCTAGAAAAATTTAGAAGCGACAAAACGCGCGCGTTATAGCGTGCATTATACCAAAGCTGGACAATCAGTTTAAAATATGGAACGGTCGCAACACCTTATATTCATATTGTATGCCAATGTATGGTTCTCAGCTATGGTGTAGCCTAATTGTAAAACTTGTACTTTAAATCGCATACGAGTTGCTTACAACAACTCTCACAGAAATATCCACAATTTGACGAGATACGATAGTGCTAGACAGCTAGAGTGTATCAGGTGCAGAACGAAGTTTTAACATTTGATACTCTATTTAGAAAAAAATTGCTATGCATTTGTAGAACGCTGCAAAAATTCCATTAATCCACTTTTGCGCAATGTTATGTCTTCTGATTAATACCGTATTTCAATTTTACATATTATTATCACTACAGCAGTAGGCCTAATGGCCTATGTTGTTTGATGTAGCCAGCATGGTGGTGTTTTAGTCTGATATTTTGTGTGATGACTGTTAAAAATTTAAATAGACCTTTCTCCGCAGCCAACCATAATGAAGCGTGAGGTGGAAAACAAAGCACAGGCTGAGTTTACAGTGATAAAACACAGTTTTTGAACGTTTGGGTTGTTGTTTTGATCGAACAATCGCTTATTTTAGTCGTACATTTTGTACCAAAAGTACTTTGTTGATTGAGCATTACAATTAGGTTATCTGAGAGAGAGAGAAGTTCTTTTATTTGCATCAACAGCACATGTGGAAAAAACAATACAAGATTACAATGTGAACTAGGTTGTTTTAATGTTTGCTGACGATGATGGGAGTGGCAGAAGGACCGAACTGGTCATCAAGTCTGCCACACCCGTGTGGTGTCATAGCTTATTTGACATGGAACGGTGTCGGAGTTGAACGCAAATATATATTGTATACATTACAAAATAAAAAACAATACACACACGAAATTTAACAGTACAATATAAAACAGTATTTAACAGTACAATATATCTATTTTTAGAGAAAAAAAAAATTGAAATTACTAGGCTATATGGGTCTAGCTAACTAGGCTACCACCCACACAGCGCTATAGGAATAGCCTAGTTCACGGGACCACGGAACAAAAGGGCCTCGCATTGATCAATTTTCTTTTTAAAATAAGCTTACTTCAGTTAACAACTAAAGTAGATAACCTAAACTTGTTATTATTTCATTTAAAATCTACACTTAGCCTACAATCTATTCGTGCAGCGATTGCGTTTATATTGATGTTTTTGCATATGCTGCATTTTTTAGACGTGTCTTAATTTGAGGCCCGAGATTCACATTGGTCCCACGCCCCATTTATCCTCTCAACGGCCCTGTGCTCATCCATGGCTTTCAATTGTCTCTCAGGCTTGTGTGCGAATCATTGTCATCGTGAAAGGATCAATAAGGAAGAAATAATAAATCGAATTGTCACGGGCCTAATAGTTGGCTGAAAGCGACGAATAGACATTTGATCATGGCACTAGGGCTAGGCTGTATTGCTAATAACGAAGTATTGTAAACATTTTATTGTGTTGTAAATTAATAAAAACTGGTAGAAAAAGTGAATTTTATGTTGATAAAATCCAGCAATTTATTTTTTGAATCATTAAATGATTTTGCCAACTAACCATTTTTCGTTGTAGTCACCCCGATAATATGCTTAGATAGAGGGTGCCCTAAACAAAGTCTTGTTAATTGCTTAAAGTTAAAACATTTGAATTTTTCTAAAAGTTGGAGCTGGCTACGTCACTGCTTCATTGGAGCAATTTTTCTTTTGCTTTCAATCAAAAACAAGACTTTTCAACTTAGGTGTTTAATACCAAAAAAATATTTTCACTTGAGCTTCAAGTCTAAAAATTAAAATCCCTAAACTCAAACTTGGAAAGTATCGATCAACTTTGATGAAAAAGATAAATGTATGCCATCTTAAACTTAATGTAACCTAAACATGCATTTGTTTTGTTTTTCAGCGCAACTCTCAGAACCGCGTGGTACCGCCGAACACTCAGCAGGCACGGTAGCCACTTTAACAAGTCGAAATTTTGCCACTAAAAATGACTAGAATGAAACCGCCAACCAATCATAAGCTACGGTTTAAGTGACATGAAAAATTAAAACTTTTTGGTGATTCTTTAGTGTTTAAGTGCATATTATATTTTTCGAAAAAAATATTTGATATACCGTACCTTTTTGTTTGGGAGATATAACCAAATCAAAATCGGCCACCTAAAGGCGCTATGTGTTTTGTGACGTCATCGGCGTGCAGCCAAGTAAACAGCTTCACGCATTGCCTTAAAAACATCGCATAGGTCATTGTCATAGCCATACGAGACCAAACTATTTTTTTTTGGGGGGGGGGGGGGGGCAGAACGTAAATTTGCCCAAATCTGCACGCTTTTATAGAAATTGCCCAAATATAATGTATGCGGTGCATGATAACAGTGAAAAACTAACATAACAAGATCACCAGCTAGCTAGAATTTCTTACCCAAGTAATCAAGATAGAACAACTAAATTCATCTTTGAATATACCTTGCTTTCGCATTGCTCGATGCTTCTGCACTTTGGCATGGTAGGTAGGAGTAACATTTAGGAGTATTATATACTTCAGCAGTAGCATTTTAAATGTTGGTGAAATTAACATGACACAGTTGCATATACAAACTAAATATTTATTTTTTATTTTGGGGCGCAACTGCATCATTTTAATTTGGGTAGTTTTATAAAAATAACCAACAAAGCTAAGCAACACCACAACATTAACATTAGGCTACATTTAACAGGTACAGTATAACATTTTTTCGTTAAATGTTGTGGTGTTGCTTAGCTATGTCCGTTTATGGTTGAAAAAGTACTGTAACCTCTCCACCCGAATTATTTTATAAAAGTATTCATCAGATTTATATAAATTTATATTTTAATATAGTTACCCAAATCAAGATGATGCATTTATGGATATTAGGCCTATGAAAAAAATTAAAGACTTTGTAAATTTTGATGCCAAAGCAACTGCATCATGCCAATTTGGGCAGTTTTATAAATAGACTATGATCAGATAATTTCATATTTTTTTGTTGCCCAAATCTAAACGATAGAGTTATGTAAATGGGAAAATTAAATGAATTTGTTCATTTTGGGGAAACTGCCTCACGCTAATTTGTGCAGTTGCATAAACAGACTAATCAGATAATGTCATGTTTTCAGCTGCCCAAATCAATACGATGCATTTGTAAAAATTAATAAAATTAGCTACATAGCAAATTTTGTGTTTTGATTTGGGCACATTCGCAAAAGTATTAGAGACATATTTTGGTGGCTGCCCAAATTGGCATGATGCAGCTGGTTAAATGCATTTCGTACTACAGTTTGATCACCATACAATACATCAATACGGGTGCGCCAAATGAAAATTTTGCGGCATATGTCTTGTGCAAATAAGAGGCTGTACCGTAGCCTACTTAGTTTGATAGGTAAAAGATATTAATTTGTAGTTTTTCCTAATTCATGCAATTTTGAAGCTTTTCATATAGCAATTTTTGCCCTAATAATTGCAAGATTTTGCCCGAATTTGCGACGTTTTGAAACAACAAGGGGGGGGGGGGGGCAGCTGCCTCCCTGCCCCCCTGGCTCGTACGGCTATGGTCATTAAGGCGATGTGAAAATCAAAAAATTTAAAAAAATCAAAAATCGAATTATCACACAGGGTGACTATTGCTATGTAGAGTATTTCTGTAAAATTTCACGCAAAAATATTCAGTAACCTTAAACATGTAGTCGATTTTGTCTTTGGCATTTGTTGCCAGCACAGAGTTGCCAGGTACAATTTTTTTGAAGAAAAAACTTTGTTTATCTTTTTTAAATTGTAAAAATTTCCAACTTTAACAACCACAACAACAATTACATATGATGCGACTGCTAGTTGCCCTTTTAGGTAAAGTCTGGCGGTGTACGGTAAGATATTAAACAATCACCTGGCAACCCTATTTTTGCTTGATCAGCAAAAACTGATGATATTAAAGCCTTTTTCACTTCTATGGCAAGAGTAGGAATGCACTGTGCATAAGATGACACTTTGGTTTTGTTGTAGTAATATGTATTACATAATCACACAACGCACTGCATTAATATTCGATTGTTTTCGCCGACTTACATTTGTTTTTTGACAGATATAGTAACTGCAACTCTCCAATGGTAGCTTACACATCAACCAAACAACTTTATATGTGTTTGTAAAACGCGCACAAACGAATGAAGAATAAAGACAATGAACAAGAAACAGTGGTGAATATCAAAACATTATACTGCAGCCAATGAAAGAAAGTCAGATTTCGTGTCTGCTTTCGGCAAGACCCTACGCGAAGCAATTCTCGCCCGAATGAAACCATCACGTCGTTGATGGCCAGCAACACTTCCACAGTCGTTAGTGACTTCCCAAATGATACGCTGCACAGCCTGAGTATGGGCAGGAAAATGAGGGTATTCAAACTTTGTGTTTATCAAACCCTTTAGTTCATCCATGGTCAAGTGTGAAGTAAGGATAGACTCAGTAAGCGTGGCATGGTCCCAATCAAAGAGAACAGTGAGTTGGCATCCAAATTTAATTTTGGTTGGGTAAAAGTGCGGACAGAAACATCACAAGAGTTACTGCCTTTGCGAATATTTTCTAACATGTTCACAGAAAAAGATCGCAGAGCAGGATCATCACTGAATACCGGGGCATTGTCACATTCAGATGTACCAGGTGCAGCTGGTTCGAAAGGAGAGTCAATTTCTTCATCAATTGCTGCAGAAAACTGCTGTTTCTTCCAGTTCTCTTCCTCTATCACTTGTGACTTCTTTGCTGCAGCGAAATCATCTCCTCGCTGTTGTTTGAGGCTCTTGAAAAACAAGTTTTTTGTGTGATTGATAAATGTAAAGAACACAAAATAATCCATGTAAATCAGTTCAGTTTGTTTTTATTTCTGACTGTCACAACGAAAAACAATATATGCCAAACATAACAATTAATACTCTTTCGGACAAATGGCAGTAAAAATCAGTGATAGTCAAGAAAAATCTTCTCGCCATAGCACGACTAGCTTTAGTGAAAGCACAAGCCTGCCTTTACAGACATAGAAATCAAAATAACTGAATCACTTTCCCACGAGGAAATGCTTTAGGAAATCAAAAAATCCTTAAACCACCTACTATCTAGAGTTGGTTGAACTACATCTGCAATGGTGAAGTGGGGTTGTAGAATTGGCAGTAACCCATTCTCCTTCTCATATGGCTCCATTCAACAAATATTGTTAGAAGAGCCATGTCAATGGCAACAACAGACCAACCCCAGTACACAACATGGGACATGTCCAGGCTTTTTTTTAAGGTTTGGTTTGGGTGACCGCTAAGTAGTTTTAAGAGACCGCAAGTGTTTCATTTAAATACCAAAAAATAGCCATAACTACATACAATCAACGCAACATAAAATGAATTATTCGACAAGGCACAGCTTAAATGATTGTGACAGTGACCAAACAGCCTGCCCAACACGGTCGCCAAACAAGTTTGCTGCACAATCAAACAAAGTGTGTTTGTTGGCTTCTGCTTGTTATGTTTCCACACGTAAGAACTGATCATTATGCGCCATAAATCAGAAATAAACATTGACGAGTATCGAAGGTGCACTTCTTTTGTGAATAACTCTTTGATTCAGCTGTTAGCTGTACCTCCACTTATTCTTTTTTCTGGGCGTGAACTATTGATTGTAGGCTATATTCGTATTATCGACAAGACATAACGAGAAACAACCATTACTTTTCTACTGTAGTTCTAAATTATGGGAAACCGCTGGAGAAACTTGGGGGACCGTTTTGGTCCCCCAAAACACCTTAAAAAAAACACTGGACATGTCTATGCATGACCCTGTTATCAAAGAATATACTTATAAAAGCCTTACATTTCATAGAAAATTACTTGACAAAAAAAGTTTGAAAAGATACCGTATGTAAGAACTTACCTTTTTGTTAACTCTCTTTTGAAGCGTTTTCGTTGTCCTTTTGTCAAGAGGCCCAATTTGGTATAACGGTGCTTCTACTCTACGATAACGTTGGGAGAGGAGAAACCTCAATTGTTTTAGGAATGCGATCTTCATTTGAAAAGAGAATAGTTAGCTTTTTTCCAGCTTCCTGAAAAATTAATTCCTTATGAGTGCTCTGTCTCTGTAAACGTGCAATTAATTATTTCAACACATTAAGGCTTTGAAAAGTGTCTTCTAGTTGGTTATTGTAGCCTACGTGTACTGTTCATTCATGCAAGCTATATGTTAGTATTTTTAACAACTACCCTTCATCCATACGAAGATATACGAGTTGGTCTATGTTTTATGTCACTACCAACCTTAATTAAAACCAGTCAGAGAAAAACTTGCAGTAATAAAGTACTTGAGTATCACCTTTAACAAAGTACAGAATGCAAGAACATCGTAGTGTTGGTAAATCAGCAGTGGGAAGCTCCTTGGAAGGTCCAATGACAGAAGAGCTTTCCATGCTTCTTACTCTCTTTTTAGAACTTTTAGGCATGATTTAACAGTTAACAATGCTACCCACAACAAGGTCAGCTTTATGAACTAAAGATAATATGTGAAGAGATTAATGTATTTTTTGAAGAAAAAAAACATAGCCCACTTACAGTACGGTAGCCTACACAGAACTAAGAATTTAAGTGCTGAAAACTTAGTTGTCTGAGCCTTCCGTAATACTATGAACTTTATTAGTGTCATTCTCAAAGCTACATATAAAAAATACAGAACCACAAACAGCAACTTCACCTGAATAAGCAGTTCTTATTCCAGAAGACCTGATAATTACAGACACTGCCTCTTAGGCCTACTTTACACAATTTGGAAAACCTAGCCTAAACTAACTTTGAACCGAAGCCTGAATGATTATTTAACAACCAAGCATAAAATCATAGCAAACATTTCGGCTGAACACAACTTCTTATCTGAATTTTGCAGCCTTATCTTCAATAATAATCAGCAATTCAGCATCTCAAGGTATAAATCTCTCAGCAGCAGACAGCGATCGCTCGCGCGCACGTGTGTGTGTGCGGCACACAACGCGTTTTCCCTAACTAGCCATTCAGAGCGCGCTATCTGGATCACGTGGATTGATGCGTTGTGATAGTATTTTTTGTGGAATCACCTTGCAAGAATTAAAAAATACTAACCTTAAAACGCTTACATGTTTACGGATACTGGATTTTATTGCATAAAACTTCACAAAAATACTCTACACAACAGTAGTCACCCTGTGTGATAATTCGATTTTGTCCATTCAAATTTCACATCGCCTTAATGGTCATTGTATATTGAGTAATAGAAGATCAGCACAAACAACATGTCTGAAACAGACAAGGATTTCTCTTTGAACCAAAAAGACGGCGACTTGACAGCGAAGAACATCATTCTGATTCGTGCTCTGACAACACCAGTTCGGACAGCAGTCGGATGGAAAATTTGCATTGAAAAAAATACAGGAAAATAATTTGCTTGAACCAAGTGGTTTATATCAACCAAAAGTAGCCTATGTATTCAGGGTTGCCTACGCTGCCAATGTTTTACTGTCCTACTGACCCGTTTCAAAGTCTTGTTGTTTTCTCGCTTTGCTATTCGATTCAAACGCCCGATCGTACTCACAGACCTGTGCCTAGGTCGATCGAGTTTTGTGGGTACTGCATTGACAGTGGCTTTCACATATCGTGAAAAATCAAAGACGGAAGGAACAGGTTCAGGGATGAGCAGGTGTCTGGACTTGGTGCCTTGTAGCTCAGCCTGTGGATCACTTTGGTAATCGCTGGCCAGAAAATGATTGCTGCACCCTGCACACACGGCAGCGCTTGTTTGCAGGTGGGTCTTTGAGTTTCATCGCCGAGATCCATTTCTTCAGCTTGTTGTCATTATTCAGAAGTAAACGATGAAAGGATACCCCAGGGATACCCCTTTGACGATTCCCCAGTTAGTACAACCGAGAGCCATACAAGAAGCCACCATTTTAAGGGAGTAAAAACTCCCTTAGCACAAAATTGTTCGGTGTTTTTGTAGCCTACGCGGTTTGTTCCTTGTGTTTGCACGCAAAACCTTGGATACGGCGTCGCCGGCCAATGACGTCGTCAAAAATTTTGACCAATCAGAATCATTTCAATCAAAAAAGTGTTTTTTTAGGTTTTTTTAAGTTATGGTAACACAAAAAATAAAAAAATGTTGAAAAACGTTTTATTTCAGAAAGATCTACAAATACAAATCCATGTATTTTCGTTGCAGTGCACCTTTAAAGTGCCTCTGACAGGAAAATAAATTTGCTAAATTTACCTAAGATACCAAAGAGATGACACTAACAAACTTCCCTGACCAGCAAATCGTAAAAAAATCAACAGGCTACTAAGTTACACGCTTGCAAACTTTCGTTCATTTTCGGCAAATCTGGCAATCAGTTAATTACGAAAATAAAAACGGCAACACCGCTGTGACGTCACCGTGGGTGGGAAGGATACATTCTTTCTCTGTGGTGAGTTGGTAAGGTATGGTACGACTGCTCCAAAACGTCAATGTGTGGGGCTCTATTGGTCTAAAGCATGTGCAAAATGAGAATTACCGAAATGAAAAAGTCAACTTATTATTACTATCAGGTTTAGATCAAATAGATTGAGTTTATTTTTATCAAACAGCATCTCAATTCAATTGAAATTGCAGTTTTTCTAAACTCTTGTAGGGCTACAATTTGGATAATTTTTTTGTTTGTCCTAATCTGGCTATAGCCATTTGCAGTATAACAGCAGTATCTCACAGACAGTACCCTTAATTTATGGTTGAGGTAATGCCTGGAAATTGCTGTTTATGTGACAGAGTCACTGACAAAGACGTGTGCTATATTTTCATGCTTTCAAACAAAACAAGGTGCTGAGAAGAAAATAGTCAAAGTTTTCTTCAAGTCTTTGAAAGTGGGATGGACCATACAAAACTAGTCGTATATGTTCTCTTTACTTCAATGGAGATGATTTTGTTAACACCACAAACCCGATTTGGATCTTCTCAGCAATGAGTGGCGTGCTGGAAACTGTAGGTGGTGCGTTTGCCACAAGTGCGAGTCTATGTCCCAGCCCAATGAATGTGTATGTTGCCATGAAGTGCCACAGACGAAAGCACTTTTGAAGAAAGACCCATCTAGCTGTGTTACCAATTTGACCCATTTTGAGGCACACTTACATCCTGCAGTTCTGAGGACTTTTTTTATGAGGAGCAGGAAGAACTGGAGAAAAAGCAATAAACCGAAAGGAGAAAACGGAGACCTATCGAAAGAGTAAGGATGCTACATTAGGCTAAAAATACCCTAAACGCTAAAGAATGCACACTAAACAAAGTGATTTTATTTCCTTGCAGGCAGTATCGGTAATTAGTCGCTTACAGGCATGTATTGGAGTGGATACTACAAGGTGGTACTCTCGGAAGCAACAATCGGATTGTGCTGCCATCATGCATTGTTTGGCAAATCCGAAACAATTTTAAAGTCCAGATGGCTATTACACCGGTTTTCAATGGCCAACTGAAGGCACATTATGAGAGAGAGAGAGAGAACTTTTATTTATTTATGAATAGTGATGATGAAATAAATATGAATGATGATTCGTACGATTTCTTC
Source organism: Aplidium turbinatum (assembly GCF_918807975.1). NCBI lineage: Eukaryota > Metazoa > Chordata > Ascidiacea > Aplousobranchia > Polyclinidae > Aplidium > Aplidium turbinatum. The sequence continues at coordinate 5,898,585 of NC_137477.1, forward strand.
ATTTTTCACTTCAAGTATATTTTAGGTTTTGTAGGAACGTATCCAGTACAGTTTTATTAAACTGCAAAAAAGAATAAATATTCGAAAAAAGCAACCGCTTGTACCAACTCCGACCAAACTGTGATCCACCAATTACATCTAGAAAGCATTTGTTTTATTCGTCGCTAACGACGCCCACCCACGATGACGTAATACCACCAAAGTCGTCGCAGAGCAATGAAATATGGAGTTTCGCCTGTGGTGGCGCTGTGGAACTGTCGTTTTGTATAAATTTCGCCCTTACCAGTCGAGTTTCGAGGTTAAGATTAAAAAGTTCGTTAAGCATAATTCTGCGCTAGAAAATGCTTAGAAAAGTTGCTATACTTGGGTCCAACCTGTCAGGGGCACTTTAAGGTCAATGCGAACCCTGTTCAAAAGTATCCTTGACAAAGCTACTAGTCTCGAAACTAAACAATTTTTTTCATGTTGAAATAGTTTTGTTGCAAACATCTGTAGTAAATGCACCACATTTGTTTTCACTCATACGGCAAAATATCAGCACAAACGGTTTCCTTTCAGTAAATAGCAAAAAGAAAATACCAACAATTTACTTCGCTGATAAACCTTCTTTTGATAGACATGGTATGCTTGTAGCTCGTGTTGTTTTTAGTTCATAAAGCCTATTTTATCAGCATCATCAATCAGCTTTTTCTCATTAACAACAAACCATAGATGGTATCTTCAATATTTTTGAAAAGTTTTTCACTCTTAATGCACAATTGGCTTGAAGTTTTTAAACATTGTTTTTATGACTAGCAACAGAAGCTAGTTTGATGAGAGAAGTGTAGAATTTTCCGCCTTTGAAAAGTCTTTAAGCTTTTTTTTGCAATGTTATCTTTAGCGGATTATCAGGATCAAGGAAAGGTAGGTTACATTTTACTTCCTCCACGTTTAGCTCATATTTTCTCAAATAATTGACTGAAGATCTAATGAGTAAGAAAACAAAAAGAAACTAGTAATTATCACAGGCTCTAAGTTAAAAAAAGTCAAGAGAAAAAATATTTGAAAGGTGACAAAGTGGGTTATAGAACTGTAGGCTAAATAAACAAAAAAAATTAAACTAGGCTTGAGAATAGGCTACTACACCATGTTCAATGAGGGCAAGTTAAGTTGTTATAATGGCAACCTACATTTACTTTTTGTCTTTGGCCAGTCTAAGGATCGAGAGTTTGAGTCTTTCATCACACTTGAGCCGCTGGCTGTAGCGGTGGCGAAATGGCATGCAAGCTACAAGGCCGCCATTGTGTAGTTTAATTAAATCGCAGAAAAGAAAAATAGCTTAGGCTTTAATTTTTATCCGAAGTAGCCTCAATAATTGTAATACAAGGCTATAAAATATTAACGTAAATCTCACAGACGATGTTTTAGTTTCAAAAATGTATTTTTATTCGTTTTACATTAGTTTAGAAAGCCTTGCATGTACGAGTAGCTACAAAATTGTAGTAGTAGCTACAAAGCTCTTGTCAAATTGTCGTATTTCAAATGTGCCATTCGCAGCTTACTCATTGACAATTCTCCACAACAGCATTACCGTATCTGCTGGGTTATTGTGATTATTCTTGGAATGTTTGTTTTTGCCTTCTTGCATGTTTGGTAATTAATATGGACTGATTGGTCTGATGCAAATAAATAAAAAAATAAAAAAAAATAAAAGCATGTACGTCATAAGCAAATGACATGTCATAGGCCTAGTAAAAAATATCCATGACTTGACAAATAGAGAATTCATATTTATGACAAGGACTTAATCTTTCTATGGTCCATGGAGAGAACGTTTTGTAAGGTATTTCTTGATGGGTTTTGCAATTAAATTGTTGTGCAGTTTTCACCAACAAAAAAAAAATTACAAAAAGAAGGATAGGCTATTTGCAAATGAAAAGTGATGTGATAAAAAACATAAAAGAGCCTAAAAATCTATTTATACAATCAGGTATTGTGCAAAGTGAATACAATTCAAACATTTTCAGTAAAAAAATTTATTACATTTTAATGGTTTTCACGGAAATTTGCCAAAGGCGCAAATAGTTACCAATCACCTCATCTGAAACGAACCTTATCAAATTTAATTTTTACTTATATGTGAAATTGCACAGCCACAAATAAGTCTGATCAACATTATTACAGGTGAGAGATTTAATTTGTAGATATTTTTAAAATATTTTCTACCCACCAGAAATGCTGAAGATTTCATGAAGCAAATCGACTTTTTTTCTTGACCTTCAAAATCACGTCGCAGTGCAAAAGAAAAAAAGAATCTTTGTAGGCATATTACAGTTGACGAAATCTGGATAAAATGCTTTCACATAGAGGATTTAATTAACTAGTATTTAGGCTACTATGCAATAGATTGATTAATCTATTGTTTTAACTGTTTGTGTATCTAATATCACAAAGCAAAGTAGGTTATTGAATAAAGCGACGATTGTAAGTAGCCTACAGAGTACAGATGTCATGTCAGTAAAACAGCGAGATGTATCCTCCTTGGTGCTTTGATTAAAGCAGGATTGGAAAAGTTTGCTTCTGTACGTGAGTTTAGCCATGTAGCAGTTGGTTTAAGTCTGATGCCTTTTCTACCGCTGTAGTTTAAAAAGCTTGAAAATATGTCGACGGCTGTCTTTTTTAAAAAGTTATATTTTTCTTTGGTCATTTGCAATACAAATAGCGCCGAAATTGCAGGAACTCCTCAAGTCCAGCACATGTTTCCAAACTAAAGCCTGTCGTTTCTATGTTCAGCGCTGCAATAAGTCGATTTCTTTTCCTTGCGTGAATATATAAAATTTCCAGTACCGTAACTAAAATGAAAGATAGTTTTTACTTTTGAAGCTCACGTTACAAGTTAAGTCGCAACTAATTGAGGTGGTTAGGCTAAGATTCGTAACAAAAACAGAGAGAGACTGTTCACCAGGCATTTTATAATAAAAGTAATTTGCGTTCTTCTGGTGACTATTTACTAGGTTACCTCCTGATGTTAAAGATGATAACTAGCTTTTGTATTTCCGACGTTTCGTCAGTCAGCACGACTGACTTTATCAAGGTGGCTAAAACAGGTTAACACAACCTGTTCAGCAACGATGGCACAACACAAAAACGTACTGATAAAATGAATAAAGTAAGCAGCAAGAATCAGAATTAAAACACGCAACAAGACACCTAGTTTAACCTCTAGGTGTCTTGTTGCGTGTTTTAATTCTGATTCTTGCTGCTTACTTTATTCATTTTATCAGTACGTTTTTGTGTTGTGCCATCGTTGCTGAACAGGTTGTGTTAACCTGTTTTAGCCACCTTGATAAAGTCAGTCGTGCTGACTGACGAAACGTCGGAAATACAAAAGCTAGTTATCATCTTTAACATCAGGAGGTAACCTAGTAAATAGTCACCAGAAGAACGCAAATTACTTTTATTCGTAACAAAGTTAATAGCAAATATCGATGAAAACGTAAGTTAGTTTAAAAACGAAATAAACGCTTGTTTGTCCAATTCAATAAGAAAAGTAAATAGTTTAGCTCAGTAAAATAGTTCAGGTTGATTACAAGATCAGTGAAAGTTTGTGTTATTCACTTATTAAATATTTTGTGCTGTTGGGATCACCTTAGTGCTATGAGTTGTTGAACGTGTCAAAGTCAAACGTAGCCCCTGATCTAAACTTTGTCTAATGCAACTGAGTGAGGCAATTTTTGTGAATTTCATTGAGTTTTTGTGCAAATAGTTGTTAATTTTTTAGTATGGTAGCTTTGTTTTAATGACCAGTTCACTAATAAAGTTTTTTCTTTCGCACACACGAATGATTTTCTAAAAAGTATTCTACTTAAACAAAAAACTATTTTAGTTGATATGTAACCCAAAACGGCAGCTCAGTTAACATGTTAACTAACCCAATACACATCTGCATTATGTAAACACCGTTATGATGATGCCCATGTCTTTACAGAAAAAGATTGACTTGATTTTGATAACAAATTAGTGCATTTAACAAATGTCTATTTTAGAAGCACTTCTTTTGACTTGTTAAAAACTAGAGTACTGTACGTAGTTGAGTGACTAACCTTCTAATTTGTGTTGTTGCTTGTGTCTTTCTAAACAATAATTCCCTTTATGACGTGTATGACAATAATGCCCTACATCAAGTTTTGTCCACAATTTTTGTTTGTCATTAAAATAGAATTATTTTCATGGCCATCTTTTGCGAAACAAAGAAGCACCATTGGACGTACTTATAACGTCATTTTGCTAACCATTATTAATGTTAATATTTGGCAATAATCACGTTACACAAACATCGGCCCTTTAATTTGTTTCGTTTTTCTGCATTTTCATAAACTTGATGATCTCGCAGAAGTAAGAAATTTTGTAACTTCAATAAAAAATACTTAAACTTTTTAGTATGAAAATGCTACCTTTGTCAGATACCAGTTTACCACGAAGTGAAAAAGATATTTTGTGACAGTTTGTCTCTCAATTCCACATAGGCCATATAGGTCAGCTTACACAAATATACTGATAATAAGGTATTCATAGGTGCCCAATCTATCTAACTAGCTTTGAATTTCTATCCGACGACTATAAAATATATTAACTTCTCATTCTTGTGTTGTACATTGCTGGGAAGTAAGCTAATCAATAAGTTGATGTGCAATTGGATATCAATAATTTATTGCTTTTAGTTAATTTCATTTGTTTTTAAATTACATGCATACATACCTTGCATCGTTTTTTGTTAAGATGTTGTTGGAATATTCCATGACGCCATTGTATTGCTTTGCCTCTCCCCTTCCCCGTGTGACGTCCACTACGATACTTTACCCAAGTCATGGGAAATACCCAACGTGAAGGTTTGACCCCCAAAATGGGACGTCTTGCGATGTATATAATACTTAACTCAGTAACCCTTAAGAGTAAATTAATTGCAAAATGCCTCAATTTTCAGAAAAAAGCAATACATAGGTATTCGCAGCTAGCAAAATCCGTCATTTTTACATTGATTCAAAGTCTGCAGATGTTGAATCAATGTAAAAATGACATATTTTGCTGTCTGGGTTATGTATGTTAGTTATTCTCAAAAAGATTTTTAACTTTAAAAAGATAATATCCAAGAAAGTGGTACAACGCAAAGATCTGTAACGTTATTTAACGTTGTTTTAACAACAAGAAGCTATTAAACATTTGGTTAATTTAAACGTACAGAGCATAATTCATAGCAGTTAAGGCTGCTCCGGCCTGATACTTTTTGGTAAAACTTGCTTTACTTGATTTTAATCGTAGATAGCATATTTTCCCCGGTGCGTAATTTTGATTACAGACTTCATCTATCAGTAAACTTGATTTAGCTTTTAAGTTAGCTAACAGGCGTGTAATAGGTAAACCACTGGTGTGGTAATGCATAATGACTTCCTTGAAAATACCACTTGTCAATAATTGCCCCACATTCAACCCTATACGGTAAGAAATTTGTCCCGACTCAAAAATGTTTGTTTCAACTGATCTAAAGTATCAGTGAGGCTACAAATAGGTTGTGAGTTCACTTCAGTTTAGTTTTTTTTTTTTTCTGCTGGCGAATAAACAAAATATACAAAACACAATAAACACAAATAATTTACACAGCAAGGATGGCAGCTAAAGATCAAATGGTCACTAAAGTTAACTGCCGCCCAAAGTGAGAATATCACCATCATCATGTCTTATATTTTCGACCATTAAAGTAAAAAAATATGTAATACTTGCCATAACATAGTAGGGGTTATGAAAAAAGTTAGAAGCGACAAAACGCGAACGTTGAAAGTTGAAACATGCTCGAGAAAGAATTGATTTACCAAATACATGGATATTGGCTCGGTCGCAGCATCTTCGTGACACCGTAACACCAACCGGTTTGGTTGATGCGCATTTTATCACATCGAAGCTGGTGTGGATTTTTTCAAGGACCACGTAGAATTAAGCAAGATATTGTAGGTTACGTTGCAAGTCCATTATTTCATTGATTTAAACGGTTGATATTTGGTGAACAAAATTTTAGTTGGGTTTTGGTTGGTATGAAACCTTCTTTTCTTAAAAAAAAAAACTTTTTTGTTATTCAATCTAAAACACGACGAATTGCTAGTTTGTGGTGATTTTGAAAGCCCTCAATTTACCATAAAACAAATGGTTAGATCACGAAAAGGTAGGTAAAGAAATAGTTCTTAAACATGGTCAGTGAGAATAATCAGTAAATGGAAATGAGTCAATGGTTGCACAAAAAAACAAGTCCAAAATCGATCTTCATCATTTAACATCTTCAGTAACACCATGAAAACAAAACAAAAATTAATCTACAACTGTACCGTGTTTCTTATAATATAGTATTAAAAACAATCGTGTATCTATTAATTTTCTTTGTAAATCAAACTTTCTTAGACCGGTGACAACACAAAAGAAAAATAGTAGACAAGAAACGCAGCAGGATTTTGGAATGAAAAAACAAAACAAAAAACTAATAAGTTAGAGAAATCTACAATGACTGGTAAAAAAAGATTCAGAATGGCCATGTTTCAATGACATGATATCTGGGTTGTGTTTGTTGAATGTCCACAGAAGCCAAAAACTAAATCTCTTCAAAAGGTCCTATAGTTTAAATACAGAACAATATTATGAGATGTCTTAAGCCGAAAACGTCAAGTTATTTGTCAGAGTGATTTATTTTTTCAGTACATTATTATCAGACTTACATATTTTAATACAGGATATGTAAAAGAAAGCACATATAAAATTACAAAGTTTGTATCATACAATATAAGTTTATCTCTGGGGATTACGAGCATCCATTGCTGATAACCTTTTATCTTTATAGCTACTCGGCTTATTGTGCTAATGCTAGTGGCAAAACATCTGATTGTTTAATAGGTGGATGTTATAAACAATTTTCCTTATGAAGTATTGGTGTATCTACTTCCTTTTATAGATGAAGATAGCTTATCGTATACACTATATTTTATATGAAGTTTATCAGTAGTCTGAAGAATATACAAATGAAACCAACACTTTTATAACTTTGGCAATATGAAAATGCTCCTGTTTTAAAAGTGAATTAAGTGTTTCGAAAAATCTCGCCAAGGTTTGTTTTAAGATTACAGTTAATTACTGTAATTGAAATGCCGATTGTGAAACTTGTTTTTGATCACCACTGGGTCTAGAGACCGACGTTTTGAAATTGAGGATAGTTTTGATAGACACTGACAGACCATGGACTTCTAAATAGTCCATGGACAGACGGTAAGAATATTAAGAAAATTCCACACAAAAGTAGATAAAATCCGTTGCTGATCAGAATATCATAAACTCTTGCTTATCTTCAAGTTACCAAATACCAATCACTATCCTACTCATAAACAAACGATAAGATAGACGGTATTGTTTGCGCATAATTTACTTTGAATTTATATTTAGAACTGCTTCTCATAAAGACATGTTGGTGATTTATGGCCGAGTTCAATTGGCTGCTTTGCCGTGTCAAGGATATTTACAGAAAACATTTTTATTTACGATTCAAATAAAGAAATAAACAATAATTTCTTGCTTTCTGCTGCATTTCCGTGCAGCGTGTTTGGCATGAAATTTGCAAATGTCAGCTCTGAGTTACACGGTTTTGTTGCATGGAGATGAATGAGGCCTTTTTGACAATGATCACTTCAAAAGTCCAGCTGATGTTTTTGTTTCTCTGGATTATCGATGCAACTTTTTTCTTTTAGATGTGAAAAAATAAAATACTTCATGATTGTTAATACATTTCATGTTGTTAATGACAATGATGCTGCTGTATCTTCACAAAATTGCGGTTTTACCTTGCTTGGATTAATTTATCATCCTTTGTTTTAAGATGCAATGCATTTGAAAACAATTTGCGTCTTTTAACATTTTTCAAACTATATCGCAAACATCTCTGCTTCAAATGAAGTAACACAAAAGATACTACACTCGTGACTCAAAGCAATAGTGATGTGTGGCTGTTTTCTTTTGTATTTGTAACTCGTAACCGTTTTTTAGTGGATGGTTTTCAACTCATAACAGCCCGTCACCTGCAATATATATTAACTTTATTTTATTGTTTTCCAAATTTATCCTCATTGGTTTACACAAGAAGAAAAAATGCATTGGTAGCATTGTTAGTTATGACATGAGTTTGACCAGACCAGAAATCAAACCTTGGATCACTAGAAGCGATGAGGGGTATTATCCAATTGGCCATGGAGACCATTAGTCATGGAGACCATAAGAAAAGAGAAAAAAGTAACATAAAACAGTTTCACAAAATTAAAAACCAGGCAACTATTCCCTGAGGCAGAAATAAAAAAAAAAGATTAGTCTAGTTTAGTTGGAATAAACTTTTGGCCTCACAGATGTAGACAATTTGCAGATTTCGAGAACCTGCTTATCCACAGCTTTTTTATTGTCTCAGAATTCAAAGCTTTTGTTTCAAGAGTTAAGCCAGTGTACCAAGAAAAGTTCATCGGAACTGCAGCAGCTTAGTCGTTAAGATATCGGAAAACTCAAACGATTAAGTGGAAAACCTCTCGACCACGCTGCATAAACAAAGTTTTAAAAAAATCAGTATCAAGGCTACTGACCTTAAAGACAAATTCGCTGCAGTGTAAGCTAAATAGTTGCATTCATTTCATGCCAAAGTGATAAAATCAATGTTTCGATAAAGTTCTCGATCACTGATTGCAGCGTACATTTGAAGGTAGATTTTTTATCAAAAGAGCGCTAAAGTTTCATTTGTGGTTTTACCTATGTTCGTTTCATAAAATACATAGTAAATTATTTTTCATAAAATATTATTTTATAAACAGGTTGTTTAGGCAATGAGACTTTTAGTTACTACCACATAGTTAATAACTTTTAGAACAAGTACGTATTTATTACGGATGCCAACGGCATGTGCAGATATAGTAACGATTTAGACATTTTTGCCATGTGGATGGCCTCAACAGTATCGCCCTACTTTTATTCATGACCAATAGCGTTGACAAGGGGGTCTAGGGGTACTTCTAAACCCGGGTCAAGATGATTTTAAAAGCTCGTGATTTTTCTAAGGGGGCCCGGGAACTTGGTGAAACCACCGCGTGTTTTTTGGTTGTGTGCTCTTCTTAGAAGTGCCTTAATGTGAGGCTAAGGATTATATTGGTACCGGGTTCAAATTATCCTTTCAACGGCCCTGCTTATGATACAAAGGTCTTCACCACCAATAAATGTCAGAATACCAGTTCATATAAAGGGGGAAGGCAATGTAGATTCCTATATGAATACTCAGCCTTGAGTTGGTTGGCTTGATAACCAAGATCTCTCTGTTGTTCGCCTCTTGTAGCTTCTCGGCGTGGTCTGAAGGAAAAATGATTGTTTTGGAGTTGACCAAAGTAGACGCCGAACTCTTAATCGACGACGATAATATTTTAGTTTATTGTACGAATAGCACACGTGCAGCAAAGCCTGGTGTCATATTTGAGACTAGAATGTTGCCAAGGCAATAGTTTAACTTTTGACGAAGCCACTTTAAGACTTAGGCAGTCAGTTAGCAGAATCTATTATCCACTGACAACAACAATAACTTTACATTACCAGCTTGTACGATTGAGCCTTGTTTTTGTAAGTTTTTGAAACTGTTGTGATCAACCTTCCAAAGAGTTTTATAAGTCCGAGAATCAATCAGCATCATTTTTTCTCTCATTAAAGGTTTAGCAAGCACAGGCATTGTTAGAATGTGATGCAAAAAAAGAAACATTGCAGAAGTGTCTCGTTTTTCATGAGAATCAAGTTAAATTTCTTCATGTTGCAAGGTGAAGCTTAGCGTTGTTTACGAAGTTTCTATCTTGATTTAGTGATTGAAAGTTTAAACTAAGGCTTGGCCGATGACTGACGAGCAATAAAGCAGGCTTAATTGCTTTTCTTCAGTTGCCACAAGTTGAAAATGCCTTTCTAAGGTTGAGATCTGTTCGCGAATGGTTCTCTGCATTCAATGTCAACTTCGCATGGTTTGTGTCTTTCGATTAAAGCTTTTCATTCTGTTTAAAGTGTAAACAAATACACTGAATGCCAACCTACATCAACTTATTTGATTTCTTTTATTTGTTCAAGTACTTAAACTGATTTTGCCGGAAAGACCGAAAAAAAAAAATACTCTCAAAAGCTTTTAACTAACTGCTCAGCTTCGTAACAGATGTCAAAATTCTTCACACTTTCAGCAACACCTACTTTGTAGATGGCTCTTAGTGTCTCTATCACTAAGCATATGTGAGTTCGATTTCAGGTCAGATTGTACCCGATTTTTTTAAAAACGTTATAATAATAATGCTTGTTTTTATATAGCGCTGTATCCATCGCAGAATGCGTTGCTCCTCAGCGCTTTACACAGCAGACAGTGTCAATGCAGCGGTATAGAGGCGCAACTGAGTACATTATTACCCGGAATCCATTCCATTGCTCAGTGCCAAGCACTGAAGCAGGAATTAGATTCAGTACCATTTTAAAAAGTCTTTAATATGACCCGACAAGGTACCGAACCCATACCTACCGATTCAGGTGCGGACGCACTAACCACTAAGCCACCGAGCCGGTATCATCAAAACTGTAAGATCAAGCAGCCTACATGGTGTTGGAAAGCTATGACTTCCGAAGCTTTGTTTCGCAAGATAAGCCAAATTTTGAGCTTCTAAATGCAACGCAAGAAGCTGAAACGTTTGAATAATGATATACTCTGATTTTTTTAAAATTTCAATTGATTTGTTAGGTAATTTGAATGCTTAGACAGTTTGTTTTGTTTTTTTCTATTACGGTGCTGTAAGGACTTTCCTGGGATAGCAGTGGCAGAACGCATTTGTGAAATGGTATTATTTTGATATCATTTTCACATCAAAAGACGTTGAAACGATGTTAGAAAGAGCACGTTTTGGTTTTCGTTGAATCAAGCCTCACATGTAGTTTTCAGATATATAAAAAAAATTGTTACAACAAACGATCATACAAACTTCTGCGTTTTTCAGTAAATTTAAAGCTTTATTTCCACATTTAAGCCAGGGGGTCGCATTTAGTTAAAATGATTCAATAATAACATGCGATTGCGCCGAGTTTTTTTTTTATTTTTTTGTTTCATTTTGTCTTTGATTTTGTTGAAGCTGTTTAAGTCAGGTTATGCTTGTTGTTGTAGATTTTCCGAAAAGATAAGACTTATATAGGAGTAATAAAAAAAGTAGAGAAAATTCATCTGAAATGTCAGTTTAACATAATTATGTACAATTGCGCATATGTTGTAGCCTATATCTGCATCTGTCAAATAACTTGTTTTTGAATGTAAGATAAACATTGTTTCAGTGACAGATTCTTTTGCAAAAAGCAATTTTTCGCATCATAAAATAAGTAGCCTACCTACACACACAAAAATAATTCATGTATTCTCATGGTCACTTTAGGAGAGGCTTAATTTAGGAAGTAATTATTCAGATACTTGCTCTGCATGTGTTCGGCCTATAACAATGGCGGCAACCATGGAGTATTTTATATTTTCCATAAAAATTGGATTGGCTTAATTTCCATATAATACCATGCTAGGACTTGCAAGATTGCAACTTTTTGAGAAATGCATTGTGTCAGTTCTGAGCATATTTCGCATAGCTGTGGCTTTTAAGGCTGGTTTCTGACGCAGTTGTGTTTTATTGTGCTTTGTTTATTGTATCAGTAAAAGAAGCAGGATCGAAACGATTTCCTTAGACGAGCTTTGTAGCTATCTTGATACGTAAAACTTTGTGTAGCCTATTCAGAAAAGCAAGAAAATGTAGAAGACATTAACTGGCAAACTTATTTTTAAAAGAAGCAGCAGGTGCTCATGCAATATTTCAAATGTAGAAATTCGCGGCTTATGCTGTTGGATACTATATTTGTAAACATACAAATAGTGGTGTTGGTGCGGTCATGGACTAATACGTAAGAAAGGATAGAAGATGATATTATAGACATTGTGCATCACAGATCTCATAAGTTTGACTCACATGGTGAAGTGACCTATTCACTGGAGTAGAAAATGACCAGGAAAAAGTTTGCTTGAATTGTTGAAATAGCATCACTATTATTTGCTTTATTTCACTCCACAGGACAACCTAGTTAGGGTGGCAAAACGTTCCTACAAACATCAGAGCGAATTAGAGCGTACTTAAAAAAAAAAGAATTGCACTATTATGAGAAATAAACAAAGAGTTGAAAAGAATCAGATGATCTTAAAGAATGTATCCATTGTCGGATTGAAAGCATCGAAACATAAATGAAAAGATACGTTTTCTTTTTGGCAGATCATGGAGTACAGCAAGCATCTTCAAACTGCCTAAGATGCATCCTCCAATCGCTAAACCTCTTTTTCCACATCGTATTGACATTACAAACTTTAATATCGATGTACAGAATGCCATGCGAGATGAAAGTTGAGATAGAACCTGCAGAGAAAAAAAAAAAAAGTTATTATTTGCTTTCTCCAATTAACTCAAATCTGAGAATGTTTTCAAAACAACACACCAAAATAGAAATAAGAAAAGGAAGTTTTTGAGCTTTTTAAAGTTAGTTTCAATAAAACAAAAGCTTAAAAAAATGTTTGCTTTGAAAAACGGATAATCCACCTTGAAAAGCAAGACTTGCACTGCAGTGTTAAACTGCATACTTTATGAATGCTAGATTACATGAATTCTTGTATCATGTTCAATATTTGTTACATCTTGTGACATTAAATCAATGTACAAATACTGACCATTTTGTTTGTTGAGAAAATGTTGATTTTAAGCACAATTTGATTTATGTGATCGCAATTCGCAATGACTTGTGAAGTATTAAGTGCTTTCGTCAGATCTTCACAATAGCAGTGGCATACAGCTGCTTTTCAAAAGGGCATCATCAGTTTTTCTCTGCTAATTCTGACCGCAAGGTGTCGACAACCACTTGTGACAATCGAGTCTAACAAAGCCTTTACTACAAGAACGCAAAACCACCAGGAATAACCTATCAAGAGCATTGTCAGTCAGTGAATAAAGATTCAAAACCAAACCATTCTGAAATATTATTTGCTGTGTATTGGTTTCGATACAGTGATGAAGCTGGAAAGAAAATTTCGAGGGGGTAAAATAAGCTGTTGGAGGGTAAACGTCATCTAACATGAATTATAATGGTTTCAAAACGTTTTAATAGTATTGAAACATGAGGTGATAGCCCCCCAGGCCTTCCGTGGTTACGTCTCTGTTTCAGTAAGGACTAGCATTCCTGTTAGACGCAATTAAAAATGGAAATACAGACTGTTGAATTTGTTTCATTGTTTATAGCCTTAGATAACCCGGTGTAGGCTACATGATACAAACAACAGTGTGGCTGTACAAAAATCGTTGGACCAATACGCTCACGTTATCTCGAAAAAATCCTTTAGAATAGTTTGATGGCTTTAGATATAAATCTTTAGTGGGAGGTAACACATATCTTCAAATGACGTAGATAGAAGTGTTTGTGATGTAACAATTCCCTCCCACTCCACCCTTTACATGGAGTATTGGTGTTAGCAATTTGGCAGCTATTTTACTGAATCAGTAGTAAAATAAATTTAAATCGATTTATAATCATCATCATTCAGCTGGATTGCGATGATAATGTTACAGTAATAATCGCTTTTATTTTGCGTCTACTGTGACAATTGCAAATTATAGGCAACACAATAGCAAAGAGACACCGAGCCAACTGCTCCCATTACTTTAATATGTCATTAAGTGTCATGCCGCGAAACCGCCGCGTGCTCTGGAGCGGTGTCGAACCGAAGTTGCGTTTGGAACCAGCTAACCCATTACTGCAAGGAACTCTGCTTCTGACATGCTATTTGTCCCACATTTAAATGTTATATAACAAATAATTTTTATTTGGCGAAAACATGCGTCATTTTTGGCATCTCATGATTTGCAGGCTAGCCATATTAACTTAACTTGCTTGCATGTTCTGACGCGATTTTAGGCCTTCACAACTGATATAAAGTACACAATATCACAACAAATCAGAAAAATCAATTTATTAATGTACAGAGCTTTCGCCACACAAGTGTGGCTTCTTCAGTATAATCTTATTCAAATACAATCCAAATAGCCTAGATGTTGTTTACTTTATTTCAAATTCGTGAAACAAACGAGCATCCTATTGGATCATCAGCTGAATTATAAGAAAGCTTAGTGAAAAGTTTAGAAACGAAGTTTTGTTTTGGAACTTCCCAACTGAGTGCGCAATTTGTACTTTTGAGAGTGACTCTTATATATCGTCTCATGAATTGCAGCATACCCGGACAGCAAAATCCTTCATTTTTACATTGATTCAACGTCGCAACGTCGGCAGACGTTGAATCAATGTAAAAATGACGAATTTTGCTGTCTGGGTAGCCACATATTGCTAACCTGCATACATTGGTTGATACAAAGTGTGTCTGTAATGCTCTGACTACAAGCATGGATGACGTCACCATAAAATGATGACGATCAAACAATGAAAACGTCAATTCAAAACTTTAAATGTTACTAATTCTTGAACTTAAATACATAGGTCTACAGTGGATATTTCACCCTGATATATCATCTTTTGGAGTATCGTATAGAATAGCAATTTCACTTGACGACAATTTATCTCCATTGAAAAACACTGGAAGTAGAACTATAAACCTAAACAAGGAAGCCAGTGCGTTATTACAATGGTAGCGTCACTCCATTCACATATCGTAGTAAAATACTTGCTCACAATGAAAGAAAACGTGCAGAGGAAGAATGCTAGAAGGGCGTAGCTGAAATGTGGCTGCTTTTCGTTGGATGACTACTGCATTAACATTACATGCTTAAAAAGCATGATGTTACTCAAACAAGTTTATATTTTGTAGACTTATATGTGCTTTTCTTGGTGATTCTATAAAAAAATATCTAATTTTTAGGAATTTGAAACATAATGAAGATGCATAAAGTGTTAAGTCGAAATGGTAGCGTTCGGAGTAGGAAATGAGAAAGCAACAAATGAATATTTGGAAGATAAGTTGGAAGATAAGTTTGGGATCTAAAAAATGTTTTTTCAGCATGTACCTCAACAGGTTGTAGAGGTTTTGTTATAAAAAGACAAAAAAGATTGCATAATTTTGTAACAGAATATATTTTACCTAATGGAAAGTGTAGATTCAAGTGTTAACCTTTGTCAGGCATGCCTTTAAGTGTCGTGCCAAAGACACAACTGAGTGCTTTTGAGCGGTGTCGAATCGGCGCCCTTCTGAGCGCTGTGCAGAGACTCTTTTAGAAACAGGATATTTTGGGATGGTTTTATTACTGTACGCTTGAATTTAGTTTCTTAGTGAAAAATTGTCTTTTACGTTGAAATAAAGCAAACTCGTTTTGCTGCCAACTAAAGTATTAGCGAAAAAGAAGTACACGAGGATCTTCGAATGTAGAAAGCAGGTTTCAATTTAGATATTTTGAAAATTCGAAAACATGTAAAAACGAAAATTTATTTATTTTGAAACGGAAATTCACAGAGTAAATATCACTTAATTTTAACCAAAAATAGTTATTCCAAACAACCCTACTCACCACCAGCTGCTATTATTGCGTAAACTGGTCAGAGAGAGCCTTCCGAATCAACATTGTTTGCAGAAACATATTTCAATAACTTGCAATTTTATCACGAAGTTTATCCTGGAGAATTCTGACCGCAGCTACTTCTGTTGCTTAATCGAGTGGAATTTGAATTTGACATCTGTGAGCGCTTTTTATAATGTTCTTTGTAAATGTCAACATCGTGGAAATAGTTACCGCTATTAGTGGTTATTTTATCAAACGAAAGCTGGTTTTCGTTATAAAACTGTGATCAGTTAGTTATAAACAAAAAACGAATGCTTGGCAACTGGTACTCTGACTCATTGCACGGGAATTTATTGTTAGTTTTTCTTTCTGAAAAGAAACTCTTGTGGTTTCTTGGAAGCAACTGCTTCTTCTTGCCTCTTGTCAATTATCAGCAACAACAAACTGAACGTACCTTGAGGTTGATTAAGGTCGACAAATTAAATTAACAGGGTTCCATGCAAGTTTGCCATGATGCCATGATTTAATTCTACTTTTAAATACGTAGATTTAACCAAATAAACACTTTTTTCTGAAGGTAGATTTAAAATCAATATTTTGTAACTTGTTAAGAAATTTTGATAACAAAAGTTTTTTTGAAAAGTATTTCACTTTTTCGTTGTCCTTGTGCCTATAGCATGTTCATTGTGCGTAGCCGTTATTAAAACGTTTGCATCTTGTCACTCTTAAATTTATTTAGACCTCTGCTATGTTTGGCATATTCGTATTGCTTTTGATTGTGATGGTCAGAAATTAAAACAAATTAAACTGTTTTGCTTTATCCGGTAACGCATTGAAACTGTCAACCCACCACCTATAAATGCATCAAATTGTTGAATTAATTTTGTTCCTCCCCTATTCAATGGGTCAATAAGAAGATCGTCTCTGCAGTTGCCAATTTGGTCACACGGAATTAACGTTTTATTTGTGAAGGTAAAGGTGGTCTCATACTTGATTCAAGTGTCGAGTATGAGAAGATAAGGTTCTCATTGTACTAAGCCTTCGGCACTAACGAGAGTAGGGTGGCTAGTTCCTGTCTCTCGGCCGCCTTTACTTTAGCAACTACGCTCACCCAATTTATTACACCCTGGGTAGAGAGTGAGCGGTGTTTTTCAACAACCAGCTTAAGCCGGGAGTTGAACCAGGATTGTACGATTGGAAAGCGAGCGCCTTATCCGTTGCGCCATCCCACCGCTACTTTATTTGGGTAACAGACAAAATAAATCGTTTATTAAATGGCATTCGGTGGAAAACGTAACATGTTGCTACTGTTGCTACTAGGCAATGTGCTACAGCTAAGTTAACAAAACCACGAGATTAAAAAAAACAAACTGAAAAGATGAAGTAAACTAGATAACTTAAACTTTA
The DNA here is from genome assembly GCF_918807975.1 of Aplidium turbinatum. Taxonomy (NCBI): domain Eukaryota; kingdom Metazoa; phylum Chordata; class Ascidiacea; order Aplousobranchia; family Polyclinidae; genus Aplidium; species Aplidium turbinatum. The sequence continues at coordinate 5,915,612 of NC_137477.1, forward strand.
TTCAACATAAACCCATAAACAATAATTGAAAACTGTTGTTACAGAATCGTGAGCTGCGGAGTTAATGAGTCACGAAATATAAATATGAAAATTGTGAAACTGAAAAGAAATTTTCATCTGTCTGTATCGTTTTTAAAAACTTTAGTGTTCTGCATCTGCTGTATCAGCCTCATCAATGGTGAAGAAGAAGGTGTTGAAATAAAATTGAACCAACAACTCAAAGATGCCTGGACGCAAGACAGAGAAGTGTTAAACCCTATTGATGCATCACAAGTCGTAGGCCGTCTTGATGTTGCACTCGATCATTCTTACGCGCAAGATAATGCCGATAAAAACAGAATAAAATTAAGTCAAAATGATCTTGTACCAAGAGAAGAGGTATCCTTGCAGCTGTGCCTTGCTTCATTGGAACATGACAACACATGGATTTTAAACGACTGCTTGGAAACCCAAGTCACATCCAAACAGGTAAATTGCTTGTCAGAACGACAATCTGTTTATAATATTTGAGCAAATTTTCATTCAAATTTTTCTTGTTTTTTTTTTTTGTTAAGGTTGGAAAATATCACAATTTGACAGTAATGTCATTCAAGAATTCCGCTTCAAAGAAAGAAGTTGTGCACATTATTGTTACCATAATTTTAGGTGTTAGATTACTGGGCTATCAAGTGATGAGTGGGTCAAAAGTTCCTTACCCTAATATGAGTCATGAACCCATTTTCCCTTGCAAGAACTGATCGTCATAAAATCAACAGCCGTGATTAGTGTTTTCAACGTTTATTAATGATGTGTAACGTTTTAAAGACGTCATACTATGCAACAAAGTTAAAAGTAAAAGTGTTTTTGAAGGAATTCCACGGTGATGACAGTGGGCAAGTTGTGGAGATGGCGCGGTTCAAGCAAGTCAGTTTTCAACTTTTTAGAAAGGTGAGAAGTTAAATACAACAGCGAGTAAACTGTTCAGAACTCAAACGCTCCAAAAAGCTCTGTCTGTACAATGTATGCTGTAAATAACACAAATAAACGTTATATGCAATGCATGCAATGAAATGCATGCAAATAAACGTTCTGCGCACTGCATGCAGTAAATAAAACAAATAAACGTTATTTACAGCATGAATTGCATAGAGTACAAAAGTACTGAAAGATGGGTTTCTTCCATGTCTAAACAAAAAACAAACTCCTTGTATGTTGATCAATGAAAATTGTGTTGGAGCTTCTGAGCTTACAAAAAAAAAAGACGTATCAAAACGTTTATGAGCAATCATTAAGACAAAGACAGTTGTGATGTATCAGAATCGTATCTCTTCTTGGAACGGAACTTTATTTTCCATAAAAATATTTGTGCTCGTTCTGTTTAACTATTTTATTCCAATTGTTTTTGTTAAACTTTATCTTTGCACGCTAAAAGTCATGACAATAATTATGATAAATAATCATAGTTGTAATAATAAAATCTATTAATAAGTATTTTGTATTTATCATTCCAAAACGGATTTGGGAAACCCCATTAGTGATGTTATTACGTATTGACAGGCGTTTAATTGGTTACGTCCGTTTGAAAATGCGATTAATGGAATTGCTAATCCATGAACAAAATTATGTTCCACATTGCTCAGTAGCCTAGCCAGAACGGGAAGTGTGGTGTTCCAACTTCTTTTGAGTTTTGAGGTTTTGTTGCGCTACGATAATTCAAACAATAATTGTCTTTGCCTGCAAACTTATGTTTTTAGGTGATAAAACAACGAATCTCAATAATAACTGATGACGAAATCAACAAACTCAAAAGAGATTGGAGTTTACAGTTTGAATGTGACTTTGTTACTGAGCATTGTAAAACTCGGCATAACTCTTCACAGTCTTCAGTAGGCGACTGGGAAAACCGTGCTTTATTGCATATGTACACATTCATGAGACTATGAGCAATTATGTAAAGATACTATTTTATTTTTCAATTGAAGAACGGAATACTGTGTGGTGCATTTATGTTTTTTGCTGTATTGACATAAAAACACAACCGTTTTGCAGACAACTAGCACACATTTGGTCGTACTGACCCCTGGAAACCAGGCCGAAGTTCTGCATTCATCCGCTCTTGCGTCGACCACTCCTAAATATGACGTCACGAATCGTGTCATTCTAAATGCTAACGAAAGTAAGGACAACAATGTAAAAGACATTGCACGTTGTAGCCTACTCATCTCTTGATCATCGTATGATTGTAAACGTCACTTTTCAGTGACAAGACTGGTAAAAGGCCAAATGGAAACATTTCCTGGTCAACCTAAATGAAGTGGAGAGTTGAATTAGTTTTCATGTTGTTCAGAGTTTTTAAAAATTTCTCCTTTAACTTATTCGGCTACCCTCTCCTTAAAAAAAGTTATGAAAATTTATACCTTGCTTTACTACTAAACAATCTGTTATCGAAATAAGCAACGTTTATAATGAAAGTCTGAAAGTAGGTGTCCACTGCAGAAATCACAAAAATACAATTTAAACTGAATTTTCTTCTTCTCATTTGTTTAAATCTAAAGATTCAAAGTCAGTTTCTGAAAGCAGTTTTTTAAAACTAAAGACGATAAAAAGTTACCAAGAAGTCTACATTTTATACAGTTGTTGCCTATTTCTTGTAGGATTATCGGCTTCCATAGTAGAATTCCATGTAAGCTGGTTTCTGAAGCTATATACTTATCGCAAGAATTATACTTATCGCAATTTTAGAACTTCTATTAGAATCTGGGGTATCTGCTTGACTCGAAGACCCATGGTCTCTTCGCAGATTCCCATTGCTGGAAATTCCTTTTTTATTGCTGTATTTATTGTATTATATTTACCTACAACGAAATAAAATCAATCAATCAATATATTAAGTGATTTTTTTAAGGTGTATTGAGTGATTTTTTTTCCAGAAAAACGAAAAGATTTTCTCATAGCAAATGTTCTTCTTGCTTGCAATCCCAATCAATACGGTTCTCGGTGCGAAACTGCTTGCATCCCGCCCAATGAGCAACATCGCTGTGATCACGTGACTGGAGAGCTCAAATGCGCCCCTGGGTGGATCGGGAAAAACTGCGAGCAAAAAAGTAAAATACAGTATAAGGCATTCAGCTCTGTTACTTGAACTAAGCTAACTTAATATAGGCTAACAGCTAGCTAACTACCTTCTGCTTTATGAAATAGATACGTAAGTGATTGGCTCCACACATACAACCCACGCATTGATTAGATATTGCAACATTTGAAACGGAATAGTTGCAACAAACTAAAACAACTTGTAATTTAGAGAAAAATGTTGTCTCTTCAACTGTTAAATGTTTTGTAAATTTTTCTGTTAAATAGTAAATGGCAGCGTAGCAAGATATAATTCACATCAAGGAGCCTATCTGGCCCTGGATTGCTCTACCTACGTTGTGATACATTTTGCGGACCATTCTGCTACAGTATATGCACATATAGTTGTATCTATATAATCTTTCATGCAGGAAATATTCTTGTATTTCATTTACATGGTCAAGGTACAAATGAAGGAACAAGTTTGACGATACTCACAAAGCGTCCAAGTTTCAAGCAAAATTTACATTGACGATAAATTGTCAATATCATCTTTGCATGATTACAGTTGCAACGATGAATTAGCAAAAGTACAATAATTTGTCACATGCAGTAGCGTTGCCAGGGGGTCCAGAAGGTATTTTTGGACTCGGGCCGGGATAATTTTACGGGCCCGAACTCTTCCCGAGGAGCCCAAAAACTTGAAGACGCTACCGAGTATTCTTTAGATATGGTGCGTTTTTTTCTGAAAAGCGTTTCGTTCGGGGGGCCGAGAATTCACTGGTACCGGTCCCAAGTTGTCCTCTCAACGGCCCTGATCACATGAGATAATGACTTTAAACAATGACCAATTGTAACTTGTTTCAACCTTATTTGGCTTGTGATGATCTTCCCTGTGTTTTGCGTGGTCTCTGACTCAGTTACAGCCTAGTTGCAATAGGCCCACAGTAAATACCTTTGTAAGGTGTTGCAATCAAGCGCTGTAAGCTGTAATGAACAACGTCGCTGAATGAAAGATAACATTTTGATACATGCATTGCTGCTTTGTAACAGCCAAACTGTTTATTGACTAATTTTAGCATTTTATTGTGCATTTTATTGCATTTATTGTGTGAAGACATTGCTGCGACCAGAGTCGTTGAGAAATAATATTGACTGGGTAGGCTACCAATGAGACTCTCAGCTCCTAAATTCAGACACTTCTGAGAAAAACGCACCACATCCAACGAATACGAGTGGTTTATTCAAGTTTTCGGGCCCCTTGAAATTGCTACTGGGCCCAAAATATTCCCAGGCCCGGGTCCAAAAGTACCCTTTGGACCCTCTTGTCAATGCTACTGGCTGTTATAATTTATTCTCACTAGTTTGCTCAAGAAAAAACATCTCGGAATCTTTTTTAACGTCTTTAGCATGACCGGATAAAGAGCTGAACCAAAACTTACGAAAATCAATGGTAAGGCCACTGAGAACGACATTTAGCCCGCCATTACTGAATCGAGAATAACAGGTTATGCATTGATGCCAAGTAGATTTTTCGTATATTTTCTTGTAACAAGTTTGACTATTGTTTTTGCTGCTCAACAAGTGCATTAATATTTCCAGTAACCGCTCTAACATTTCGCAATCTTCTTCACCGAATAATATGTCAAGTTTGTTTCATAAATAAATACACCGTAAATTCCTTTTGTACTCCGAGCCTTGTTATCAGCTCAAAGATTTCCTGATTAGAAACGCTGCTGATGATTCGAAGCAAGATATTACTAGTTTTTCCTATTTTATTGTTTAATCCAGAGACCAACAAATGACAAACAAATATTGATGAAGATGACAACCATTTAAAGATAAAAAAAATAATCAGTTTGCACCATGGTGGTGTTTTTAAAAGTAACTTGTTACAACGATAGAAACTGGGTGTTGTTTAAATGTTGGCCATAGTAGTTTCGCATGGCAACTGCTATCATACGAGAACACATTTTGAATAAAAAATGATGGACATTTAAACAACATCCAGTTTCTCTCGCTGCTGCTTTTAAATGCACTTCTTAGTTTTTGATTGAAAATATGTTCTCGAATGTACATCTTTTAGTAAGCTTCTTTCACATTCATTTGTAATTTCATCTATCAATGTATTTTCTGATAGCAGAGTTTTAGATATGTGTAGGTCTAGTAGCCTTATACACAAGTAAATTTGGAGGCTTTGTAAAATATTTGCCAATTCACATAGATAATTTCACTTGTACATGGAAATGATACACTGGTGCATGGAGTTTTTCAGGGTACATGGAAATGATAACTTTTACCAGTAAACTGATGTTATTAAAACTGATTTATGACCAATTCTTGTAAACAGCAAATATCTGCAGCGCTTTTTATGTCTTAATTTTATATCGATAATTTTCATACCGATAGGTAAACAATAGTAATAATAATGTGTGTTTCTATGTAATGCTGTATCCATTGCAGGTATGCGTTGCTCTTCAGCGCTTTACAAAGCAGACAGTGTCAGTGCAGCCGTATAGAGCGCTACATTATTAACCGAATCAATTCCATTGCTGAGTTCCAAGCAGAAATAAGATTCAGTACCACTTTAAAAAAGTCTTTGGTATGACCTGGCAGGGCATCGAACCCATGCTTACCGATTCAGACGTGGATACACAAACCTTTAAATCACTAGTTTAAAAAACAAAATTGTTTGCTGCCTTCTAGCAGAAAGCTAGTTACGCAGCCGTTAAGTTACTCATTGACCAACCGCCGACTGCTCTCACACAAACAATGAAGTAAAGAATCGAAACAAACAGATTAGTGTTTCGGTGGGCTAAAAATACCCTCGACCGCGACTGTTAAAGTTAGGTAAACGATGAAAAGCGCTTTCATCGAAACTCTGCAGCCCATTGATATTTTCGCTTCACCTCATAGCTGCAAACACGGAGAGTAGGTACCGGTCTCAAGTTGTCCTCTCAACGGCCCTGATCACATGAGATAATGGCTTTAAACAATGACCAATTTTAAGTTGGCAACCTTATTTGGCTTGTGATGATCTTTCCGCAAGCTTAGCTTTGGTACTCACATGACCACCTGGAGATGCGGCCTGATTTGTCACATTTTGCAGATTTTGATTACAGCTACTGCTAGTGCTTGACTGACATTTTTTGAGATGTTTTTACTTTTTGCGGTTTCCTAATGACATAAAACTTTTATGTTGCCTTGGGGAAGCAGTAGCAAATGAGAAAAAGTAAGTTGAAAAACGCAAAATCAGACTGTTATTGGAAATTAACAGTCTGACTAAAATCTTCGAAATCGAATTTTCTTTGTTTTTCAACATCTGAGAATGTTAAAACCTATTGTGTCATCTGGGGAAAAGAATAAAGAAAGCGTAAAAATCTAATTTTAAGAAAAATTTATTTAAACGATCGCCCAAAGTTAGAAAAACCTGGAAATTTCTGCAAAATGTGACAAATCAGGCCGTATATTTAGGTGGCCATGGTACTCACTTGATATCATTCATAGTAAAGTTATGTGTTGTAAGCGGAAACAAAAGTATAACCAAGTGCTATAGCCAAACTATCATTAAAATAATCCACTAAAAATTTTGAAAAAACTAGAGTAGGCCTAAATTGAAATTGTGTGAGCTGGAATGTTACAGTTTGCTACGAGTTTTGATGTTATTATACTGTAACAAAACAACAAAAAACTCATTTTAAAACCTGAAGAGAAGAGCGTAAGGCTAATTCTCCACGAAATCTCTTTCCATAATAATAGTTTCATACTTTTTTTTTTCTTTTCTAGTTTTCATTAGCAACGAAGAAGCCTCTCAATTTATCAAGCACAGAAGTAAAAGAGACAATTCCTGGCACCATGGCGAAGAAGTCTTGCAGGGAAATATCGAGAGAGAGTGTGAAGAAGAAAGATGCGATAGAGAAGAGGCAAGAGAAGCGTTTGAGGACGACGCTTTGACGGTACGTGGAAGATAAAGGGTAGCGGTATAATGTGGGATCTATAGGCCTATAATTTGCAATGTTTTGGACATCTTTTTAGCAGAAAAAACTTATGTTTTCTGTAGTTCAGTTAATGAGGCAATCTAACAAAATAGTGTGAAATGTATTTTTTTCTGGATGATTAACACTTTTCCTTTGTACTACAGGAAGCATATTGGATAGTGAAGACAGGTGAGATTAACTGACATTCCACCTTTCAATTGTTGCTTTCTTCAAACACGTCAATAGACAGCAGATAATTGTTTTTATTACAGTATTACGTTGACTTTACGACAATGCAGCTAAAAATCTAAAATTGATACGATTGGTGCTTGGGTTTTTTCACCTTTAATTAAGCGTTGACATATGTGTAAAAGTTTTACTTAGATGCTAAAATATTCATCTCTGTTTGCATGTTTCTTAGCATGAAGAAATAAGCGTTTGTTAAGATATGATTGACATGGCTGCTTGAAAAGTAAGTTTCTCGAAATATCGAAACTTTTCTTCGTTTCGATACAAAACGTTTCGTCTAGATTTCATTTTATTTTATCTCGATACAAGAAAATCAATTTTGTTTCTTTGTAAATGCCAAGCAAAACGATTTTCTAATTCTTCAGATCCAAAAATATTCTGTAATCTGTCAAAATTTCGAAATAGGTCATTTCGATTCAAATTTAGGTTTCTGTGAAAAATTTCTTATACTTTTGTTTAAATCAATAAATCTGTTGTCAATAGCCATTGTGATTATTATTATACCTTTGTTTACCATGTTGTATCGCATGCAAAAAAACAACCGACTATTTGAAAATCAACATAACAGACAATAATGTTCTCAAAGCAATCGCATTTTATCTATTGATGTTATTTTTCTGCGCGAGTAGCAGTGATGCTATTTCTAAGTAGTCATAATCCATTTTTGCGAAATTGTTTTATTCTTTTGCATGCGTTGCGTTTTCTTGGTCTATTTATAGCATCAATTGCGCAAAGCCGTCAGTGAGGCCACTACCATATTATTGGCAGTTTTAATTACGAAAAGTTTTTTTATAGCAGAATTAATCTGCTAAGCATCTTGGTTGAATGCTTCCCACTTAACATCTAGACGTGTAGTAGTCGACTAATACTTACACTTCGCTCAAACACAATTCTCTTTTTTTGGATCGCGATATGATTTTACATTGCTACCAACAACAATAAATAACAAGGCTGTGAGAATGAGATGGCGCAGCGGATAAGGCGCTCGCTTTCCAATCATGCAATCCTGGTTTGACTCTCGGGCCTCGGCCTAAAGCTGGTTGTTAAAAAACACCGCTCACCTCTACTCAGAGTGTAATAAATTGGGTGGGCGTAGTTGCTGAAGGAAAAGCGGCCGAGAGAAAGGAACTGGCCACCCTACTGTCGTTAATACCGAAGGCTTAGTATAATGAGAACCTTATCTTCTCACCCCCCGATGCTTGGATCAAGTATGGGACTCACCTTTACCAGTAATAAGCATGTCACGCTCTCATTTGTTGATCGAAGCTTAAGATACGAAATATCATTATTTAATTTTTAATGTAAAATCTAATTAAAATAGTACACTGTGGTGAAACTAAATCCGTCCTTGAGTCAGGTAATCTAATTACGAGACACAGATACTACCTAAACCAGGGCCACGCAAACTCGAATTAGTCCAATGCCCATATAACCCGGCTTGATGCACATGTATGGCTTGTTTTACGAAAGACGTCATTTTGAAATACAGAACTAAGTTTCCAAGATCAATTACAACGTGAAATGAATATGCAAAAAAACGAAGGCTTTAAAACTTAGTAAAAATTTAAAAGCGGAAAATGAGCGGTAAAATTTTCCATGAAATTAAGACAGTTAAATAATTTTTAATAAATAAATTCATTCCATCTTGTCGCTTGCTTTTAAAAACCACAAATCAATCACTTTGCGAAAGAAAAGGTTACTCTAGGCTATTGCTGGATAGACCATAATTAGTATGATAATCAAATAGTCACGTGAATTGTAACAGCCAATCATAATTCACAAAATATCGCGCCATCCGATTGTGATGTTGCTGGCACTGAAAGTGAACACGATCTGCTGAAGAATGAATCCAACATACCCAGACAGAAAAATGACGAATTTTGTTATCTAGGTATAACGTCAATGCTATTGATAGCAACCACATGTATTGGCATTACATTATCCCAGGGCCTGATTTAGCTGATAGGGGGGCTCGGGGCACTTTTAGATCGGGGGGCCCCCGTGCAAAAAATTTTTTCAAGCCTACGGCGCGAGAAACCACCTCTACGTCTTCAGTAGCATCAGTCCAGTACTGCACAGCATTTTGCAGAAACTTTAAAGGCCAAAAGGAAAAAATAACACAAAATCACATTTTTTTCCACATATGAGGGCCCTTCAAAAGTCGGGGGGCCCGGGGCAACTGCCCCCTCTGCCCCCCCCCTAAATCCGGGCCTGCATTATTCTGTATTGCTGCCACGAGCTAAACCTATCTGTAATATATGTCGGCAAGACAAACTGAGGTTGTCTTATACCCTACAATGAAAAGTTTTTATTGATTTGGTTCTTGTGTGGCTCTTGATTGAGAGCAGCAGGAAAAACTTTGAGACATCGTTCATGGCTCTTCTGTTTATGGCAACGGTTCCCTCCCGACTTTGTGAGCTTCGACTAGTAATCCTATGGGCCTACCTCACAATACCCCATCTGATAGTGTCTGTCTTGGGGCATTCTTTTTACAAACATTTCCCATTATTGTTACTAAATACATTTATAGCTTACATACAGTAATACAGACTCAGTGCAGGCTTTTTATCACAATGTAATTGCGATCTGTATGTTAAATCGGAAATTGTTGTCATAACAAAAATGAAAGTAGGTCAGTTGTGACAAATCTCATTAACTTACATAGATTTACCTACGTGGGAGAATTAGGCTTCGAACAACAGACTTAATGATTCAACAAATGACTGTTTGGCGATTTTTGCAAGTTTTTTGTCAGCAACTGCAGAATCCCCACAAGCATGGAATGCTTACCGTACAAACAGAAACCGCAAACTGCTAAGTTTGACGCACAATAAGTGATGAACTTTAATTGTTGAAGGAGGTTAATACTAAAACTGATGAGTTACGAAGCGATTTCTCTCGATTGCAAGTGTTTTTTTATTGTTGTGTAACGTCGAAAGAAATTAAGTTTTGTCAACATTTCATAAGCGTCTCTCCAGGTGTCAACTGTGATAAAGTTTGTCGTGCACAGTTGCTGAAGACACAAAACCGCATTGCACTTTGTACGCATTACGAGTTTTGCTGTTTTGCTAACGATAGCGCCAATACATGGCGGGATAGGAAATTCGTTTTGCTGGCTCCACTATAGAAGGGTCAATTTCCAATGCAACAATTTCTTTACATCTCGTTGCAAGCTTGTTTTTCACAAGAAACCTTAAATTGCTTTAAAATAACTTGAGTAGGCCCACCCCTATTCAGCCTATAAGAAGCATAACATTTGTTAAATTAGAAAAAAAATGTCTTGAGTCTTCTGGCGAGGCTGTCCCTAATTGTGCAAGTTATTTTGGATAAAGTTTAGATGTTGTATATAAACCACTGTGCACACACTTGTTTGAGTCACACACCAACGGCATACCTTTGATGCTAGACATGGACGGATCGAGCAAGTAGCGATATGAGGAAGAGCGATTTCAACAAATACTAATTCGACTTTGCAGAGACGTCGTGAATATAATTACTTTTCTGTACTTTAGGGAGAGAAGGGGGCGATCGCCCCTTCCTGGATCCGCTACTGATGCTAGACATAAACTGGAATAAAATTATTTTATGAAAGCAAAAAAGCTTTATCGCTGTAAAAGACCGTTACAAATCGCGGAATTTTATTTCTCTGAGTTTGCAGGAAATGTGAACGTTGCCTGTTTTGCGGCATCACGAACATTGGCAGTTTCATTGATTATATTATTTCCCTGTCAATCAATAACGATTATGCCCATACTATGCTCACTACGACCAAGTAGCTACAGCAAAATCGTGTAGCAATCAAAGTAGTATTAACCAAATAGTTAAAAACTGTCTTATTAATCTTGCTTGTGATTTCTTTATTGATAGATATTTCAACGTGAGGTTGTGCTGCAATGTTGTTTTGGATACGTTAAACAAATTGATTAGTCATATGAGTCAACGCACCCATGAAAAAACTTCCACACGCCGATCAAAGGCTCAACTGTCAAAATAAGTCCTTTGATGAAAACCTTAATCTGACCACTGCAACGCATTGCGGTCATTATTAACTACAACCACAAGATGGTGTCCTAACGACATCTTTGTAGCATCTGCGTTGAACACAACCACGAGAATGTCTGGACAAGTTTATTTAAAGTAACTTGGTATTCCAATGATTTTACAACACCGTTGATAAAAATGCTTACGCAGCATAACATTCATTTGTCTCTTTTATACAAAGAGCAGCTAAGAAAGTGGCAAAACAAGACGTATTTTCGTATGAGAATAAAAGTATTTGTGATGTTGCCTACACGTCTATTGCTGTCCTGCGAAAAAATGCAGTTGTGCAGTGTGCTACATTGCTATGGTTATAAATCCGTCAATGAATCGGAGTTTTTTGAATGTTTGGAACGTTTAGAATAAAAAAGTACAAACTTGTTTACATTTTGTATTTCATCTAATTTTCTTACATTTTATACTTTTATCAATCATGTGAAAGAACATATACACCATAGAGTAGGTTATTTGACAAGTGAAATCAATGTAGCCTACTGTAAAAAGGAGCAATTTTGTTGAGGGTAGGGTAGGCTCGGAATCACAACGTCTTGTGTGGAATTTTGTTGAAATAAAACATTAAAGTACTATGCCTAATAACAAGTTCTTTGTAAATAATTTTCCACTTTTATTTACCTAGACCCGAACCAATGCATACCATACCCTTGCGTCGCTGCAAATACTAACGTCTGTGAAGATCTGCACATGGATTATCATTGCCATTGCAGAGAGGGATACGTAGGAAAACGCTGCCAACACGGTAAGTCAAGAGCGGTTATCACTTTTGAAAATACAAACAAACAAAAATTTTATTAAATAAAAAAACAACTCGAGCAACTTGAACTACTAATTCAGTGTCCAGTACTCAAAGCTTCAAAGCATTTTTACTGAGAATTTTCGTTTGACCAATTCTTTGCGTAATTGATGACCGAAACGTTTGAAGCGGATTTATCAGTTTTCAAAAAAAGTTTGTTTTCATCCGGTGTGTTGTAAGTGTAGCCTACTCTAAAACAGCCATTTTTGCAAAATTGAAAAGCTCAAATAATAATAATGTTATGGTTTTATTTATTGTCGCTCTACAACAGCTAAGGTCTTTTAGCGACAGGGCTCTTTTTTAATTTATATCAGGTTTACGATGTTATCACATTATTACCCGACTCATTCTCACTGCGCTATGCAGGATAGAACACAATCGGTACCGTTTTTAAAGTCCTCGGTTTGACCCGACCTGGAATCGATCTCAGATCTACCTGCACCAGAGCCGAAGGCGAAACCACTCGGCCACTGAGCTGGTTGAAAAGCTCAAATAAGTTTGGAATTAGGAGCTGCCTGTCAGGAAAGCAAGTCATTGCTTGGCAAGCTACTCGTTGATTGAGATGCGGAATTCTTAATTTAAATTGTGCTCAACTTATCATTTGAAAAGCAGGTTAAATTATACTCTTGTGAATGGTTACTTCATGCCCTTTTGCTGCGTTTGTCTTTACTACAACAAGCATGATGATCACGTGTTTTTTTTTCAACCAATCAAAACGCTCCAAAATCACGCCACACACTTCCGGTTACTACGAGTAGTATTTTGGGTGACGTGGATGAGTAATCGGTTCAAAAATAGCCGTTGCAATCACGCTTGTCCTTTTCAAAAAATTTTTTTTTACATTGTTTCCGCGAGTTGATCCTTCAATCAATCAAAATATGTTTTTTCCGATGCTCCATTCTTCAAAGTGTGGCACTAGAACAGACAAGGGAACCAGACGACCAAACAAAGTCCTGTCTAAAGTTAATTCAATCACTGCCAATTTGAAATGTTTTCGTAGCTTGCTTCAGCTGAATAGGACCACTAAGAATCGTTTCTTTAAGCAATTTCCTGCAATAATTGTTCCTTTAATTCAATTCTATTTGAATAAGCCTGTTCTGCTTTGCATTGAGCGATCTTTTTAGTCGTAGGCAAATTGATGGGTATAGATAGGCTATTGCTTTGGTAAAGAAACTAGTGCATAGTTTTAAGGGTTCTGGGTTAAAAAATTGGCCGAGTCTCATGACCGATAATAAAATAACAGTTTTTAAATCCTTTTAACGGTATTTTTGTATTACAGAATTCGATCCATGCACTCCGGACCCTTGTAACAACGTCGGAACATGTGAGGTAAGTACCAGAAATCATGTCCCAATTTTTATGAAAGTGTGCTGCTTGTCAACTGTCTTCTGCGGCTGCATGCTCTCTATTTTAGCCACGTCATCGCTGAGCTCACAATCACGATGATGCCCATTGGTAAATTACACTTTAATCATCATGATACCAACAGAACTTTTTTCCGTTTATGAAAGATTTGGTTTCTTTCAAGAACCTCTGCAGTCGTCCAGCAAGCATACTTGGATGAATTTTCTGTTTATCACACAACCAAGTATCAACCATTTTTGTCAGGCAGCAAATCAGTCTGCAGACGTTAAATCAATTTAAGAAATAGCTGATTTGCTGTCTGAGATAACGACATGAACAGACTCTTCAGCACATTATCATCACATAACGTCTAGCAGCTGTTGAACAACTACTTACAATATTTCTTTTAAACTTTCACAAGCCACCGCATTCAAAATGCCATAACTAATTGAAAATGTTTTGATGTTTTTTATCTTTGCAACTTACCGCCAGTGTTGCCTGTTGTCAAAGAGATATTTTAAGAGGTGATGTTTACAAGAATAACATGAACCGTGAAGCCAAAGTCAAAATCTGGAAAGTAAAAACGTGACAGTTTGTTCAATTTTTCAGAAGAAAATGACAACACTTGAATTTTTGTACTGATTTCGTTGGAGTTGTTGACTTGTTGGTTTGAAAATAATTGATTGCAGGCTGCAAGGTCATACCTGAGCCACCGAATTTCTCAATTCTTCTCTTCTCTTTCAATTAATTTTTTACGTTTTCTTCCCACCAAGCTGTAATTTACTTAGTTCGTTTATATTTTTTTATTATCATTAAATGACTAACTTTTGTTGTCACTTACATAACTCGGTCATTCAGAATTTATTTGTAATCTACAGTACAACTTTTTGGGGATAATTTCAAATCTCTTTACTACAGATTTTGGTTTTGACTTGTTTCATTTCAATAGTTATAACTTTTTCCGGTTTATTTTTTCATTGTCATGATGATTCCTCGAGTTTGATTTTGTAGTTTTTAAAGCAACTGCATTTTTTTAAAGAGTTTTTTTTTTTTTTTTTTTGTCTTGGACAGAAGAAGTATTGATTTATATTTTTCTTACAATGGCATAAGCCATGCATAATAATCATTCTGAAAATAGTCCTACATTTCAAAGTGCTTTCAAAAAACACACCTAAATCTTATTAAGCTAAACTATTTAAATTTTTTTAACTTCAAAACATTTACTTGTTTGCAGAAAACCGGTCTTACGCCTACTTCATTCGTTTGTCACTGTGATGACGGTTATGAAGGGGCAACTTGCAACGAAATAATAGACAACTGTGAAAGCAGCAACTGTGGCCTATATGGAACCTGCGAAAATGCTGTCAATAGCTTTTCTTGCTTGTGCGACGCTGGTTTCAAAGGTACATGAAGCAATATTAAGTTTTGTGTTTTCAAATACCATAGATAGATGATAGACAACAACTTAATAGAATTGAATTAAAAAAGAGGGGGTTTGCGACACTTTTTAACCTTGAATGGGCGTAAAGTCCACAAGGGATCCACGTAAAGCAGATACTTAAAGCATCTAAATATAGTGAAAAAAATATTTGAATCAATTTTAAGATATTAACGTCTACCCTTTAAAGTACGTGTTTAACGGAGACCATAAATAATGTCTCCTTCTCTTCAAATTAACACGTACTTTAAAGGGTAGACGTTAATATCTTAAAATTGATTCAAATATTTTTTTCACTTAATAGAATTGAATGGCATTATTCAAAGAACAATACAAAAAACTAACATAACACATTAAATGCAAACGTTTTCGGTAAAACTCTCTGCCTTCATCAGGAATCTAACAATGTAACTACCAAGCTTGAAGAGGGCAGAGAGTTTTGCCGAAAACGTTAGAGTTTGTTCCGTTGTTAGTTTATTGTATTATTTTTAAATAATGTATACAATTGTACAGAACAGAAGGCCTATGTTGTCACAATTGTCACAAAAATGAAGCCTCAATGCATCATACTGGGGGCATTAAATTGAGATCTAATTCCTCCTTATATTTAATTAAATATTCAAAGATAGGTATTTTCAAACTGTGCACAAAAACATACATAATACGTTATCACATTTCAATAAAACGTTTTTTCAGGATTAAGATGCGATGAAGACATCGATGAGTGTGAAAATGAACCATGCCAAAACAACGGGACTTGCAACAACAGGGTTGCTTTCTACACGTGCGACTGCACAGAGGAATATGAGGGAAGGAACTGCCAAAACCGAATCAGTCCATGCGTCAGCAGTCCTTGCTTAAACGGTTAGCCAAAGACTTGTTCAATCCTACTTGTTGTTTTTTACGACACCATTGCAGAACACATGCTCTAAGTCTAAAGCCTGGTCTACACTACAAGCCCGAAAAGCGCAAACGCCTGCGTTGTCCAGCCTTGACTGACTAAAAACTGTCTACACTGGCAAATTTGATCTTGCGACCGTGTGCATTCAAGCGCCAACAACGTCACTTTTTGCTTGGTTATCCATCATTGTGCTGACACAATGTAATAGGTCAACTGAAAATAATCCAGAATAGTATTGTAGACCTAGAGCTATCCTATAATTTGTTGAGTTGAACCCTGCAATCAATGCAAGGCTAGCAGGTAGGCCAACCCAAGTTTGACCAAAAGCCTGGTGAAGTGCTACCTGAACCTGACCAACAGCTAAAGATAGTTTGATCTACCATACTAGCTGGAAGGCCAACTTTAATCATACCAAAAGCCTAGTGAAGTGCCACCTTAACCAAACTAACAGCTAAGTAGGCCTATTGATTGACATTTATTTTTTGTTGCGAGTATAAATACACATATTCAGGAAAGTCGGATAAGACAAACGATAATGTAGAATGTATGGATACTGCAACGGGTGGCTGCGAAGTGACCTGGAAGGTCTTCTAGTCGAGCAGCCACCCTCAACAAAAGAAAAGGTAACAAATTAAGACTATGTAAGACTTTTTTTAAATCTAACCTTTTAATTTTTATCTACACACACCAACTAACCTATTAACTGAAACAGAGTACCATGCTTTCAAAAAACTGAAACTGCCTTTCCACAAAATGCCAAGACCAGAGCTCAAACTAAATTTTGAGCCAGAACCTTGGTCAAGCGAATCTCTCCAGAGCGTAAAAAAAGCTCGCGATGACCAGACATTTTCAGGCTGACGGCGGCGCTGTTGCCGACAGAAGCTTTGTGTTAAATAAACAAAGAATGAGCCACGCTCAGCTCAAAATATTTTGTAGTGTAGACCAGGCTTAAACAAACGGGGCTTACTCAAACTGCTAACTTATAACAGCATTTGCAAATGTAACACATAAGGTGTCACAGCTAAACATCGGATGAAATGGCCGTTCTTAAAACAGTCTTGTTCGAATTTAGTGATGTATGATCAAACCCTGAGAAAGTGTGAGAAAATATAAAAACTCGATCTAGAAATCTCGATTATATGATATCAGTGTTCTTCATCTGTATTGCAACCTCAGTCAGAATAAAATCATTCAAAAATAAGCGCAATGTTAAAAATAAAACGTTTGAGTCTCGTAATACTTTTGAAAGTATTACCAGCTCCGTAAAAAGTCCAATAAAAACTTCACTTGGTAGACACAGTTGACGGGACTTGAACCCGTAATCTTTTGTTGTTTAGATGGAGAATGCGTTCTGAATGAAGAAGAATATTCTTTCAGTTGCTCTTGCACTGCGCAGTTTGAAGGGAGTAGATGCCAACACGAGGCGGGCTCACCTTGTGTCTCCGAGCCTTGCACAAATGATGGAGTTTGCGTCGTGGATCCAAACAACCTAGCAACAACAGTAGACCCTAGTGGAAGCACAAATGTGGTTGAGGTAAGACCTAACGCAATTCCTCCTGCTTGAGCAATGAGCTTAGACTATGTGATAAAATTTGCCAATTTTATGTCCATATAAAGACTATGTAACCTGAAGGTTTTGTTCTAAGCATTACAAAGTGTCAGTTGCAAATAGCAGTACTATTTTAGAAGTTTGCAACGGTAATGGATTATAATTGTTGCAAGTTCACAATGGTAGGATGGATTCACATGCCTTAACAACACGTTCTCTCACTACCAGCAGGCCATATTGACGTGATATGCATGTAGATATAGACACATGCGCTTGTTTAAAATCGATTCGGTACGGTCATTGAAATTCCTACAATATAGTTTCGGGGGAGAGTTTGCTTTCTAGTTCTAAACACAGGCAGACACGACAATACAACAGGGTTGAGCATTATAACAATATAATTTACATATTTACAGATAGTTTTAACAGGAACGTTTTCGGCTTAACTGATGTCATCATCAGGAATCTGAAAATATTTATAAAAACGCAATAAATTTCAACTTCTTGAAGGTAGCTTGCTGATTATAAGCATCAAAAAATACGCAGCGATTGAAAGCAACAGTTGTGATAACAGACAGACAGACTAAAAATAAATTAAATTAGGAAAATAGAAACTACATAACTACAAAAGAAATTGCACCACAGGATACGTGATACGTCTAGTAAATGTTGAGGAGAATAAACGCTCTTCCCGCAAACCCGCCTCCAGTTCACATAAACCGGTAGGAGCGTATAGAATCCCACCACGGCTGTTACCAAACATCACAATTCATTTACATGTACACGTTTATACCCACACCTGCACAGCCTTGAATTGAAAACCTTGAAAAAAAAATATAGGCTACTGTATTTTGAAACTCAGAAACGTCAAAATAGCATAATTTTTTACACAGCATTTTGACTTACAGCAATTTATGTGTGTCTGCCCTATTGGTTTCAAAGGAAAAACTTGCGAAGAAATTATCACTCCTTGTGAACTTGAACCAGATGACCTTTGTCCTTTCAACTCCACTTGCGTTGGCTTGAAAAGACAATATATGTAAGCAACTAACCCTATCATCAATAATCTTAGTAATAATATCAATAATAAATATAAAATTAACCAATAAAATATCCTTGTTATTGTTTGAAGTTTTGATGAATTTCTTGTAGAACTAGAAAGCTGATTTAAGATTTTTTTGCATTTAAAACAATAATTTAAAGTTCTGAAGTATTTTTAAATGCTCTCATTTCTTTAAATCCACATCGTCAGCCGCAGCTTAACATTTTTGAACTTCTAAAAAGTTGAAAGTTTCCTGGCATACACAAAACCTTGAGAAATGTTTTTTGAAAACAAAACAGTTCACGTACAATATTGTGCTAATGCACAAATACTCAGGCAGCAAAGCAACCATTTTTTTACATTGACATTTATAAACGTCTGCAAACGTTGAATCAATGTAAAAAATGGTTGATTGCTGTCAGGGTACGAAACACTTCAATCAGTTGAAAGCGATCATCGCAACTGAGTTCATGACATTTCAAACTCATCGGACTTGTGTTGTTAAACTAAACGAAGGTGTAATGACAGTCAATGGCACTGTACATCAACAAATATTTGTTGGTAAATCATAAACCGATAATTGCACCAAACTCAAGCTCAGAAATTCACCTGGCTCTACGTGTCTTCCAAGAAAAACTCACTAATATAGCAAAAGTACACCTTGGGAAATTTTTGCTGATAATGATCTGTTTTCTGCTTTTCAATTTCTTCTTTGTGGTTTAAAATCCAGAAAATTTAGGAGTAGAGAACGTTTTAGCAGCAAAATTAGGTTTTAAATCGCCGTTTTTGTCTAAAAACTATTTGCGTTTGGTTTTATGTTAAGTATCTTATCATCTATTTATTAATAGATGTCTTTGTCCCGATGGTTACATGGGGGACCAATGCAACATCCCGGGAAACAACACCGGGGTACTGGAGAGGTTAAGCTGTCAAGAAAATCCGTGTTTGAATGAAGCAAGATGTCTCTACCATGAAAATAAGACCATTTGTGTATGCAGGTGTGGTGTTGGGTGCATTTTGCAGCTAAGCTACTCTTGTAGTTTGAATACTTATTAAAATAAGGATATTTGCAGCATACTATTTCTGTAAAAGTATTGAAACGTTTTTTTTTCTCAATATTTTCATAAAACTGCAATTTTCTTACAACTGCCTTTGCAGGGACATTTATATTTCTTGAAGCGTTTATTTGGCGACTTAATTGATGTGATTGTTAATGAAGCTACTTATAAAAATCATGTTTTAATTGGATAATCATTTTTTTTCTGACTCCATTGTCGTGTATCGAGTTTGTGTTAAAACCAGTTGAAAATGTGGCTGATTTTATCATATCTACTGTTCAGCTGTTTTCAAGTTACCTTTCAGCCGCATTATATATTTTTTGTGAAATAATTTCAGTTGAAACTAATTTTGAATGAAGTTGCTCCAGCACACAATTATTTTAATGTGTCCAGTGTAACGGTCCAGGAGTGACCGCAGTCCAAGAGTTACCAGGGTTGCCAAATATAATGAATTATTTTTCTCATGAAAACAATTGAAATTTCTACTGCTCAAAAAGTTGCATTGACAATTTTAAGCATTAATTAATCTTAAATGAAAAGGTTTGCATTAGTTTGAGAGCAACTACTCAATTAAACTTAGTTGTAATTTTTTTGTTTTTGTATTGCTTTTGGAAGCGCCGGGCAGCTTTGGTCATTTGTGGGCTGACGTCATTTCTAGACTGCCACGCTGCACCAGCACGGTAACTTTTGGACCGCAGTAACTCCTGGACCATTACACCGTATCACCCGTTATCTCGTGTGGGCATGTCACATGATCTTGAGCCTTTCCGATCAAAATCAGTCTGTTTTTGCATTTATTTGATGACTGCAGACGTTAAATCAATGTAAAAAAGTGACAAATTTGTTGGCAAGGTAATAGCTATTTTATGAAACAGGGGAGGATACAATGGAACAAGATGTGAAACCGAAGTGGACTTTTGCGAGAGCTCTCCTTGCATCAACGATGGAGAGTGTGTTCTTGCTCCTCATGGATTCTATTGCAATTGTGCGCAGGTATTTTGCTTCATCCAATTACTGAAGACTTTGACAGTGACAAAATTTATTACTACGCAACGCTCTTCCAATGATTGATTTTTATATGTAGGCTACTGTACCTTTTCATTTAGTAAGTTAAGCTTTCAGAAACAAAAATAGATTAAACGTATCATTTTTGTATGAATTCAATTTTTGCAGCTTTATTGTATTTTGTCAATCAGTATCTTGAAAGAAATATAAATACAAAAGAAAAGAATGTGATTTTAAAGCGGTAAAGTTCTTTAATGGTCTAACTTAATGCAATAAATGCTGAAAAACGTTTTGAAAGACGTATCAATTTTTCTCTTGTCTTGTATGCATTTAAATATTTGCAGTTCACATGGCCACCTAAAGATACGGCCTGATTTGTCACATTTTGCAGAAATTTCCAGGTTTTTCTAACTTTGGGCGAACGTTTAAATACATTTTTCTAATAATTAGATTTTTTCGCTTTCCTTATTCTTTTCTACAGATGACACAATAGGTTTTAACATTCTCACATGTTGAAAAACAAAGAAAATGTGATTTCGAAGATTTTAGTCAGACTGTTAATTTTCAATAACAGTCTGATTTTGCGTTTTTCAACTTACTTTTTCTCATTTGCTACTACTTCCCCAAGGCAACAAAAAAGTTTTATGTCATTAGGAAACCGCAAAAAGTAAAAACATCTCAAAAAATGTCAGTCAAGCACTAGCAGTAGCTGTAATCAAAATCTGCAAAATGTGACAAATCAGGCCGGATCTCCAGGTGGCCATGCAGTTCATAAAGTAATATTACTTTAAACTTTAACTTGCTTTGTATGTCATCACAACGTATTATTTCTGTTGACATATATTTAACTAACTCGAATTTTTGAAGTGTATTAGAAAGATTTGTATTAGAAAGAATTTCAATTAAATGTTTCGGACAGATTTGACTTGATCAGATCTGACCCAAAACTTGACAGTGTATACCTAAAAGTCACATATTTATCATTAATTTAGATGTTGTCTCTTTTGGTTCTTTCTTATCTAGAAGAATTAATCAGCAAAACGAACAACGAAAAAGTTTCAAACACATCTTCAACCAACCTAATATTTTGATAGATGTGGTTGATATGAAATTTAATGTAGCGAGACGGCGTTTGAATAATGTAAACTTCTGCAGAACACTTAAAAGCTTCAATCAAACTCCTTTATTGTTGTAGCTTATACATTATAAAAGGCTATTAATTTAAAAACGCTGTTTTTTTCTTATTAAACAAATCTAATCTAATATAATCAAATAATAACACAATCTAATCGCCGATGCGCCTGATGTCAAAGGTCGACTGATTTGATCTCAGTAATGAGAAACTGCGTCTGTCTTACGTAAAGTTTAAACGAAATCTGGGACGATCTATTGGTTAAAAATAAACGTGACCCGTCTTGATTGAATTCCTCAGTGTGGACCTCACATACCACTTGTAGATAAAAATCTTAACCGTGTGAGCCTCATTCAACAACGTGGTCATTCGGTGGAAAGTGTGGCTAATAAACGCTTCTGAAAAAGCGACTGAAGAAGCAACCGACACATTGTGAACACTTTGTGTTCATTGGTATTGACTCGAGTGTCCTAAAAATGTTACTTACTAATCATAATTAATCTGTTGTGACCACAGATTAATTATAATGTCATTGGAGAGCGACTTCTTAAAACAAAATAGAAAATATGAACAACCTGAAATGATGCAAAGCAGCGAAATGCAAATTTTTTTCATGATTGCGTTCTAAATGAATTGTTTGCATTGTTTAAAGCTTTATTTGGTTCATTATGAGACGTTCGAAATTAGGCGCGCAGCAAATGAAGCGACACACTCAGCTGTGAAACTATCCCTGCAAAAATTGCACGTAGTCACAGAGATATCGGGTAGTTCAACATTAAAGAGAATTAGCTTATCCTATTCAGCTTTATTGATAAATCAACATGCTAATAACTGCAAACTTCAATAATTACTTTAGTATTTTAGAAATTTGCTTAGTAAACCAATTTGTATACTTTTCTTGCATTAGGCTCACTCACGTATCACCATATATTGACAGAGCTCGTTTCTTGTTGGTATTGCCACCAGTTAAGGGTTTCCACTGTATTTTCAAGCTTGTTATTTCTTATCAGTAAACTTATCACTCACACCCCTCACTTTGTGGTATAATCTGATTAAAAATAAACAAATTACCGTTGTTTGTCAAGCATTGCGTCACCGTAACGTCACAATGACAATGATTGACAGGTTTCAATAATTTTGAGAACAAAAAACAATTTTGTTTATATTTTTTGTTTATTTATTGATTTCGTGGTAGGTTGTTTGCAACATAGCTACAAAGAGATTCTTTCACGACCCTCAATTTTGCCCCACTTTTTAGTGTTGTGATAAAAACAACACGACATATTCAAGAATTTATGTAATTTGTAATAACATATCAAAAAACAACATGATAAAGGTCCCTTGCTTAGTTGCTGAGCCTCGGGGAATGCAAAAATGTTCTATGTTGTAGGTCTATAATGATAAAAAAACATAGAGTTTATAAAAAAAAGTTATTCACCTCAAAATGGTCGATTTATTCTTCTTCCTTGATCGTTATCATCCAAATGTTCCATTTTTAGTGGGATAGGCAAGCGTTTGTTAGTTACTGCTAGCAGGGGGTTTGACCGTTTTTACAGTCTCTTCCTCATGCTTCCCCGTTGTAGATTTGATTTTATCCAGTTTTTCTGCACTGATGTCATCTCTTACCAGTTTTAGTCATCTCTTTTTTTGTCCACTCCGATTCTCAGTTAGCGTACTCCATGAATCATTCTCCTTCACAAGCCTCTTTCCAGTTTCGTCTGATTTCATGTTCCATTCATTAAAAACAATATTATACTCAGCGATGCGTTATTTTTTTCATAACGTTGTAGTAAAATTTATTATATTTATTGCTTTACTGCTCTTAAAAGTGTGAATCTACCTGATCCATGGTTTGAGCAAAATAGTCTTGTTTCAGGGTTTCCAAGGCAAATATTGTGAAATCGACATTGACGAGTGCTCACTTTCGGACTCACTGTGTCAGAACGACGGATTCTGCAACAACACTCACGGATCTTTCCAATGTGTCTGTGGCCCTTACAACACCGGCAGGTAGAAAGAATGCAAATTGGTATCATTTTTGGGCTTACAACTTCTTATTTTTAAGACGAAGTCGTTCTTTTTATTATTTTTTGTTACCAACGTTTCCTATTATTAAAGCAACAAAATACAAACAATCATCAACTGAACTATACTGTATATAAAAACGCTTGTTTCTTTGCCTTAAAATAGCCTACTTTTCCTTTTCAAGCATTGTTTAATTTAAAATGTCGAGGAAATGGTTGTCATTGCTATTCATGGGTTAAACGCAGCAAAATTATGAACATTTTGCTGCTTTTTGTGCTCTCGTGTGTTGTGAAAGCATGAAGATGACTGTAAAACTTGGTGTTTACTCAACACAAAAAGAGTTCAATTGTCAGTTAATTTAGTACTGAGTATAAAATAGTTTAAAAGTAACTTTTGCAAACCTACTACATAAGTGCTTCGTTAATTTCATCATTCTTTCTAATAGGCTACTGTAGCCTATAAGAATAATATGTTGTTTTAATAAAAGTTTGGTGAACTTTATGGAGTAGTTGTTACTTGTTAGTGGTCACCGTTAGCCAGTGGTCACCATTAAAGTAGTGCGAGTGTGGTGGGATTCATCCGGTTTGTACCGGTTTTTGCTAATCTGTTTTTGAAATTTTAACAGTTTTTGCAAACTAGTTGCAAGCAAGCGTATACGTCTCATATGTCACTGTGTCTATATTTAGATCAGGTAAATGTGGCATGCCGCTGATAATTTTTTTTAATCAAATGCTTAAATTCTGGTTATACCATATTTTGTCCTGCAATCGTCCATATCGTAATTAGCCTAAAATGTTCATACACTCGTAAATTTTTGATCGTCTTCCAAAGTGTGGTAATGAAACCGGCATTCAATTATCATTTTAATTACGTTTTTAAGGACTTGGTGCCATTTAAGATTGTTTTCACTTTCCCCCAACAAGCAATGTTTTCTTAATTTGATACTCTATCATCATCAAATGTCACAATAAGCAACTCCAGCTTTTTTACTTTGACAGATTTTGTGAAAATCCATTTGATCCTTGCGATTTAGTGCCGTGCGCAAATGGAGGGTCGTGTCTTCATATCAACAGCAACTCTGGATACTTGTGTGATTGCTTGGCAGGTAAATGCAAGGAAAAATAAAACTATGATACATTTTTTAAGACTTTAGCGAAAAATAACATTGAACATTCTATGTTGTGCTGCGAACTGAAAAGAAAAACTATAGACACTTCAAGTGGGCTGGCTTGATTGCATAGGTTTTCTTGGTGCTATTTTTGTGTTTTTATATGGATTTAGTCAATGGAAAAACACTTGAAGTAATGTTTTCGTATCTATTAGTTTAATATATTGTCATATATATACTTTACCATACCACACGTATATCTTCGTTTCTTTAACATTTTATTCATATTTTCAGGTTACGGTGGCAATGAATGTAATGACATCGTCGATCCATGTACTGACGTCACAAACCCATGTCTTAATGACGCGTCATGTTCGGCCAATCCTGACTTGATGTCAGATGCAATCTGCGCATGCTCGAAAGGCTTTTACGGACGCACATGTGCAAAACGTAAGCTGCATCATCTACTGTAGTGGAATAAGTTCAGTTCAGTTTCATGTTTTATTGCCGACCCCAAAAGCGAAAAATATTTCTTGTTACCGGTACCGGTATAACATAGCAGTCCAGAAAAAGGTAGAAGGGTTAAAACGTTAAAAACAATACAATAAAGAACAACTACAATAATAGAACACTACGCTCAATAACTAACTTCAACTCCACCTACAGAGGTTTTTGTTCTTCAAAGCTTATTCGTTTCATCAAGGAAGTACTTCTTACACATCTTAACATCTTGTCAGCTTTTTTTTTCATGCAAGATTAAATTTGCACCCTTGGCTCATTATTTGCAAAACAATTGTTTCAGATGTGGACAACTGTGCTGTTTCTTCAAACATCACGCTCACTGTCAACGGTGAGATGATTCCCCAGCTTGTGGAACGAGATGATTGTGGAGATAATGGAGATTGCGTCTCAACCGATGAAGGATTTCTGTGTTTCTGCCACAAAGGATTTGAAGGAGAGCTTTGCCAAATTGGTAATGCAATAAGTTTAGTCTATTTGCGACTTCTTTGAATGGAACCCCGAACAAAACTATTTTAGCAAAGGTTGATGCTTAATTGGTAGTGAAAATCTTAATCCTCAGACTGAGAAAGCTACTTAGAGAGCTCAATCCTGGTAGTTTCGTATACTTGTAGAGGCTTTATCCAACTAACGTAGGACCAGTTACTGGATTGACAGAGCGAAGTTTTTGTTGTTGTTGTTGAAGTGTTTTCGTTGAACTTGTCTATCCTCAAGATCTTATATTCTTGCAGAGACGAGTTCACTCAATACTTTGCAAGGTCGTTTCAGTTTTGTTGTTTTTCAAATCCAGATCCAACATCTCAAGATAAATGTTTCTGGCTGTTGAAAATACAATGACACAGATGGTAGTAAATATTAATTTGAAGTTTTTATTATTTTTCCATGGTACACAGCTTACAATCCTCCAATCGTCAACTGCACTTCTGAGACCTGCATCTGTCCAGACAACTTGATCGATGAAGTTCTTTACCATGGTAAGTTTCTAAATCTAGTCTGTAGTCAGATTACTTTGGTAGAAGTTAGTGTCAAAAGGAAAGTGGTGTAGCAGTGGCCGAAATGGGCTTGTGAATGGCTTGTGACTATATTTTTGATATGAATTTTCTATTATGGCTTGAAATGATTTTAAAAAATAACTTTCAGCTTTTGCATTTTACTTACTCTTTTCCTCTCGTTATAACATTGTCACAAACTTGGCTAGAATGTAACGTGATATACATTTCAAAATCTGTATTTCCAAAAGATTAGTTTGCATTCATATAATCTAATTTTTGTGATAAAATAAAATGATCAAGAACATGAAGTACCTTCTGATATGTGTCAAATCCACAACACAACAACAATTGATATGAGCGACTCGGTTACATGTCTTGTTATGCAAACGTATTTATTTTCACACGAGTCAGTTCAATCTTTTTGAATAAGCTATGATTGAACTGACTCGTGTGAAAACAAATTTTTTTGCATAAAATAAAATGACGTATTTTTGTCAAATTCTTAATTCCAGCTTGATAACAAAGAAATAAAGACTATGTTACGACATAAAGACTATGCTTATATATTGGCACTTTACCACAAAGGTATATTTTATAACTGTACCTTTTTCATTTTGTATGTAATACATACATACATTCCAACGGTTTGGTCAAGACAGATCATAAACTCGTAGCCTACCATTCTCTCAATTCATTGATATATGCTCTTATCTGTAGTGCTGTTTTGTGTGAACTATTTCATCTACTATAGGTGTCACAATAAATAGAAGCTTTTCTTCAACCATATCTATATTCACAGGACATAACGCATCCGGCTTAGCGTGCCAGTACCGGCATTACGACGTGGGGGTGTGCAAGAAAGTCACGTGTATCACTTTGTCATGCATCAGTGACTACGAAGAACATCACTGCAGTTGGTACTCCAAGTGTCTGAATGAATTTGTCACTGGAGGTGTGTTTCCGAAATTAAAATTACTTTTTTCCAATGAAGATGTTTGCACTCGATGTACATTGTTTATTATTTTGATGTACATGTTTGTACTCTAACGCCACACTGTTCTTTGCACGTTTACAGAGTCTGTAGGCAGGCGCGGATTTATGGGGGGGGGCCAGGGGGCCCGCCCCCCCCCGAAATTTTGTGAAAAATTGTATGTTTCCGCATCAAATGGTTTGATATGCTTCTAAACAGCTGATATTAGTCCCTCGGCATCACAATTGATGAAAATGGTTGTTTTAATGTCTATTTTCTAGCATATCGTATATGTCGTAGTATCATTGTTCATATCTGTTCAGCTTTTTCTTTCTTTTTAATTGATTTTCAAATTTTCTAGCCCCCCCCCCGAAAAAAACTCTTAGATTCGCGCCTGTCTGTAGGTGTTGCCGAATTGTTCAACTTAATATCCCATTTCGATTTCAAGCACGCCTTAACGTTTGCATTTTGTCGCTTTTACCTTTTTCTAAATTCCTGCTTTTCTGAAATGTTGTGTTTTCGCTGTGACGGTCAGAAATACAAAGCCAACTAAAGAAACTATAGCAAAACGGGATACATTTAAAAAAAACTGTTCCCAATTTCAGTCAACTTTGATTTGATTAATGGCATTTCATGCAAATACCTTTTCAATCATGTTTAAGGTTAAATAGTTTAAATTAATCCCACATGACTGCTAATGTAGAAATAGCCAGTTTTTGCATCTTACAATTGAGCATGCTACTGAATGGCTCAGACATCGGAGGTAGCTTTAGATTTGGTTCAATCTATATAGGCATAGTACCGTAGACGGTGGCACAAACTAGTCTGGTTCCAGGCTTGAAGAGTTCAGTTTGTGTCTCCGTCAAAACGTAATTTGTTTAAACATACGCTAACCTTCTTCGTTTTGTCGTCTACAGTGATCGGAAGCAACCAGCTTAACAGCACAAAGCTATGCCCGGTTATACAAGCCGTGCTTGACCAAACGAAATTACAAGAGGTATTTATGTGCTTAATGATAAAGATGCTTTTTACCACATTTTTTGTTATTATCATTCAGTGTTACTAAGTTTTATATCGTTATGTAACTTTCGTACTTCTTACATAATTTCCTGCAAAAATCTTTTCATTGATAACGTTAATTACGCTGCAGGGGACCACGATTGATGAATTTTGCATGAAAGTGAGAGAGTTACCACAATACCGAAGCCGCTCGAACTACGCGACAATTCATTGTGATTATTACAAGAAGAATGATCTCAACGTGACAGTTGGAATTGCTGTTGTAAGGAATTGTTTTGCCAGTTTTTTTATCTTGTTTGTGCTATATTTAGTCTCCACTAAAACGAATGAAAAGTGTTATGAAGCTAAAAATCGGAGATGCCGCAGCTGCTAGCTAATATTGCCTAACTGTTGACATTCATGATTGCTTGCGTATTTGAAATTAACATATTGTTAAGTTTATCTTTTTGCTTCTACTGTATATTGTTGCTATAACTTCTTATAACATTATTTTTTCTAGTTATGGTTATATTATTTTTTCATTTATTTTTTGAATTGTTTATACGTTTTCTTACAATTTCTTCAAAAACAAAGGCTAAATTCTTAAACTGTAAACATTTTCAGGATAGTGTGACATCACAAGACCAGTCTATCCGCATAGCGTTAGATATCTTTCAAGCGTTGGAAGAGGAATTGAATCGGACCGCCAGTTCTAACACCACCAATTCCAACACTACTGCAGGTACTGAAGTGATTTGTATAATAGCCATATACAAAGTTAATTGAAAGAACCAGAAGCTTTTAAAGTTTGTTTATAAAGTTAGATTACATACTTACTGTCAGTCGCGTTGTCAGGGGTGGTCTAAAGCGTACTTTTGAACCAGGGCCTGAGGTAATTTTAAGGGCCCCTAATCATTCCAAGAGGAACGGGAACCAAAAGAAACCACCCCGTATTCGTTGAATATGGTACGTTTTTCGCAGGAATGTCTACATTTGGGACCTCAAAGTCTCTTTGGTACCGGGCCCAAATTATCCTCTTAACGACCCTGCTGACTGTCGTATTTTATCGAGATAAACGTGTTTTTAAATTTTCTTTTATAGTACCTGGTTTGCTGAAAACACGTGACTTGTTTCTGAATTCTAATATCCAAAAACTGAAAGGCTTGTTATTACAAGTGTCACCAAATTTGAGTTAATTAACTTCACATTTTTATATTTTTCAGCGCCTAATGCTTTGACACAAGAACTCGATCCTATCTTTTCTTCGGTTCTATCCCTGAGCTTGGGTGGGGCTACTTTTAACACTCCCAGTTTTCAAATTGTTGAATTTACTATACAAACCACTCCTCAACCTGATAGTACCCATCATCATGCTAGCACTCCCCATCCTCCTAGCACTCCCCAAGCAGTGAAAGGCACCAAGGAAGGCAGTTTCAATCTCTGGTACATCATAATACCAGTTGTGGTTGTACTTCTTATTGCTTTAATTGTCGCGTTTGTATGGAGAAAGAGAAAATTTCGAAAAGAACTTCAAGTCCACTACGTTGTAAATCCAAACGCAGAAACTCACAACCAAAGACATGACTCAGAACAAGCCATGGTAAGTGAATGCTTGGATAGCAAACAAATCATTGCTTTTTTGTCTAATTGATAATCTTATTTCTTCCTCAACTAACTTACTTGTTTACCATGTCAAAGACATAATGAAAATCTCCAGTGATGTTGATTCAACTCCAGGCGTGAGCATTTCATTTTGTTTAGAATAGTTCTTTATTTAGAGTACCTAATACCTAATGGATAAAATAGTTTGCAGCTCTCAATTAGAAGCAAAGACTCCGCCCCAATAGCTCAGTGTCCACCCCGATACCTCAGTTGGTTAGCGCGTGACTTTGTGAACGAAAAGCTCCAAGATCAAGCGGCGCTGGTTCGAGTCTCGGGATGTGCGCTTGAGCAAAGTATTCTAAGGACTGCTCTCCATTCAGCGGCACCTAATCGATGGAATAATTCCACGGCAACAACATTTTAACAATCGAAAACGTCGCTCTACCAATCTCGGTAATCGGCCATGCGGCAAAAGCCACGTCTACAAGTATGCGAAACGACCAGGAATAACCTAACAAGGCTTAGTCAGTCCGAGGATAAAGATTCAATAACCAACCAACCAAAACGTTAGATTGCTACTTAGGTAACCGGATCTGTGTCAATGATTTAAACTTCTCTGTTTTCGTAGGCTCACAAGTTGACTGTACGAAAGGCTGAAACGTCATAAACTGCTTTCTTGGTGTGCATGTAAATGCTCTCTCTGTCCATCCATTACATAGTCGAAAATGGAAACCAGTTTTGTCTTGCCTTGATCTAATCAAACATTTATTTATTGCTTTTCCAGATGTCTTCTTCTTCTTCTTCAAGCTCGCATCAAGAGACACCAATAAAAAAAAGCAAGATAGCAGAAGACTTTATAAACCCTCTATTCGTGGAAACACAACCGTCTTGTCATGGTAATAAGATTTTGTTGATTGTTTGGGTAACGTTCCTTAGACATAAGACTACGTTCTGTTGGTGTAAGTTTTTGACTGAAGGACATTTGAATGATGAGTCTCCCTTTTTTGATTGACCAGCTGAGATGGTTTACGTACTTGAACAATTTTGACCAAAGTTAAATTCACCTACATTTCATAGCCTATAACCTGGTAAGAGTAGGCTTTTACGAAAATATTCTTGCCTTCACCGATTAACAAATGTTTTCTGTTGTGAGTATTTACGCTACACTATTTTTACACTTTTTGTGTTATTAACTTATTATTATATAATTATCTATATATTATATTTTTTATATTATATCATATAATAAATATAGGCTATTACTGCAGACAGTGGCACACCGTTTCGGCCTCCCGGCCTCCTCCGTGCAGTAGGTACACTGGGTAGGCCTATATACGTATTTTATCGATGATTGTGTTGTCAGTTATCAATTGTATGCACTCTTCAACATGTAACTAGTAGCATTGTTAGGTGTGCAAAGAGCCTATCGCCACAGAAGAACTTGTTTATACTCTGGATGACGTAATTAAAATGCTCTTTGTATTGTAGCTTTAACCTCCCGACCTAGTGTCCATAGCAACGTGTATGGAGAGGCACCTTACGGCACTTCGGCGTCATACCCATCTCAAAGAAACTCTCCAACAGGGAGTCCTCAAAGAAGAGTAGAAGAAGCTACCATTGATTTTGGCGTAGGACAAAGCCCACACAAATCTAGAAGTAAATGTAGAACAGGGTTGTTAGCTCTGTTATATTGTACTGACCTCAAACTAAAGCTTTAATTGTATATTGAGTCTTAGCATTTCCTTCAAGATAGGCCCAGCCTGTTGTATCTATATCATGATCATAATCAACTTTTTTGGTTTGTGAAGAAAGAGGCATTCTTCCCGGCTATCAGCACAAGGCTGAGCACTCACTAGTACAGCGAGCAGTTGCGATTCGCTAACCATAACGATGTAGAAACATATTTTTTGGTTTGTTTGTGTTTTTAAATATTTTCCAGACAAATTGCTCACATTTAAGCTTCTTGTAGACCAAATCTTTAAAAAAATCGTTACACAAATTTCTGATTATCATTCTATATTTTGAAACGTGAAAAGTCTGCATGATAATAAAGTAACATCACTTCAGTTCAAGTTATGTGAAAATAATAAATGCTGGATTTTCTGAATCATGTATGTTGTTATTTTTCAGGTGACCAGTATGAAAAAATGAATGACCTGACTCTTCCGTATGACGCCAAGTTCAAAATGGGTTTCGGGGACGAATACAAATTTGCAAAAGATTCTTCGCCTTCGAAGACAATTATTGAAAAACAAAGCGATCGTTCCAGCGGATCTCCATCGAAAAAGAACCCAGGGTTTCACAATTCAAATCCATATGAGGAAATTGATACTGGAGATTTATACTTCAACGACAACCCCTACGAAACAGTGATCTTTGATCTACCTCCTTCCACTTCTAAGAGGAAAGTAGATCCCGCTGAATCTGGAAAAAGAAACTCTGAATCATCGGCTCCCGAAGATAAATATCATTTTGCCACTGAGGTACCAAAGGTTGGCGTTCCCTCCCCTTTCCTTTCTCGTCGTTCCACGAAAACAGAAGAAAGTAATGACGAAACAGAAAGCACAACGCCTCAGCGAAAAGTATCTGATCCGCCTTCTCTAACCCCATCTGGCGACGATTCTGGAATTGATGTCGTGACCACTAATTTGAGCAGTAGCCCCACATCTTTTGACAGCGCCGATGTAAAAAAAGAGCAGACTTATATGGTACCGGCCCCCTTTTCTCCCGAACATGATGAGTTTTTTCCAGAAACTTCAGATGTATACGCCGTACCGAGAAAAGCAATCCCTACAAACGAGAAAGTCTAGGAAACATCTCACCTACTTCTTCAAAGTAATCACCGTCATTTTGCAACAACAGCAAAATAATATTTTATTTCATCTTGTATCAAATTTTTAACCTGCAGCCAAGGTTGGTTTAAAGGTTTTGGTATTACGGGTATTGCCGTTGTTGATTGGTTTCGCAAGTGTGTGGATACAGGAAGAAACTATCGAAAGAAAAACATGCATGATTATTTGGAAACATACTACTTACTGCAAACCCTATTTTCAAATTTTTGAAAAATAGATCAGTGCGTCCCTCGTCAGAAAAATGTTGAGGATACCAGGCATAAAATAATATCACGCTCATGAAGCCGGGGATAAATGTAGATGGTTGGCGCTACTTGCATTCAAAATGCGGATAAAATTCAAGCTTTGTCGTAGAAAAAATAAAAACTTGTAAAAATGTGTTAAAATCTTAAAAACTTTGCCATTGACTTTACTTTTGTATTGTTCTTTTGATGATAAACTGTACACACAGTTTTTATGCTATGAAGCTGTACGACATTGACAATACCATGTAACAAGATGTAAAAAGGAAATTGATTTTAATGTGAAACCACTTTCAAGGATTAATTTGTGTTTATTTATTATTTTAGTTGTTGGTTACATGCAAATGAAAAAAAAGTTTCCTACATTTACTTTTTTCGCCTAAGGCGTGTTTTTATCAAAAAATGTATTTCATTGGGGCAACCAAGTATTTGTGTTCCAACCAAGTAGATTTTGAAAACTTTTAATGGAACAACACACTCTTTTCTTATGTGTTTGGCTTTAGTTGACTCTGCTTATTTATTGCTTGCAATGCCAAAAGTGATGTAGAATTTTGTCGATGGTGAATGCTTCCTCCTCATTGGTTGCTTCGCTAACCCTCCGTTCAACCTTTCAGGGAGGAAAGTTTTTGAACAATTTCAATCTCGGTGTATCATGTTGGCAGTGGTGGGATTCAATCTGGTTAACCACCGGTTCACCAACTCAGACAGAAAAATCCGTCACTTTTACATTTTCAACGTTCGCATACGTTGAATCAACGTTAAAATGACTGATTTTGCTATCTGGGTACTTACTCATTGTTAAAAGTCAAGTCATTATCGCAGTTTTGCGAACTTTGTCATGCTTAGAAAGCGGTTCGCTCAAACCGGTTGAATCTCACCACCACTGCATGTGGGAATATTTAACTGAAGCATATTATGATGACGTGCATTGAAGCAGAAAAACTGTGCAATCAAGACGTGCCTTGAAACTTATTCAATAATTTTGAAGCTATTTTTGCCTGTAGCGGTATAACGTAAAGTACAAAGAATTAACGATCAACAGATCATATGCTGCGTGAATTCGTGGACAAAAATAAATGATTTTCTTGATATAACAATTTCTTTTTTGGTTTCTTTGATTCTTTAGTGATGTTGAATTTCCTTGATCACTTAGAATTTTTTCCATTGACTGAATTATTTTGTTCAGTTCTAAAACAACTTTTATACTTCGAACAGCTCACGCTTTTCTAACAACTCCACAACAATCCTTGTTTACACTACCATACCGTATTTTAATGTTGTAAGTTTAAGTTTGACTTGTAGACTCGAGTGCCTCATCTCTTTATTTTTTCTAAACGTGGTTATTAGGTTTAATCTAGATTTTAAGATGTAACTTACGTGTACTTTTTTTGCACCAGTCATTCCGAATGTTGGTAAAAATCTACACGCAAGATATCCACACAATGGAAAGTATGCCTACTGAAAAATATTTATTATTTTTTGAGGGCGGTATTTTCCTAGTTAATATTTTCCGTACGGATTTTTATCGATGACCGTCATTCTACATTGTTGCACACTCAACACATGAAGCTTTGAGCTGATGTTTTCTCATCACTTCATTATTCACAAGCTAGGTCAATGGGCCTACTATTTCATTTTTTATTCTTGCTTACTTCTGCAATTGTTGAAATTGCTGATTAAGGTAACTTCAAACGCAAACTACTTTTACTGAAGGTGTACACAAAAACATGTTAAACTTAAAAATGTTTGTTATTTTGTTTTTCTGAGCATCGATGCAGCAGTGACTGATCACGTATTACAAGTTACAACTGATTTTATCGTTTCTAGCACTAGTTGCAACGTTTATCTGATGAAAGTGAAAGCAACAACAAACATGTTGATTCTATTTTCATCAGAGGAATGTTGCAACTAGTGCAAGAAACGATAATTGTTCTGATAAACACCCAAGCTTTTCAGTATTTAACTGATTTTATTGTTTGTTTTTTATCACGAAAAAGAACATGTACAGTATTTAACAATTAAAAAATTTATTCACTTTTTTGTACTGTTTTATTACACCTATATATATATATCAAAGTTACTTTAAGAGCTCTATACAGAATATCTTCAAGTCGTATTGTCCAGAGCATAATAAACATAATATTTCATGTTATTGGTGAATTATTGGGTCTCAAAGTGCTCACTTAAGACGAAGGAATCTTTGAAAGCAGCACGGGCAACCAAAGCCTGCAGTCAAACTGTAAAACCTATTAGGGTGCGATTTTGCCTCCATGGTCGCCAAAAGGATTCCTTTCAGATATTGCCATTTCTGAAAGGGACCCAGCCAGCGAATCTGTTCTTTTTATAATTATTCAACGTAATTCAATACAAAAAAGAAAATTTCTAGCTGGGGCAGTCACGATGCAAAACAATAATGTTAAATACACCTTTACTGTCGATCCGCCGAATTCATTTGATTTTCAAAACATAGATTAAAAATGGTTTATTTTCATTTGTACTTTGATTTGATTAAATGAGGTGGAGCATACGGTTACCACGTCGAGGGTAGCATTATCCAGCCTACATGTTTTGCGAAAATATTGAAATAAGAATGTATAGTGATGAGCTACAT
The DNA here is from genome assembly GCF_918807975.1 of Aplidium turbinatum. Classification (NCBI taxonomy): domain Eukaryota; kingdom Metazoa; phylum Chordata; class Ascidiacea; order Aplousobranchia; family Polyclinidae; genus Aplidium; species Aplidium turbinatum. The sequence goes on from NC_137477.1 coordinate 5,951,127, forward strand.
CACGGGTTTTTTTACTTAGTGATAACACCAGCACTTGTTGCAAATCCAAGGAGGATGCCTTTTTGATACAAAAATCACAACATTGAACGTTAAAATAAAATGTTCAGTAGAGCTGCAGCAAAAGCATAAAGTTAGGCTAAGGCGATCATCCAATGTAGATCCAATGTCACAGATACTATGGTGTAGCCTACAAGCCAAGTGCTGCTGCTGATGATATGTTTTGAGCAGCAGCGATACAGAAAAAATGAGAGGTACCAGATCGAGTTTCAGAAAAAGCAAAAATTACTAGTAAAGACTGACAGTAATAAAATGGAGTTCTAAAGAAGCCACCAGATTAATAAGAGGGTGTAGGAGTTTACTTCAGAAACTTTAACAACTTTTACCTTGTTTTACTTGATATTTGTGCATTATATGGTCTATAAGACCTAACGGTTTATTGTTCAAAACTCAAACTTTGTATTTACCGAAATAAATCCAATTAAAACTAAAATCTGAAAAAGTTGGAGTTGTAAGTGTAAATCATAATCATAATCTAATATCAAAAATCTAATATCAAAAATCTAATATCAAAAATCATAAATCAAAATTCCTACCCTTGAAATTCACTGCTTAAAGCAAACTTGCCCAATGTTGACAGTTAGGAAGTGGGATTGAGCAAGCTAATAATTTTTAAAAAATAGAAAAAATGACATACCCTTCCTCGGTTTTGTGGGGGAGGGGGGTGCATGTGACCCAGTGCCTCTCTCCCCTTGGATCTGCTACTGGTCATGAGATTGGCAATGGAGTTGGCGCTTTCGTGTGATTGTGACACATTTTTAATTTTTCAACATAAAGTTTACGATTCGTCATCATCCAACATTGGAACGTTAAAAAAACTCCTCTATATGTGATATCTAGGTCAATATTGGTTGCATAACCTTATTGGAAAGATTCCATGCTGCATTGCAGCCTTTGAAATTTCTGCAAAGCTTCAGCGATAACAAAAATATCAACAGTACAAATGTAATAATCAACGAAGATAATGGATTGAAAACAACTTTGAAGTGGCAGCATTATGAGCCAATTTGTTTCGATTGGAAGAGTTCAATTTCTTGAGAGATCTTAAAAAACTAGTAAAAGGAACATCAATTAAGCAATCCGTTGCAGCGGATAAACCAGCTTGCAGCAATACTTTGCACATTTGATGTTGTATGCGGAACGGAGCTAAAAGAAATCAATTTGCCACCCAAAACAAACCAATGAATGAAGTTTAATTAAACGTGCAAAAAATACAATCCAAAATAAGATTTTATTTTTTCCATCCTAAAATGTTGATTTGCAACTTCGGAGAGTGCTGGTCGTACCCCAATGAGGTCATCTTCAAACAGCATAAAGACGCCTCCCTGATAGCCGGAGTCCATATTTCGCATTCGATTCCATTTGCCAAGCTTTGCAGAACCTCTGAACGAATGAAAATATCATATGATGTAATTTGGTCTTGTTGTGGTTTCAAACAAAAACCCAATACCATATCTTTTTGTTGGATTTTTAAAATCTTCCTGAGGGTATATTTATTTCTGTAGACTGAACAAACTTTTTATATCACAGCGTGGGTTAATTTATCTTTGTAAAGTCAGCAAAAGTGAACTCTTCAACACTCACAGAACTGACGGCCATGTTATTCAAATGACATAAATTTGCAAAACAAAAGACTTACAGCACTTGCATAGCAACTGTTTGCATAAGAACAGTGGCTGTGCTCCCCACTTTCCTCACAGTTTCGTGTCCAGTTGAATGCATTCCAAAACTGCTGTACGTCACCTGGCAATTATAAAACAACATATATCAGTCTGGTAGCGGATTTAAAAAGATAATTTTAGGGGGTAAAAGCAACTGTTCGAGGGTCGGCTAAACATTATAATATTTGAAAAAAAGAGCTTGTTTAAAAATATAGCGACTGAATGCAGGCAAACATTTATAAAACGTCATTCAACTAGTAATACAATCTAATAAAACCTGGCTATCCTTAGTATGAAATCCTTAGTATGAACCTATTTTTATAGGGGGGCAAAAGAAAACTTGAGGGGGGCAATTGCTCCTCTCAAGCCCCCCCCCCCCCTCGGTGGCTACGTCCCTGTATCAGTCTGGTGTGAACTTTAACCTAGAACCGAGGGCCACATTGAACCCACGAAAATTTTGCAGCCCTCAAACTTATTTAGAATTACACGAAAAGTCATCTGGCAGCCAAAAGCAAGTCATTAAAATTTGGCATCACTTTTTCTTAGGAAAGAAATCACTCAAGTAACTGGAATCTATTTCAAAATTTGAATCCCCCCATAACCTCACCTGTGAGTAAACGTAGTAAAAACCATCTTTTCGTATCCTAAGGAAAGTACCGAAGCTCTCATGAACGACATCTACAGACATGTAACTAACGCTCAAATTGTCGTCGGAGCTGTTCCATTGAAAGTAGCTGTCTAAACAATTACCCCTTTCTGTTACACTTAGATGTATGTAGAAAAAGACTATTGAAAAGTGACGAAAATTATGTGGGGGTAACTAACCAAAGCGTTTGAACACTTACCTTTGCTTTTAATGAAATACGTTTTGAACGTGTGGCTTAGGTTTACCAACTCTTAACTAATACAAGGCAAAAAATGGTGGTCAGACCATTCGGCATGTGACAACTTAGCAAGTGCTTCAACTCAGAAAGCACATTTCAGCTGTACTGTCAAGTCAGAAAATGTGATTTACTTGCTCAATTCGGACTTGTTTGGTCATAGCTTGATCAAACTGAATTTCCTGGCTTGTGAAATGCCAGATTTATGTTTGCTCAGTTTCTTCATTTGCCAACTCAGCCCACTTGCTGAAATGTTGCAAGCTCAATTGTCACTTGCTCAAGTTCCATTTGCTCAGTACACTGACTTGTAGGATACTCGCAAAGCATTTGGATTGCTGATCTACCGATCTAGGATTTTTGTCTTGGTGGATGCGTTTACTACAGAGTTGTATTTAGGTCTAGTCAAGGATCACCAACCTTTTTTGCATGCGGGCCACTTTGGCACTAAGGAGAGCTGTGGCGGGCCGCACTAATAAAATGTTAGGTAGGTTGACTCTTATCTCAGAAAGGAACGCAATTTGTACCCAGTATCCAGCGTTACATTTTGTTCATATTTATGTTAGAATACCGCAGCAACAAAATTAATCGAACAAAGCTACTGCCAGGCTAAGCTCCTTTTACAACACTTTTGAATTTTTTAACAATGCCTAGTAAACGAGGCCACTTGTTTTGCGCACTTATAGCGAGGCGAGCGGTTTCATCAGAATATTCATCGCCAAGCAAGAGTGGTGTTGTCACTTCGCTTCACAAAAGATATCTTGCAATTCACAATTTCAGTAAAGAAGGAAATGTTTGACACATCGCAATACAGGCAACAATAGTGACCTGCAAACATATCAGCGAAAATTAGGCTCCAATAGCAGGAAAAAAGAAACCGGGCACCATGAAACAAACGCTTGTGGAAATCACCGAAAAATCGTAATTTATGAATAGTTTTCCCTCTAAAAAAGCAAAGAGTTGGTTTTTCATCCTTTTTGTGAGAGTCCATAAAACCGTCTTTCTTTTATTATAGACAACTGTCACTTGCGGTGCATATCAGCGTGGCAAGAATTTGTTGATTAACAACATTTTGCAGTACTTGCTTCGGGAGTACATATACTAAAATTGGAACGATACAGAGAGGTTAGCAAGGCCCCTGCACAAGGATGACACGCAAAATCGTGAAGCATGCCATATTAAAAAAAAAACATTTTGCAGTACTAAGCTAAATATTTTCACAATACAATCAGAAAAAGTCTTTAAATTTATATATAATATTTTGCCAATTTATTATAACTTGAGTTGGCACACCGACCTATTTTGCCAACAAAAACTTGCATAAAGAGAACACTTCTTGTGAAACACAGGCGGTGAAACGCACACTAGTGTTTACATGACATTTGCAAACTCAAAATAAGCAACCCTATGCTCACAGACAATTTCGCAATTCGAAAACAGACGTTTTAATCAATCACTGGGACAGTGTGGCTAGACATCGCATTGGAATAGCCTAACTTTAAGCGACCCCCACCTACAACTATAACCTGATTGGTCGGTCGGTGGAATCGTATGCAAAGCGAAAATATGCTTTCCCGGAAACCATTTTTGCCTTCGTGCTCTTTAACTCCTCAAGAAAAGTATTTTTGGTTATACTTGTATGCTGATGCCTTCCGCGGGCCGCAGTGATACAGCGTGGCGGGCCGCATGCGGCCCGCGGGCCGCCAGTTGGTGACCCCTGAGTCTCTAGATGATTGAAAAGCTTGGTCAATCTACAATGCTATTTACACTTATTTGAAAACTGGGCCGTTTAAGACCACAATCACACCGACAAAAACGTGCTTATCCTCGTCTTACTTGGTTGATGTATCTGCTCTATGGCATAATTTCTTGAAGTTCTTCCACGCTGTCCAACAACATGTGCTCCAATAAACGCGTCACCTAAATAAAATTTGTATGTTGAAAATGAAAGTAATCACTTTTTACCAAGATTTCTGACATCAAAAAAAGGGATGAGACCCAGTGGCGGTTTCAAGAGGGGGCAAATGGGGCGATCGCTCCCCTAAAACACAGAAAAATAACTTTATTCATGGTGGATTCTCAAGGTCGGATTTACTTAAACATCATTGTGTTTTATTTAAATCGTCCTCTCCCCTTAGGCTACTTACAAGATCCGGTCCTGATGAGACCTGTTCCTAGGGGATGGGGTCTGGGGATGCTAGATGATCAGGGCTGGTGACTTATTTCCTGGGCTTTTATTCCACATTCCCGCAAATAAGTGATGGTTTTATATATAAATTTCAGTCAATTTGAAAAGTGCACGAAACCTGGTTGGTCATTTTGAAGTGGTGAAAATAAAGAAAAAAGTATCAAACTTACCTCAGTAATACTAGTAGTGTATTACTGATTTCCAATTTTTTTCAAATATTTTGCCCTTTGTATAAGCCTGCAACGACACTTATTCAACACCATGCATCGTAATGAGGGACGTTGCGTTGCTGGCAGCATGGAATGAATGAAATTACAACATGTTTAAAACAATAGAGTGTGAAATCGGACAACCTGTTTGTCGTCTTGATCTCACGTGACTAAGTCTTTCATCCATTTCCTTATGTTCTTTGATCTGTGAAGAGTTGCAAGGAAAATTACGTTGAAGAGTCAAAATAGTTAGTCAGTATCCACCACGAAATAAAGATTATTCCAACTTTGATAAATAGCAAGAAATAAGATACTTTGATGAGTGCACGGGTTAAGACAATGGCAAGGGCTGAAATATAGTTATTTAAGTTAAAAACTTGGTCCAAACCGCAATTCTTCTAAGTCAGATAACCTCAGAAAAGCAATAGTTTTACCATCTCATGTCCATGTTTGTACTGCCGACACAAGTTATCCATTTCTACTTTGTTACTTTCCATTTCTCGCTTCAAAGAGTCCATCTAAATATATTTTAAACATAACATGAAAAAATGCGGTAGGCTGAACTACATGTGTTTGCCATATAAAAATAATAATGCTTGTTTTTATATAGCGCTGTATGCATCGCAGATGTCCTTTGCTCTCAGCGCTTCACAAAGCAGACAGTGTTAGTGCAGCCGAGTACACAATTACCACAAATCCTCTCCATAACTGAGTGCCAAGCTGGAACAAGTTTCAGTACGGTAAAAAAGGTGAGTCCCATACTAGAATCCAAGCATCGGGGATGAGAAGATAAGGTTCTCATTGTACTAAGCCATCGGCACTAACGAGAGTAGTGTGGCCAGTTCTTTTCTCTCGGCTGCCTTTACTTTAGCAACTACCCCCCACCCAATTTATTACACCCTAAGGAGAGATGACTAGGGGTGATTTTCAACAACCAGCATAAGTCGGGAGTCGAACTAGGATTGCATGATTGGAAAGCGAGCGCCTTACCCGCTGCGCCATCCCACCCATTCAGTACGACACAACTTTAAAAAGTTTTGGATAACAGATTTCCTTTTACAAGGTATCGAAGCCATATATCGAGCCCATTCCTACCGGTTTTGCAAGGTATCGAACCCATACCTACCGGTTCAGAGTAAAGTAATGTAGACCTACGTCAGTAAAGTGCAGTTTTATTTCAAGTACTTAGCCTACCTGTGACATCACGTGAATTTCAAGCACAATTCCAGTGACCAGCAACCCTGCTGCAAAGGCGAACAGTGACGTCACCGCGGCCCATCGGTATGTCGAGTGTGCTTTTGTGACGCCATCTTTGCTATACATTTGCACAAATTCGTTTTTCGGTACTCTATTACGGGTGACTACAGCAACCATTGTAAACCAGGGCTTGAAAACTTTTAAAGCACAGGTAGTTTAATCTTTTCTAGTTACTAAAAGCATTTGAGGTAAAAATGTATTAATGGTATTTGAAGATGAAAATAAATGTGGCAAACAAAAATCTTATTTCTCTTCTTTATTTTGTGTGTTTGGGGCCTACGGTTCATACTTTTTCCACTCTTCTTTGGTGCCAATGTTCACTAAAACGACACAATGCAACCTAGATCTGTACATAAACTTAATAAAAAGTAAAAAATTCCGAGACATAAATAAATTCACTTCCACTTTACAAAACCTGTCTTTAACACGTTGATTAAACGTTTGCACACGTTCATCCGATGTTGAATTGTGCTGCTCAGAATTAAAAGTGTTGTTTGCAATGTTTAGTTTGGCTAAGCAAGGCGATTAAGTCTATTTCGTTCAATATACGACACCATGAAAGAATGTGACATCTTAGTCAGCAAATCAATCCTTTTAATGATCAAACATCTGCACATGTTCAGCTATTGTAAAAAGTGCCCTTCCACTGCCTAGGATTGTGCTTTGAGTAAACTGCATTCGCCTACATTTTGCAAAAGCAAACAATGCTTTCCCTTGTCTAACTAAATTAACCTATTGCATAAACATAACATTGGAACTTCATAATCCTAACCTCTCAAAGAAGCTTTTACCTTCCTTGCAAAGCTCAATTCAACGTGGCAATGGGCTACATTTATGCAACAACAAGCTTGCAAAAAAGAAAGCACAAATGTGAAAAATATTTACTGAAATCTGTTAAAATATCAGATTTGTGGTTTTGCTTTAAAGCAATTCACAAATACGGCCATACATCATCATCAAAACGTTCTGTGACAGAAGAGATTGTACTTATAAAACCAACTAATCTATCTCCATGTTTCTTCAAGCAATTACAGCAGGTGAATTTCGTTTTTTTATTGGTACAACATTAGGACTAAAGAGACTTAAAGCCTGAGTCATAGTAGAGGACACTAACTTTAATACGGTACGCATGTTTTGTAGTTCAAATGTTTAAAAAAAACTCATTAAGAGTACGTTGCAGTTCATTAGATTGTGCTATTCAGGGCGCAATTTGTGGGAAATGTTAACTTCTGAACAGTTGAACACCCAAACTTTTCAGTGTTCAAGCAATAAAATTTTGTGTGAGCATTGCCGATTACCATTTTTTACACTTTGGAATTAAATTCTATCTAATTCTAAACCAAGAGTCTCAAACACGAGGCCTGCGAGGACTTTTGGTGCGGCCGCGTTGCATTTTTAAACTTTGAAATAATATTGACAATTACAGTAGCCCAAATATTTTTTCTATAGGCTTAAAAAGGTAAAATTACTCAAAAAATCTAAAAATACCCATCCAACTTTACACGACGTTTTAGCATTGCTGTCGCGCCATCTTATAGCGTGCGATAAACTCGTATTGTTACATCACAATTACATTGCCTATTCACTTATTGTGTGTTATTGTAACCTTGGTATTTGCTGAAGTGAGTCCTTCAGTACTTCAAGGGTTTAGTTTTTTTCTCGCTATTTGAAAGTTGATTGCAAGATTTTTACTCTTCAGGTCCGTCGTTTCGTTTGAGCTCTTGTTTGTTTTTCTTTCTCGTTTGAGTTTTTTGCGGTTTTTACTGTGTTATTTCTTTGTTAACTTCTTGTTGTATATTGCGGCCCTTTGAGTGAGACCCTTGATCTAAACATATCGGTCTGAAATCAAACAGTCATGTATTTGGGCGTGTTGACAAGCAAATAGCGGCAAAACCACATAAAATTATTGCTCGCAGCCTACCGTACATTCATTTAACCAACATCGCAATACGTTCATACGTACAACCCTCGCAATACGGGGAACAAAAGACGTAAAACCGTGCACTATTTAACTAACTTACTGAGCACAGAAAATAATTAATAATTGTTTAGTGAAATACTGGAGTAAGCACTGCCACTGCCTCCAATTAGTTAACCCTCATATGACCTGCCGACAGTATGACTCATAGACTCATACTCTGCTTTAAGAGCAAGGCATTTGGCTTTCCTCTTCAGTCTGTAATATTTATATAACGTCTGGTCATTCTTGCAAAATTTCTGCTTCAGGCATCGCGCTCCGCACAAAAACAATGCCAGCATGCAACTGAGTGTATTGTCTGTGAGCTTTGATGGAATGAAGATTAAAATTTCTTGTTCTCTATTGGATTTAAAAAGAAAAATAGACTTCATCTCGAAAATAGACTCCTCTACTCAGTGCTGCTCATTATTGTTCAGTCCCAGTAGCGTTGGCAGGGGGTACTTTTGCATCAGGCCCGGAGTATTTTTAGAGAGCCCGAGAACTACAAAAAAATACCGTGTTTGCATCTATTCAGGATTCTTTCTTTATAGAAAAAGCACTCTTTTGTTTTGGCAAAAAGCAACCTCTTTTCTTAATTAACTTTGTGTGATTTTCCCTAGTAATTTTAGAAGTGTTTCATTTTGAGGGAGGGAGTTTCGCACTGGTATTGGGCCCAATTTTCTTTCAATGACACTAACTCTAACCTTAAAAAATTCTCGGTGAATACAAGTGTGACTGCACTACAATGGTAGTCTGAAAATAAATTATACCATAACCTAGCCTAGAGTCGAGTTAAAGTTAGACCCAGTGGTTATTAGACCATGGGCTACCTCGAAATAACACTTCTTTCGAATTTTCAAGCAGCACTTTTTCTGCCATGTCAACGAAAGCTCAACAGTGTTTTGAGCAGAATTACTCTGAAGAGAATTACAAATATTCGAAATTTATCTTTATGAAAAGCCAAAATTGCATTGCTTGCAGCATAATGTTTTAGCAAACATGGACGAACAAAAGAACAGGAAAAAGAAAGCTGTGTGCAATATTTATTTCCGTACCATTTGGCAGCAGAATTTAGGATTATCATTATCAATTAAAAATCCCATTTTATTGCAGCAATTCTGGTTTTTGCACGGTCTACTTTATCCGTCACAAGAGAAATCACGTGCAACCAGTCATGTGGAACGCTATACATTGCTTTGATCTGTATCCTTGGAAGTACCGTACTCATTTGTCACTCCATTGTTTTGGGGCCAATTAGGAAGGGAAAACCCTGCGCTTTCTGCTCATTGTTTTTACATGAACTTTGGGCACAAAGACCTTGAAACAACTGAAAAAAGATTTAAGTTTTTATTGAATCGTTGCAGATACTTTGATGTTAAAACAAACCAATAACAACCGTTGCTTGATTTGTTGGTTTAGAGCAGGGGTCGGCAACCTACGGCCCGCGGGCCGGATCCGGCCCGCCAAGCAAAATTATCCGGCCCGCAGCATTTTTGCAAATTGTAGTTGGCGGGCCAAAACGAACATCCCATTATTTTATGCTGCCATTTGGTTTTACATAACAGAATTAAGATTACTAAATGTTATGTAAAACTTTCGCAATTTTTACTTTTCCATATTTATCCGTAACGCTCACTTGTAATCACGTAGCCTGTGTACTTATGCCGCAACAATGCTTAGTTAGGGCATTGTCGCCATTTTGAATTTCCTTGATATTCTTTCTCTGCGAACTGCATTTTAGAGAGAGCGACGTTGCAGGTCTGACAGATAGTTTGATAGATTTGAAGTTTTAAGAATTAGTTTGTTTGAAGGTTGATAATTTAGAAATATGTGTAGCTTAGGAAGCAGGAATTGGCCTTTTTAGTGACAGCCGGTCCAGACTTTTAAATTACTTTATTTTTTAGAGTTATAATTTACTCCCAGTTCCATTTTTCCGTTTTTTTCAACAAGTGATTCTTGTCTTTGAAGAATTTGCTGCTTGTTAGAATCCACCAAGCATAGGAAATTATCACAAAGCGCCTTTGTACCCGCGACCTATCGATCACGGGTCGCTTTGTTATAGTAAACTAGGTTTGGGGCAAAATTTAGCTTAAGCTTGCAGAAGGTAGCATCAAGGTACTTGGCAGTTTCACCTTGAAGTCCGGTTATATTAGCCTATTTACTGCATGCTAGTTGCAGGCTACATGAGTTGCGTTAGTAATAGTCAATTAACCGTATATTTAACGGTAAGTTGAGAACACAACTTACTGATGACCACTTGCAAGATGTTATGATTCTTGCCTCATCCAACCTATCACCTGACCTTCAGAAACTTTCTAGCAGGAAACAACATCAAATATCACATTAATGTTGTGCTGTCAATAAATAAAGTACTTGGTGTTTTTCGTTACCAATTGTTACTAATTTTCTTTATATTAATCTATATAAGCCTATAGTAGCTAAATATGGAGATACTCTGATAAGAACGCCAATTTTAACAATATTATGAAAAGTAAAGAAAACGGAAGTGCAAATGGAAAACTTGTACGGCCCGTTGACATCTGCGCAGTTTTGTTTTGGCCCGCGACTGAAGAAAGGTTGCCGACCCCTGGTTTAGAGACACCAGCCTTTGGTGGCAACAAGCCAATTGACAAAATCTTCCCTACTTTTCGTTGATTCAACGCCTGCAGATATTGAATTAATGTAAAAAGAGTGCATTTTACTAACTGAAAGCCTTATGTTTTGTGTAGCTCGGGTAATTATTTTACATCTGGAGCTGTACAATAATAGATTCTATGCCAAAAATTCAAACAACCACTATGGTTATTATTATTAATGTGTTGAATAAACCGAAATAAGGTGAATGAGTAAGCTACTAAATATCTTTACTGTTTTACGTATTGTTATTTGTTTTGCTATTTATACTTTTTTATAGTTAAGCAAAGAATATAAACGCATCAGACTGGGTTATATAGTCCACTTAGCAAAAGGTATCAAGAAAAATGTGCAGAACTAAAAATATTGCATTTACATGAAAATGTGGCTGGTAAGCTCATTTCAGTCATGCTGTCACACGTAATAGGGTACAGACCAAAGTCTGTAACTTCAAATCAGTAGCGTAGCCAGGAATTTTGAAAGGGGGGGGTTTTGACCACCCAGCGGCGGGGGGTCTGGGGGGCCTCCCCCAGAAAATTTTGAAAAATTACTTTGAATTTGATGCATTCTGAGAGCATTTTCAACAAAAATGTGGGTATGAATATTCCTGTAAAATGGTGCTGTCCGGTAGCATAGCAAAAGGATAAGCTCATGTTTTCTTCGGCATTTTTCGGAAATATAGCTAAGTCTCTATGTTTTCTTGTTGCTAATTCCTGGCTGAGATGTTTGGTATTGGCAAAACTCGCTCTCTTAATGCAGCTTTGTGTAAAATTAGGCAATTTTTTTTTAGACTGAAAGCATCATTCTCAATATCGTGAGGTCACACGCGTGCCAAAGGGGGGGGTTGTAACCCCCAAAACCCCCCCCTTGGCTACGCCACTGCTTCAAATTGATAACGTAAATCTGCCGACTGCTTGCCAATGCAATTGAATTTAGAGTCGTAATATTGAAAACATGTTTATCTTTAAAATTTAAATCAATCTATTTTTAATAATATTAATAAGCAAATATATTTGCTACCCTCCCACAAACCTAAACAGCTTGTTTCACCGTCAGTGAGATTTTACTGATATCACATGTTTTGTGCTGCTAATCATATTTCTTGTATAATGATGAGTTTTCTAGTGTTTTAATGAAAAACGGTGTTTGAGAACTCCTATTGTTTTACTGTACATCTTTCAAGAGTGAGCTGTTGCAATGTAACCTACTCTTGTTTGCCGTTTTGTGGAAAAAAAAGTTTACTTTATTATGTATATTATTAACTATTACGTTATTATTAATTAAAAAAATGCGATTTGTTATTGAAGGTATAGTAGAAGCAACGAGGTGCACAGGAAAAAGCAGACAAACTTGGAGAGATGATGTACAACAATGGACTGACTTGGCATTGTGGAAGCAAAAAGAGTAGCGGAAGAACGTGACGTGTGGAAACAATTGACAGCTACTGTCATGGGCTGTATTCAAGGGGGGTGAGGGGGGTGATCACCCCCCACTTATTGAAGTGGTTTGAAATGACTAAGACGATTTTAGCCCACTGTCTAAAAATCAACCCCCCCCCCGAATTCTAAAAGTGGATAGAACCCCTGGCTACTGTAACCTTCAGCTAGGAGACTGCAAATAACGATGATGATGAGTATGCAGTCTACAAAAAATACAACTAAAAACTAAACTACTTGTTCGCATTATTTAGATATGGTCCATACGAATGTGTAAAGTGACGTATCAAACAACAGTACCAAAATTGTTTTGCTCACTTCCGCCAGTCATAAGGTAAATCAGTTAGTTTGGAAAGTCCATCTGTTTCGGGTTGTCAATTTGGTTTCAATTACAACATGGCCGACCGACACAAATTCTTGGCTTATTGCTTAAGCGAAATGTTCTTTTTATGAACGACAAACAAAGATAAAATGTGATTTCGTTCTAAACGCTTGAGTGATTAACATTTTGTGACCTTTACTGGTAAGTTGTATCCTTCTAGTGACCTCAATATAGGAAGTGGCTAGGCCGACATCTGTTTCAGATAGGCTACGTCGCGCGCCAAGATCTGCATTGTGAGAATAGCAATGATTTCAAATACCAAATACTTGATAAGTTAATTAATTCATAAACACCTGCAATCTGTTTACGACGTTTCAGAATTTGGATTTTTCTTTCATTGTTGTGACTTGTCCGCATCTCAATAGTCCCCAAATTCAGAAAATTAGTCTAACGTCTGCAGACGTTAAATCAATGTAAAAATGACGCATTTGCTGTTTGGTTAATGACTGGAAGGAAAGTTGTCAACCCAAGCTATACAAAAATGTGAGAGAGAGATTGTAAAAACCAAGGTTTCTCAGCCAGTGTTAAATTAATTATTAACCCTTGGGGATAAATTGCATCTTCAAGGGAGGGTGAATTTATTAGAAACAACAGCCTGGAGAGTAAATGCCAAAATTCTGATCAAAAAAATATGATAGGGATAAATTTATCTTTGGACAATCCGCAAGAGGCGTACGAGAGTAAAAAGGTTAAGAACCGCTGGATAAGTTCATTGAGAGATGCGTAATTGACAAAGAGAGACGAAACTCATCCTCGAAAGGAAAATTTAACACGGTGGCCCATTTTTATATATTTTATAGTTCATATAGGCCTAAAACATTAGCACAACAACCATGGAAATGTAACATTCAACAGCTATGGTTTCTCACTACTATGAACTGGTAAGTGGTGGTGAAGCTGAAGGGGAAGTAGGAAAGTGGGTCATTTGCCAAAAGAACACGTGCTATGGCTCAAGTTTCTCCCCAGAGGGCACAATAAGTGGTATTGTCCCTAGAAACGAAAAATCTTTTCTCCGACCGTGTTAAAACTTGAAATCTTTTCACTGTGAATTTTCTCGTTAACATTCAAAAAAATCGGGTTTTAAATTGTTTAAAATTATTTTTTGAAAATCAGCTTCCTTCCCTACTTCTCTTTCAGCAGGCCAGTTTTTCTTATTAAGTTTACCTTGTGGGGAGACGTAACCTGGTCGTTTGAGGAAACCAGAAAGCTTGTGCTTAACATGATACCGATGACAGCTATCGTGCCAAATCCTTGTATTTTATAAATCATTTCGATCTCGAGCACGCTATCGTTCGCGTTTTGTCGTTTCTACGTTTTTGCTGATCCCTGCTATGTTATAGCAAGTAATATTTTTCGCTTTGATGATTAAAAAAATACAAGAAATTGAAACTAATCTGACGTAAAATGTTTGGAAGGGCTTATTTTTTTGTAACTATTGCCAAAGAAAACATTATAGCCATAAACTAACCACCATTTATTGGCTTATTTTTCTTTTTTTTAGTCAATATCTGGGTCTTGTTTTCCTGTTGCGGAGAAGTATAAATCACTACCAGTGGCGTAGCCAAGGGGGAGTTTTGGGGGTTACAACCTCCCCCTTTGGCACGAGTGTGACGTCACGATATTGAAAATGATGCTTTCAGTCTAAAAAAAATTGCCTAATTTTATACAAAACTGCATTAAAAGAGCGAGTTTTGCCAATACCAGACATTTAAACATCTCAGCCAGGAATTAGCAACAAGAAAACATAGAGAGACTTATAGCTTTATTTCCGAAAAGTGCCAAAGAAAACATGATCTTATCCTTTTGCTATCCCACCTGACAACACCATTTTAAAGGAATATTCATACCCACATTTTTGTTGAAAATGCTTCCAGAATGCACCAAATTCAAAGTAATTTTTCAAAATTTTCTGGGGGAGGCCCCCAAGACTCCCCGCCGCTGGGTTGTCAAACCCCCCCGGCCCCCCCCCCCCCCCCTTTCAAAATTCCTGGCTACGCTACTGATCACTACAGTCTATATCTAGGCTACAAACAGGTTGACGTTAAACAATTTATTTGTCCTATAGCTCAGTCAGCGACCGATGTTATGAACGAGGAAACAGTGAGATCAAGCAACGCTGGTTCAACTCTCGGGGTGTGCGCTTGGCTGACGCATTTTTATTCAGCGACAACCAGTGAATGGAATAAATCAGACGGCAACAAGCGGAATTTCACTTTGCCAACCAGACTTGCATTGCATCAGTGGTTCAAAGCATCTAGCCATGGACTTCTAAATAGTAGAATCTGGACTGGAAACGCAGTGGACAACAGGGTTAGTTACTTGGCTGTTGGCCCACTGTTGTATCAACTGTTTGGCCTACTGTTGTCCACTGCGTTTCCAGTCCAGATTCTACTATTTAGAAGTCCATAATCTATAGCCTACTACTAGTACTACATTACAACAACCTCATCACTTAAAACAATTCGTTCTTCGGAATTACTTATCAAAAGCGATGTTTGAAGTTATGATTCGCAAATAACTATCCAACCTATGTCAGACCCAATAGCCCACCCTTGGCGGGCAAGCTATGCAAAGTAAACATCCGTTCGCCACCACGTTAGCTCAGTGGTTACGCGCCCGGCTCAAGATCACACTGCGCAAGTTCGACTCTCGGGGTGTGCGCTTGAGCAACGCATTCTAAGGACTGCTCTCTATTTAGCGGCACCTAATGGATGGAATAATTCCCCGGCAACAAGACTTCTACAATCGGAAATTTCACTCTTCCAATCTCGGTAACCGGCCCTACGTCAAGAGCCTCTACAAGTATGCAAAACTACCAGGAATAACCTATCAAGGCTTTGTCAGTCCGAGGATAAAGATTCAAAACCAAACTAATCATTCTGTATGATGCCAAATGGAACGTTTTTTGACTTCCATGGCACAATACACAGAAGAAGTGGTCATGTCCTGGCTTCACACCGACTAGGATGCTTGAACAACATTTAAACCTTGAACCTGGAATGACGTGATATCTGAAACTGTTCCATACATTTGATTTACGACATGTCAACGTAAATTGATTAAAAACATTTAAAACAAAGACTAGACATTTTTCTTCAACAATCAAGCTTACAAGTCAAAACTGCAAATACGCTTGGCGGAGGAAATATTTTGTAAACAAAATTAAGACAAGTGACATAGGATTAAAGAAGGCATGCTTAAGGTGTTTGAATGTGTGTGTTGCCTCCATTACAAATTCAATCAGCTTTACGGTTGCAAGGAGCAATAAAACGAAGCAGTTCAATGCAATAAAAAAATTACAAAGAAATAGGAAATCAAATCGCCCACTGGCACATCTCGAACGCACCACTTTGCGGATGAAAAAAAAATTGTCGTTTGAGGACATTGACAATGAGAAAGATAAAGTTGTGCATTGCAGAGCTGCGCCTTTTAATGCTAGATTCGGTACTAATGGTTCAACCTCTTTACTGTATAGCCAAGTGGTAGGAGTCTTTGTATATACTCGCAAGGGTTCCGGTTCGACACCGCTCAAGAGCATAAGGCTGTATCTTTGACAAAACACTTGAAGACGCGCTTTACAAGATTGGCTTTTTTGCCTTCTGTACGCTTAGTCTAAACTTTGAGTTACTAAACGTTAGCCTGAAAACAACAACAAAAACCTTTTTTAAAACATTTCTGTTGTTTTGTCAATTATAAAAGAAAGTGAGTTTTCATGGCAACAGATAAAAGATTAACAACCCAATTTCAATCATTTTAAAACGCGTTCAAATGCTTTATCATCTTTCATCCTTAGCAGTTGGAGACCTGAGTTGCAGAACTACTTAAAGTCCAAAAATATGACGTTTGAGATAAAGCAAGTTAAATTTCTTTCAACGTTGTTTAATCTTTTATTTCTATGCATACACCAGCGTGTGTTATAGCGAAATAAATCCGTTTTTTAAATCAAATTTTGCGCCGGAACAGGCATTGACTATCACACAAAATGATTTTGGTGATAATTCAATTTTCACATAAAGTGATTTACGTAGTTATACAATTCAAGTCTCCAGTTGCTACACTGACAGTGTGAAAAACAAATTAAAATCAGAAAATGTCCGAGCGATGGCATTTCTCCAACTATCCTTCCATGAGCCTACCTAGATACAGTACATAGGCTATGTTTGAAAAGAGCAAGAAATAACAAATTCATAAAGAAATATTCAAGCATTATGAATTTGATTAGGGTGCTGCACATGCTCAACAATTATTATACGATCAACGGTGATTGCTTTTTCGGCTCTAGGAAGAGTTTTTGTTCTACAAGGCTCATTTTCTTGCTCCTCGATGTGTTGATAGCTTCTTTGGAGAGATTTCGAGTATGACATAGAGACTTCTGTGCAATGATCGAAACATATTGTGCAATACCCGCACACCCTGTGCCTTATTCCATACATGATTGCTATGATGATAAGCAAAGCACAGATAACCGACACACCAACTACCAAGTACAGCTGCCAATCATTTTTGTCAGAGTAATATACATCGTCGTAATCTTCTTGTTCCATTCTCTCTTCGCAATACAAGTAACTTTGTCTGTTTCCAACTGGAGTTAATGAGATTCAACTCATAACAACACTTATGTTCTATAAAAACAAAATATGCATATTTTAGAAAAATTTATATCTTGGGGCGCTTAGTTGCTCTGCAAGCATTCAACTTTTAATGAACAGCTTGACTAAACGTACCAACAGGTCATAAACCCTTTTGGATTGAAACGTAAACTCTGACGTAATTCAGAAAATTGGACAACTGCTAATGACGTACTGTAACTAAATGCTACTTTGATTAGAGTGATTTCACGTACCTAGGTGACATATCAGGTGGCTTAGGGTGGCAAATGAATGATAACAGTCTCTTTGACCTCACTAAAAGGGCATGCCCTTAGAATGTAGAGAGTAGAGATTACTTCACGACATGGATATTTATGATTGTCGTTGTACTGTATCATCTTCAGTTTGGGCGAAGCAAACAAACAACATTAACCGCACTAAAGGTCTGTACTAAGGTAACGTTTTTGATATAAAATGGTGTAGGTCGGACTGATTTAATGACATTAGACTAGCGCTGATTTGACTTTTTTTGATAACTTTGTCTTGACGTCGGCCCAAGGAGGTCAATTGTTTGTATGTTCAGCTGTGGAGGCCAGAGGGGTTAGCAGATTTTGTCTATCAGGCCTCTGGCTGCAACTGAAGGCTTCTAATGCAGCATATCAACTTTTATTTTAAAACAAGATAAACAACCGAGTTAACATAAGTGGCTATTTTTCTATGATTTCAATAACACGAGATGTTAAACCATGGTAAACAAGTAGCCTTTGCTAACTAGTTCAGGTCCTTAAGGGCAAAAATGAGCATCTTTAGGCTAAACGTGTTACACGTTGTTTTTTTGCACTTTTTTGTTGTTGATGAATCTAACTTCAAATTTAGTGGGTGCCGCAACTTTTTGGGTCACGTGATCACCCCCAAATCGGGGATTCTCCCCAAATCAATTTTGAGCTCTTTTCACGACATTTCTATGCAATTAAATACGTTATTTTTTATATTTGGACTGACTGCCACTAAAAAATACACGAGACAAAAATCAAACAAAATTATGTCATCAATGACGTCATTGTGACGTCATAGCATCATTTTTGCTTGTTTTTTCTTGTTGTAGTCGCTTGTTTGTTGTTGGTATTACTTTTTTGGTTACAATAAGTTACCAGTGCTAAAACAATTTTCTTTTCAAATATGACGTCTGCATTGCATCATAAATGACGTCATAATTGTGTTTTGTGATTTTTTTTCAGATGTTTTTCTTACTAGTTCAGGCCCTTAGGGGCAAAAATGAGCATCTTTAGGCTAAACGTGTTACACGTTGTTTTTTTGTGGTTGATGAATCTAACTTCAATTTTAGCGGGTGCCGCAACTTTTTGGGTTACGTGATCACCCCCAAATCGGGGATTCCCCCCAAATCAATTTTGAGCTCTTTTCGCGGCATTTCTATCCAATTAGATACGTTATTTTTTATATTTGGTCTGACTGCTACTACAAAATACACGAATAAAAATCACGCAAAATTATGTTATTAGTGACGTCATTGTGACGTCATAACACTAATTTTTTGCTAGTTTTTTTCTTATTGTAGTCGCTTGTTTGTTGTTGGTGTTACTTTTTTGATTACAATAAGTTACCAATGCTAAAATAATTTCCTTTTCAAGTATGACGTCAGCATTACATCATGGATGACGTCATAACTTTGTATTGTGATTGTTTTTTCAGATGTTTTTCTTGTAGGTTAGTATAGTAGGTAGGCAATAACCAGTATTTTATACAGGTTGATTAGTAATAGGCCTATCATGAATGTAACTACCAAAAAAACTACTCATCATCGGCGTATGAGCAGATCTTTCCAGGCTCATTTGGAGGGCAGGAAATCATCAGCCACTCAACAGTCTCGTCGTCCAGGACCTTCAGACCATGCGCATCGTGTGGAGGTCGGTGGGTTAGGCAGTGGTGGATGACGTGGTCTGCGGTCTGTTCAGTGGCACCACACTCGCATTCTGGTGAAGGAGCCAGGCCCCACTTGTGCATGTCCGAACAAAAACGGCCGACGCCAGTTCGCAGGCGGTTAAGCCTGACCCACGCAAGCCTTGTAAGGGACATCCCCGGTAAACGGGGATCGGCGTCGGGTATGAAGTCACGGAACGTGGAAGTGTGGTTTTGCCACTCCGTGTTCCACATGTGGTTCATCCAGTGTTTCGCACTTAAACCAAGTTCTGAAGTAGTTGTTGTGCGGCAGGCACAAAGGGGCGTCTTGATTTCAGCCGTTGCTTTGAAGGTGGTGGTCGCTTGAATGTTGCATGGAGGAGATGGTCGGGGTCCAGAGCGCGGCGAGCGAGAGAAGTCGTGGCTCCTTTACGACGTAGCTCAAAGGGGTTGGATGCCTGCTAGGATGGGTAGGTAGTCCGTCGGAGTGGGACGCAGGCATCCACTCACAGAACGCAGTGCATCGTTGATGGCGGTATCAATGTGGTAGGTGTGAGAACTACGGCACCAGACTGGTGCGCAGTAGTCTATTCAAAGGTGGAATGAACAAGGGCTAGGGTAGCTATACGAAGAGTTTTAGCACCAGCTCCGGAACCGCCAATCGCCTCAAAAGTGCGACGCGTGTAGATAGTTTTTTGCGCAGTGACTTCAAGTGTCGGCGGTACGTGAGTGACCTGTTTAGAGTTATGCCGAGATAAGTGGGTTTGGCACAGTAGGGCGAGCGCTCCCCATCAATTTTGATGTTTATCTCACGCTGTGCCTCCCGGTTGTTAAGGTGGAAGGCCGCCGACACTGTCTTTGCCTTGCTGAGCTGTAGCTTCCATTTCCGGAGGTATGCTGATAGTGTTTGCATGTCTTGGCTGAGGTTCTTCTCCACTGACTGCCAGTTTCCTGCTGAGTGGAGGAGTGCCAGGTCGTCTGCGTAAGCATATTTCCTGGAGATGGTGGGGGGCAAGTCATAGGTGTATATGTTGAACAGGACAGGATATTGTCCCGTCTGGGGTTGTTACCCTCCAGAGGTCCGTCATTTCTTAAACAAAGAAGCTTTGAAACGATAAATGATTTCTCAACCAATGATTGTACAGTAGAAACGGTGACAAAATTTCATGACGAAGTTGGCTTTAGTGACAAAAAACTCCAATGGCTACATGCCTACATCACAAAGAAAGCAAAGGTTATCACGAGAGGTTTGGTGAAGAATTGGTTTGTTTGGTACAAAGGTTTGAAGAGCTTGACAACCCTTTTACCGACTCGTCTGGAAAACTTTTGACAATGTGCTCAAGGCAAACCTCCAATGATGAAGGTGTGCAACAGCTTCTAAACCTTCATAACTTTGGGAAAACAAAATTTGAATCGTTTGAATCTTCCAGTTTTCTTGAAGATCAAAAGTTTGGAGAACCAATAACAAAAGTATCATTAGACTTGTTCGGCAAAACGCGAACAACAAAGAACACACAACCCATAGTCAAATATAAATCATCCCTTCTTCATAGAGTGTTTGTTTCAAGCTATGCTCGTGGCAAAGATGATTTAAACTGAAATATGGAAATCAAACCTCGTAAATGTTCAGCAACTATCTTCTCTTTTAGCTTGGGGTTGGAAACATAATGATGCAAATCAGCTTGTTCCGTTTTGGACCTCAAGCCAATCCGCATCATCGATTCACGAAATGATACATCATTGTAGTTGTCAATCTACTTATGGCTCTCAATATTCCTGAAAGAAAAAATCCATAAAATGCACAAGCCTTTGTTGATGCGAGTACGAAACATGCAATTCGACCACACAATCTCCAATCCTCTCTGATGTTTCATCTTCAATCCACATTGACGTTTCATCTCCAATCCACACTGACCATTCAAGAAATGTTTTTGATTTTCTAAGTTCTATGTTGTAACTTGTAACTTGAAAAAACTTGTCGTACGAATTTTCTTAACATCAAATTACGTAGGCTTATGGTATGAATTTAACACTAAAATCCGCTACTGGTAGTTTTTTCATCTTGAATTGACAGTGTTAAGACTCAGCCATTGCATAATCTGGTGTTGTGAATTCATTTGATTTGTAGAACATAATTACATATTACACTGGTCTACAAATTTCAACTTTTTTTTTCAGGTTTGGGTTTTGACAACTGCTTTTGGCTAACTTTGGGGCGCTGAATCCGAAAATGAACTCAGATTTTCTCTATCACATCAAGTTTTCTTTCTATCGTTGCCATTATTAATGAAATTGACCAATTTTTACCCTTTTTAGTGCAGTAAAATGTCAAATATAATTATTTTCTGACAGCTATAAACTTTCAAACATAGAGATATTTTTACACTAAATTCATAAATTGGTTCAGATTTCCTTTAAAATAAAAAAAGTTCCTGTTATGATAATAATCGTAATAGGACATAGTGGAGATTGGTAGCGTTGAGTTTTTCCATGCTGGCTTGAACTCCCTGTCTTGGCTTCTCAGGCGTTATCTGTGGGTCAGCTGCTATCTCTGTGCAGCAGGGTTACCAGATGTAAATTTGGCAAGGAGCCAACTGCACGTTCAAAAAGGGCCAAAAAAGAGCCAACTTTTTAAACAAGGGGCCCAATTTCGTTTATTGCAACAATATAGAAGGGCTTCTTCTAGAAATGGGATTACCACAGTATGATGCAGACGAATGGAGACTTTTCATTGATAGCTCCAAACGAAGTTTGAAGTGTGTTCTACTTCACAATGGTAACGTGTACGGTTCTATTCCGATAGGACATTCGGTGACAATGAAAGAAGAGTATCAGGACATCAAAACCTTTCTTGAAAAGTTAAAGTACCATGAGCATTGAGCATGGTTGGCTCATCTGTGTAGATTTAAAAATGGTGAACTTTTTGCTGGGGCAACAAAGTGGCTACACCAAATACCCATATTTCCTATGCTACTGGGACAGCAGGGCCAAGGATCAGCACTGGAACAAAGAAGAGTGGCCTCCAAGGCTCACCTTGACACCTGGAAACAAAAATATCTTACGTGATCAGTTAGTTGATATCAAAAAGATCCTCTTGCCTCCTCTTCACATCAAATTTGGTCTCATGAAACAATATGTAAAAGCTTTGGATCATGAAGGAGAGTGTTTTAAGTATATATGTTATGCTTTTCCTGGTTTCAGTGAAGAGAAAAAAAGAGCTGGGATTTTCAATGGACCACAAATCAGGCAATTGTTAAAGGATGAAAATTTTGTAAAATCAATGTTGCCATTCGAGGCTAGAGCTTGGAATGCTTTCGGTGCTGTTGTGAGAAATTTTTTGGGAAACAGAAAAGCAGAAAATTATAAAGATCTTTTAAGGGAGCTACTGCTTAGTTTTGAAGATTTGAGATGCAGGATGAGCATCAAAGTTCACTATTTGAAAAGCCATGCGGATAAGTTTCCAGAAAACCTTGAGAAAGTTAGTGAAGAACAGGGTGAACGTTTCCACCAGGATATTAAAATTATGCAGGAACGTTATCAAGGTCGGTGGGATTGTCATGATGGCCGACTATTGTTGTAGTTTTAAAAGAAAAATTCCAGATGCTGCTCATAAAAGAAAGTCCCTCAAAAGAGCCTTTTTAGAGTTCATATTTATGAAAGCTCTTTTTTTGACTGTTTCTGAACTCGCCCTGCCCAAGTCCCTTTGAGTCAATCTTTATTTTGGCACTTTGCTATTTCTGTGTGTGTCTTCAGAATTTCTGCACTCCATTGGAATGTCTATGTGCATATTGTGTGAACTGTAGGCTATGATTCAGAAAATACCTTGTCACTGTCCTATCGACATGTTCGTCAGCATAATGTAGCGTTTGATGTTACTATGGTTGCTCTTTTGCATGCCTATTTTTTATTCCAAGGCATGAAATTTTAATAAAGACAACGCAAATTTGTGTGAATATAATATAGAATGCTTGTTTGTTCATTAAAGCTAGATTATTGCAGGTAGAACAGTGTTTATTGCATCAGAATTCCTTGTTTTGACAACAGAGGGGGGGCAAAAATTGATTTTTTTCAAAAATTAGGGATATTTCATATATCAAAAACGTGATGTGATAGAGAAAATCTGAGTTCATTTTCGGATTCAGCGCCCCAAAATTAGCTAAAATAGGTTGTCAAAACCCAAACCTGAAATTTTGTGTAGACCAGTGTTATTTTAACTTTTAAAGTGGCATGGCTAAAAGGGAAATTCACCCCTGGTAGTTGCTTTTCTGGTTATATCCTTGATGACGTCATTATTGTGTCATACTGTACTGGTATTTTGTTATTGCTTGCAATTGCAAAATTTTAAGCCTTTGCAAAATTTATAATGATAGTATTTGATCGCTTTTTTCAGAATAAACTTACCTTTGGTTTCTAAATTTCAAGTTGTCTCGTCTTAATAATGTAATGATGACGTCATAAAAGATGCAATCATGACGAAACTACTTTTAGGAATTGTGAAGTGGTATCAGTAACCGGTACTCCAACTAAAACCAACAGCAAACGACCAAAATAGGTTAAAAAAGCAAAAAAAAATTGATGACGTCATAATGACGTCATCAATCAAACTATTTTGTGTTTGTTATGTCTCACTTATTTGTGTGTGCTTTTTAAGTTAAAATACGCAAAAATCAAATATGCAATTGCACAAAATGGCGTAAAAACAGCTGAAATGTGATTTTTGGGGAAATCCCCAATTTGGGGGTGATCACGTGACCCAAAAAGTTGCGGCACCCACTAAAATCAAAGTTGGGTTGACCAACTGCAAATATATGCAAAAAAACAACGTGTAACACGTTTAGCCTAAAGATTCCCCTAAGGGCCTGAACTAAACTCTTAGTCTACTTCTTTTGAATTGAGACTGTCTCCCTGAGGTAGCTCTCTCTCGCCTGTTTGACGATACTACGACCGGTGACGTAACTGAAAGGAGAAAAGCCTCCGCTTGACAATAAATATCAGAAAACTTGAGAACTTTGACTTCCATTCACTGTTATCTCAAGCGAAAGCATCTTATTTGCATGTAAGCCAGTTTTAAGCTCTCTTTCTGGCACAAATATGAAGTTGTATCATGGTGTCTGATCTGAGTCTGACAAGTTTTCACCGAACTATAGGTACGGAACTTGGTAAACAATATGTTTACTCATGGAATGACAGAACATGAGCGTTGTGGTGTTCTCATAAACTTGTGTTTTCTTTCATAACAAAACACTCTCACTTGGGTCTGCACGGATAAAACAGCTTAGAACTATTCTTTTATTGAAACAAAACTAAATTATATTGGTTGCTATAACAAACGAAAGTAAATTATTCACAGATACATTTCGGAATGAAAATAAGACAAAACGATTTCGGGTCGAAATTCAGTGCAGTTTTATTTTGAAAAGTTTGTTTGTAAACGCTCGTAGGCCTCAATGCTGCAATTGATATATCTTTTAAGAACGTAAATTTAAGGCCAAATAGGCTATCTAGAGATACCTTGGATTTTTCGATGTGTTTTTTAACTATATAGTTATTTTTAACTATATAACTATATAGTAACTAAATGTTAACATGTAATAAGGATAACGAAAGATTTCGAAATATATTACGTTCGAACAGCCCTGCTGACCGAATTGTTTCAGACGACCAGCTAAGTATTTAGTAAAAAACTATATACTACTTAAAAAAACTTAGTAAAATACTACAAGAGCAAAACCTAGTTTACTTTTTTGTATACATTCCGGCCACTGAAAGTATGTTAACAGTAACTTAACGAGTGTGCACAATCTCAGACAATAATTAAGCTGACTATTTGTTGAATAAAACAATTTTGTGTCAGACAACCATATGGCTTAACTTAATAAGGAAGTGACAAGACTTCTTCTAGAATCTAGATAATAAGCAAGAACTCAAATAATCGCTACAACTACTTCCAACAGCCTATGAAGATAAGTTTTTACATTTTACAGTCCCTGGTGTAATTTCAAGGATGAGGTATCAACAAAGTATGTTTATTTAGCGTCTGCAAAGGTTGTAAAGTAGTTTCTGTCTGCGAGAGTCCCAGCCAGCAAGTTAACTCGTTTTGGTTCCGATAGACAACAACAAACCGTTTTTTTACATTGATTCAACGTCTGGCAAACATCGGTTTATAGAATAATTTTTAAGTTTAAAGCGAAAAGCTGAAATAAACCGTTTAACTGCTTTTGAATTACTTAATCAGAGACACTGGTGCCGTTGCTGGCATAATGTTGGCAACGTTAGTATGATGTAAGAAAAATTATCAACCTTGTACCAGCAAGTTAGACCAATAATAATTAATCAATCAATGTTGGCTGGGTTGCTGGATCGCGTGCAAATGGTGATTCAAAAACTGCTGATTTGCTATCTGTGAGAGCCAACAAAATGGCATTCAATAAGTGAAAACACTTACATCATTACATGTTGTTGATTTTCGAATGAACGTGCAGTAATAATAATACAGTTTTATTTATTGTCGCTCTGCAACTGCTAAGGTCTTTTCGAGATAGGGCTCATTTTTAATTTTATATTAGGTTTACGGTGTCATCACTTTATTATCCGACTTATCCTCACTGCGTCATGAAAGAAAGAACACAATCGGTACCGTTTTTAAAGTCTTCGGTTTGTCCCGACCTGGAATCGCTTTCAGATGCGAAACCACTCGGCCACTGAGCTGGTCGAATGTACAGTGTTTGAAATGAGAAAAAAATCAACTTCACGAAAATTTTACGTAGCTGTCTCAAGCAAAAAAAAAGCCTAATCAATTTTCTATGCATTCCCTTTGACACACCTAATCAATAGTTTGCACCTTATGTAAGCTGAAAAGCCAAAGCTGTCAGGGTCTGTTTCTGTGATATTGCCCGTTATTCTACCTGTAGCAGTAGGCCTAAACTTTGCAAATAGGTCATACTTTACTACGCTACTAGTTTTGCAACCGTAACAAACAATGTATCCATTCAATACCATTAGTAGAGAAGAAAAATACGAAACAATTATAACTTTACTGAAACCAATGTGAACTGTTTGATTCCTACTCTTCTATCTTTTACCTACTTTGCAAAAGTTATACTTCCTTGTTATAACAACCTTACCTGAAGATTTCGACAAAGACAGTTCGGCTGAATCAATTATGTCATGTACAATGAAATAGTGCTTACCAAGCAAGTATCGTATTACACTGGAAACCAGCTACTCCTAAGCCATGCAATGCAATTGCAAGTCTGACAGGAACTACGATGGCGTGTTTACCATTCTATTTGCATATAGCCTGTCACGTCACATTATCACTGAGGCTAGGCATTTTCCGAGCGAGATATTGCAGACGCAGCTGCAACAAGCAGGCTAAGCTAATTTCCTGTCTCGAGAAAGAAATGCAGCTCTGAAACATATGGCCAATATGGGATCAGTTGTATGCCTGTCTTCGCAAACCCAACTATTTCAAAATCTGTAATATTCTACAAACAGTATCCTATCGGATTGGACACATGCACAAAACTACTTTTCCAGCTGTGGATACAGGTGTAAGCTAAGGCTAGGTCGTCTACCTGGGGTTATAAAGTAACTAAAACGGCGTAAATTTTGGGTTTGCAACTTCTTCACGTTATTTTACAATCTACAGACGTTAAATCAACATAAAAAGACTGATTTTCCGCCTGAAACAGCTTCAAATAGCTGAAAATAGTTGTTTCAATCATTTAGGTCTTTTTGAGTGCTTTGCAATCACCCTTGCCTAAACATCCAACAACTGCATCAGCATTCAGCAACCTCCATTACTTAATCTCAAGAATGCAATTCGCGCATGTGTGATCGATTAATTTTTATGTGCTGTCCAAGCTGCTTGCAAAGATTCCCAAACGGTAGAATCAGCATTTTTTCATTGATTTAATGTTTATAGATAGCTTATTTTAATCTGAGGTTATTTTCAGTCTAATTCTGAAATATCTTTGCACAGGGGAAAACCCGGCTATCGGCTGGCTAAAGTTGTGTGATCAAAATTGCAAGGAAATAAACTTCTAAAAATAAAAGAATGCAACACAGCCTACCTACGCCAATGTAATGATGTGGACCAATCAGGCACTTTCACTCTGTAACTAAAGTTAATAAGCCGCTCTCTCGTGATCTTTCCAACTAATAGGCTTACTTCAAATGCTAACATGAAACTATTACCATTTGCATTAATATTAGAGTGCCCTGTCTTTTGCAAAGGAATTGAAAATATCCAAACGAAACGGTCAAGCTACAATTGTCAAAGTTAAAACACTAAAATTTTAACAGTTTCGTTCAAACAATTGGTTGCCATGTGGTAAGTTGTCTGCCAAATACAGTTTCACGGTAGGCTATTATCCAACTTCAAGAGGTTTAATAATACTAACATCAATTAAACTTCAAAAACACCGTGAATGAACTTGCTTTTCTGTGTTGTTGTGGGGGGGACGATCCCTCTAATCGTCCGGTACTGAATTCGCCAAGGAGTAGACTAAAATCACCAAACCTTTTTTCTAAAATACTTCTCCGATTTGTATCGTTTATCCGCTACTTCGCGTTTATAAGTCTGAATTGTATACTGCCTGTTCGAAGCTATATGACCCCTACCCAGACAGCCAATCAGTCGTTTTTTACATTGATTGGAGGTCTGCAGACGTTTAAAAAACGACTGGTTTGCTATCTATGGCTGGTTTTTTATAGGTCGTTGACCTGCCTCTCACAGGTCTTGCATGAATGAAACGTTTGCCTGTCATTTCTCCTCTGTGCTTGCAATTTCTGCGTCAAACGCCATGACGAAAACTTATTTAGTTTGCTCAAAAATGTTAAAAAACGTGATACGTTACATTTCATTGAGCAAAATCCAAATACTTTGCTTTTAACCTATAAGTGCCTATGTATTTTGTTCGCTTATTGGAATACTGGTATAGTAAACAAACCATGCAAGTGAGGTGGGGAGGTCATCTGTCCCAATCATTTAATGCGTCCAATGGAGTCAGACAAGGTGGGGTGTTAAGCCCCTATCTTTTTGCAGTATATTGATCAGCTTTCTTATGAGCTCAATAAAACAAAAGTTGGTTGCTATGTTGGCAACTCTTCTCTAAACCATATTATGTTTGCTGATGACATTTGCTGCATCTCGCCTAGTTTGTGTGGCTTACAAAATTTGTTAGATGTTTGCCACAAGTATGCTGTTGAACATGAAATTACTTTCAATTCTAAAAAGTCATTTGGTATGTTAGTTTCGCCAAAAAACTTTTATCTTTCACGTGCTCCTCTGCTACATCTAGGGAAATCTGAAATTGTGTTCACAGACTCTGTAAAATACCTGGGTGTATTTATTGAGAGTTCTCTCTCAGATGAAAAAGATATTTCAAGGCAGGTACGCTCTCAGTACTGTGCTGCAAACAATGCAAAATCTCATTTCGCTAAATGCTCACTCGCTGTAAAAAACATTGTATTTCGCTCTTATTATATGTCCTTTTACGCATCCCAGTTGTGGAACAAGTTTAGATCTTCTAGTTAACTAGTATAAAACGATTACGTGTTGCTTACAATGATTCTTTTAGAATATTGCACAACTTGCCTCGTTATGTCAGTGCCCGTGAATATCAAGTAATGTATAATATAACAACGTTTGATACTTTATTGAGGAAAAACATGTTTTCGTTTATCAATCGTTGCATTCACTTCTCAAATCGCTTTATATCAGACCTGATGTCATCTGATTGTTTTTATCGTTCTGAATGCTTTCAATTCTTCCAACGCTCATTGTATATAAATTTGTAACAGTAGATAGCCCATTTAGTGAGCTTTTAAACTGACGGCATCCAAAGTGGCTCTCTGTGACCTTTGTGCATTTGCAGTTTGTGTATTATTTCGTTGTTTTTGTTGTGGATATGGACAACTTTGTCTGACGCAAATAAATAATAATAATAATAATAAGACGGAATGTCTCAGTACACAGGGTAATGGAAAAGTTCGAACTTGTCTCCTTTATATGCGAGCGAAAGTCTTGTTTATTTTAATTTCGAGATTTAAACATTTGTAATTTTACAGCAAATCACATATAACTAATTATTATTATCAATATATTCATCAAGTTTGCCACATCGTCCTTCTTTGCCAATGAATTAATACAGACCTATTCGTATTTCATTGTAATGAATAGTATTTCATTTTTTGTACCTCTTTTTCGACTTTTTATATTTAAATCTTGATCGATGGCATTCATGGCAACTCTAGTCACACCAAGCACCATATCAACGTTTACAACGTTGGCAGAAGCTTAGAGCATTTCTTAAAGTTTTAAACAACGACTTTTGCCAAATTCCGGATCAAAACATGTAGTGCCAGTCAGTGGCGTAGCCAAGGGGGGGGGGGGGGGTTTTGGGGGTTACAACCCCCCCTTAGGCAGGCGTGTGACGTCACGATATTGAGAATGATGCTTTCAGTCTAAAAAAAAAATTGCCTAATTTTAAACAAAATTGCATTAAAACAGCGAGTTTTGCCAATACCAAACATTCAAACATCTCAGCCAGGAATTAGCAACAAGAAAACACAGAGACTTAGCTTTTTTTTCCGAAAAATGCCGAAGAAAACATAATCTTATCCTTTTGCTATGCTACCGGACAGCACCATTTTACAGGAATATTCGTACCCACATTTTTGTTGAAAATGCTCTCAGAATGCACCAAATTCAAAGTAATTTTTCAAAATTTTCTGGGGGAGGCCCCCCAGACCCCCCGCCGCTGGGTGGTCAAAACCCCCCCTTTCAAAATTCCTGGCTACGCTACTGGTGCCAGTGGTGGAGACACTCGTCGTCGTCGTGTGAGCCTCTGGAGTCGCGGGTCTATCCTTTTATCACCCCAGATTCACGTTTCCGAACTAAGCTGGAAGGCAACTAGAGAGTATTTAGTCTTTGGTTTCATTATCCAAGACACACAGACATTCCACTCCATTTAGATGGCTTAAAGATGGTGCAATCATTGACCCTAAAGCAGGGGTACTTAAAGTTTTATAGCTACAAGCTGCATTCTGCCTTTCGCGAGTAGGCTATCTATTGAGCAATCTGGGAGGCTTAATTTGAAAGTTTACTTTGCTAGAAGAGGCTTGGTCGGATTTCTTATTCAATATTGCTTTTTGCGTACAAGACTTGACTTTGCAAGATGTTAATTTAAAATTAAATAGTATTCGGATTTTGACATTGCGCTTTTAATCTGGTTGTAGAAAAGCCAATCGCATTTTAAGCGGTTAACAAAGTTCAGCAGCACGCGATTGAGCATGCATTGACAAGAGCAACGTTCTTGCAAAAGCACATTTGAACAATGTCTTCGATCAATTCATCAATTAAAATGACAGACACGATCAGAAGTGTAAGCAGGAACGGATGAGCAGGTTTGTCTTGTTACGTTAGTCCAGCCTATTTTCAACACTAATGCTCAACATTTTCTTTTGCTCACAAACTTAAACGGGCCATTCATAATAACGCTTTTTCTAACTTAAAATTGGCAATAAAGCATAAATAAGTTGCAATTACAATGAAAATTAGAATATTAGCGATGGGAGTTTTTTAAGAACTATGACAGACCCCCAGAACAGAGTAGACTACCTCATTGTGTTCACCACTGATCACAATATGCCGTTTGAAATTGAATGCGCAGATTTCAAGCCTAGATGATGAACGAAGTTTACTGTTGACATTTCATTTTTAACGATGATATTTTTATAGATTGAAAATTGTTTGATGTTATGAAGTTGTTGTACGTATTTTAAACATGCTTCCATGCAACTTTTCTTTGCTTTGCTATTTTGAAATACTTCTACTCGAGCAACGAGAGTTCATCTTCTTCGTTTATGCTGTTACTTATTTACTTGGCCAGTTCTTAGTTAAGGGTTAATATTTAATCCAATGTCGTAAAATCTTTTTAAGTTTATGACGTCATTCATGAATCCAGTTGATTGGCCGAGTGCTGAGGACATTGGCACGATGATCGCAAGGACGTCAGTTCGACACTCAACGAGAGCATGTGTCTTTTTCAATAAGATACTTAATAACATATTGGAATGTAGAAGTGAGGATTTCGTTACCTGCTTTTATCTCCACCAGATAAAAAGTCTTCATCCATCAAACTTACACTATGCCACAAAAATATTTGTATTGTTAATTACCCAAACGACAAACGGTACGTACTAACTGTTCATTTACATCAGGGGTCACCAAACTTTTTTCTCTGAGGGCCGGATTGCTGCGAGATTAACAGCTGCGGGCCGGATGCAAATTGCAAAAAGATATACAACTATTTAGAATCTCCATTGACTTGAATTGAGCGCAATAAATAACAAAGCCAGCCGTGGAATAGCAAAGTTATGATGAAAATCGAAAGGTTGCTGGAAAAGTTATTCCCTGCTGTGATATAGGCCTACTACAGAGCATCGTGCTCTTGAAAAAACATTATATCTTTCCAAATTTGGCCTAGGCTGTCTCCATTTGTGGTGGCCTAATGATAAACAGCAACGTCAGTCCTTTATAAAAAGTTAGGTAACTTTTTTTCCTTAACAGTTGTAGTGCAGCTGTTATTTCCGTAGCACGTGGCGGGCCGGATGAAATCAGTTCGCGGGCCGGTTCTGGCCCGCGGGCCGTAGCTTGGTGACCCCTGATTTACATCATTAGTATAAGACTAAGTAATCTTTATTTTTATTATTGTCTGCGGAGATTAGCGGACCTAAAAACACGAGGTCACCACAATTTGTAGTTTATCTAGGCCAAGTGATGTTGTAACAAAAAGGGCAAATAGCCAGCCTCGAAAGACAGAAGCAAAGTTTTGATGACCCAAAGCGGTCAATGCGTTTTTACAAATTATTATTTACTTTTGTGACAAAAAAGTACTTGATTGTGTTCTCTATGTTTGAAAACGATTATTCCAATTTCCAATTCAGCTTTGCATGCGCCATGTAAAAGTGAATCTGGTACCGCTAATTTAAGCAACAAGCTGCGGGAAAGGAACTTGATCATGATGTTGAAGTAAGTAAATCACTGAGAAGTTGCCATTTCTCAAAGCAAAGGAATGTATTTTTTCGGCATTTCTCTGCAATTGGACAACATTAGCTCCAATGTGTTTCTCAGCAGTCGAGTACCAAGAAGATCGCTCATTCTCAACATTAGCTCAAATAACAAACCAATTTTCAAAGCATTGTCATGGCACTTAAACTAAGTTCAAGATGGACCAAACCCTTTGATGCTGCCTTTTTATTAATTTATAGAATTCAAGACCTCACTCACAAGTGCACTCAAGCTTCAAAAATAAATGCAATTTTGTTGCTTTTATCGCTGTTACCTTTTTAAGAGACCTCACTAGGCAAAAAATAATTCATTCTTTTTTTACCTTAATTCAACGTCTGGACATGTTGAATCAATGCCAAAAACAACTGTGTCTGCTTGAAACGTCATGGCGTGAGTGTTGCTTTCGCTTTGACGGTCAAGAATGCTTCAAACTGATCTGAGCTTCCTGTTCAAATCCATTAAAGTACAGATCTAGCGAATCAAATTGCCTTTCGAACAATGCCTCTAATTTAGATTGATAAGATAATGGACTACAGTACACAGCGTGAATTGCAGATCTTTCAACCACACGCCAATGATTTTCTAATAGCTTTTAAACATTTGTGCAACATGAGTGATGTAAAACAGCATTTAACATAAAACAACATATTTTATGAACAAAGTAACTAATGTCGAAATAAAGTTACTTTTCTAAATATTTGAACGTTTTTATGGCTTGAAAAGCGAGTTACTTCAACATTTCTTGTACCACAGACAGTCAAGGCACAAACAACACAACATGGTTGAGCAATGAGCATCATGAAAACATATTACATCTAGCCTACATTAAGTTTTGTTATTAAAATTTCTCTTTCCTTAATTTAGTTTACCTAAGGGTTAGCAACTGCAAAGCTTCTGGTTATTTCTGTATGTCTTGCTTGGTTTTAGACTATTATCGAACACGACCAAAACTATGCGTTTTAGGCTTGTTTCCATGCGTTTGTCTGTTAAATATTGACCGTAAGCTCTCACTTTCACTTTTGCTTAAGCTTACGCTTAATATGTTCTTACAACTGTGTTGCCTGCAGGCAAGTAGAATATATTCCTTTTTTTATAAATCAACAACAAGTTTGTCTTGACAGCTCTTGAAACTGAAACCACAAGTATTTCTACGTCTCAAAATTTATTGTAAAAACATGTTTGCTGAATAAATCCACAGCCGTCAACAAGCGCTAACTTGAACGATCTCACTAAATTTAAACCAACCAAGCCAAGCTGTGAAGTGATTCACATTTACATACAAGATAAGAATAGCGAAAATCCCCTCTTGGTAAAGCGAGAGCTGTTATTTGATAAGATCAGATTCACAAAGAAGAATAACCTTTTATTTGTCAACCTTTCTTTTGTGAGCTGCTGTGGAGATTCGAAATAAGAGCCAGATAGGAGAAAACAGAATCATCGCCAAGAACTGCAAACGGGTATTTCGTATGTTTTAACATGTGTGTGAGTAAAGATAAAACTTTCACGGCAGTAAATCGACTATTTTCAGGTTGAATCAATGTAAAAATGACAAATTTTGCTGTCTGGTTAGCGACTTTCACGTTAAGTGAATGGTTCAAGCCACTTTATGGCTTCGCTTGGTCATGAGCGTTAGGAAATAAGCGAAATGGAGTCGGCGCTTGCCGAAGTAAAAACTTTGAACACGTTTATTTGCCAGGATTCAAATTGTATTTTCAAACTGATGATTTTTTGTCGATTTTAAACTTTATGGAGTTATTTAATGCGCAAAGCTCGCAAAACAAAATAACCGCTTTTTGAAAATTAATGTTCACTAGTCAGTAAACAAAACAAGCTGTTTTAAGCGATCATTGTTTTGGCGTATCTAATCGTTCTCATTACGTAACAATCTATGATCGCGAAACAATGGTGTAAGGTTGGCTGGGTAACAATAGCGGTGATAGACGTCGAACGACAATGCAGGCAGCTGATCACACAACGAAAATTTACAGAAAAACATGAGAAAATAAAGTAAAAACGCTCGAAAAGTTTAAAGCGATACCACGCCCACCAACAACGGTGATTTTCAATCTTCATCGTTTAACAGTAAGTTGCATAAGTATTTTTAAATTGTACGACAATAGAAGCAAATGTAGAGAACGTCAAAGCCGCAATATGTGTATTTGCGATCAAGACCATTGAACATATTTTTTTTTATGATTTTTCGATTGAATGCTTACACATTACGAGTATCCCTGCTTCAAGAACGTCATGGGGAGTCTTCATCGCACTTTACTGACCTAGTGTTGTCTGAACTCAATCGGCAATTGCCAATGCCACATTAGAAGGTTGTGTGTCTTCCAGGGCGTTTGGTCAACGTTACGCAATTATAGCCAAATTAAATAATGCGCATAGGTTTGCAGGACAGTCGCGACAGACTGACATGCGGATCCACAAATAGTGCATGATAATCGTTCAGGTCGAAAATCGGCAACTTTTAGAAATTGCTTTCAGAATTAGCTGGAAATTCTCGCCCCCTTGGAAGTGGCTTACTTCAGTAAAAACTCGACGGTCACTTTGTGTGATGTACGCTTATGTCAAAACAAAATCACCTCAATAGTTTTTTTGCAAAAGAAAAATAAATAAACGAAACTTGTTAAGTTTGTTAGAGCTGTCTTCTGCTTACTGCACTTTGAGTTGAACGTTTGCTTTACCTGGCATGCGGGCAAAAGCAGCAAATTAAAACAAAATCATTCCATTCAGACTATGCTATAGTGTAGAATGCATTGCATAAACTATAATTTGATGATAAAAATTCATTATATGACAATTATACTACTCATACATAATTTCACAGATAATTCAGAAAATACTTTTTTAGTTTTTTTGTGATACGGAAAGGACAGCAAAAGTGAAATTGAATGCCCTTCCCTACGTCAGGCTTGAAAAATATTTCAAGTTCTGAAATCCGTTTCCTGTCAATCAACGTTTTCATTTGCATTGTTTCAAAACCGCAAAGTATTCCCAGACGTCTTTAGTTGCAAGACGTTGTTGAGATGAAAAAGAAAGCAATTTTTGCTGAGTGGGATCTCACAAAAAATGTTCTGCTATCAAAAGTTGCCATTATCTGTAGAAGGAACTTATCAAATCAACTGCGCAGAAACCCAATATTTAGTATCATTTACACATGACAAAAGCAACCTCCTTATAGTCATTAAATGGCTATTGATAAAATTGATTAAAAAACTTGGCCGGTATCTACGCATCATGTCACAATGTAACTGATTGCCAATAAAATTTACTGCGCCAGTTGATTAAAATAAAACTTTTACCACTGGCTAAACATATCAAAAGTATTCTTGATACAGTAAGTGCTGCAGTTTTTTATGAAATATACTGCAAACAACTGGGCTTTCTTCAAGAAGTGTTCGATAGCAGTTGAGCAGGCTAAGGAACGTATGAAAAAATCAATATGTCGTTCTAAATTTCTTGTATTTCATGTCACTTTCATAAATTATTCATAGCATTGCACTTCCACTGCAATTACCCAGCCACTACAAAGAGCCTGTTTGTTTCTGCATCATTCTGGAAACTGCTAGAACACATTTGCTCTCGAAAAATATTCTATAGACTATCAACGGCTTGATTAATTAACTTGTAGAAAAGAAAGAAAAGTTCGAACTACACATCGACAAAAATGTATTTTTGTGCTTTGAAGCGTCGCCATTGAAGCCTTGCCACAATTTGTCTTTCTTTTCTCTTTTTGGGTGAATTTATTGTCTGCAAACGTTGAATCAACAAGAAAAGAGCAAATTTTGTTAACCGGACCCTAGCACTAGAGAGTAGATTACCAGTTTGGCCTATTGAAAAGTTTAAATATTTATCGGACACATTTGCTTTTGTTGTGACGTTTTATGAGGGAAATAGCGACAGTATGACATTTTGGTGCCTCACTGGCGTTTCTGGCACCATAATAATTATACCTCTTCATAAATAAACTCTAAAAGATGCATATTTGAACCTACATGGGATTGAAAATTTGTTAAAACTATGCCTGTCTTAATATTTTTCATCGACTTTCACTTGAAAAAAACAATAATAGGCTTATAAACGATTAACTTTCTTTTCACTAGGGATTGCTCTCGAAAGTCCTCAACGAAACCAAAGAAGTCATTCGCGGCAGTGTCTAAGTTGCCATTACTAGTTTATTACCTTGCTTTTGCGTATAGGGCGATGTTAAAATGGTTGATAGCTGCTAGCGACGAAAAGGTAAAATTAATACTGTATCTTAGACTGCAAAATCCGCCAATTTAACGTTGATTTAAATTTTTCAAAATTAATTTCACGTCTGCAGACGTTGAATCAATGTAAACAAACGGACTTTGCTGTCGGGGATGGAACCACATTGTTAGCAGCTTATCATTTAATCTTACTGCAATACCAGTAATCCAGTATAGATATACCCTTTGGGCGTTATTGATTTTAAAATTCCAGTGTAAATTCTTTCCCATTTTTGTCACAAGAATGCATAAGTACAAGATAATCTTGACATTCTGCTGCGCCAAGATCAATCTGTATAAATTAGACATGACGAAAGCAGAGTAGAGTCTGATCAATGTTTTAGGCTTTAGGGTCATCAAACAAGGTATAAAAAATGTATAAGTGCTCTCAGCTCACCATAATCGTGATGGTTTTTATTTGTTTATTGCAAGTAACTGACTGGAGTAGACCAAAGGTTACTTTGGCTTGTGCACAATTTTTACAGCGATGATGCATTAAACAACACAAATTCCGTCATTTTTACATTGATTTAACGTCTGCAGACGTTACATCAATGTAAAAATGAAGGATTTTGCTGTCTAAGAACACATTAGCGGTGACTTGTCTTGTATCATTATAAAACGATCAACATTTTTTATGGAATCATTTTCTCAAGGTTGATGTCAAAAGTAGTTTTTTTATGATTAAGATCTCTTGTGTGATTGTAAATAAATTTGCTGAAGACGGGCCAATCTTTTACAATCAATTTATGGACAACAATCGCGTTGAAATTTACATTTTGTCTCTTTTATCTTGTCTGGTGATCTGCTTTATTACTGCACGTGTTGTTTTTGCTGTGATGGTCAGAGATATAAAGAAGTAACTGAACAGTGTATGTCTCCGTTGTCTCCGGTATGTTGTGCTTAGAGCACGTTGTTAGCAAACTATTTATTTACCAACTTAATATACGTTGTTAAGTATTATTTAGTTTTTTATAAGTAAAATAAATTTTAACATATATCGACAAACAGTAGCCTACACTTACAGTCCTTGACAGGTCATTGTACTCTACTTTATACACTACTAGTCTATTAGATACTTTTCGGACATTAGTAAATCGAAGCTAACTTGTCATTTACAAGGTAGATCTGGTTACAGCTTCCTAAACACGACTACGTATTTCCTCCGACATTGCGGACAAGAAAAGACTCAATTGCCCGATAGCTCAATTGGTTAGCGCGTCGCTTCTAGAATGAAGAAACTTCAAGATCAATAGCGGCGCTGGTTCGACTCTCGGGGTGTGCGCTTGAGCAACGCATGTTAAGGACTGCTCTCCATTCAGCGGCATCTAATGGATGGAATAATTCCTCGGCAACAAGACTTCAACAATCGGAAACTTCACTCTGTCAATCTCGGTGACCGGGCCTGCGTCAGTGGTTCAAAGCCTCTACAAGTATGCGAAACTGCCAGGATTAAGCTCTCAAAGAAGCTTTCCCAGTCCGAGGATAAAGATTCAACCAATCAAACCAATCAATCCCAGACCACCAAAATCCGTCATTTTTACGATTCAACGTCTGACTTGGCTGTCTAGGGTAGGCCTGCCAACCCCATGCTTCCATCAACAACAAACTGAACACTTGAAGTCTACCTCAGACATAAGAAAATGTTGAACAAACATCAAGTGGGCAGCAGAAGGATTGTCATTTTGTGACCCTACAGTCTCTACAATGTCGACAGACGTTGAAGCAATATAAAAAAGGTTTTGTGGTTAATACAATGGAAATATCAACAGGTGCGATCCAGCTGGTGAAAGTAGCAATATTATACGCATGCTGAAATGCAACTAACTGATACTATTGAGTGGGGTAATTGGTAAAAACTCGTACGGAAAATATCGATAGAAATTGTAGATGATACGTGGCAGACTGAATTTTTTCTTTTGAAATTTTGTCGTTTGGCTGGTGCTTGAGCAAACGCCCAGCTTGAAAAATAATCTTTTTTACATTGGTTCAACGTCTACACTCTACAGTCTACAGACGTCGGTTCAAAAAAGGGCCATGTAAAAATTAACTTTTCCTGGCTGCTTGGTTGACACCTTATTTGAAAGACTTCCGCAAGACATCCCATAAATACACTAAGTTACTTCATATTTACATACAAGCATTTTCCATCGCTGAAAGGCCAGCAGCGAACAATCGTTGAACTCTGGATTGAATTAAAAATTTTACCACAAAGACAGGCTAAATAGAAAATTATTGCTTAGCGATTTGAGTTTTGTGCTGAACGTTATCATTTCAAATATTAACTTTCCCAGACAGCACATCAGTCGCATTTTACATTGATTCATCGTCTACAGACGTTGAAAATGATTGATTTGCTGTCTGGGGCAGGTCCCATTGCTAATCTTCGATTGAAACCAAAGTGTGTCTACCCAAATTTCAGGAATTTTTTCTTTGAATCGAAAATCCGATTGACGTTTGCAGCAAGTCGACTGGTCAGAGTGCCTTGTGTCAATAAATGAAACAAGTTACAGCAAAGCAAACATACATAGCAAACAAAAGTAGAATTTAGAGGGGAATACCCTACATAGCAATTCAAGTTTGCAGTTTTTTAAAAGAGTGTCTGAAAGTGAAAATCATGAATCATATCACCTTTGGATAAGTCACTGTATCATACCAACGTTTTCCTGATTCAGTAGGCCTAACCGTGTGCTTGGTATGCAATAGAAAGGAAATATGCGTCACAAAAGCCGCATGATTTGATTGAGAAAACGTTCATGAAAATGTTTGAGGATGCTTTTGAAAATGTGGTGCCATATATGCAACTTGATCATATTCTTAATATTTGCAATAGTTTCATAGTTCACAATTAGGCTGCATGGATAAGTTGTGAGAGCAGCGTTCGCTTGATAACCTCCTCGAAAGTGCGCTTTGACGTAAGCACACGACTGCATCATGAAAAAAGTTGGTCACAAAAATTGTCCAATGTCCATCCATGCAGCATAAATTTTTAACCATCACAGATCAATTCAGATACAAAAAAGTAAATTCAAAAATTTCTCTAACCATCTTTTAACTCCACAGATGAGATTTGAAGAAAATGCTTTCCATCTTATTTCTAGGCTACTTTCCAAAAAGATCCCTTTCTTTCATACTAGGCGTTGTGATTTTTTTAGTGACGTAGAAGTTTAAAGCAAGTCATCTTACAACAACTTCCATACAAAAAAATTGCGTTGACTTGACTTAAAAATTTTTTTCATAGTACGACATACCATAGCTGGATGACACTGATGCCTGACTTCTTATGTGACTTCGTCACGCTATTCTGACAATGTCAACAGCTTTGTGATATGCTTAGAAAGTAGACTCGTCTAAGAAAACTTCACCCTTCAAAAGTGAACACCCAAAAAAATTGCCATCCTAGGCTGTTTTTTATTATTTACGCTCTTTACTTCTATCTAGCGAGAAGTATGCATGACGGTTGTGGTCGCTTCGTCGTTGTTTTTCCATATTTGATGGATTATGGAAATCAGACAGAGAAAGCTTCTTTGTGAGATTAATCCTGTAAGTTTCACACATTTGTAAAGACTTTGAACCTCTAAAACAAGCTTGGTTACCCAGATTGATAGAGCGAAGATTCTGTTGTCAATGATTCAATTCTTGAAGTTCTGTTGTCAATGATTTTTTTTCCATCTACTAAGTAGCACTGAGTGAAGTGCAATACCGTACGTAAAATGCGTTGCTCAAGTGCATACCTGAGGGTTGAACCAGCGTTGCTTTGCTTGATCTTACCGTTTATTTATTTTCAAAGACTGGTACTTGACCATTTGAGCTCTTGAACTATCTGTGCTGACAAGTGATTGAGTTCACTACCGTACGGTATAGCAACACTTCCCACTGGGCTTCTTAAATTATATGAGTCGCGACTCCAAACAAAGTCGTAAATCGTAATTTTAGGATCGCCAAACAAAATAAAAATGGGCCTACAGTGAGTAGTTGACACTGGAAACTTTCCACCAAGGGGTCAAATAGAAAATTATTATTTTCCGAAATATGGTCGCACAATGATTCCATTGTCGTTTTTTTTTTTCAAATCACTTTTATTCGATAAACAAAACACGTTTGTTTATCGTAGTCAAACTGCGTAGCCTGGGCCGAGAACAAGAAAAGCCAACAAGTGTCTCAATGTCCACCCCGATATCTCAGTTGGTTAGCGGGTGACTTCATGAACGAAGAAGCTTCAAGATCATGCGGCGTTGGTTCGACTATCGAGGTGTGCTCTTGAGCAACGCATTCTAAGGACTGCACTCCATTCAGCAGCACCTAGTGGATGGAATGATTCCCGGGCAACAAGACTTCAAAAATCGGGAAATTTCACTCTTGCAATCTCGGTAACCGGCCCTTCGTCAAAACTCAAAAGCCTCTGCAAATATGCGAAACTACCAGGAATAACCTATCAAGGCTTTGTCAGTCCGAGAATAAAGATTTAAAACCAACCAAGTTACACAAATTGACCAGACATTTGATGCAGAACCTCACGTAGACGTAGTCACGTGAACAATTAGGTTACGTCAACGTTCAAGTCATCTGACTTCAATCACAAGATTTATAATATCAACAGAATACAGATTACACAGTTGCCATTTATTTGTCGTGTCAGTGTGTAAAATTAGTTTTTTTGTTCAATCTCACATTTTGAGAAAAAAATTTAGCAAGTAACTGGTATGGCTTCATGAGAGCAAGTTGGGGATTTTTATAAAGCTTTAGTCAAGTCTGCATTAAAGAGGCTGTAACTGAATTGACTTGCCAGTCTCAACCTGTGCACAAGTTATGGCTAGCATTCGCAATAGTTTTTCGTCTAAGAATTCGTTGGTTTGCTAAAAAAAAAGATAAAAGCACGGAATCATGTAGAATTGATCTTAGCATAACTTCTATGTTGTGTACATACCAAAAGTTGAAAAATTGCTGTCAACCTAGGCCTAGCATGCTTACTCTCAGGTTGAGAATCTGCATTACTACAATAGCTGTAGGCTACTTTGGCAATGATATAACTCCTGTCTAAATTTTATAATATGTTTGCAGTTCTTAGTTGTTTGCCCAGGTGATTATTTTCACAAAATTTATTGTTTTTCTTAAGTGACATTCTCAATTAATCTTGAGAATGCAGCAGCAAGGATCAGCTCCTCCACCAGCAAGCTGTCATTCCAAAGTAGAATTACGAATATCTTGTTCCCATCTCCTGGACAAGGATATTTTGTCAAAATCTGACCCACTATGTGCTTTATATATATTGCAAGGAGGAAGATGGTATGAGGTAATTTCATTGAATGGCAAGTAACTTGTCTTAGTGATCAAAATTTTCTATATATCAACTTGATAGCTGTAAGAATACCACAAACTCACCAAAAGACTATCAGGGGGTAAAATTATAAATTTATGTTCTTTGCGAAATGGAAGAGAACTCAGTCTGTATTTGGAAATGTGTTTAGTACCGTATGACTTTGTAGATTTGATTTCACATTTGCTAACGTGCAGCTCTATTAAAATAACTGTTGTCTTATGTTTAGCATGGAAGAACCGAAATGATCTTGAACAACCTCAATCCTAATTTTGCGAAAACTTTCACCATTGATTATTATTTTGAAGAAGTACAAAAATTAAAATTTTCTGTGTTTGATATTGATAATGCCACGCAAAGCTTAGACGACGATGATTTTCTTGGGGAGATTGAATGTACATTGGGGCATGTAAGCATTTACTTTAATTGTCTTAATGAACAATTCTAGTAACTTTTTTAAGTACAGAGTCTGTAAAAAGTTTATAATTTTTTTTTACATCTAAAGGCAGTAGTAGCCAACTCTAGTATTACCTGTAATGATTGTAACTTTGCTAAAGAGCTTTAACAATTTTGGCATACTCAGATATTGAACGTTGACCATGTAGCCTATTGCTTTTGTATATAAACTATTTGTCAACTTATTTATAATATTGTAAGATAAAGCTTCATCAGTGAACCTTTCATTAAAAATCATCTTTTGAATTCACTAATGACCCAACAGGCAGAGATGGGCGTGATCTTGATCTTGAAGATCACTTTTTTTTTGGTGATCTTGATCTAAGATCACTTTTTTTTGTGTGATCATGATCTTGAAGAACAATAAGATCAAGATCACTTTAAAATTGAATTTTACTTCCTAGATAGAGGCCTTTTTTTAGAACCCGTACTGTACAAAGTAGTTAGTGGCAACTACTAACATTAAGCCACTGTTAATATGACATGTGCCCAACAAAAGACGATTTAATGTCTCCATCTAATCTGGTCAGTGTTGCCATTTCAAAATTAAAAAAAAATTTTGTGTTGGTCATAATAAAGAAGTCAACTTCCGTGTACTTTATGTTGACGTATAATAAAAAATTATTTAACTTTGTTCACAATTTCCATGTGTGAATTTTAAAGAAATGTTTGCTTTCTTTGACCCAATTTTAGATGTTTCAAAAGTCTAGAATGGCGGTGTTAAAAAATCTGGACTCTAGCCGACTTTGGTCATGTAAAGTGGTTTATTGCAACAAATCAACCAGACCAAGACTTGTTTAGGGTCTGAGTATGGAGCGGTTTGTCTGACCGCAAACCTCTGAACTTTTTAGATAGCAGACAACAGCATCAAGGTTGCCAGATGGGTAAATGGTGCAATAGCCTAAGCATTGACATAATACAGTAAAAGTTTAAACTACTTGTAACAAGAATAAAAACTCCCACATGAACCAGACAAACATTTGGTAAAAAATGATGCAGTTCAAAGTTTATTTTTATTTATTTATTATAAATAAAAAGTATAAAACTAATTGCAAATTTTGCGACTTTTTCACTACTACTGTAATTAACCTCGGCCTTGGGTGTGACGTTGCGATTCTATGCAAACTACGTCAAAAATTGATAGGCCTAACAGCAACAGTCACTAACTTATTACAATTCTTAGGCGAGCGATCGAGTAGTTAAAAGTAAAAGTTAGTGATAGGCTACCAACTATATACCTTTACCCAGGTTGCTTATATAGTAATTATTTTTTGCAACATCATTGATCAAAAACTTTTTTTTTTTCAAGTACACAAAAAGTGATCTTGAAAGTGATCTTGATCTTCAAGATCACATAGTTTGGTGATCTTGATCTTCAAGATCACCTATTCTTGGTGATCTTGATCTTCAAGATCACCAATACTGGTGATCTTGCCCATCTCTGCCAACAGGGTACATAGTGCAACCAAAATAAAGAAAAAAAGCATTGAATTTTCATATGAAATTTTACTTCCGTTGCTCAGCTAGTAGGCTACAGTTGCATGTGAAAAGGCTCAAAGTAAAAACGTTTGTAATTTGAAATCAACTTTAAACAGCATTATGCATTCACCTTTTCAGTATACTAAGCAACAACACTACGCTTAATATTATAAAAACAAAAAAACAGCAAGCTAACGTTTTCAGCTAGTCATATAGCCCTTTCCAAGCCTATAAAAGAAAAGGGCTATATGACTAGTTGAAAACATTTGCTTGTTTTTTATCTTTATAATGCTTAATGTATGGTAGTGTTGTTGTGTAGTTATGCCTGTTTGAAGCTTTGGTAGAGAGTTTGCTTTGTTGAACCATAGAGAAATAAAACAAAGTAACTTCAGCAGGTTTAACATGATGCATTACATACACAAATATAACATAATTAAAAATAAACTCTAACGTTTTTGACACGTACGTGTGTCCTCATCAAGAATTACATATCTGCATTCTGCAATATACATATATATAATGAAAATTGTAAGGTAAATTTGACTTTGCACTGTAACTGTATGCTAACGACACTCCAGACTGAAAAGCACAGACTGAACAAGTGACACAGGAATTTTTAATTAATTTATATTTTTTATAATATTTTTAATACATATATATTTTAATAATAATATAATATTTTTAATAATATTATATATAATATTTTCATAATATTTATAAAAATAATTAATTTTTAATTACCCACAATTTTTAATTAGGTTATATTTGTGTATGTAATACATCATGTTAAACCTGCTGAAGTTACTTTTTTTTATTTCTTTATGCCTGTTTATGGTTTAAAAAAGTAACGTCTCTATCCAAATTGTATTTTCAGTATATTATCTTATCATACATATATAGCCTATATTTACTACTTGCAGCCCTAATGCTAGATGTATAGTTCTTATTAATGATCTTATTTAGATACTGTACGTCGAAGTCATACTTTTGTACATATATTTAGATACTACATTTTTGGTTTCATGAGTAACCTAATTT
Organism: Aplidium turbinatum; assembly: GCF_918807975.1. NCBI lineage: Eukaryota > Metazoa > Chordata > Ascidiacea > Aplousobranchia > Polyclinidae > Aplidium > Aplidium turbinatum. Next base: position 5,995,916 of record NC_137477.1, read on the forward strand.
TAATTCTATTTTTAATCTCATAAGAATATTACTTTGTTTGATTTATTTATTGCAACTGTGTACTGACAAAGCCACACTTGTGTGGTGAAAGCTCTATAAATAACCTGTTTTCATTAATTTAGTGTGATAGCCTACTCTCTGTTTGTTTTTTCTATATATAATTATTTTCAATCTTCTTTGTGCTTTGGTCATTTGAAACATTCATACCATGATTACAAATTTCTTTTAATGGTTTTTGTTTTAATGTTTGTGTAGCTTTTGCTTTTTTTTATTATTATTTTGTCTCTGTTTTCCCTTGCCATACCATATGGTGTCACATTTTACTCAGATATCAAGTCACATAATCTGCCCCCATTAAATGTTTGTTCATTTTTGACATATAATGTAGTTTGGCAGCTGATTTTTATCATCGTGGCTGTAACAAACTTTTAGTCAAGAAACAGTGTTTTTAAATTTTACCATGAAGTCATTTTCTCCGATTTTCAGCTGGAAGCAGGTGATCATATTTGTCCTATTTTGTATTTCTTCAGTTAATTGGGGTATTTTGATTTCAACAGATTGTTTCTCACGGCTCTATAACACAACAACTATTACTTCGCAATAAGCAACCGGCAGGGAAAGGAAAGATATCTGTGAGTGTTTGGGCCTGCTTGGCAAACACACTTTTTGTGACAAACTGCTATGATATCTCATCAGACATAGTCATCAATGGTTATTCTCTGAAGAAATTGATGCAGATAAAATATATAACGTCGAACGGTCGAAGTTCGTCAATCTGATTATAGAATGTGTTAGACCTGTCCAAGTGTCCATTGTCCAGCATTGCATGATGATCAACAAAATAGATTAATGTTTAATAACTCAATTCAATTTTTCTCTTGTTTCCAGATTTCTGCTGAAGAATTGAGCGGCAGCAACGAAGTAGCATTTCTATCGTTCAAGGCACAAGGTCTTGACAAAATGGTGAATTATTTTGATTATTATTTTTTGGTAATTGGTCATATTAAATAACCTGTGTAAAATAAGAACAGCATCTTAAGGAACATATTTATTTCCCAATGAGGTGCTGTATTGCCCAGTGTAGGCTACTGTGACGGACTTGAAAGATGCTGTCCAGTTTACTGGCCACAATTTCACGCTGTTCGGTGCTATATACTACACTGTGCCATTAAATAATTTATAAATTTTTTGTTGCTGATGAGTAAATGATGTGGAGCTGGAAAATGATGAAAATACATATGATGCAAACAAATTATCACTGAGTTTGATTTTAACACCAGGAGCTGAGGTGGAACAAAAAACGAACAAAGATTTTATTTTTCATTCACTTTGAATAATAGAATTTATACGTTAGGTGAGCGTTATCATATCAGAAGTTAGCTCTTTCATTTAAACGTAATTATAAGTTTTTCATCTGAAATCTGTTCTTGCTGTATCATGGTCTCAAACAGGTCGTAACTGTGTCTGTGCCAATTGTACTTGTCTGACACTCTGAGCTTCAGTAGTGTATGTGCAATCGTGCATAATACTTTACTAAACCACCCCAAACAGCAAATCTGTCCTTTTCTGCATTGATTCAACGTCTATAGATGTTGAAACAATGTAAAAAATGGTTAATACTGGCGTAACTGGACCCAACATAGTTATTAAACACACACCCTAAAAAAAGCATGAAACAAGTTGTATGAAGTCAGTTGAATTAAATTACACGTTTTTAACACAACGGTGCACCCTCCTTTGTAATACTGTAATAATAAAATAATATTCTTACTATTTTATTTTCTCAGTCTTTAATTTTTCTAAATTCATTGCAGTCGTGCCCGATTTTTTAACTTTTATTTCATTCTGGGTTCCAAGCACCTCTTAACATTAATGTTTTATCACTTCCACGGTTTTCTCTAGACCTTTGCCATGTTGGCAACCTAGCATGTATTGTTTTCGCTGTGATGATCAGAAATAAAAACAAACTGAGCTTCAGTGTTTATCAAATCTTTAACAATAGTAACGCTAATGTGTTGACTGTTCGTATAATTGAGTGTAATCATATTATATCATTAATAAAAACAATGAAAACTATTAATACTACAAAAAGTGCTCAATGCTAAGCAAAAAGACAAAGCAGAGCGAATTAAATCAAATATAGTTATTACTATCTGAAGCCTTTACAAATTGTTTCACCTAACGGATCATCAGAAGGTCTTATTCAAATAGAATCTATTATTATTCAAAATTATTCAAAATTCTATTTGAATAAGACCTTCTGATGATCCGTTAGGTGAAACAATTTGTAAAGGCTTCAGATAGTAATAACTATATTTGATTTTATATCATTAATATATATATATGTAATGATAGTACCCAGTAATCTATAATAAATAGCTAAAAAAGCATCTCTCTCCGTTTTGCTTTAAAGAAGCCTGGTCTTCATCCCGAAACGTCTGGGTAGACCATAATAACATATCATAATGTCATATAAAAAAATAAATAATGTACCGAATCTCTGATGTTCTATACCCAATGCTCTCTATTTGTTGTTTTCTTCCAGGACTGGTTCGGTAAATCCGATCCGTTTTTAGAGATCCACCGGCAAGGTCCGGATGGGAGGATGATGATGGTCCATCGGACTGAATGGATCAAAAACACTTTAAATCCCACTTGGAAACAGTTCAAGATTTCAATGCAAACCTTGTGCAGTGGGAACTACGACACGAATCTTGTGGTGAGATCAGCAAGAAGTTTGTATGAACTTCGCGAACGTTAAAGGGATACTAAAGGAAAAACCTGACTTGGCGATTTTCCACGTTCTTTGTGTTTAACTTGCTACCATAAAACGATTTTCAATAAAATTTTGCCCCATTGCGGTCTGATCAGCATTCTGCGCGTACTTTTATCGGAGCTTTCAAAACCAGAATGGGCCTGAGCAGCGAAGCGTGCGACTGTACAGTCTACGTAATAAAAGACGAGCAATCAGCTAATCACGCAACAGTTGTTACTGCCGGCGATTTGACTGTAGGCTATGTATGTATGTACATCAAAACATCAGATTTCAACGTCAAAACATCAGACAGTTTGCTCAAAACCTTTAAAACATCAGATGTTGTAAAGTGGCTTTTGTTATTGCTGTCTTTTATTACGCATTCTCGAGCTGTGTTTGCACTTTTTGGTCATTTTGAAAAAAAATGAAAATAAATGAAACATTGGACTTTGGGCCTTGCCAGCGCCATTGAAAACATTTTTTTTTCGGTAATTTTTTTTGAAATGTATTCTTGAATGTTCAGTTTACGCGTTTTAATGCTTAATTTCCGTTTGAAAATTTCATTTAGTATGCCTTTTGCTGAAACACGTGTCAAAACGGCGGCGTAGATTTGTGTTATGTCGAACTTACAAGCGTTTTAATAACAAAGGTGAAAAACTCAGCTGGTTTCATGCGGATTGCGGTCGAGCAACTTCTCACGCAAGTAGCAGTCAATAATAATCATTCGCTATCTCCGCTTGCAGCAGATTGCGCATCAACAATGGTTACTTGACAGCGTTCCATGTGATTTTATGAGCCGTACTGCTTCCATGCTGGCTCAAGGCAGATTGGAAGAGGGTGATACGTCACCAGATTATTACCTGATTTATCCTCACTGGGTTATGCAAGAAAGAACACAAGTAGCAAGTCAATATTTGAAATCAAACCTCGACACTGAAGAAGACGAAGATGAGATTTAGTTGACTACTTCTAAACACTAAAGTAGTGTCTGGAGTACAGTATGTGTGTTCGTGTAGGGCTTGATTTCACTATGAAGTTGTTGTTGCAACTATCCCAGACAGCAAAATCCGTCATTTTTACATTGATTCAACGTCTACAGGCGTTGAATCAATGTAAAAATGACGGACATTGTTGTATCGGATCAAATCGTCTTTAGAAAGAACTCCATTACATAACATTTACCTTGATCACAGGTGAAATGCTTCGATTGGAATAGCAATGGATCGGCTGACTTCATCGGTGAATTCAGTACCACTGTTCGGTCGTTTTTAGAAGCAGCCACTCAACAGGTACTCTACTCAAACTGTTGTTTTTGTGAATATATATGTTCTTCCCACCAAATGCATGACAATTCTTCTCGCGTGTTTTCCACAGTGCTTACATCGTTCTTTTTTTTTCATTTCCAAAGTAGTGCCATACAGATTGTTACTGCACACATGATAGCAGAATATCGGAAATCCTTCAGACATTTAACTAAATATTCAGTATCCGAGACTGCTTTCTGGGCTGCTGTTTGTAACGAGGCTAGGCAATGTAGCATGCCTCTTTGTTTTTTCGATAAGTATCTTCCTTGTAGATACCTGTTTTGTTTGTAGGCACTATTCCTATGTATTAATTCAGTCTTCAATGACGTTTAAGCAGCTTTATGTCTTCATAAAGGATGTTGCAATTAGTCTGATTGTTTCAACGTTGCACTGAAAATCTAAGCCTGTGATAAATACGTGCAGTGATGGAAATGTATGTTTTGCAGGTTAAGTGGGATTGTATTAATGCAGAGAAAAAGCGGAAAAAAGGAAGCAAATACAAAAATTCCGGTGTGATTTTTTTAACATCGTGCAAGGTAATCATTTGCATTCATCAACAACCTGAAACAAAACCACTGCGGAACTAACACCATGGAAAAGCGAACACATTAAATCGCCAACACACACACCAAACATAACTTCATTACGTGCTGTATATTTGCCAAGGATAGGTTACAGTTTAGCAAAGGGGTGGCCAGCAAATTTTCTTCTTCGTTTGAACCTTCTTCGCCACTCCAAGGGTCGAGGGGCTCTTGGAGTGGCGAAGAAGGTTCAAACGAAGAAGATTTGCTGGCCACCCCTTTGCTAAACTGTAACCTATCCTTGGCAAATATACAGCACGTAATGAAGTTATGTTTGGTGTGTGTGTTGGCGATTTAATGTGTTCGCTTTTCCATGGTGTTAGTTCCGCAGTGGTTTTGTTTCAGGTTGTTGATGAACTTTGCTTTGTGGTATTAACCTGGCCAGATAACAAAATTGGTCATTTAATTACATTGATTTAACGCCTGCAAGCGTTGAGTCATTTTAAAAAGTATCAGTTTTTGTAGCTAGTGACGTACTGCCGGCAGGGTGAGTGACCTACTGGTGGCCGATTTGGTTGTGGTATGTTACATTACAAGAATAACATTCAAAGACATTGAAAATATGTAATTTTGCAATGACATCATCATGTAATCTGGATTTTTGGGAAATATAAAACAAGCTTCAGAGTCTGCCATCTGGCAACGCAGTCTTTTACATTAATTCAACGTTTCTAGGCATGAATCAATGTAGTGAATGACTGGTTTACTGATTGTCTTGTCATCTACCATAAATGTGGCAGACCTGGTGTCTCAATAGCGCTGAACTCTGTCATGCTTGGTTAGGCAGGTGGAGTCCATTGTTGCGAAATTGTCTTCTGCTATTGAAGGTGAATCTTTTTGTAAGTAATCTTTCACAACTGCATAATTTCTATGTTTATATTACGCAGGCCTCTGCCTCGTCACTTTTCTCCATTTACCATACTTTGCTTTCTTTTCTTTCAGAACTTTCTTGACCGCATCATTGTTCCACCACTAAGTTTCTCTGTTACGAAAACCCTTTGATACTCTACTGTAAACCTCTTTCATGATTCTTGCCACTCTTCTATTGATCTCATCCCATTCCAAATCATCAGTGAGCAGGACTCTTGCCTTATCCATAAAACTCTTTTGAATATTCGACTCTTTCAACCTCCATGTTTTTGTCTTCTTCACTAATCCTTTTCGCTGTTGACAGCTATTTTTAAGTAGAATATCCATTACTATGAGGCGATGTTGTATCATTACCTCTTCCCCTGAAACTGCTTTTATGTTTTTCACCTTATCCTCTTTTCTGACCAGAATATAATCAATCATGTGCCTGTGGCCACCAGCTTCATATGTGACCAACTTTTCCACATCTTTCTTGAACTATGTGTTGACAATCTTCAATCCAAAGCTATCAGAAAACTCTAATACTCTTTGTGGATGGCATAACTAAACTCTCCGTGAACACCTTCATAACCTTCACTATCTTTTTCGACATGGCCGTTTAAATTCACCTAGTACTACACATTTTTCTTGTGCCTTCAACATTTGCATATACAAACTATCATAAAACGAGTTCTTTTCTTCAATGTTACAACCGCATTGGGGAGCATACACAGACACAAAGGTGACAACTTCATTGCAAGTGCTATGATTCTGGAATTCACACGTCATACCTCAATCACACTATTTACTAAATCCATTTTTACTATCATTCTAACCCCACCAGAACTAGTAGAATATCCTCTTCAAAACAACTTGCATATCCCTTCACCCTTCGTGGAATTTTTGTGCCGTGATTTTTATATCTGATTTCTTGCAATCCTGCTACATCCACTCTGCGTCTAAGTAGCATATCCACAACCACAACTAAGCACTTCTTCCTGACATTGAGCCAACATTTGCTGCACCAAATCTGAAGGTATGGTGCGGTTTTTGGAGATCTATGTCAGGAATTCTGGCCTCCCTAAGGGTTTTCCCAGAGTCCGCCATTAAAGTTCCCCTTCTAACTGCACCAGACACTTCCTTCCCCGTAGCACTATTAGCCCTAACTGAGGGGGGATCGCAATTGGGAACCATTATAGATATTATATAGTTTGGCCACTGCATATAAGTTTTAGTGGCACAAAATTTTATGGCCGCATGCCCTTCCAGGCGCCAACCAAGCATGTCATCGGAAATGGTAGACACTCCTCCGGTTAAAGACTGCTTGGAGCGCCAACGTGTTTTTATCAAGGTTTGCCACTCTAGATCTACCCAGATTAGCGAAAACAAGCTCGCTACGAGTAGGCTCTGGGATGGTCTTGTTGTTAGACAACTCAGGATGAGGAGACCAGTGAACAGGGAGAGGCTATGAACTTGCGCATCACCTGCTGAAAGGTGCTACCCCTCCAGAGCCCTTGAACCCAAACTTGACTTGAGTGTCACTGTCGGCCTATAAAAACTCGAAGACTAGTTCTACACCTACTTGGGAAGCAGTGCGTTTAAATACAACTGCGAATATGTTTCAGGTTCTTGTTTGCGTTGTTCTTACCCGAGTGAACGCAAAAACACAATGAATTTTTAAAAACACAATTTTTTAACGGATTTTTTATTTTGGCTCCCGGGCGTCAGAATTTGGCCGCCGAGTAGAAGCTCTGGTAGGCCATGCTTGGTCGCCGGGAAAATAAACGAGCTTAGAGGCCTGTTACGATAATTTTATCATATTGAAATCTTTCATCTTTACTTTCAGATTGAAACTGAGTATACATTTCTGGATTACATTCTTGGCGGTTGCCAGATCAGCTTCACTGTAAGTTGCCAGATATTGCCTTTCTATATATTTACAATTCTTAACCTGTAGAACGTACACTCCCGTACCAAGGTAAGCTCAACTACCAAGCGAACTATGTGAGGACATTTGTAGCAAAGTCAAGCTATGTCGGTTCCAGTCCTTACCTTTTCGACTGTGCCATGTTTTAATAACAGCTCTTTTAGTTATATTTATTGCTGGCATCATTTACACGCACTGTTATCGCAATTATTCGGTTTAAAAACATCGGTAACCGTTGTAATGTCTGAGGTTCAAAGCACGCCAAAGCGCTAGAGAAAGCTTTTGCTCAGGATGATTGACATGCAATCAAAATAATCGCCAATATTATTATTTCATATCTTTAATGTTGATGGCCCTAGAGTAGTGCACAAATTCTGACTGCTGTACTTTTGATATGAATTATTCTTTTGTGAAAGTACAACACTAAGCTGCATTTATAATTATTATCTAAACTCTACACATTTACTAAACACTTCATTCTGGTGTAAGTGAGAACAAAATCGAATTTGGATAATGATGATGAATGGAGCATGCTAAATGATTTAGTTACGTCTGCAAACGTTGAATCAATGTGAAAAGGACGGATTTTGCTAGTCTCGAAATTGTCCACAGGTCGCTGTTGATTTCACTGGATCGAATGGTGACCCGCGGCACCCCCAGTCCTTGCATTACATCAACCCACAGCAACCTAACGAGTACGTGACTGCCTTACGATCTGTTGGTGAGGTCTGCCAAGATTACGACAGCGACAAGTTGTTTCCGGCACTGGGATTCGGGGCAAGAATTCCTCCCTCGTTTCAAGTGGCCCACGAATTTCCGTTGAATTTCAACTTCCAAAATCCTTTTTGCGCCGGCAAGTGAAAATTTGCAAGTTTTTGTAAAGTAATTGTGAAATTACGCAGTTGTCTTTTTTCGCCCGCAGTGCGTTAGATTTACGTCAACTTCATGTGTTTTTAGGTATATCTGGCGTTGAAGCAGCCTACCACAGTTGTCTACAGCAGGTACAGCTGTACGGTCCAACGAACTTTGCACCTGTCATAAATCACGTGACAAGGTTTGCGCAAGAGGAAGCGCAGAAGAATCAAGCCTCGGTAGGTACCGCCGGAATGTTGTCAATGGGTTTTACGTTAAACAACGACATGCATTTTGTTATCAATTGAGATCATTCATTAGAAATGCATCTTACCGTAACAATGCATCCGCTGCACCGTATTTACGGCAGCTTGTGTCGAAAATAGTGTTTGTTTATTCTAGTTCTGTCTTAGTCGTAGTTGGTTGTGCTTTTTGTTTGCTCAGCAAAGACTTTTTCTCTACAGAACTACTTCATTCTTTTGATACTAACCGATGGGGTGATATCTGACTTTCACCAGACCAAAGACGCAATTGTTGCAGCCTCACATCTACCCATGTCGATCATCATTGTTGGTGTTGGTAAGAGGCGTCAATGCGTGTGAAAGTTTCTGTTTCTAGTCTAATCCTTCGCTGTTTCAATCACAAAAAAGAGGAATTGTCATCAAAAAGCAAATACAACTTCTAGGTTGCCACTCCAAGCTTGATAACAATCCCATCAGTGCAGCTGAGTCTGCGCAACTCAATATAGCTTATTTGGTCTTCAGCGCGCCTGATGTTTGTGTTTTGTTACTTTTCTCTGTAATTATCATAGCTTATGCAGCCCTCGATGTACGACGATGTTCCAGTTAGATCTATCTCGTGCGCTTTGCTAAAGTTCAGTAAGATGTTTGATATATGGTTTGAAACTGTGCACGAATCTTTGAGCTCTTTTTACATAACCCTCCTTTTTCATTGCACGCATTGTTTGCGCTGTGATGGTCTCAAAATAAAACTGCACAATTGCCACAGTTTTTTGACAAAAAAAAAACATGTTTGTGCCATTAGAAGAACCTTTACTTTGCAACAAAAAAGCTGTCTTGATTGGAAGTTGGACATTTTTTTTCTTATTTATTTAGGAGGAGCGGACTTCACGGAGATGGACGTGTTGGATGGAGACGATGTGAGACTGACAGACAGAAGTGGGCGTCCGTGCATGAGAGACATTGTCCAGTTTGTCCCATTCCGAGATTTCAAGAACGTGAGCTCATTCATGATGTTTGTTTTCAAGTTAACGTACAACCGCAAATATTAATTTTCTTTTTGCATCAACAAAGTTATATTTAATGGAGTTTGGGAAATTTTTTATTGCTGCAATCTGCAATTTGGAGGTTAGCACTGTAGATCATTGTTTAAAGTAGTTCATGGCCATGTACGCAAATATTTTTCAAAACTCTGCTCTTTAAAGAAGCATTAGATTGTGGAAGATAGTGAGTATTTCTTTAATAAAGAAGTCTGACCATCTGTGTCTTCCAAAAGAAATCCACACAAGAGATAAATTTGGTCTACACATACGCACAAATTCCCTGAGCATTCTTAACTATCAAAAAGACATTCCAACAATAGACGGTTTGTCTGAAAATCGCGAGGTTATCTGTACTCCGACATAAATCCTTCTCACTTTAGGCTCCCCGGCATGTCCTTGCTAAGTCAGTGTTAGCAGAACTCCCTGATCAGCTGGTGTCCTATTTTCGATCTCGCCATCTAAATCCATTGAAGGACCCAAAGTTGGCTCAACAGAGCCAGTTTGGCGGTGGCCCGGCCGCACCTCCCCCTTACAACGCATCCTAACCCTGCTCTTATGGTAAGAAGTGTGAAGGGTTTGACTTCCTCCTTCAAATGTTTTGACGTCGTTTTGATCGAGCGTTGTCACTGAAATGTCGCAACTGTTCAAACATAACGTGATACCCTTACTAGTGTAAAGCAATAAATAGCCCCATTTGTAATTGAACGGTTTTGAAGAACCGTACAAATGATTTCGCATATGCTTATCATATAATAAAAATTAAAAACCCTTTGCATTTCTTGTAATAAGTCAGCATGCTGGTTAATTGAAATACATTATGGTTATAACTTTACAAAATCAAAATTTTGCAACTTGTCTGCAATATTATATTATAAATTTATTGAATATGTACAACAGTTGACGGTAATTTACGATAAAAAATTAGTATCTAAATGAACTGTAGAACCTCCTTTGCCAAGACTGCGTCTTTAAATGATGTCATGCATGCAGTGCAATCAAACTGTTTGAACTACATTTGCAAAGCACGTGGCTGTAACAAGCTTTGAAATTTGATTTTTTTCCTCTTAAAGGTTCACCAAGCTGAGCTGGCAAAGACGGTGCTAGCAGAACTTCCTTCACAAGTGGTGTCTTACTTCAAAAGCCGAAATATCGCCCCGATACGTCGAAATACCCCCCAACAATTTGCAACGTCAACAGATCAGAACGCATTCGCACCTTCACTTTCATAATCCTACTCTGGAGTGAAGCCTTAACGTTCTATAGAAGTTACAAAGAAGATCGTTCTGCAGATACTCATACCATTATTTTATGCAGTTCTGCGCATGCAAAAGCAACGAATATTGAACGATTGTATAGAATAACTACGTTTACTCGGGTGCTCTTCGACAGAGTTGAGATTCCCTTTAGGTCGACATCTTATTTTTTATGAACTTATACCCATCAAGCAAATCATGCATCAAAACTTGTGATCGTTGGACTGCTTTAAGCTAAGCAAGCCCTCAAACCCACTGATCATTGCACAGTGAAACCGTCGAGACAAAGTTAATAATCATTGCATGTGAGTTAATCATCGCAGCTTTTGCTTGTGTATCATTTCCACTAACATGGGTTTCCTGTAATGTAACACTCATCATACGTTCTGTGGTTTTATCAAAATGGTGTAAAACTTCAACGTCAATTTTGCGCCTGGTATGAGCGAGGTGGTCAGTGCATTTTTGAGTATAAAGTACTTTCCTTGTTGCACTACATTCCAAAAACTGTTCCTTAATTTGTCAACCTTTAAGTGTTAATGTCTTTTTAATAAGAACAGCTAAACATACCTTCGTTCCTGCATGGCTTATAAGACTGTGTAATATTTTCTGCCTTTGCCGATATTATTTTCCATTGAGTGGTATCGTCATTAATTGTTGCTGCTATTTATAGGGACTGTTCAAAGATAATTCGACGTCACATTCGTCAAACCTTATGACATTTGCGCCACCTATATTGCGCTATAGCTTAGTTCTTACACCGCCAAAGGGCGCTACGTGAAATTTAAACAGCTGAATACTAAAAAGTTTTGAATGTTCATCTTCGAAAATTTTACTTTGTACGTTATTCGCTCGGAGGATGCGCATTGTTGTGGGATGTGAAACTTCAGCGGGGTACAGTAGGCTACTATACAAAAAGATTTCTTCCCAGTGCACTCATTAGATTGTTTTTCATCGCATGCCTTTCCTACCTGCTTGTGTTGTCACTCCCCGTGTATATGCAGATTTATTTTATATTGTCAAATCAACATGTTTTCTTTTGTCGCTCAATAAAATAAGATTTGCTTTTGTCCTGTGTTATGACCTCGCATTCAACCAAACTTTTTGCAGGACTCTGTTTTGAAATGAAACCATTTTATTTGGCATAGGGTTACAAAAATGCTGATGCAAGGCTAAAAAAATTCAGTTCATAAAAACTGGTTAAAAGCTTCAGTCACGCTTGTACGCTACTCTCTTTTCTCCAGTGGATCTTCTCGGAAGCAAGAGATGTGAGATGAGTCAAAATCGTGTGAATGTAATCTTTCGACAACATCTGTCAAGAAAAAGACCATTGGATCAAATTATTCCTCAACGGCTTACATGCAGATGGCTTTACGCACCAATGAGTTAAGCGCCATAGAATGATAATGCAAACTTCACAAAAAAATCCAACTGAAGATACGTGGGGCATTAACTATGTAATTAAATCATAATTCTCAAAAGGGCCAACTGAACAAATGCTTTTGAAGTTCCCCAGAGCTTACCTTTATTTTGCCTTCAGAATGCAGGTGACCTATTTCTAAATGCAGTTGGTGCAGTGGAAGTGCCTGATCATGAAAGCATTCAATAAAATAGAAGATCACACAAACGTATGCAGTTATGCACAATTATAGCACAAAGTAATATTTGTAGTAAGTTATTTAAAAGCCTCGACATTCCAAATGATAAACTGTGGTAACTAAAATTCATTTCTCATTCCAGCGTCTGTCTTACGAGTGTATCATCAGGCACCGCAGTCCACATAATAGCCAAGCAGGCCTTGAGTCGAACTTTTGAAATCGATTTCGCAACAACATACCATCACAGCATGGTACTTTCTAAAGTTAAAATTGTAACTTTCAAAATTATCGGCTATGTTTGGGTTGCTTTATAAGGGGTGGAGTTAACTTTTAAAATTTAGAACAGAGAAATAATTTGATTGGTACTTTCCAACAAAACCTCATGTTGACTTGTTTCAAAATATGCCACACCTACGAACCTTGAACTTGATTCTGAAATGTTGAGTGAGATGTTCTTCTATTGCTCCCATCAGGTTCTCAACCTCTTCCAGCTCCACAACCTCCGAGGAGTTGTCATGTGCCCTAGGTTATAAACAGTATTTGGTAGCATCAAAATGTGGATTTGTAGCAAAGACGTTTCGGTCCAGTTGCTTGTCACATCTCTGAGACTGCATTCACAATGGTGGAAACTCTACTTTTCAGTAACCAAATAGTCCGAAAAACCAAGTGATTTCTGTATAGGCCTACACAAAGAAGTGTGCAATAGAAGAAGTGCAAATCAAATGGAATAGAGCAACTTAAGTCAATTCAACAATCCTCTGACAAACCACCGGTATTTACTCGATTGTTGACTGTGGTTTATAATAATTTTTGTCGTCATTTATGCGTTTTACAATATTCGGAATGGCCCGTTTCGGTGAGTCCGATCACTTAACAGGGGATTTTTTTTTAAATTATCGGGTACCGTAGCCTAATTATCATTGCCGTTTTAGGGTTAGGGGTTAGGATTAGGGGTTAAAGGTTAGGAACTCACCGAATCAGACTCACCGAATAGTAGCAGACCCCACAATATTCGGGAGCAAGTCTTTTAGACGCTGACAGTTAGGCGCTGGTCTAATAGGCGCGCACACTGTGGCGTCTGGATATTTAGGTGCGGACCACTGTGGCGCCCGGTCATTTAAGTGCTATTCCTAGTAAAGTCTGTAGATTGTATCAGCTTGGCAGCTTGCCAGAAAATTATATCATGGCTTCCGTGAGTAAAACTGCTTAAACCGGCAATGCTTTTCACACAAAATGTTATATTGAACAGAAAAATATATTGTTGTTTTATTGATTTATTACTGTTTTATTTGTTGTTAGTCCAGGTTTGCGTTGGTGAAAGCTTTATCAAAAAATTATTCAAGCTTCCGAACATAATTGAGTTCAATTTTAGTTTAGTCAAATAATAACTACACTAAACATCAGTAAAAAAAATCATACCGTGGTGGTTAAAATTTTGGTGTGCAGTGCCTGACTTAGCAAGTAGCCTAGGCTACAGCAAAGAACCCACAGCAAGCTCTTTTGTTTGAGAAGGTAGGCTATACGAGATGAAAGGATGAAGATTTTTATTAAACAATTAATAAATGCGGAAAATACGCAATCAAACACTGCAAATAAAAAAAAACAAAAACACAATGAACATAAAAAAGGTAATTTGAAATGTTAAGGTCCCATGTGGAAGTTGTGGCTCACTCTTCTAAGAAACTCCCACATTGTTTGACTGGGGCCGCCACTTCTCCCGATGAATCGATTCACCAAAGTTCACAGCAATTTATTTAGTGGTAAGGTACTGCCAGAGGTGGGCAAAGTTACTTTCAAAAGTAACTGAGTTACAGTTACTTGGCCAAAATAGTAACTGAGTTACCGTTACAGTTACTGATTTTAAAAATGTAACTAGTTACAGTTACTAGTTACTTTCAGTTACTCATAAATCTCAACATAAACGCTGTAATCCAAATTTAAACAAACAATTATTTGCGGGAGGCGTATCCATTCTTCTCAACATTTATTAGATGTATCACGCACCCTGTGGTGCAAATTCTTTTCTAGTTACTGAGTTGCCTTTTCCTAATGTCATTTGTTTTCCGTCTGTCTGTTTTCCACACTATTGCTTATAATCGTTGCGTGTTTCTTGATGCTTATAGTCAGTTAGTTATAGTTACTTTCAAAAAGTTTAAATTTATTGCAATTAATACATATTTTCAGATTCCTGATGAGGGCTTATTATAAGTTAAGCCGAAAACGTTTGACTGTTAAACTACTTGTAAATATGTAAAATATATTGTTGTAATGCTCAACTCTGTGGTATTGTTGTGTTTTGCCTGTCTTTGGTACAAAAAAGCAAACTCTCTCCCGAAACTATATTCTCTTTAAATACTCGAAACAAAGGAAATAATTTGTTTTCCCTGCTATGACTCGAAGTTACTTAGACATCGACTTCCGATTTTGAATCGAGAAAACAATGATGTAATAAGGTTGCGAACAGTGAACGGAACACCGAGACTCCGGGTCCTAAATACTCCAAAACTACGGCTCTTGTACACCTCTGGTAGCTATACAACAAGCATGAACTGAGCTATCAAGTGTTGCCAAACACTTTTGCTAAACATTGCATAGAAAGTCACATATTAATCAATCACCAAAAGCAATTAATTTAGCCAAATCAGTTCTCAAAAAGCGCCAAAAAAGAGCCAAATCGCCAAACCATAAATATGAAGCCAAACGTCTTAAAAAATCGCCAGATTTCTGGATTTTGGCGATGAATTTGCCAATATGGCAATCCTGCTCCATAAGATTACAAAACAAGAGCGCCGCGCATGGGCAGTGCTGCTCCGATACAGCTGCGAGAAGAATGCATTTTGCGCAACGCGCAGCAAACACGCATAAAGCATGACACAAACATGTGCAGAGAAATGGACGGCAATTAGAAACACAAATTTCAATACAAAAGTAACTTGTAACTGTTAAAAAAGTGCTAAAATAGGAGCTAGTTACCGCGTTTCGTTACTTTTGGAAAATAGTAACGAAGTTACCGTTACAGTTACTCAAAAAGTAACTAGTTACAGTAACTAGTTACTTTTGTAACTAGTTACTGCCCACCTCTGGGTACTGCTTAGCTTAAAATATCTTTGTTGATAAGAATCAACTTTCAGTGCCTTTTCAAGAATAATTTGTAGCGAAAAAATTGCAACATCGACAACCGACAAGACTTTGTTTAATAATAGTTACGTAGCCCATGCCATATTACCTCGTTTGTTGTAGTATCCGTGTGAATTCGAACTTTGCATCCCTCGTTTCGACCAACACAACGCCAAAACTTCTTAGTTTTATCGACACTCGTTTTTTCAAATGTATACATGAAGCCATCAGCAGCAGTTTTTTCACGATTACGTGAAGTTGAAATAGTCGAAGCTGCCATATCAATCTTTGCTTTATGATGTAGCAAAATTAAGTGCTCAGATCAGATCCAACATCGGCTTATATGCAGGGCAATTAGAGCAGTAGACCACCTGATCTCCACAGGACACATACTTCTGGAGTAGAAGTTGCCGGTTTAAAGGCGCAGCTTTGTGCAATCTGTTACCTTTAATAATTACTTCTACTTGAGACGGATAGATCGTGTGGAGCTGAGGTGCGGGAAAACGCTCTACTACTCTTGATATTAGCACATCTCTACAGGACATTTGCAATGCATCCTGAACACAAGTTGCAGCCAGATGGAACTTTATTTAGTCTGTTATCTTTCGCAATTACTTCTGTTCGGGATGGATTGGCCATGTGACGAGAACGCGTAAGACGCTCTACTATTGTTCACATGAATACATTTCTACAGGGCATATAGGCTACACCTTGGCTACAAGTTGCAAGCATAATGGTGAGACTTCGCTCGTTATTAAACCTAGTCGGGTTTTGACGGAAAACTAAGTTACTCTTCACTCAAGCCTACCGCCCGCTTGAATACAGGCTACGGTACATTTTTTACTGATGTTTAGTGTAGTTATTATTTGACCTAACTAAAAGTGAACTCATACATGTTCGGAAACTTGAATAATTTATTGATAAAGCTTTCGCCGACGCAAACCTGGACTAACAACAAATAAATGCTGAACACGCGCATTAAAAAAACAACATATTTTTCTGTTCAATATAACATTTTATGTGACAATCATTGCCGGTTTAAGCAGCTTCACTCACGGAAGCCATAACATATTTTTCTGTTCAATATAACATTCTATGTGAAAATCATTGCCGGTTTAAGCAGCTTCACTCACGGAAGCCATAACATATTTTTCTGTTGAATATAACATTTTGTGTGAAAAAGCATTGCCGGTTAAGGCAACTTCACTCACTGAAGCCATGACCAACAACGCACACGCATTAACAAAGCAATATATTTTCCTGTTCAATATAATATTTTGTGTGAAAAGCATTGCCCTACGCCCCTACCTGCCAAGCTGATACAATCTACAGACTTTACTAGGAATAGCACCTAAATGAACGGGCGCCACAGTGCTCTGCACCTAAATATCCAGACGCCACAGTGTGCGCGCCTATTAGACCAGCGCCTAACTGTCAGCGCCTAAAAGACGTGGACCCCAATATTCGGGGGGTGAGGGAGATTTTACTGCTTCTCTGGGAAACAAAAATTTTCTTGCGATACAGTATTATAATCACAAGCAAGTTGCAAGATTATCCTATCGCTCTCTTATCAAATTGACGTGCTGATAGGTCTATAGCGACTATTGTAGCTAGAAGTATCCGTTTCATCCCTGGCGCGTTAACGACAAAAAAAATTAAATGAGGTCAATGGTAACTGGTAAGCATAGTAAAGTTGTGAATGAGCTTATACATTACATAGTATACCCTCGAACGTCAAAAAATGACCTTAATTATGTCATTACATGTGCTGTTTACAAATGGGGACTGCTGAGAAAGTTGTAGTTACCACTTTCCCATATGGGTGTAGCTTATAGTTCGCCCCATTAGCTCAGTGGTTACGCGCCCGGCTAAAGATCACGCGGCGCTGGTTCGACTCTCGGGGTGCGCGCTTGAGCAACGCATTCTAAGGACTGCTCTCCATTCAGCGGCACCTAGCGAATGCAATAATTCCCCGGCAACAACACTTCAACAATCGAAAAACTTCACCCTGCCAATCTCGGTAACCGGCCTTGCGTCAAGAGCCTCTACAAGTATGCGAAACTACCAGGAATAACCTATCAAGGCTTTGTCAGTCCGAGGATAAAGATTCAAAACCAACCAACCAAGCTTACAGTCGAGTTAATACGGTAAATTCTACATTCACGAATATATGTAAAGTCTTACGCCTTCCAAAGAATTTCTACCGTATCGGGTTCAAATTCAGTTTTAATTTGATCCAGTCCCGTCCCGGGGACTGGAATACGCCAAACCATCTCCGTCTTTGATCGTTTTCCATCATCAGGATACAAGGTCGCCCAAAGGCAAAGCATCCACGCTAAGGAATAAGAATTGAACTCCAATTTGTTTATGCAGCAATCGAACTTGTTCTGCAACGATGGACATGGAATAATCTCATTATTGGGAACAAATTTAAATAGTGCTATGAACTTGAAAATCATTAAAAATTAATCTATAATGGCGCATGGTGTTTCAAAACTTTTATGCGCTATGTTTATAGATATAAAAATGCCTATAAAGCATTAAAACAAATGTTTTGCATTTAATCCATGACCACTAAAGCTATCGCTAAAGAATAAAATGCTGAAATGCTTAACAATATTGAAAATGATATCAGTACGGTACGGTAAATAAAACAGTCAAGTTTGGCAACTAAATAAAATTTATTTGTAAAACTTTCGACGCCGTAAAAGCCGCTTCATCAGCATTCAGCAAGCTACTGTTATCTAAATAGAAACATTATTATTGAATGCTCTTATGGAAAATGATAACCAACTTTATTTCTTCCGTTTTATTAGTCAGCTTGAAATGATAATGACAAACTATAAAGCTTACATTAAGCCAGTCAAAAACAATCAGCCTGGGGGTTGTAGTTCCTTTGCATAAAATAAGTGGAAGAACGGTAAAGTTTTCTGCAATTGCTGTTTTCATGCCTGAAGGAGTTACTGTGGCAATATCAGTAACAGATTCAAGAAGAGGGTCTGCATTAACCGAACACAAGTACATCTCTGAGACAAGTTTTCCTTCTTTGGTGAAAACAGATATTTTAATTGCTTCTGGTTCATCTAAAAATGAGTCAAATATTGTCTAAGGTTAAATAGTCAACATTTCTGTTTAATTTCACAAGAATATTGTCAAACTCCATTTTCTTAAATCTAGACATCCCTTCAAGATATTATTGTGTTATACCGGTATTGTTTTTTAGGTTTTAGTTTTACTATGGAATAACTATGCCAATTACTGCCTATAAGTACGGTACCCAATATTTATAACAAATCTCAAATATAGATTTGAGACAATGTTTATGTAGTTTTTACACACGTCATGCTTTTGTATAAAAAAATGTTGAACATATGTAGTAATTAGTCTAACTTAATGAAAATACCATTATACGATACAACTTATGGATGGGATTGATAACAAATATAAAGCAAGATAAATAAGATTACACTGGTCAACACACATTTTGGTGCCAAGAAAGTTTTAACGGTTTTGGGGTATTTTGATGCTGCTGAATCCGAAAATGACCTTGGTTTTTACGAATTGGCTCTAATTTTTGAGATATTTCATGGTTTTGCTCCAAAAACGTGCTAAAAATGTGCAATTTTTGACATCGGTATTTTCTTTATACCATAAATTTGATGAACTATGCTATGACCTTATCTGTCTTTTACAAGCATGTCCATACCTATTTTTACATTTTTGATGCGATTCTGTGAAATATGACTATTGTTATTGCAGAGAGCCTTCCATAGGCAAACCATGTTTTATGTGAAAATCAAGCAAAAATTCAAAAAATAAAACAATATTAGCAGTAACAGATTTTCTGTATGCAAAAACAGGTGGCATCAAAGCACAAACACTACTTTTAGTATCAATCGAAGTAGCCTACATTTCGTAAATTGTTAAAGCACATTAATCATTCATATGATGCGAAAAGATTGGGTCTGCTACTATTCGGTGAGTCCGATTCGGTGAGTTCCTAACCTCTAACCCTAACTCCTAACCCCTAACCCTAAAACGGCAATGATAATTAGGCTACGGTACCCGATAATTTAAAAAAAATGAAAAAATCCCCCGTTAAAGGATCGGACTCACCGAAACGGGCCATTCCGGAAAAGATTAGTCAATGTTTACAAATTTTCTTTTGTAAGACTTTGTGAATGTGATGTGGCCAAACAGTCACGTTGGAGACTCCAACAGTAGTCAGCCATCATGTAGGCATCCCACCTGCCCTGGTACCACTCTTCTATGACCTTAATGTCCTGGTGGAACCTTTCTCCGTTCTCTTCACTTAGGTTACCAAGGTTTGCAGGAAAACGATCTAAGTCGCTGAAGAGATAGTGCACCTTGATACTCCTCTTCACACCTAAATCTTTGAACTTGGAAAGCATATCTTCTAACAATTCTTGGTAATTTTCAGCTTTTTTGTTTCCAAGGAATTTCTGTGTGACCAAAACAAACGACTGCCATGCAACAGACTCCTTGTCTGTCAGTGTCATAGACTGTACAAAACGTGCATCTTTAATGAGTTTGCGGATCTGAGGGCCATCAAAAATACCTGCTTTCAGCTTTTCGATGGTCAAATCAGGAAATGCTCTGCAAATATAATTATTAAAAAGCAGTCGCCAGTCGTAGGCAAGGCTTTTATAAACTGCTTCATCAAACCAAGTGTGATGTGTATTGTGTAATGGTGGAATGATGATTTTCTCTCTGTCAACTAAAGGCCCATTGATTATTACCTTTAACAACTCTCAGTCATGGAATCTGCAGGTGGCCACCTTTTTTTCACCCAGTGATTATTACGAGCTTGGCTGTCTCACAAGCAGATGAAACATGGATATTTTGTTTTGCTGGCCAAGCAAAAAAATTACATTTTCAAGTCTACACAAATTAATGATTGGTGAGAGTCGTAATCCAGCTTCTGTAATATCATTTTAATGTTACGTATTGTAACCAAGTGTGATGTGTATTGTGTAATGGTGGAATGATGATTTTCTCTCTGTCAACTAAAGGCCCATTGATTATTACCTTTAACTCTCAGTCATGGAATCCGCAGGTGGCCACCTTTTTTTCACCCAGTGATTATTACGAGCTTGGCTGTCTCACAAGCAGATGAAACATGGATATTTTGTTTTGCTGGCCAAGCAAAAAAATTACATTTTCAAGTCTACACAAATTAATGATTGGTGAGAGTCGTAATCCAGCTTCTGTAATATCATTTTAATGTTACGTATTGTACTCTTCTTTTAGTTTTGTTGAATGGCCAATTGGGGGAGATGGATATCTGTTGCCGTTATGTAACAATACACACTTTAAACTTCCTTTTGAACTGTCTATGATCAAGCTCCACTCTTGAGCTCTATAATGTGGTGCTCTTGCTGGCAAAAATATGGAAGCTATTCTATTTCCTTTCAAATAAAATATTATGGAAGCTCTGGTTCCAAGACAGTTTTTGTCTTTGAGTCGGGATGCCATAATTTCTGCTGCTTATTTGGATAGGTTGAAATCCCTGATGAGATCACTCAGCTCCTCCTGTTTGAATGTCTCTGAAATAGCTTTCAGCTTTTCGATGGTCAAATCATAGCTGAACTACTTTCAAACACATTTCCACCGCTGTCACTTGAAGAGCTTTCTACCTCTTTCTTTCATCATATCCCATGGCTATGTCAAGTAAATCACTAAATTTAGGCACTTGCATACAGTGAGGCACAGGTTGTAGTTTTGGTTTTATTCATGGTTTTATTGGTGAGGAACGACAAGAGGTCAATTTCTTTTTATCTCAAAAGGTAGTAGCCAAAACTTGATTTAGTGTTCATAAACAGATAGCCCTCCCCCATAAAACATGGAGATAGAGTTAAAAATTGTCCAAATATGTTGAGCGGTTCTTGAGATAATACCGTTTTTCTACTGCTCCTTATATATGAAGCCACCTAGTGGCTAAGGGTTATTTCACTTCTAACTCGAGAACCGCTTATCGGATTTTTATCAAATTTGCACCATTCTTCTCAGCAAAGTGAGAAGCATGATATAAGCCAATGAAAAATTATGTGGTGCCAATCAATGTTCCTATTATATATAATGAAATGACCCCTTGGTCATCTAGCCAAAATTTGAAAACATCGATATCTCAAAAACGGGAGCCAATTCAAACAAACAAATGTTATTTTCGGATTCAGTGGCCCAAAATTGCCCAGAAACCGTTAAAATATCTTCGGCACTCGAAAAAAAAATTTTTTTTGTTGGCCAGTGTTATTTATTCCGGGTTTAGAATACCTACCTTTGTTTACCGCTATACCAGACGCAAGAGAAAAAACTACTTTTACTCCAGTTTCTTCATCAGTGCTAACGCCCATCTTTTTCTGAGAGTTTGCAACCATAGCAGCAGAAAGAAGTCGTGAGTACAATTTCAAAGACACCTGATCCTTTTGAAAGCGATACATTGGAGAACAGGTGTACGTGTGCCATGTTTTCTTAACTAAACCTGTAAGCAGCTTTGAGGTTCACATTGTTGTATGACACTAGCATATCTCTCTTAAAATAAGGTTTTTAACAATATTCAGTTTATTTAATATATTCAATAGTGAGTACACAACCTAAACCTTGTGCGTGCATTTGATATGCCAGCATGGCAATTAATAAAAGCTTGAAACATTTATAAACTGTTTTTTGAATAGTAAAGCAATCGTCTGATACTAGCACATTCTAGCCTAAAAAGTTACGGATGACCACAAAACAAAAAGTTGACAATGTGCAGATTTAATGAAAATATTGCTATTGATGAATGATGAGAAAACACGACCTTCACTTAATCCAAACCAACAGTCAATCAATCAATTGTTTATTTTATTAGAAAACAACACAGCAGAGATATAAAACAATAATATATATAATATCTAAAAACAATGAAAACTATTACCGGAATACTACAAAACGTGCTCAATTCTAAGCAAAAAGGCAAAGCAGAGCAAATTAAATCAAATTATATAATATTTACGTTTTTTTAAATGATAGGAAGACAATGAAATGACCATACAGTCCACTAGTCAGTTGCCACCCTAGCAACATATTTAATGTTGATGGTAACACTTGTCAGTTGCTGTTCATGACAACATAAATAAGTACCGTACCTTTGAAAGTAAGTTCTTCTGTGTCAGAATTTCTCTTTCGTTTGCGTGCACTTCTTGACACAAGTTGTTCTTTGTGAATACTTTTCCTACAGGTGCTTAAAAATGGTGTTCGAAGGGTTGGCAAGTTAGACATGTCCAAAATATTTGCAATCACCTAACTATTAAAAAATAATTACTAATCATATATCAGATAAAATCATATCTAGACAAGAAAATATCATAATGTCATGCAAAAGTAGTTTTAAAATCAACAAAAACAAGTGTTTTTTTTTCTTGTTGGTCAAGTAAGCCTACGGCTTTCATCAAAGTATGTTATTACCAAATTATAGTTCTTTGGTGGATAAAATACAAGTATATGCAGCAAAAAGTAGAACTTGTTGACCTAATATCATTTGTAGACTAAATTTTTGAAAGAAATACCATATTAACGTATCCTTGCATACTCACATAACTATGTTGCTATAATTCTAGTTTTTGATAACATTTTCGCAACTTGTAAGCATAGGGGCCTATGCGTAATTGTTAAAACTTGAATAATCTAAATGAGACAGCAAGGAAGTTGATTTTCATGTCCATCTTTAGCATGGCACTTTATCTAGGAGTCTTAACACACCAGCTTTTAGTGAAAAGTTAAAACATTCATAGTGTACAGCGGTCGCTTTCACAAACCAGCTTTGCTAAAGATTTGATGACTCTCAAAACGGAAAATATTGCTTTTTCATAAACCAGAATTGGGGTACAAAAACTACTCACAAATTCTCGTTAATTATGTACAATAAGTCCAGAGGTGGGCAGTAGCGTGCTACTTTTGTAGTGCCGCTACTAGCGGCGCTACTTTTTTGGTGAAAGTAGCGGCGCTACTTTTTAATTGGAGTAGCGTCTGCAGTAGCGGTGCTATTTTTTTTCCAAAGTAGCGGTAGCGGGAGAAACGATACTTTTTTTCAGTCGCACTCCCGCTACCCGCTACTTTCTAATTTAAATTGAAAAAAATGCTTGTTTTTTTGCAATACTGGCGTGGTCAAGCAGCTATATAATCGGCTTGGTTGCAAAGTTTCGATCTTTTCTAGCTGATGTTAACTTCTTCGGCGAATATCTCCGTGTGATGAAGCCTACCTGCCAGGCTTTAGACATTCTCCAGGGCGAGTCCAAGGCATATTACGAAGTCTTGCTTACAACCATCACAATTTGCGGGAAGAAGTTGACAGAGATCAGTGATCTTGTGACCTGTGAGGAGTTGAAAGTGAAAGTCCTTGAAGGGGTGAAGAAACGATTCAACAAGTGCTTCAACAACATGAAATGCGTTATGGCATCATGTCTTCATCCCTCCTTCAAGACGTCGTGGCTAGAATTTCTGCACCACGTTTCAACGGATGCTGCTGACGCATTGCGAGAAAAAGTCAAGACAAATGTAATTCGACTTTTGCGAGAGACATCAAGCCAGGTTGATACCGAGAAGAGTGAAACCAACACCAGTCATGACTCCAAGGATGTATTTTTTGGTGGGTTTGCACCATCTCGTGAAACGTCGGTGCAGAAGGAAGCAACAATTATTGTGGACGCCTTTTTTTCGGACAAGAGCAAGTCCTTGAGCTTTTTAAATACCAAGTTAAAACATCTGTTCATTAAATACAACACTCTCATTCCTTCCAGTGCTGCGGTGAAGAGACTTTTTTCTGTTGGAAAAGATGTGCTTAAGTGAAAGCGGGCAGGACTTAGTGACTCTCATTTTGAAATACTCGTGTTTATGAAAGAAATGCGTAACAATTAATTTCCCTTAGAATGTGTTTTCTATAACGACGTTAAAATGACAGTGTAAACGAATGATAACATTCGTTTTCAAGGTCATTTTTGCGTCACTAGGGACTTGAGTGTCATTTTAAACAAAAGTAGCGAAAGAAGTAGCGGTAGCGCGCGCTACTTTGGCCCGAGTAGCGGGTAGTGCGCTGCTTTTGTAATTGGTAGCAGGTAGCGCGCGCTACTTTGGCCCAAGTAGCGGTAGCGCGCTACTTTGGCCCAAGTAGCGGTAGCGCGCTACTTTGAAAGTGGCGGGTGCCCAGTGCACACCTCTGAATAAGTCCAAGATGGATGAAACACTACAATAGGGTACCGTTATCTATTTTAACTTGTTAAATATTCCTGTTTCAATGCTGGATCCCGTTTATAATATACCGTACATACTGATGTGAGCCAATTGATTGATTGAATCTTTATCCTCGGACTGGGAAAGCTTCTTGCAGAGCTTAATCCTGGCAGTTTCGCATACTTGTAGAGGCTTTGAACCACTGACGCAGGCCTGGTCACCGAGATTGACAGAGTGAAGTTTCCGATTGTTGAAGTCTTGTTGCCGGGGAATTATTCCATCCATTAGATGCCCCTGAATGGAGAGCAGTCCTTAACGTGCGTTGCTCAAGCGCACACCACGAGAGTCGAACCAGCGCCGCTTGATCTTGAAGCTTCTTCGTTCCAGAAGTGAGCTATCGGGCGAACATGGACATGTACGGTTTGTGTAGAGTACTGATGTTCCACTGGAGATAATGATCACGATTGCACATAAAACCATATCTATACGAACCATTTAAATGATAAGAAACTAAATTTTAAACCAGAGATGACTGACTAAACTCAAACTTTTCACTTTAAATTTTGAAAATCTACTAAGGTGTTGCGACTAAGCCATATTTTAAACTGAATGACCTGTTTCGGTATTAAGCAGTTCAGTTCAGTTGTTTTTTTATTTCTGACCATCATATCAAAACAATACACGTCAACATAGCAAAGGTCGAGAAAAAGGTAGAAGCGACAAAACGCGAACGTTAAAAACGTGCTTGTGACCGAAGTAAGTTATTGAGTTGAAAAAAAAAAATTTGGCACGGTCGCAACACCTTCAGAAAAATTTAAGATATAAGAAAATAAAAAAAAAAGAAAATGTTAATAAACAAAAAAAAAAACAAATAAATTTAGGCTATAGCTTTATTAGCCCACATAGCTTTAGCTGATATATTTAAGATTTGTATGGACAGTTGCTATCAAGTTGTTACGTCTGCATTTCGTCGCTTTTAGATTTTTCTATACCTTTGCTGTATTTGGCATATACAATATTGTTTTTTTGTTATGGTTGTCAGAATTCAGAAATAACAACATAGTGAACTATTTTGAGTTTGGGGTCGGGGATAGTCCCAGATTTTTGCAACTTCGCGCCAATTTTGGTGTTGCCAAAATATTTTGTAATAGTAGTAATATCAGATTCAGCCATGCCCAATGCTTCAAGCAAACCATTCATTCAATTTTATTTTTATTGCTGGTGCGAGCAATGATTGATTGATTGAATCTTAATCCAATGACTGGGAAAGCTTCTCGCAGTCGCAGAGCTTAATCTTGGTAGTTTCGTATACTTTTAGAGGCTTTGAATTATTGACGCATGCCCTAACATGTAGCGAACGATGAAGTAAACACACGAATTTGACAGCAACAAATACACAGTATGTCACACTATGTGTCCAGCATAGGCGTAGCCAGGAGGGGGCAAAAGGGGCCATGCCCCCCCCAAATTTTCAAAGTTTGGATTCCGAAGTTGAGCCTTTTGTTAAAAATGTAATAAAATTTGTAGAAATTTATATCGTTTTCCAAGACATCTAGCTATTCACACCCCTCAGGACTTGTTTTAGACACACAGAAAGACACCAATGAATTTTGCAAATCGTAATTCGCGCAAAATTTACGCGATTTACGTTTCTTTGAACTAATTTGTGGAAGCAATTTCAGAATGGCTTACTCTGTTGGGTTTTTGTGTAGTTAGTGAGTTTTTGTGTAGCTGAGTTTTTGGTGTTCTCTAATTTTAGCTGCAGTTTTTGCCCGTTCGTGTGTAAGAGCTACCTGTAATAAGTTAATAACTGTTTATCTGCTAATAAACTTCATACAAATATTACCCTAAAAGTGTTTCCAGAAAGCGCTATAATTCATTATTTGAGTGTAATTTTTTTAAAAAATTTCGAGGGAGCATGCCCCCGGACCCCCCTGGAATACGCGTGCCTTCGGCACGCTCTCACCCCCCACCACTTTCATTGCTTCCCTTGCTCAACCCACCAGGATACGCCATCAAGTGGCGATGGCTCAAATCAAACACTTTGTTGTTCTCTTCAATTCATCAAATATTTGGCCCCCCAAATTTATTTTCTGGCTACGCCACTGGTGTCCAGCAAAGAATTATGTTGCTTGGGGAGTTTTTACACCGTTGGAATGGTAGTTTCCTTTATGGCTCCCGGTTGTAGTAACCAGAGAAACGCTAAAGGGACATAGCCTAGTTTCATCGTTAAATAAATCTCGGCGATGAAACTCAAAAACCCTTAACAAGCACTGCCGTGTATGCAGCAATCATTTTCTGG
The DNA here is from genome assembly GCF_918807975.1 of Aplidium turbinatum. Classification (NCBI taxonomy): domain Eukaryota; kingdom Metazoa; phylum Chordata; class Ascidiacea; order Aplousobranchia; family Polyclinidae; genus Aplidium; species Aplidium turbinatum. The sequence goes on from NC_137477.1 coordinate 6,022,961, forward strand.
CCAGCAATTACCAGCGTGATCTACGGGCTGAGCTCCGAGGAATCATTCCCAAACACTCGGTCATCCTAGAGGCTGTTTCTTATGTCTTTGATTTTTCAAGATTTGTGAAAGCCACTGTCATCACAAAACTCGATTGACCTAGGTCCACATCTCTGTGTACGAACGGGCGATTGAATCGAATATCAAAGCGAGAAGCGAACAAGTTTTTAAAACAAGTCAATAAAACGGGTGCTTAAGTGGCAACTCTGAGTAGCCTACATACCGGTGTAGCAGTCCAAGAGTTACTGTATGCCAAAAGTTACAAGAGTTGCCAAATATTTTATATAAATTTTATTTAATTTTGTTTTAAAAAATAATTAAATTTTTAACCTCTCAAAAGGTCAGATTAATAATTATAAGTATTTTGTAATGTTAACTGAAAAGCTTGCATTAGTTTGAGAGCAATGAATTCATTACACTTAGTTAAAACAATTTTCGCTTTTCTATCGATTGTGAAAACGCCTGGCACCGCTGGTAACTTTTGGACTGACAGTTACTTCCAGACTGCAACGCCGCAGAAGCAGTCCAAAAGTTACTGCTATTGTAAGTGGGTGTGCTTTTTCGAAATTCTTTTGGGAAAACTTGTAAATGGACTAAAACTTCACTTGGTCAGTACATTAAACCCTCTGCAAGTGTGCGAAAGATGAATCCCAAGGATAAATATTCTCACCACGAAACCATAATTCTAGACTTTTAAGTTTCGTGCCACGTGTTTTCGATGGGAGTCCAACGGAAATTCATTGGAATCTCAAAGTGTTCAACACTTTCGTAAAAGCTAAAGCCTTCCCCGCGTGTGAGACTGTGATAGCCTACTCACTGAAGGTTGATGGCGTTTTGACTACCGGTTGGCCTACATGTAGCCTAAGTTACTTTATATTTCTACAAAACGGTAGTTATGAAAAACCAGACCAAAAATAGGCTCAGTGCTTCATTCACTAAAAAACTTTGGTTTTAACTTTCATGAAATAGGCCTACATAAAATATAGTCAAAGACTATGTTCGTCAAGTACAACTCAAGACCAGCGGCTAACAAGTCAGCCTTCAAATGCAAACTGTGCACAATATATTAAGGCCTATAGCTTATTAAATGCCACCGATTCACGTATAGCCCGATTTAAACTTTGAAATGTTTGGAGCGATGATCAATTAAATTATTTGTTTCAACAGAGCCATATAGCCTACAATGAGTCAATAAAACACTCATAATACTACATTGTGAATCATAGGTTGCATTATAGCACAATCAGGATGACAGCAAAAGACTATAGGCTAAGTGGTCATCTAGTCCAGGGCTTCTCAAACTTTTTTGTTCTGCGACCCCATTTTGAAAAATATATTTCTATGCGACCCCATTATTGGGGACATCCACGTTAATGACATTAAAACGGGGTTAGTTCTTTTGTCTCAATTTGTTTCGGTTCTTTTTGGCTTACTTTATAATTCTCTTACTGAAGTATCCATATTGCAAAAATGAGTCATTATATTTTCTTTTTGACTTAGCCTATCTATTGCTTTCTTTGTGCTTCCATTGTTACCACATGAATCTACGGAACTTAACCACTGGTCCATAGTCAATTAATCTTGTAACTGCTTTAAAAATTTTTCACACCGACGGTTGCGGTCAATTGACATCATGGCAAGACTACAACCTACCGGCACTAGACTATTTAAACTATTTCATTACAACCCCAAAATTTCATTACGCGACCCCATTTGGGGTCGCGACCCATAGTTTGAGAAGCCCTGATCTAGTCAATCACCTCTCCATGCAAATTTATTTGCCAACGCACGTAGCCTAAGGCACGGACACAACTTCACATGGTATAATACAAACAAATCAGGTTAAAATGATAGCCTATGTAAATTGTTAGGTTATAAATTCAAATTTCATTCCAAAACAGCAACAATTTTTGGTACAAAATTCATCTTTTAACTTTCATCTTATTTTCGCTTCATTCACAATTACGTTTCTGCTGTAAATCATGTTGTTAAGATGCAATGGTGGATAAGTCTTCAAGTTCAACATGTTTCCAATGTTGAAATCATTTATACAAATCTGCTGCAAGCGTCAAATCTGAAAACCCTGTTTTAGTAACTTCTGGACTGGCTGTAACTTTCAGACCGCGTATACGCGGTCCAGAAGTTACAGTAACTTTCAGACTGCAGTAACTCCTGGACCGCTACACCGCGTAGCGACTAGCGGTAGGCTATTTTTAGTTCTAGCAAATTCAGCATTTTTGATAACGCACCAAGGATAATCGACATAGCAAACTATCTAGTTTGTCTTGCTTTTATTTTCTTTACTTTTAAGCTGTTTATGTTGTGTTTTGTGTAAGCTTACCACAGTAAGTTTTGTTTCCAAAATTTTTAACGTTACCTTCTATTTATACTGTTGTTGCCAATATCTAATACTGTAGTGTACTATTTATTGTTGTGATTGTGTAGCCTACTGTTATTACTGGGGTGCAACCTAGTTCGTACCCTGAACACTTCGGACCCTCAGTTCGTACCCTGAAAAGATCGAGAGAAAAAATTAAAAAAAGCCGATGTCGCTGATCGTAGTTTAATAGCACAAAGCCGAAGTCGCTGATCGGAGTTTCCACAAACAAACTCGAGGGTTAGGGTTAACGGAAAACGCGGTTGGCGGAAACTGCGGAAAAAATATTTGCAGAAACTGCGATCAGCGAGAGTTAGAGAGCATAGATTACTCGATGGTTAGAATTAGGGTTAGGGTAAGCCGAAACTGCAGTTAGCAAAAACTGCGAAAAAATGTTTGCGGAAACTGCGATCAGCGAGGGTTAGGGTTAGAGCATAGATTGCTCTATAGTTAGGGTTAGGGTAAAGGTTAGCGGAAACTGCGGAAAAATGTTTGGCGGAAACTTCGATCAGCGAGGGTTACAGTTAGAGCATAGATTACTTTATGGTTAGAGTTAGGGTAAAGGTTAGCACAAACTGCGGTTAGCGGAAACTACGGATAAATGTTTGCGGAAACTGCGATCAGCGTGGGTTAGGGTTGGAGCATAGATTAGTCTATGGTTAGAGTTAGGGTTAGCGGAAACTGCGATCAGCGACTTCCGCTTTTTTTAATTTTTTCTCTCGATCTTTTCAGGGTACGAACTGAGGGTCCGAACTGTTCAGGGTACGAACTAGGTTGCATCCTTATTACTGTACCAACACTAGTGTTCAATTACACTGTTAGCATTAGGCATTCCAGTAGTCACTGCCTAATTGATGCATACCAATATTGCTTTAGTACAATAACAAAAATTTTGGTATTGTTTTTGTGTGTCTTTTTACCTTATATAGCTGTTTACTTTTGCGTGTGTATCACTGTTGATACCTCTGTTAATCTTAATATTGTTATTATCCTTATTAGTTGTTTACTGTACGTGATTGAAAGATGAATAAGCACTCTGCTTTACAACATCTCATATATTATTATTATTATTATTTTAAAAATCAATTTACTCTCTTTTGTGTTTTTTAAGTTTTGTGGTACCGTACGGTACTTCATACATAGCGTAGCGACCGTGCCATATTACTGATTGTCCTGTTTTGATAACATGCACATTATAACGCTTGTGTTTTGTCACTTTTACCTTTTTGTAGACTTCTGCTATTAGAGATAGAGAAACCTTTTATTTTGTTTTTTGCCAGAATAGTAGCCTACGGTAGCTTACAATTGTAGCCTACACAATACGAATAAAATAGCACCATGACAATCTAGATACCACAACAGACAGGAAGCAGCGAAAGGCTATATCAGTCATCGAGTCAGCTGCTTCTCTGTTTGTGACAAATGTGAACTTGTGAAGCATCAGCAAAATATGTTGTAACAAACTTTTGCATATTGTAAATTGCTTGCATATTTCAAACATGCACCGGTACCTATGTTCCTGTTACTGACAATTAAAACATTGATTGATTGATTGAAGATGGGCTGATGTTCAGTAAAAATGAAAAGAAAAGTTATGTGCTGCTGCGATCTTCACGTGAAGTCCTGTGATTATATTCAAATGTATTATAAACTTTATTTTGGGTGTTTAAAAATAATAGACAAAAAAGAAAACTTTTGAATCAGTGCAACCAATAGGCTAAGAGTTCAAGCCAATAAATAGGCTAGTATATAAGCAAAATATTTTCAGTACAATATTACAAAAATAATCACAATTTAAAAAAAAGATATGACTTGTTAGGCTGCACGTAAGCCTAACTAGCTTAATGTTACTGTGTAAGTTGAGAAACAAAATAAATAGATTGTAAATGAGAAACAATTGAGCATAAGATAAGCAAATAACGCAATAGGTCAATAATGTTTTCTTCCAATGAAGTTTAACAAATCAAATCCAGGTTAAGTATCATCACAAAGGTTGAGCCCACAATAAGTATTTATGACGGTTTAAATGCACCTGTCACTCTTCTACTGACATAAAGCAACAAAATTAAATTTCAATTAAAAAAAATCAAACTCTTCGTATTGAAATAAAAGCAAGAAAAGCAGATTAGTTGATTTAATTGTGATTGATCCCAACTTGTCTAGCAGCCCTTCTTGAAAACTAACTAGGCTCGACTGCTGGCCAACGTTCGATTTCAATTTATTGATTCTTGAGTTGGTTTAATTAAATTGATTTATACCGAGACAAAACACACTAACCCAGAAAAGTTTAAAAAACAACTGAATTTAATACAAAGAATTTTGGACACACTTTGAATCGATTTGATAATCGGCAGCAAATAAAATGTCAAACAATAAATACAACATGTAAAACAATTAAGCTTTATGGCTTCTTAAATCCTTGTTTAAAAAGTTTTTTAGGCTGTGGCTATATTTACACTATATAGTGTAATAATAGCCTCAATAGTGTTGCCAGATAAGGACTTTTGCCCTAATTTAAGAAAAGTTTAAAGCTGTTCACTAGATAACAATTTTAATTTATTCATCCTGTTTCTTTCAGAGTTGAGGCTGGCAAGTCAATTGCTTGTTTGCTACATGTGGCAATATTATAATTTCTCTTCAAGTTCTGATCAATTTCAAAAATCTTGGTATTAAAATGTTTGGCATATATTGTTTTCTGTCATAATGGTCAGAAATAAAAACAAATGAAACTGAAATTATTTTCCTGTATTTTTTTCAAATCCACCGGGCAGTTGATTAACAATTCAAATCTAATCCAGACCTTCAACCACTTATCCCTGCAGAACCTGAACTACCCTCCCCTCCAAAATAAAAACACAGCTTCAGTAACCCCAACTTTCACTGATTACTTTTAATTAAATTGACATTTTTACATTGAAAATTATGAAACATGGCAACCTGCATCAGTAGGCTATGGAAACTGGAATTTCAGTTTGTGAGACAATTTTCTGTTTTGAGAAAATCGGCCTAAAGAGGGAGTTTATGAGGAAATGATTGAAATAAGGACATCAAAAGAAAATGAAAAAATAAACGCTCTGTAGGCCTTTTAATCTTTTTTGTATTTCTTTAACAGTTCAGTATGTGTTGGTAGGCCTTGGCTTGGCTCATAGTTTATTGATTGGCTAAGATTAAAGTATTTAGGAAATAATGTCTTGTGAACCGACATCTGGAGATTTTGACCCTTTACTTGCTTTGTATTCTGATAAAGAACTTGCTGCAGTGGATGATGCAAAAGTCTATGATAATGTAGCTGTGTTTGAAGCAAACTTAAAACGAAAAGAAAAAATTGGCGATGAAAAAAGTGGACAGGTAATATTGAATCTCTTTTAAAATTATGATTCTCTTGCACAGAAAGAAGAAAAATGAGTGCAGAGAACAGTTCATCGTTTGTTCAAAATCAACTTTGGTTCAATGGGATCTGATCTGACAGTAAAACATATTATCTCAGACATTATAATTATCATATATGGTAGACCCATGTAACGTTTGACGGTTTGGTTACTTCATGTTACTCCAGCAGGATGTTATTTGTTCACGTGTATCATTTTGCAAAAAAATGTTTGGTCATGCCTGATAAACAATTCAAACACACAAACTTGGCAAAAATAAAAGTTGAAAATTATGTAAATTGATAAAATGTTTTCTTTAAAAATCAGCAGGCTGTCGCAAATTTGTACAGCCTCAAGTCTTTTATCAATGTATTTATTTAACTTTTCAGTTTTGTCATTTTTTTCTGTTTATTGGTGCGAAGTTTATAGTGCATGCATAAACTTGCATGAAATATATGCTTGCACACACATAAGCAGAAGCACATGATTTCGTCCTTGAGTAATGGACATAATTCCCAGGACATAACATAATTCTCAGGCCTCGAAATTTAACGCGGTCATGTCCGCCGTCACAGCATGTGATGTCCGCGGGAAGTACCATTTAGATCAATTATATTTGTCCGCCGAGAAATAACACAGGAACTAGCGATACAAATCGTCATTGCATAGCACGAACAATTGTTGCGAGAATATAATTTCCTGCACATTCTAGCGCGCGTCTACAAAATGTGAATACTGTGTCGTATCCCTTAGTTTCCATTCAAGCAAGAAAACTTTCGATTTTTACGTTGCTTCAACGATTGATGACATTGAATCAGCGTAGCAAAGGTGAATTCTTTGCCAAGAATCAATGGGAGTACCAGTCCAGTAGCCTACTTCTACACTGATCACGCGCAACTTAGTGCAAGTCTTACATCACAACGTCTAGCTTTGATCTCCAAATAATTTTGATATAAGGCAAGGTTGGTTACAAAATTTGTTAAGCTTTGGTATTACAGTAAAAAAGAAAAGGCCCAGGGAAAATTCACTTTCGCTCACATGACACGCAAAAATGAACCTAAAGAAAAAAGCCCAGTGAAACTTTGCACAGCAGAAAATAGTAGCGTTAGTGTAGAAGTTTTCCGACTCGTGCCCAGAGCATTGTGATGTAAGAAGCCACACGACCTTGTTTGCTGCAAGTTCAGTTATGCGGCGTATTAAGCAGCTACACGGCGCTTTGACTCTTCAACCGCACGTCGTTGATCTGATGAAAGCCTTTCAGAGTGACTTCACCGAAGTTTTAAAAAGCCTTCTAAACCTTAGCTATAGTTCTCAAATGATAAAGAATTATCAAAATAAAGTGATTAAGCTTGACGATCGATGTTAAAGCTAGTGTGTCTGCTGTGAGACTTAATTTGTCCACCAAGATAGCTGCTCAGACCGGACACGTTTGTCTGCCGTCAACAAAAACGAATTTCGAGGCCTGATTTTCCAAGACATAATTCCCTCAAAGGCTATGGGGTCCATATATGGTGACTGTTGAGTAGACTGGCCCAAAAAAAAGAAAAATTGGAAATGTCATGCTCCACAAGCATTTTCTTGTTGCATTTAACCTAAAACTTACTCCTGCCAATTTTTTTTTGATTTGAAGAATGTTTGGAGGTAACTCATAACTTTACATTTTAGGGGAAAGTAGGCGAATTTACGAAATTTGATGCATTTCCAAAATTTTAACAAAATTCTCCTTTATTTTCAGTTGTTTAGTATAGTACATTGCATATTGGAAATTTATAAGGATAATATTTTATTCTGTGTTTGATCACGGAATGGCCCGTTTCGGCTAGTCCGATTCGGCTGATCCGATTCGGCTAGTCCGATTCGGCTATTACCCTTTTCGGCTACAGCCCGATTCGGCTAGTCCGATTTGGCTGATCCGATTCGGCTAGTTCCCTATTGGGCTACAGTCTTTAGCGGTTAGTTCCCTATTCGGCAATTTTTTGAAAATCCAACGATAATCCTTCTGTAATCCAACAAAATCCAACATCGTTTCTTTTGCATTCCGACAAATTTAGCGAAAAATGTTTGAATAATTAAATTTCTTTTACAGTTGAAATTATCGAAGCTTTAGATGAGTGGGGTTTTGACCTAACCATTGAGATCTTAAAACTAAAAAGCGAATTAAATTTATTTTTGAACTATTACTGTTTGCTCAGATGAAATTGACATGTATCATGCGTCGCCGTCTGCATGCAAACTTAGAATATATTAGAATCCTCAACTATTACAAAATTCTAAATCCAACGACGCTTTCTGTTTATTTACTGTAGAGAATTTTGTATTTTGATCTCGAAGCTTTAGATGAGTGGAGTTTAGACCTAACCACTGAGATCATAAATCATATTTATGACACCGGTTACATCCCTAGTGATATGGTACGTTCCATATTCATAACTTTACCAAAGAAAACCGGAGCAACAGAAACCAAAACTACAATCGGAAATTTCAACAGCACAATTTTTATTTGTTCCAGACAAAGGGACCACAAAAGGAATTTTTACATTAAAAATGATAACAGAGAGATGTGTCCGATCTCCAGATCTTATCAACGCTTACAGTGAGATGATTTTGAGAGACATTGAACATATGAATGGAGTAAAGGTTGGGGTACAAAATGTAACAAGCTTGAGATACGCTGATGAATGATGATACAGTCCTGATAGCAGAATCTGCAAACGATCTACAGGACTTATTAAATTGTGCTGTCAATAACAGTACACGAATGGGTAAGAGTTAAATTCAAACACAGAATGTATGACCGTATCAAAAATGAAAACTTATCCAAATTGCAACCATACATTCAATGGTGTGTTGCACTCAATGGTGTGAAACAAGTTGATAAATTGAAATATCTTGGGTACACTATAACTTGCGATGGCAAAGTGACACTGAAATTAAAAAGAGAATCGCTATAGCAAAGGATACTTTCAGTAAAATGAGCGTAGTCTTCAGGAATCGCAACATGACAACAAAGACCAAAATTAAACTTTTGAAAGCATATGTAATATCAATTCTAACCTACGGATGTGAATGCTAGACAATAAGTAACGATATGATAATAAGAACAGTTAGAAGGCGCCAGATGCAATTTGTAGGTCATATTTACCGACAGGGAGATTTGGGATGGGAAAAAGAAGCAGTGGCCGTCAAAGATTAACTTATTTAAACAGATTGAATCAATGGGCCACAAACACAACAGTTAAAACGAACGATTTTATACGAATGGCAAATGACAGAAAAGATTGGAAGACCATGATCGCCAACGTCTGTATCAGATGAGACACATAATCATCATCAATCGTTTCTTTTGCATTCCGACAAAGAAAAATAAATTGAATTGAAATTTAGCGAAACATAAAAAGCGAATTGAATTTATTTTTGGACTATTAAATTAAAATGTTGCTCACATAAACTTGACATGTATCCTGCGTCACCGTCTGTATGCAAACTTAGAATATATTCGAATCCTCAACTATTACAAAATTCCAATCCCTAGTTTAACAAGTCAATACAATCAATACGGTACATAACAAGTAGGGTGGGTCGAAACGGACTTTTTCTCCGATTTCATTGCTACAAACTTTCTTTCTTGCGAATAATCATAAAACGACATTCCTGAAAGTTTGAGCTTGATCGAACATCGTCTTCATTTCTAAAAATGCTGATTCTTGCCAGTGTTCACTACCTGTGAAATAAGTAGGGCCAGTAAAAGTCATTAAAGTCATATTTTTTTGGTAATGCAGAAAGTTGTCAAACCGATAACAGTGAAACAACGACGTTTCTACGGTGTCTATTTAAGAAGTTATAAAGTCATAAAAAGTTATATTTTCTGTTTTAGATCATAAAATATGACTTCATTTTTACTTCAAAATACAAAGATTGAGCCGGAGTAACTTTGTAAATGCAGTTCAAACAGCTCCTGTAGACATTGAACTTTGATAATCATTTGTGGAAGGGAGGCAATGAGAGTTCTCACGCTGAGTCTCACTTAGCATTGGAAGCAACATTTTTATTACTTTCTGTAGCCTAGTAATAGCGCTTGCTGTTTGATGTTAATTTGCATTGTGACATCATCTTGACACATTATTTTGCAACACACAATCCAGTCTCTGAACATTATAAACACTTGCAGTAGGCCACTACGTCGCTAATAAGCTGAACCGTCGTAACTCCAAAAATGCAGTTTTGAGAAAATTGAATTTTAAAGTTCACGCTGTGTTTGCTGTATAATACATTGTTTGATCTTTCTAAAAGTTCTCTAACGGAAAAACATGAAAACTATATATACATTGTCTTTCATGGAGCTTTGTTGTTGAAAAAAAGATAATTCTTTTTTGCAAAAATTGAACGTTAGAAAAATGAGTATGGACATACGATAGTTTAACAATAAAAAATTGTCGAAATGTAGTTACAATAAAACAGCAAAATTGTTATGCGAAATAGAAAGAAATATAAGTAAGCCTTGAATATCAACATGCAAAAAACGATTGAAAGAAAAATTACCTAAAAGAAAAGGGAGTGTTAACGTGAAACGTGTAAAATTACTTTCAGAGCAGAGTATCGTAAGTCCCATTTTATTATTTTGCAAAACTATCGTAACTCCAATTTGCGATAGTTCATCATTCTGTATCATCAAAACTAAAGCAGATGGACTTACGATGCTTTAACAAAATAAACTGTAGTTTATAAAGATATCAAATCAACCAAAAACGCAATTTTGAAAAATTTGGACTTACGATAGTTCAGCTTAACGGCGACTAAGTCAACCAGTGCTGAGACCTCAAGAGTCAAGGGTACTTTTCGAGTACAGAGCTTTGACTCGTACTACTAAGTAGCTGGTTTGGTAGGTAGGCCTACACATAGGCGCCGACTTTTATTTTTGCACGGGGTGGCAGATAGCACAATATGGCAACCTATAAACTTTCAAACTGCATGTTTTTGTTTGATTTTTACTAAGCATTCGAAAATTGCATTTTTTTAATTTGAAAATAGATATTCATTTAGGGGGTGGAGCTAATTTTATTTCCGAGTATTTTATAGCTGTCATAATTTATAGCGATATTAAGCAGTTTAAAATTTTTCAAAAAAGATTTTTGGGAGAGGCAATGGAAAGATCGTATTTTATTGATTAATAAATCCCATTGTAAACCTAACAAATGTAACAATGACTTATGAAAAGTAACAAATAAAACGATCCCAACAACAAGGAAACAAATCGTAGCCACGTGTTGCGTAATCTTCACGTAGCTTGCTTGATGTTACGCAAGTATCATGCTTGTGACAAAAACAATCATTTTCTTCGCAATACTGTATTGGTTCACCTCTTGCTTTACGTTGACTTGAAGCGAAAACCAATAATCAAAAAAAGATTTAAACGTCCGTTCAAATTACATTTATTTGCAGTAAGTAATGTAACCTAAACGGGGTGGCTGCCATCATGCCATAGAGGTTATGGGGTGGCGTGGCTGGCCACCCCGCAAGTCGGCGCCAGTGGATGCATTAGACATTTGAATTTTTGTAGTGATTTTCAAGTGAAATAGAAGTGTTTTGTTAGTTGTTCGAGTGTGTTATTGTTCAAAATACATGTAAAAACTTACATACGAGTTATTAATTAGAGATTAGCATAAATTTGATGCTTAAAACAAAGTCATATATTATCATATATTTCAAAAAATAAAGTCATATTTTTCAATTTTTTAGGTAAAAAAATGGCCCTAGTAATAAGTAATAGCACAACGTCACTATCAAAGCAGTTGTTATTATTAGGGTAGGGCAGTCCGTGGTGCATTCCCAGGTCCAACGTCAATGCAGGTGAACAACGGTTGCAATTATTACAATTCAAGTACTTGACATTTCTTGGCACATTTTCTTAAATGATCAAAATATAGTCATCATAACACACATTATTACCTGATTTGTTGCCACACAAGTGTTGATGCGAGCCTTGCATTTCTCATCACGTCGGGAACAACGCCAGTATTTCTTAAGCCCGTCTGGACTATATTGAGCTAGTTGAAACATGTAGCCATCATGTAGAAAAACCTCACCTTTGCGCTGCGTACTAATCGATTCCTCTGCCATGATCAAGTAACATCAACTGAGAGTCTAACGAAGGAACTAACCAAAGGAATTTCAGGTCATGTAACGCCGAAACCCAGGTTTACTCTAAACTGCCACTTAGGTTTTAACTTCATCTTTTATTGCAAACGCTATTTGGCAACTGTCTTTTTTTCGTTGACACGTTTTCGCTGAGACTTTATCTCATTAACCCCTATTGGTAATCATGAAAACTGTTGTTCTCATGTAAAACACATATTTTGAACGAACCCAGACATCAAAACTCGTCATTTTTACATTGATTCAACGTCTGCAGACGTTGAATGAATGTAAAAATGACAGATTTTGCCGTCTGGGAAGGCACTCAAAGGTAAACACTGGATAAAATGCAAGAATGCAAAAGATACCATATTGTCGAATTAAAATACAAAATTCTCTAAATAAACAGAAGAACCGGACATACATTTCTCTGTTATCATTTTTAATGTAAAAAATTCCTTTTGTGGTCCCTTTGTCTGGAACAAATAAAAACTGTGCTGTTGAAATTTCCGATTGTAGTTTTGGTCTCAATCTCATCAACATGATTCGGAGTAAGCTGTTTGTTACGTAATTCACAAGGCTAATTGTTCTGTGGAGTGACCATTCTGTTGCTCCGGTTTTCTTTGGTAAAGTTATGAATATGGAACGTACCATATCACTAGGGATGTAACCGGTGTCATAAATATGATTTATGATCTCAGTGGTTAGGTCTAAACTCCACTCATCTAAAGCTTCGAGATCAAAATACAAAATTCTCTACAGTAAATAAACAGAAAGTGTCGTTGGATTTAGAATTTTGTAATAGTTGAGGATTCTAATATATTCTAAGTTTGCATGCAGACGGCGACGCATGATACATGTCAATTTTATCTGAGCAAACATTGATAGTTCAAAAATAAATTTAATTCGCTTTTTAGTTTTAAGATCTCAATGGTTAGGTCTAAACCCCACTCATCTAAAGCTTCGATGATTTCAACTATAAAAGAAGCGATATTACAACATTCTCTAAATAAACAGAAGACGTTGTCTATTTTATGTGAGCAAACAGTTCAATTTAATAGTTCAAACATTTTTCGCTAAATTTCATTTCAATTTGTTTTTCTTTGTCGGAATGCAAAAGAAACGATGTTGGATTACAGAAGGATTATCGTTGGATTTTCAAAAAATTGCCGAATAGGGAACTAACAGATAAAGACTGTAGCCCAATAGGGAACTAGCCGAATCGGATCAGCCAAATCGGACTAGCCGAATCGGGCTGTAGCCGAAAAGGGTAATAGCCGAATCGGACTAGCCGAATCGGATCAGCCGAATCGGACTAGCCGAATAGTAGCTGACCCGTTTGATCATGCCATCCAAAACTAGAAGTTCTCCAGAAATTTGGATGCTGGGGCATTTCCAAGAAGATATTACCTCTTCCGGATTACCAACAAATTAAGAGGTCCTTCGAAAATCTATGTTTCAGCATCAAGAGAAAGGTCTGTGCATAGGTGAAAGTGCTAAAGTTGCAGTAAATGCAACAGTTAGTTTCTGGAACAAGGCACAATATACGGGAGCAAGTCTTTTAGGCGCTGACAGTTAGGCGCTGGTCTAATAGGCGTGCACACTGTGGCGTCTGGATATTTAGGTGCGGAGCACTGTGGAGCCCGGTCATTTAGGTGCTATTCCTAGTAAAGTCTGTAGATTGTATCAGCTTGCCAGAAAATTATATCATGGCTTCAATGAGTGAAGCTGCTAAAACCGGCAATGCTTTTCACACAAACTGTTACATTGAACAGAAAAATATATTGTTGTTTTATTGATTTATTATTGTTTTATTTGTTGTTAGTCCAGGTTTGCTTTGGTGAAAGCTTTATCAATAAATTATTGAAGCTTCCAACATTATTGAGTTCATTTTTAGTTAACTCTTTCGCGACCATGGACGTATACACACGTCTTGGGATTTTTGCCATGATGACCAAGGAAGTATCCCTACGTCCAAGGTTAAAAGGTAGCCTATTTCAAGCAAAAAAATAATGTAAACGATGGCAGATCCATAGTCTTTGCCTGTCCTTTTTTGGCTAAGTAAAAAAAAATATTTTGGCGGTGCAGTTATCAGATGAGGACTTCTTAAAGATGGCGACACAGTGGATTTTTTTTCTTTCACTCATTGGAATTGGCAGTCAAAACTGGCTAGGCAACCCCTTACTTTGGAATTTCTCGATCAAAAAGACTGTAGGCTAAATTACGTAAACTTTTTGCTTAAAATTTTCAAAATTTCTCCATAATCATTCTGCTGTACCTCCTAAAGCATTGCGCGCAGAAACAAAGTAAATTTTTTCTCATGTGCAGAATTGTTTTGGCATTCAATTAAACTACATATATTTTCATATTATTGTATCATGCTTGGGTAGTAAAAATTATAATGAAGTACACTTTTCTGCCAATTTTTAATTTTTTTAGAAATTAGAAAAAATACCTTTTGGAAAGTTGCTAGTTGTACATAGAATGTTTTAAATTTTATTGCAAAGCTTTGCATCTTCGGATAGCTGAAGATGTATGCTTTCATTTGATGTCAAGATTGTGCGTCTACGTCGATCACATGACATGTTTTTACCGCGTAAATACAACAGATTTGTGTGAAAAATGTCTGGTAATTTAGATTAAATATAAATTACTTCTGTTCGGGATGGATTGGCCATGTGACGAGAACGCGTAAGACGCTCTACTACTGTTCACATGAATACATTTCTACAGGGCATATAGGCTACACCTTGGCTACAAGTTGCAAGCATAATGATGAGACTTCGCTCGTTATTAAACCTAGTCCGGGTTTTGACGGAAAACTAAGTTACTCTTCACTCAAGCCTACCGCCCGCTTGAGTACAGCCTACGGTACATTTTTTACTGATGTTTAGTTATTATTTGACCTAACTAAAAGTGAACTCAATCTCATACATTTTCGGAAACTTGAATAATTTATTGATAAAGCTTTCGCCGGCGCAAACCTGGACTAACAACAAATAAATGCTGAACACGCGCATTAAAAAAACAACATATTTTTCTGTTCGATATAACATTTTATGTGAAATCATTGCCGGTTTAAGCAGCTTCACTCACGGAAGCCATAACATATTTTTCTGTTCAATATAACATTTTATGTGAAAAGCATTGCCCTACGCCCCTACCTGCCAAGCTGATACAATCTACAGACTTTACTAGGAATAGCACCTAAATGAACGGGCGCCACAGTGCTCCGCACCTAAATATCCAGACGCCACAGTGTGCGCGCCTATTAGACCAGCGCCTAACTGTCAGCGCCTAAAAGACGTGGACCCCAATATACCTACCCAAAGAATTGGTTCTGCTATCAGAAAATTTAACAAACTGCTCAAAATTATCATGCTTTAAAAGCCAACCAGCTCAAACAGCACGACTGCTATAGAGCAAAGGAGGGATTATTCAAAGCTGATTTAGATAATCTATTTGATATCTCAGCAAAAAATTGGGAAACAACAATGTCAAATGAAGAAGACAAGAAATTCCTGCATATGCAGCAGATTGATACCACTAGCTGCAGCATGGCTGGAATTGATGGCACAAACAGAGTCACATAAACAAATGCGAAGTGAAGCATTTGAATGCCAGATGCAGCGCTCAGCAACCAACAAACTGTACCACTTTCTGAAATCTTATCGGAGTCTGGTAATTCAATTGAATCATCAGAAGATGATTTCAACCAAGCAGCAAGCACTGCCATCAACTTCAACTTCGAAGATTAGAGTTGTCACCAGTGAAGTTGCAGCTTCTCTGGATCGCACCAATGTTACAGACCGTAATGCTATGTTCATTATGGGAGCATACACCCAGGCCATGGGCTATAATCTAAATGATGTCGTTCTCAGGGAACACTATTAAAAGATCTGTATTGTAACACGTAAAGAAACAGCTGCATCAATCAAGGCACAGTTCACACCGAAAATCCCACTTGTTCTGCACTGGGATGGAAAATTATTACTCGATGCTAGTGGCCAGGGAATGGTAGATCGCATTGCTATCCCAGTCACTGGAGGAACAGAAGTAGAGCAGCTTCTTGGTGTACCACAAATTGGTAGAGGCACAGGGAAAACACAAGCTGATTCATGCTTAAATGCACTTGAAGAGTGGAAGCTAAAAGATAAAATTCAAGGGCTCGTTTTTGACACTACTGAGTACTGCAATAATTTTCCATCCCAGTGCAGAACAAGTGGGATTTTCGGTGTGAACTGTGCCTTGATTGATGCAGCTGTTTCTTTACGTGTTACAATACAGATCTTTTAATAGTGTTCCCTGAGAACGACATCATTTAGATTATAGCCCATGGCCTGGGTGTATGCTCCCATAATGAACATTGCATTACGGTCTGAAACATTGGTGCGATCCAGAGAAGCTGCAACTTTACTGGTGACAACTCTAATCTTCGAAGTTTAAGTTGATGGCAGTGCTTGCTGCTTGGTTGAAATCATCTTCTGATGATTCAATTGAATTACCAGACTCTGATAAGATTTCAGCAAGTGGTACAGTTTGTTCATAGGCGCCAACTTTTCAAAAAACTTTGGGGGGGGCGAGAAAGGTGATGACGTCATAACCATAACGCTATTTGACTCAATTAAAATTGTCTTTGATTAAGCTTAGTGTCTTGCTTATATTGACACCTAGGTCGCAAACCGAATTTATTAGAACCGCTGCTTGGAACAATCAGTTTTACGCTTGCAGTACGCCTAGTCGAAAAATTTTGATATTGTTAGCTCATAATTGAAACAGTTGGGATTAATTTCCTTTTCGTGCGAGTGAGTAACAAGGATCAAGACTGTGAAGTTATCGAAATAAAACGCAAAAAATCATGATCTCAAGCAGAGTGGAAAGTTGGAAACCCGGTATCAGTTTTATTAAACTCGTTTCGCTAATTACTTATCTTCAAAGCGTTAACAACGGCGAAGTGTTTTCTCTTTGTGTTTTTTATCAAAAGTCTTTATAGTCTTTTTATCAATACTGTATATACTCGAGATGTTTGCAAGTTATTTCCACCTCAAAATGACAGGTTCAACTTATACACGGGACAAGCTGTTGTCTCCAGCTCAGCAGTTTTCAAAATGAACGCATTTTTGCTGCGGCAAAATTATTGCGGAGACGTAGATTACGGAGTGTGAAATGGCGTCGGCCGAAGTAAAAGTTTTGAATACGTTTATTTGTAGTGATTCAAACGTAATTTTCAAATTTCTTGTCAGTTCTAAACTTTATGCACTTCTTGAGCAATATGCAAAGCTCACGAGACAAAACAGCACAAAGAGCTGTTTTAAGAGATCAGTTTTTTTAATTTTTGCGTGTAGGATATAATCGTTCTTATTACGTAACATTCCATGATCGTTGAAGTTGATGTCAAACCTTAGCGGCCGCATTGAACAATGATGGCTAGGTGATAATAGCGGTAAGAAACGTCGATAGTGCAGCAATATCTGCGATCAAGACCATTAAACACCTTTTCTTTTTGTAGTGCAGGAGTGTATATTGATGAGTGTTTGAGATGTATATATTTTCACAATATGTACATCAATACAATGCTTATTGAAGGAAAACACGCATGACACGTGGATGACACTTTTCAAAAACGCATTTTTTCTGCTGTATTCGCGTAATTGTTCGTTGTGTCGTAGTTTCCACTTGATAAAGTTTGCTGAAATCAATTTTATGTTTGAAGTCACAAAAAATTTAACAGACGTATGGATAACTCGTGAAATGATAATAAACATTCAACCTCGCATTCGCTTTATCCCTGCCACGCGTTTGGACGTTGACGTTGCTCCTCACACGCGGGAAGATAAGCAGTGTGTGACTGTGAGCGTGCACATCTCAGTAGTAATTCACGTTCCAGAGAAAGCCATGTGATCAGCTGCTGTTTGGCGAGCAAGAGCAACGTAGGCTGTTTTTCGCTTTCGGCATTCTTTAAGTCCGTTTAAATGATCTAAATTTCTTTTGCGAAGTATTTTATCTTTGAAACACCACTTTGTAAAACCATTTTTGTTGCCCCTCAATCATAGATTTACGGGGGGCGCCGCCCCCCGGCCCCCCCGGAAGTCGGCGCGTATGAGTTTGTTGGCTGTCGGTTGCTGAGCGCTGCATCTGGCATTCAAATGCTTCACTTTGCATTCGTTTATGTGACTCTGTTTGTGCCATCAATTCCAGCCATGCTGCAGCTAGTGGTATCAATCTGCTGCATATGCAGGAATTTCTTGTCTTCTTCATTTTACATTGTTGTTTCCCAATTTTTTGCTGAGATATCAAATAGATTATCTAAATCGGCTTGGAATAATCCCTCCTTTGCTCTATAGCAGTTGTGCTGTTTGAGCTGGTTGGCTTTTAATAGCATGATAATATTTGAGAAGTTTGTTAAATTTTCTGATAGCAGAACCAATTCTTTGGGTAGGTATATGTGCCTTGTTCCAGAAACTAACTGTTGCATTTACTGCAACTTTAGCACTTTCACTTATACACAAGCCTTTCTCTTGATGCTGAAACATAGATTTTCGAAGGACCTCTTTACTTGTTGGTAATCCGGAAGAGGTAATATCTTCTTGGAAATGCCCCAGCATCCAAATTTCTGGAGAACTTCTAGTTTTGGATGGCATGATCAAACACAGAATAAAATATTATCCTTATAAATTTCCAATATGCAATGTACTATACTAAACAACTGAAAATGAAGGAAAATTTTGTTAAAATTTTGGAAATGCATCAAATTTCGTAAATTCGCCTACCTTCCCCTAAAATGTAAAGTTATGAGTTACCTCCAAACATTCTTCAAATCGAAAAAAAATTGGCAGGAGTAAGTTTTAGGTTAAATGCAACAAGAAAATGCTTGTGGAGCATGACATTTCCAATTTTTCTTTTTTTTTGGGCCAGTCTACAACTGTTGAGTTTGCTGACCATAGTTCAAAGAAGGGTCGTAGGCATTACTCAGTAGAACAGCGTACTATTCATTATAATAAGAGAAATCAAGGGCTATAGTCGAGCGGAATGGCCCGTTTCACTGAGTCCGATCCCTTAACGGGGAATTTTTTCAATTTTTTTTTAAATTATCGGATACCGTAGCCTAATTATCATTGCCGTTTTAGGGTTAGGGGTTAGGGTTAGAGGTTAGGAACTCACCGAATCGGACTCACCGAATAGTAGCAGACCCATAGTCAAGTGGGCATCAATCCGCAATCGATTGCATGCCTTCAGCCCTTCAAGTGTCTTGCTAAAGTCACAGCCACATGCTCTTGAGCAATGTCAAACTGTCAAACCGGTGACCTCTCGAACATTGGACCAGGACTCTCACTGCTCAGCTATGCAGCCATGATAACTGTAGCACTGTAGCACTAACTGTACACTACAAGCATCTACCCATTGTAAATCATAGTTTTGTTACTGTGCAGTTTGATACTTCCCTATATGATTAAATTCAGATTATTTTAATTTGCTTCTTTAAAATTTAATTCAAAGATTAAGTGCTGAATTTGGAGTTTTGGTCTTTAATGTTTATTCTTCTAAATTCGCTTCAGACAAAGAAACTAAGCCGCCATGAAAAGAGTTTCTCTCAAAGAAAGAAAATTGCTGCTGAAGTTCAAAATCGAGATGTGAGCAAGTTGAAAGAGATGATGGAACTTCGCAAGAAGATTGATCAAGAGAAAACTGGAACTTCTGAAGGCAAAGTTGGTAAAGTAATAAAATGTTAAAAATATATGTCGTTTTTATGCACATAATATTGTTTTGCCCACGACCATATGGCTTGAATTTTATTTCATCCAATGAGCATATCTTGCCTTGTGCTGATATTTTTGCATACCAGTGTTGAATTCTTAACACAATTTTTTTTTTTTTTTTTCAGTAAACACTTCGGTAAACTATATTCTCATATTTGAAATACAGCTGCGTAGCCAAGTGGTAAGAACCCCTGGAACGGCAATCGAAAGGGCGCCGGTTCGACACCGCTCAAGAGCATGCGGCTGTGTCTTTGGCAGGACACTTAAAGGCATGCCTGAAGGTGGACACGAAGATTGGTTTCCTTGCCTTCCCGTCCACTTAATCTAAAACTCCAACCACCGGGTGTAAGCCTGGATACGACAAAAAAAAAACAAGCCAGGAACTTTCATCTAGAAGAAGTTAATTTCACAATAGCATTATGCTTTTTTATTCAATGGAAATTCTCTTTCGAAATATTTTGCTTTAAACAGTCCCACCAGGCAGTGATGCTAAACTACACTATAAATTGAACATAGATCTTCAACACAAGTTTAAGCTAATGTGATATAATAAATATTCATCATCATCCATTTGGCTTTAACAAAGAAGTACTTTAGTTATTAATCATTTATTAGTATTAACTAAGATATAATATTAAAGCACAATGAAGCTATAATGCGATGTCTTGGAGCAATATGTACACTACAAGTACCGTAATAAAGATTACTATGCAACTGTTTTAAAAGAAATGGGTAGTGCTGTTTGAAACGCAAATACACTGCATAAAAAAATTACTTCAACACGAACTGCTCAACGTTTATTTTTGTTACAACGTTCAAACAATTTGTTTTCGCCATTCTTACGTTGATTTTACGTCTACAGACCTTGAATCAATGTAGAAATAAATGATTTTCCTGTCTGAGAATAATCTACTTCTGTTTTTAGAATCCACTTCAAAACCTCGCAAACATCAACACCCTCCTTCAAACCTTTTTTCGATCATGGACAGTACGTGTCGTGAGATTTTTGTTGTTAAATCATTTAATCAACTGCAATTTAAATGAAGCATCTAATTTTGTTTCAAAGCAAATAACTTCGGTTACGGTATTGTAAAAGTAGTTCTTCTTTCAAAGACTAGAATATTTTTACTTTTAGAGATGAAATAGGACAGTAGCCTAGCTAGTTTATATTTTATTTTAGCCAATTAAGTAGTGTATCTCTGACAGATGTTGAAATGACGAAATATTTTTCATTTCCAAAAATCGCAGAACTTTCACACGGTCCCATGAGTTTGCTTCATCGCATCACAAAAGATCATCTTCTTTGCCATGTGTTTATGAGAAATTTTCACGGAATTAGTGGAGTGTTGGCCGGATATATAGTTGCGTTTGATCGTTATATGAACTTGGTGAGGTATTAACTTAAGAAGCAGCAACTACTATCAGTTTACTGTCTCAAAATTAGCGTAAGTTGAATTTTTGTTTCGATTTCTTCATTTAAAAGAACTTTTGCGATGTTCAGGCATCTTGTTTATTTTACTGACGACAGACAATGCGCAATAACGTTTACATATTCACTGCTTTTTTGTAGCATTGCAGAAGAAACGTCTAATTTCAAAAGAGTATTAGTAAATTGATTGAAGGAATATTTATTCGTGGATTGATAAAGTCTTTTTGCGCCTACCTTGCATACTTGTCAAAGCTTTGAGCCCCACACACGGATCCTGTCATCAAGGTTATCAGTGTGAACTTTGTGCTTTCCACACACGGAATTGTTTCGTCAAACTGGACCATTGCAGGCCATCTTCAAACCATCAACTTCTTAGCTTATTTATAAAGTTCTAGCACGTTTTTCGCCATTTAGCATGACTGCAATGTAATGGTAAACTGGTTGTTATGTTCCTCTTGAAAGCGCTTTTGTGCTTTGCAGTTCAGTGTTTGTAGAGCTTTATAGCTGCTGCATCATTCATATTTTGTCTTTCCAGGTAATGGCTGACGTCGACGAAACTTTTGCACTGTCCCCACGGGGGGCAGTTGCCGAACACCAAAAACGATTGAGCGTGTGCGAGGTACGCTTTGACAAATGCCTTCCCAGACAGAAAATGACAAACGGTTGATTTGCTGTTTGGGTTGGTTTGTAATGGTGACTATAAACAAATCCGTAAATACTTTTTCGCTGTGACCCGAAATAATGTTGAACGCGGTAACCAGATCAGTACCGATGAGAGCATCTGCGGTGGGATGGCGCAGCGGATAAGGTGCTCGCTTTCCAATCATGTAATCCTGGTTTGACTCCCGGCTTAAGCTTGTTGATTGGTTGTTGAAAAACACTATTCACCTCTACCCAGGGTGTAATAAATTGGCTGGGCGTAGTTGCTGAAGGAAAGGCGGCCGAGAGAAAGGAACTGGTCACCCTACTCTCGTTAGTGCCGAATGCTTAGCATAATAAGAACCTTATCTTCTCACCCCCCGATGCTTGGATCAAGTATGGGACTCACCTTTACCGATGACCGGCGAACACCTTCAATATCTTGCGATATTTCGTAGCCTAGACTACAGTCACAAAAACAACTTAAGTATTTTAAGTCTATTTGCTAAGTGAACAGTCTCACTTAGTTTGTAATATATTTTTGACTACCGTATTTAAAAACTATTGGTCCACATTGCATCATCGCATTGGTTAAATATTGTGACACTTTAACTGCAGCTGGAGCAAGCGCTGAGTGACATAAAGATCCGTGGAGTGGAGGATACCAAGAAGAGAAGCCCCATCACTCGCCAAGGTGAGAGATGTGATGACAACACAATATTCAGAGTTTTAGAAAACTAGTTCGTTTTAACTGGGAGCTGCAAAAACTATGCCTCCATTATTCCGCAATTGACCTTTTCAGTCCAAAGACGGTTTATTAGTTCCTTCGGGAATGGTCGTATGACGAAAGCATGGAAAGGAAACCTTGCGATGCAAATTCGTAGTCAGTGTGTAGCTTAACTTTTCATAACGGCGTAGTGGTCTGGGCGTTACAATAGTTCAACTCACCAGGGTTGCCAATTGTCTTGTTTTATTAAATTCACCCAACAGAATTGATTTTTAAGGATGCTTACATGCAGCATTGGCTATCACTGTGTATTATTACCCATTTTATTATATCAAAACCGGAAGATTTGCTAATTCGTGTTTAGTTGCACAACTGTTTTTAGAATCCGGCTTTACATTTATTTTGATAAAATGAGCTCGGATGATACTAAAACTTTGAAGGTGTAAGTGAAAAAAAAACACGGGAACTAAAAACAGTGGTTTTTGACATCTCCAAATGAACCAATTTAACGTCACGTTACACAAGTCAGCGAACTGTGATTGCATGCAGCTTAAGAGGCATTTAAGCTATTGTATTGAATTTAGTGCTCAACACTTCATAAAATATGGCGTTGTTTGTTGAAACTTACACTTTCTTTTTTAGGTACGTGTGTATGGTGAACATTGTAACTTATACAGCAGCGGTTTTCACCCTTTTTCAATTATAAATCCTCCCCGCACAAACTTTCTCAAGTCTGCTTTCCTCTGGCTGAACGTAGCCGCGAAATCATTTGATGTACAACTAAAGCTGATTTTGTGCGACAACGTTACTACTGTTCAAACATCGGAGTATGCCGTTAGCTGTCGCAGCAACATCTTACAGTCAAATATGGATAGACTACTACAACTTGCACAGACTACCACAACTTGCACAGCCTAGTGCGTCACATTTGTTGTTTGTTTTATATAGCGCTGTATCCATCGTAGATATGCGTTGCTCCTCAGCGCTTTACAAAGCAGACATGCTGAGTGCAGCAGCCGTATAGAATCGAGTGCCTTAAACTTATTACCAAGCAGGAAAAAAATTCAGTGCCACTTTTGTAAAGTGTTTGGTATGAGTATGATCCAACAGGGTATCACCGAAATGCATGAAGATTGAGTTTTTGATATGTGTATCCTCGTCTGTATGAAAAACTATAAAACGTACTTGCAGGGGCATATGCTTCAAAGCACCCTCACCTACCCACATCCGGAGTTTCTTTCATTCGCAAGATGACAAGAGCAAGAAAGGATGACGAATCATCCCGGAAGAGCTCCGAAGATTCATCTGAACCTTCCTCCAGCAAACGTGCTGTAAGACTCTATGTAACTGGTCATCCTCCTCCTTTGGACCAGCAAACGTTTCATGGAGGAGCACCACAGTTATATCACCGCCATATTGCTCATCTTTACGTCAGGGGGGACAATGTTGTATTAATTTCTTTGCCGAGTTGACACCATCTTAGCATTACTTGTTATATGAGTTGCCAGTAGCGCTAATGGGGTCTAAGAGATACTTTTGCACCTAGGCCCGGAGTTTTCTCAGAAGGCCCAAGCAGGCAGAAAACACCACGTATTTGGGGTTTTATTGTTTTCTTTCGCATGGTTGAGAGCGGGCTTCCCATCCGTACTGGTCCCAAAGTATTCTCCCAATAGCCCTGTGAGTTGTTCCACAGCGGTTAAAGAATGTCACATCGGATAGTAGAAGCTTTCGATTTTATTAACCCGAAATTGTGCGATTGGGAGTGTTAAGTTCATTTCTAAAAGGTTTTAATACGTTAGTAGTAATTATTTTTTATTTGATGATGTAGCAACGAAATTTGATGGTTTAGTTTTTTTGGGGCAAATGGTTTGATTTGCTTTTGAATTTTTATCTTCGGGCTGGTAGTTTTGTACACTTGTAAAGGCTTTTAACGGTTACCGAGATTGACAAAGTGAAGTTTCCAATTGTTGAAGTGTTTTACTGGGGAATTATTCCATCTATTAGATGCCACTGAATGGAGAGCACTCCTTAAAATGCTTTGCTCAAGCGCACACCCCAGAGCCGATCCAGCGTCTTTTGATCTTGAGTCTAGCGCTTCACGACTGAGCTAACGGGGCGGACAAATAACTTGATATTGGACACTCCTGTATTTATTTTTAATGAGTGTCTCAGTTAACACGTTCCCATTTTTACATTTTTCTCGCAGCTGTCGTTTAACGGCAAGTATTATCGCTTTGATTGTTAGAATAAAGTTGAACTGATGTCTGTAATATCGTGATTTATTTAAACAGTATTAACCGCATACAATAAGACAGGGAAATTAGTATTACGAACAGCGTAATTCAAAGACAACTTAATTTCTTCAGACATATCATCACAAAAGGAGAATATAAAGATCTCTGTCTGGACGGTCGCTGCCTTGGAAGACGTACCGGTGGCAGACAGCGAATAACATTTTTATTTGTAAGTTTTCAGCAAGATGAATTAATTAGGTCCAAGACTGCGAGCATAAAGGATTAAAGTTAAAGGGCAATTTTACAGTTCGCATAAACAGTGATTTTCAGCTTGTTTGCGACTCAAAAAGTGATTTTCATCTAGTAAAGTTGGGATTAACCCTCCACCATTGAGCTCAATATTTGAATGCGTCATTATCTATTTTTCTTATTTTTTTTTGCAAATCGAGTTTAGTGAACACGTATTTGTGTTGTGATACAGAAATTATATACAGCCAGGCCCGGATTTAGGGGGGGGCAGAGGGGGCATGTGCCCCGGGCCCCCCGACTTTTGAAGGGCCCCCCTACGTGGAAAAAATGTAACTTTGTGTTATTTTTTCCTTTCAGCCTTTAAAGACTCTGCAATTGGTGTGTAGTGCTGGAGTAATGCTATTGTAGACGTGAAGGTGGCTTTTCGCGCCGTAGGCGCGAAAAATTTTTTACAGGGGGGCCCCCCGATCTAAAATTGCCCCGGGCCCCCCATCAGCTAAATCCGGCCCTGTATACAGCAATAATTATAATAGCCAAGAAACTATCAGCGATGAAACAAAAAAGTGAAAAATTGAGCAGCTGGCATCTAAATTTCCGCTTGCTTTTTTTGTTTATAAGTTTAGTAGGCTACAGCTGCTTGAAGATAAACTGTAGGCTATTGTGGACCCAGGCTCACCACTCTTGAATAACCGGTCTGTTTTTTACTGATTGCTAGCATACAGAGGCGCCGGAAGCGGGGGGGCGGATGCCCCCCTGCCCTCAATTTTTCTGCAGATGGGGGGGCAATGGTGCCCTTTTAAAGTCATGTAAGCTACTGCACATTTTGCAATATAACAATTTCTGCTATTCGCCTTAAAACTTGTTGTTTTTTCGGCAGCCATCGTGGCCTACTAGGAGCTCCTTCTCGGCGGCCAAATCTGCCTGCTTGAAGGCCAAAATAAAAATAACGATAGCACAAGTAAATAGAATTTAACTTGCAACAATGCTAAAATGATCACTTAGCGTTGTTGAAGTCTGGGCCTGGGTGACGTCCTACAATAAAATCGTTGCACCACGCAATAACTGCTTTATCGGGATTGTAATCCAGTAGCCTACTGCGGGACCATCTAACGACACTCGCACGAGTGTTTCCAATCTGGCTGATTTTAAAGAAGTTCGTCACTCCCCTAGAATTTTTTTTAGCAACGAAAAGCAACGTTCGACATGTGTTGACGATGACGGCAAGGTAATAAAATAAGTATTTCAATGATGTGAAGGACATTACTAAAAGAAGCATAAATTTTGCAAAATATGATAAAAAAATGTTTTTCCCTCGGATGTCAACTAACCTAGTTCTCCTTTTTAACAACGATTCAATTTCCGACAACATCGAATCGACATAAAAACGACAATATTGCCAACTGATGTAAATTAGCACTTCGGATTAAGACTTTGTTAAAATAAACGTCGGGAGTTACAAGCAAGACTTACAGCGCTGGTGATCGCGGATGGATATATTCCAGCAATAACAAATATTCCCGCACAATGCAACAGTGGCGATTATGACGCGCTGACCTAATTTTGTGCCACTCTTTGATACTACATATTTTCGACAGTTAATCCACGATCATTCTATTGCGAAATTAAATAATTGGCTAGAAGAAACTGGCGGCCAAACTTGGCCGATTGAAGAGGTAGCCCCGGCGGTCATTCAAGCACTACTTAGCGGCCATGGCCGCAGGCTGCTTTAAGGCTTGACAGCAGGTTAGGCTACATTATTATAACATAGGCTGTCATTTTTTAGAAATGCAAATCCGGGACGCATATTGAAAACTGCAAATAATCTTGATGTAGGCCTAATACAAAATAATTTAATGCAACTAATTATTTAATATGGGAAAATTACCAATATATTTCTCCAACGAAAACATGGGAACTTAATATTTATGAGCACATGAATCAGGCCTAATAATATTTTTCTGTGCTAAGTTCTTTTTTCGAAAGTAGGCTACAGTGTTAGATTTTATCTTTTCATAAAATTCAATACATGTCAAATTAACATTAATTTTGCAAGTGAGGAGAGCTTCGACATTCTGTTCTAGCATTTGGCCTCTGTCATCAGACCACATATTGTTCATAAATGAAAAAATTCGTTCAACTGGTGCTGATGTCCCAGGCAAACAAAGCACAAACTCGACAAGGTTTTGAAAGGTTGGAATGGTTATGTTTTTGTTAAAAGTTCACTTTTGTTCAAGAGATGTCGTTGCATTTTGCCATGATTCTTTCCTCTCACTCTTAGACATGTAGGCTACGCTATTTCTTTACCAAAAAGTCCTCATTGAAAAAGAAGTCGATGTTGATCATTTGCTTCTGAAACATTTTGTTGATATTTTCCGCAGACCCACTTAAGAAAGAATTGTTAAAATGACTAGCTCAAGAATTTTTTTTTACAAATCTCAAATTGAAAATTCCGGGACAAACTGGTTAACCGGGCGAGACAACGGGACAAGGCCTTAAAATCGAGACTGTCCCGGCTAAACTGGGACGTATGACAAGCCTATAATAACATAGCATGATGCCCTTCTTTGCATACCGGACACTTGTAGGCTATCATTACTCAATACATAGTGAGCTGATCTTAAAACTTGAAAAAAAATCGGCCTTGTAGTAAACAAAAGTGCCCTTTTTTCGTAATCTTGCCCCCCCAGTCAAAAATCGTTCCGGCGCCCCTGCTAGCACATTGCTTAGTCGGCAACAGTTTCCACCGTTTACTTGGACAAACGTTTTTAAAACAATGTTTTGTTTCATTTTGACGGAAATTTTTTTTGCTTTTGAAATCTCAGGAAGTTGGTTTCGTTATGCGCTGAAGAGAAATATAAAATGCCAATGCATGAGAACTGTAGCCTACAATGTAGAAAGTGTCAAGGCGAAACTGCGTGGGATTGCACAAAAAGTGTCTATTTTAAGATAAACTGACTGCTTTCACTCGGGGGTGTTTCAAACAAGACACAACTTATTTCAAAAATTTGTTTTGTATGATAATTAATCGTATGATAATTAATCGCAGGGTTTGTAAAGATTTTGATCATCTTTAACCCACCTTTTTCTGCCCCAAAGCAAAGCACTGCAACGAGTATTTTGAATTCTGTTTTGCTGCAAAACTAGGGACGGTACATTACGGGACGCGCAACTCCGTTGTTCCTTCAACATTAGAAGGGTCAATTGCCAATTTGACATTTTTTTTATGCTTTACTGCAGGCTCGCTTTCAACTAAAAACCTTAAATTACTTTAAAACCAACTTAATTCTTCTTATATAACCCATAAAAAGGAAAACATTTTGTAAATTAGAAAAAAACGTAACCCTTCTAGTGTTGCGGATAAGCCAAAAGCGGATGAAGTTTCGCATCCCTATGATCTAAAATCCCTATGCAAAACACAATCTTAACGTAACTCAAATGAAAAAGGTCTTCGTACTCCACAGGAAACACCGGCCAAATTCTGAATCGACAGTGGATTGCATTCACACTTGCATTAGGCTACATATTTGCATTAACCAACAAATTTTTAACAAAAAAACGTAGCCTACGCTAATGTTTGTCAAGCTTTCTCGACCATCTTGTAGCCCTAATCATCAGCACAATGACAAGTGTACGTTTAGTGACCTATCATAGGCCCACTTTTGTTTAGACGTAAACTAAATGTTGGTTACGATTAGAATGATCTCATGAATCAGATATGCAGAAAGTTGTTTGCGGGCCGCATGCGGCTCACGTGCCAGGGTTTGGATCACCTTGAATTAGGTAACTAACCAATATCACTTTGGGACACTGAAAAGAATGTGTTTAAACTCAGCACCACTTTGTGTTCATCTTTACACATTCTCATCACCTAGCGGAAGAATAAAAGTGAGTGAAATGCCGTTGATTGTGCTCAAGAGTAGGATAACCTATATTATCATGTGTTTCTTCATTCCAGTTCTGTGCAACGCCAACATGACTTTTGCCACTTCCCGTCACGTCTCATGTGATATTTGAAAAGCCTTAAAACTGCAGATCTGGTACCAATGGTGGGCCAGGTTGATTTTAAGGACTCGTGTATTCGGATAAAGTGGGTCTTTCTTAGAAGTGTCTTGATTTGGCGCCCTCGAATCATTGGTACCAGGCCCAAATTATCCTATCAATGGCCCTGTGAGACAGGACTAATCAATCAGAGGCTTTTCCAGTCCGGGGACAAAAATTCAAAACCAAACCATCAACATTTAAATTTTGTCTCGTATTGATATATCTGAGATTAAGAGAAGAATATTGAAACTCGTCGTTTTTGGAAAGTCTGGAATGATTTCGCTTGCCCGCGGGTATTGTTTGAAAGGAAAAACGGCTAAAGAAATAAAAGAGCAGTTGTCGCTTTTTGCAGGGGAAGTTCTCATTCAGAAAAATCCTTTTTTATACATTGATTTAACGTCAGTTTACGCTTAAGAGCGGATGTTAGGATTGGGCGTTTCTCGTTTGGACTTCTAACTCCACGCAATACCCGTGTGAGTTGGAATGGACGAAGGTCAAAGTAAAATTTGAATAAACCGGCCAACAATTACCAAGTTTAGTGTAATGTTGGAAGAATCGTGTGGTTTTTAATGGACAATGTCTATTGAAATTGGTGACAATTGTAACTAATCATATGATGCGTTATGATTTACGTTTTACAGAAGCAAAGTTTCTTTGCCCAAACACAAACTTGTATCCCTGACGACTTCCACTCAATCAGCTCTTAATTATTGGTTGATTGATTGGTTGAATCTTTATCCTCGGACTGGGAAAGCTTCTTGCAGAGCTTAATCCTGGCAGTTTTGCATACTTGTAGAGGCTTTGAATCACTGACGCAGGCCCGGTCGCCGAGATTGACAGAGTGAAGTTTCCGATTGTTGAAGTCTTGTTGCCGGGGAATTATTCCATATATTAGATGCCACTGAATGGAGAGCAGTCCTTAACGTGCGTTGCTCAAGCGCACGCCCCGAGAGTCGAACCACCAGCACCAGCGCCGCTTGATATTGAAGCTTCTTCGTTTCTTATTTTCAAAATGCGCAAAAGCCAAGGACGTTATGAGATCGAAAAACAAAAGATGAGCTCCAAATGCGTTTGTGATTCTAAAATTAAACACTTTCATTACAATTAAATCATACACCTCTTATTGAGAAAACGTTCCAGTTCTATTACACAGCCTGGCGCTAAATTCGCAAAATTCTTGCACCACGAAGTGGAAGTGCCATCAATGCAAAATAAACAAACTTGTTAGAGCGTAAAATTCGAGAAAAATTGGAAACCAACTTCTCGACACAAAACAGTTTAAAACATCCAGAAACACGAAATAAATACTCCTCGATCTGTGTGTCGACAGAATGGTTGCATAACCTTCTGTGGCAGGTCAGCCATCTCAACAAAAAACCATTCATCAAAAAGGCTTTCAATGTGCAACATTTTCTCATGCCGGAGATTTCGGAAATAGATGCCCTACTCATAAAACTTCCAGTTTTTAATGTTTAACTAACGTAAAGAATTCAAAACGTGATGTGTGCTCTTGCCTCACATATCTGTTCCGCTTCGCTGCACATGACCAAACCTTTGATCACATAGCAGATTTTTTACGCATGACGTCATAGAATCCTGACCACCCATCCAGAAAGCATTTTCTTTTTTCTTCTATGAAGGTAATAGCTCATTCAGCGCATGGTACCCGCGGTTTTGGTATTTTGAAACTGTGTAAACATAAAAAATTCCTCCCAACAAAATTTAAGTGCTGGACAAAACTTGGCGAGAGAGCATAAAGCAATACAGAGTGTGTGCGCCACTGCGCACGCTTTAGCTCACATGTTAAGTGCTGTGCTGCCGAACGTTTGTGAGTAACCATTGGTAAAATTTGGTAAAATCTAGATAATTTGTAGGTGAATTTTAACTGCCGGAATCTCTATGTTTTCTAGTAACAACTGCAATTAAATAAAATAGCTGTTATTGGCTTCATATTTCTGGGACAATCTTAACACTTGTGGTATTTGCTGGATACATGCACACTTCCAGCCAAAGTTTCTAATGCTGATAATAACAGCTAGTGACAATAATTTTGCTTTTGTGAATAAGTTTGTGAAATGATTGTTGTTATCATTTTACGTCAATTGCAGCAACGTACAGTGGAATGTGATCCCACATCTTTCACGACAAACAGCTGGAAGCAGTCAAAAATTGTGAAATCATCGCAACAGCTGCATTCATTTTTTGCATTATTATTAATCTAAGTCTTTCATCGAAAAACAGTCCTCTCCAACGGTATACGTCCTATCAATAGACCAGGGATAGATCCAGCAAGTAACCTTGGGGGGATTAACAAAACACTACCATGTGTTGGTCTGCATTTATCTGATTCTCTATTAACACCGCGAATAAAGTTACTTTTCTGTCTTGACTGCGATAACCATCGCCCCTGGATCATCCACTACAACAAACCGAGTTCGACTAAGGTAAGCGGTCCAGCTGAATTTAGACCACGATTATGACCAAAAGAAGCTACGATTGCACAAACAAATGAATAGCACTTAGAATATGAATAACCATTGCCTACTACGTATTTTAATGGAGATTGTCAGGTCATGCTTTCGACAAAGACATGCCAATGGTTTTACGCGTTTAGTTTATCCGACACCGAATCCTGTGTTTGTCTAATCTAAATTTCTATCCTGAAGGTGAGATATATTGCGATAAACAAACTATGCTTTGCCGCAGAATTCCGCACATTTTGCCTTGAGGCTGGCAATTTCTATGAAAAGAAGGTTGACTTTGACAAGCTTTGAATTCTTTTCTTTTCAAATTATAAAACCAAACATATTTTTATATCTTGCTGGGTATAGCCTACTTTTAACCCGACTCAGCAATCTGATAAGCGGGATTGCTACACAACTGCCAAATTCACATTCGACATGCGCAAACAGGAATTCTGGATCAAGTATGAAGTAGCTTATGTAGCCTATGAATCTGAATCAACTCTAAAATTTTCCAAAATGTTTGCTGCAGAGAAAGGGGTCTCTATGCGCAGTAATTTTCTTGGTTGTGGCAGTAAAGCTGTCCAGTAAGTCATAGGGGAGGAATTGTTCCTATTGACCTCCTGGAGACTTGACAGAAACAGATAAAAAGCAAAAACTTTCCAAAAGGAGCTGTTTTTGGTGACAGGGTTAAGCAAATGAGGTGATAGGCGCAATAAGTGCTTAAAAGTAGTAAATTTCATTTTTGGTTAACACCCTTTTTCGAATCTATCTTATCAAAGTCGACACTTATTTATTTGTGGATGTTTGTATGAATGAATTTTTATCAAAGTTTGTTAGGTTTTCTTGTTTCACATAGCAGTGCTGAGTCCAGTGAAAGGTCTTCGTTTTGGCTATCACGAAAAACATGAACTCATCCAATTGAAAATCCACCGTGTGCTGGGTAGATTGCAAAGGAGAAATAGCCTGAACTTGTACTTTCCGAACAATAGCATCTATAAAGTTCTTGGTCTACTGACAGGTTCTAAAACTCAAGAAGCTTTTGGTGCAAAATGCTGCAATGAAACTTCACAAAGCAATTCTTACGCACCATGGCAGTTCAACCAGGTCACATACCATACTCGTTCATGCATATCATATTATAATGACGTAAGGTTATTTTAAAACCTTGGTTTCCGGAAAGGACGAAACTTGAGAATGAAAAATATTGGAAAATGTGAAAGCGGTACAGCAACTGCGCTTTAAAAGTTGAATAGGTTAAAGATTAACATGTGGTCGAATATCATTGTGGCAGAATTAGTGGTGCGATACTGACGAGCCCAGCCTCATGGGCGAAACACGGTGTCTATCGCTGTCAATTCTTGCTACAAATCGGCTGCCGAGAAACATATCGTTGATTGGAAAGTCTGAATGGCTTGCGTGGAAGCTACACCGTTATGGTTAGCGAATCGCAGCTGCTCGCTGTACTAGCGAGTGCTCAGCCTTGTGCTGATAGCCGGGAAGAACGCCCCTCTCTTCACATGTCCTCTGCCCTGGCGCCTGCTGGTTTTGTTTGCGGACGGGTCATGTAACGTTTTCGATCCACACTCTCCCTCCACAGGTACCTCGACTCCCCAGCCTGGCCCCCGCGACCTAAGCTGGTGGACTTACCCCTCCGGGTGCATCGTCACCCCTAAATCACGCCGCTCCCCGCCGCCGCGGGGTGTGGCAGGCCGGTTTTCTAAAGTCTTCGACCTGGCTATGTTTGTTTGTGCTCTCTCGCCGTGTCAATTATTTGTACCCGTGCGCTGTTGATGCAAATAAAAGAGTTTAACACTAGTGGTGCGATACTGACGAGCCCAGCCTCATGGGCGAAACACGGTGTCTATCGCTGTCAATTCTTGCTACAAATCGGCTGCCGAGAAACATGACTCTCAGCCTCTTAGCTTTTCTTAAGTTTTACTTTTGCTGTCTCCAAAAAGCCGGTTTGTATCCTCTTTCTATGTTACTTTGCCAAGCTAACATATTGTTTGCTGAGAGCAGGGCCGTTGAGAGGATAACTTGGCACGGTACCAATGAGACCCTTGGCTCCTAAGTCATTACACTTTTAAAGAAAACGCGATGTATTTAAAGAATACAACCTCCCGGACCCTGTAGAAGAGATCCAGGTTCAGTAGTACATCTTGGACGCCCTTGTCAACGCCACTGACTGAAAATCAAGCACAAACCTTTATGCTAAGTTTCTTCGTTTCTGGTAGTAGGCACTGAGGGTGTATGCTTTTACCACTCCAAGTTGGTACGCTATGGAACCTTTTAAAACGCCTGAAAATACAGTAGGCTACCCGATCGGATAATTTTCTGTCTTGTTTGATTGCATCATAATTTAGTTTCGTAGAAATACAATAAGCAAACAAAAACATTTATCAAAGATGACAAACTATGGTTTTGCCATTTCTTCGCAGTTTCGAGTGCAAAATACTGTATAATTAAAATAATTCAACACATGTTTTTTTCCGAAATTGTTCTACAGATCAACGAAAACTTCAATTCGGTAGAATGAGGCATCGGTAGAGTTTAGTTCAGCTTCCGTTTGTTTGTGATGACATCATTCTTTGTAAGATCACAAATCCCGCAGGAATGACAACAACAGAGTGAGAATATCGATATCTCCCTTTATCTTCCCGCTGTTTGTCTCGTGAACAACTTCGTCAATTAGTCATTCGTGTTGGGCAGTCAAACGGATGACTAACAGTTAGGTATGTGATCTGATCATCAGAAACTGTTTTGTTTAGATTGAAAATTACTGCTAAACAATTTACGGAGCCGAAGAATTACGAAATAATGTTACGTAAACAGATTGGTTGGTTTCAAAGAAAAAAATAAATAAAAATTTTGTTTTTGGCTTCAAGAAATGACAGACCCACAGCCTACCGCAGGGGCGCATCCAGCCAGTAGCCTATCCTTACCCAAAGGAACGATTTCGACCAAACACAATGGTCTACATTAATTCGGCCTTGAAAATACACTGTAAATAAAGTTACTCTTTTGCGTTTTAGGGGAGGAGCGATTCCCACTCCCTGGATCCACCACTGACCTATCAATAACTTGCATCGCTCCACCTCGATAGCTCAGTTGGTTAACGCGTGACTTCGTGACGGTATGGGACGGGATGGAATAGAATGGAAAGCGTTTTTTTCATCTTCCATCCTGAGATTTTTTCCTTGCCATCATAAAAATCTTCCATTCCATCTCCAAAATTTCTACATCTTCCATTCCATCTTCCATCTGCAAATTTTGTAGCTAAACTTCAGGTAAATATTTTACAGCAACATTTTTCTGAGGATTACGTAGCTTACCATTTGGTGCTAGAAGTTAGTTTGCAACTACCTGAAGAATCCAGGGCTGTGGAGTGGGGAAAAATTATACGACTCCAACTTCTCCGGTTATATCTGAACAACGCCGCCTCCTGACACGGTAAAATGCCGCCGACTGCACGACTCCGACTGCACAGCCCTGAAAGAAGGTATGGTCTTGTTGAGGCGGTTTCAACACTTGTTGTGCAAGGAGTACAGCGAAGTAGAATGCGTTGGAGTGGCTGACATTCGTGTTTTGTCAATTTACGTAAAACATCAGAGGTATAGATATAGGCTACATATTACGTAGAGAATTGTTTGTTTTTTCGATGCTTGCAGGTGTATTGTCAACAAATTTTGCTGGCTGAAGTAGCGTAAGAGCGGGTGCTTTTTTGTTTTCTTTTTGTGGTGATTTCTGTCCGGTGTGTGTTATGCAAGCTTACTTGCTCTTCTATTGGTTAAGTTTCATTTAAAGTCGGAGAAAACTCTGACTTAGAAAACCTTCTGCTTTATTTCGGTGACTCCACGATGTTGCTTCCATATGGATAAAAGTTATGTATCTGATGACGGTGCAAACTTAATGATGGAATTGAGATGGAATGATGAAAGATTGCCTTCCATCTTATCATCCAAATTTTCCATCCCAAAATGTGTCTTCCATTTCATTCCACCTTTCATTCCATCTTTCATTTTATTCCATCAGATCCCATTCCCTGTTTCGTATAGGAAGAAGCTTCAAGATCGTGGCGCTGGTTCGACTCTCGGGGTGTGCGCTTGGGCAACGCGTTCTTTGGAGTGCTCTCCATTTAGTGATACCTAGTGGGTGAAATAATTCCCCGGCAAAACTTCTACTTGTTGTGTCAATCTCGGTAACCGGCTCTGCGTCAAAAGCCTCTACAAATATGCGAAACTACCAGGAGTAACCTATCAATGGATTTGTTAGTCCGAGGATAAAGATTCAAAACCAAACCAACCAATCATCACACTAACTGTAGCCTAGGTGCTGGCATTTATGCAATAATGCAATCTTCCGACATCATTTATTTATGTGTAAAATAATGATTTCCCTTAAGCAACAACGTAACAAAAATTGTTTTATTCTCACACAATAAAACAATGAAATCCTTACTAAGAAACTTAATTCAAAATCAAACTCAACTGGGAGTTTGGGACTAGAAATTTTGCTTTGAACAGCTCGTGGCAAGTCACATGTGCGCCATGACTTAACATCTTGCTGTCTGTGATCACAGAAACAAGATTTTGAAAAAAGAATGTTTCACGCTCTAATCGAGTAATCGCTTTGGGCTTTTTGAAATTTGAATAGTGTTCACCTAGGTTTTGATTGAAAAGTTTTTACAATACAATTTAAAGATATCTAATCCAATAGTCTACCATTGCAACTGCGAGATTTTCTTTTGTCTCTAGGACTCTAGCTTGTTTAGAGCAAAGGAGAATTTGTTTTTGCAATTTCGCTAAAATAGAAACAGATAATGCAATTCATGTTACCTTTTGGCCGAATTTAATGTATGGCCGGCAAACTCTATGATTCAAATATAAAAAAATAGATCTAAGGTGGTCCGATTACACTCTCAACTAACAAAAGTAACTGCATTTGTTTCGTTTCAACCTCTAGCGACGTTAAAACAATTTGAAAAAACATATTTTGCCCACTCCTACACTAAGATAGTCGTTGATT
The DNA here is from genome assembly GCF_918807975.1 of Aplidium turbinatum. Classification (NCBI taxonomy): domain Eukaryota; kingdom Metazoa; phylum Chordata; class Ascidiacea; order Aplousobranchia; family Polyclinidae; genus Aplidium; species Aplidium turbinatum. The sequence goes on from NC_137477.1 coordinate 6,059,443, forward strand.
CATCGCTCACACAACACCAACGCAATTAACTATTGAAGAAAAAATCTTTGATTATGGGGCAATCGAAATAAAAGCATTCTTATGATGTCCATCGTGAATGACTGGAAAGCACCAACAAAAAGGTCTGTGACTGTTGAGGAAGTAATTTGTGACAATTCTCCTGCGTCAGCTGTGTGATGGCGATCAACGGGAAAAAGGCTGTCATTACATGGCCGAGGGGTGAGACCTCTGACATTGCGTTCGAAAGGGAGCTGGATCGATACCCCTCAAAAGCATGCGACTTTAGCAGGACACTGGATGAATTACTTGAAGGAGAAAACGAAGATTAGCTTTGTTTGCGTTTTAGTCTACTTAATCTAAATCTTCAACTACCTGGATACGACAAAAAAACAACAAATACGCAAGGAACTGTTTTCAATTTGTAATGTATTCAATTTTTTTGCAAATTTTGCATACAGATTTACTATTCTTTCGTCTTCTAATGAGCTTTTGCGGCGGAGGCCTACACTTTTATTGTCTAATGTTGGCGATATTTGCCTAGTCTTTGGTTTGATTATCAAGGGCAGGCAAACGTTCTGCCCCATCTAGTAGACAAGGATGCTACAATCGTTGATGGTGTGGTTTGTTTCTAAGCGTCACACTCGCTCAAAGAAGGCCCTAACCGCTGATTCCCCATTTGGGCCCAGTTGAGCGAAAAACCTCAGCACACCTTGCGTTTGATGCGTTTAGAAAATCAAATCTAGTACTTTCAAGAAAGAATACGACCTGCGTGACTGGGATTTGAAAGCATTTGCTCGAAGTTCGAAGGGATGTCAGTTCGACACATATCAAAGACTTGTGGTTGGGTCTTGGCCAGGGACTTGGTCTTGCGAAGCACTTAGCCTTATAACAACTTTGAAGGAGGACATGGAAGTTGCTTCTTTTAAGTCTCGTTGGTATTGTTTTGAATTCGTACCCATGGGGTATTAACCTGAATACAACGAAGAGAAAGTTGCTGTTGCAGCATTTTGTCGTAACATTTTCCTGCAATGACACTTGGAGTAGATAAAAAATTTGAAAAGAGTTTCTGGAACTGTTAGATGTGAGATGTAAACCATTGTGTTCACGCGTTACACCTTCTCTTCAAGATCGTCCTACATTTTTTCAGGTTTTCAAAAATGATTTTGACTAAGGTCATGTTCTGACACAATGCAAAAAAGCAAAATTGCAACTTTCATCTCTTTATGATAATGCTCGATTTCATAATCACACTACAACATCGCATAATTTGATCTTTGTTTAAATAAAATATTTAATGAAAACGATGCATGTTTGTAGCCTGCAGGGTGTTTAGATGGTCGTCACCCAATCAACAAAAGCTATCTATGTTTAGTGATGTTCAAACGACGTAAAATACAACTTTTAGTTGCTGAATGGGTGCTGTTCTAATTTTTAAACTTACAACAAGGCACGTCAATGTAAAGTATTACATGAGTGACTTTCTGAACACTCCACATGCGTTACGTGGTGGTTTGCAACGATTTTCGTTTTGTAGAAATGTTACAGTTCTGTGAAAGGTTTAATTTGAAACGAACAAAAACAGAATTTAGACAAATAAATTGTAATGTTTTACTTTAAAAAACTTAAAAATATTTTTTTTTGAGCACTTCCAACTTTCCTCTTCGTCGTATGAGCTGTCTTCTTCCGGACTATATGTTTGGGCACGAGGTCATCAGCCACTCGACAGTCTCGTCATCCAGGGCCTTCAGTCCAAGCGTTCCATGTGGTGATTGGTGTATTGGACAGTCATGGACGACATGGTTTACTGTCTGGTCTGTGGCTCCACACTCGTATCCCGGTGAGGGAGCCAGGCCCCATCTGCACATGTCTGAGCGAAAGCGACCAAACTTTGAATAATTTGGTACATCTACTGAAAGCATGGCACAAGATCAAACACACCTTGAAATTTTGAAAGGTATCTGATTAATGAGATTAACGTTTGTTTCGTTTTCGTTTCAAGTGCGAAATACAAATGCAGATTGGAAAGCAAAACGAAATCCTTTTTTATAAATTAAAATCTATATATAATAAACAGTTGCTTCAATAGCGCTTTTTTCACTAAGAAACGCCATTAGAAACCAAATAGCAAAGGAATTGAGTGTTTAAAACTAAGTGTTTATATCTTGAAAAAAAATTACGACATACAATTGCATTGTAGACCTAACGGAAGCACCGCAGTTCTACATCACGGTTTTTATGGGTTTTTTTTAACAATGGCAACACTGGGTCTGGGTCACTATTCTTAATAGCGTTGGCATGTCCAGAGGGTATTTCTTAACCGGGGATTAATTTGCAAGTCTGGATCTGGAAGAAAATGATACGCATTCTGTGGAATTTTAATCATATATAATGCGTTGACAGTCATTGCGGACTCTTTTTTCAGGTCGAACTTTTTCACTATGATAGTACCTCCTTTGAAAAACAATCTTTGCACTTTCCCCTATGTGCAGATAACATCTTGTTCCATTTCTAGAGGTGTGTCGTGTTAGGGGTGGCAGGTCTCATTGTTGCCAGACCAAAATTTGTCTCTCAACGACCTTGGTAGTTCCATTTTGATTTATTCGTTCAAGCGAATCATACGTCAGCTCCGCAGAATGTATTTGATGACCAAACAATTGCAGAACTGTTTTGATGATAAGTACTTATCGGTCACATAGCTTAAGAAGAAAGAAAAAAAGATTAACAGTTCTAGCGTTGATTCAACGTCCGTAGACATCATTTATACCACATTTGTAAATTCTTGAAAGCCCATGTTTGCATGAATGATTTGTGAGAAAAGTCTGTGATCTTAAAAACACACAAGTCGTCTATCTGCATTAGCCGATAAAAAAGCAAACCAGATCTGGCTTATCTCAAGCTCTCAACAAACAGCTCTGGTAGAACAAGCCAGTTTTGTACACTACAGTTGCATCAATGGCATGAAACGTGGAAGTATTCTGGATTTACATTCAGCCTTGTGCTGTGTTCTTCAATAAATTTCATTTTTTTATTCTTGCTTGTGTCGTGCTTAGTCCAGTCTTAGGCTTTCACCAGCCATTATATGTCTTTTTGCATTGAATTAACTTCTGCAGACGATGAATCAATTTAAAAATGACTGACCAGCAGGAAAAGTATTCAGCCGTTTACAGATGTTAAATCAATCTAAGAGAGCTTGATTTTCTGACTGGAGATTTTTTACATTTGTTTTTATTGATTTTACTGTTACGAACAAATTTTAGGTCATGGGATAAAAATAAGACAAAAAATATTTGTGAGCGCTGAATGGGCTATTGCCAAGCGACGGATGTGGCTTGCAATTGCATTTCCTGTTCAATTATTATTTCATTTCGAAAGGCAATGGAACAGAGCAACTGTGCCACTGCCAGTCGAAGACCGAGACTGGTCCTTCAATAAATGGAAAAAAATAATCGTAGTTTTCTATTTTTGTCATTTTTGCGCAAAGTCATGCACATGCGGGGAATCCCCTTTGAAGCTTCTATGGCGTAGAATGCATAATTTTTTATGAACATCAGAAAGAAAAAATAGAGACCTAACCTACTGCCATTGTTGTCGTTATTTTCTGCTAAATTTTGTATAGACTGCTACGTCTATTCTACAATGCTGAAAACCAATTAGTTGCTAACCCTAATTCAATGGCAATGGCTGGATTGTATTTCACGTAGAAAAATAGGTTCCCTGCGCAAAACCTAGAGATGCACTTTAATTGAATAGCAATGAGATTTGATTAATTGGCGCAGCATCTGTTTTTCTTAGTGTTCCGGTGCGTCATAGTACCAAAAATACACGCTTTGGCGCAATCTGTCGTTTCATGTCAAAAACTTGAAGGCAAATCAAGAATAATATAATTATTTGAAAGCAAATGAATATATTACAACAATGGCTAAGTGATTTGTGAAAAGCTACTAAATTGTTCGACCGCTCACGAACACAAGCAGGCTTTCGTTGTTTGTGTTTTGGAAATAATGCACCATTGATCCGTTGTGCATTGTCCAGAAATCCACGTCCAATACCAGCCAATAAAAAGAAGTAACTACAAACTACAGTAAGCCACTGTAGTTAGAAGTCAATCAATGATATTTTTGATATTAACATATGATATGAATATGTTATGGGCCAGACTGTGGAGTCAGAGTCGAAAGAATTTTAGCGTGTTCGGAGTCGGAGTTTAAAAAAAAGGCCGACTCCGACTTCGGCTTGACATAAACGATAAACAATAAAACTTTGTTTGCATCCTTTTTTCGAGATATAGTTTCTTTTTTTTCCGTATTGAGTTCTACAACTTCACCAGAAAATAGAAGTGTTTGTTCTTATTAGTTTTTATGAAAGTCGCCGCTTCAATTTCGATCACAACTTAAAGTAAAATTAAATTTTAAAAAGTTGAAAAAGGACAAAAATTTGAAAAAATCTGGCAACTCTTCAAAGTCTGGCAACACTGAAGTCAGAGTCGGCCACTTATAAACAGAGGAGTCGGAGTCGTACATTTTTCGCCCGACTCCGAAGCCCTGGATGTGAGCTGTTGTTCGGCTTTTACTCGTGTTTCGAACAGTATAAAATACACTTTTGTGAGTTCGTATACTTCATGAGTCCAAAATTCGTAAACTTAGTCCTTTCAGTGTTCGAATAACACTGAGTATTCTTTTCCCCTGGGCAGCTTCCAGTTTTTAAGTGAAAAATTGATTTGTATTATAGAATTTAAATACTTCGAGAAGGTTTTTCATAGTTTTTAAGCTTCTGAAGAGAGTCAGACATAAAGAACTGCAGCTTTGAGCTAAGAAAAACCTTCCTTTCACAATATTTTATAAGTGACTGTATTATGCTCCACAAGTGTTGTCGGAGCCAACATTTAAGTGAAAACATGTAGCATTTGTTCACGGACCAGAGATTCTTACAAGACCTGGTCGTAGATATCCTGCAATAGAACAAATAGACAGCATGACAAACGTTGATATTGTAAGTGGTAAAGTTTAAACGGAGTAAACTGAAGGAAAACAGATGCACATTATCTGCTCGTTAGCTCAGTGGTTAAGTGCCCGACTCAAGATCAAGTGGCACTGGTTCGGTTTTCGGGTTGTACGTTTGAGCAACACATTCTAAGGACTGCTCTCCATTCAACAATCCATAGATGGAATAGTTCACCGGCAACAAGACTTCAACAAACGGAAACTTTACTCAGCCAATCTCAGTAACCGGCCCTGCGTCAAAACCCTCTACAAGTAGACTATGCAAAATTGCAAGGAATAATCTGTCAAAGGCTTTGTCAGTCCGAAAATAAAGATTCAAACCAACCAACCAGAGATCGTTGATGTGTGTGTCCATTTTTAATCTCGTGTTGTCATCGTTGCCGAAGGTGGTTGAGTCTGCTTCAAAGTGCCGCGATTGCTACCATAGACTTTCTCCAGGCCGAATTGTTAAGAGCATACCCCTTCGTCAAGCGGATTTTGTTGCTTGTTGCTTTTCTCCTGGACGTTTATCGTATCCAGGCTTAAGTCCGGTGGTTGAAGACAGATTAAGTACACTGGAAGACAAGAAAGCCAATCTTCGTGACGACCTTCAGGCATGCCTTTAAGTGCCTTCCAGAGACACAGCCGCATGCCCTTGAGCGGTATCGAACCGGCGCCTTTTCGAGCGTAGAAACAGGGCTCTCACCACTCAATAATAATAATAGCAAAAAGAGTAATAAATAAATAAGTAGGCAATAGAACCTTAATAATAGTAAGCTCAATAAAGCTACAAGTCTCTCTGATTTTTCAAACATTGGCAACTCTACAACTGCAGCAGCTATAATTAAACTTTGGTTGGTCAAATAACTAACGATCTGTACATACGTTGGCTTCTATCAGTGCCGGTCTTAGAGTATTTCGGGCCCTCTGCAGAATATGCTTTGTGGGCCCCAATGAGAATGATCTATTTCAGTAGCGTAGCTAGGTATTTTGAAAGGGGAGGGGGAGGGTTTTGACGGCCGGCGGGCGAAGCCTGACTGCGTGTTTTCCGAAAGCGACACCCAGCGGCAGGGGGTCTGAGGGCGCTCCCCCAGAAAACTTTAAAAAATTGCTTTGAATTTGGTGCATTCTGAGAGTATTTTCAACAAAAATTTGGGTATGAATAAACTTTTTCTGTAACGGCGCGACAATCTCAGCACTTGCCTCACCCCAAAGCCGCAACTTACTTCAAGGATACCGGTACTTGCTTGTGAATCGAATTGAAGTTTTTCCATTGCAAATGACAAAAATTACTGCATTTTATGAGTAAATTGCGGGCGCCCTAATTTGCGGGCCCTGTGCGATCGCACGGTTTGCACACCACAAAGACCGGCACTGCTTTAATGCTTCTATCGTTTCATTAATTTCAACAAAATTTGATGGTTTAAGAAGTATAAACTAATATGTGGAATTTTACAAATTGTAAGATTAAAAATTGTCTCCTTACAATATTCGGACACTACAGTTTCCGTTTGCCGAGTATAGGTCTCACTAACTTTTCTTTTGCTTAGTTTGCATTTCGTGCACCGCCACCACCACAACATTGCAAGGCTGGTTTGAACCGAAAAAATGTCACTATGATAATGAAGTTTGTTAATGACATTGATAGTGTCCTGAGAAAGTAAATGTATGAATAGAAGTTGGCCCACCGAGAGCAGTGGCAGATTCAGGGGGAGGGGGGGTCGATTGGGAAGATCGACCCTTAAAACTCAGAAAAGTAACTTTATTCACGGTGTATTTGCAAGGTCGCATAAAAGTAGACTTACACATCATTGTGTTTTGTTGACATTTACCCCTCTACCCCTTAAAGTAACTTGCTGGATTCGCTCCTAAAGTCTAACAAATCCCCTATCAGGCAAGTAATGCATAGAAATGGAAAGGGGCTCTTTCATTTTTACTTTGTGTCAAAAACAAGGTATCTTCGTCTAAAAATGGCTTGTACGTCTATTTTGTGTACGTTTGCCTTTCAAGCAATATCATTACAGTACTTATAATAATAATATAATATAAGCCTTGTTTCCGAACGCAACAAACAGTTTACTAGCCTCATTTTTTAATCAAAAATCGATTTCGCTATCACAGCATCCTCAGTATGAGCATGTCAAGAAACATTATTTATGACGTAGGCTATAGCTAACACTAACAGACGTATCCAGTTTAAAAATTGCTCATCTGGGATCGTAAAAGAATAGATAAAAGGTCCCAAAGGTTCAAACAAAGAGTTTCAAGACAGTTCACTTTCAAGAGAAATATTCACAGATATGAATATCCCATTGTATCCGATAACTTACAACTTTATAACAACATAACTACGCACTCCTAACGAGTATCACCAGCTGATTGTAGTTTCTGAATATATTTTTTATCTTTTAACTTCTTAGAAAATATAAACAAGCTAGTATCGTGCTATTTTTGAAAACTGCTAATTGAAGTCACACTTCAGGTAACATAGGTCCAAGGGAATTTTGTGTTTTGGAATCTAATAGAAATATATTTTTAACTTTCAACAGCTAAGTAAAAAATTTTGAATATTGACTTTGTGTGTTTGGATTCTACAGTAGGCCTATTTGTTCTAAGTTTCGTTTTATTCAATTTAGAAATTCACAGTCAAAGAAAGAAAGATTTATCTGAAGAAAACTGTTATTTACTACAAGTATAGGCTCTGACCTATCCAAATCTATAGGCCTATGTAAAATCATGCTACGTAATTTAACATTTTACCCATTTGTGAAATACAACACGCTTTGAAATAACACAGCATTGCTTTTCCAGCCATGAAAAATTGTCTAACAGAAAGCATTTTTATAATCCTTTTCAGCCGAAAAAGTAGTCACCACTCACCAGCGGTTATCAAATATAATGTCTTGAATTGGTTTCCTTATGCCTGAGGGGAGTGGCTTTTTTGCAATTAGGTTGACAGAACAAAATGTCCGCGATGTTATCATTTCTTCGTTATATCTTCTGATTAAGTGTGGCGGTTCAATACTATGAGAGGTTTGCCACAACCAGCAACTCTTTCCCAGCTAGAAAAAGTAACTAGCTAAGTTTGCAATAAGGTCAATGCATTCTGTGTTTGTTGTTGCCCGTAAAGCTTCTGCAAGCCTATTGATGTTGATTCGCCGGTGGTTAACTTCATCAGTTTTCCTTGAACCCCTGCTGGATACATAATCAGATTCAGCGGCTTTGTTTGGGGCAAAATAAATTTTATGGTTTGTAAATCTAGTTGGCCGATAGCCTACTTCTGGTCTTTAATGGGCGAACTATCAACCAATACTAGTAGCGTTGACAGTGAAGTCCAAGCGGTACTTGTAGATGAATTTAGGGGCCTTAACCTTTCCATGAGGTTCAGGAGTTTGAAGAAACTACCGCGCATTATTTGGATGCAGTGCATTTCTGTTAGAAGTGCCTTGATTTAAGGCCCATTTGTACCGAGCCCAAACTATTCTCTCTCAATAGGTCCTGCTTCAGCTTGCTGACTACAGCTGCTGCTGAGATTCAAGCTCAGTTACAGAACCTCACTGTTCATCCTCTGTGCCCATGTAGCCTAAGTCAAATTGGTTGCCATGTGTTCAACAAAAACTACAAAGTGCCAATTTTCTGCCGAGTGGGAAGGGTATTCTTTCATTCACCGTGTTTGTCATTGTCAGAAATTAAAATAGTGAAACTACTTCTTTTTGCTTGTATGTCAAAGTTCCATCTGGTGTTTATTTTTACGTTTTCTACGAGGGATCACTTTTTCAACCATTCCTTTTACGGGAACGCCCAAAAAGAACGACAAATATAACCTTTGCTTTAACTTGACATTTTATCTTGTCTTTTTGTTCTCAGCGAGACTTGTTAGACTAAGAGTACACATTGCAAAACAAACTGAAAGTCAACAATGGCCAAGTGGAATGAGATACTTGCACTGCACGACCGAATTGTACCTTCTCAAACTTACACAGCTTTGAATTTGACAAAAGAAATAGCGCCGTGGTCTTCAAAGTTCTTACGCTTCAACATTTTAAAGTCAAATTTTTGTTCCTCTAGTCTCTCGACTTTTCAACAAAGTTGAATATAACAAAAATTTAAGAAAATAAAACAAAACCGGGAAAGAAGTATTCAAAACTTGAATGAGTTGTAAATGACAAGTCAATGTTATTTAGAACTCAAGTGCACTCGAAACTATAGCTTATTCCATGTCAAGCAAAGAATACATTCGGGCACCATTGCGATTAATTTCACACACTGTTTTGAGCCTATGGTCTGCTGCAAATACTTTTAAATCCGGCCCTGGTCAAGAAAATTTTCAATGATCCTGCAGGAACAAGATCGAAATCCGATTCAGTAAACATCTCTGAAATGCAAGATTCGAAAATCCCCTTACCCGATAATTTTGAAGTTTTTGATTTTGTGGTTTTCGAATCTTTATCCTTGGACTGACAAAGCCTTGATAGATTATTCTTGGTAGTTTCGCATACTTGTAGAGGCTCTTGACGCAGGGCCGCTTACCGGAATTGACAGAGTGAATAAAATGTTGTTGCTGTAGAATTTTCCAGCCACTACGTGTCGCTGAATGGAGAGCTATCCTTTTTACAAGGGTTTTACAAGGCCATCCTTTTTACAATTCTACCTTGAGATAAGAATTTAAAAACAATTTTTTTTGGTATGAACATGTCAGACCTAATCAACACAATTATGAATACATAACAGACTAACGTAATTTTAATTCAGGTGGTCTGGATGCAATTTTATTTTTCATTGCTGGCGCGAACATGAAGAGAACGACAAAGTAAATATGCGAATTCGATATTACCAAACGAAAAAGATTGCAAAACGAAAAAGTTTAACATATGCATCGAAGAAACAGGGTTTGAAAATTAATATTTTAACTTGTATTGCCACCAACCTATATGTTAGGAGAAGTTGCGTGCAACGGACAAAAGAGCAGTTCATCCCACAAAAAATATTTAATTTCTATACCCACAGGGGACTTCAAGGCAAACTTTAAGAACCCCTGACAGCGGATTGTTTGTTTTTTTAATACGCTGAAGAAGCAGTTATAGCCTACTAAGGGTCAATGATTTACTGGTAAGTTATTACAATTCATGAGCAGAAGGATGTTAGTGTTTGTTTTCAGGATTGTAGCCTTTATGACACTTTCAATGGGAGGGCGCAAAATGTGATTTCAACATAAACCCAAGAGGCCTACTCAGGGCAAAGGGTGTTGTAATTGACAAAGTGTAGACCTAAGTATGGGAAAACTTCCCAATGGCAATATAAATGTTAAAACTGCCTTGAGGGTTAAGCTCTTCTTTGCTTTGTTGTCTGAAAGTTGAAGTGCTGAGCGATTGCCTACGTTCAAGCTGATAAAGTCAACAACACGCAGTCCACATGTAGAGCATGTGTGTACTGGCTTTCTTATAAACCGCAAACAATTTTGTGTCGTTTGTAGAAGAACCACAGTATCAATCACACCAGTGGAGGATCTAGGGAGGGGGTGGCGATTTGAGCGACCGCCCCACCTGAGGCACAGAAAAATAAGTGTATTTAGTAGCCTTGACAGAGGGGTTCAGAGAGTATTTTTGGACCAGGAAAGATTTTAGGGGCTCGTAGCCTTTCCAAGGGTTCAGAAATTTGAAGAAACTACCGCGTATTCTTTGGATATAGGTCGTCGGACCAGTCGGCATGCGACAGCTCAGCAAATACTTCAATTCAGCAAATAGGCTACATTTCAGCGACTGTAGAAGTCAGCAAATGAGATTTACTTTCTCAGTTTGAACTTGCTCGGTCATCGCTTGTTAAACTGATTTTGCCGAATTGTGACACGACAAGCTTCGGCTTGTTCAGTCGTACTTGTTCAGTTTCATCATTTTCCAACTTCAGCCACTTGCTGAAATGTTGCTAGTTTAGTTGTCACTTGCTTAACTCCCATTTGCTCAGCTGACAACTGCTGATTTGTAGGAGACTCATTTTTGAACCCGAGATGATTTTAGGGGCCCGTACATAGTCTTTCCGAAATGTACGAAAATTTGAACCAACTACCGCGTACCGTATTCTTTGAATGATGAATGAAATGATCTTTGAATATAGTGCATGTTGTCTAGAAGTGTCTTGATTTGGGCCCGAGGATCTCATCCAATGGATCGAGATCTCATCCGATCTTGGTACTGGGCCCAAAATATATTCTCAGCGGTCCTGACTGCATCCACAGAGTATTAGTAAGGTCGGATTAATTAATGTAGACATGCGTTTTGTTAAAATCGCCCTCCCCCACGAAGAGTACTTGCTGGACCGGTCCCCGAGGCCGAATCATAAACTATTCAGTTCTTAAAATGTCTAATTATGGTTGAATGTAATGAGTAGATTACGCAAAACAAAAATTTAACTTCAAACCGAGCGTTCATTCTGATCAACTTCCCAACAGAGCACACACGTCATACGTCATTTCCTTTATTGCTGCTTGTCGGCGGTTGAAGTTCAAAATAGCATTTGGAGATGTGTCATAGCCGGTTAGCGCCAGCAAACCGAAACTATTTGAACTAAAACATAGTTTTTGGTTTCAACCTGCACATGATATTGTATTATGGTGAACCGTCGCGCAGCAAAATCAGAATCACCAAATGCAGCAGCATAAGCGATGAGTGAGCGGTGCAGTACGATTTATTCTTTGATAATCCGAGAAAACTGAGTTATTAAGTTGTTTCATATCCTACTTTACTCGATTCAAACCAACATGCTTCAGTATAATCGGCACTAGCATTGTACAGTTTAAGTGTCTGTCTTGACTCTTGATGTGCCATTAGAAATTTAAAATGAAACTATGCCGCAACTATTTTAAGTAGCGCCCATTAACCACATGGTTCCAAAGAGGAAATGGCTAGAAAAAGGCGGGAACCTATCACTGACGTCAGTTGAATGAAACTTCTCACTAACTGCAAGGTGCTGGTGAAGTCTTCGTAAGTGCAATGGTTACGTTCTTTTAACGTATTTTCAATAGGCATGATTAAAAGAAACACAACTCATTTATGTTTCGTCGTAAAACGCGAAAAAGGTTTGGAAGGCTGACGATAAATATAAAGCTCCAAAAAGACGATTCTTACAAAAAGAGAAAGAAGTGAGCAAAGAAAGAGCGATGGCGATTCTTCCATTACAACGTGGCAAACTAAAAAAAGAGTATAAAGTGAAGTACACTGTTTCTCTTGCGCATTCTTAATAGCGTGGTCTGGAAATTGCTGTGTTTGGTCCCGATTGAAGCTTGGGTGGAGCTGGCAATGGCTTGATAGGCTTGGTTGCTTTTGTCATTGTGGAATGTAAGGAGCAGCAGCGGCGCTTTACCGCCTTGCCTTTATAAGTAGCATTGCTGATGATGCTTGGCACGACATATCACTGGTGCTGTGTGTTAACGCAGGAAAGCGAACAAATTTTTCTGCACACTCTCATATAGGAAGTCGATGCGTTTTTGTAGGCACGCTTTTAGGCTGACATTCTTGATTTACTGCAGGGTTTGGGCAGTGATATGAGAGAATATAGTGAGCATTGTACTTCCTTGCTGCGCCAACTTTGTTGGCCTTTAGAATGAACAGTTATTGCTTGAAATCGTTTAGTCTTCAGTTTACTTTCACGCAAGAACAATTATGCCGCTTTGTTGCTGAGCCTGAGCGAATAAAACCACACAATGTGATTTGAATGTTCACAATGGGCGTGGTCTTCAGCTGTGCCACATACCCGATTGTCTGACGTCACAGTGGAGGTATACCTTGTTGGATGCTTTGACAACGGTACAACTTCACTGCAACATAAGACCGGGAACCATCATCACATTTCAATTTACAGAAGAAAAAAATCAAAGCAGTGGTATAGGCAAACGTGTCATTTCCACAAGCAAGACATATATTGTAAGCTGTTGACATAGCATTTATATAGGGTTGTTAGTATAGGCTTTGCAGGTATGATGCAAAAGTTAAAGTGTTTCATTAAAAGCTGGAAAATGCTATAAATTTGAACCTGTTACACATTGGCATACTACTCCACGATGCCAAATACAGAAATTAATATGTTGATTGTTAACATGCGTTGACATCACAGTTTCTTCATAGTAGTAGAGTCGTTTGGTGTGCACATCTCATATACAGTGTCTTTGGCACTTAAACCATTGTTTAATAATGTCACCACATTCGTGCACTGCTCTCTAGTGGTCTCCAACCTGTGGGTCGCGACCCCAAGTGGGGTCGCCTTAACTTTTCCTGGGGTCGCCACAACTCACCATGTTCACTTTGTTACCGTTTCAATTCATTACCGAAAAAAAACGATACTTTTTTGTCTTAGTTCGCAACCTTTGCCTGTGTTTTGGAGTACAAGTTGCTACCTCGTTTCACAAATAAACCATTGTGGTGCAATAATCAAAAACGGAATAGTTGCGACAAGAAGGACAGGGCAAAACCATTCTCGATGCTACTTTAGACTAACTTTTTATTATTCAAGGTGACTCCAGAATGAGCGAATAGTTATTTATGCAGGTGTAGTGTGCAGACATTTCATCGACTGTTTACAGTTTGCTTTGCAGCTAGTAATGGTAATTTGTAGCTAGTAAGTATAGCTAAATAGTATACAAAAATGGCAGCAAAAATACCAGAAAAAGATCATATGACAAGGCTTTTTTAAAACTTGGTTTCACTGAATTTAATGGCAGACCAAAGTGCGTAATCTGTCTTAAAGTTTAGCAGGTTTAACGTAATGTATTAAACACAAAACAAAAAATATAACATAATAACTCAAACGTTTTCGACACGTACGTCATAGGCCTACGTGTGTCCTCATCAGGGATTCAATCTGCAATATACATAAATGAAAAATTGTAAGATAAATTTGACTTTGCACTACAACTGTATCGACACTCGAAATTGAAAGGCACCCTTTCAGTCCAGGGTGTCGTTTCAGTTACAGACAGTGCAAATTCAAATATTGGGGAAAACAAAATGGGGTCGCATGTAAATGTTGAAAAGCATTTTCATTTAAATGGGGTCGCTTCTCAAAAAGGTTGGAGACCACTGCATCCGCCAATGATTTTGGTGGCAAGGCAATCCTTGAGGTGGTCTTCATTCTGGATGCTGGATTTCCAGTGTGGGCATCCAGGGCTGCTGAAAGTCAATGTACTGTAGTGTTTAGGCTGTGCGATCGTGTTCTTCACAAATTAAGTTTATAGCTGCAGACGTTTATTTATGTACGATTGTGTGCTATGCCTTGAGAAAACTGATAAACTGTTTAATAAACGACATATTACGCTGTTACTTGGTCATGGCTTACAGCTTTCATAGCCTAGGCCTACTAGATATTAAGCAGACCAGACGAATGAAGAGCTTTTTAGTGTTCAAAGATTTAAGCATAAACACTGGTCGGTCTTTTACTCTTCATCTGATAACTTTCTTTCACAAACTTTTAATATATTTTTTGGTGATTGCCTAAAATCTTGTGAAGTTTTTCCGTATATTCCTATCAATTCCCTGTTGGTTCATCGCAATTCGTAGCTGTTAGTCTGCCACTACGCGGTACTGTATTGGGGTCAAGTAGCTTTTGAGTACTGGTGTAGCGTCTACTTTATAGGTATCAGCGCTCTGCTAAACTTTTATCTGTTTTAAATTTACGAGCATTTTCACTAACACCAGTGTTGCCAGGTAATTTTTCAGATTTCCACAGAAGTGGCGGGAAACACCACAGCACTGAGCTCAAGCCGCAGTATTCTGAGACGCAGTTTGTTCCTATGCTGCGACGTGGTTGGCAATTCAAAAGAGGTAAGACCCGACCTCGTTGTTGTCCTGGGTTCGTTGATGACAAAAAATGAAGATCAAAGTACAGTAGCCTATGCCTATCTGATGCTTTGAGAATGAAAATGCCTTTAGCTTAATTGAAATTTTTCGCTCCATATTATATGCAGAAATTGATGAAGCAGCAGATGTCTCTTCCAACATAATAAAGAAATTATGCTTCGCTAAGCAGATTAAATATTTACTTTTCGTGACGGCAAACCAACACGTCATTTGTGAAATGTTTCATAATACTAGCCTGTAATGTTAGCTTGATTTTCAACGACGGCAATTGTACTGTGTGTTTGATGAAATGTTCAACTAAATACATATCATATCGCTTGCACTAGTTTACGCCTTACGTATATCAGAATTACATGCCATATTTTAGCAACAATAAATTTATTTGTTTATATTTGTCGTTGCTCGTTTCTACCCCAGATTGTCAGTATTTGCTTAGATTGCCCTGAAAGATATTAAAAAGCAAGGCAGTAAAGTCAAGAGAAAAATTTGCGACGTCTCCGACTTATCGGTTTATAACTAATCGACTCCGGACAGGGCAAAATTCCTTCGACTCCGACTTCACAGAGCTGTGGAATCAGGCGAAAAATATACGACTCCAACTCCTCGGTTTTATAACTGGCCGACTTTGGACACGCCAAAATCCCTCCGACTCTATTCCATAGCCATGCTAAAAAGCATCCATCGTGATGTTACCTAATTCTTAAAGGGGACAATCGTATGCATTAGCATTGACTAGGACTAGGGGCAATATTATTCACGTAGGTAAAAATAAAATCAATCGTCTTAAAGGTAACCGTTGAAAGAGCGTACCACACTATCTCATTGTTGTATTAAAACAACTTAATTCGTTTGCCTACTTATTTAAAACCACATTAATAAGGCCAAAATTATTATTAGGCCCACGAAATTCAGTTATAAAACATATCTGAATTATCTCGTGAGCCGCATGTGGCCTGGTGTAACGAGTTTATCTCCTCAGTTTGTCGATGCTTTGCTAGGACTCCACTGAAAAGATACTGGAGAATTAGACAATTGGTTACTGTGTGTCTTTGTTACCTAAGCAGTAAGCAGCCTGGCATCTTATCCGAAGCCGTTTCAACAAGGGTAACCCTGTGTTGGCCGCCCCTGACAAGAACCATCAATGCAAGCAAAGCAAGCCCCCACACGCCGACAACGTGACGATTCAGGTCGTGGTGGTCTGGTCTCACTAAAGACTGATAAATAAATGATGATCAGCACTTCCTAGCAGGCAAACATGGTCCTTCTTACATTGATTCAACGTCTGCAGACGTCTGCAGGCCTGGAATCAATGCAAAAAGGGTCAGTTTTTCTAGCTAGGTATCAGGCTAATTGCTGGATGTTGTTACTAATCTTGTGAGTCAATGAGTCTAGTGATAACTCACTAGTGGCGAATGCACTGGCGGTTAAACAAAACTTTTGAGAGTGACATCTTAAAATGTTGCATTTTTGTTGCTTGTTACTTTTATACGATTTTATTTGTACT
The DNA here is from genome assembly GCF_918807975.1 of Aplidium turbinatum. Taxonomy (NCBI): domain Eukaryota; kingdom Metazoa; phylum Chordata; class Ascidiacea; order Aplousobranchia; family Polyclinidae; genus Aplidium; species Aplidium turbinatum. The sequence continues at coordinate 6,075,771 of NC_137477.1, forward strand.
TTATCGCCGTGGAATGGTGCAGCGGATAAAGCGTTCGCATTCCAAGCATGCAATCCTGGTTTGACTCCCGGCTTAAGCTAATTGTTGAAAAACACGCACACCTCTTATCAGGGAGTAATTCGCAGGTCCGTATGGTGATCTGTTGGCTACTGTAAGCAAGCTCGAGCTTTACTGACTACTTTGTGAAATCTTTGGTGTCATTTGACCAGTGATGTACGCGCATACAAAAAATATTGACGCCGTCAGCGCAAACGCAAACGTTCGAAAAACTATACGCCGCATGCGTCAACGCAACTTGTAAAAAAAGTTGGCGGCGTCAGCGTTAGCGCATACTCTAGCGCATACTCATTTTGTTTGCTAGGTGCCAAACATTCACACGGTATAAACCACTCGAAACAACACACTTTTCAAGCCACTTCGCGATTTCTCGTTACAAGAAATTATCTTTTTGGCCGGAAGGCACATCTGGCATTGAAAATATAAGTTTTTGCCTTTCGAAGAAGAGCTTAAAATACTTTTCCATGTAGGGCCATGGATTTGTATTATCATGCTCCATTTCACTTGGAGATTAGTATTACCGTAAGTTATTCCCTGAATACAATAGTGTAGTGTAAGAAACTGTAGCATATGCCTATCAAGAAAATTCTAGTATTATACTAACTGTCGCTCCTAGTAATATACTAACTGTCGCTCCCTAAAAATCCATTATAAAAAACACTCTTTTTAAAATAATTCCGTTTGAATAAGACTAATATTGCTTTTAATGCCATAATTCTCTCAGTAAGCTCCATGCTTTTTTCTGATAAGATTTTTAAAAAGTGGGTTAATGGAAGACAAAACTGCCAGACACAAGCAAGTTTAGATTCTCAACCGCACAACTCTTTGTTATTAGCATTCAGGGATAGTTAGCATTACTAGTGTTATTAGCAGTAGGCTACTCAAAAGCCTCTCACAATTGGCCCCTGGATGCATGTTTTGCTAAACTGCTCATCAAGTTACAAAACATATATAATTACATACTTACGCAACAGAATGTATAAATTGTCAAGTAAAAATTACCTTAGCTTGATAGCCTACTGTATGTAGGCCTACACATTACTACGCAGTCTACGCTACATAGCCTAGCCTACAACAAGAATAATCGGCAAAGTAATGTACTACATATAACATACAGAGTACAACATCATGCAAGCAATCACGGTCGGAGACCAAATATTTGAGTTTGTTTAGATACATAGGCTTCACTGCTCATTGCCTGAGAAGTTTCTGATTTGCCCCAAAATGCAAGACTTAACTAATATAAATTAAAGTGCTCACAATTGCTTACAAACGCCTTCAACACTGCTTGCCTAAAAAAAATTCACACTACGAAGCCAAGTCATTGTTTACATTTTACATGGAGCGACATTACCAACCTACCTACTTGCTTGCTTACATTACATTCCTGTTTTGACCCGTAATTTACTAAGTAATTTCTCAGTAGGCCTAAGTTGTTTTAACTAATTCTTTCTTTTTTTCTGCAAGACTTCAGTCTCCACGTGGGACTCTAGCGTCAAAGGCAGTAGTGCGATATACAAACAAACTCCAGCTGACTGAACAATAGATGACACTGTGACACAACACTAGAACAATGGGCAATTGCAAGACGTTAACATTTTGCAGTTTGACAAAAAAAATTGCAAACAACAACTAAGACATTAAAAAGTATGCGTTGACGCTATGCGCTAAAAAACCGCGAAAACTTTACGGCGCATCCTCAAACGCAAACTATCCAAAAAAATGTGGCCGCAAGCGTTAGCGCAAACAAAAAGTCTACGCCGCATGTATGCGGCGTAGAATTTGCGGCGCATACGTACATCTCTGCATTTGACAAGGTATCGCACGCAACCACCGACTCAGAAAAGGACATTTTACAATGCCTAGCCTACTATGTCGCAAAGTGGCAGAATATACATCAGACTTTTAACTGTAAGCGACGTCATAGCCTACCATGTTTACGACGCACTGTCAAAACGAGCTTCTTCAATTGTTAAAATAAAATTGCATTTAGCACCTAGGCTAGTGCAGAATCAGTTACTCCAAACACAAAACCTGTAATGTTCGGACAACAAGTAGGACTCTTTCAAGAGCCCGGCAGTGGTTTGCAATTTAAGAGCTCAATGTTAGTCCTAGGAAGAAGACCAGATTCTCAACAAACAAACAGTAGCAAATTCTTATGGTGTCGGCTCTTTTCGCGGCTTGTAGCAGGGCTCTCACCACAAAAAAGTAGGCTCCTATTTTAAAGTAAAATTTTGTGAATGTAGGACGGAGGCAAGGAAGTCATCATCGTGGCCACTTTTTTAATCGATAAAGTAGGAAATTCTGGCAACAAAAAGTTGGAAAACATTTTTCTAAATCCCTCTGATGTTTATCTAAAGCTTTAAGGCAGGTCACTAGCAAATACGTCATCATGGAAAGGAAATTTAGAAATTGCAAATGAGTGTTTTCAATCGTTCTTCCAATTCTGCCATAGCATCACCATATAAGCCGTCGAAATCTAAGTAGCCTGATCGGCTATAACTCGACGAAATCTTAATCCTCTACCAAGAAAAATTTTGGTGGCACGGTGGCACTATAGCCTTCTTGAAATAACCTATTTCTTTTTAAGTTGGGAACAACGTTTGTATTGATTTTATCGTTTGAACACTGCAATATTGATTTTTGCAGCGTGTCTCGACATGGGTTTCATTCGGCGGGCTATCATTAGAATAACCTATTTATCCGTTTTCAGCAAACATCGTGTTAATACCTTTCATCTGCAAATTTTCAAAACAGATTGTTTCATTTAGGCTACACAGCCAACAGGACAGACTACCATTCTACCAACTTTCTCTAATAAAGCCATTGCGAGTGTGTAGATGTCCACTTATAAAATAAATGTGCCCTTTTTTCAGACTTAAATCGTTTTATAAGCTATTGATAAAATCAACATAAAAATTCATTAACTGTTATTTTGTTGCTGATAAAAGCAGGCTGTGTGAGGTTTCAACAATTAAATTTCGAACTTTTGTAGCCGCATTTTCATCTTTCTTATTTCCAATAACCTAAACATAAAAATTCGGAGCAGTGTTTTTGTTGGAAGTTTTTACATCATTTTAACGTGGAAAGTAACCGCTCACACATCATTGGCCATTTTTTTAAACTATTGCGTGTTTTATTTTTTCTTGCCTTCAATCGCACTACAGTAGTATATAACCTGGTGAAATTTTATTTTGTATGTTATTCGCTCTGAGGATGCGCATTGTCATGGTGCGCGAAACGTCAGTGAAGCAATAAACCATCTTGTTTGTTGTTAATTTTACTTTCAATTTCATCAGATGAACGTAGCAACTAGTGCTAGAAACGGTAGGTGTCTTGTCAAGGCTAGATCTGCTCGAAACGTTTTGACAACTAATTCAGGCTTATTAGCAGGCTATTCAGAACAAGAATATTTCAAAATGTTTTGTAAACCCACAAAGTTGATTGCTTTAATAACTTTTGTTTGACTTACAAAAAGATTCGTCTCAAACAGCTCTCATCAAAACACAGGAATTTGTCTCCACTGAGAGTGGAACCGTGTCTTAGTAAAACGTTTCTACCCGAGTTTCAGACTGTGACCCACAATTTGATGATATGCCTCTTCAACAGTTCTGCAACACGAGTTTCGTGACTAGATTTGGTATGAATTGTGAAATTCTAAGAACACAATCTTTGCACCCGAACTAAATACAACTCAGAACATCCGGCAGTCGATCTGGCAGTGTTTCCATGTCTCATTAATTAAATTGCATCAGTGTAACAATTTTATAGATTTGTCCAACTAAGCAAATTCTCATTTTTGAAGTTGTTGGAATCGCCACACAAAGAGTCAAATCAGCACTTTCCAGAATTATAAACGAGAATTTTGGTTTTAAATTCAATACTGTAGCCCACAGCCAGATCTTTGTCGTATCCAGATCAACACAAAGAGGTTGAAAATTTAGGTTAAGTAGATGGTAAACTAATCTTCATGTCCGCGTTCAGGCTTGCCTTTTGGAGTCCTATCAAGATAACCACATGCTCTTGAGCGGCATCGAACTGACGGTCTGACGCTCTTGCGAGCATTGAACCAGGAATCTCAACTCATCACTCGACTATGCAGTTGACACCATTTTATAGCCGACAAATCATTTGTCTGATCTGCTGTAAAGTCATTAAGGAATGCACGCCACAGTCATTTACGTTGCTGTAAGCCTATAGCAAGAGTTTCTTAGCTTTCAATTCTAAACTTATTGCCTTAAGCGTAAAAAAATTACTTCAAAAATCTAAAGCATGCTTCACGTTTTATGAATGAAAGTGAATAAGTGAACTTTGTGGAATTTAAAATCTAAACCATTGTTTTTAGTCTAAACAGCCCAAATCCGGTCTACGACGAAAAAAGAAACTTCAAAGACTTTTCGATAGTTGGGAATGTTGCTATTTTAGTCGTTTAGGCTAAGTCCGTTATTAAACTTTGTTATTAATCGTAGCCTATGCAAAAAATATTTGGGCCGCTTCATTTTAAAGCAAGGGTCTCAAACACACGGCCCGCAAGGACGTTTTGGTGCGCCCGCAATGCATTTTTAAAATTTCAAATATTTAACAATTAAAATTCACTCTTATTCACTATTCACTTAACAAGATAAAATTCAGTCTAAAATTGCTTAAAAAATCAGAAAATGCCTACCAAGCTTCACCGACTTGCGCTAGCTTACTGTCGCGCAATCTGATTGGTTACATCTCAATCACATTTCTCGTCACTTCTTTTGCCGTTATCACAATATAGCCTACAGTAGAAACCTTGGTCCTTGGTAGCCTACTTGCGGCACTGACCTCTTTAAGAATTTCGTCTTTTTCGAGCAATTTGAAAGTCGGTTGCAAGATTTTTACCTTTCAGGTCCAAATCATTCCGTTTGCACTTTTTTCTTTTCGTTTTTATTGTGTTTTTTATTGCGTTTTTTATTGCGTTTTTACCCCTTTTATTGCGTTTTTACTGCATTATTTAGTTTCTTGAATGAAAATGATTGACACGGCGAGACGAGCACAATTAACACACCCAGGTTATAAGAGACTTCAAAGAACCGGCCTACAACACCCGTGGTGGCGGGGATCGGCGTGTTTTTGGAGTGGCCAGGGCCAGATTTATCAGTAGGCAGAGTAGGCAGTCGCCTGGGGCGACAAATTATTGGGGGCGGCAAAATATACGAATATATTGCATTGATAATACTGTAGGCTACGTGAATATAATAATTCACAACAGATATATTCAGATATATAGCACTTAATAACTATGTTATCACATCACACACATTTATGAACAGCGCAGCAAGTCATGTAGGCTATGGAAAAGCAATAGATGGTAAAAATGTGGTAAAGAGTCTTTCGATTACGAGATGGTCACGACGAAATGATGCTTGCAATGCCTTGTTGCATAGTTATGCGGAAATTTTAGAGGCTCTGGAGACTTTTGAAAATGATCCCATGCAGAAGGCAGCAGCCAGATGTGAATCTCGTGGATTAATTACCAGTTTGCACAAACTGGAGACAGCTTTTTTGACAGTGTTTAGGGCCTATATACTGCAACACTTTTCACGATCGTCAGTGGCACTGCAAGCTGCCGACGCTGACATTGGTCATACAGTATCCCAGTATGATACAATGGGGAGTTTAATAGCCGATATTCGATCAGAAACAGATAAAATTTTCAACAAATTTCAAGATGCGGCAAAGAACCTGCTTCCAGGAGTAGATTATGAAGAGGGACGGCAGAGAAAAATGAAACTTTTACCCGGTGAAACTAGAGACAATGATATCACTGTCACTGTCGATAAGCGAACTAATCACATGAATAATCTCATATTTTTGAGCATTAACTCGTCTTTACTTATTTCTACAGACTTTGAAGAAATTATTGATTTGTTTGCAAGAGAAAAAGCCTGTCGGAAGCGATTTTAAACAATTAGTTTATTATGCAATGACATTCATCGATGTATTCAAATAAACAGTGCAAATAACTTTTTTGTAAGGAATTGAAAATATAAATCGTAGCGCACCATCGAAAAAAATTTATTGGGGGCAGCACTTTTCTTATCTGCCTATAGGGCAGCACTTAGGCTAAATCCGGCCCTGGGAGTGGCGATGCACCCGGGGAGGAGGTCCACCAGCTTAGGTTGCAGGGGCCAGGTTGGGGAGTTGAGGTACCTGTGGAAGGAGAGTGTGGATCGAACACTCTGTAGGATACGTAAGCAAAATAAAAAAAATTGGAACGGGCCAGGGAGATAGGCTTAACTTTCCGCAATGCAAAAAGGTATTGCAGCCGTCGGGCTAATTACAAGTATTCATTTGGTCTTCAGAGCAATTTGAGTTTGAGACCCTTGTCTTGGATACTGTTTTCACCACACATCTTTTTTCATATGCTAATTCTAGTTGTGTAATTCGTGATAGATTGTTGTGCAAATGCCAGCAGGGCTATGTGAGCACCATCTTACCCCCTCCCCCGATATCTACTAGTGGGCGCCTATTTTCTATGATGGCTCTTAAAACTAGGACAAGAAAGCGTTAATCTATGACCTGAAACTCTTCAATGTAGGGAAAAAGTTCACATTCATCATTTCAGCAAAGAGTAAACAACTTTAAGGTTTTTTAGAAAAAAATATCAAATATGCCGACAACTCAGTAGCGGATGTGAAAAACAGTTGGGGAAAGATCAAAGTTTTAACAAACCAAATTTATAAGAAAAATAGACAATGCAAAACTTAATGTCCAAAATAGTAAAGGTGGATAGGGGAATGTGGGGGCTAGCTTCCCGGAAAATTTTGACAAATATAGTCTTGTTTTGGTCACTTTTTAGCCATTTTGTGCGCGATAATGTTTTTTTTTTATCAAGATGCACACTTTGTACGTAACCATTCAAACAATGTCTACAAACGTTGAATAAATGTAAAAACGATCGATTTGATGTCTGGGCACAGGTCGTTTAGTATGTAGCTTACGGTACCCAAATTTATAAAATTAAAAATGGATTTGGGTAGAAAGTTTGGTTTGCTATCTGGGTTATGTAGTTACTTCGAATGGTCGATGCTAGAGCGATGTAAAATCAAGAATTGCACAATCCAAACAAGCTTTCATCAAAATAGCCAAAGTATTGAAAACTAACTCATTCTCTCTAAACACTAGAATAAAAATTTTACATGTGTACATTTGGTCAGTTCTGCTATATGGCTGTGAATCCTGGACTGTATGCCTGCAGATAGAGAAAAAGATCAACAGTGCTGAAATTTGGTTCATTCGAAGAATGATGGGAATTAACTGGATGGATAAGATCACAAACGAAGAAGTGTGGAGACGCTCTGGGTGTAGCCTACTCCTGGCGTCCTCATCACAACCATTAAAAACAGACAAATGACATTTATCGGGCATGTCTACCGCAAACGCGGAATTGAACTTTCGGCAAGGAAGAGGCGACTTCCTGGTCAGTGGCACCGGGGAAATCCATGTTTGGAAATCTTCAAAAATCTTTCAACATGGACAAACCAAGATTTTGTAAACTTAACAAGAACTATGGAATGGACAATAGATCGTTGTGGATATTCACGGTAGCCGACGCCTTATTCAGGCATGGCCGATGATGAGGCTACAAAAGTAAAAATAGGATACTGTTCGCAAATCAATGAAGCATATCACACACTAAAGGGTTTTACGGTTGGCTGGTTTCATTTAACACTTTAAGCAGACAAGATTACCATCCGCTCGCCTTAGTTTTCATTGAATCTTATGTAACATTGCAAAAGTAGTAGAGTAATTTTTTGTAGCTCACCCACATAATGAATTACGGTACTAAAATCAGCGCTGTTTGGTTAAATGAAACATATTCTTATTTTCAATCACAACGAAACTATCAAAACTAAAAAAATTCACAGGTTGTTCTCTCTGGAAAAATAATTGCATTAAAAAAATTGTATCAATGATTTCGAAAATTATTGTGAGAAGTGATATCTAGTCTAGTGCTACTATATTCAAGCTGTAAGCTAATTAAACAATAAATATTCTTTTGATTTGTAGTGGGGTTGATCGGTTTCAGCAGTGGCGTAGCCAAGGGGGGGGGGGGGGGTTTTGGGGGTTACAACCCCCCCCTTTGGCACGCGTATGACGTCACGATATTGAGAATAATGCTTTCAGTCTAAAAAAAACTTGCCTAATTTTAAACAAAATTGCGTTAAAAGAGCGAGTTTTGCCAATACTAAACATTCAAACATCTCAGCCAGGAATTAGCAACAAGAAAACATAGAGACTAAGCTTTATTTCCGAAAAATGCCGAAGAAAACTTGATCTTATCCTTTTGCTATGCTACCGGACAACACCATTTTACAGGAATATTCGTACCCACATTTTTGTTGAAAATGCTCTCAGAATGCACCAAATTCAAAGTAATTTTTTAAAATTTTCTGGGGGAGGTCCCCCACCCCCCGCCGCTAGGTGGTCAAAACCCCCCCTTTCAAAATTCCTGGCTACGCTACTGGGTTTCAGCCAGTCCAATAGGCGTTGAGTGACTGTGCTCAGCTATAGACCTACCTACCGTGACACTTTTTTTCTAACCTGTTTACCCCTTGTAGGCTACAGTAGACCAATGACGATTCTCATCAATTTATATAACGATCTAGGCTACATCCCTCGTGTTAGCCTATATCTAGACAGGTTTATACCACAAACGCAACCAAAGCGGAGTGGAAGTTGAAACTCAATAAACGATTTTTACTGAGAGAGAGAGAGAGAGAGAGAGAGAGAGAGATGTTTGTTTATTTGCCTTTCTAATACGAGTCGAGAAAAAAAAACACATTTACATACAATTGTTTTTCACTGCGCATAAATAGGTTAACCCAGGGCCGTTGAGAGAATAATTTAGTAGCCTAATCCACGGACCCCAAAATAAAACATTTTAAGAAAACAAGCACTATATCCAAAAACACACAGTGGTTCATGGGCCCCTAAAACTATTCCGGGCCCAAAAGTATTCCCAACCAACACTAGAGTTAGCCTATGGTGTTTCAACCTAATGTATTAAGCTAGTCTATGAATTGGAAAATACCATTAGCCTACTTTTTTCAGGCTGACCGGTTCTTCTGGGCAATAACTTATAGCGTAGGCTAGTTATTCTACCAATCCTTGGTGCTTTGGCTTCTCTTAGCCTGGGACAGAGGTGACAATTGTGTTGTCCGTGGTTACCAAGAGGCCGTCATTCAAGCGTCAGCAAATGAGAATCTTGCAGTACGCAAGCTCGGAGTTTGCAAGTAGCGCTGGTTCAAAACGTTCCTCTCTAACACCATCTAGCGAACTGCTAGCTGGCATTCGACCGGAGAAAAAAAATCAGCTGTTTCGTTGTCTGAGCTTCAACCTAGGCATCAAATCGCTTTGAAAAGTACGGCATCATTGAATGCGTTGACAAACATTTCATGTTTCAAAGACAATTACCTACTTCGACGCAGTGTTATGCAAGTTCTGAGGCTAATTTGTAAAATAGGCCGCTGTACAAATACAGCAAAACATTTCGGCAGCAGTAGCCAAGTGGTTAGCGCGTTGGGCTCGCAGTCGAAAGCCTGCATGTTCGACTCTAGCCACCCGCACTTGCTGTTGTTTCTCTGGGCAAGAAACTTTACGATAATTGCCTCTACCCAGTGATCGATTTCGAGTAATGGGTAGTCAGGCCCGTAACTAGCTTGGAGCGCTAGGGGGGGCAATAAGTATTCTAGAAGGGGCCCAGCTTTTACCTTCCGTATCATGTACGAAATCGACGTTTGTACACAATGTGGGTATATTTGCGCAAAAACATTAATCGTAATACATTAGCAAACAGCAGCATGAACTGGTATTATAGAGTGAATTACTTGCTGTAGCTTAAACAGTTATAATGACAACAGCATAGAAATTAAGAAGCAAAATCCTTTTTAAAACATCCGACCATCAACTAGTGATAAACTGGTTAAAAATTGGCATAGAAACCGAAATGAAATTTATTGTTTTGTAGTTGATTCTTTTGTTAGTTAATTCATTGCCTTTCATGAACTTTGAGTTCGTTTTAGTTTATTTACATTTTCCTCTAATGCGCTGCATAAATCACACAAAATATAGGCCTACTAGGCCTATAGGCTACATAGAAAATAGGCGTTGAACTATGATCAAATAGGGCTGCAGCTGCTGCACCTGGCACTCATCGTTTTGTAAATAATTATACAATGCACCTCATTTTTTCTAGTGCAGAATCAATAATCCTCTCTTCAAGATCAATCTTTTAATGACAATAGTGAGAATCTATTTCACACCGTCAGTGAAATGTATCCTCGCCAAAGATAGATTATAGGTCCTTAACAGAAGGCGTGGATGAACTTCACTGAATCTATTAAAAAAAACGTCCACGTCTATTTTCTCAGTCATTTCCTTTTCCAACAGAACCAATTTCGCCTGGAACATAGACCTGCGTGTAGGCTTGTTTATCCGAGATAAGACCGAGAAGCCACTCTCACAAACCGCACTACTGGACCCGAATGATGCCACAGTAGCGGCAAGCTTATATAAGTTACATTCAGGAATGTCAGTCGTTGATAGTACAGTTTATTCAGTATCGGTACTATATTGGAATTCTGGTGTTCTGCAACTTCCACATGATCATGCAGGAACTGTTTTGCGACTTGCAATTCCGCCTCTGATGAAATAGCCTATCTATCTTCACTTTCGTATATAGCCTAGTGGAATGAGCGATTCACGGTCCACAAAGTTTCTATTTTTTCTTGAAAGGGCACGAACAGATGTGTAAAACCATCAATTGGCTGCAAATCTGAGTTTCAAACTGCAAGTATAGAAGCCAGGGCCGGATTTAGCTGATGGGGGGCCCCCGTGCAAAAAATTTTTTCAAGCCTACGACGCGAAAAACCACCTCTACGTCTTCAGTAGCATCAGTCCAGTACTGCACAGCATTTTGCAGAAACTTTAAAGGCCAAAAGGAAAAAATAACACAAAATCACACTTTTTTCCACATAGGGGGCCCTTCAAAAGTCGGGGGGCCCGGGGCAACTGCCCCCTCTAAATCCGGGCCTGATAGAAGCATAGCCTACCTAGAACGCAAATGCCAAGGTGGTTGTCCGGTACTTTAATAACGCTTAGTGGCAGTCAACTGCACAGTATTCTGGAGACTGATCGGCTATCACACTGCTTAATAGCTCAGTTGGAAACTGGTGTAGGCCTACTCTGGATCTTACCAGCAATAAATCTCGAGTCTGTCTGTTTAACACAACATTGGACCAAACTATTATACAATTAAACAACACAAAAAAATAGGGTATAAAACTGAAAAGTTAGCGAACAGAGCTAATTAAAATCATTTTTTCCAGAGGGGGCAAGCATTATTGTAGGGGGGCTTTGCCCCCCTAGTTACGGGCCTGTGGGTAGTACCAAACTTAAGTCATAAGTAGAGTAGACAACCGGAAACATACATTGCCGTCGGCTGCAGCGTGGGTCAGGTGTAAGTCGGAAGGCGTACACCGATGCATAGCGCTCAAGTCCGCTTTCCTGCAATGCAGGATAAAGATAAACAAACAAATGTCGAGTATACAGCATAAATATGATTTTTATTGGTCGATAGCCTACATTTTAAGAGATCATACGTGGTGTTCGTATTCTTTCTCGCCAGCAAACCAGTTATTTTTGCATTGGTTCAACGTTTAAAGGCGTTAAATTACTGTAAGAATTGACTTGCTGGTTGGGATATTCTGTTCTAGGTTAAAAACAAACGAATCTGACCTAACATCACACCTAGTAACAACAAGATCGCGATTTAAGGAATTATCTTTAAAAACGGAATCACATTTCTGGTTGGTCACTGTAATTAGCCTACCTGCACTTTAAAGGACACAAAATGAGTAGAACTGGGCACACCTTCATCATCATCATAATCCATCGTCGGTTTGTTCCCCACTAGTGGGGGTGGCCGATTGTTTCCGCGCAGCAATTGTTTTTATCCCTTTTCTCCTTGAAAATAATAAATAGGAAACATTTCGCATCGAATGTTTCACTTCTCAAATAGCAACTGAAGCTCAAAGGAATCTTTTCCTTAGCGGAACGTCTGCAGACGTTGAATCAATGTAAAAAGTAGCCTACTGACTTGGCCATGGTAAAGAAAAACACCACAAGTAGGGTTGTATAAAAGATCTTCTTTTTTCATTGAAAAAGTTGATCATGACAAATGACTTCTCAAGATCCCAACATTGTTTGAAAACAAAACGGTTTCTTTCGTTGCTTGTAGCAATATTATCGAAATATTACAAGCGTTTGTAACACCACAGATGAAAAATCGTCAATAAATTAACAAGGCACACAGCTACATGTGATGGTATTTGAGGCAAAAAGGTCTTAATTGAAAAGACAATGCCTCATAGGCGTAGGGGGGGATAGTTTTTGGGGGTGCAAAATAATTTTTGCCCAATACAATTAACTGCGCCCAAATATTTTTTGCGACAAAGCACAGACAACCTGATTAAGAATTCTACACTGCTACCAAGTCTGGTAGGCCTAAATATACTGTAAATGTAATTTGTTAACTACCAGTAGCCTATCTTCAAATAATGAAAAAGTACCATAACAGTAGGCTACAAATAACTTAATACAGAAAAACATTTCACACCAATAAGGTAATAATCGGCCTTCATCTGATTCAAATTGTCATAAATAAGGATCCAAAATCTCAACAACTTAAAAAGTTATTTCTGAAAGTTTATAAATTAAACTTGTAGACTATATTTTCAGCTGAGCATTTAGATATTGTAAGATTTGTCTTTAAAGTAGGCCTATCACTTTCAAACTCAATGTTGGCACATCTCAATGAGAACATATTTTTCAAAGAATTTACAAGCATTTAAATATTTTCTGCTCACATTTTTAACAAATCGGTCAGAAATCTCAACACGTTAAGTAACTTTCAAGATCTTAGACACTAAAACAAGCATAGTTTCAGCTTAATAGGCAATGTGCGGACTTGGGAGGCTACACATTCACTGTACTAAGTCTTACTTTAATTTTGATTATTGAAGAAAGAAACTGAAAAGACTACAATTTTCTGTCCAAAGTTTTAGCATATTTGTCCAAATTTCAACAAGTTGAAAAGTTATTTCAAATCTTATGAACTAAACTTGTAGGCTACAATTTTAGTTGAGTATGTTGATATTGGAATTATACGTTTGAAGCATTAGGCCTACGTTCAATATTGGAGCACATTGGATTGGGATACATTTTTCATAAAATTTTTAAACACCTGGATATTTTCTGCTCAAATTTTTCGAACAAATTACACATTTATTTCTTAACTCTCACAACTTAAATCATGCTCAATTTCAGTGGATTTTTTTAAATATTAAAGAATATAATTTTGATTATTTGAGAAAAAGTAGTTTCATCTTTAAAATTTTTGAAACATGCTGAAACTTTTTGCCCAAATTTTTATCAAATTTTCAACTAATTGATGACTCTAGGCTCCTGCGCCTATGCAATGCGTTCACAAACATAAATCATAATTTTTTTTGACTTAAAAGTGTTCTTCAAAATGTTGAATTGGTGATTTTCAACATTTACATATCAATCAAGTTCATCAACCTTCATACAATTGGCGTAAAGCATCCATCAGAGCTTTTCAAACCATTTGCTCCAGATCGTCCCTTGCCAGCTGCCAAGTAAAGCGAAACAAACTGAACGTAGTGAAAAGCTTCCGAAGATAAATTTTCTCACGTCCAATCACAGTTTTGTTTCCCAGAACAGATTTTGGGCATTTACTATTTTGTTTGCAATCCTTCTTTATAAAATTAACCTTTGATAAATAAAAGTTATCGTCCAGGGGTAAATTTATTCGGAATATGATCTCCAAATAAACACTTTTGTCTCAACGTACATTTATCATAAACCAAAACATATATAATTTGCTTAATCACGTTTTTGACAATAAGGTGCTGCACAAACACACAGTTTTGTGCTCATAAAATTATGTCGCTTTAAATCTCTTTTATAATAAAAAATAAGCTATTAGGTACAAGTAGGAAATTTCTTGCCATTGGTTCATCAGTATTGACAAAATCTGATCAACTTGAGAAATTAAAACATCGTTTGAATTAGAATTTTTTTTTGTTGGTTCACATTTTGCTTCTCTGTTGAAAAAACTTCATTATGGCATTGATGCAATCCTCTGAGGTCCATCTCTCCACCAGTCTGTCGCACTCTTCCTTGTTGACTTGATGCAAAGTCTCCAACTCCGGCCCGCGCATCAACGCTTTCGAATAAACCAAAGACTGAAAAAAACAAAGTGATACAAGCGACAGCACGTTAACCACAAACGCAGCGACCTGAAAAATAATATTGATAGTAAAACCATAATAATTTGTGCTACATGAAAAGACGAAAAGCTTTAACCGTTAGGATAATAACAAAGCTCTTCATCTCATACGTTTCCTCAGCCTGAACGTTTGAGTTCCTCAAAATGTTAACGCAGGCTTAGTTTGCTCGCATAAAATAAGCATGACACTGTAGGCCTACTTCCAAATCCCCTAACGAGTGAGAAAAGACTTGGGAAAGTCACTTATAAACCAAGAACATAGGTTTTCTTTCCGCAACAATTACACGTTAGGCTACGATGCGTATGAAAGAGTGTTATCTGACATAATCCCAGTAAGTAAAATCCGATATTTCTACATTGATTCAATCAATGTAGAAATGACGGATTTTGCTGACCGGAATGCCATATTCATAACATGCCATATACGCACCTTTACTGGCAGAGCAGCCATTTCTTTCACAGCTTTCATAACTTCATTTTGGAAATTAGCAGTTGGCAACACTGTGGTAACAAGCCCATATTCCTTGCCTTCTTTTACGTTGAGTTTCTTATTAAACAGCAACATTTCGCACGCCTGTAGGAAGGTAGACAAATGGTTTAGACAAAAAGGAACAACAACTAAAAACTTAAATTTTTTTTAGATAGGTTTGAGAAATTTGCAGTTTTATTTCTTAAAAGTGTGCAACTGTGCACGTTTGTTTGTAATGGATTTAGTAGAATTGGCAAACAACAAAATAAATACGCGCAACAGATATGTACGAGCTATACAGCATATACACATATTAATATAATAAAATCAAATATAGTTATTACTATCTGAAGCCTTTACAAATTGTTTCACCTAACGGATCATCAGAAGGTCTTATTCAAATAGATTCTATTTGAATAAGACCTTCTGATGATCCGTTAGGTGAAACAATTTGTAAAGGCTTCAGATAGTAATAACTATATTTGATTTAATTTGCTCTGCTTTGCTTTTTTGCTTAGCATTGAGCACTTTTTTGTAGTATTGATAGTTTTCATTGTTTTATTAATATAATATATATTATATACGCAGTGGATTATTGGATACAAATCAAAACAATTCAGATAGACACAAACGCAGCAAGAACAATGCATAAGATTATCGCAATAAAGCTAAATCGAACATACTTTGGTGTGGCCCATTATCTTTGGAAAAGTATGCGATGAACAGCCCTCCGGACTTTGACCCAAATTGCTGAAGGGGGTGGAAAAGGTAGCACTTTCGGCAGCATAAACCAAATCAAACAAACCCAGAATTGTAACAGAAATACCAATGGCTGGTCCATTTACAGCGGCTATCAGTGGCTTTGGAAAGTCAATGAAAGCAGCGACATACCGCCTGAAATGGAAAATGTTAATTTGTTGGAGTACTTCAACATATAGGTCATTTTTATTTCTTAACTTTTTACCCTATGATTAGAATAATTTTGCTTGAACGATATGCATGTGAAGTTGGATCTTAACTTTTAAGATATTTTGCCATAAGCTTAGCTAGAAGTGGGCATCTGCTACTATAAAAGCAGCGCGCTACCTGCTACTCTGGCTAAAATAGCGCGCGTTACTACTTCTGTCTTAAACTGACACAGGAAGCACTTTATTGTGACGTCAAAATCACCTTGAAAATGAATAATATCATTCGTTCATACACTGATATCATACATCTTGCCATTTCAACGTCGTTATAGAAAACAGGTTGTAGGTGAAATTTATTTTTACGCAGCATACAAAAACATGAGCATTTCAAATGTGAGTCGTTAAGTCCCGCCCGCTTTGGCTTCAGCACGTCTTTTCCAACGAAAAAAAATCTATCCACCGCACCACTGGAAGGATTGTGGGTGTTGTGTGTGTACATTTTTCTATAAAGACGTTATAAATCGGCACTAAGAAAGCTCAAGGACTTGCTTTTGTCTGACAAAAAAGGCCTCCACAATCGACTTTTCTTTCTGCACCGAAGTTACATCCGATGGCACCAACACACTGAAAAATTCATCCTCGGAGGCGTAGCTGTTGCTCTTGTTGGTATTAACGTGGCTTGATGTTTCCCGCAACACTCAAATTATTCCTGTTTTGATTTTTTCACGATTTGTTTCTTTGAAAAAACTTCCAAAAATAAGTCATTTTTTTCACTTTAAATTAGAAAGTAGCAGGAGTGCAACTGAAAGAAATGTAGCGCCTCTCCGCAACCGCTACATTAAAAAAACGTAGATCCGCTACTCTAAAAAATTGTAGCAACGCTACAAAAGTAGAGCGCTACTGCCCACCTCTACCTAGCTATGGCGTCTTGTGAACAACGTTATCGCAGTAATTCATAGTTTTACAAATATTGGGGGTTCGTTCGTAGACGTTGACATGTTTGTTTTGAATGTACAGAAGGCAAAATCGGTAAGTTAAAGATTTTATTCACAGAAATCTTCTGTATGTGATTACAGTCACTTTCCTCGGAATCTTTGCTGTTTTACTAACACCCTCTCTCAAAAAAACGTAACCATATTAACGTGGTAGAAAACTGTTTCAGTGAAATAAAAAGATCTTAATTAGGTTGTAAAACTACAAAAAAAATTATGGCTTGAAGAAAAATTGCTTAAATTAACTGCCATGTAGAGAGGAAGAAAACCGTTTCTGTTGAAAAGTCGTGACAGAAACATTAGCGTTTACTCTGTGTCTCAGCTTAATGGATCGTGTGGGAGAGCATTCGTCAATTGAAAGGGGATATTTTTTACTCCAAAATTGTACATTTTTCTATAAAGATATCACCTATGACAACGAAAGAGATGTCATGTATAGAAATAAAAACATACTAATTTCCAGCATTCTATTTCACCTTAAAAGATCCCCAGATTCAATAGAAACTTGTTGCATTTGGTCAGGTGAGATTGACATGAAGTTCCCAAGGTCATTTCCACTGCAATAATAATCACCAGCCCCAGTCATCACCGCTAAAGAAGAATCATCTTTGGCCGCAGTATTCAAGGCGACGATTATTTCTTCGTACATCTGCAAACGTAGCTCTACTTAGTACATTGTACAAATGTACAAGCACATACGCAGCAGTACGACTGACACAACATAATTATATTTTTAAGTATTGAAATCGTATACAATAAGTTTTGTTTTGCCACATGTCTAATTGTCTATGATACAAAAGTTTGTAATTTGTTGGTGACGTTCTCAGTGCATTATGAAGCTGAAAACAACAACCATGTCGTCGGCTGCACAGCGAGAGAGAGAGAAAGAGATTTTTTATTTGTCCTTCCAACAAGAGAAAAGTCGAGTAGTTAGACTACAGAACACATATATAATGAAAGACTGACAGCACCGAATAACCTTGCGGTTTTCTAGTCAAGGTACTGCCTGTTATCAAGTAACAGCAATAGTATCCTTTCATTAAAAAGTATAATCACTATGTGTAGCATATACAAACGTTCACAATCTGCAGTAAATACTAACTTTAATTTTCGTACAATTAGACCGACATAGTCAGTTCATGAGTAATGCCATTAAAACAATTGATAACTCCATATCAAGCTATTCAGGAAACTCAACAGCCAGCGACATTGAGTGCAACAGCATATCGAATTGCTATAGGCCACAACGCACACCCCATTCCCCCTGTGATGCAGGGGCGAAACCAAGCACCACAACAAACATTACAATCTCATTTTCTTCCATTTGGAAACGAGAGGGCTATTCTTAAGAGTCAAGAAAAATGTTTTTATAGTGTTGCTCAAAAGAGTTCATATGTGAGTTCTTTATGGTTTGGTCAATTTCCATCCAAATTTTGATCAGAGCAAATTCAATCACTGGGCGTAAGCCTGGATACAACAAACAAAACAAAAAACAACTATGCCTGTAGCTTTTACATATTGCTTTTATTTGAATCTTTTACATATTGCTTTTATAGCTTTTATTTGAATCGAAATGGCCGGAATGGCCCGTTTCGGTGAGTCCGATCCCTATTCGATGATTTTTTCATTTTTTTTTTTAAATTATTGGGTACCGTAGCCTAATTATCATTGCCGTTTTAGGGTTAGGGGTTAGAGGTTAGGAACTCACCGAATCGGACTCACCGAATAGTAGCAGACCCGAAATGGCAGCCTAAATTTAACCAACCAAAATGTTTGCATGCGCTTTAAAAACAAAATCAAGAGGCTACAAATTAAACCACCAACAAAGGAATACTTTTTACTCTTTTACACAACTGATGGGCATGGAAGAGCTGAAGAAAGTTGTGAGGAATCGAGAGCTGTGAAGGGAGAAGGTTTATAGAGAGACCGAAAGTCGAAACCGACTGAACGGATGGTGATGATGACACAACAAACTAGTCAAATAAGCTGAGCCAACCATGGAGTCTAACTAATTTCCAATCTACTGTTTTCTGGTGATGGGAACTGGGCAAGCTCCATGCACTTAGTTGGTTGTTCATTGTCCAAGCAAACAAAAGGACCGCAAAAGCATAAACTTCCCACCATTTGGAAGTTATCTACTTCACACAAAGATGAATGCTTGAGGTTTTACTGTCATTAACTAAATAGTTTCACGATGTTTTCGAACTGATGCGATGCTATAAACTTGAATGAAACAACTTAAATCCATCATTTTTACATTGATTCAACGTCTGCAGACTGTAAAAAGAACGGATTTTGCTGTCTGGGAAGTTACTTCTCTTGTCAAAGCATTTTTCTTTTTTGGCCGATTGAGTACAATCTTGGTGACATTATCTTCTTTTGTTACGATGAGAGTTTTGAAAGCACCACTGGTCTTATCTGGAGTCTTAGAATCTACAGAAATCCCTTCAGCTTTGGCGAGTTGATCCACAAGATCAGCATAACTCTTTTTTGCATCTTCCTGTTCATAAAAAGCAGAAACACTTTAAGGGCGAAGCAGATAAATAATTAACATATAGGCCTATCGGCAATAACAATGTAAACATACACGCAATAAATAGCTGAAAATAAACAGGGCTTGGTGATATAAAACTGGTATGTTTGACCTTAGTCATATCTTTGAGTTCATGCCAGGCATGCCATTTAGCTTGACCAACAAAATTGAACGTCCCTGGCTTCTGAGTTGTATTTGCTCCAATGGTGGCCTAAAGAAACACAGTAATTGAAATATATTTGTTGATACTTTTAAAACTAGGTAAAATTTTGTCTACAACAAAATCATGTTGAACCAATTAAAAGAGTGGTGAACGTTTTCATGATCGCAGATACGGTAGGCTACACTCATGTAGTATTTACTACAAGGCAGGCACTTTCAGCATATAGTCACGCGGAGGTGCAATCGAGTACATCCAAATAAAAACATTGATCATGAAAATCATTTTCCATTAGAAATAGTAGAGATAAAAACGACCGATTCAGTTTCGTTTTAAAGTTTACAATTAAAGCCAAAGTTTGTGAAGGGCATAGTTCTGAACTTTCACACAGGACGTTGCACATTACACCAAAAATTACAAGATGCACAAGGGATGATGTCTCTATTAGGCTATCAAAACTACCTTAAATTTGTATCACCCTGAAGTGGAATCTATAAAATTACAACACAAGAGTTTACTTATCGGACAGTTGTGAACATCAATGCGATAAGGTAGCCTATGGTATAGATGTGTTTTGCAAAAATAAAATAAAATCGACATTTATTTGGACATGATATGTAGTTGAATTTCTATGACACAGCAAGATATACATAATTATAAAGAGGTAGTATAATATATATATAATTCTTTAAAAACTCATAACGCTTCAGGCACAATAAAGTATATATAGATGGTTGATTGTCTTTTTCTGCTTCTGACATAACAGTTTCAATTCTTTGATAACCTAGTGTTACAAAGTGACCACCAAGAAATGTGAATGGTGTGGTATGTTATTGTAATCAAACATTAGCATGCCCTTGTGCTACTTGATTTAAAAAAAAAGTTAAGTAATGTCTTTCTTTTCCCAAATTCAATGTCACAACTGAATGATAACAGTGAGAAAATATCTATAGTGCAGCAAATGAGTGATTAGATAGCGTAAATACCATAAGCAAAGTAAAACAAACTTCTTTACCTGCTTAAACAAAGCATAGATTTTCAATTTAACATCATTGCCTGGCTCATTCTTTAGTGTATTAAGCTTCTCTTTTGCTTCATCAAATTTACCTTCCACATTTGTCGACATTGATCTGCAGTGGCTTGGTGTCAGGTGGCTGTTATGACAAAACAGTTAAAAATAAGAATAAAGAAGTCTAGTCAGTCATAGGCGTCAATTTTTACTGAAGTTATAATTCCAGGAGGTGAGAATTCCCCATTAATTCTGAAAGCGATTTCTTAAAGTTGCCAATTTTCAGCCTAAGTGATTATTATAAGCTACTATTTGTGGACCCACATGCCAGCCTGTCAAGTTTGTTTTTCATATGTTTACCCTGCATTGCGGGAAAGCGGACTTGAGCGCTATGCATCGGTGCACGCCTTCCGACGTACACCTGACCCACGCTGCAGCCGACGGCAATGTCTGTTTCCGGTTGTCTACTCTACTTCTTACTGAAATTTGGTACTACCCATTACTCGAAATCGATCACTGGGTAGAGGCAATTATCATAAAGTTTCTTGCCCAGAGAAACAACAGCAAGTGCGTGTGGCTGGAGTCGAACATGCAGGCTCTCGACTGCGAGCCCAACGCGCTAACCACTCGGCCTTTGCTGCCTGTCAAGATTGTCATGAACCATTTTATGCACTGCTTAGTTTAGCTGTTATAGCGTACAGCTATATAGTTTATAGTTATAGTTTATAGTTACTAAGTTTACACTTAGTTTATAGTTATAGCGTCTTAGCTAAATACAATGAAGAGAATATGGTTCATTCACAGGCCTCGAAATTCACGGCGGACATCACAGACATGTCCGCCGTCACAGCATGTGATGTCCGCATGAAGTACCATCTAGATCGGTCATATTTGTCCGCCGAGAAATAACACAGGAACTAGCGACACAAACGGGTGCAACCTAGTTCGTACCTTGAACCATTCGTACAGTCAGTTCGTACCCTGAAAAGATCGAGAGAAAAAATTAAAAAAAGCCGAAGTCGCTGACCGCAGTTTAATAGCACAAAGCCGAAGTCGCTGATCGGAGTTTCCCCAAACAATTTGAAACAAACTCGAGGGTTAGCGGAAACTGTGGTTAGCGGAAATTGCAAAACTGCGGGAAATGTTTGTGGAAACTGCGATCAGCGAGGGTTAGAGCATAGATTACTCTATGATTAGAGTTAGGGTAAGCGGAAACTGCGGAAAAATGTTTGCGGAAACTGCAATCAGCGAGGGTTAGGGTTAGAGCATAGATTACTCTATGGTTAGAGTTAGGGTAAGCGGAAACTGCGATTAGCGGAAACTGCGGAAAAATGTTTGCGGAAACTGTGATCAGCGAGGGTTAGAGCAAAGATTACTCTATGGTTAGGGTAAAAGCGGAAACTGCGGAAAAATGTTTGTGGAAACTGCGATCAGCGAGGGTTAGGGTTAGAGCATAGATTACTCTATGGTTAGAAATTAGAATTAGGGTAAGGGGTAACAGAAACTGCAAAAAAAAATTTTGTGGAAACTGCGATCAGCGAGGGTTAGGGTTAGAGCATAGATTACTCTATGGTTAGGGTTAGCGGAAACTGCGGAAAAATGTTTGCGGAAACTGCGATCACCGGACTTCGGTTTTGAGCTATTTTTTCTCTCGATCTTTTCAGGGGGAAAATTTTAAAGCGATTGCGAAAACTGCGATCAGCGACTTCGGCTTTTTTTGTTTTTTTCTCGATCTTTTCAAGGTACGAACTGACGGTACGAACTGTTCATGGTACGAACTAGGTTGCATCCGACACAAACTGCATACGGTAGCACAAACAATTGTTGCGAGAATATAATTTCCCCCACATTCTAGCGCGCATCTAGAAAATGTGAATACTGTATCCCTTAGATTCCATTCAAGCAGAAAAACTTTCGATTTTTACGTTGCTTTAACGATTGATGACATTGAATTAGCATAACAAAGGTGAATTCTTTGCTAAGAATCGATGGGAGCACACGCAACATAGTTCAAGCCTTAGGTCACAATGTCTGGTTTTGATCTGCGAGTAATATTGATAAAGGCAAGGTTGGTTACAAAATTAGATTATACGAGTAGGCTATTACAGCAAGATGGAGCAAAACTTGTTAAGTTTTGATATTACAGTAAGAAAGAAAAGGCCCATGGAAAATTTACTTTTGCTCACATAACACGCAAAAATATACCTAAAGAAAAATGCCTAGTGAAACTTTGCACAGCAGAAAATAGTAGCGGTAGTGTAGAAGTTTTCCGACTCGTGCCCAGATCATTGTGACGCAAAAATCCACATGACCTCGTTCGTTGGAAGTTAATCAGTTATGCGGCGTATTGCAGCTGCACAGCGCTTTGACTCTCCAAGCGCACCTCGTTGGTCTGATGATAGCCTTCGCTGAAATGTTAAAAAGCCTTCCAAACCGCTCTTGGCGTAGATCTTAAATGGCGAAGAATTATCAAGATAAAGTGATTAAGCATGACGATCGACGCTCAAACTGGTGTGTCCACCGTGAAACTTAATTTGTCCGCTGAGATAGCTGCTCAGACCGGACACGTTTGTCCGCCGTCAACAAAAACGAATTTCGAGGCCTGCATTCAAGATTAAATTCATCGGTCAATCAAGAAACAATACAAACAGAAAAGTACCCAAAGAGTTGAACCATTGTTTCTCCTTGTTCTTGAGGTGTTGTTGCCTGAGGAGTCCACGTTATCGATGCCTATACCGGTATGCAGAGAAAAGCACACTATTTCAACGACCCAAAAGAATTAATAAAAAAAAACGTATAAATTTGCATTCGCCCATACTTTTTACTAGAAACTCTGATTAGTGACTTCTGCGCTGCTATGTTTTTTGTCTAAACCTTTTGAGGCCATGGATATGGCAGACGCTTTGCTTAGGGGACAAATTAGTTGTAATTCTTTATAAGATACCGTAATGCAAAATGTCCAAAAGAATGATTTCAAAATTATAGCTGAAATTGAATCTTTTTCTCAACAACATATTTTGTCAATGCAAAAATCTTGGAATCATAGTCATCAAATTTTATAGATAAAATAATTAAAATACTTACCATTTAATAAACGAAGTTTGAAAAAATGAAGTAATTCTGCTTTTTTGGATGGAGTTAATCACAAATGACATTGTACAAACAAGCACGTAAAAGATAATCTGACAAAAATAATTACACGGTTATAAACAAACTTGTGTCAAATAAAATGGCACACCTTCCATGAAAGTGTTACTTGTGAATATTTTTTCTCACACATAACTGCCATTCTATAATTAAAGAAACTTGAAAGAAAAATTCTGGATTCTTCTTACATACAATTGAATAGGCCTATGTAAATTCAAGAAGGGCCTAATTTCAACAAATGTGTTTTTGCGAAAAATGTATTTATTTTTGTGATGGAATTTTGATAATAAATAT
Organism: Aplidium turbinatum; assembly: GCF_918807975.1. Classification (NCBI taxonomy): domain Eukaryota; kingdom Metazoa; phylum Chordata; class Ascidiacea; order Aplousobranchia; family Polyclinidae; genus Aplidium; species Aplidium turbinatum. The sequence goes on from NC_137477.1 coordinate 6,099,684, forward strand.
TTATGATGCTTAAATATAGGCTACCGGAAAGAAGTAATATGCCTGAAAATGTCACTCAGTGAAGATCCTGTAGAGAAACTATTGAAAAGTTGAAGCCCAAGTGCTGGAGGCTGAAGGGGCCTTTCTTAAAATCATTATGTTGAGGAGGGGGTATTTATTAATGTTTGGGCTTGAAAAAATAGGTCGTTTTATTAAGTATCAGTCAAAAGATACTATAGTATATGGAATCAATAAAGCACAAAAAGTAAAATTTAAAGAAGTTGAAATTGGGTACTTTTTAAATTAACAGATTCAATTAATTTCCATTTTAGGGCAAGTTTACACAAATAGTGGGAACACAAAAACCAGTTTGAGAGCCACTGGATTAAAATGTAGCCTACCATATAGTCCATGTGCAAATTTGTGAGCGTTTTTTCATCAAGGATCTCTGAAAATCATATTTCTTATAAGAAAGATATTTCCACCCTTCAGGGTGTAATAATTTGGTGGTATAATATAGTGTGTGTTTTAAAATTACAATAGCATATTTTGGGATTGCTGTTTTAATTCCAAAATGCATCCAAACACCACTATCATTCTGGCGAAATAATTCTGTGCAATCCGAAAAACGCATGGTAAATGATGCGGTGACAGCAACAACACACAGACCCTGATAAAGCAATTCTTGTTGACATGTTTATCTTTATGCCCCTTGAAAGTCAGGATGCCATTTTGTATGTTGTTAAATACAAAACAGAGTTTCTTCAATCATGTATATAATTTCAAAAACAAAAAACAAGGCACATAATTTATGTAAAAAGATAAAACTTACACAACTTGTGACAACGTTATTGCTAAATAAACTATTAATTTTTTCTGTATCAAATTGTTTTCAATTGAAAATATTTGCAAATTTGTTAAGACGCAATTTTACTGATAGTTGCAAATTTGCAGATGGGCTATGATGGTTGGACGCTGCGATGGAGCTGATACAGTCAAGGCAAAAAGCTTCCCAGGACCAGGTAACAGTGTTCTCACACATGCAAACGTAAAATTCCCATAAACTGTAAAAAAACAAAAAAGAACTTGTTGTAGCGTTGCAGCAACACCTCGATTTAAAGATAAAAAATGCTCAATCACATCTGCTCAAAAATGAAATGCAGAAATGGTCAAAACTTGCTAAGGACAACTACAAATGCTCCAGTTCTAGTCTGAACTGTTATTCCACTATAGTCCAGAGTTCACTGAAGAACATTCCCTATTTTTGGGTGATAATTGATGTGGGAAGTTGAGGGAGATGGATCAGTTAAAAAAGATAAACAGTACAAATATAAGAGCAGCACAAACTAAACTATATGTGTTATATTCAATCATTGCAGCTAATGAACCAAGGCATAAAAACTCCCTAAATTTCTCATTTCCCTAATTTTGTACCAAAGTAGTCATGAAATTCCCAATCTAGTGCTCCAAAAGCTAGTGCAAACCGCCACTACCACACAAACTCGCAGCATCAGGCTAAAACAGGTCGTTTGAATCTCAGAGCCTACATGGCACAGTCGTCTGTCCGATAGCTCAGTTGGTTAGCGCATAACTTCGTAAACGAAGAAGCTTCAAGATCAAGCACAGCTAGTTTGTCTCTCGTGGTTTGCACTAGCCGCTTGAGCAACGCATTCAAAAACTGCTCTCCATTCAGCGGCACCTACGGTAATTGATGGAATAATTCATTGGCAAAAACCTTTCAACTACAGACGAAATCGACAGACGTTAATAGTATACTGCTTAAACGTATCAATCGTTTATTTGAATCAAAACCTGAAATCCCAAAACAAATCCAATCTGATATTAAGTAAAAACATCGGTTAAGCGCATACCGCTTAAAAGAATAAGTCGGATAAAAGCATCAGGATTTGATTCTAGTTTGCATACTTCATTCATTTAATCGTATAATTACACCCGTTAGCGAAAAGAGAATGTCTCTTTTTTGCTTCGCATTATTGTCTGCAATGTTCAAAGGCGAAATGAAGCAAAGGTGAGACAGACGCATGCGCTCAAAACAAAGACAAGTGTCTGTAATCCCATGCCATAATCTTATGTGCTAGACATCGCACTACAAAGAACCAATTTTCGCACAGCTGGGCTTCATTAAAACAGAAGAGCACACAAAAGGAATAATCACACTAAAGAAGTTTAAATGCTTTTGATTTCATCCGTCGGCGACTGGCCTTCCAAGGAATGGACATAAACAAATTATGTCGGCTTAAGAGGGAAGTGTTGGAAAGCATGTCCAAGTTCTTACCAGAAAAAAAGTTTGGAGAATTTTTTTTAAATTGCTGAAAAAAAGTAGCCTACTGTTGTGAAATGCAGTGCATAATTTCATTTGTGCAGTTTCGTTCAGTTGAAGAACATTGCAAATTAATTATTTTACCAGACAGCGCAAAAGACTTGAAAAAAAAACTTTGCGATTTTAAAACAATGTGTGTGAGCCGTGTTTTTCTACCATACCACTATTTTCATAGGCCATGTTCCATACTCAAAACCACACAGCTGGTACGAGCAAAAACTAGCATGCTTGAATTAAAAAACGTCAACGTCAAAGTTCGCGTTGTGACGTCACAGAGATCGGTGAGATTAAAAGAAGTCCGATTGCCGCAGTTTGCAGAAAAATGCTTTGATCATACCTACTCAGCAAAGCTGGTCTTTTTTACATTGTTTCAACGTCTGCAGATAATAAATCAATGTAAAAAGGACAAGTTTTGCTGGCTGGAACATTCAGCATAGTGTTATGTTACACAGAACTAGTATATAAACTCTTTAAAGTTTAACCAGAATTGTTAACAGTTGTAGGAAGCATCAGTTGTAATGTGCGTTGCAGCCTAGTCAGCATAGACATCTTCCCAACAATTACGCCCATTCACAATAAACCTTTTTTTTTAAGAAATTGGTTAAACGAATCAATCGTATAATCATAGCAAAACGTCTGGCAAATAGGTGATTCGATTGACCAATTTCGTCTGTATCAGAAAACTTCACTCTGTCAATCTTGGTAATCAGCCCTGTGTCAAAAGCCTCTACAAGTATGCAAAACTACCAAGATTAAGTTCTTGAATGGAAGACTCTCAAGTACAAAGTTCACGAAACTTGTCACTTTTGTGTGTTGTAAAATTGAAATTGCCCTTGATATACTTGCAAGTGTTGATAGTAGGCCTATTTTTACAACCAACTAAAGAAACGTTTTATTTTTGGCTGTAGCTATATTTACACTATATTATATACGTGTAATAATAGCCTCAATACCGTTGCCAGATATGAAATTTTGCCCTAATTTGAGAAAAGTTTAAAGCTGTTAAAAACAAAAACTTGTATTTTGAAAATTATTTTTAGTCCTGGGCAAAGATCAAAACCATAACGTTTGTAGAACCCTAGTATGTTCTACGTACGGTAGCAAGCGATTTCCCTTATTGAGCTCTCTGGCCAAACCCGAATAGCTAAGATAAGACGGTGCAGCTTTCTTATGCAATTGGGTCGCTAATCTTCTCGTCTGCAGGTGCCAAACAAAATGCTCTCAAATAATTTCTATTAACTTCCAACGTTTCCACTCAAAAAGACAATACGCTTCCAATAGACAAATTCGAAATAAACTACGTGTCAAATTGAGATTGGCATTTAGACAAAGAAAGAGAGAGATTTTGAATAGTTGTGGCAAACACCTACAACGAGCTTAAATCTGAAAGATAGAATGAAACTATTACTGTTTATATTCAATATTCATGCCATAAATGAAGCTGCTCTCAAGTACGAATACATGCTATGCTCACATCAAGCTACTAAACTGGTCAAATAAATTGGACGATGGATGGAAAGCACGTTCTACTGGACAATTGTGCGGTTAGAAAGCAGTGGCCCATATCTTACTAAATACATAGAAGTTATGTTGAACAACAAAACACAGACATCATAGCGAGAAAGAAAGTCGCTGGATCCTATGATCCCACATGATTCGTATCGAGAGTTTCAAACACCTCCACTCTGGTGACAAATGTAGGAGACCTAAACATGATGTTGCCAAGATGAATATTTACGCAATACGGTATCTATGTAACGTTAAAATTAGAGAGAAAGCATTACAACCGGCCCGAAACGACGATGTGTTTGTAACAACGTTATTCCTAATTCTAACCCTTTCTAACTTTTATCCCAATTCCCAACTCTGGCAACACCTGATTGTAACCATGGCAACAAGTGTGTAAAAATAGCCTTTTTGTTTACTTTTTCACTTTCTTTTCAAGGTTTGCTGGATGTGCATTATGCACTGTCAAAAACGTATTATTTCGATCCTACTGTATGCCAATGTATGGATCTCAGCTGTGGTGTAAGTATTTTTCTTACAGTATCAATCGTCTACGTGTAGCGTATAACAACAGCTATAGAATTACATTTCATCTTCCGAGACGTATAAGTATAAGCTCTGTGATGGTAACTAACAAAATTACGACGTTTCATGCTCTCCTTCGTAAAAGTATATATAAATTTACTGATCGCTGCTTTAGCACATCGAATACGTGGATTCAGCATTTGATGAATTCCGAGTGTTATCATCAATCTGCTTTCTTCCAGCATCGTGAACGTGCTCTCCAGCCTGAAACTTGTGCTTAATATTTGTGTAGTACCGATAGCTGCTAGGCCTACTCGATTTCTGTGTGGTGTTGTATTTCGTTTTCATTGTGTGTTTGTATCCTATGGACCAATTCTACTTGTGTCTGAAACAAAATCCAAATAAATAAATAAATAAGATACTGCACCGGGAGTGTTTTATCGATGCATGTTTTAAACATCTCGGTTTTGTCATTTTTTCTTTTTGTTGGTGCCAAATTCGTGTGTTTACTTTAGCGTTCTCTACATGTTCGCACCAGCAATGAAAAATAAATTGAATTGAAACCAAATTCTTAAAAATGAGAACTGCCTGGTACCAACCTTTGGACTAGCTTTGGACTCCTGCAATCCTGCTTGTTTAAAATTGCTCATGCATGCAAACATGCATCAGTGAGCACTGAGTATAGTCATAATCAATAAAACAATGAAAACTATTAATACTACAAAAAGTGCTCAATGCTAAGCAAAAAAGCAAAGCAGAGCAAATTAAATCAAATATAGTTATTACTATCTGAAGCCTTTACAAATTGTTTCACCTAACGGATCATCAGAAGGTCTTATTCAAATAGAATAGTCATAGTCAATATACCGTACATTAAAAAGGTGTGAGGTGACACTGGCCTGTCATTAATTTTGATGTATTTGTTCAAACAAAACTGCACGCTCAATGACTCAATCACTTATACATAAAATATTAGTATTTTTTTTTGCACCAAAATTCTTTCAAAAATTAAAATAACGTATTGAAAAAAATTGAGGCCTACTTTTGCTTATCTGAAATACAGGGTTTTTCAAAAAATTTGACATCATTGCACAATGCACAGGCTGACTGACGAAACGTCGGTAATATAAGCTAGGTATTATCTTTAACATCAGGAGGTAACCTAGGAGCCTATAGTCACCAGAAGAACGCAAGTTACTTTAATTATCAAATGCCTGGTGAACAGTTTCATTTTACTCTGTTTTTATTGCACAGTCTTGTAACTTTGCCAATTATTGTTTATACGATCTCAAATTTTAACAGTATGTAGGCTACAGATACAACATCAAATTTTATTTTTTAATTTTTAGGCGTTTTTCTTTTTAGATGTAGAAATGCCATAGGCTACAATAGCGTAGAAGAAGCATTTTGTGTAGCCTACTGGAGTATGTGAGAACACAGTCGAATAAGACTGTGCAGTATGCATTTGCTCAAAGATTTGGAAGAAAAGGTCCAAATGGAAAGATGAAAAGATGGAAAGCAGATTTGGACATGGCATGAAAAGTTTGAACAAGAAGGTTGCTTGTGCAGAGTAAAAAGATCTGGGCGGAAGCATGCCAGTAGAGAAGATTTGCAGAAAACTTGTGAACAGTCCAACAAAGTCCATATAAGAAGAGCGAGTTTTCAACGAATCTTCTCTACCGGCGTTGACTCAGGTTATGAATTGGCGTTAAGTCATGGTTGGGAATTTGGAACACTAACTAATAATTTAAACGCATTCTTGCAATCGGTAGTTTGATAAGCTACATATAGCCTATACACATCTTTTTAGCGTTGTGCATCTTCTGCATGTCACAGTGCGTTTGTGTGTCGTGATTAAGTGCATCGTTTGGAACATTCTAAATATTGCTCACTGTTTAGTGAGCATTGTGTTTCGCCATGGTTTCACTTTGAAGCATTTTGACTTTGAAGTTTCACTTTGAAGCTGCAGGCCGGGTGCAAATTGCGAAAAGATATACAAATATTTACCACCGTCATTCTGGCAGAATAATTATGCGTGATCTGCCTCAAAAAGTGATCCGTAAAAATTTGGGCTATAAACAATGCGATGAAAGTAGCAACACTCGGAAGCTGATAAAATCACTTCTCATTACCACATCAAAGCAAATCTTATATTTTTTCCATAGGCAAATGAACAGTGAACACAAAATTTCAATAAAAATGTCGGCTTGTCAGAGATAAAGCAAGTGCAACTGCGAAAAGTAAAACATAAAATCGTATATTAAGACTGCTATATGTAATTTGGCAAGAAAAGTAAGCATCACAAAAACGTCTACAAAAGTAGCCTACTTTCCAGAAATAATTTTCGAAATTTCATTTTTGAATCGTGTTCAAAATTAAATTTCCTTTCCAGGGGTGGCAATCCCGTGGTGCGGCAGACAAAGGAAACGCGACCAGAATGGTTTGAAAATGGGGTAATTATCTTACGTGGGCTATTTAAAAATAAAGATTTAAACGTTTTGACACGCCTTCAATTAAGCATTTATAAAAATATTTTCCCGAAACATTTTTCGTAATTTTATTTTTGAATCGTGTTCAGAATTAAATTTCCTTTCCAGGGGTGGCTATCTCGTGATGCGGCAGACGAAGGAAACGCGAGCTGAATGGTTCAAGCTCAATTGGTTAGCGCGTCACTTCTGGAACGAAGAAGCTTCAATATCAAAGCGGCGCTGGTTCGACTCTCGGAGTGTGCGCTTGAGCAACGCACGTTAAGGACTGCTCTTCATTCAGCGGCATCTAATGGATGGAATAATTCCCTGGCAACAAAACTTCAACAATCGGAAACTTCACTCTGTCAATCTCGGTGACCGGGCCTGCGTCAGTGATTCAAAGCCTCTACAACTACAAGTATGCGAAACTGCCAGGATTAAGCTCTGCAAGAAGCTTTCCCAGTCCGAGAATAAAGATTCAATCAATTAATCAATCAAATGGGGTAATTATCTTACGTAGGCTATTTAAAAATAAAGATTTTGACGTTTTGACACGCCTTCAATTAAGCATCTATAAAAATATTTTCCCGAAACATTTTTCGGAATTTTGTTTTTGAATCGTGTTCAGAACTAAAATTTCTTTCCAAGGGTGGAAATTTCGTGGTGCGGCAGACGAAGAAAACGCATATTAAATAAGATATAAAAATGAAAGTTAGTACCGGTACTTCAATAGCCTACACAGTAAAATGTTCTTTTAATTGGATTTGGTTTAGATTGTTTATCATTGCAATTAAACTTTTGATAGTGGTTTGAATTTGGTCAAGTTTAGGTGGCCACTAGATGGAGCTAGTAGTATTTGGGGACTTGGTATTAACTTAGTTGGTTAGATCTATGCTTGTGCTTTTCAACGATAGCAAATCTGTTGAAATTGAGCAAGAAATGAATAGGCCTAAATGGGAGACAATTAATTGTCGTGATCACGCAGGGCGTGAACTGAAAGACAATCGATTCGCCATTGAAATGCATTGGGCAAAAGCTTCGTTGGGGGGCTGTCTTCGAACAACGATTGCGCATATATTAAATAAGGTATAACAATGAAAGTTAGCACTTCAATAAACAGTAACATGTTCTTTTAATTAGATTTGATTTAGATTGTTTATCATTTAAAATGATAATATAGTTTCGGGAGAGAGTTTGCTTTTTTATACCAAAGGCAGGCAAGACACAACAATACCACAGGGTTGAGCATTACAACAGTATATATTTTTTTACATATTTACAAAATAGTTTAACATTCAAACGTTTTCGGCTTAACCTAAGCCCTCATCAGGAATCTGAAAATATTAATAAAATGCAATAAATTTCAACTTCTTGAAGGTAACTAGCTAACTAATCGTAAGCATCAAGAAATACGCAGCGGTTAAAAGCAATAGTGTGGAAAACAAACAGACGGACGGAAAACAAAATTACATTAGAAAAAGGCAACCAACATGACTACAATAAACGAATTAGCACCAAATGGAGCTAGTAGTTTGGGACTTGGTTTTAACTTAGTTGGTTAGATCTTTGCTTGTGCTTTTCAACGATAGCTCAGTGGTTACGCGCCGGGCTCAAGATCACACGGCGCTGGTTCGACTCTCGGGGTGTGCGTTTGAGCAACGCATTTCAGGACTGCTCTCCATTCAGCGGCACCTAGTGAATGGAATAATTTCTCGGCAACAAGACTTCAACAATCGGAAAACTTCACTCTGCCAATCTCGGTAACCGGCCCTGTGTCAAGTGCCTCTACAAGTATGCGAACAAGTACCAGGAATAACCTATCAAGGCTTTGTCAGTCCGAGGATAAAGATTCAAAACCAAACCAAACCAAACCAAACCAAATCTGTTGAAATTGAGCAAGAAATGAATAAATGGGAGACAATTAGTTATCGTGATCACACAGGGCGAATATTGAAAGACAATCGATTCGCCATTGAAATGCATTGGGCAAAAGCTTCGTTGGGGGGCTGTCTTCGAACAACGATTCGCTCGCATATTAAATAAGATATAAAAATGAAAGTTAGTACTTCAATACACAGTAAAATGTTCTTTTAATTGGCTGTCGTTTAATGTTTTTATCATTGCAAATAAACATTTGATAGTGGTTTGAATTTGGTCAAGTTTAGGTGGCCACCAGATAAGGCTAGTAGTATTGTGAGACTTGGTATTAACTTAGTTAGTTAGATTTATGCTTGTGCTTTCCAACGATAGCAAATCTGTTGAAATTGAACAACAAAGCAATAAATGGGAGACAATTTCCTTCTGGTGTGTTTCAGTGCATTTCTACCCCGCTCTTCTTCCTTCATAATAGTCCATTCCAGCGTGTGTGACGTATCATAACGTCTTCATTTTGTCTGGTTGGTTGACCAGCAGGGGTCTTGTGAAAGAGCACCTTGGTCTCTTGGCCATCCTTGTGTGAACAACAAAACAAATAAACTGAACGTAATGTTTTCAAAAGCCTGATTCTATTTTGCAGATTTATCAAAAATGAGTTCGTCATTTAGTCTCTCAGAGTTGTTATTTAATGTGGACGATGGATTTTTAGAAGGTCTTGTTCGTGGATTTAAAAATGGAATTTTGAAAAATGAAGATTATCGCCACCTGACTCAATGTGATTCACTTGATGGTAAGTGGTTTTGGTCACAGTAGAATGTTTTGAGAGACATAGTTTCATGCTGCCTGAGTGCCTGCATGGCCAAGTGGTGAGAACGTTTGTGCAACATTCGAAAAGATGTAGGCTCGACTAAGGGTGTTCAATTTCGATTTCGATTAAGGTGATATTCGAAATTCGTTTTTCGTATCGGACATATTTGAAATTATAGCAGTCCTTTCGGCTGAACGCGGTTGAAAGTAACGCAAGTGGCGCGAAATCTGTTGTTGCATTTTGCAAGCGAAAAAAGACTTCGACGCATGCGCATTGTCGGGGTGCAACCTAGTTCGTACCCTGAACACTTCGGACCCTCAGTTCGTACCCTAAAAAGATCGAGAGAAAAAATTAAACAAAGCCGAAGTCGCTGATCGCAGTTTAATAGCACAAAGTCGAAGTCGCTGATCGGAGTTCCCACTCCACAAACAAACTCGAGGGTTAGGGTTAACGGAAAACGCGGTTAGCGGAAACTGCGGAAAAAATATTTGCAGAAACTGCAATCAGCGAGAGTTAGAGAGCAGATTACTCGATGGTTAGAATTAGGGTTAGGGTAAGCCGAAACTGCAGTTAGCAAAAACTGCGAAAAAATGTTTGCGGAAACTGCGATCAGCGAGGGTTAGGGTTAGAGCATAGATTGCTCTATAGTTAGGGTAAAGGTTAGCGGAAACTGCGGAAAAATATTTGGCGGAAACTTCGATCAGCGAGGGTTACAGTTAGAGCATAGATTACTCTATGGTTAGAGTTAGGGTTAGGGTAAAGGTTAGCGCAAACTGCGATTAGCGGAAACTACGGATAAATGTTTGCGGAAACTGCGATCAGCGTGGGCTAGGGTTAGAGCATAGATTAGTCTATGGTTAGAGTTAGGGTTAGCGGAAACTGCGATCAGCGACTTCCGCTTTTTTTAATTTTTTCTCTCGATCTTTTCAGGGTACGAACTGAGGGTCCGAACTGTTCAGGGTACGAACTAGGTTGCATCCGCATTGTCGATCACATGACTACCACACGCTCTCGCGGGTCCAACGGGCAGTCCTGCACCAGGGATGCCAGGTTGGCATTTTTAATGCCAAATTTCACAAGTTTCTCTCAAGAATGAAGATAGCTAGGTTGTGCAATAGCAGAAAGTGTAGGCTGAGCTTTGTCGCAGTTTTATCCATTTTTATCGAATCCATAGGCGCCTAAGCCGTGGGGGCAGGGCCGTAGCCAGACCGCAGAGCAAGGGGGGGGCAACTTTTTTTTAGGGGGAAAAGGGCAAAAAAATTTAAATGGGCAAAATCATTAGCCTATAATTGTAGCTGTTGCTCAAGAATATTGAGATTTTGCCAAGAGGGGGCAAAATTTTTTTCAGGGGGCGAGGTCCCCCAGACTCCTGGCTGGCTACGGGCCTGCGTTGGTGCCAGGCCCCCACGCATATTTCTGTGTGGGGGCAACTTTTTATGCTGTACTGAATATTGATACATAAAACAATAGATGAACTAGCGATCGTCAGCAGGAAAACACTTTTTGAATGCAAACAGCAACAGCTTTGCAATAAATAATCACTATGAACAAGTTGCGATGCTACAATCCAACACCAGACAACAAAATCTGTCATTTTTACATTGATTTAATGTCTGCAGACGTTGAATCAATGTAAAAATGACTGATTTTGCTGCCTGGGACATAGCAAACATCTACCATTTTGTGTCGATTCAATGTCATCAGATGTTGAATGCATCCAAAAACAACATAATTTGCTACGTAGACGGAGCGTGCGTTTAGCTTTATGCGCTTGCAAACGTACTCGATGTCGCTTTTGAGTCGAAACCTCTGCACTCTGCAGTGAAAAGCTTGCTGTGAAGATGAACTTGAAGTGTTTGGGATCCCAGCGACCTCGGTGGAGCGATCGTTTTCAAAAGCTGGTCTGACCGTCATGAACCTGAGATCCCGACTGACGGGTGACCATGTCGATCAGCTTGTGTTCATAAACACCAACATGAGCCTGGAGCTGTAGATGTTATTTTGTGTTCTTTTTTTCGCAAATTTTCATCGCTTTTTTTCACGTTTTCTAGCAAATTTTCATGTCGTTTCTTTCAATAAAATCACATTTTGCTGTTTGGTGAATAATTGTGATATTCGAAATCGAAATTCGAAAATCGAAAACAAATTGAATTTCGAATATTCAAATAATCGAAATTGAACACTCCTAGGCTCGACACCACTCCACCCAGACTTCCAGAGCAGAATGTGTCTCAGCAAAAGACACTTAATAAGATGCCAAAATAATGGGTGCAGTTGACTTAAAGACTATAAGTCACTTCGCTGCTTCTTGTCTGTTGTACCACATAATGTGATTACATATTCATCATCATCATCATAATCCATCGTCGGTTTGTTCCCCACTAGTGGGGGTGGCCGATTGTTTCCGCGCAGCAATTGTTTTAATCCCTTTTCTCCATTTCACTCTGTCCCTTGCATCTTCCTCCTTCAGTCCGACTTTTTTAAATTCATCCTTCACTTGTTGTTTCCACGTTCTTCTTGGACGACCGCGTTTCCTCTTCCCATCCACCTTTAGATCTAGTACCTTTCTAAGAAAACTTCCTTCCTCCCTCATCACATGTCCATACCATCTTACTCCATTTGCCCTTGCCAGTTGGTCTATGGTCTCTCTCATCTCTAGCATATCCAACAATTCTTCAGTCCTTTTTTCCCTTCTCGTTTTCACCCCACACATTGCTCTCACCATTGACCTTTCCGTTGTTCTCAGGATTGCCTGTTCACTCTCTCTCAATATCCATGTCTCGCTACCATATAGCATTGCAGGCCGCACACAGCTCCGATATACTTTTTTTTTCATCCATAGTGAAAATTTTCTGCCATACAACATACAACATTTCCCCACATTCCCTGAACTTTGCCCAGCCCAATCGTGCCCTTGTTGTCACCGCTGCTTTACATCCACCACTTCCATTTATCCTATCACCCAGATAACAGAAGTCTGTCACTGTTTCGATGCCATGGCAGAACTCATCATCATGGCTTTCCACTTCATTCCTTCCTTTACTGCATTTCCCACAAACAAAACACTTCGCCAATGCCACTGCCGCCAACGCCACTGTAATATTGTGATTACAGTTTACCGGTACGGTAGCCTATTGTGTGTTTTTTTAAAAAAGATGCAAAAAAAGTAGATTCATGCTTATTTCACCTCAAAACTACTTTTTACAAATGAAGTGCCTTTCACTCACAGTATATGCTTGCATAACTCAATAAAATAATGCACTAGATGCTTGAATGTTGCATCATCCATTAATTTCAAGATCAAGTTGGATGTTGCACCATCCACTGATTCAGTCCTCGAAGTTAGCGGCGGCACACGGCAATTGCCGTGGTAAATGCCTCCGCAAACGTCATAATGGCCATTCTGCTACGGCAATAAAAATGCCGTCGCGAAATGAGCACACAAAATTAATTAGGACAAAAATTGTTCAAAATTTCTTCCTCTTTGATTTACTCGCAGCAGGAGTTTAATAAGCAGAAACATCGCACCAAGACCTCACCTCGGACTATTATACTTGTTGTGAACACTCACACAGTCTTCGAAATTAGCATATTTTTACTTCGCTAAACGTTAACGAGGCCAAACTGCAAAAGTTGAAATTGCCTCGGCAATTGCTGTGAACGTTTATTACGAAAAAATTGTACCAAAACATGCAAAACGAGAAGAGAAAAAAATAATCGAATAGTCTATCACGACCGCACTGTTTGATTTGTTGTGATGTAATAATACCAAAAGTATCGATAAAGCGATCAACGCGATACGCACGCTGTTACGGTAATTCACGTAAAATAAGTCATTGGAGGGGGGAAAGTAAGTTAATTTTGGGTTGATTCAGCGTTCGAGTCAGCACAAATCGATTTAATTTTCCCGACGGGTTATATCGCGTAACAGCAAAGCCCAATAAGAAATTTACATTTGTTTTACATTAATTCGACATCTAGCGACGTTGAATTATCATGAAATAACGTTAATTGCTCAATCAGGTACCGGTAACAAATCAATAGCTCCCTGCGAGAAGATTGCCTCGATTTACGTATACACTAACATAATTTCGGCACAATTAGGATACTGCGAGCAACACAAAGTCTGTTGGATAAAGAACTAGTCAGAATCGGAATCATCGGAGGATGAGGTTGTCGCCTCGTCACTGGAATACTTGAAGACGCAAAACTGCCCGTTCATGAACGCGCGATGCCATATCATCGGAAGCATTACTTTTCTTTACTGCCGAAGAACCATTTATCCAATTTTGTACCACTTTTTATATTCGCAACGACACCGGTAAACAATGAGCATTCGATGAAAGAATAACTTTTACGTTACAATTAAGCCAGTATTTGTAAGGTTGCAAACTTTTTACAGTTCACAAGAGCATTGTCAGCGCATAAAATAGCTTGCCTGATGCTCTGGGCTACCGCCGTGTGACACACGATGAAGAAGAAGCGCATAAAATTTCGTTTGATTAAAGCATGGACTTCTAAATAGTAGAATCTGGACTGGAAACCGACTGTATGCAGTGTACAACAGTTGGCCAAACAGTTGGTACAACAGCCAAGTTTAGGGTTAGTTACTAAGGTATCCAAAAACCTCCCTTAGCGAATAACCCTAACTCGTACAGTGCTGGTACTGTACGAGAAGGGGTGGGGCAGCAACTGAAAAAGCACTAAAATAAGAACTGGTAACTTTTTGGCCAATTGTTGTACACTTCGTAAAGTCGGTTTCCAGTCCAGATTCTACTACTGTATTTAGAAGTCCATGGATTAAAGCATACGGCAATTGCCGCCGCAATCCAAGGTTTGTTGATTTGGCGACGGCAATGTTTTTGCCGTCGTAGACGGAAGCTAATTTCGAGGGCTGCTGATTTCTATACCAAGTTGATGCTACCGTGGTAGAAATCACATTATTGCAACATTTGCTTTAGATTTGAAGGCAAGTGGGTTTTTTAAAAAAAACCACCCGGGTTTTTTTGGGTCGGGTAAAATACCGACAACCCTGGTTTGTCTGCTGCGAGAATAGGGATGCAACCTACTTTGTCCCCCGATTTCATCCCCTGAAAAGACTGAGAAAAAAAATAGAACAAAGCCGAAGTCGCTGATTGGAGTTTCCGTAAACAGTTTTCCTAAATAGGGCATTATGCACTGTGGATGTGGCGCTATATAAACGTTGTTATTATTATCAGTCCTTGATTTCATCTGAAGCTCGATCTGGTAGTATGGTTTGTAGCTGAAAGTTAAGCTGAAACTCTTGAACGTTTAAAAATAAGACTGAATTTAATTATATTTCAAAGCAAACACACTTATGAAGTGGCCCAAAAGTTTTATTAGTTTCCAATTTTGTTTATTTCTTTTAACCATATCCCTAGACCCTAAGGAGAGCCTTATGCATTTTTAATCAAAGGTTTCCAATTAGTATATTTTTAAATTTCTGCATAAAAGCATATACCTTGGTCCACTAGATGCAGGGATGTCAAAAAACTTTTTTTTTGTTTTTTTTACTGTATTTCCAATTGCTTTATACATTTTTTCAATTGACAACTATTTTCATTGGGCCTAATCATAACAAAGAACTGCAAAAGAAAAGGGAAAATTATAGCTGCTGAGTAACTTATTATAAATTAGTTTACTGTAATGTTGACTTGGTTCTGTACCGTAAGTCAGAAGTGTGGCCACATGCTCAGCATGTGGCACCAATGAACCACCCAGCTTCAAGTGCTACCAATGAGAACTGTTCTGATGATGAATCGTGGGAAATGCTCTCCCATTGGTAACCATGTTAACAGTCAACCTCCTTTGTTATTTTTCTTCATTTCTTTTATATATGCATTTATTTCTTTAATTGGTTTTGTTATATTATTCTTTAAAATCTAATTGGTGAATTTGCCGTCAAGTTGACTGTTACAGGTTGACTTGTCTTGATTATTTCAGAATTGATATTGAGAAGCAAAAGCCCAAATTTTGTTCCAGCATTTACAATTTCAGACATATTGTTTGCACATAAAATATTGTTTTTTGTTTTTAAAAAGAAAACAAACATGCTTTAAAAAATAGCAAGAGTAAAAAAACGACTTAGGCTACATCACTAACTAAGTGTCAGGCTGACAATCATATTATTATGTACTGATAGTTAACTTTCTTTCATAATGTAGCATACATTACAGTAGAAATGCTGGACTTCTTATGCAAGGTTACCAACTTCATGCTTGAGTTTCAATACAAGTGCTCAGTAGTACACAGTATCTCTGAATCTGCTCTGGCAATGTCAGGGCCGTCTGATGGTTGCAGCAAGCAATGAAAACTTGAAAACACAAGTGCCTTTCAATAAAATCACCAGGGAATGCTTGTAACTTCTGGTCAGTTTAATAAGCTAAACCAATAGATAAGTGACTAAAAGTTGGCAAAAAAATAAAATAAATTGAATCCAACAACTGTCTAATGTTTTGAAAGTCATTGATGAAATTGGTGATAGCTGCAAGAATAAATGATTAAAAACCATGTCCAGTTATGAGAGTTTTAATTGAAAAATGAGAATTACTGTTTTAATAAAAACACTTCTGTATTTGCAATTGCTTTTTATACTTCTATAGACTCATAAAAAATACTTAATGTGTTTTATCAGACTTGAAGCTTCACCTGCAAGGAACAGAATATGGAAACTTTCTAGCCAATGAACCTTCTCCTCTGGCAGTGTCTGTCATCGACGACAGGCTTCGTGAAAAACTTGTCATTGAGTTTGAATATATGCGAAATCATTCTTACAAAGAATTAGCTAGTTTTATGGATTACATAAAGTAATTATTTTCAATTTAAAAAAATATCTATTAATTTGTGGTTGGATGCACCCACAGTGAATTAGTCACCGATTAAGCAGATCTGCTGAATAAACAACTAATTTTGTATACAATACTACTGTTTTGTATGCACCAACAGTAATCTGCTGATTAGAATTACTGATTCAAAGACAAACTTTTCACCAGACGTAACTAATTGGAACGCTGTTTGGTTTGGTTGGCACTGCCAAGCCTGGACAATTTAGTGACATTTTCTTGTTAGTTTGATAGATTTTGTAGTAACTTTAAAGGCAAATTAATTTTATTTCATCAACCTGATCTGGTATATTATGATGGCACATGATACAGTACGTACATAAATATTTTATAATTACTCAGATACAGTTACATGATTGACAATATCATTCTACTTATTACTGGAACACTTCACCAACGACAACTTTCTGAATTGCTGCCTAAATGTCACCCTCTTGGCATATTTGATCAGATGGAAACTGTGACCATTGCCAATACAACGGCTGACCTCTACAATGCCATACTGGTTGACTCACCACTAGGTAATAGGTATAGTGTAATTGTTTTGTAAAAATCTTTGATATATACTGTTCACAGTGTTCAGTCACTGGTATTGCTTACTTGTGACGCTAGTTTGGAATCAACTGGTTGGAAATAAATTATGGTTATTACTTATTATTATTATCATTTACTGCAAATAATTTTGTATAAGATTTGGAACTTGCCTTGGTGGAGTAAATTTTTTTCTTTCTTTTATATAAAAAGCTAGATGTCCAAAAAGTAGCTTGTAGGCCTAAAAATGACTTTCAAAGTGATTTTGGTCATCTACCACATGCACCCATGTGGCTAAATGCTCCGAAACGTCATGTGACCTCCTTAATCGGCAAAAATCCCATAACTTTCGAAGTTCTTATTTGAATGAATTTTTTCTTTTTGCAGCTCCGTTTTTCAAGGAATGCATTTCTGAAGAAGATCTCAATGAAATGAATATTGAGATAATTCGCAACACTCTCTATAAAGCTTATATTGAGTCCTTCTATGATTGGTGCAAAGAAATGGGCGGGGCAACAGCGGATGCAATGTGTGAAATATTAGCTGTGAGTTTTTACATGTTGTTCAACAGTGATGTTGCTAAGTAAATTTACTGATTTGCTTAAAACAGCTGCTGAGCTAATATTTATATAATTGAGCAGGCTATCTAGAGTATACTATGAATGTTGTAACGATCGCTCAGCTCTTAGGTTAGTTTCTCATAAAATTTCGAGAGGCTTCGTTTGTTTCATGGTAGTATGTCTTATTCAAAGACAACTACTAGAAGTAAAAATGAACGGAAAACGAAATAGGGACAGACCACCAAGAATTTGGACCAATGATATTAAAGACTGGTTAGGACTTGATTACAAAACTGCAATAGAAAAATCTCACAACAGAGAAACTTGGCGCTTCATTGCCTCCAACTCTCGATGAGAGGAAGGAACGTAATGGCGATGGCCGATCAATGTGTGTGTCATAGCATGTCACCAAAACTCAAAAGCATTTAATCTATTCTCAAACTCGAATGGCATCATTGTAGAATAATGAAATGGGTAAGCGATGTGATTTCTGAGCGTTTGTAATCTTGTGAATTGTTTGAGGTGGTGTTTAAATGTTGGCAACTTGGCATTCCATGTTTTCAAGGACCTGGCTGCATTTTCTCTCTCCTGTGTGACGTATGTTTGTACGAGTATATGTCAATGCATCGCACTTTCTATCTTTAGTTAGGATGTTACTATTACTAATGACACGGGTTTTATTTAGATTCATTAACGTAATAATTTCCGTGCACCAAATTGGTAACTGCCATTGTTTGAAACCACAAGAAATCATACCACCTTTCGTGTGCTAGCATATCCGCTATAATTTTAAAATGTAGATTGAGTATAACCTCCTCACTGAACTATTGAAATTGCTTGTACACTGTACAGTTATGCTACAATAACTATTTTAAGTAGACTAGAGGTCTTGTGCCAGTATATATCGATAGCAGCCGATTTTTAAACTGAATTTGGCCGAAGTTGCCAATATCAATGAGGGAGGTTTATTAACCAATATTGTACGAGAAATGTGTAACAAGCGTTGTGATGAATTGTTTACATGTCTTGGTATGAAGTCCTTTAAGCAGTTTTGTACTATCTAAGTCCAAATAATTATATTCAAATTCAATTATATTCAATTGCCCTCCGCTTACAGCAGATTGCCCGTCAACATGAGATATCTGTTTCCATGAGTCACGGTTTTTAGCTAGCTCGCCTAAGCTCAATCTAAGTATCTACCGTGGCGTTGTTATTTTTGCAGCATTGTGATGTCACAGTCAGTATCGATGAAATATTGACAGTTTGGTAATTAAGGCACTACTTTTATTGTGAAGATTAGTTTGATAGGCGAAGACTGAAGAGTACATTTCGTAACTTCCCAGACAGAAAAATCCGTCATTTTTACATCGATTCAACGTTGAATCGATAAAAAAACGACTGATTTTGTTGTCTAGGTTAAAACTTGTCAAACACTGCTTGCAGTTTGAGGCTGACCGTCGGTCCATTATCATCACCATCAATTCCTTTGGGACCGAACTGTCCAAAGAAGACAGAGCCAAACTTTATCCTCGACGAGGAAAGCTGTTTCCTGATGGCTTGATTGAACTTGCTAGAGCCGACGACTATGAAACTGTAAAGCGGATTGCCGATAACTACGCGGTAAGCGATCGATGAAAACCTCGCAAATCAATTACGCTGCATTTGTTTATGATAAAGTTGTTTATCGATCTAATTCGTCTCATCCGTTGTGTCAGTGCTTCCATTTTGAATGAAATTATGTGCAGGTGCATCAGATGCTTGGCTGTATTGGCTACAGCGCCACACAAGAGCAAGCAGTGTTATAGCTATTATAAGTTCGAGTTCATGATGTAACTTTAACAGCCTTCTATTTAAACCAGGAATACAGGACTTTGTTCGAAGGCACTGGTAACAACCCGGGTGACAAAACGTTGGAAGACAAATTCTTTGAACATGAGGTAAGTTTGTTTGTCACTGTGGTGTTATGATAAACGGACACTGAGAAATTAGGCTAATGCAGCATTTCATATAGGAATGTTATCCTTAGGAACTTCAAGGTTGCTTGTAGGTGAAATGAAACTGCTCGATAATACATTGGCTCTTGGAACCTGCTTGTCAATGGAAATTGTTAGCTACGTATAAACAAAACAATGCTGCCAAGTCTTTTTCACAAGCGCCATTCCTAAAAAGAGTAATAATAATTGCAAGAAAGCGATTCAGAACCAATTAATTCCACAAAAAAAGGAAATCATAAACTTACTGTAAGACGTTCGCATCTCACTGTCGACACACGAAAAGTCAGTAGCCGCATCGGTACATACAAAAACCAAGTTCACATACACGCAAAAAGCAAACGCGATAGCAATGTTTTACAAAAAATTAGAATTGTCTACTGTATCTACCAACCACCCATTGACAGTGTGCAAATAAAGTATTGAATTTTACCCTCAATCTGTTTTCAAACGGTTGAAACTCTTCGCTTTTCATGACCTATAAAAGAAGAATCCCAGCCAGCGAAATTGTTATTTTTACATCGTGTCATCAACTCCTACGTTGAGGCGATGTGACGAAACTTTCTGGTTTGGATATTTGCGTCGCAATTCCGTTTTGAGGATATGGCGAGCAATCCTTGCGATGCAACCTGTGTTGTTCAACGACGACAACGAGTGATGACCGGCTGGGAATCGAACACAGGCCCCCGTATTCTCAGGTCCACTGCACTGCCACTGCGCTAGGTATGCACGTCGCAACCAGTTCACTCCAGTTGCTTTTTTCGTTTTTAAAGACTGATATTTTCTTTGCTAGGTATTGCTCAACGTGAACAGCTTCATGCGTCAGTTCCAGTATGGCGTCTTCTATTCCTACGTGAAGCTGAAAGAACAGGAGTGCCGAAATATTGTTTGGATTGCAGAGTGTATCGCTCAGCGTCATAGGGCGAAAATTGAAAGCTACATTCCCATTATTTCCTAAATCACCATTTTTTCCGAAAGTTTTTTTTTACTATTATGTTCTGTAGTTCGGTGTGGTTGAAGTACAAATACAATTTCTAAGAAGTTCAATACAGTAGAATTTGCTTAATTTGTCATTTCAAGAGGATTAGAAGAACGTGACGATTGACGAATTCCACGAACTGACGAATTATGCAAACAGGTCAACCTTATGAATTATGCAACCGGAACCAACAAAATTGTGACGAATAAGACGAACTGACGAATTAGACGAATTCTTTTGTACTATAGTCTGACTTGCTCTTCACTGTCAAAGCCAACGGGTTTGCGGTGCCGAATTTGCATGTCTTCAAGGCACACATGCGCTGTCCATCGCTGACAAGTGTGGACATCGCTTAAATCCACTAATTGGAAGGCGACTTGATTAAACAGAATAGCTTTGAATCTCACGGCAGTTTAGCTGCCAGGAATTTCTCTTTTTAATTCCTGGTCACTCGTCTTTCTGGCCTAAGGTTGAAAAATTGAGCGACTAGCCTATTTGGTGATCATGTGGCATTGTAATCCATTGCCATTGGTGCTCATGTACGGTATCTGCAATTACGTTGTTCAGACTTCAAAATAATCGTTTACACTAGTATTTAAAGATTATATTTAAACGGCAGTGTTAGTGTATTACTGCTACAGCCTCGGATATGACTGCAAATGTGTTTTTGTTAACATAATTCTATTTAATGAAGTATTGCAATTAAGTCATGTGCTTGTATAATTTGTATAGTTATTACTTAGTTACTTACCCGTTTTGTTTAAAGAACCATCTGGGTTTTTCTCCTAAAGGTACCCACAATTACAGTCAGTGCATTCAATGCCTTTATACACGGCGACCTATAGATTGCTATACTTGCATCCCTACATTTGTCCAAGATTATTACCTTAACTATAAATTTCAACTAGAAAATTTTCTCTATAACTGTAACTTCGAGAACTTGCTTCTGTCACCTGCAATAATTGTTCTGTTCTATTTATACCAGCATGTATGTTGTTGTATCAGCATGCTGATGTTTAAGTTGGCGTTTGTTTCTGTTATGCTCTTCAGGTTATATGTGTGTTATCTGTTGTGTTATTCCATTGAGAAATTGTGTTATTTGCACTTTTCTAAATTGCAAATATTGTGCTCATAAAAGGTTATTACAGCTTTAGACGGGTCAGTATTTAGTACAATTTACAAAGTTTGATTTTTTCCATTGACTGCCCGTAATTGTTTTCATTGATTGAAGTCCACCTTAGATGTCGTGCAAGTATCAAGCAATCGTTCTGTTTCAAATTCGGTTCACTTGAGGCTGCTGTTGGAACGCATTAGTTTACCTGATTGATCAAACTATGGCCTGTGGTTTGTAGTGTAGATTACGCCACACTCGCAGATCTAGAGAATCGTAACTAATCGATGTGTAACTTATCTCAATGGCTGCCGACATGGTCAATCACATTGGTGTTTGGTTATGACATGGTCAACCATTGTGGGAATCCGTAAATTTTTCGATTTCTACTTTTTGCTTTTTCAATAAAAATTTGTGAAATTTCTCGAACTATGAAAATTGCCAATTTTTGTTTTCTGTTTTATCCAAACTAAAAGTTATCCTAGGAGCAATGTGATGTGATGCAGTGTGATGTGAGTGATATGATGCAGAGTGATGCAATAAATGTAAACTGTTATGAATCAATACCGCATCTTGTTCGGTTGTTTTCATTAATGTTGTAGCTAATACTAAGATTTTCTTGTAAACTTAACAATGTATTTCCGAACAAACAGCATCCGCGTGCAATATATGGTACTGTGCAACCTCGTATGGTGAGATGGCTCCTGCTTTCATACAGTTCAAGAGTTTACGTAGGAGAACAAAAGAACTATGGTAACACTTTTTTGAACAGAAAATATATTGTATTTTAATGCGCGTGTTCGGCATTTATTTGTTGTTAGTCCAGGTATGCGTCGGCGAAAGCTTTATCAATAAATTATTATTCAAGTTTCCGAACATGATTGAGTTCACTTTTAGTGAGTCAAATAATAACTACACTAAACATCAGTAAAAAATAAACAGTAGCCTATATTGAAGCGGGTGGTAGGCTTGAGTGAAGAGTAACTTAGTTTTCCGTCAAAACCCGACTAGGTTTAATAACGAGCAAAGTCGCACCATTGCTTGCAACTTGTAGCCAGGGTTGATATGCCCTATAGAAATGTATTCATGTAGTAGAGTGTTGTCTCATTCGTACTCGCCACACGACCAATCCATCCCGAGTAGAAGTAATTGCGAAAGATAACAGATTAAGTAAGGTTCCATCTGGCTGCAACCTGTGTTCAGGATGCATAGCAAATGTCCTGTGGAGATGTGCTAATATCAAGAGTAGTAGAGCGTTGTCTCGCACCTCATCTCCACACGCGCATTAACAAAACAACATATTTTTCTGTTCAATATAACATTTTGTGTGAAAAGCATTGCCCTACCTGCCAAGCTGATACAATCTGCAGACTTTACTAGAAATAGCACCTAAATGAACGGGCGCCACAGTGCTCCGCACCTAAATATCCAGACGCCACAGTGTGCGCGCCTATTTGACTGGCGCCTAACTGTCTGCGCCTAAAAGACGTGGACCCTTATTTTTGCAGCATTGTGATGTCACAGTCAGTATCGATGAAATATTGACAGTTTGGTAATTAAGGCACTACTTTTATTGTGAAGATTACTTAGTTTGATAGGCGAAGACTGAAGAGTACATTTCGTATCTTCCCAGACAGAAAAATCCGTCATTTTTACATCGATTTAACGTTGAATCGATAAAAAAACGACTGATTTTGTTGTCTAGGTTAAAACTTGTCAAACACTGCTTGCAGTTTGAGGCTGACCGTCGGTCCATTATCATCACCATCAATTCCTTTGGGACCGAACTGTCCAAAGAAGACAGAGCCAAACTTTATCCTCGACGAGGAAAGCTGTTTCCTGATGGCTTGATTGAACTTGCTAGAGCCGACGACTATGAAACTGTAAAGCGGATTGCCGATAACTACGCGGTAAGCGATCGATGAAAACCTCGCAAATCAATTACGCTGCATTTGTTTATGATAAAGTTGTTTATCGATCTAATTCGTCTCATCCGTTGTGTCAGTGCTTCCATTTTGAATGAAATTATGTGCAGGTGCATCAGATGCTTGGCTGTATTGGCTACAGCGCCACACAAGAGCAAGCAGTGTTATAGCTATTATAAGTTTCGAGTTCATGTAACTTTAACAGCCTTCTATTTAAACCAGGAATACAGGACTTTGTTCGAAGGCACTGGTAACAACCCGGGTGACAAAACGTTGGAAGACAAATTCTTTGAACATGAGGTAAGTTTGTTTGTCACTGTGGTGTTATGATAAACGGACACTGAGAAATTAGGCTAATGCAGCATTTCATATAGGAATATTATCCTTAGGAACTTCAAGGTTGCTTGTAGGTGAAATGAAACTGCTCGATAATACATTGGCTCTTGGAACCTGTTTTTCAATGGAAATTGTTAGCTACGTATAAACAAAACAATGCTGCCAAGTCTTTTTCACAAGCGCCATTCCTAAAAAGAGTAATAATAATTGCAAGAAAGCGATTCAGAACCAATTAATTCTACAAAAAAAGGAAATCATAAACTTACTGTAAGACGTTCGCATCTCACTGTCGACACACGAAAAGTCAGTAGCCGCATCGGTACATACAAAAACCAAGTTCACATACACGCAAAAAGCAAACGCGATAGCAATGTTTACAAAAAAGTAGAATTGTCTACTGTATCTACCAACCACCCATTGACAGTGTGCAAATAAAGTATTGAATTTTACCCTCAATCTGTTTTCAAACGGTTGAAACTCTTCGCTTTTTATGACCCATGGCCACCTGGAGATGCGGCCTGATTTGTCACATTTTGCAGATTTTGATTACAGCTACTGCTAGTGCTTGACTGACATTTTTTGAGATGTTTTTACTTTTTGCGGTTTCCTAATGACATAAAACTTTTTGTTGCCGTGGGGAAGCAGTAGCAAATGAGAAAAAGTCAGTTGAAAAACGCAAAATCAGACTGTTATTGAAAATTAACAGTCTGACTAAAATCTTCGAAATCAAATTTTCTTTGTTTTTCAACATGTGAGGATGCTAAAACCTATTGTGTCACCTGGGGAAAAGAATAAAGAAAGCGTAAAAATTTAATGTTTAGAAGAATTTATTTAAACGTTTGTCCAAAGTTAGAAAAACCAGGAAATGTCTGCAAAATGTGACAAATCAGGCCGTATCTTTAGGTGGCCATGTATGACCTATGAAAGAAGAATCCCAGCCAGCGAAATTGTTATTTTTACATCGTGTCATCAACTCCTACGTTAAGGCGATGTGACAAAACTTTCTGGTTTGAATATTTGCGTCGCAATTCCGTTTTGATGATATGGCGAGCAATCCTTGCGATGCAACCTGTGTTGTTCAACGACGACAACGAGTGATGACCGGCTGGGAATCGAACACAGGCCCCCGTATTCTCAGGTCCACTGCACTGCCACTGCGCTAGGTATGCACATCGCAACCAGTTCACTCCAGTTGCTTTTTTCGTTTTTAAAGACTGATATTTTCTTTGCTAGGTATTGCTCAACGTGAACAGCTTCATGCGTCAGTTCCAGTATGGCGTCTTCTATTCCTACGTGAAGCTGAAAGAACAGGAGTGCCGAAATATTGTTTGGATTGCAGAGTGTATCGCTCAGCGTCATAGGGCGAAAATTGAAAGCTACATTCCCATTATTTCCTAAATCACCATTTTTTCCGAAAGTTTTTTTTTACTATTATGTTCTGTAGTTCGGTGTGGTTGAAGTACAAATACAATTTCTAAGAAGTTCAATACAGTAGAATTTGCTTAATTTGTCATTTCAAGAGGATTAGAAGAACGTGACGATTGACGAATTCCACGAACTGACGAATTATGCAAACAGGTCAACCTTATGAATTATGCAACCGGAACCAACAAAATTGTGACGAATAAGACGAACTGACGAATTAGACGAATTCTTTTGTACTATAGTCTGACTTGCTCTTCACTGTCAAAGCCAACGGGTTTGCGGTGCCGAATTTGCATGTCTTCAAGGCACACATGCGCTGTCCATCGCTGACAAGTGTGGACATCGCTTAAATCCACTAATTGGAAGGCGACTTGATTAAACAGAAAAGCTTTGAATCTCACGGCAGTTTAGCTGCCAGGAATTTCTCTTTTTAATTCTTGGTCACTCGTCTTTCTGGCCTAAGGTTGAAAAATTTAGCGACTAGCCTATTTGGTGATCATGTGGCATTGTAATCCATTGCCATTGGTGCTCATGTACGGTATCTGCAATTACGTTGTTCAGACTTCAAAATAATCGTTTACACTAGTATTTAAAGATTATATTTAAACGGCAGTGTTAGTGTATTACTGCTACAGCCTCGGATATGACTGCAAATGTGTTTTTGTTGACATAATTTTATTTAATGAAGTATTGCAATTAAGTCATGTACTTGTATAATTTGTATAGTTATTACTTAGTTACTTACCCGTTTTGTTTAAAGAAACATCTGGGTTTTTCTCCTAAAGGTACCCACAATTACAGTCAGTGCATTCAATGCCTTTATACACGGCGACCTATAGATTGCTATACTTTCATCCCTATATTCGTCCAAGATTATTACCCTAACTATAAATTTCAACTGGAAAATTTTCTCTATAACTGTCACCTGCAATAAATGTTCTGTTCTATTTATACCAGCATGTATGTTGTTGTATCAGCATGCTGATGTTTAAGTTGGCGTTTGTTTCTGTTATGCTCTTCAGGTTATATGTGTGTTATCTGTTGTGTTATTCCATTGAGAAATTGTGTTATTTGCACTTTTCTAAATTGCAAATATTGTGCTCATAAAAGGTTATTACAGCTTTAGACGGGTCAGTATTTAGTACAATTTACAAAGTTTGATTTTTTCCATTGACTGCCCGTAATTGTTTTCATTGATTGAAGTCCACCTTAGATGTCGTGCAAGTATCAAGCAATCGTTCTGTTTCAAATTCGGTTCACTTGAGGTTGCTGTTGGAACGCATTAGTTTACCTGATTGATCAAACTATGGCTTGTGGTTTGTAGTGTAGATTACGCCACACTCGCAGATCTAGAGAATCGTAACTAATCGATGTGTAACTTATCTTAATGGCTGCCGACATGGTCAATCACATTGGTGTTTGGTTATGACATGGTCAACCATTGTGGGAATCCGTAAATTTTTCGATTTCTACTTTTTGCTTTTTCAATAAAAATTTGTGAAATTTCTCGAACTATGAAAATTGCCAATTTTTGTTTTCTGTTTTATCCAAACTAGAAGTTATCCTAGGAGCAATATCGGAGTGATGCAATAAAAGTAAACTGTTATGAATCAATACCGCATCTTGTTCGGTTGTTTTCATTAATGTTGTAGCTAATACTAAGATTTTCTTGTAAACTTAACAATGTATTTCCGAACAAACAGCATCCGCGTGCAATATATGGTACTGTGCAACCTCGTATGGTGAGATGGCTCCTGCTTTCATACAGTTCAAGAGTTTACGTAGGAGAACAAAAGAACTACGGTAACACTTTTTTGCGTGCCAGAATTGGGCTATCCCTGAGTCAACAGAATAAGGAATGCGTTTATGCTTAACCAGTGTTACGTAAATGTTGATTAGGGTTGTTCAAAAAAACATTTTTTTGTCGAATTTCAGTGGGACCCCCTGGAATTGTTAGGTTGCATCAAAAAAACCCACAAACCAAATCTGAGCACGTTTGGTTCAGTATTAACCGTGCAACGTCAATTTGAAAATTTAGATTTTGATTAAAATTTTCAAAATTTTTTTACCCCCCCCCCCCTGAAAAAAATTTTTTTTTTCAACTTTTTTTGCATTGCCTGCAATAGAATAGCTGTAAATAAACCTGTTCACAGTTTAAAAGCGAGTAATCATGGTATAAATGGTTTATGCGAAAAATGGCTTTTTTGCATGTTTTTATGATCTTCGGATAAGTTCTGAATGTTGATACAATTGTGTGAATATTAACTGCACTATTTTTTGATCTTTGACATCACAGATCATTGTGAGTTGTCTCTTGTATAACATTATGTCGAACTTCAATTCTTGTATGTAACTGATAAGCTGTAGTCAACTAATCTTTTTGATTTTCTCCTTTAGATATTATTCTAGAACAAAAATTTGTGAAAAGTGATAGTTAGAGTTTGTTCCTGATTGCATAATTACTGTACAAGTGTACTGTAATTCTGCAAATTTGTTTACCTGCTGCCATGCATTCTACACGTTCAAAAGATGTGGAAGTACTGTATTTTTAATCAGAAATCCCAAAGATCAACCATTCTCTCAGTTACAATTGCCAACAAAGAGAGCTGTTTTTTCTATTTGAAAATTCAGAAAAAGCTAAGACAGGATGCTGTGGCCACTACATGCAGTGAGATTGAATTCCTGTGGAAAAAGATCTCTGGAGGATCCACACCTGAATATTCCTGTTTTCAGACCAAGAAAACTATCAAACTGTGGAACGAGCACAGGCTCGTAAACATCCCAAACAAGGTAATACGAGAAAAGAACAGTTTGGCGCTGATTTAGATACCCTTTTTGATATAGCAAAAGCATGGATATCTAGAGAAGGGGATATGAAGGCTTGCAGCCATTGCCTTATTCTCGTGACACTACCAGGGCGGTAGTTTGTAACACGTTAAACATGTGGTTCTTTTTAAAATCGCAGAAAGTTTTGTAGTGCAGCTGGTACAATGAGCTACAGAAGACAGTTAGCAAATGTAACGTAGAGCATATTTAAAGAATACTTGTCTACAAAGACAGTTGAAAAGCTGCCAGTAAGCTTTTATTTTTAACAAAGCCTTTGCAGTAGGCTAGATGTAAAGCAAGTATATGGGTAGCTGAATTAACAAGCAACCATGAGCATGCAGTGAGTATCCAAGCCTGATGCTAATAGCGCAATGCAAGTTGTCATAACAAAATTTATTGAACTGCTATCGGTACCAATTGTTATTTCACGAAAAACACAGATTATTTACGATAAACAAAAGCCCTTCTATTGTCAGACATAATAAAAGCCTTCGTATCCCCTTCTTTAGATATCCCTGAGCAAAAGCAAATATTAAAGAAAAACTTAATGAAGAAGACTATGCTTTCGTGAAAGATCAACAAGGCCAGCAAAAGTCTACATTTGGATGCAAAGCTAAAGCATTGGAAAAACGCCTTCTACGGAAAAGAAGAGCAGAAGAAGTTGAACTGGGAATGAAAAACAAATCGGTGAAGGAGATGGAAGTATTAAATTCTGTGGAGACTGACCTTGATTTCCTAAGCAACAGTGATGCCAGTTCAAGCTGTGTGAGCAGAGAAGATTGGGAAGGTACACCCAACATCCCAGCGAAATCACAATCTGTTTCCTTAGAAGTGCCAAGGCAAATAACTAAACTGCCACAAGTCATAGCAGCTGCTGATTGCTTTAAGATCTCAAGTAATGCATTAAATGATGTTCTAGAATAATATCTAAATGAGAAAATCAAAAAGATTAGTTGACTACAGCTTATCAGTTACATACAAGACTTGAAGTTCGACATAATGTTATACAAGAGAGAGACAACTGACAATGGTCTGTGATGTCAAAGATCAAAAAATAGTGCAGTTAATATTCACACAATATTGTATCAACATTCAGAACTTGTCCGAAGTTCATGAAAACATGCAAAAAAGCCATTTTTGCATAAAACAACCTCACAACTATTGTTAAAATGTGACATTTATACCATGATTACTCGCTTTTAAACTGTGAACAGGTTTATTTACAGCTATTCCATTGCAGGCAATGCAAAAAAAGTTGAAAAAAAAATTTTTTTTCAGGGGGGGGGGGTGAAAAAATTTTCGAAAATTTTAATCAAAATCTAAATTTTCAAATTGACGT
Organism: Aplidium turbinatum; assembly: GCF_918807975.1. Taxonomy (NCBI): domain Eukaryota; kingdom Metazoa; phylum Chordata; class Ascidiacea; order Aplousobranchia; family Polyclinidae; genus Aplidium; species Aplidium turbinatum. The sequence continues at coordinate 6,129,072 of NC_137477.1, forward strand.
TGCACGGTTAATACTGAACCAAACGTGCTCAGATTTGGTTTGTGGGGTTTTTAGATGCAACCTAACAATTCCAGGGGTTCCCACTGAAATTCGACAAAAAAGTGTTTTTTAAACAACCCTAATGTTGATTTTAAAGTTGCCGTAGTTTCACGTGGACAAATTTTGTTTAAATGAAATTCATGGTTTGCGTTATAGTTAAAGATTTGGCTTAAGTGAACGAAAAGGCATGAAAGTGACAGTTTTTGTTTATTTTTAAGCGTTTGGTTTAGCATGTTGTCAAATCACGCAGCCGCGTGCTCTCAGTTGGTGTTGAACTGACTTTCTTTCAAGCAACTGATAGCTCGACTGGTTCTGTGCCCGACTTTGCGCGCGAAGAGATGTGCGCTTGAGCAACGCATCTTGGAAGACGACTTTTCCATTAAGCGTCACCTAGTGGATGGAATATTCGAAAACAACAACAATAAAGCGGAAGCTTCACTGCCGATCTCAGTAACCACTAACTGGGCGTATGTCAGTGGTTCAAAGCCGTTACAAGTGTGCGAAACTGCCAGGAATCATAGGCTTTCTCAGTCCGAGGATAAAGATTCAAAACCATCAACGCAGTATAGGCCTACATTGGAAACAGCTAGCTGCACCACTCATAACAAATTAAGCTACGCGTGTTTTGACGGTGATTCAGCGTTTGAAAAAAAATCTTTTTGAAATCGAGAGAAACAAAATCAGGAATGGCAGACTTTAGATATTCCTAAACGAAATGTACAGTAGAGCAAAATGGTTGGGATGATTGATCTACATAAACAAAAGCACAGAGCCAAAAAATCCGGCAACTCGGTAAGGTAATAAAGATGTAGAAATAGGCTAATAAGCTTTTTAAATACCGACAAAACGATTTTTATTTTTTGAGTTAGGGAACTAGTCCAAGTTACACTACTTTCCCTTACACATGTATCTATAGGCTTGCAAGATTCTCAAGCAGATATTGGCAAGCACAGAGTGAAAGACTATAATCACGCTTTTGCTGTGATATTTTCACAATTTCTCTACTCTGTAGGTGATGTTTTGATATAGTGGCGTATTTCCTGTTAAATAACAAAGTCATGACACCGATCATCTTTTGTTTACCTCTGCTACCGAAGTCAGTTCAAGTCACATTATGCTGCCTACTGCAAAAGTCAACCTCATGGTAGCGTAAGTAAGCTAAAGATCGCAAATGTTCATCGTGCAAATTTTTGAGCATACATTATAGCCTAACGACTTGATAACCGTAGCTTATGGCTGTTCCGTGGAATCGTGTTTCGATAAAGCAAACCTCCCACACCATCATCTACCTACTTTTCCAACTCATGCAGAATATTGATCAATCGTTAGCCAAACCACGTCTGCAGACGTTGAATCAATGTAACCATGACGGATATTGCTGTCTGGGAGATCATCAGTCTTCGTTTGCATTAATGCAACATCTGCAAATGTTAAATCGATGTAATAAAGGACTAATTAGATAATTGGGTGAAAAGTAAAAGTGAGTCCCATATTTGATCCAAGCATTGGGGGATGAGAAGGTTCTCCTTATGCTAAGCCTTTGGCACGAACAAGAGTATGGTGGCCAGTTCCTTTCTCTCGACCACCTTTCAATAACTACGCCCACCCAATTTATTAGGCCTACAGCCCTACACCCTGGGTAATAATAAAGTTATGATTTCTTCTATTGTCGCTCTACAACAGCTAAGCTCTTTTAACGACAGGGTCCATTTTTTATCAGATTTACGATGTCATCACATTATTACCCGACTTATTCTCACTGCGTTATGCGAGAAAAAACTCATAATATATAAAAAATTATCTTTTGCAATATTTACACAAAGCCATTTCAATCACGTAGTCACGTAGAGCAGAGGTTTCCAAACGTAATTAAGGAAGGCCAGATGACTGGAGAAGAGATGCTGTGAACTGGATTACCATTTTGTTTTAACACAGTCGGCGATCTGTGATGGGGATTCAAAAGAATGGATATGAGTTATTTCGTTGCAACTTATGCAACAATTAACACGTTCAGTTGTTGCAGGTGTATGGTTATTATGTTTATTATTACGTTGTTAAATAAGACTAGGCCTATTATCTTTTCCTCTTGATGCGTTGACAAAAGATTAGCCTATTTTGGATTAAATTGGTTTGTGCATGTTTTGACAAATGTGTACAATATTGGAAAGGAATATAACATGAAAATCAACACAAACAAGACGAAAACGATGATTATTACAAGAAAAGAAAATGTACCAAGTTTAAATATTAGGCTACTATTGACGGAATAGTCAACTTGACGGAATACTCAACAATAGTGCTAACCGGCATACGCCAACTAACAGTAACCTGCACTTCAAAGAATTTTCAATCTTTATCGTTAGAACGTAGGAAGCTATTTTAATTTAGTTATTTTATTAGTATAAACTAGGCGTAACATTGAAGCAGCTGAAATGTGGTTTTACAGGAGAATGCTCAGGATTTCATATACTGATCACATCACAAATGCAGAAGTTTTAAACCAGGTACATCAAGACAAGGAACTATTGAACAACATAACTCAAAGGCAACTCAAATTTCTCGGTCACATTATCAGAAAAGAAGATTTCGAAAATCTCTGTCTAAGCGGCCGCCTTCTCGGGAAACGTGCTCGTGGCAGACAGCGAACAACATTTACGTATATCCAATTTCAATACATCAATCAGCCAACCAAGAACACTTTGGGACACTGCGCGACAAAGGGAACACTGGAAAAATTTACGAACTGAGCATCTAGTTCATCAAAGGCCGCATCGGCTATGATACTGATACTGTTGATGATTGACGGAATGCTGGTCGAGCAAGTCAAAAGCTTTTCCTATCTGGGACACACAATAACTGAAAATGGCAGATGCGATACGGAAATATTGAGACGAATAGGAATAGCAAGAAACAACTTTGTAAAAATGAAAAAGACATTAACAACACGTAAAATTAACATCAACACTCGAAAACGAATTGCGAAATGCTATATATGGAATACGTTACTCTACAATGCAGAAACATGGACACTGTCATCACAGATGGTTAAACGACTTGAGGCATTTGAAATGTGGATTTATAGAAGAATGCTTAAAATTTCATGGAAGGATAAAATCACAAACAAAGATGTACTATCCAGAATACAAACCAACATGGAAGTTCTACAAACAATTAAATCAAGAAAATTAAAATATTTTGGCCACAAGATTCGCAATAATTCTATTCAACGACAACTACTATAGAAGGAAAAATGAATGGCAAACGAAATAGGGGCAGACCGCCAAGAATTTGGACTAATGATATTGAAGACTGGTCAGGACTTAACTACAAAACTGCAATAGAAAAATCTCACAACAGAGAAACTTGGCGTCTCATTGCCTCCAACCCTCGACGAGAGGAAGGAACTTAATGATGATGATGTTTTGAAACAGATTTGATCGGAAAGCACTGGTTTGTTTTGGAGCTGTACCTATTAATAGTCCATAAATTTACAGAAGATCTGGTGACACTTTTGCACAAGCAATGTATTCTCACAACCAAGATGGCGTAAGTTGCGCTTCTCGCTACCCTCTTGATTTTTTTTGCCTAACCCAAGTGGGCCAGGGTAGGCTATAAAGCCGTAAAATCTGATGTCAGCGGTACACCATGTTGCATTCTAATTCTAAGTGTCTTACATTGAGTTTGATGCGGTGGATGTCCGCAGGATGCCGTAACATTAATAGGAGAATCCAGATGGTACTTTGTGTCCGCACCTGAGATGATTCCAGATGTTCTTAATTTTTCCAAAGTTCCCAGGCAGGTAAAGAAACCCCGCATATTCGTTGGTTATAGTGCCCTATTCATTGGTTATAGTGCCCTATTTATTGAATATAGTGCCTTATTTATTAGTTATAAATCCCTATTCATTGGTTATAGTGCCCTATTTATTGGTTATAAATCCCTATTCATTGGTTATAATGCCCTATTTATTGGTTATAAATCCCTATTCATTGGTTATAGTGCCCTATTTATTGGTTATAAATCCCTATTCATTGGTTATAGTGCCCTTTTCTTAGAAGTTTCTGATTTGATTCGATTTTCTGATTTTGGGGTTCGAGGATTTCATTGGTGTCGGGCCCAAAATATCCTCTTAACGGCCCTAGGCTGAATGATTGTAGCCTATCAATTTAAACGTACCTGGCGCCAATAAGTACATTAACTTAGTCCCAGAGAAAATTCTGAAGAAGGCATGCAAAGTTTAGCTTGAAGAAACTCATTAAGTTGTAATCATGCCGACCTTTATGTAAACGTTATTGTTGATCTTTCGTAAAGTGTCATTAACATATTTCTTTACGGATTTTCCACTTGTCTGTATATCCTCAAAGTGTATCCAAAACTTGCCTATGTTTTGACTAACAATCCAATTATTGAGAGGGAAGCTCAGCAAATTTAATGTTGTAAAATATCTTACCGGATTATAGCCTATCATTTATAAATGTCAACAATAAAACAAATTAAAAAACTTAATGACTAAGTTTATCTTAATTTACATGAAAACAAAAAATATGAATTTTCTTTCAAAACGTTTCATAATGTGTCAACATTGATCAAGAAAATATTTACTCTAACAGCAACAAACGCTTTTGGTTAAAATGCTAAGGAAGATGATTAGAGCAGATTTAATCAATTAAGTCTAGTATTTGAATTTGACCTGCCGTTTGAGTTCACCTCCTTCAACAGAGCATAGAGGTGGACAAATCGAAAAGCATGGTAAAGCTTGAAATAGTCTTTTTCTTTTTCAATTATCTGGCTTGGACCTGCCCCTGACGGAGTCATATAAATGCAGTATAACTGTTCTTTTTTTAGAATTGTGAAAGATTGTTTCAACCTTGTTATTGAATGTATCGGATGGACATGCTGGTTTGACCACCATGGAGACAGTGTTTGTTTTTAACACTTGACAGACTTCCTTCATAACGAAATCCTTTTGCCACGCAACTGTAAACAGTTCAATGTAAACAAAACAAAAAACAGCACAAATCATCTGCTCTAACATCTGCACAATGAATTTGATTTGTGTTTCTGGAAGGACGAAACCGACGGAGCCTCACATGCTATTTGAATAAAACCTTTTGAGAATCCCAACAAGAAAAAACAAGCTGTTAAGATGTTTAGAAGAGTAGCAACTGTATTTGCATTAACTTTACAGTAGTTACACGCCTGTAAACAAAAGCAGATTAAAAAGCAATTTTGGGAAAATGTCACAACTTTCCACATAAGCTAATCATTTCAAGGAAGTATGAAAAGAATGGAAACCACCCACAAACTGGAATAAACTTTACTTTGTGGACTCTGGAGAAAAGAGAAATGTCCAAATCTCCCTCCTCCAGCTTTACTCTTGTGTATAGGGTACTATTTTATCAGATTTTTACAGCCAGAATTTTTTTGCGGAGAGCTAAGGGATCGGAAGTGATTATTGTTTACAAAAGATTAAGGATTTGAACATTTAATGGCTTTTCATCTATTTAAAATATAATTTTTTGTTTTTTTCAAGCCAGTTGTAGGCCTACTGCTATCAATTTATTGCAAGTGTTTCGTTTCGATTTAGTTGTGCTGATGAGTCTTATTGGACGAAAACCGTTTCCGCAATATGAATTATAAAATTTTATTGAAATACTGTTATGAGTGTTAGCCTAGCCAAATGATTTAAAGGTTTAAAGACTTTACGAAAAAAAACTATTGATTTATTTTCTTGATCACGGTTCAATCCGTTTCCTTCGGTTCAATTCCATTTACTTTTTGCAAACTTTTTGCAGATGAATTTATCTTACTAGATTTTTTTTGCATCAGGTTTTTGGGCTGGTATTAAACAAATCACCTTTCCTGTTTAGTAACATACCCCGGCTCGGTACCCCAGCTGAGAACCCATAGTTTACGTTTAAGTGAACTTTTCTTAAAATGTTCGAAACTGCATCGTTTGGGAGAAGTTTAGTTTCGCTGCAAAAAATTTTGGAATATTATTTTGTTAATAGTCAGAAAATTGTTAAACATCTCCAATTTTTACTGGGCAGCTAAAATGTTGAATTTAGATAGAAATTTTATTCACTTTGAATGTAATAATTGCATTAAAGGTTTAAGAAAGAAAATATTGCAAACTATCGCTAGAGACAACCCCATAGCGTTTGTTGTTACACATACAAATAGAAATTGTTGTCGCTTGAAATCAAAAGTCATTTTTTTAAATCCTGTTTTTTTTTACTGAAACAGATATTCCGTTATCAGTTTGTCATTACTTCACCGCAAAGCTCTTAAAGCACAAACTCAAATAGACTCAGTGAGCCTGTAAGTTTTTCCTCTTCCCTATACTTTTCTCTAATCTTTACATCTGCAAAGGCCAGGTTATAGATATCAATGACAACATTAGCGATATAAAAACAGAACGCAAACTATTTTTAGAAAGTAATTTTAACCATGGCTTGAACATGTTGGCAAGACGTCGAGCAAAAACCTTAAAAAGTCTAAGTGACCTCCCAGACAGCAGAATCCGTCATTTTTACATTGGTTCAACATCTCTAGACGTAGAATCAGTTTAAATGTAAAATGACGGATTTTGCTGTCTGGGCAGATTTATGGTTCGTTGTTGCAATTTCACAATTCTCAAAGTTGTTGGTTCGTCCTGATGCAAGTACTTTTTATTTTAGATTTAACATCGTTATTGGCAAGGGTATAGTCAGGGGAGAGGGGCGGGGAAAATTGCCTTTTTCGAAATTTCTAAATCAACATTTTTCACTCTGTTTCAGCATCATTTAACAAAGTTGTACTATTGATTTAGGCTGAAAGTACTGTCAGAATGCGCAATTTTAAGGTATTTGTTTCAAAATTTTCTGTGAGAGAGCCCCATAACCCCTATGGGTACTTCACCTTCGGTGACTCGTGGCCGGTCATATGCGAAATAATACTTAATTCCTCCCGAAACGTTGTGTTAGCTACGTCACTGGATATTGGTATCATTATCATCTAAATTGAAGGGCCTGTTTGTAGCTGTTTAAAAAGAGCATAGTTATCAAAACCACGGAAACATATTTGTTGTTTAAACAAGTTCTCGCATGCAAATTAATTAGCAAATAGTTCTAACGCCTACGCTTAATTGATCCTGTTTACGAGTTACTTTTGCGTTAATAGTCTATTGCGTCTAAAAAGATTACTGAACAAGTAAAATGACTATATTAAAGTAATGATAAACACTAAACAGCCTGTTTCGCAGTGGAATTTGTAGATTTTTATTCAAAAAGAATTCAAAATTTCAACACTGGTATAGAAACTTGGAGACTGCAAATGATGGATTGTGTCAATAGACATTTTGCTTATGTTATTAGTAGTTGATTACTTCCGCATTTGTTCAAATTGTATCATCTTCTAATGACGTCACATGTAGTTTTTGTTAATCAAATTATAACTGCAAACTGCACGAATATGTTGCCATGCTCGCAACAATCAGACAAAGGAGAGGTTAGATCGGTTGCATATTTGTGTGCAATCATAGTTGGTTCAAACTGAACTGCTTTAAAGTCAACAAACAGCCACAATTCAACTAACGTGTTTTCAAACCTTGGTGTTGTTCAATTTTGAAAGTTCCAACTTTTTTAATGCCGTATTGCAGTGCCAATAAGGTTTACTGGCATCAGCTCGTTCTGAGAAGGGCAAGAGGTTAAAATCATCGCTTGAAAACTGGTAACCAAAAAGGTAACGTCAATCAAACCTACCCCTTTGTCTGATGTGACTGACCCTGAATTTGCCGGAAGAATTTTGCACTTTAAATGCACAGCAGCTTCAGTCGCTTTTATTCCTTTGCTCTGTTAATGTCTTATTTTGCACTTTGGAATTGTGAAAGATTCGACGAAACTTTCGTTTTAAGACACGACTTCTGTAGTCTTCTTGTTCGACGGCTGCTTAGTTATCATTATAACTGCATGAGACTTTGTCGTGGTGTAATTATGCCCTGTAGTAGAGTTCAGCAAGTATCACGTGGTCTATGATACGACAATTCGCAGAGTGAAGTCGTGGACGAATAAAGTCATTTTCACAGAAAACTGTTCGTGCAAATGAATTTTGAAGTTGCAAAATTATTACAAGGCATCTCGTTGTAGCAAGCGTGATAAATCACTCCCAATTGAAAGGAGGTTTAAAACGCCAGCATTTCAATTTTCAATGAAATGAAATGTCAACTCACATCATAGACATGTTAATTTATTTTTATATTCAGCAACTTTCCTTGATGCGTGAATAATCACACCGGTAAGAAAATAGTCTAATAATGGTGTCTGCTAACCTTTGTTTTGAGTTATTGGTGTCACAGATAATATAATTAATTATACAAGGATCCGTGTGTTCAGGGTGAAATGATTGTTCGAAGATAAAATAAATAAAATTGGGATGATTAGTAGCGTTGACAGGGGAGGTCCAGGGTTACTTTGAACCAGGGTTGAGGGTGATTTTAGGGGCCTGTAACCTTTTCAAGGGGCCCGGGAAACCCAACTTAGTCTTTGGACGTTTTTTTGCGTCTTATAGTGTGTTGTTTTGAGAAGTGTTTTGATTTAGGGGCCAAGGATTGCATTGGTGACGCGCCTAATCTATCCTCTCAACGGCCCTGGAGATGGTTTGATGACTTCTAACATATTTCTATAAATAACTAAAGTTAATTTTATTTAAATTTTGTTTACTTTGCCAGAACGAGACTTTGAATTTAAAAACCGTGATAGGCAACTATTGAAATAACCAAGTTAATTGATGTTTGCATAATTATCGTTTGTTGAATCTTCCAGATTGACATGGGCTTATTGATCAAAACACGATTGGTTGGCGATTGGTTACAGAGTTACGTAACTTCTATATTAAAAATTGAAACCCTTGCAAAAACTAATTTGCTTTAACTGCTTTGCTTGAATATTCCATCTGTCGTCTGTACTTCCTTTGTACAAAAAGTGTTTTTGTCACCCATAAATTAAAATAATCATGCAATTCTTTTTGGTTTTAATTTTATTCGGAAACATTAAAGCACAGCATGCAAAAACATGTCATATGAATACAGTCAATAAACTATCAGATGAAAATAATGGTGTTGTAGGCCTACATGTTCCTTAAAAAAATGTTTTTCTCAAACTGTGTTCAATAACAAAAAAACTTTATTTGCAACAATAAATGAGCAACATCACACAACTACAAGTGAAAGAAAGGTTGCTATATTTATGGGGTGCGACCCAGATACTTCGGAAAATAAGGAAATATGCCTCCAAACGTTTTTTCAAAAACTACCTCCAAAACGATACTTACTTTACATAAAATTTGTACTCAATCTAATGGGTATCTTATCATTTATTTAATTTGTTGGGTTGAATATTTAAGGTGATCAACTTTTAGAACAATTGTTCACGAATCAACTTCTTTCAATATTCGATCATGGATCTCTTGAGCTTCATCTCTTCTCACGAGGCCATATAGATTGTCGCAATTATTTTGATCAACACTCTGCATCCACGCCACATTGACATCTTGGCTATCTAGCATTGCCTGCATTATAACAGTATTGTTATGGTTTTATTTATTATCGCTCTACAACTACTAAGGTTTTTTCGAGACAAGGGCTCATTTTCAATTTTGTATCTGGTTTAAAATGTCACCACATTATTACCTGACTTATCCTCACTGCATTATGCGAGAAAGAACAATCGGTACCGTTTTTAAAGTCTTCGGTTTGACTCAACCTGGAATCGATTTCAGATCTTCCAGCAATAGAGTCGAATGCGAAACCCCTTGGCCAGTGAGCTGGTATTGCTTGCACGAAGTTGTTTTTAACAAGACAGTTCATATTTGATACATTAAAATTTCCCAATGCCTGTAGCATTGGGTGTATTGTGTGGTGTGGTAGCCAGTTGGTATCAATGCCCGTAGCATTGAAACAATTGCCCTTAATTGTTAAGTGAGCAAAGTGGCTGCAGGTCACCCGATAACCTTCTTCCACTTTTTACAAACTACAACCAGAAGAGTTCGTTTTGCCCTCAATATACATTTGTATTTTTACATGAAGTGTCTGGGACAAGCAACCACTTCACAATTTCTCAATTCGAAATCTCTGCTACAAATTAACCCAGACGCATTGACATAGTAGAAACAACAAAAAAGAGTACAATAAATGATCATAAACATTTGTTTTGTAGCCTCGTACCGTTTTTGCTCCTAAGATCCCTGAGTCAAGAGTTCTTTTTCGACTCATGATCCATGCATATTCGGTGAAAATGACTTGATCTATAAGAAATATGGTCTTAGTTTTGTTTTGAATTGATTAAAATAACAATACAGCATAATGCTGTATTCATAGCAGGCATACTTTGCACTCAGCACTTTCCAAAGCAGACAGTGTTTCGAAAATTCATTTTGGCTCAAACAAATTGAATTGCATATCGACACACTCTCATCGGCTGGGTAAAACACAAGATCATAGGTTTAACTTCCAACACGAGTGCGTCTTGGCGGCGATTAACTGTAGGCCTATGCATAAACGATGCTAATTCTCTTTTTAAGCAGCTATATTGACTGGACAACTAGACCATATAACTAAAGTTAATTCATTCGTCAAAGTGTGTATGAACTACCAAGTAGCCTACATCGGTGGTTGACATATCGTTAATTATACATATAACAAATTTTAAAAACTTTACCAAAATAATTTTCTCACTTACTTTCCATGTAGTCGGGCACTTGAAAGTTATTGTATATTATTGTAGTAAAATTACTTTTTTCTGGCAACTAACTTTACGCATTTTTTTGTCTATATCGAAAGGGTAATCAGTTTCAAGAGAATTTACAAAAGAAACGTACTTGCTAAGAAACCATCAGGGAAGTAAAACCGATGACAAGTATACGTTATGATGTAGTTGTCGTAGTCTGTATCTATGACGTGAAATGGAGTCGGATACGGCAAACCTAAAATATATATATGTATTGAAAAGTTGCAATAGTGACTAATATGAATAGTCTGTTATAACCTAATAAAATTTTGTCACTAAAAATCAACTTTCTTGCGTCAGATGCGTCGTGTTCATTTATGTAGGCTATATGTCCCTTTTTCACAGTTGGGTTGCCATTTGCACCTCAAGGTGTTGCTATCGTGCCACATCCTTATATTTAGTAAATCATTTCTATTTCTAGCACGCTCTCTCGTTAGCGTTTTATCACTTCTACCTTTTTCCAGACTCTTGCTATATTATGGAAAGTGATATTAATTTTTTGTTTTTATGGTCGGAAATAAAAAAAAAACATGATAATGAACTTTCTCCGTTAATCGGTTTTTCTCCACAACATGTCCATGGATTTCCCATATAAATTTGTACGGCGCTTCAGAATTTAGGGAGCCTTGTTTTAATTTCTTGAGTCTGATGTTGGTGGGTTTTGAATCTTTATTCGCGGACTGACAAATCTGACAAAAGGTTATTCCTGGTTGTTTCGCATACTTGTAGAGGTTTTTAACGCAGGACCGGTTACTGAGGTTGACAAAGTGAAGTTTTGCGATTGTTGAAATGTTGTTGCCGGGGAATTATTCCATCCAGTAGGTGCCGCTGAATAGAGAGCAGTCCTTAGATTGCGTTGCTCAAGCGCACACCCCGAAAGTTCAACCAGCGCCAATTGATCTTGAAGTTTCTTCGTTTACAAAGTCACGCGCTAACCAATTAAGCTATTAGAAGATACTAGTTTATCTCGGACTATATAGTGTTCTATGGTTATATGGCATAACCTAAGTTAGGTTTGATAACCTCATTTCACGAGTTTTCAAATCATGTTCTCAAATTATTGGTACAATACTGTTGTGATGAATTTTTAATTTTTATAGGCTGCACTTACGCGGGTGTAAAAAATTCAATGAAAGTTTTGATTTCACGTCGTTGGGATTAGGGTTGCCAGTACTTATTGCAAATTTGTAAGAAGGGCTTTGGAAGAAGCGTCTGAAAAATAAAAAGCGTTGTTGATGAAAGGAAGGAAGAAAAACATTTGTTGATCTATGAATTTCAACTTAAAAACCATTGTTGTTTTAACACAAGTAATTTATCACCCAGCAAGACGGTGAGCAGAGTTGAGCACAAACTAGCGCCAAATTGGACATTTTGGCAATATACACCTTAACGCAGCACAGTTTCCCCGCGAACTAGCAGCCACCATTGCGCCGCGGCGATTTGGTTAGAAAAGGTGGGACAGTTTTCCTTATGTACTCAACTGACTGCAGTGATTAAGATCTTTTTTGCTCTCGATTCAGTTGCAGAAGAAAAAAGAGTATTGGCAGAGTGGGAATCGAACCCACGCCATCTAAATGACTATTCCTTTGCCCTAACCCAGTGGTTCTCAAACTGTGGTACGCGTACCACTAGTGGTACGCGGGAGCTTTCCAAGTGGTACTTTGCTATGCCACACTTTTGTTGAAAATGCTCTCAGAAGGCACCAAATTCAAAGTAATTTTTCAAAATTTTCTGGGGGAGGTCCCCCAGACCCCCCGCCGCTGTGTGTTGCCTTCGGAAAAGTCAAACCTCTCTTTTCAAAATTCCTGGCTATGCTACTGGGTGGTACGCAGCGCCAGTGAAAGTTGCTAAGTGGTACGAAATCACTAAAAGTTTGAGAACCACTGCCCTAACCCATTAGGCCATGCCACTGTTAGCTCCTGACTTGGAAGGGCGTCGGTTTACGAAGATTTGCTTGCCTTAATAAAACACTTAAGGATATCTTTAATGGTAGATATGGAGCCGAGGATCCAACAAACTAAATCTTAAATACCAGGCATACGTGTGGATGCCGCAAAAGCGATTAGTATCGTGGGAATGTTACTAAAGTCATCATCATCATCATCATCATCATTATCATTATCTTCATCCTGTGGTAGCCCACTGCTGAGCAAAGGCCTTCCCCTTTTCTTGCCAATCCAGTCGATCGTGTGTTTTTATGTACTAGTTTGTTATTCTACATTCTTTGTCAATTTCGTCTCTCCATCTCATTTTTGGCTTTCTTCGTTTGCGTTTGTTTTCCCAGGATGTCCAAACTGTTAATATGTTAGGCCATCTGTTGTTCTGATGTCTTGCTATATGACCTGCCTATGACTATTTTAGTTTTTTGATGGTTATCACAGTATCTCGTAATTTTGTTTGATTTCGAATCCATTCAGCAGTTTTTTAGTCTTGCCGTGATGAACCCATCATAATTCCTTCATGTGTTCTTTGCATAGATCTTAGTTTAAGAGTCAACTTTTGAGCTATAAACAAAATTAAAAATCAACGATTGTGCTCAGTCTGGGACATAAAAGCAGTAATTTTATGTTGTAGGGTAGCCTCAGAAGCTCTTGAAATTGATCCAGTGGTCATATTTTAATGCAATGGCTTTGGTTATGACGCAAAGCTGTATAAGAGGCCAGCTTCCACATTTTGCTTTATAACCAAACTTCCTTTCGACGCTCTTGCTGAAAAGCTATGTAGGCAAATACAAAATGTAGCCTACTCTTTTTATTAAAACATTCAAAGAGTGCTTTTGAAAATACTTACAGAATTTCTTCCCACTGCATTAATAATCTCGATCCATTCTGGATTGCTGTTTGATTGATTTGTGTGCAAGCTCCTCCCTCCCAGGGGTTGGGAGTTCGACTGATCTCAAACCATTCTCCTTCCAACTAAACAAAACACAACAGTGATGCACTGTTACGCGTATTTACTTAGGCATACTCAGCTTATAGACCTAGCTTACAGTAAATGGTCTATGCGAGGAAATGACTGGTTGAGTAAGGTGCTTGACGTTTGCACGACTGTGAGTTAAATATTGTAAAACACGGCTGATGCGCTGATGCCTATGATGTAATACATTAGCCTATTGAGTCTAGCGAAAGGCGACGATAAGAAAAGAACTTACCAATACTATAGGTTACAATCATAAGTGTTGTTCCCTTATTTACAGTATAGGCTATTGTTCGAATTGATTGAAACTGTCAAGAATACAGGCTGAAATTGTGTAGAACTTACCAGTATGAGAAACTTATTTCTCATTCAAACAATGAGTAAGAATAACCTCCAAAGTTACGAAACTACACACAAAAATCGACAAGTTCCGTGAAAAAAAATCAAGCTATTCCGTACTTTACTTTTATCACAGCAGCAAGCCTAGTAGCTTAGAATCAAAAATTACAATCTCCTCACACCGAATGCTGGGTAGCAGAGTGTAGGTGGACACTTAGGCTACAAGCAAGTTAAATAAGTCTAATGTACAAGCAGTAAAACAAGAAAATAAATAACAATAATAATCTTTTTTCACATATGTTGGTTGTAAAATTGTGCCAATAAAAATTATAGGCCTACAACACGATAAAGGATGGATAAGCAGGGCTACTTAACTAGCGGACTGCGGTCCGGACCCGGACCTTCTGGGTGTTAATGATGGATCTCGGGCATTGGCTTCTGGAGGAATCTCTTTAAACAGATTTCTATTGGGAGGAAGCAATTTTTCTGTGATTATCCTAATAGCTGGAAGGTGAAACCCCGCAGACCTCAACACTTTGTCAAAAATTTAAGTCGAGTTACATTTCACCTAAAAGAAAATCGTTCGGTACTGGTACTGATATTTCAACTCTCAAGGTTGCACATGAAATAGCGTTCATCGGACAGCTAAAAACACTTGTCAAACTAGACCTTTGTTAACATTAGTTGAGACTTGAGTAACCATGTGATAAAGGATGGGTAAACGTTAGGTATAGCCTATGTGTGAATTTAGCGAGAACAAACGCCAAAACAAATTATTGCCTGCTTTATAGAAGCCAACAGTTTTAATAAACAATAAGTTGTTAGTCTTGTAGGCCTATAACTTAGTGTTTTTAGTAAAGAACTTACTCTTTTGATATCTAGATCTTGAACCAAGGATACATCCGCGCATCTTCGTCTTAAAACCTGTCCTTCTATACATCCAAGCAGGCATACAATAACTAATAATAACAAATACGCTTTCATTCTGTCGGTTTCTTAACCTTCTCCTAAGTGTATAGTTAAGTAATCAGTAAATCTCTAGAAATAAAAGCTGAGCTAAAATTGGGTTGTAATATTAATTAGGTTCACTTTCTATTTTTTAACCCGACTGAGGAAAGAGATTGCCACTTATTCAAAGACGTTTCTTTGTTTTAGCTGTCTTGCCACCATACAAATATTAATGTCCAAGTAACAACACTACAGCAGTGTTAGTTGCATTTGCTATTGCGTTTACTTGTCATATTTTCTAATTTTTTTCACATAAAATGGTTAAATGAAATATTTTTTTATATTTTGTATCAAAGTTTACAAGTGATTTAAAATAAGTACTTGTTCCTAGTAAACGATCCATTTGTGCTGTATTTATTACAATGCCGTCATTTTGCTAGAGATAATTCAAGTCTCAAGAATAAATCATGATTTACCAGGCTAATAAATAAATTAAAGAATGATTTCACAAGATTAAGTGATGACTTGTCAGGCTAATACACAGATCGTGCGATCAATTTGTTTCGAGAATTTTTTTTTTCTTGGTAAGAGTTAATGTCTACTTTATTTTGGTTATGTTAAAGCCTCCAATATAGCAGGTGGCATAAATTAGATTACGAGACTATGTTTTTAGCTTTTCCTTTTGATATCATTTATCTTCAATTTCTTATTTCCTTTTGATATGAACAATCATTAAGATATTAGCCTCCTTTATTAGTCTACCGTTCTAGTCAACTAGCTCTAGTCTACAGGTTGTTGATAAACACCGTTCACCTCTGCGCAGGGTGTAATAAATTCGGTTGGCGTAGGTATTTATCGACATTACATGGCCAGTTTTTCCCGTTAACTGACTTTCTTTAACCAAATCTCTCCTCACCATTATACCCGTAGAACCAGAACTGTTTGCTGAAGAAAAGGCGGCCGAGAGAAAGAAACTGGCCACCCTACTCTCGTTAGTGCCGAAGACTTAGTACAATGAGAAGCTTCTTATCCCTCGATGCTTGGATTCAAGTATTGAACTCACCTTTACCTTCTGATCATCATGTCTTTTATGACTTCATAAACTAACCTTTGTTTACATGATTGCTTACGGCTGACCACTACGTTGAGATACCTACTGATTCTGACTCCACCTAGATGGACTTAACAAAGTCTAATGGGTAGTTGATCACTTTAATGAGTTTTGTCAAGAAAGTATTTATAGAAGCAGAAACCATATCGAAAATATGTCATCAAATATCATAGACATAAACAAAATGTCAGCATGGTGTTTCTTTTAAAGTGCGCACGCGATTTCGCACACATGTTTGATTTATGCTGCATCATCCACCTTATGGGGTTCAGTGTAAGATAACCTTTCAAAGGTTGACGTCATATTTTATTCTTTCCCTTCGCCTATTTAAAAAAAAAAGATTAAAATGTCTTTGTTTTTTGTCTGTTTTTCTATAATATTAAGCTGCAACTAGAAAATATCAACATGTGATTACAAAATTTTGTTTTCTACAATTAAATCGTATGTAGGTTAAAAGCATGCTGCCTGAATTTTGTTTTCCAAGCTTCACACGACCTATGATTGAGGACTAAACTGAAGATAAAATTCGTTGGAAAGAATTTATATGACTATGAAAAAAACTTTTTTTGTCAATTTTCCATCCAAGAAAAGTGACTGTTAGATAAAATAAATAGTTGAGTTATGTCCAAAGCTTTTTAAAAATATCAACAACTTTGAAGAATTTTTGAAATGTGAAAATAAAATTATGATAGTAGGTCACGTATGAAGTAGGTCACGTTCTGGCAGTCTTGTTATAATGTATTGAGATATTTAATTCGACAAAAATTGGAAAAATTTATAGATAATTTTTGTTAGGTCATATTGAAAATTGACGGTCCTTACTATTAAAAATACACTTGTTTGACGCTGTTTCAGTGACAAAATAGGGGAAGGTGTTGAGAAGTTTTAAAATATCATAACTAAATATAGTAAAATTATGGACATTAAAAAGAGTTTTATCATGAAAATCACAACCGATAAAGCCCATTACGAAAACGTAATTATCCTATTAAAGAGCAGTCTATTTTATACGACGAGATTTATTGACTACAATTTGATGAAATTAAAAGTTTGAATCAAGACACAACTTGGGTTTGACTTGTTTTTCTTAAAATATAAATTAGAAGTTTATTAAAGTGCATAAGTGATCGGGCAATTTTTGTTCAATTGAATTCAACATCATCCTGATTTTAACAATTATTAGGAAAGGCTCGGCCCCTGTGGTTTGCTGATATTTAATGTTTGCCGATTACAAAATTTTGCAAGAAAAGAACGTCATTATATAGGAAAACGTCATCACATAGGAAAACGTCATCACATAGGAAAACGTCATCATATAGAAAAAAAACATCTAAATCTTCCGTAAGTGGTTGAATAATTTGAGAAAAAAACACAAAAACTGAATCATTTCTATTTTACAGTTGTGCGTCTGCGGCAGAATACTCTGTTTCTTGTAATTGCTGTATCTGATGAAAATGTCAGCGCAACTTAAATTGAGAAATAAATTACACCCTTGCGTAATATAAACAAATCTATTTTCACACGAGCCAGTTCAATCATAATCAAATAAAAATCGATTTCGATCTGCTAGCAGCTATTATTAGATCATCTTCAGTTAAACATATTCAACAAATTGAGCCTAGCCTACTGTTTATTTAGCTTTGACTTGTGTACACGCCATATTTATGTTTAAAATTACGTTTAACATGGTGCAAGACATACACTAACACTCCACAGGAATTTTGATGGCATATTTTGTTACATGCACCAATTTACCGCTATCTTGTTATCCACTCATGCAGCATGATAACAAAGGGCGTGCTTGCAGTCTAAATGACTTAAAAAAAATTGATAAAGTGGAAGATATTCTTACCGCTACTTTGTTTGTGTGATGTGGGTAAACAACTAAACATGTTGAAGCTTTCACAAGCACCCAATTGACTTGTTTGAAATCGTATGTCACAACTCTACAATGAATTCGCGTTTTATAATAGATACAAGTTTTAAGTTTATACAAGGTTAATGATGCTTAACTTGTATCGGCAAGGTGTGTGCTTGTGTAACACATTCACACTATGCTAATTTCAATTAAAAAATATTAGAAAGATTAGTAACAATTCAAGTGTCGTGGAGTTTAAACTATCAAATTATACTAAGAATTTCTTAATTTTAGTAATTTAGTAATTTACTAGTAATTAGTAATTACAGCAATAAGGTTACTTACATCGTTAATTTAAAAAAGTTGACAGTTTACCTTGATCTTACAGGGCAGGTCATGGGAAAACATGATGCGTTGTCAAAGTTATATGTTAATTCATTGGTCTGTTCTTTTTTTTATTTCTTAATTTTTATGAAATACAGTAACTGTTAATTTGGTCGCCATCCGATGGCGGTTTTTTGAGTTGTAATAGCGATTGAATGCCAGTAAGAATTTCGTGTTCTCATCATCATCATCATGTGCCGTCTCCGGTTGGTTGTCAGTTTCCTCCAAACTTCAAATTCCTTGGCTATTCTTTTTACTTCTCCGATGCTTGACAAGTCAGTCTACTGTTTTACATCGTCTCCCCAAATTTGTCTCCATTTTCCCCTGCACCTCTTTCCTTCCACCATACCTTTAACAACCAATTGATGCCGAATTACAATAAAATTGCCTTAAAATTTACTTTTAAACTGAAATCTTCGCCCAATTTTCGCATTCTCACAATGTATACATCTTCAACTCTCAGGCGAAACAAAACCGACAATGTGTCAATTCAATAGAGATAGTTCAAACGGGAGTTTATTAACCATCATTCAAGTATTATGTGTAAGGAATTTCGTACTATAAAACGAACAGGTTTGCTAATTAAATTATAAGTTGGTAACAAAACCCAGCAAACATATCAGTCTTGTTTTACATTGAATTTAGGTCAACGTATTGTAAGAGCAGTAGAGAAACAAATGTGAAAAAAGAACAGTTGTTGTGGCTGGAAACTACATTTTGTCACTCGAGACAATTTGCAATTGAAGACCTGGGTTGTAGAACTACTAACTCCAAAATACGACATGTCTTATAAGATTAAACAATTCGAAGGTCTTTCAACTTTGTTTAATCTTTTATTTTTATGCAAACACAAGAGTGTGTTATAGCAAAATTAAGTCGTTTTTCAAATCAATTTTTGCGCGGGGACAGTTGTTGACCATGATAGGCTACAACACATTATACAAGTGATAACTCAATTTCCACAGAATGTGAAACCTACCTCTACCCATATTAAATTGATTTTTTTTATCTTTTTTTTTCTTACGCAATACTTGCTTTCGTATATCTGTTTGAATGAGAGAGTGCAGACTCGACAATCTTTTTGGCTTTCTTAGGGCTACAGTCTTTCGCACTCTCTTATTAGATGCACACTGTATGTTTATTTTTATTTTTATGTTGACTAAGTTTGTTTCGCATCCTTATCACGCCATTAGCGCCACTTTGCGGCAGCAATACAATGCCTTATTTCTTCCATAGCAATCGCGTAAGTTGATAACAAACACGATCAACATTTTTCTAAAATATTGCGGGTCATTTTAGATAAAGAGTGAAAAAGGTTATTTTTTCAGTTCAGATAATTTCATTTTGTTGGCGAAATGCTATCATCAAAAACGTTAAGGAGAGATATCCGAGTTGCACAACCAGGATGGTATCGAAAGGCCAAAAAGACCACAGTCAGACCAAAGCCAACTGTTATCAGCAGTAGCGAATCCAAGAGAGCATTTGGTTACTTGTTTCTGCCAAGTGAGAACAAAGATGTAATATTTTAATCATTGCACAATTTTCTTGCTTGCTTCACCCGCTTCATTCCTTTACAGCAGTGGTTCTCAACGGGGGGCGGTACCGCTCCCCGGGGGGAAGGGGGGGAGGCGTTTTGATTTTGCAGGGGCAGTATGGTTATCTCGGCTTAAGGGGGCGTTTTAATTGTTAGAGGGCATTCTGGTTTAACCCAGCGAAACGATTTCGTATCTTCGTGGTAGCATTTCCTACCTCATAGCTACCTGATGGAAAAGGTATTCAGCTGTGTTGTTCTGCTACATACCAAACAGCGAAACCCACTTGACATATCCATAAGAGGTGATCTTCAAATGTTTCTCACCGGCTTTACACCGGATGTGAAGAAACTGGCACTTTCTCACCAAGCCCAATGATCACACTGACTACCAGTAGGCCTATAGTCTACTGTTTTCCTGCTCGCAAATATATATTTGCTTTTCATCAAATATAGTTACTAGCCTCTAAAACCCTTATAGCCTGTTTCACCCTAAAAGGGGGATCATTAACAGGTCCTTATTCTAATAAAAATAGAATTCTATTTGAATAAGGACTTTCTGATGATCCCCTTTTAGGGTAAAACAGGCTGTAAGCAGAGCCGGATTTAGCCTAAGTGCTGCCCTAGGCAGATAAGAAAAGTGCTGCCCCTCCCAAGAAAATTTTTCGATGGTGCACTACGATTTATATTTTCAATTCCTTACAAAAAAGTTATTTGCACTGTTTATTTGAATACATCAATGAATGCCATTGTATAATGAACTAATTGTTTAAAATCGCTTCCGGCGGGCTTTTTCTTTCGCAAACAAATCAATAATTTCTTCAAAGTCTTTAGAAATAAGTAAAGATGAGTTAACGCTCAAAAATGTGAGATCAGTCATGTGACCATGCTTCAACGTAGACTGCCGTGCATTCTTGATCAGCTTCAAAATAGAGAATGATCGCTCTGCACTGCAATTGGTGACCATTGTGCAAAGTACCATTCTAATTGCCACAAGAACATTTGAGTGCTCTAATAACTATAGGGGCGATGACTTGCCATACATGACTTGCCGCACTGTTTATAAATGTGTGTGATGTGATAACATATTTATTAATTACTATATATCTGAATATATCTGTTGTGAATTATTATATTCACGTACAGTATTATCAATGTAATATGTTCGTATATTTTGCCGCCCCCAATAATTTGCCGCCCTAGGCAACTGCCTACTCTGCCTACTGATAAATCCGGCCCTGGCTGTAAGGGTTTTAGAGACTGGTAACTAACCTATATTTGATGTAGTTATATTGCTCTGGTTGACTTTTTGCTTGGCATTGAGGACTTTTTGTAGTATTAATAGTAGTGTATTTATTGTTTTATATTCGCTTTTCGTAATTAATCGTTTTTGTTGGGGGACGCTAAAATTTTGCCAGTTCATAAAGGGGGCGTTGGGCCAAAAAAGGTTGAGAAACATTGCTTTACAGCAAACCAACTGCAGCATGGGCCACGTGTTGTTTTTACTTTTCAACAGTGGACTTGAGAGGGAAATATTTTTACTCACCCATTAAACACTATTGAAAATAATGCAATGTTTCCAAGTGAACACGTTGCTTACTCAACTAATTAACAATTAAATTGAGCTATTCCAATGTTGACATAGTTATGAATTGAAATGAAATTTATTATTTATTGTATCAGACAAGGTTGTCCATAATAAAACCAAAACACAAAAAGACAAGAAATCTAATATAGGAAAAGATTCAGATGATAATACAATAATTTGAGCTCCATTAAGGATATTGGATCTCCTGACTAAAAAGCAGCAGGCCAGCGATTCTCCATCAAGTATCACTTCAGTATTTTATTATTAAAACTGCATGGAGAATCAGCAGAGCCTAATTTATGGCAAATGCATTTCGCTCTACAATTGCAGAGCATCATTGTCATTAAAATCCTTCTGTACTAGTAAAAAAAATATTTTTCAAACTTAACTTCAACTTTAAACCAAAAATTTTAACTTGTAGCTCCTGCAAGCTCTGCATACGTCATTTCTCTGTTCTGTGACGCGACTCACAATTGATTCTGGAATCTGTGTAACCTTGCAGGCTTGTAGTTCATTCCTACGTCTCTCATGAACCCTCAGAAAGGGAATTCCACAGAGTGTGTGGCCACTCTCTTGCAATTGCGTTACATATACATAGTTTTGCGTCCACCTACGTTGTTAGTTTGTTGCGTGCCGCTTGTAACCAATAAGTCGTCGTCACGTTTGTAATCTAAAACTAGTTCTTAAGCGAGAACGTTCATCGTTTGGTTGGTTTTGAATCTTTATCCTCGGACTGACAAAGCCTTGATAGGTTATTCCTGGTAGTTTCGCATACTGGTAGAGGCTCTTGACGCAGGGCCGGTTACCGAGATTGGCAGAGTGAAGTTTTCCGATTGTTGAAGTGTTGTAGCCGGGGAATTATTCCATCCATTAGATGTCGCTGAATGGAGTGCAGTCCTGAAATGCGTTGCTCAAGCGCACACCCTGAGAGTCGAAACAGCGCCGCTTGGTCTTGAGCCGGGCGCGTAACCACTGAGCTAACGGGGCAGACAAATGTAAATTTCAATAAGTTTAGAGTGTGTTGGTTTCAATATGAATTGCAAGTTCGGTACATATTTAAAGAAGTTCCAAGAAGTTTGAATATGCCGTCGAAATGTAGGAAAGTAGTTTCAATAGTTTTCAAGATGATCAGTATGTGCCAGTATGCAATCAATGCGTTTCAATACGTTTTCAGTTTGTGTCAATATGTATTAACATGCGCCGGAGAGCCTTGTTATGAACTTTAATTTCAAGTTTGATTTCAATCGGTTCTGCACTCTGTTGTTGGTTTAATTTTTGGGCGTCAGACCGGTCTTCTCCTCTTTGTTCTGATGGTGTCAAGTTGGTTTTTATTAATGTGATAAACTACGCAGGAGCATAGACATTGTCCTCAGGTCATCACCACCACTATCGTGTTCGGGATGTTGCTGCACTAACAGCAGCTGTGTATGAGCGGATCACTATCAACAGTGCCGCTACAAACTCAAACTTTCACATCAATCTAATTTCAACTTGATGAATGTAGTGACGCATGCAGTGTGTGTTCCGATAAAAGTATCAATGTATCAATGACATCCTCAGGTCCTTTATCACGACACTTCTGCGAAAAGCGCAGTATATTCAAAGAATGCAAAGCAGTTTTTTCAAGATTCCGGGCCCTCTTGAAAGACTCGGGTTGCTACAGTCATATCGGGCCCGTGTCTAAAAGTATCCCCTGGACTCCTCCCCCATCAACGCTACTGCTCACATACACAAAAAGAGAATAAAACAATGTAAAAGTTGTCCAAAATTCCAGACATCTTTTCTGGCAGTTACCCTCTATGTCACATGGTAAAAACTAATCCACTACTAGTCGCTCTTGTGCGCTGCGTTTCGACAAAGACAAAGCAGCCGATTTTGTTTTATGATTCAATCTCCTACCCAGCACGCAAATTTTGTTAATACAAAAACAAAATATATTTTTCAAGTGGACATGCCAAGAAAACATTCGCACGGCACTCAGTAAGCCAAAGTTGTATTCTTTACATTGATTCAACGTTTCTAGACGTTTTACGTTTGAGCAGCGCACTTCAATGACTGCTCTCCGTAGCACCTAGTGAATGGCATGATTCGCATACAACAACACTTTGACAAGCAGAAACATTATTCTGTCAATCTTGTTTTATTTCATCAACAAAATACAAAATTGTAATTCTGGTATCGATGGTCAAATGCAGGGCCGGATTAAGGCGGGGGCTGATGGGGCTGCAACCCCAGGCCCACCAAAAAATAGGCCCACCGATAACAACTTACTAAGAGCAACTGACATGCTTATTGTCATGATCTAAAGAATTAAGGACGAGAATCATACAACGAATGCTAACTGTGTAAACCAGTGGTTCTTAACCAGGGAGCATGCCTCCCCAGAGGGTGTCAGCTAATTTCCAAGGGAGGTGCGAGACTTCACCGTTAATTTAATTGAGTTATGGTTGTGCATAATAAAACGGTTTCATAAAACTAATCGGGCACTGCAGGATGGCAAAACTACTTTGAATAAGGCAACAAATTTTCTTCATGATCTACATGACTTTGTTCAAACATCAAAATCCCAATTTTAAGAATTCGAAAAAAAGGGTAAAGTTTTAAGTGGCTGTCATCATTATATTGAAGAAATTTCAAGAAAGGAGAGAAGAAAAAGTATGCTTGGATAGCGGAGGTGGATCTGAAAACACATCACTTGATCCATCGAGCAGATTCAAAGTTAACTCATATTTGCCAAACATAGCCCAAATTATTTTGTGTATGAAATCCCGAATTGCAGCATACGATCGTCTTCAAATAAGATTTTCGTTTCTGGCGGAATTAAACACCATGTCTAACTAAAACATTGAAGAGAGTGCAAAAACATTGCTTCACAATTATCCAGATGATCTAGTTCTAGAAGAATCACTGCCTGGAGAGATGATTCATTTTTCTTCACTGCTAAAACGGTGTCCGAAAAATTGTTCGTAAGCAATTGTTCGTAAAGGAATTGTTCGTAAGCAATTGTTCGTAAAACAATTGTTCGTAAAGTTAATTCTTCGTAAAACAATTCTTCCTGAATAGTGTAGTCATATTAGGGCTTGACCCGGAAAAAATTCGTAACTTAACAAATTTGGTACCAAAAAAAGCGAAATTTTATGTAGATCATCATATCCAAAATCCTCTTCAATCGGCTTTGAGCAAACTGAATGGGGGGCATTTAAAATTTGCGTCTAGCGCCTCCTAACGGAAATGAACTATAATCATCTTTTCTAATACTTCCATACTGATTTCTGATTTGTTTTTTCAAATATCGCAATCTGTAGCTTTGTGAGAACGTTTTGGTAAAAAATTCTGGATGTGACGTCATGATGACGTCACAAGAATAATTGGAATATCGTAATTACTCTTCAATACTAGGGGATGAATGGAATGCAAGAATACTCCCAGTAAAGCCACTTTTTCTTGTCGTTTATTACTTTGTTGAATACAATAAGTTTAATGGGGAGTGATGGGCTACTTAAAACACATGTTGCGCCATCTAGTGCAGAAAATGTAAATGTTGACAATCGAGAATTTCCAGTGCATGCAATCGTTGGTTTGTGCATATTGTTTTGTGTTCACTTACTTGAGTAAACCTTTCAGAACATTTAGAAAATCAATGAAAAATTGTAATACTTGCAGTAGCAATGGCGTCATAATGCACTGGTTAAAAGGAATGTTTTATGGACGATCACGAATATCACTGTTATAAGGTAAATAGTAAAATTCAATATCAATCTTTGCAAATACTTATGAGCAATAATCTACATGTCAAACCAAACATAACATATCAGTAGAAGGCGTTCGAAATTAATTAAAATTGTTTCAAAAGTTTTTTTTTCATGATTTCTTTTTCTGACTTGTAAATCGCTTTTTTTTTGCAACCAACACTTCAAAAAAGCTAGATTTTGAATAATTTTGACCGAATTTGAATCTGATATTTATTTTTCAACATCAAATATGTTTCTATCCGCTTCCTCGTCACTTCCAACGCTGTCTTCGTCTGATGAAACTTCGTCCTTGTCATAATTTTCACAATCCTCTCCATTGCAATTACCACACGCAGAAACACATGGTAGCCCGTGCCGCCTGCAGCTGCAAACGTTGGTACTGCAAGGACTTTTCTTAGTGACGTTACAGTTACATCGTGCAAAGCGAAGAATGTTATAAGGAGCCGCACTTAAATCTGTCAGAATAGGATCATAACTCCCATTGGATAATTTCCAGCCCCAATCGAGCGGATTTGGTTCAACGCTCATCAGTGTTTTCCATTCAATCACCTGCAGATGGATTCGAAGAAAATGATACTTTGCAGCATTTTTAGTTGGAGCGAGAGACTGTGGCTTGATTGTCGTTTTAGATGTTGCTGCTGCCTTCATAAACTGATGGTAGCGCAAATCTTTCATCGCCCAGTTTTCTTTCCCACCATAGCTAAAAAGATAAAAATTGTATATTAAAACTGAACACACTTTTTAAACTTTTATTGATGATTTGGTGGTAGGAACTTGAAATTATCGTTATAATCCTAATGTAACTTTTTAAGTTCCCTAAACATTAACAATTTAAGTCCTTTTTGTTCTACTTCCTCTGCAGTGGCTGTTTTGTCTTCGAATACTTTAGCAGTTTCTTGGAACACCTCCCTTGTCCCAAACTTCTGTAGGGTACTAGTTTTTCCTGACATAAAAGATTCTAGATATAAGTAGCCTGTGCATAGCTTAACCGAAAAATTAGTAAGAACGAAGGCAATTCCGAATATGTTCATCGTGTACAATTATATTAAAAAGAATACGATAAGGCTTATCTAAATACAATATTTCGTAAAGTAACATTTACATCATTCAAGCAAGTAAAACCAAGTTTATCATGAAAGTTCCTAGTTGCCAAAAACAAATTGTAGGTTACCTTGTCCAAACAATGCATACGTATAGTATCGCAACCCGACCAAGCATGGATGAACAAAATATGACTTGTAAATGACATATCCAGTTGATTTGACCAAATCTTCAATTTTCCAGATTTCTTTGTCACCTTTGTTGCTAGCATTAGAAAGCATGTAGAGATGCATACCATTTTTCCAGTGAAGCATCAACAACACTAGAATATCAGTGTCAGCCGCTACTACAACCACATCTTTGTTGTTATCTTCTGCATTCTCCAATGCTGCTGAAACGATTTGAGTGTCCGCATCTCCCAAACTGTTTCGAACATCATGACCTTCTCTTCGCAGCTCGTCTGATAGGAAAGATATGAACTGTGATTTATTCTGCTCGTTCTGTAAAAATACGTTTTGGTTGAATGTTGGGATCATTTCTAAGTTATCCAAACTTACAAAGGCACTCATTTTCCCTGTTCTTTGTTTGTGTTCATAATTTTTTACGTGGGGACCATTATCATATCCATCAAAAACTATACACGATCGTCCATATTTCTTGTTTACATACTTTGTGTATTGATCCAAAATTGACCGATATGGACGATTTTTGAGCCACTTTACTTTATGCAACAGAGCACCTCCATCCAGCATATGAAATGATTGATCCCATATGTAGGTGGAGGATGTGACATCTTTCTTTAAAGCCTGTCCCAGTTTTGCTTTGCTTGATTTTCGCAACATCGAATTTTGAAACAGAGAGGTAGGAACGGCTGTCAGCTCATACTGGAAATAGCTTTGTATATTCTCTTCTCTCTCAATCAACACAAGCAACCTGGAAAATAGGAGCAATGGGTCAACATGCACTTTCTCCTTGTCGATTCTTGCGCCAATCTCTAGTGCTTCCAGCGTCTTGATCTGATCTCTCTTCTTAATTTTTGCTTCTGAATACGAAACACCGTCTAGTTGATGCTGGATTGCTTCACCAACACTTTCTGCATCATCACAATTGATTCCATCTCCTTCTGTTGCTGTAACTCCTGTTGCAATATTTCTTAGTAGGCTACAGGCTCACTTTCATAGAAGGGGTTATGGCTTTCAATCCAAGATCGAATCTTCACCAAATCATCATTGTCTCGCTTCATACGGCTTGTTCCCAATTTTGCATGTTGATTGCTTGTTTTATGTGTGTTCCCAGTTAATGTTGTCATAGCGTCATGTATTGAAGCGCAAACATGCATTGTGTGTACCCAGGTCAGCATTACATTTTCTGTCATCCCTCTTCCATGGGTTAAGCCACCACGTGTCTTAAGTGAGCGCATCAACACCTGTTCAATCGACAGATCAGTCCAAATTCCGTTCCAAAATCGAGCGCTTCGTCGGACAACATGATATCCGTTGAGCGTGAACTGTTCATGCAAATCTGGGAATGTTGATGGGAGGTCATTCATCATTTGCAGATAAAGTCTGGCACTCTTTGCGTAGTTGATATGACCTGTTGCAGCAAATAAATTTAACATTTGTACAGTAGCAGCTAGATGATTTTTCCAGTTACCAGTCCTTTCCGCAGCAATGAATAATTTAACGGTGTTGATACAGCGGATATATTGTACCCAAAGCTTGGCTGTACGGTAAAGAGCACCAAGTCTACTCATTATCTGTTCCATAGCACTGTTTAACTTCTCCAATACTTCACAGTTGTTGATTTCATCAGGTGGGATCTCATCATTGATAAGATTGTGGTAGATGGCCTTCAGTTTTTTCAAATCGTCTTTCGATATGATCTCTTCTTGTAGGAGTCTGCCAATGATTGTTAATCGAAGAGCACTTTATAAGAGAAAATGGCCTCTTACTGCTCTCGCTATCGCCTTGCCTGAAATCATGTCAGTGGCGTATCCTGGTTGGTTGAGCAAAGGAAGCAATAAAATTCGTGGGGAATAGAGCGTGCCGAAGGCACGTGTTTTCTAGGGGGGTCCGGGGGCATGCTCCCCAGAAAATTTTTTGCAAAATTACACTCAAATAATGAATTATACTGCTTTCTGGAAACACTTTTAGGGTAATTTTTGTATGAAATTTATTAGCAGATAAACAGCTATTAACTTATTAAAAGTAGCTCTTACACACGAACGGGCAAAGGGCAAAAATGCGATTTAGAGAACACCAAAAACTCAGCTACAAAGTCAAGTCTAGCTTAGACATCACATATCCTGTCTTATTCCAAAGTCTATCCAGCCAGGATAACAGTGTAAAGCCAACATTTGGCTCAAACTTTTGCTTACAAGGCCGATATTATAACCATAACAGTGTCCTAGATTTTCTTATTACATAGCTCACTGGCACAACATCCAACAGAGCAGAGTTGCCAGACTATGAAAAAGTCTTAAAGCCAAAATAAAACAAAGAAAAGGCCAAAACAAGGAAAATATTAGACAAAAAAGACCAAATGGATATATTTACCTGTTTCTATCAAAAATAATAAAATTTACATATATGTTTTATAACTTGTAGTGGATTTTAATAAATTGTAGCAAAAATAATTCTGAAAGTAGCCCAAAAAATAGCAAGTTAGCCTATAAAAGTAGCGGATGAGTTTTGATCCGCCACATTACGAGTATTAAACAAGTATAGAACATGTATTGAACAATGTTGAATATGGTTTCATCTGGTAAGGTTACAATATTAGAGAAATATTGATTATTGTGCATTTTGAAAAGTTATTTAAAAAAAAACTAATTCGCGGAATTTGGCTAATCTGGCAACCCCGCGACTGGAAGCAATTTTTAAATCGCTTCCAGCGATTAGTTAAAAGAAACGTAAATTGTCCGCCCCGATAGCTCAATTGGTTAGCGCGTCACTTCTGGAACGAAGAAGCTTCAAGATCAAGCGGCGCTGGTTCGACTCTAGGGGTGTGCGCTTGAGCAACGCACGTTAAGGACTGCTCTCCAGTCTCCATTCAGCGGCATCTAATGGATGGAATAATTCCCCGGCAACAAGACTTCAACAATCGGAAACTTCACTCCGTCAATCTCGGTGACTGGGCCTGCGTCAGTGATTCAAAGCCTCTACAAGTATGCGAAACTGCCAGGATTAAGCTCTGCAAGAAGCTTTGCCAGTCCGAGGATAAAGATTCAATCAATCAATCAAATTGCGAAAACTTTGCGCTGCTTTTTTCCTTTCTTTCAAACTTGTTTCTTCTTATTGCAAAAACGAGAGCAACGAATGCAATACGAATCTTCGCTTCCGTTAGCTTCCAACTTTTTTAAAATTAAAATCGAGTTCAAAATCATACGGGGGGCATGAGTTAAAAACCGTTCTAAATCGCATTTAGGTAAAGAAATTACGAAATCGTTTTACTGAAAAATATCAGCTTCTCTTTTTTCAATTTTGACAGGGGAAGCAATGCTTCCCTTGCTTCCATTGAGGATACGCCCCTGAATCATGTGTTGAACCGCATTTTCACCATAAACCACTTGCAAGCATTCTACAATATCGGATCCTTTCATTGTATTACCGATGCTTCCTAAGTAACTTATCAAAGTGTGGAACCCTCCAAAACGGCAAACTATCTTCAGGAAGTTAGCCGTAGTAGCCTACCGACCATACCAACAGGAATGCACGTGTCTGACACTCTAAAGCAGTTCGCCTTCAGATATCAACTGCTCCTCGTACTGAAACGGTACAACTGTGATTGTGAACTAGGTGATCATGGCTTCATCTGGTTTGAAGTTCAAGTCAGTCTACGCACAACAAAGAGCCTGTGAATTACGTCGAAATTGCATGCTTTTATCACCCAGATCACATATGACAAGCCGACAATGCTAAAGTAACCCAGTTTTACATAGAAAAGAGATTTCTGGTCGTTACAATTATATAAGAAGACTTTTCATTGCATTACACATACAAATTGTTGTTTATTAATTTTATTTTTTTCTGTCGTCACTACAGTAGGTTATATAAATCCGAAATTTTGTTTTTGTACATCATTCGCTCTGAAGATGCGCATTGCCATGATGCGCGAAACGTCAGTGAAGTAATAAACAACGTATCTGTTTCTGCTTTTCTTTTCGCATTCATCAGATAAACGCTGCAATTATTGCTAGAAAAATTACGTAATATTCCTGGTAAATATCCAAACTTCTCAGTATTCACTTTATTTGAAAATCGAAAAAGTAAGTTTTGACAAAATTAGATAGAAATACCTACCTTTACTAAATTTGCTATCAATTTTTTTGCTCAAAGCCGATTAAAGAGGATTTTGGATATGTTAATCTACATAAAATTGCGCTTCTTTTGGTACCAAATTTGATAAGTTACGAATTTTTTCCGGTTTGGCCCTTTTTTTGAGCTTAGATGACTACACTAGAAGCATTTTTTTCATGCATGCAGTTAAAATTTGATGTATACGAAGAAATGCTTTACGAAGAATTGTTTTACGGATTTCATTTTACGAAAAACAGTTTACGAACAATTGTTACGAACAACTGCTTTACGAACAATTGCTTACGAACAATTTGCCTATAACCGCTAAAACAACACCATTTTAACAGCGAATGCAGGAAAGAAACTGAAATGTTTAGATTTATCAATGAAAATGAGTTTATGTATGCATTTCCTAACGTAGGCTATCTGTTGTAGGGAAGACCGGGGATAGTTCGGACGCGGGGATACCTCGGATAAGGCATTTGACGTCACAGTAGAGTATTGTTAAATCACGTTTACCAAAGCTTTGTGGCTCCATTACAAATCAGGATAAAGTTTGCAAGTATGTCTGGTTTTCTTAGAAAGTTGAGGCCGAAAAAGTAATTTTATCAGTGATATCAAGATTTTAAAATTGTACGTGTAAGGTCATAATTCCGTTGCAGTTAACCAAAACAAACTTTTTATTGATTGAGGTTGTAGTTAGAAAGCAATACTCAGATAAGCAAGTGATGAATTTGACCAGCAGTTAATCAGGTAGCCAAATTTTGTTTGTTTGTTTGTTTGTTTATCTTTATCCTGCATTGCGGGAAAGCGGACTTGAGCGCTATGCATCGGTGTACGCCTTCCGACGTACACCTGACCCACGCTGCAGCCGACGGCAATGTCTGTTTCCGGTTGTCTACTTTACTTATGACTTAAATTTGGTACTACCCATTACTCGAAATCGATCACTGGGTAGAAGCAATTATCGTAAAGTTTCTTGCCCAGAGAAACAACAGCAAGTGCGGGTGGCTGGAGTCGAACGTGTAGGCTTTCGACTGTGAGCCCAACGCGCTAACCACTCGCCATTGCTGCCGACTTAAAATTGTACGTGTAAGGTCATAATTCCGTTGCAGTTAACCAAAACAAACTTTTTATTGATTGAGGTTGTAGTTAGAAAGCAATACTCAGATAAGCAAGTGATGAATTTGACCAGCAGTTAATCAGGTAGCCAAATTTTCTTTATTTACCTGCAGTCACGTGGTCGGAGATACTTCGGACACAATGGCCGAAGTATCCCCGTGGAAAAAATCAAACTTGAACAAAATCTTATTTTCAGGTCTTTTGAATAATTTATTGGATTTTAAAGATAATGGTTTGGACATATAAAAGAAAAACAAATAAGGCAAACCGGGGCGTGTTGTCACAGGTTTGGGGTTTTTCGATTTGTGCTTTTGCTATATACAATGCAAGTGATTTGGTTATATCATTCGTACACTGTCCACTTGCACTTCCTTTTGTTACTAGTTAAACTTTTTAACCGCAAAAGGATTTCAAGAAAATCAAATTTTTGTAAAAAAAAAAATTGTGACAACTGTTCTTTTGCACGTTTGCAGTAACTTAAAACCTGCTTACCAGTGCCGCATCAAGTCCATGTGGGGCCTCCGCCCAAATTCTAGTAAAAAGGGCCCTCTTAAAATTGTGTTAATAATATTTATGGTTTGAAATCCTAAAATGTACTTTTTAACACTTTGGCGTTACGTTTTCACTAAAGTTAATAGAAAAATCCGTAAATTAAACAAGGCTTGTGTTGATGGGGGTGAAGTCTCCAGTTTTTGAAATTGTTTGGAATGTTTCAATGAAATTTATTAATATTCTTGTATTAAACCTTGTACGTCGGGGCGTGTTGTCACAGCTGTGACAACTAGCCCCGACGTATGCAGTCAGACAAAAGTTTTAATGGTGGCTAGAAAAGGCACGCTATTAACTTCAAAAGTGTCAGCTAAACTCATAACATAATAAGCTATAAAACTGATTTCATACTTGCGGTCAGACTGCTCTTACGAAAGCGTCACACAATTTTGAAAAGTTAGTGAAATTTACATCGATGAAAATTTTTGATAATAATTTAATTTAAGCTAAACCTGCTGTTTTTTCTTGACTTTGCTAACCTCAAAATGAAGATGACTCTTAACGAAGCACGTGCTACAAATATAGACTCGAAGCAGTCAATGCAAGTACAAAAAAAATTGCTGTGACAACACGCCCCGGTTTGCCTTATTCTGTATTAACTGTCAAATCAACTCAAAACGTCTGCATAAAATTGCTGTCCGACATGACCCCAGGCATGTCCGAAATTACCCCGGTACCGGGGTGACTTCGGACATTTGAGGACGGTAGAAATTATGCTTTTTACAAGCATTTCCGGTTTGCTGAAACAAACGATACTCCTAACCTTTTTTGGAAAAGCGTTAAGGTTTACAACAAAATAACATTTACGAACTTGCTGTGTAATTTAAAAAAAATGTGGGCTGTTTTCAAAAAATTGTCCGAGCCAGGCCCGGATTAAGGTCAAATGGAGCCCCTATGCTAATGAATTTTATGGGGGCCCTTCCCAGCTTACGTGGAGCGTAATGGAAGTAAGCTGGTTTCGCTTGCAGAGAAAAC